>NC_064306.1:54361106-55597574 GCF_023373825.1 Bactrocera dorsalis
GCGCCCCTCTGCTTTAATTACACCTCGTCAGCTCGCATCGACGAGACCTGCTCTAGAAACTAGCTGAGATGCCAAGCCGTAACGGGGAAAGCAGCGATGTCTATTACCCAGTCAGCACCGATGAGGAGGAAACAGCAAAATTGAATTCAATATTCCAAAAACACCTTTTTTAATTCTCAGTCTTTGATATTTTGAAATATATTTTTGTATTTGCTTGCGTTAAATTAAATTTACATTTTTTTTTTATTATATTATATTTGTTTAATGTTTCCATTATAATTTTGTATCCTCTTTTCTTCGAATGAGAGCGATCGAAATACCTACGTACCATAAGTGCTGACACCATCAACGCAATTTACCATGAACTAACTAAAAGCTAACATTACAGTAGCAGTAAATTCATCACCAACACATCCTCATGTAGATGAATTTAACCTCCTCCTCATTTCCTTTATATATTATCTAATTTTTCTCTAGCACCTTGAGTTCTTTTTCACTTGAGTCGCACCTAATGCTTTACTCACTAATTGACTTATGTATGTATCCTTACACTTTTTATAGACACCCCTAACACGCCCACTTGTCGTTTCGCTTCCCCTCGATCTTCTACACCACTCATTAGCATCAAATGCATTTGTGTTGCGCTTTTCAAGTGGTATTAGTTGATGCGTTCGAGTTTCTTTTTTTTATTTCTTTTAGTTGGCACTTTATTTTTGCAGTTGTTGTTGGCGTTCTTAGTGAAAAGTTAAATGAGTTTTTAATTGGTGTAAAATTGCGTGTGGCTGGTGGGTAGGTTGGTCTATCAGTTGGTTGCTCGATGTGTTTGTTAGCTTTACTGGTTTGCTTTCGGTTGACGGTGGTGTTATGTACACTCCTACATATACCATATACAGAATATATAATACATATAATATTAAAGTGGCTCGCTGTCAGCTTTGGCAGTCGCACTCGCACTGAGCTCTCGCCAGCTTATAGCGACTTTAAATGAGTTTACATGGAAGTATTTACTGAAACATACACACAGATAATTTCTGTATAAGTTCCGATGTGCTTAAGAGACATCAGCAATACTTTCTAATATGTGTTAAGGGCTTTTTATTCAGCAGAATACAATCTGATCAAATTTAACCCGGACTGACAAAAAAGCAACATTTTCAGGTATTTTATTATAAATCTTTATTATCGCCTTCAAACTTGTTTCTTTTTGAGCCAATGCAAGCTTGTCAGTGCTTACTACAAAAAAACTTGATGTAAGTTCCTTAACAGATCTTCGCCGGCGTATTTCAGTAGCTCAGCCGGCAATCCATCGGTCCCCGCCGCTTTGTGTTTCTTTAGACGGCTAATTGCAATTAGAACTTTTTCACTGTCTGGTATTGGAACGGCTGCTCCATCATCATCGATTGGGGAATCGGATTCACTATATTCCGGTTCTTTGGTTTCATTGCCATTCAACAGTGTGGAGAAGCGTTGCCCCCTAATTTCAGTATGCTTTGGGCAGCAATCACTAGGTCACCTCTGGGGCTTCTACAAGAGTATGCTCCGGTCTTGAAACTTCGGTTAGTCGCCACCACATGCCACTAATCATCGTACCAACTGTTCTTTTGTTTTTTTCGTAAACCAATGATTTCGGTTGCAGCTGTATATAAGGAGCTTGAAATGCCGTCCCACAGTTCCCTTATACAGGGTTGCTGATGACTGTTGTCAGAGAACAAGCGTGCAGTCGAGTTGAAACTCGTTCGGCTGTCTGTTGTGACTACAGCTTCTCGATGTCGAATATTCTTTGTGTTTGTTGACTTGCGTTTTTTGCTGCATAGAGGCGGGTGCATATCTTCGTAACAGGTTTTTCAATAAGAGTTTACAAAAGTTTTTTTAAATAAACCAAAAATGGTTTGGGATATCAATAAAATTGTTATTCCTGTGAAAAAACATTCGATGCCATTATGTATGGAACTCGATTTGTATTGCAAGGCCACGACGGGAACAGGAAGAAGTCCAGACGCTGAACCCAATTTTCAACGGTTTTCAAGCATATTTCACGTTCGATATTCGTATGAAGTTCATCAATCGTCGCTGGCTTGTAGGCATAGACCATAGACTTGACGCATCCTCACAGGAAATACTTGTAGTATAACGGTGTCAAATCGTACGACCGAGGCGGCCAATCTTGATCATCACGGAAGATCATAACACCGCCTGTCCGTAATCTGCACCAAACCGTAATTTTTTCGGGATGCAAAAGTGACTCATGGATTACGTGTGGATTCCTATTTGACCAATAACGCATATTTTGCTTATTGACGAAGTCTTTCAGCCAAAAATTAGCCTCATCGCTGAAGATGGTTTTACGATTAAAATCCGGATCATTTTCAAGTTGTTGATCAGCCCAATTCACGAACATAAGACGGTTTTGGTGGTCAATCGGCTTCAGTTCTTTCGTCAATTTGATCTCATAAGGATATAATCCAAGATCTTTTCGCAAAATTCGCCACAACCACGACACAGAGATGCCTAACGCTTGAGAACGACGTGTAAGAGACTATTTGGGTCTTTCTCGACACTGTGCTGAAGAGAAATGTCCAAAGAGCGGGAAAAAATATGGCGTCGTTTGCTGTCGCTACTCTTGTAGTGTCCCTATAGAAAAACCCGTTACTATAGTTGACAATATTTCCAAATGTTTTCAATGGAGAAATATTTATAAAATAGAAATTAAAAAAAAATATACCAAATTCCACATGTGACAATATTTTTAATGTGTACATTCAGCGATACCTGATTTTCTGGTGCTCATAAATATACTCTTCTGTCGCAGCAACAGTTGATAAATTCCATTTTATTTAAAAGCAATTCTTTATGATAAAATTCAGTTGCTTTCATAAATCCCATTAGCAATTCGCAATTCAATAATAAAGATTTAAAGATAATACTTACTTGCACGGCCTTTCCCGGTCATGAATTATAACATTCCGCATTTTTTAAGCAGTATTTTTTCTTTTGCTTTAAATTAACGAAATGCTGCATTTCACTATGCGATATAATAAAAACTACACTTTTAAGTATTAAATTGCCACTCTGTGGCTTGATGCGCGCATACATACTTACAAACATATGTGTATATGTACATATGTATATCTTATTTTTGTTTTTATTTTTGGTTTTTCATTTTACTATCGCCGCGTTATTTTTATTACTTAACATTAATTAACAATTGGCAGGGAAATGAAATCCCAGCCTTGATGGCATTAATGAATATTTATGCATTTATTTGTTATGCGACGATCCGACGCGAGGTCATAAATAAAGGATGGATTTTAATACACAACAGCCGTTGGCGGTCGCACATTTCGTAAGCGTTTCATGTGTGTGAAATTAAGCGGCGCCACCCACTACATACATACATATAGATGTAAGCGTACGGTTAGGTGTGAAGTGGAAAATTGTTGACCAACAGCGCATTGTGGCCACGGCGCTTTAATGCGTCGAACGCCAATTTGCGAGGGAAATATAATGCGCGTCACAGCGTATGTGACAATTAAGACGGCCGTAGGCAATTGACCGGCCATGGGTCACTGTCTGCTGCAATTAAAGCCTTGAAAAATGTAAATAAGATTCTCAGCAAATAAATTTAATTTCAGAAAGGTTTCGCGATTTAATATATATTTAATTCCGCTGTAAGTCCAGTCAAAATGACCGTTTTATTCAATATATTTTTTGCCTTATGCTTTTTAACTCTAATACGAATAACTAATTATTAGAGAAATGGTTGTGCTCATTTGTCGTTTGTATCAATGGGCACAATATTTCGATCCATTTAGTGTCTTCAGCGATTTTTGATTTGTTCGGTATGGGCTCATTTTTGGAGCGCCCTTCGCTAGATTACTGGGACATTTTCAACATCGTATTCCTAAACCCACGTGACGTGGGTCACGTCTTGTCAACAGTATTGATGTGTTTGATGAATGTGTGTATCTTTTTTCCGACCTCTATTCGACATCGCATTTGCAAAAAATTCAAGTTTTATGATACAAGCAAAGAAATTAATTGCTTCATACATAATACATTTACCAAAATGTGTTGAATCGATCTTTAATAGATAATGAGATCCTCTGTTATCTCTCTGAAGCCAACACAACGACTATTTCTTTAATTTTTCGATAATATCGTCATTAGCAGAGGTGGATCTCGAGGACGACTCGCACGAGACAGGGTGGTTTCACGAAACTTACTGAATATTTAGTACCAATCAAATGTATGTCGCTTTACAAACCAGTATAAACTATGGGAGGAACTAAAAACATATATAAAAAGGGTTTACAGGTTCCCAACTTTTTTAAAGAAAAAAAAAAAGAAATTTCAAATTTATTGGGGAATGTTTATTATTATTCGAAATAACATTCGTTGACATTGAAGATTTTCTCTTTGAAATGTTGGTCGCGGCTACGTCTCAGATGGTCCATCCAGTCCATTGAGTCCAAAGGCTTGTTCGAACATTTCGACTGTTAACTACCGTGTCATTCGTGATTATTTGCTCCATAGGCCTGTATCGAAGTGGGGTTGTCCGCATAGACCTTAGACCCCATATGAAAAAGTCTAACGGTGTGATACACAAGATCTTAGTAGTTAATCGACCGATTCACCAAAGTGTTATCTCTTCTTGTTGAAGCCAAATGTCGCTGAGTTTAAGAGCTTCACCAATACAAGGCATATAATAATCAGTTATCATGTCGGGTTAACAGTCGCCATTGACGGTTACGTTCTCACCGGTGGTTCCACACGAATTGACGAATCGACTTTTCATGGTCTTCATGTACATTCTCAGCTACGTCTGCTATATTTTCTTCACTGCGTGGTGAATGTGGTCTATTCGTTGGAATATTATCCAATAATGAATGCTGGGTCTCAAGATGGGTGTTGCGAATAGTACTTTCAGTAGGTCGATTATAATGACCTTAAGTTGAAGGATGCGCGCGAAACAGAACTTGATATTTTTCAGGAGTAAGTCTTTCCGTAATGAAATGCCAAACAATACTGAATAAATATAACATGACAGCTTGACACGACTCAAGCGTCATCTGCCAAAGAAAGGTTATGGTAAAAAGTACATTCCTTTATCCGTGTGTTAAAAAGTACCTCGAATGATCTCAGACATATAATCATTATTTTCAAGGACTATTCCAATTTTTTCACTTTATGAATATTTCATTTAAAGTCCCACTGTCTCCAATCCCTTTGTTGTCGTGGGGGTTCTCAATGCCTTCTCAAATTTGTATTTCGATTTCGCTATATTATCATCTTCTGGTAGCACTGGTATTGATTTTTCTTCGCAATTTAAAATTTTTCGATATTTTCGGTTCATGGCCTTAACAATTTGGCATTTCTTGAATGTACCCTCTATATCAACAGATTCCAAATTCAGAGAAAACTGTAAGTACCTTATAAAATGTTTTCACAGAAAAATATTTTTCTCATTCAAATTCAAATTTGTGTTCCTCAGCTATAGTTATATACATATTTACCTCCATACTGCTACAAAATTGAAGTCATTGTGCTGTAAACTACGTTTTAGAAATTTGAAAACACAAAATTAGAATATTCAATAAAAATGTGGAACTACACAAATTCTAACAATAAATAGAAATAGCAGCTGGCAGAAATTCAAAATGCCTGCTTCTGCAAAAAATCGAATGCAAAAGTAGCGAGTGAAAACAACTATTTCCAAACCCTCACAAATAAAACGAGGAAAAATAAAAAAATCGGTGTAGTAAAATGAAATTTGGTTCAGTGCTGCAATAAATGCGTTTTCACAATTTTTTCTTACTCTGCTTTTATCACATAAATTAGGTCAGAAACTCGGCCAACATGCCGGTAAATAGCGCGCATTGCCAAATCAAACCAATGAATGGCCATGCGAAGAGAAGGAGAGAATGCCATGCACATGAAACTATAAATGCATTTGTAGGGTATATATATATATATGTGCATATATACATACTTGTATAATATGTACAACTCACGCACACACACCAAAAACCGTTTACAATCCGCTTCCACAAATTCGATTTAACGCTTTGACAGTAAAGCCATGGCCATTTCTGGCTGTGGCAGTTGTTATTCGCTGCCTCGATGCAATGAATTGCATTTAAATTGCACTGAATGCTGTCCTTCGATCCTCCATACTGCTCTCTGCCACCACAGCGGCATCGTTTGCTCCTCTTGTGCACTGGTTAAAGCAATTCGCTGACCCGCTTTGCAATTGATGTTAAATAAAAATCGTTAGAAAATCGTATTATTTGACGACTTTTGAACAGTTGCGAGTTTTGGGATTTTCGTGAAGTTGTGCATTTCGCACATTGTATCCACTAACCACTGCATTCCGCACGAAAGCGCTAGTAATTGGCGGCAGATATTGCACTGGGCGAAAATGTGCTGAGCCATCGAGGACGATGAATTGATTTTAACTCTTTAAAGCATCAAAACTATGTCGCCTAACTATCATGATATGGAATAGAGCTAGCGTCATTTAAATTCATGGAAAACTATTTGCCAATAAGGTCCATTAAAGGCAAGTCAATGACAATATGCTTCATAGAGTTAAATGCTTGCTACTTAGGGGTGCCCATAAATTGTGGTAGGTGTTCAAGGGGGGAGGGCGGTCAAGCTAAATCCTTCGAAAAAATTCGCTTGGGTGAGAGGGTGAATATTGGCAATTAAAATAAACAATAAATATAATAATATAATAATAAATAATTTGGGAAGTGCGAGGAAATCCTCATCGAACTCCCCACCTGATTGAAAAATCCTAACTTAATTTATAGACCCTCACTCATGAATAATCTATTGATTCTTATTTTGAAGAATCTATTAATAAAACCATATTGTATGCAAAAGTTCGAACAATTAGAATTCAGGATTGATTTAATCGAATAGCTTCTGTGAAGAGTTTATTATTTACAATAAATAAAACATACTAGCTTAATAACGATATTGATATACTTTGTTCAAAAACCTAAAATTCATTTGCTATGCTAACCGGGTCTAATTCTTTGATTAGACAATAGTGTTCCACATGTTCAGGTGTACTAAAAATACGAAAGACAAAACTTGACTAAAATTTTGTCATTTTAATTACCTTTGACTAATATTTAAACTAGCTTTGCAACACGTACAAGGATAATGCTCACTACACTATATTATTTATTCAGTGGTTTGGAATTTCAATTAATTTCCTATGTATACCTATTACTCTCATACACGTACCTCAGCGTTGCCACCAAGCCAGTGGAGTAAAATTGTCAAAATCCAAGAAAAATAATATGGGTTACCGTCCAGCTTGGCAGCCACATATGTAAAATGCAATTCGAGTCTGTCCAGTAGAGCAGTACGCTGTGCAGGCCAACTTTAACGACAGCACTTTCGGCTACTGCTGCTATATTGCTTGAGCAGATGCTGTTCGTACTCATTAAAATTACTCATACGTCTAGTGGCACCGGGCAAAAGGCACTCAGCTGCACGGTCAGCTTGCTCGTACTGCACATCGTTTTTTGGTACCAAAATTGGTTACGGTTTAAGATATTTGCGTGTGCTTGTTACTATGAGTACCGTTATATGAGTATATTGAAAATTTGGCGTTGGTTGAGCTTTTTAGTTTGTTTGTTTTTTGCTATTGGCAGTTCAACTTGCGAAATCTCCAAACTTGTTAAAACTAATTGTGCTGGTGTTTTTATTATTATTAATTCTCCTGATGTTCGGACAGGAGTTCGCTTACTACGTGAGTGCGGTGTGAATGACTAACTGCTATGAATTTTTTGTGCTAGCTATCCAGTGAAAATTGGCGGGAATATGAGCGCATGCAGGGAGAAATGATAGAGAGAATTTTGGGATAATAAAAAGTTTATAATTTAATTAGAGTTGTAAACAATGGTAACTTAATAATATATTCTTAGTTTTAGTTAATACGTTATAATTTTAATTTTTGCCAATGGATTGATTTTTCGATTAGAACTAAAGAGAAAATTAATAAAATTGCATTGGTAGCTTGCGTGGCATACTTCCTTTTTCCTTTTTTATAAAAAAATTCAAAATATAGCGAATTTCTTCATTATTTTCAATCATTTTTGAACAGCTGTAACTTTTTTCCAACTTCCCCGAATTTAATTTTTTTTGGTTAAATTTTTTTTATTTATTTTGTTTATACATTGCAACTAGTTCAAATAAAAAAGGACTAACAAGCAACTATAATATGACTTAAACATATATTATTTTGGATAAATGAAGCTTAAAATCTTACGTTTCCTACACTATATGGTATGACACAATGTGATTGGTAGCACTGAAGATATACGACTGCAACGACACGCCCCAGTCGATTCTTTTTTCGCAATTTGTCGTCAATTCAAAATATCAATGGTAGCCAGGTCCTTATCTACCTGATCTCTCAAACGGATTTTTCTCCTTCCTTCTCTTCTGCTTCTTCCGGCGGATACTGCGTCGAATACTTTCAGAGCTTGGTTTTTTTTTATCCATACGGCATAACCTAGCCAGCGTAGCTAGGCTGCACTAAGTATATCAATGCCGTCGTATAACTCGTACAGCTCATCGTTCCATCGAATGGGATGTTCGCCTTTGCAAAGGAACATAAATCTTCCGCAGAACCTTTCTCTCGAAAACTTGTTCGAATTATTATCCAGCAGTAGATTGTGCCATGGTCGCCATCAAATAGGTGGTTTCTCATCCGAGGCTGTTGTTTGCTTTCATTAGGGGCGTTTCTTACGTGACGGTCCCAAACCCAGCGCACAACCTTGGGGAGGGGATATTTCGCCTTCTCACTTTAGCTCGCCTTCAAACGGATGCTTTCTGGCTACCCAGAGGATACTTGGTCTAACACCGGAAGTCGTGAGCTACTTGAGCCAAATTTAAAAGAAACGTTTCTGGTCACTCCCAAGTGAATGGCGCTCAGAGAACTTCCGTAAACTTCTACACATGACTTCATCCTTCAAGTTAATGCTTTCTGAAAACCCTTTATGTCTTTATAAAATTGTTCACGGTAGGTCAACTCAATTTAGTTGACAATCGCAGTTAATCTACATGTATAGTCCTCACATAACTCAACCACCAGATTGATGTAACCTTCACAGAGTTCCTGAAAAATGCTATTATTTTATTGTACAATAAAATAATATATATAAATAGTTAAAAATTAAAATAAAACTCTGTCACTTTACGTCAGCGCCATCAACACTAGCGATTAGTGCCAACTTTTGCCGTGCGTATTATTTTGAAACTTTTATTTGAAAACTTTATAGTGCGAATTTACTTTTTAATAAAAATTTACGAGTTTCATGTTTCATTTTCGAGTTTTCCGCTGACTTGAGTGAAATCAAAATCCTCGCCGAACATTAACTACCGCACAGAGCCGCAACTTACGCCATTGGCAACATATAAAATTGACTGTCAAAAGTTTATGCCAAGCTTCATTTGCCATATTCCCACAGCGCCGCTGTGCATTGTGCACTTTCGCTACCACTTCCAACTTCACGGCCATTGTCTTTGTAGCACAGACTCATACAAGTATACATAAACATTCATGTATATGTGAGGCGCTGCTGAGCGTTAGTTAGGATTCACATTGCGGGATGTAAACTTGTGGAAAAGTGCAAAATCAGCGAAATATCAAAATGATACGCTTGCATTTCCGGCAACAATCATTTACGCATACTTTCCTAACTACTTTGGTACTGAATACAAACATAAGTACAACTGTTACAACTGCGATAGCGGCGCTGTTTGGGGGATCGGGGGTTTTGAACGCCCCTTTCCTAGTGAACTTGATCTTAGTTTCCATTCGTTTGAGCTCTATAATCAGAAGCGAAATCCATAGCAAAGTCGGGAGCTTGCTCGGAAAAGAAAATATTTAGTATCTGAATTCTAGAAGAAATTATAGATCGATTTAAGCAATTTTTTCGAAGAATTTTGGTAAACATGTGCATTATATTTAGAATATGAGCTCTAGCAGAAATTATGAAGCGATTTCAGGAACTTTTGTTGAATGTGCCGCGTTCAGAAACATTTTCAAGATTTAGGTTAAAAAGTAAGGGAGCGGCCTTTTATTAAACTAAAAGGAAATTCTGATACCCTCATGGCTTGAGATACTAAATGTATTTCAACTGGAGATCTGGATTTGAAACTTTCAGTCTGTTCAAGATTGATCTTCCCTCCTTGCTTTGACAATCATCACATTAAAACATCAAAAATATCAATTTTTTTACTTTAGTTCCCTCTACTAAAATTTCTTGCGTACGTCAGTGCTTATCCGTCTTCAACTTCTATGTATTTTAGATAAATTTTTAACTTTTGCCAACAATTTCAATATTAAAGTAATGTCAGTCTGTTCCGGACTGGTCTTCTGTCCCTGTTTTGTTATTTTTGAACAAAAAACCCCTTCTACTAAAATTTTTATCACACGCCAGTGCGCATCCGCCTTCAATTTCTATGTATCTTAAATAAATATTAACTTTTGCTAACAATTTCACGATTAAACTAATGCCTTATATTGAAAATGGAGTATTTCTACCCCTCGCCTCCAACACAAGCCTTTGACAGGCAATAAATGCGCGAATAAATGATTAGATCTCGAGAAAGTGAGAGACAGCATAGCTCCTTCGCTACCGTTACCAAACGCATCCACCTTACCACCTACACAACGTTACAGTTATCTAAAACTATTAAATAAGCCTAAATTTCACAGCGACATTGCCAGTCAACGCTGTCAGGCTTCAGCCGCTTTGTCAGCAGTCAGCGCTGTCGCAACAGTTAATTCGTTGTGAGCCGCAAAAACTTTGTCATAAGTAAATGACAATAAATGTCACACAAAATGCCATAAAAGCACAACAGTCAAACTTCATCGTTGTACGCTGCTAAAATTGCCTACCCCGCACACACACCTACAGGCATATGTGCTAAGCTACTTGCCAGCAATTATATGCACATATAGCAGTGTGTCACGTGTGCGCATATTTTATTATTTTGCGCCCGCTGTTACTCACACTTTTTGGCATGCGGCTGCCTCGTCTCCCCAACCATAGCAGCAAATTTCGTATGTGGCGTAGGAGTGCTGCATACCGCCAGTTGTTAAACTAAGCTCGAAAGCATGTCATAACTTTGGATGACAATAAAAAAGTATTTGCTTTATAGGCCCAGTCATAAATCGGATTGTGGCCAGATTAACCACGTGACTATTACTTCTGAGCGCTGGATGTAGATATTTAGAGCTATACGTACACAGAAGGAAATATTGAGATGTAATTATGTAACAGAACCAGGAGTCATTTATATTCTTACCTAAATTATAGTGTATAATTTAATGTTTTCGGCGTTTTGGACTTAGCCCTCGAAAATGTGTTTACTCAAAGGGTGAAATCACGTTCTATGTTTACTGCTGGTGATTCATTAAATAAATCCCTGGAATGTGATAATACTCGTATGAAAGAAAGGTCTATTAAAATGAAATCCATTTTTTGTTTTATGGATTTACTCAACATAGTAAATATTTGATATATTTATTTCATTCTTACAGAAACACTTGTTTTTTGCCAAAAAACTGGAGCAGCCGATTTTCACAAGCTTCTTTTGAAGCGAAGTTTTCCCTCTACAAAATCACAAATCTTAGACAGGAGCAGGTTATAATCACTTGGCGCCAGGTTTAGATTATCATGTGTTTGCCAGAACCAACCAAGTTTCTGGAGCTGCCGCAGAGTCACTATGATGATGCGGAACATTTTCTCCTATGTATTAGCTAAAGCTGACCACATCTGGCCGATTGCTTCCTTTCCTGGCGATCAATTCAGGCTTGGAGACCGTCTTCACCACCTCATCGCGATTCGATCTTGACCGTTTTCACCTGGTGTTGTCGTAAGAGATCTATTTTTCATCACCAATAGCCATCCGCATTCGAAATCAAAGAATTCTGTTGCGATTCAGCAGCGATTCGCAGAGGGAAATTCGGCTCATGTAATTTTTATCGAATACTCGTATAGTCAGATACCCATACATCGAGCGTTTGTTTTGAATTCAGGCTTATTTAAATGGGCTCAAAAGGTTTTTGACCATGTTAAGCTTCTAGGACAGTCTCAAAAGTCCTTATGTGATGGTCGGACTTGAAGATTAGGAGAAGGTTAGGTTGGGTTAGGTTAGATGGCTGATCAAAGATCGCACTTAGATGTAGTCCTTTGTGAGTCCATAGAAAAGAAGAACAATTGTTTTCCAACTTATAAATTAGCAACACTCTTAGTACGTTAGTGGTAGTAGCCAACACGAATTTGCACAGGCGTTTAATTGGCATTCCCGCTAGCTCTTTGCGATATCTGTATTTATGCGCTCTTAAGTGTTTAAGTCTTGACCTCCGAGTCATGAAGGAAGTATTGAGTTGTTTCCACCTCATCTTATTCCAAACAGATTCTCCAAATGGCGTATGGTAGGATTCCCATCCTTAATACGTGGACACTAAAAGAGAAATGATCCGTAAAAAGCCCCAAAACTAGGTAGAGGCTAGTATTATTGAGGGCAAAGATATTACTAAATCTCATTATCAGCGTATGTGTCAACGGTGACCCAGCGCTGACCAAGCTTTCGCGAAGCCCAGCTATGTAGTAGTAGAACACAAAAGGATATGAAAGCACCGACCCACTTCCGTTCTATCGATAACTGTTCTAGGCTGCTTTTCTTGCTAGCTCATCAGCTTTAGTTTCCAGCGATTCCACTGATGATAATTGAATAGAATTTAATTGGCTGTGTAGATATTATTGAAATGGTATAATTTAGTTTCAGAGATTTTTCATTAGTTTCGAGTGTTCTATTTCTAAAAAAATCATATTTGAATTTATGGTTTTTTCTCAATACTATCAATCTTGTTGTTCTAAGGCTATTCACAATACTTCGAATCTCAAAAATAAACAAATAATGTTCAACTTTTGATATTATCTCAAAACGAAAATAGAAATTGCTTCTTTTAAGCAAAATTTCGGGCTAGAATGCCTTGAAAAGTAAGCATACAACCAGATTAGTATTAGGTAAGATAAATATGGAACTAGTCTCGTACCAGTCTCAAAGCCACCACAACCATTCCAGTCGCACCGATGCCCATGAAAAATATATCAACATCTCCACTGTTTTGTTGCATATTCTTTATTTTGTCAAACAGGCGACGTAAAGTCTGGAGCAACGCTTCAACTCACATAAGGAAAATAAAACACTTGTGTATTTGTCAAAAGTAACGAACAACGGAACTCAAATGAAACACAAACATGCTCGCTTTGACAGGAGAAGAGCAGAAGAAAACAAGTTAATCTCAGAAACAATTTGCCTGCTATTTTCATAAGTTTGCATATTCAGCTTGTCTGTGCGTTTATTTACATATAATCATGCACTCACATATGTATGTATGTTCAAAGTGCAAAGACAAAACAAATCATAACTGGATTAGGTGCCTACGCCTGTCTATACTTTGCTTATTCCCACAGCATAGTTTTTGCGCCTTTTAACAGCGGAGCTGCAACTCCCTTGCTTTACGCTTGATTACCTTTCGTCTTACCACCGGCCATTTTTCTACCGTTATTTTGGTTTATTTACTATTTCTTTGCTAGAACTCCAATTGTTTTCGATTTCATCGCTTCTCTACCTCTAAGTTAAGTGTTGTTCTACTTATTTTTCTCTTTCTGTTTTTGATAGTTTATTCATGGACCATTTATGTACCAATAAGCATTTGATTTATTGTTGGAACGTATGTTGTCTGTAAGTATTTACGTACCTACTTATTTCTCGGATTATTGTCTGATTGTTGGTAAATATTTTCTTAGGACATGTTAACAAATATGATGGAGATATTGAATATTTCGTAATGGGTGTTGTATGTATTTGAAACTTTGAAACTTTTGTATAGAGTTTGACAAGATCTAAGCGACCGATTTGCTGTTAGTGTGATTGAAAGTTTTCATGTGTAAACTTTTATTTAGTTTCTTATCTCGTACGCTGGGGAAACTTTTTCCAGCACGCGGAATAGGAGACTTTTAGCGCTTAAAATTCTACTTCTTCGGTACTTACTCATTGGCAAAAATCAGCAAAATCAAATACCGCATAAGACAATAGGAATCTGGTGTGCGTATAATTAAAGTCTGATTAATATATATTTTAAGTAATGTTAGCCAATAGGTGCTACTTCGAACTAAGTAAAAGAGATGAGAAGAAGAGTCCGCTCTTGACGAATAAAGACCAAACTCTATAAGACCCTCATTATTCCCGTCCTGAAATATGGCGTAGAGGCATGGACAAACACACCATCTGATCAGTCGAAGTTACGAGCTTTTGAGAGAAAGGTTCTGCGAAAGATTTATGATCTCAATGGCAACGGCTAATACCGTAGTCGATAGAACGACATTGACATAGTTCTGAAAATTAAGAGACAGCGGCTACGCTGGCTAGGTCATATTGTAAGGACGGAAGAGAACATACCAGCTTTGAGGGTATTCGACGCAGTACTCGCCGAGCTAAGCAGAGGAAGATCTTCACTCCGCTGTAAAGATCAGGCGGAGATGGACCTGGCTACACTTGGAATCTTCATGAAGTTGGATCAGCTGGTTTTCGGTTAATTTGATCATTCTGGTGTGTTAGAAAAAATGTTCACAAATGATACGTGAGCGGTTCAAAAAGTACTTAGCCTTACCGGTCGATGGTGCCACTCTCTCAGGAAATATTATCGAAATTCCGAATAGGACTTTGGAAGGGTATTCAGGCGAATCTTAGAAAAGCGAAAAAATACACCATCGGATCATGACTCGATTTCAGTTTTTGTGAGGGAAACATTAAAAGCGCTTGGATGCTGAATACGAATACTTTTGTTCTTCGATGAATACTGCAAGTTATCAAATAAACGAGTTTCAACGAGGTCGCACGCCATCTCTTTGTGATGAGCCGCTCAGAAGTACCGCGAAAATGGTTATCTCGGAGAATGTCGCAACAAAAGCTCACGATCTCGTATTGGCAGATGATCTATTGAAGATGCGCAAGATAGCTGAAATGGTAAACATCTCAAAAGACGACCTGAGCCAAAGCTAGCTTTAAATATTGCGTATAAGAAAGCCATCGGCGGGCCAGCTTGAAACATTGGGAATGAGAAAACCATCGCAGGGGTGGACGCCGAGTTTATTCACACCAGATAATTAGAAAAACCGTGAGCCCACTGCAGAGGATTGTTTAACCCTGGTTAAGTGCGATCTGCAGCAGTTATGGTGCCGCTTCATGATGTCGATGAAATAGATATGTACTTTTATACTTCAGACATCAAGGAACAGTCGAAAAAATGAACTTCAACCAGTGAAATTGTTCGAAGAAGAGAAAAACTGTTTTCTGTAAGTCACTACGTGTGAACTGCATCGAATGCTTGGAGAACGACAAAACGGCCACAGGGCTCTATTATGCCGTCTTGATCTTAAAAAAGAAGCTGATAAATTATAATCTGTCTGATAAATAAATATTGCGCTTTAATAAGCCGTATAATCGCACAACAACATATCTGGGGATGTATTTGTGTGAGAGATTTGAAAAAAAAAAAAAACTGTTCTAAAGCTGGCTGTATCAGCAATGTCAACCCAGACGATCAACATGACAGTGCTATAATGTACGAGTATGTACAGTGGAGACTATGCTGCCAGAGACTGCACAAGCAGCCATGCCAGCAGCGGCAGCCGCAGCAATAACAACAGTAACAACGGCAAATGCATAAATATTTGTATTTAAAATGCATATTTACGTTTAACAAATTTTGCATGCATGTCTGAGTAAGCACTCTAGCATAACCCGCAATGAGCAGTCGACCGGCGGCTGCAACAAAACGCCAACACTGCAACAACAACAACAAGCGTAACGCTGTTTATTCGCTTCCGCATGCGCTCGCTTGCGTTTGTCGACGGAACGACAGACGTCCGACGAGTATTTTGCATATGAAGTATAAAATGTCGCAGACATGCCAAGTGGAGCGGTGAATACCAGCGAGCCAACGAACCGGCAAGCCAGCGACCAATGACCGACGACGACCAACAAAGTGAGTTGCAACAATAACATAACAAGGACAAACTATAATGCGATAAATAATACAAGACGAGGTCAGAACAAAATGGGGAGCAAAGCTCTAGCGCAGCGGATGTCATGGGGAGGGTAGAGGAAGCAAACTGTAATGAAATCAAAAGCGAAGCTACAACGACTCCGTTATGATACGCGGGCACGGAACGCTAGCGGCAAGACCGGAAGATGTTCACCAAAGGAGTTGGGGGACGAGAGTATGAGCTGAAAGTGGGAAAGGTGGTGGGAGCGAGAGGAAACGGAAAAGTGAAACGAAGTGGGGCAAAGTGTAGCGATGCGGCGTATCGTCGGAAGTGAGTGCAAAGGACACTGACACAAAGGACCACAGACAACAATGACCGACAAAGTGGACACGCACACATGCAACAAAGCACAATGTAGTATACCTACATTTATGGTACAAAGAGTTGCATGTGCAGTGATATGTGAAAGAAATACATCTCTGCATGCAGCCGGACGCGCCACAAGCCGACATGTAGTTATCCTGGCATTTGTGTAGATGATAAGTGGAGCTACTTTTCCTTTGGCACACATACGTACGTATCCTGTTTTTTTTGTGTTTTAAGCTGGCATGCGAATGTTATGCGATATGCAAATAAGTTATATACAAACTAATATATGTGAGAGTGTACAAGACAGTGCGACGTATAAAAATTGAATACAAAATGTTAAATAGAAAGTATTGGCCGGAAAGGCGAAGGAAGCATCTGTTTTATATATATTTTTATTTTTTGTGTAATAAAGCTCTTTTTAATGCTTTAAAACTTTTCCTAAAAAATTGTAATTTTCCGGTTAGTTATCTTGTAGATTGTGAAACCCGTTAGTATAACTGGCAAGATAAGCAAGCAGAGCACAGATATAAAATCACAATTTATCTTTAAACGCATTTTTCTTAAAAATAAATATTTCAAATTTGCTTAATTGATTACTTGGAGACAAATGATCCTATTACTATAGATTAGCAGGCCAAAAACGATTATTATTTTGGCTGAAGGTAAAATTTTCATATTTTTTCGACCGCAGCACATTGTACGGACAGTATCTTTACAACAGCGGGCCAGACGTTCTTCCTTTCCGCTGTTTTGGCGTCTATTGGAGATTCCAAGTGTAGCCAGGTTCTTCTCCAACGGGCCTTTCCAACGGAGTGGAGGTCGTCCTCTCCCTCTGCATCCCCCGGCGTGTACTGTATCTAATACTCTCAGAGCTGGAATGTTCATTTGGACGACATAACATAGCGAGCGTAGCCACTGGGTCTTAATTCGCTGAACTATGTATGTCAATGTCGTCGTATATCTCGTACAGCTCATCGTTCCATCGACTACAGTATTCCATTCTCAATGGACAAAGGGCCATACAACTTCCACAGAACCTTTCTCCCGAATAGTATCGTCTAGCAAAAAATATATCTTTCATGTTTTATCTACTGGGATGATCATAATCAATGCAGCAGTCTTAAAAGCGGCTGAAAAGTACGTATTCTGGGAGTCTGTAAAATCAGCCTTCATGTCGGTGATATTCCACCCAAATGTTTTCTGATTTTTCAAGTTATAGTTGACTGTGGCGATGATGGAGGTGTGAGCTCAATGCAACGGTACGATGAGAGGGCAAATATGTAGTAAATTTCTTCTGTATAACAGTCTTATGTCTGTTTGCCAGTGTTTAAGTCTTGACCTCCCAAACGCGGTACTGTCAAGAAGGAAGTGTTGAGTTGTTTCCACCTCAGCCTTACAGCATGAACACCTATAGGGCCTGTTAAAAGCCTCAGAACTAGTTAGAGGCTAGCTTTACTGAGAAAAAAATATCACTAGATCTCTTGCGATCGATCTAGGGCCCAAAGGCTTTTGCGACAGCGCATGTACCGATGGCGGCCTAGCGCTGGTCAAGCTTCGGTGAAGCCCATCTATCTAGTAGTAGAACACAAGAGAAAACGGAAGCACCGACCCGATTTCATTCTACCGATACCAGTTTTATCTCATTCGATGCTCGAGGGATCGTTCCCGAATTTCTAAAACTTTTCTTGACTTGAACTACTAGAAATTTGATATGTTGCAAGCAGTTTCTTGGGATTTCAAAACAAAAAAAAGGAAAACAGTTTTCCATCAGAAAAATTTGAGTTTGATCAATCAGTTTGTATGGCAATTATATCCTATACTTGCCAATATCAGCGGTTTCGACAGATGAGCAGAAATTTAAGATCCGTTCGTGTATATACATTTGGCCAAAAATAAAAAAATCACTCAGCTCGTCACGTTCATGATTTATGTATAAATATATAGTTTGTAGGTTCTTCAACGCTTCCCTTTTAAATATCGTGGCAAACTTCATATATTGAGTAAAGTATAAAAAGTATTGACAGAGACGACCGGCCTATAAATATTTTGGATACCGGCTTTATAACCTCTCCGACGATATCCTGAATAAGTTGCCTACATTAAATTAAAGAGTTGAGTAAAATGGTTTACCGTCACCGCCCTTGGACCTAATAACAAAATTCAGAAGAAAATTACTTTTAGATCTGTACAATTCAGGGTTCTTTATGTGGTACTAATATTTTAGTCTTTAGAGAAACAAGTTCAGAAAGAATCGAAAATAGATAATGTGACGATATCAGCGTAACCAGAAATTTTCAAATTGTTTGACTTTCTCCTCTCCTCTTTCTCCTTTAATTCGATCATTAATAAAATGCTAATTAATTTCTGACGGACTTCTCTATTCAAGCATAGATTTCACAAACAAAGAAAGGGGGAGAACTTTGCTTTTCCGGCCAAGTTAAACAATTTTTTCTCAAACGTCATATTGCATTCCAATCAGTTTTTTCACTTAAACTCTTTGTTGCAGCAGTGAATCACAGCTGTTTTAACCACACATTCGTATAGTATAGCTTAGGAATTATTAAAAACTTGCAACCGCAAAGCTTTGTAAGCTCAGACACACAAATACCATTGTATTTACGCTAGTCACATGCCAGACTTGTCATTTGTCATGTGTCACGTCTGCCGCATGCATTGGTATGTCCTTCTATGGTACTTTGTGTGCTTGTTTTTTGCATTCTGATTATTATTTATGTTTATTTATTCAAAGATATGCATAAATATGATATCACAATGGTCACTCCTTTCGTTTTTCGGTCAGCAGCAGCAGCTGAGCAACCACAACTGTTTGTTTGCTTTCGCTCGTAATTCATTTCCATAGCAAATGGTTGCTTGGCAAAGGACGACACAGTTGGAGCAGTTAAACTGGACACTCTGAGTGCTGCGTGTGTTTTTGTTATATGCTTGAGATTTGCTAGTTCGCATATTTAATTTGGACAGAAGATGCTTTAGTTTGTGGTGTCCTGTGTGATTAATGTTTGTTTGTTTACTTTCCAAATACTAAGGTCGGTTTTCATTGTTTTGAATTAAATCCTTTTAGGACTTCGAAAACTATCTTCATTGGAAATTTTTCCAGCATTAAGATTTTCTGCTTTCTAGTTTTAGATATTCTCGTTGTCTTCAACATTAAAACAATTTACATATCTTATCACGCTTATCAAGACTAGCTTCTTCAAATATGTAGATTTTGGAGCTAATTCCGACATTGTGAGACACACAATGCTTCTTCACATGGCAAATGTTTACTCCCTCTCAAATAAATTTATCTGATATTAAATACCCCCACCAACATGTTTTTCGGATCTGTTAGTATAAATGGTCCGTGTGGCATTTTTTCCGTGCGCGTGCTATTAATAGGTGTTGGCGACGAGCAACTTCTGTGTGACTTCGAGACCCCTCTGGCGTATAGTAGAACGTAGGAAGTCTATTGAAGTACTTGTTCTTAAAGTCTAACTTGTTGTAATCGTAGAAGTTTTAATTGGATATTTTTCGATAGGCTTTCATCTGGGAAGGCGTTTTCTTTTCAGACGAAAATTGTCAAAGTTGTTTAGTTTTCCAAGACATACTAAAACTGATATTAGCCTTCTCGATGAATTTGTGATTGGCTCAAAGTGGTTTACTGAATTATGAGGCTCTTTATGATACAGTACAAACTACCCAGCACTTCCTTCTTGACTGCCCTGCTTTTGGGAGATCAAGACTTAAGCACTTGGGGGCACATACCTTCAGACATCCCATCGATCTGGCGCGCATAGAAATTAAGCGTCTTTGCAAATTTGTATTGGCTACTAAGCGGTTCGCCGATCTCTAAGTCTGATTACGGGAGTTCGATTTTCAATGGCTTCACAAAGGACTACATCTATTGGTTCATGTGCGATCTCTGATCAGCGATCTAACCTAACCTAACCTAACCTAGACACCACAATGGACCGGTGTTCTAAGCTGTCCAAGGGGGTTTTTGCTAGGATCGACCCTTCCACCTATCCTAATCTACCTTATGGATGTTTGCTTTGGCCATAATCGCCCCGTTCGAGTGTCTCGACGACTTGAAATCGCTCCTTCTAAGGTATTAGGCGGATTTAACTTATGTTTGGCAATATATATTGTATCATTGAAAATCAAGCCGACATCACGTCAGTATGCTGAAATAGCTGAATAGTAGAAGTAGAGCTACTTTTTTCAATAACCTTTTTTTGAAAATTACGTATGAGTCGTGTAAATCTCTCATGTTATTTCTGTTTGATAAGGCGTACTGTGTGTAGAATCGCAACACCATCACCAATGTTGAGACTCAGCTTCATTATTGAATAACATTAGACCGAATAAACTACGTCCAGGATGCAATGAAGAAAATATAGGAGCCGTAGCTGAAAGTGTACACGAAGACCGTGGAGAGTCGATTCGGCGCCAATCCCTGCAACTCGGACTGACGTATGGAACAACTTGGCGCATCTTAAGTAGATATCTTAAATTGAAAGCATACAAAATATAGCTTGTGCAAAAACTGAAGTCGTTCGACCTTCCCAAAGGACATCGCTTCGCTCTATGAGCTCTTGAAAGGTTCCATGAAGATTCGAAGTTTTCGAGTCAAATTATATTTAGCGATAAAATCCATTTTTGGCTCAATGGGTATGTAAAAGAAAGCAAAATTGCCACATTTGTGACGAAGAGCAACCTAAAGAAATTCAAAATCTGCTATTTCATCCAGAAAAAACAACGTTTTGTTTTGGTCAGAGTCAGAGAAAATTGGACTCAACGTATGGACCATGTGAGACGCAGGCGCTGCCAACATTTGAAAGAGATAATCTTCAAAAAATAAATGCGATAGAATGCTCTTTCGAATGATAATAAACATTCCCCATTAAATTTAAAATGTCTGTGTTTTTTCTAGGAAATTTCGGAATGGAAATATACTTATAGTGCTTATCAGACCTCAGCATTCTACTTTTTCAAAACACCTAACAAAAATGTTTTCTGTTTTTTTTTACAAGCCGATTACTTCATGCAATTACCAATTATTACACTAAAGACAACTCTTAAAACCAACTGTGACCATAAAAGCTATAATATCCAACGAGTTATTCCATATAAAAACAGCTAAGCAATATGAAATGATATTATGAGTTCACACGCAATTATTGCAAGCTGCTTCCAGTTCTCCGTACACTCGAATACATTTTTTGTAGCCGCTCTTAAAGCGCCAATACAGCGAAAAGCTGATTTTTCTACGAACATGCTGCTAATACTTCAGAAAATTTTCACATACTTACAAAAAACACACGTACATATATATGTATACCTATTTACAACGGTGCTTGTGTTGCATGAAAACAATTTGCGGCAACATTTTCACCATATTCCACAAATGTTCACATAAAATGCACAAAATATGAGAATTCACTCGATATCTTTTCCAAACTAACGACCCAATAACAGCAAAGTATTGGGTGCCCATTGTTATGGATTTAAAAACGACCGAGCGGGCACGAATGGATAAACAGTCTCATATTTATACAAGCGTATTTGTGTGCAATTGTGTATGTAGTGAGTGAAGTATTGGCCACTCATGCCACATGCATAAACAGGACACATGCCATGCTTTGTTACCCTTTTATAAAATATAACACAAATAGAAAGGCGAGTCGCAGCGAATTTTCAACAAATATTGATGTGAATAACAACATACATACATATATATGGTATATGTACATACGTATATCTAATACAATAAAATATCCAGTCAGTAAAATGTTAGGAACACTTCGTTTGAGTTGCTTATGTGATTGCGTTTCCTTTCAAAAAAGACGTTTTGCGGTGGCCGCTATATCTCTGAATTGGATCCGCTGAAATTAAAAAACCAAACAGATTTTGTTAAAGTAATGTTAAATCTAGTAAAGTAAATCAAAAGAATAATAATAAAAGAAAATTGTTCGACAAAATGGCGGTTTCGAAAAAAAATCGATTTTTGACTGAAATTTCGGCTTCAAATTGTTTATAATAGAAAATACTTATCGGTGAAAAAAAATCTTCGTTCGATTAATAAAAATAGTTTTAAGAAGTTCGTGTTAAAATTTGAGACTCACCGACTTTGAAAACAGCATTTTGAGAAAAACGCGTTTAAAGTTGGGCCTTTTACTTCCAAGCACTCTGAGACGCTTTTTCAAATTTACGTGTAACTTCGAAAATATCCACCGGAACGATATGAAATTTTCTGTGTGTATTCTTATATATATGTACATTCAGAAAATAAAATAAAGATACGCGATTTTTTGAAAATTCTAACTGTATATAACACCTTAATTCAAGTGTCTTTTCTTCTAAATCGCCTGGCTTTCATGTATGCGAGCGGCAAAAGCATACACGCAAAAACAACAAGTTTCATATAATACAACAAAACAAGCTTGGATATATTTTCTGGGGATATATAGATGATTTCAGCCTGCTTTTGCAGCTCGCTTACGATATTGACCGAAGCTATAATACCTTTCACAGGTGTATATTCTATTGAAAAAGGGGTATTATACAGACAGACGGATATGGCAAAACGACTCAGTTCGTCCTTCTGAAAATTAATGTATATACTTTATAGGGTATCCTAAGCTTCCTGGGGGTTACAAACTCCCTGGAAAACTTAATATATCGGCTTAGAATATAAAATTGGGTAATATTTTCTGAAGTGACCTTTTACTTTTAATCAAATTAATTTCTCGTAGAGATATTTACCGGAAAAGAACTTGAAATGATCCATAGTGAGTGCGTTAGCATAGCTCTCTTAATTTATATTTAAAAATAAATAGAGAGTTTCAACATAAGGGCATAACGTCAAGATTTATTTGAAGTTTCACTTATATTCCATACTTAATACCGTCGACTTTATTATATGTATATCAGTTGTATATTTTGATCTCTTCAGAGAGTATTTTTATATCGGTTATTATTTTACCGATATTGCGCCAAAACCCTCAACGTGACATGTATATATGTATATAGTACGAGTACACTTACGGCTAACAAATATATGAGATTTAATATCAAAATTATTTGTGAGAGGATTAAATGTATAGAAAGACCTATTTTGTGTTGTTTCTAAAACTGCTTCTGCAAGAATAATTATTGGTCAGAAATCCAGGTTTCTTTTCGTAGACTCTATATCTTTTACTATATATAGTTCCGATAGCGATTTCATTGAACTTCTACTACAGAACCACTTCTAACTGCACTGAAATCAATATGCTTCTTTTTCGTATATAAAAAGCCCGGTTAGTTAGCCTACATTCATATATAATATTATATGAACATAAAGAATATAAATAAGGGAATATATGTATTACATTACAAATGGAGGGACACACATATCATATAAATTGAATTTCGCCCATCGATACGCATAAACACGCATATAACGGGTGATTTTTTTGAGGTTAGGATTTTCATGCATTAGTATTTGACAGATCACGTGGGATTTCAGACATGGTGTCAAAGAGAAAGATGCTCAGTATGCTTTGACATTTCATCATGAATAGACTTACTAACGAGCAACGCTTGCAAATCATTGAATTTTATTACCAAAATCAGTGTTCCCCCCCCCCCCCGGTTCGAAATGTGTTTCGCGCGCGTGTCTTTGTTCAGCGATGAGGCTCATTTCTGGTTGAAATGGCTACGTAAATAAGCAAAATTGCCGCCATTGGGGTGAAGAGCAACCAGAAAGCCGTTCAAGAACTGCCCTGCAATCCCGAAAAATGCACTGTTTGGTGTCTCTCTTGGTTTGTACGCTGCCCAGGTGGAATCATTGGACCGTATTTTTTCAAAGATGCTGTTTGGACCGCAACGTTACTGGTGAATGGCGATCGCTATCGTTCGATGCCTAACAAAACTTTTTGTTGCCAAAAATGGAAGAACTGAACTTGGTTGACATGTGGTTCAACAAGATGGCGCTACATGCCACACAGCTCGCGATTCTATGGCCATTTTGAGGGAAAAACTTCGCGACAACAATCCATCTCAAGAAATGGACCCGTAAGTTGGCCACCAAGATCATGCGATTTTAACGCCTTTAGGACTATTTTTTGTGGGGCTACGTCAAGTCTAAAGTCTACAGAAATAAGCCAGCAACTATTTCCAGCTTTGGAAGACAACATTTCCGAAGAAATTCGGGCTATTCCGGCCGAAATGCTCGAAAAAGTTGCCCAAAATTGGACTTTCCGAATGGACCACCTAAGACGCAGCCGCGGTCAACATTTAAATGAAATTATCAAAAAGTAAATGTCATGAACCAATCTAACGTTTCAAATAAAGAACCGATGAGATTTTGCAAATTTTATGCGTTTTTTTTTTTTTTTAAAGTTATCAAGCTCTTAAAAAATCACCCTTTACATACTTATGTGTAACAAGGCGCTCATATGACAAAGTATAATCCTAACAGCAATATTCGTAGTAACGGCTAAAGGGTTTGCAACATTTTGCGGCACACACTTTCACAGGAGATGAGTAGAGTAATAGTGAGTTGGCAACCAGCTGTCACTTTTAATTTGATTGGGAATACCACATACGCACATATTGTTCATCATTCGGTCGACCGCATCATTTGCGGCACACATTTAGTTCATATATGGCAGGCAATGCCACTCGAATGGATGACAAACTGGTCACTGCTGCATCTAAGTGGTAGAAATAGTATGTAGATCGTTTAGCATGGGCTTTTCACAGTCAAATGGGCCGCTTGAAATTGCTGAAGTGTAAATTTGCTGTTAAGTTGGCAATGATTTAATATACGTACATATATATTTAATTATGGGGTACTTGATAGCTGGTGAAATATATTGCTTTCAACTGTTTCTCACGTTTTTTATGATAGTCTGTTGACCCTTTTCCAATAAAATTAAATGAAACGCAAAAAATACTATTTTTTTTGGTTTGTACACAATTAGATAATAGTTATAGCAGTTGAAGCCTTTTAGATGTCATCATATCATCATTTTATCATCAAAGGGATGTCTAATCTTTTATGTAATATTAATGTTGATCGATAGAGTTTTTCGTGTTGGAACATTTCAAATTTTATGACGATAAATCGAAAAAAAAATTTTCCATACAAGGACCTGACTTTGATAGTAACTTTAGCTATGTCTTATATCAACAACTTTTGTTAATATTTACTTGTATAATACTTCCATGACCCAAATTCACAACTTTCGTTTACATTTTGTCAAGTCCAGAACCTTTATTTACATTTAGATAAGTCCATAACCTTTGTTTACATTTGGGGTCAATGAACCTTTTTCTTATATTTTATGGTGCCAATGACCTCTTTGTTTACATTATGAGACCAGTGACCCTTTAGTGTACATTTTGCCGAAGTCAATGATACTTTTGTTTACATTTGGTCAATTTCACAACCTTTGTTTATGTTTAGCAAAGTTAAGAACCTTTTTTTTTACATTTAAGGCAAGTAAACTTTTACATGTTATGGGGTCAATGCCTCTTTATTTATACAATATTATGAGGCCAGTGACCCTTTTGTTTACATTTTATCAGGTCGGTAACCTTTTACTTACATTTAGCCAAGTCAAAAACCTTTGCTTACATTTGGGGTTAATAGTCCTTTTGTTTACATTATGAGGACATTGACACTGGTTTGGGAAATATATACATTAAACCTCTTATGGGTCGGGATCTTGCTTACTTTTTAAATAATTTTCGTTCAGAGGTGCCTCTCACTAATGCAATTGGCTGCTCTTAACATAGTATTATATCTTAGTTTGCGACGTAGTTATTTCTTTTAGATAAAAATGGTTCTGCTATGGTTTTTTTCGTACTCGAGATAACTTCTACTATTTTAAATATTTGACAACGTTGTCTACGTTTAGGTGATACTGAGAGAAGTTTTGAGTATTGAAAATAATGATAAAGATATGAATTTTAATAATCTAGAGTTCTTTCAGAACAAATAAATCTTATACCAATAGATACTGTAAAAATTGTGTTCACAATAAATTTAATGATAATCGCCATGTCCATTTCAAAAGTGTTTCCAAATCGTTTGTCAGCTCTTATACAATGCTCGTTTAATCCCGCTCAGTCATTATCAATTACAAATGACGCATAAACCAATAACAACAGAAAACCACATTGATGCTAGCTATTATTTAGGGGGCGCATTTTAAAAGATGCCCAGGAATGTCTCACTTGTCTTTTATTAGAAATACCAGTGCGTGTGGCGATGCGTACAACCCTAATCTCTATGAATGAACGAATGAAAAGCCTCTAATTTTATTGTTTTTGAGAAGCATTCAAATGGAAATACAATTTTTTCCAGCAACAATGCGGCTAGAGCTTGTGCTGTTACCGACAGTGGCGTGTCGCTGCTTAAACGTGATTGAAGGTCGCCGCTGCCCATATATTTAACGCTTGGTTTTAGGTCTATGGTGTGGAGGGGCTTGCTGGATTTTGTGCTTCTTCCAATTTTTTGGCTTTTCCTATTTTGGCTTTTTCACTTTTCCACTTCTCCACTTTTTAGCTTTTTCCTATTTTGGCTTTTTTGCTTGCTTTGCTTTTGTTTTTCTCCCCTAAAATTACTCTTACTTTTTGTAGGCTGAATAAAGGCATTCCATCGCCCATAATTTACAGCTTAAATTGTAGTCCTCGAAGCGTATCTATCACTCTGGCCGTGTTAAGCGATTTTCTACAGTCAGTAAATATTGCGTATACGACATGGTGTACGTTCGTAAAACCATCGTCTAGTCTAAAATAAGTCGATAAGTCGATTTAAAAGAAAAGCAAAAACAGCGAATGAACAATTTTATGGTTGTTTATTGTTGTTACACTCACACATGCATTGTTGCTAGGAATTTGAGCGAAAATTCAATTTGCGGCTTTATTGCAAGTGAACCAAAACAAAATTTCGTAAATAAAAATGAAATAAATGAAAAATATAGAAAAAGAGACATTGCGCGGCAGGCAGACAAAGCAATATTTATAACCGGCTATAAAAAATTATGTCGTTATGTACATATATTTGTTGTATTTATCTTCTTCTTTGCACTTGCATTTCATATAAATTTCACCGTGATTTAACCTTTCAATAAAAGCAACAAAAAATTTCATATATTATATTTTAATGCGTTAGGTCGTAAAGCTGCGTGGCATAAAAAATAAATAAAACAAACTGTAGGGAAGTGGAAATAAAATAAAAAACACAGAAAATTCAAGGCTCGTGCCTCACACTTTCGCTAAATGCGCTTGGCGTTTATTATTGCGTTTTTGCAATATTTTGCCTTATTTTATTTGCCATACATATACATATATATAAACAAATATATACAATATACTTGTACAAACACATATTTTTGTTTTTGCCCTCCATCATCTTCACACCAACGCATTTCAATTTGTACAACTTTTACAGCATGCATTTTATATGACTTCCCGCTTTTGTTGTTGTTGTTATTGTTGTTATCCTTGTTGGTTTTATTGTGGTTGAGGACAAATATTTACGACTCCCTTCGGCTGGCTTCTATTTGCGCACCATAAAAGTTGAGACGCCTCTAAAGCGCATCTGCGGCTGAGTCACATTTTTCGGAAGCGTTAAAAATGCAATAAAATCTGTAGATGACTTTGGTCGAGGAAAAAATGCTTTCCATTTCATGCCATGAAATATAGTATTTGCAATGTGGCAGGGATTTTCGCGTGTTGAAAAATTAACAGCTTTTAAAAAATGTGTATAAAAAACTCTGTGCACTCGTTTTGGAACGAAATATTTCCGTTTTTGTTAGGTAAGTGCCAAAAGCGCATTTGATGTATTTATAAATCGAGAAGTCAGTACACATTCTAATTTTTCATTTTTTTTTTCATTTTGGCATCTGCTGTTGTATTAAATAATTATTTTAAGTTTCTATTAAGTACGCAACTAAGTTTTCGATTTTTTTTTAATGAAAAAGCTATTTTAATGTAAGGAAATGATTAGAAATGAATTATTCGAATTATTGCCCATCGCAAGTCACAACTTTTTTCCATATTTTTGTAAAGCTCGAACATCATTACGGCAGAACTGTTCGTCTTCTGATGCTATCCAAAAATCAAGCCAATTATGCGTTGACGTCTTGAGACTGAAAGTGTTTCCTAGCCATCGAACGGAAGAAATAATAATCGGACGGTGCAATATATGAGGAATATGGTGGATTTCCTATTTAAGCGTTTACAGATTGGTTTTAATGGCTTTGGCAACCTAAAACCGGGCGTTGTTGTGCAGCAGAATCATTTTTTCCTATCTTTCCTGTTATTGGGGTCATTAGGAACCCTAGTTACTTGTTTTTGAATCATTCCTAGCACAAGTAGCCCCTTTAAAATTGCTGATCGCATGATTTCCAATGCTGAAGCAAGCTCTTCTTGTGTTTGATACGAATTCTCATCGATCAAAATCTCTAATTCACCGTCTTCAAAGTTTTTTTGGCCTTCTTTCGTGAGGAAGGTCGTGCGGACGGTCGTTGGTATTGCGTTCTTTAAAGCGACGAAACCAACCCAGGCACGTCTTAAAACAACACCTCCACCTTCTCGTGTACATTAGCCGCCGTTTTCTTTGACTTCCCGCAAATGAGGATTATTTGTCAATTTTACATATGGCTCATGCAGCTCACGACTTCCGATCCTAGACCAAGTATCCTTTGGGTAGCCAAAAAACAAACGTTTGAAGGCCACCTAAAGTGGGAAGGCGAATCATCCCTTCGTAATGTATTTATTGGCTTAAATTTTATTGTTCTTTCTTAGATAAGAAACTTTCTTAAAAGTAGGCACATCGAATGTCCAATTTTTTGAACAGATTGACCTGAACTGATTTGAATATTTGATCTCCATAATTAAATTTGCAGCTTTTAGGGATATTACGTAGACAGTTACAAAACTCTAGTAGCATAAAACTTAATCATTATAAGAATCACTCAATCACCACTAAAATTCCTTAATTTTCTCGTGTGAATGGAGCAGTAATCTGTGCTTTACTTGGCAGACTATCTAAGAAATTCTAACCCCTCTTCACAGTCTCTGTTCTCCATGGTTACTTTCCAGCCGATTTATACGATTATCTATTGTGTTGTTCAATCGAGCGTGAAGCGTTTTTATAAAATTAATCACAACCAAACAAAGCACTAAGCTTCAGGGCCAAAAGGGGCGGCAGAAATGCCGTTAGAACGCAGATAAAACCACTAAAACAACAAAAGATACTTCGATTTCAGCTTAAAGAGCTGAACATAAATGCTTTCTAGTGAATATACCTTAAAACAACCAAAGTTGTTTTCACAAATAACTTTACGTCGCCCTAAACGATGGCAGCAGCTTGCAGCAAGCTGGTGAGGGTAATTAAGTTTTTACGCTTCGTTGCTTTCACTGCACATTGTGTTGCTGTGTTATATATTTTGAATAATAATGCTCATATATAGTATATAATAGGGTGGGGCAAAAAACCATTGCTTTTTTCGATTGGTACCCTGAAAAATTAGTTAATGGACACCTCTAAGAAAGCCTCTCTAGGTATGAGCTCTTGCTACACCTCTAAGAAAGCCTCATTAAGTATGAGCTTTTTGACTTTTCCCATTGTTGCCGTTACAATGAAGAGCTCATACTTGAAGATGCTTTCTTAGAGGTGTTCAACAACCAATTTTTCAGACTACAATGCAAAAAAAAATAATTTATTGACACACCCTAATATATATTAAAAAAATATATATATTATACAAAAATGTATTTTCAAAGCAAAGTTTTGTTGACAACTTACTTTCTCCTTCAGCTTGATTGTTTATTTTATTGTGAATCGTTCTACGGATGGTCTTGTATTTGTAAGTTAACTTGAAATAATTTTGCATTTTCATAAAATTATTTTGCTGCAGCCTCAAGAATTTTGTTTGGTTATCAATTTTAGCATTTCTATGCTCATGAATAATATCTAATTACATACATACATACTTCTATATGCATTAATATTGTAGGTGTATGTTTATGAGGTAATTTTAATGCAATATTCCTGTTCGTAATTCACACAGATAATTATAATAATATTTGGTCAGCAAAATTGGAATTTGAGAAGCTAATATAAATTATTCTGTATATTGATAGCTCATCAATAAATCTTCGAGAGAATTATTAATTTATTCTCCTTGGTGGTGCATAAATTAGCAAATTGTAGTGGCAACATAATTTACACTCAAATTTCGTTTACCTGGTATTTGTATTATGCCAATAAAGCTACATAAATCTTAATTAGTAGATAATGCCTGTTACAACAATATTAATGTACATAATATAATATTTAGTGTTATCGAATATAATATATTTATTATGTTATATAGAAGGAAATTAATGTAATTATTCTTAAAGTGTGGGAAAAGTGACAAGAAATTGTACGCTGATACAAACTTCCTTAAGCAAAGTCATCGAGGCTGATGAGATAGTGGACGAGTTTGTCATCAGAGTTGTGTGGCTGTTATATAACAACGTGACCCTCATTGTAACTCCATGTATTGTCTATACGATCTGGACAGGATCATGGCAAGAAAGGTCAAAGCGCGAAATTAAATTACAAAAAATGGTGATATGTGATACCGAAGTGAGGAAAAAAAAATTTATGCACTAATAGGTCAATTGAAAATTTCCCGGGTATAGTAAAACACATTTTTCAGGCATAATTGAACATAGTTCCCTCTAAGTGTGATATACTCGTAGTATACTGATTATAGTGACCTTCCAACTTTTGGGTACCATTTTTGTAATATGATTTGTGCTTTGCTTCAAAATAGTTTCGCTGATAGCCTCTTCATTCGAAGAAAAATTTTTTCCAGCGAGCATTCTTTTGAGATCTGAGAACTAGGAAGAGTCGCCGGGGGTTAGATCTGGAGAATACGGTGAATGCGGGAGCAGTTCGAAGCCCGATTCATGGATTTTTGCCATTGTTTTTACTGACTTGTGACAAGGTACATTTCCGTGGGGAAACAGCACTTTCGTTTTCTTTAAATGCGGCCGTTTTTCGGTCCATAACGCTTTGTAATAGTCGCTATTGATGGTGTTTTCTTACATGATAGTCAATAAAAATTATTCCATGCACATCTCAAAATACAGATGCAATAAACTTGCCAGGCAACTGCTGCGTTTTCCAAGCTTTGGAGCGGGTTCATCCTGCGCAGTCCTCTTTGATGACTGTTCAGTGGACATTGGAGTGAAACTATGAAGTCATTTTTCATCCACTGTCACGTATCAACACAAAAACTCGGGGTTTATTATGCTTGAACTATTCCAAACACTGCTCCGAATTATCAACTCGTCGTGGTTTTTGGTCAAAAGTGAGCTCACGCGGCACCCATTTTGTACAGAGCTTTATCATACCTTAGTATTCGTGAATAATAATATATATATGTGTGTTTAGTTGACATATTGAAAATGCTTGCTATCTCGTACAACTTCACTTTATGGTCAAAATCTTTTTGATATTTTCGTCGGTAACAACCTGTTTTGGAAGTCCACTGCGTTCACCCTCTTCGGTGTTCTTTGCACCGCGTCTAAACTTAGCATACGAGGCATGAAAATTAAGTAATGAGACTGATTCCATAAAAACTGTATATTTGAAAATTATTCTACAACTCTGCCATCCCCTTCAAAGTAGTCCCCTTGGGCAGCTATACAGCGATTCCAGCGCGTTTTCCATGCTTCGTAACATTTCTGGAACGCTTCGACTGGGATGTCCGCGAGTACCCTCGTCACGGCCGCCTGGATGTCCGTAATCGACTCAAAATGGGTTCCTTTGATCACCGATTTTGTTTTAGGAAACAAAAAAAGTCACAGGGTGACATGTCGGGCGAATAAGGCGGCTGTTGCAACACGGCGATCCCTTTAGGGGCCAAATACTGGGACACGCTGAGGGCGGTGTGGTACGGCACGTTGTCGTGATGAATGATCCAGTTACGAGCGATGTCTGGGCGCACCCTGTTGACTCGTTTTCGCAATATTTCGAGTACTTGGCAATAATAGACTTGATTCACAGTTTTCCCCGGTGGAACGAATTCTTTGTGGACGATTCCACGGCTATCAAAAAAGGTAATAATCAACGTTTTCACCTTCGACTTGCTCATGCGAGCTTTTTTCGGGCGGGGGCGCGCGGAGACAACCATTGAGATCTTTGGCACGACTAAGAGCACTATCACCATGCACTCTTACAATTTTAGCGTACGCTTCCGAACTGTTTCGCCCAATCTGGCGCAAAATTTTATCGCGACGCGTTGCTCTTGATTTCGTTTTTCCATTTTCATGACGAGTACTACAAACACGCGTCTACTCAACTTGACGCAGCAGGCGAACTAAACAAGCTAGAGCGATGGTACATATGTATATCAATGGAGAGGGAGGAATGGCGGAAAAAGATAAAGGGAATTTAAGGTCTTAGGGTTTACCACAAGCGCGGCAATAAAATCAGTCTCATTACTTAATTGTCAAACCTCGTACCAATTCTTGAAGGGTTGATTTTACTGGAGCAGTGCCTGGAAACTCGCCTTCAAGCTAATTTTTTGTTTCAACCATCATCCGCCTCGTAAATGGCATGTTTATTGTGTTTCAGTAGAGCTTCGTATTTGCTTCAGGACGTTTTTTTTTGCGTTAATTTGTTTGGCAATCATACATTAAGCTTCTTTTATATTCAGCCTAATTTAAATGGACCAAAGGCCGTTCTTGCAATCTTTAGCTCTTAAGCAATCGAGACAGTACTTATACATATATACAGTCCAATCGACCACTTACCAGCACCTTTGATATACAAATTACCGTAATGGAATCGACGAAACCAAAGTTGTGATTGATTCACATTTTCAACCGACAGGCTTGCGTTTTCGCCTTTAATGATAACATAAAAATACGACGTATTTTCTCTTTGCTTGTGTCCGTCTTTTATGTATGTTTAAACAATACTGAGTCGAACAATTTCAAAAGAAAGAAAGTATCTCGACGAATAGGTTATACGCGAACTAGTGTCTCAGTTTCTGAGATATTGATCTGAAATTTCGCTCATATTATTTTCACTCCAAGAAGCTGCTTATTTGTCGGTACCGCCGATATTGGATTACTAGAGGATATAACTACCAAACAAACTGAACGATTGGAATCATATGCTTGTTTAGAAAACTTTTTTATTTGATGATATATCTTCCAGAAATTCGACTTGGATTATGAATCAAGACGAAGATAGAACTTTCCAAGAAATCGTTCAGATCGAACAATTGTAGCATATAGTTCTGGTGCATGTGTTAAGGATATTATACCTTCTTTCGGCCGGACTTAACGTTTTTTTTTGTTTTTTGGGTACATACTCGTAACATAGTTTAAAGTGTTGCAAATAGCTTAGAACTCTCTGTGCAACAGAATTATAATTTCATAAATTTAAATATTTATGCGAAGACATTCAACAAACACTAATAATGACAGAAAAACTTTAAATAAAAACTAATGTTTTTTAAATAAAATCATTGACTAAAAATAAATGAAGCGTGCTTTGTTATAACCTCAAATAATTCACACAAATATTTCAACTATTCAAGAATTTATACACACAACATTTCAGCATATTTAAACCAGCAAGACAACAAAAAGCTTTTACGGCAACCACAAATATAAATTCCCCAGTACACACACATACGTATGCACACAGTCGTACAATTTCCAATTAACTAATTGCTCTATAACAGTAAACATATATGTATATGTGGCTGTATTTACCCCCATGCAGCGCCATGCAGCTCCATGTCTGCTTATAACTGTACTTGTGCATGTGTGTTGAGCAACATGCCAGTCAAATCACTGATGGCTTATTCCTATTGAGCCCGAGCATTTTATGAGCCCTGCTGATCCTATGGCGTGCCGAACAACTCGGATCAAATTTATGTTTGACAACTTAAGTGTGAAAAGCAAATGCAACAAATGCCATTAGAAGTGCATAAAACAGACGGAATAATAAAAGCCAATGGTATTACGCAACATGCAGCAGAGTGTAGAAATTAGAATGCTTTACATACTTCCTACATACACACACACACCTTAACTTAGAACCCGATCTGAGTGGATTTATATGAGTAAACGCTTTCACAGCGCACTTGGCAAGCGTGTGCGAAGCTGCAAATCTCCCGAAACTAAATTAATTTTTCTCAGCAACACAGCAAATTGCCCTAAATATGCAGATTTACCGTAAAACTAGCACGGACAATGCTTGAAATAAATATTGGTTGAGCTCCAGGTAGCTCCATAGTCCAAGCATCTGCTCGCATGGCTTTGTGTTCTTTTGCCGGGCGCATTGCCAATTTTCACTTCAATGGACTTTCACTTTGCCTCTCACTCTCTTTCATTGCTTTTATATACAACTCTCTTCGGTAAACCGGTTTGTTTAACGGACTGCCTATGCGCCTGTGGGTGCCGCAAGCAAATATCCTTTGCATGGTCTAATATCCTTGCTGCTCTGTCGGTTTCTTACGACTCCCTGTGGTTTAATATACAATCTACTCAAGCGTGCAGAGCTTCTTCCGCATGTATGTAAGTAGATGTGTATATGTGTGTGTATGAATCTCCATTGTATTGCCTTTTTGTTTTTGTGCATCTGCGTGGCCGCACACATTTAGCTTTTCACCGAATATTGACCAGTTAAAGCCCTTCGACCGCACACAGAGCCTTGTCTGTGCCCTCTTGGGCTTTTTCCCAACTGGCTTTTGTTGCTCCAGTTTAGTTGTTGCTTTATTGTTGCCCATATGCGCCTACTTGCGTCATTTGTCCGTCGTCAAGCGGGAATTTTGCAAAGACTTATGACCAACTACAAGCACAAGCTCGTATGGTCCATTGGTAGTCCAGTTTTGCTCACTTTGCTAATTTTTGTGTCAATAAATCTGTACAAATTTGTGGGACATATACTATGGTTGCTCTGCTGAACATCAATTTTTTACTGGAACCAAGATTTTGTTTGTTGAAAATTAGACAGGCTACACTGTGTGACACAATTTTTCTAACACAAATTGGATAAAGTGTTTTGAATTCCTTAGCCTAGCGCAAACGATGCATAACACTTAAATAGTATTCCATCTTGATAGTTTGGCCGGTCGGAAGAAATTCGGTGTGCATCACACCTTGATAATCGAATACAATTGTCAACATAACCTCCACTTTTGACCTGCCTTAACGTGGGTTTTTTGGCTTTGCCTCAACTTTCCCATGATATTCGGCCGATTGATCGTCTGTTTCCGGGTCGTACGCATAGATCCAGGAATTATCGTCAGTTTTAATACATATCATGTCATCCTGGTAGTCGGAAGGCATTGTTTCACAGTTTTTAACTAGATGCTGTTTTTGAATGATTTCGGAACCAAACGTGCTTTCACTCTTCTTAGATCCAAATGATCTTTTGAAGAGGTTTTCAGTGGCCATTTCGACATTCCAACGATATCAACAAGATCTCTGAGTGTTAATCGTTGATTCTCACGTACCAATTCCTTTATATTATTAACAGGTTGACCATCAGTGGATGTTGGTGGCCGTTCTGGACTCTTTGAACAATTTCCAAAATTCTGATTGATTTGGTAGTTGTGTTTGGACACAAAGTTTAATGGAACTTCATCGTAAAAATCGCCAAATGCACTTTATGTATTTTTTTTTCATTCTTTTGATATGACATTTAGCACAGATGTACCTGACAGTCATGCCAACAAAAAAAAATTATGAATCAGTTTTCGCGTGAAATTTAAATTCAAAAGTCTTACTATTTTTTGTCACAGTACACTTTGGTATCTAAACGGATCATTTCGACAAAAAAAAAATGCCTCTATCCAACGCTGGCGGTCTTTTCTCAGAACATGGGGTAGATGTGTCAGAAGAATCAGCTGGAGAATATGGGCTGGGATCTTTTTGCGGCTAGGTCAAGGACAGGTGTGGAGATTGGTGGAGGAATCTATTGTCAGGAACTACCTATCAATAAAGTTTCAGGATTCCTTACTAATGTGCAGCTTTTAAAGCCGTAATTATTGTCACTAAGGTAGCAGTTAATTTACTGCTGCGGGGAGCAATCATATTTAGACAAGTGGTTATCCACTCTGATGGTTACCTGACAATACTAGCCTTGTATTTACTGACCGGGAGCTCGATGCTGCTCAGGGAATGTCTAACATTACTATCAAAGGCCTAAGTTAGTTCTACAAGAAAGAAACATCTCTACGTTTTCTCCTAGAATGTACCACATATGCGAGTTCATGGATAAAATACTACGGATTTCAAAACTTTAGCAATCCTGCTGAGTTTACGGGAATGGAAATTGAATACAAATTTGTAATGGATTCAAGGCGCTTTTTCGACACTTAAGATCTGAAAGCTCTGTTTCTGGCAAAGGACTGGAAATAATAGTTCAAGTTCGATCCCTTCAACTAGCAATGTCAGCACCGAGCAAGCTAACTGTGCCCTTAAAGCTGGTCCAGAAGTGTCTTTCCTCACTTGATATTAGCTATTTCATTATTCGACTCGTTTAGATGCTTGGTCATAGGGGAATCATTGGTAAATGAAAAGCCGACGAATTAGCCAGTAAGGCACTCTTGGCTTGCTCACATCGTATAAGAACGAGTAGGATTTCCATTGGCATTTTGCATTGGTTGGTTAACAATCCGCGTCAGTGTGACAGCAAGATCCTTTGGTCTAGAGTAGAACGCAGGAGATCTGCAGAACTACCTGTCCCTAGCAAAGTTCATCCTGTAGCAGTCGTATGGGTTTTTAATGAACATTGTCTCATTGGCATTCATGCTCAAAATTTTGTTTAATGCAAGTTGTCATAGTTTTATGTAGGAGGGCATCTTCATGCTTCATGGTACATCCTTTAGAATACTGAGGTTAAAACTTCTCAGTAGCCTTGACTTAATCGTCTCAACAAATCTGTGATAGGCTCAAATCGCTATGTCAGTTTGTGAGGGTCTTATATTGATATGGTAAATTATATAGTAGTTTTAGGTGGCACAATGAATGGAAGTTCTATGCTCCATAAGTGTGATATCTTAACCTAAGCTACCTTAACTTTAGTCCTCTACAATTTTGGAATTACTAACCAACTTAATCTTACCTAGAAAAAATTATAATTAAACGAATCTATGAGAAAAGCATATAGTATAATTGGATGCTTTGAAAGTAACGCAGTGAATTTTGTTTTAGAAAAATAATGGCTAAATTATAATAAACGAGCCATCAGTATTTGAACCATTTTCAAAAAATTATTGTTGAAATTGTTATTTTGTTTCCTGTTTAAATCTCATATTCCTCATACAACGAAAAAGTTACTCTACTTCTCTTTGTAGCTTAAAAATTTACGAATCATTCCATTGAAAGGAAATGAAATATAAATATCATACATTTCGTTAAAACAATTGCACAGCCTTGCCACATACACAGACTCAAAAAGCCAATTCACACGAATTCGCTTATAAATATGTCAGTAAGAAAGACGTGGACGGACGTGTTGTTCTTACTATATTGTTGTATTACGCGCATTCAATTACTTTCGGTTGCGCGTCGGCTTGATACTATTATATGCACATACATATATACCAAATTATATTGGAAAAATATCGGGCTCCGTATGCCTATAAGGAACAATCGAAAAATGCCCATGAATAATAAAATATGGTGGAAGAAAACATAATAAAAACAAAGAACTGTTCTTTCCTTTGTTCTTCTTCTGGGAATAATATTCCGAAATACCCAATTCTTTCTGTTATTTATGTATGCGTCGACAGTTATTGCTCCTCAATGTCCTTTGAAATGCTCCAGTATCGGCACATGCATGCATATGGGTGTGAACTTCTTCACTGCTACTGAAATATTTAAATGTTTGCTCTTGTTTATCCTTATTGTTTTTATTATTTTACAATTTCGTTGGACAATTTTCATTTTCTTTCGCGCGTGCGGCAAGCGCGTAAATGTGTCGATAGTAACTGTAAAGTGGCAGTGGTATTAACAGCTTTGCGAAGATGTGACTCAGAAGCGCAGGGTGAAAGGTAATTTTTGGGCGGAAATAAACGAGAGAATGAAAGCGAACAGCGCTGATATTGTATTCTGTTTGTTTCACACTTTTATGTGCGCTTTATTCTGAAATCTTATTGAATGAATAATAAGTGTGGTTGGTTGTCAATGGGTTCAAAAATAAAAAATCGGTTTAAAACGGTAACGTTGGTTTAGAAAATCGACAAAACGTTTCATTTAACCTATAACTGAAAACCAACAGTCGGTTAACTATAATATATAATATATAATCTATAATCTGTAATATATAATTTATAATTTATAATCTATAATCTATAATCTATAATCTATAATCTATAATCTATAGTCTATAATCTATAATATATAATCTATAATCTATAATCTATATTTTATATTTTATATTCTATATTCTATAATCTATATTCTATCTTCTATAATCTATAATCTATAATCTATAATCTATAATCTATAGTCTATAATCTATAATCTATAATCTATAGTCCATAATCTATAAGCTATAATCTATAATCTATAATCTATAGTCTATAATCTATAATCTTTAAACTATAATCTATAATCTATAATCTTTAAACTATAATCTATAATCTATAATCTATAATCTATAATCTGTTCTGCCTGAATATATATATTGTGCCATTGATATTTATGTTGCTGGCAGCATTCTTTTTTCCGCTTTGGTGCAATCGCTATTTTTCGTTTCCCATTTTTTCCGATGATTTCTGTTTTTGTTGCTTTTATGTTCGTTGCTATTGTTTTCGGAAAATTTCGCTCTTCTGTCATTATTTTGCCAACCTTTTATTGCCCATGTCTGCCCAATATATTAAATAGCCACACCAATTGTGTTCACTGCACACCCATACATGCATATATGTACATGTGTATGGCTGCAGTTTACTCATACGCCATGGCGGTGTGTCGAACACGCCTTTCTCGCGAAACTGTAAATTTAATTTTTTGCGCTCACAACATGACCGCTTTACTGCACACAAAGTAAATATCCACCCCCAGTTCCCTTGAGTATGCTTATTTTTCTATTTTTGTTGATTTTTCTTTAGTATTTCTGTTTATTGCCAGTACATGCGCATATTTTAAAATAAATTTATAGCCAATCGACAGGCAATTAAAGTGTCGTATATCCATATATATCTGTATTTTGTAGTTAGTTGAGTAGGCAACAATTATAAAATATATTTTTGTAAAAAAGAGTTGGCTTGAAAAGATTTTGATCCAGTGGTCAAATGGCACCTCAGTCGGATTTGAAGTTAATCTAGAAAATCAACAATCTTTCTGATCTAAATTGGTTATAATTTTTACCGAGAATTCCAATAGAGTATAACGTGACTCAAGATCTTAAGAATACACTCAATTTGTGTTTAAGGGTTACTTAAACAAATACTTATTATTAGCAGAAATTTTATACGGCTTTTGACATTATCCCTCGCTATAAAACTTCCTCCAGGGGTTCTATCAGCGGTGCACAAGCAGTTTAGAAGTAATAAATCAAAAATCACATTTTAAATGGCTCATTGGCGAAACCAAGAAAATCAGGTGCTTTAAAATATACCTTTTAATGCTCTTTTTTAATTAATATATAATATAATTTTATATAATTGCCATCGGTAAGTAAATTCTAGATTAGTCAGGTACTTGCTCTGAATGTAAGCAGGCCTCATGCGTCTCATAATACTTCGTTCTTCGTTCTTCGTTATCCAGATCTTGAGATTTCACATTATTACATTTCTGGAAAATTTCGGCAAACGTGTCTATGTATATAGAAAGCCTTGAAGGCATTTTTTCCGATATTTTTTCCCCATAAATAACCCTATTATATACTATATAATATACTTTATGATTCAATGAAAAAATTACAATCGAAAGATTAGAAACTATGCTTTTTATTTGATTTCAACCTCGTGTTAATATGCTACAAAAGTAGACCGATAGGGACAGCAAAAGACGCCATGTATTTTCCCACTCTTTTGACGTTTCTCCTCAGGAAAGTTTGCCATTTCATTATGGAAAGATATACGATCCAACAACGAGTCGAAATTATTAAAACTTACTACCGCAATTCGAAGTCGGTGGCCTCAACTTGTGCTACGTCCAATTTATGGTCGTCATAATCGTCCTGTCAGATCAACAATTGAGCATCTAATGGAAAAATTTTAATCCACAGCCACCGTGCCAGTGAGAAAAATAAGTGCCCACAGGAAGTCCCAAATATCACATATCTTTCTCAAGGGTTGGGCATCTCTGTGACAAATTTTGCGAAAAGATCTTGGCCTACATCCCTAAAAAATTGACAATTTGATGCAAGAACTGAAGCCGATTGACCACCAGAATTGTCGTATGTTCGTGAAATGGGCTGAGCAACAACTTGAAAATGAACCGGATTTTCATCGAAAAACCATCTTCAGTGAAGAGGCTAATTTCTGGCTGAATGGCTTCGTCAATAAGCTAAATATGCGTTATTTGTGAGGCAGTAATCCACACGTACTCCATGAGGCACCATTGCATCTGGAAAAAAATTACGGTTTGTTGCGGATTATGGACAGGCGGTGTTATGATCTTCGGTGATGGTCAAGATCGGTACGTTATTGTGAATGGGAATCGCTACCGTTCAATGATAACCGACTATTTTTGGCCAGAATTGGATGATATGGACTTGGAAAATATGTGGTTCCAACAGGACAGCGCCAGAAGCGATACAGCGAATGTCACAATCGAGTTATTGAAAACCAAGTTTGGTTAACGTTTTATCTCACGAAATGGCCAAGTCAATTGGACGCCTCGGTAGTGCGATTTGAGATCGTTAGACTATTTCTTGTGGGCATCCGTCAAGTCTATGCTCTATGCGAACAAACCAGCGACGGTTGATAAATTTCGTACGAATATTGAACGTGAAATTGCAGCAGTATCATCCGATTTATGCTCGGAAACCGCGGAAAATCGGGTTTACGGACTGGACTTTTGCAAGCGTGCGCGTGGTGGCCAGGCAAAAAAAAAAAAAGAGTTCCATACATAATGGCATCGTATTTACGTTCACAAAGATTTTCATTGATATCCCAAACCGCTTTTGCTTTATTAAAAAAAGCTTATGTAGCGCTGTTATTGAAAGCCTAGAGGATGATATCCTTAGCTATAACAAAAAATTATTCATTTGTTTCTTCTATCTTCTATCAAGATAGTTATAAAAATTTTGAAAAAATGTTGAGACCCTGGAAATATTCAAAATAGAGTAAAATTTCATTCTCTGAAACTAAAGTATCTTCTGTCTTTTCATTGACCACTATATTTTCTCTAACAAGCCGGTTTACATGCACAATTTAACTAGTATCAACATGTATCGTAGTTTTCCTACCCGAGGCGGCTCTTTTTTATGTTTCTTTTATCTCGGTTAGTTGCGTTTGCTTATTGGCAAATCCAGTTGGTCGCATTAGCGGTAATAAAAATGTAGGCTTTGCCACTAGAGATAAGCGCAGTAATTTATCAGCCAGCCGCACGAGCTTAGTTGTGCTTCTCTCTGGTATTTTATATGTTTCTCTTTTTTATTTGCTCGTGCGCTTCTATTTTGCTGGCTTTAGTACCAAGTCACTCTTAACCTTTTGGTCTCCATTTTAAAACCATTGCAAGCCAAGTACGCGTGGTTTGTTTTTACTTACAGTATTATTTTTATTGTTGTTAGTGGCCCTTTATTTATTTTGTTGCTACATTGGTATAGCTCGAATATTTACATGCATTGAGTATTAGGGTGTGGCATTCCATATAATAGACAGAAGTGCACCGTCTTTTGAGCTATTTTTGAATTAGTCCACATGTAAGCCTGATATTAAATTTTTCTCTAAAATAAAATAAGCTAACGAGATTCAAAGAAACTTATAGGTTCTAGGAGAAGTGGGTGTGATTGGTTCGATTTTGGTGAAAAAAGGATACACTGAGAATTTTTTTGAACCAAACCTATTTTAAAGAGGGGAAATAGTCTGTGAGATATGATAAAATTTCTTATAATAGTGGCTGTGACCCATTTTTTCAACTATTTTTGAGCAAATCTACTTGTAAGTCTGAAAATATTCATCTTATGGCAGTTTTATAATGTTATTCTTCACTCGATTGTCATAGGCCCATCTGTTGAGTCCCATTTTCGATGACTCGTTCGCGCATTTCAACTGGTAACTAGCGTGATGTATTACTTCAAGGCCTGAATTAATGCGGGATTTTCCGCAAAAAATTTAGACTTCACATATACCCACAGAAAAAAGTCCAACAGTGTGCAATCGAACAGCCCAAAACGAGAAATTATCTGTTCAATGAAGTGTTCTCTCAATAAATCCATTAATTGATGCGATGTGTGGGGTATGAGAGCTTGACACGACTAACACGTCAGCTGTCGGAAAGGTTATTGAAAAAAGTACGTCTTATTGGATCACCCGCTATATTATTTTAGGTATTGAAAGAAACCGTTAGGTATACAAAATTCTACTCTCTGTAACTCTGTCCAATTAATCCGAAAGAAAAATAAACAATCATATTTCGACCACCCTAATGTATATTCATATGCAAAGTGCACTTACACCTCCTTATATTGTCTTCTGCTTGCAACTGCTTACTCCACATGCAAGTACGAGAATATCCACATACCTACACACATACATATGTACATACATACTATTTGTTCATTTGAATTTCAACCATTTATCTGTCGCTTGGCTTGTCGGTTGTGTGACTTTCACTCACTAAGCTTTTAAGTGCGAAATCCCTTTTATGTGATTTGTTGTGGCGGCTTTGAGTGTGGCATTCTTTTATCCCCGGCACTTATTACGTCTTCTAAGCATTTCGTTTCCATTGCTTCGCCTCTGTACTGCTTTTTCCTCTCCACCGCAGTGCAAGGAATACTTTTTTATTTGTCTTTGACATTGAGTAGCTGATGGCTCATTTGAGTGGATTTCTTTTATATCGAAGAGTAAAAAAAAATGTGATAAAATATATTTTTGTCTCTGTGTCTCGCTTTCGTCTTCGGCGTGTCTTTCTCGCATACAAATGAACATTTTGGAATTTACCACTTAGACTCTGCGGTTTTTGGGCAACCATTGTGGCTCACTTTGACGTCATTTTGCCACTGTCATCTCGCTGGTGTACTCTTCTGGTAGTTAAGCGAGGTTAAGCGTACTATAATGTGGGTTATGGAGTGAGTAGTCGGTCACTGGAGTGAATTGGCATGCTGTGGGTATGTAACGGTCTGTCATGCGTTCAAAGTGTGCATTGAGTTGATGCTAATGTGCTGCGGCTATCCTGTGTTATAAAATACTAAATAATTGTAGTGAGATTGAAGGAAATTTTGTAAGCATTTTTAATCTAACTTTATTTTAAATTATTTTTAAACTGTTTTGAAAATTTGTTTCAAATTTTTTATTTTTCACTTTTTATTGAATGCCTCATAAAACGTTTTTATGATTATTACTATTATTATTTCCTACCTTAATGATGAAAATCCAAAGGTACCATTTTAGATAATAAAACATATACAAATGTGACCCAGAAAGCCATAAAACAAAGATTTTTACGTATCTTTATAAAAATTTCTATAATCCTGAGACAGTATAAGCTTGACAACGCTTAGTCCAATATTCCATACACTTGTCATACGCCTCGGCAGACACGGTTTTTGGTGCCTTTAGCGAACTTTGGATGAGTTTGACGAATGTAGGGTCCTCAGCCACGTTGTTAAGGACCTCTTTCACTTTGTAAAATACTCAGGTTTTTTGGTACGAATTTGGCATTGCCAGGCTTTATACCTAAAACATTAACCAAAATGTGGTTTGTGTCGATCCATAAGAGCTGTTAAGATTCTTTGTTATGATTGATGATTTTCCAGTATTGCTTTTTCAACTTTGCTGACTTCACGAGCTTCATTGAATGCTTTGTGTCACTTAAATACTTGTGTTCCTTACAAAGTATACTCTTCAAAATTCTTCTACATCATTTTCAAAGTTTCGTAGTCCTGATTGAATTGGAAACCAAAAATTGAAACACCAGAAAGAACATCTTTTCGCAAACTTTATGCTTCGTAAACAGATAGCTTTCGAACACACATACAAAAAAGCTGTATCAATCTAGGCAAACAATTTGCTGTTGATTTGATTTAATCTATAACCTATAATATGTAATATATAATCCATAATCTATAATCCATAATCTATAATCTATGATCTATAATCTATAATCTATAATCTTTAATCTATAATCTATAATCTTTAATCTATAATCTATAATCTATAATCTATATTCTATATTCTATAATGTATAATATATTCATAAAGTTCAAAAACTCACTTACTAATAGAACCGCCCTCACAATGTCATTTAATAAATGAGCAGCCTTTGCATGAATCTAAATGAAACTGTGCTATGAAAAATGAGTTCGCTCTTGCTGGCAACAAAAGTAGCAAGCATTTCAAATGTCTACTAGAATTATGCAAAGTGGTTGGTGAGTGACTGTCAGTGATGCCACTTAGCTAATTGTTGTTGCAAATGTCACAAAACACAACACTGACGATGATGAGTAACCCAACCCCAAACACACATACAATGCATACATATGAAAGGATCGGTGAGTAGTTGCAACCACAACAATTAGGCAGACAACGCGGCGTGTCACGTTGCAATATTCGGCGGGCGCTCAGACAGCATTGTTCTTCGAGTAGGCAGTGTGTGGATAAATGAGTGGCGACAAGCGCACGAGTGCATGTGAGTGCATTGAATAGTCGGATGCGCTTCTAAGCCTTTTTGCCTGCTAATTCTTGTTTGGTGTTTAGTGAACACGAGCCCTTATGCAGATAATGCAACGGTTACACAAACACGCACAACCACAGACATACATATATACATATATGTATAAGTAGATAGAGTCGTGTTTGAGCCACTCCAGGTCACATTGTTCGGCGTGGCCTCGAAATTGGCAGCGCGTTGAATTGTCAAATGTGAAATTTGGTGAATTTGTGCAGTCATTGGTGTGCACATCCCGCGCCAGCATGCATGCACATCCGTTTCCTTAGTTTACATGTATGTGTGTGTGTATGCGTAGCAGCATCCGTATCCGCTTCCGTTGTTTGTATTCCGTTGCCGCTTCCATATCCGTTTGAATGTCCATTGATGTTGCGCTTGTTGGTTTGGAGTGTTTATACTTGTTGTTGTTGTTGATCATTGCATTTCACTTCTGTTTTGATGGCCCTTTTGTTTTGTTTTGCAATATTTTTATTATTTTTGTTTCGCTTACCATTGTCGGAGCAAATTTAATGAGTTGTTTGTGTACCAACTAAGCGTGCTTTGTTGTTATTGTTGCTGTTACGGCTACATTGCATTAAACTCGCTTATTGTTTTTCTTTTTGTTGTTGTGTTTACACACTGTTTGCGGAGCTAAATGCTTTAATAGCTACTGTGGATTTGCACTCATTAAGTGTTCTGCATGCAAATGCACCACAACAAAACAGCAAAAGCAAACAAGCAGCAGAACACACAAGCGATGCATTAACAGTAACTGGAGTAACATGAGCAACAATTGTAGAGAGTAGTCGTTACATTAGCGTAAGTTTGCATAACTGCACTAAGAAAAGTTTTAGTTAGGGTGGTCGTATATAAAGGGTGATTTTTTAAGAGCTTGATAACTTTTTAAAAAAAAAAACGCATAAAATTTGCAAAATCTCATCGGTTCTTTATTTGAAACGTTAGATTGGTTCATGACATTTACTTTTTGAAGATAATTTCATTTAAATGTTGACCGCGGCTGCGTCTTAGGTGGTCCATTCGGAAAGTCCAATTTTGGGCAACTTTTTCGAGCATTTCGGCCGGAATAGCCCGAATTTCTTCGGAAATGTTGTCTTCCAAAGCTGGAATAGTTGCTGGCTTATTTCTGTAGACTTTAGACTTGACGTAGCCCCACAAAAAATAGTCTAAAGGCGTTAAATCGCATGATCTTGGTGGCCAACTTACGGGTCCATTTCTTGAGATGAATTGTTGTCCGAAGTTTTCCCTCAAAATGGCCATAGAATCGCGAGCTGTGTGGCATGTAGCGCCATCTTGTTGAAACCACATGTCAACCAAGTTCAGTTCTTCCATTTTTGGCAACAAAAAGTTTGTTAGCATCGAACGATAGCGATCGCCATTCACCGTAACGTTGCGTCCAACAGCATCTTTGAAAAAATACGGTCCAATGATTCCATCAGCGTACAAACCACACCAAACAGTGCATTTTTCGGGATGCATGGGCAGTTCTTGAACGGCTTCTGGTTGCTCTTCACCCCAAATGCGGCAATTTTGCTTATTTACGTAGCCATTCAACCAGAAATGAGCCTCATCGCTGAACAAAATTTGTCGATAAACACATTTCGAACCGAACACTGATTTTGGTAATAAAATTCAATGATTTGCAAGCGTTGCTCGTTAGTAAGTCTATTCATGATGAAATGTCAAAGCATACTGAGCATCTTTCTCTTTGACACCATGTCTGAAATCCCACGTGATCTGTCAAATACTAATGCATGAAAATCCTAACCTCAAAAAAATCACCCGTTATTTGAACCCAACGCTCACATAAACGTTTTTCAGGAGTATAAAAATCGATTAATTAATAGTCACTAAACCAGAAAAACGGTTATAAAGAGTTAGTGGGACAAATGGATGATCTCATCAATATTTATCATCCGATTAGGTATCAGATTTGTGGGCGGGTAGAAGGTGTCGGTGTAGAGATGCAGTGGACCCGGGTCTACATAACCGGAACGTATCCGGATTTTTATCCGACTAAAGACTGTCAAATCGTCAGAATTCTGCCGCTAAAGCAATAAAACCAGCTGTAGTGGACTTTTTCTTGTATGGTGCGAGGCTGTAAAGAAGGGTAGGAGATGGAGTCTTCGGTCGGGAGAGCTCCACCAAATCCAGCTTCAGGCTATCACATCACTGTAGTGTCTTTCAAGCGGGAGTGCCTGCCTTCACAAGCTAGTCAAGGATGCACGACGCGACTACATCAAAACTTTTCTGTATTAGACATTCTAAGTCGATGAGCTCGCTAGAGACGGCGAGCTTCTCCCGTTTCCATCCCATCCGAGTGGAAGCAAATCGGTACTCCGTTGTTCTCTTCCGATCTAGTGATGAGCCTTTGGACCTCCCATGAGCTCCGCTGGCGCTGGTGAATAACCACAACTTTTGCGGCTTTGAGAACATTCTCGCCAAAATTGAACCGCAGCGGTCTTCTGTGCTAATTGCTTTTAGCAAAGTTTATCGCGTCGCAGTTGTAGTTTTTTATCTGCACACTGTTCAATAGGCTTACACGCAGTCCGTCTAAATATTGTGGGACATACCTTCGGTCGACTTAACAATTGGCTGGCTTTGATATTAATCGTCATAATAAATTTGTGGTAAGCTCAAGAAGTTTCATTGAACTATGAGTATCTAGTGATCAATTTTTGTGAGTTTTAGTTAGGGACTAACGTTCATAGCTGCACATGTGAGATCTATGGTTACATTACCATGCGAGGATCAACCCTACGATCAAACTTAACCTAACACAGAACAAATTTTTCTTTAGTATAACTCTCGGTAATCGGGATTCAGGTTCGCATTCTCCCGGCGTTATGCTTTCACAGCCATTCAGCAGGCTGGAAAAGTGTTCCCTCCATAATTTTGGTATGCTCTGGGCATCAGTCACTGGATCACTTCTGGTGGTTCTATAAAAGTATGCTCCGTTCCTGAAACATTCTGTTAGTCGCCGCTTTTTTTCGTAAAATTTTCGAGCATTACCCCTGTCGGCCAGCTTGTGAAGCTCTTCATACTCACGCATTTCGGCCTCTTTCTTTTTCTGTCTGCAAATGTGTCTTGCTTCCTTCTTCAACTCTTGGTATCTATCCCATCCCGCACGTGTTGTGGTCGATCGTAACTTTGCAAGGTAGACAGTCTGTTTTCTCTCCGCTGCGACACGGCACTCCTCGTCGTACAAGCTGTTCCTTTGCATTTTCCGAAAAAGGAGTTTGAAATGCCGAGCGACAGTTCCCTTATACCGAGTTGTTGACGAGTGCTCTCAGAGAGCAGGAGTGCAAGTCGAGTAGAAAATCGTTCGGCTATCTGTTGTGATTGCAGCTTCTCGACGTTGACGTGCGTTTTTTGCTGCACAGAGGTGGGTGCGAATCTTGGCTACACCAAGGTAGTGGTCCGAGTCGATGTTATATGATCGATCTGGTTGGTGGTACTACAGATAACCATATATCGAGCCCCGGCGAAAGCCTATGAGCCTCGATCCATTTGAGATGATGTTGATGTTTCATCGTGGAGGCTGAATTTACTGACCGCAGTGCCAAAGATACCTTCTTTGCCCATCCTGGCGTTAAAGTTGCCAAGCATGATTTTGATATCGGGGCGGGGGCAGCTGTCATAGGTGCGTTTCAAGCGCTCATAGACGGCATGTTTGGTCACAAGGTCCTATTCTTCCACCTTCTCTCTGGCGTGGGCGCAAATCAGCGATATGTTGATAAACCTCGCTTTGATGCGGATTGTGGCGAGATGTTCATCCACCGGGGGGAATGGCAGAACTCGACGAAGGAGTCCCGCTCCCACCATGAATCCATCAGAATTTCGCTTTTCTATATGGCCACTGTTGTGAACGTCACAAGAACCTCCTCGTCTCAGTCCTTGTCCCGTCCATCGCACTTCTAGGACGGCGGCGATGTCAGCCTTTATTTTTACGAGGATATCAAGCCAGCTGGGCAGTGGCACCTTTTCAATTAAGGGACCGGACATTCCAGGTGTATGCCGTTAAATCATTATCCTTAATGTGTTTGCCATGGTCGTCATCAAAAGGGGGTTTCTCCTCCGAGGCAGTTTTTTAGTTTTCACTGGGGGTGTTTTTTTATAACAAAACAAACGTATGTTCTTTAGCTACCGAGAGAATACTTGGTCTAAGACTGGAATTCGTGAGCTGCTTGAGGCATATGTAAAAGAGTCGTTTCTGAATGTCATTCAGAGAACTTTCCTAACTTGTATGAACTTCTGCACATGACTCTATCGTCTACACCTTAAATACTTACCCATTATTCTATTTTGAAAACGCTTTTAATTATATTGAGAAAGGTTTCCAGTGACTTAATTTCAGGAAGCTTTTAATAATTACGTCTAAAATATAATGAGACGAACGAAAATGTTACTTGGGTACAATATCTTATCTCTGCTTACATTTCTAGGAATCCAAAGCAAATGAAATGAATTACAAACTGCAGTTACAGTATGAGCTTTGGTGAGCCGGATGCAAATGCCCCAAGACTGAAGCAAATTCACAGGGACGTTTGAGGTCGAACCACTGTCTCTGCGTGTTTGCGAATCGTCACTGGCCATCCACAAGTATAATGTGTGGCATGTAAATGAGTATGCAAAGCAGTTTGTGGCAAGCCGTTTCTTTCCCCCTCAACAATGTAATTAAACTATGCTTTGTGTTGCGGGTCCGAGGCGACCAACTCCAGATGTGTCTTTAGTGCCAAGTATTCTCTCTGTGTCTGGTTGTTTCTTTGCTTTGCTTCTGTGTGACGCCACAAATGTCTCTCCAAACGTAAATTACAGTAAACAACAACAATGTTGGCATTATTTACTGTTGTTGCTATTACTTAGTGTTGTTGAGGGCGGTAATTTGGTTGTGGTCATGATTGCACTTGATGACACTGGGCGACCCCAGCTGTTGGCTGCAGTACATGACCGTACATGGCGTATGAGTAACAATTAAAAGTTGTGCCACACATATGGAGCAACAATTTATGCACTTGCAGCACTCATATTCGGTTTTAATTTAAGACACTTGGCTACTTAATTGTAATAAATAGCTTTTCACTTATTATTTTCTTCTGCTGTGCAACAGCTGGCAGCCACATTATTCTTGTATTTTACAAATCGGCGTTTATTTCACCGTTTATTAAGGCTATAAAGCTTTGTTGTTGTGAATTTCATAAACTTTTTCGAGCTATTTTATATTTCATTTTTATTTCACCATGTACCTTTAAGCTATAAGCATTTTATTTGCAGGTGACTGCTTGTAGCTTACAAAGCAACCGGAAGCAGTCATTAAAATGGTAACAAAAGTTCATTCAGACTTATTTGGCATGTGTGTGTGTCTACCTAAACAATTACAAATTCCGATGTATTGAAGGTAAATTGGATAAATAAGGTGTTTTTGGTATAAAGTTATATCCAACCTAGTGTCCTTAAGCTTTTTGCAATTTGTCGGTTTACAATGGGTTAAATTTTGACTCATTTTGTTCAAATTGTGTGAAGAAATCTTGTCGGTTGCGAGTAATGAGCGTGTTTTTGGAAAAAAAGAACGTGTGCAACTTTTTTTTACATTTAAGGAGGCCAATGACCTCTTTGTTTACTTTTAGTCAAGTCAACAAGTTTTTATTATCTTTAGCCAAGTCAACAACCTCCGTTTATATTGAGGTCAATGACATTTTGTATGCTCAATAACCTCTTTGTTTAATTTTTTTGGGCTTGAAGACAATGTCAGGCAATTTATCAAGACAATTTATCTTTAGCCAAGTCAACAACCTTTGCTTACAAAAAGCCAAGACAACAACTTTTATTTACATTTAGTTCAATAGTTCTTTCTGTACATTTTATGAGATATAATCTGCCATACAAACTGATCAATCAGAATCAAGTCTTGGAAAACTTTTTATCTGACGAGGTATTTTTACACACTCCATTTTTTTAGAATGGAGATTCCGATAGATCTGGAATCGAGCTGTTGCTAACTCAGCTATAACCGTGTAAACGGTGTCTACGGCAGAGAAAGAAAAAGTTCGATATTTACTAAGGTCTCCAATCGTCCTTCTGGGTCCTACAAACTTCCCGGCAAACTTAATGTAGCCCGATAAGTAAACAAGCGATATCTAAGAACTCACTACCTTATCAGTTTGCTCTCGTTCGCTTCATTTATTGCTTGTTCTTGTAGTCCAACACATGTTGCAATAAAATTGTACTTAACAGTTGCAAAAAGCAATCGACGACAGGCGAGCAAAAGTTTATTTTGTAGCAGCAGATGCTTTGTTGCTCAAAATAAAAGTTTGCTAAATGTGTGTGGTGCATGTATGCGACTTGGTAGAATTATTTGTGGTAACAAAAGTAAAGTACGTCAGGCAGTGAAACCAGCTGAGGTGCAACAGTTGTTTCAAAGCGCCTAATTTCTCTAGTATTTCAGCTTTTTAATTTGAGTTTTCTAGATAAATTAAATATGAATCCCACTTATTATCATTTATTTGTAATCTCTAATTAAATTTCAGGCAAATATTAGATTGTTAAACCAGAAATCTTTGTATTAATAAAGAGTTTGAAAAGAGACACTTTAAAAAAATCATTATTATAAAAATGTGCTTTGTTTTCATTATAAGTTTTGGATTGTTAAAGGTCTACATCTCCACCACTCCATAAAAAGCAAAGTGATGAAATAATGACCTCATAATTACCCTAGTGACATCAGAGAAGCCAATAATAGTGAAGAGTGTTTCCCATAGTATATAAATAGGCTGTCGTGACAGCTCTTCATCGCTGGGTGCTTATATTAGATCCCAACGAAATGATTTGAACTCGAAAATCAATTTCTTCTGCATCTTTTGGGCACAAAAATTAAATACATTGAAGGCATCAACTATTCGATATGCGATGTGATTTCGGTTATAGCCTCTAAGCAGACGATAAGCAGTGAATAGCTGAAAATATAACAATAAGATAGTTGGGAAACCAAAGTATCATAAAAGAGTGCGATTTTATTGGAAATTTCAGTGAGCTTCCTCGGAGCTGTCATTTTACAAGGGCAAGAAGTGAACACAGTCTTTTATGAGATAAAGAAACCCTGTTTTTACGAAACCAGACGAAGCTGTAGGAGTCGTCCAGAAGTGACCTCAATTTAGACTCTGACCTTGTTGCTGTCGTTTGGATTTGTATCCGATTAAATCTGACTCAGACACTAGCCTAGTCTATTTGAACTCAAAAGACCACTCTCTAACTCTTTTCAACTATCTCAAAATCATCGTTGAGTAGGGGTCGCAAATGACATATTTCACAATGCAGGTAGGGACTCTGTATTCGTCAAACGCATTATATCACGTTGAAACTGACTATTAAACTGATAACTAACGCTGCAAAAATGAGTCGTAATACAAAAAAACACAAAATTCCAGCCGAGACTTATAGATTTATATCGGTATTCTGCGTGAGACGATTGTCTCATGTCTCTAATAGTGACTATAGTAATTTAGTGATTCTGTTAGTCAGGAGTCTCATTTTGGTATTCTGGCAGTTACAGTATAGTAGTATACTGTAAAGTAGTATACTCTATTTGCCAGAATACCAAAATGAGACTCCTGACTAACAGAATCACTAAATTACTATAGTCACTATTAGAGACATGAGACAATCGTCTCACGCAGAATACCGACATTAAGATCTGTATTAAAATATGTGGCTATGGTTTTATGTCGTATGGCTAAAATTTTATCAGTTCACTACTATGATCAAATAGTAAGGTGAATTTGTTTATTAAATCATTATTTTTTCTTCCAAATCAATTTTACCCCTTTCAAAGTTAAAATGCACATTTTCCAAAATTTTTCCTCTTATATTCAGTATTTATCTGCACAGTTGTGTCCCCGCATTGGTCTTTTCCAGTTTGTTGAAGGCAAATTGCGTACCGATTGGAGTCGCGATGTGCCAATACAGTACGAGTATAACATGCTGCGTTATTGTGGCTTGAACTACTAAAGCATAGAGCTGTCATACAAACTGAACGATCGGAATTGGGCTCTTGTATGGAAAATTTTTTATTTGTGAGAAGATAGTGATTTTTATTGTTATTTTGTTTTTTCATTTTTAAATTTTTTTAACTTTATTAATTATGCGATATATTAATTAACGCCAGAAATTTTTATTAACAAATTTTTATATTTTTTCTAATTTCTTTCAGTTTTTCAAGGATCTGTCTTATCTGCGAAATTCTACGGTAAGTTCAGCACACATATTCTTAAATTTTTTTAATTAAATATTTTTCCTATAAATGGTTTGAAATATACATATTTTTATATATACATATAGTGACTTTCAAAATCACTTATCAATGGCATTAGCAGCTGCGATATCTTATACGTTGCTTGTCTTAACTGCCAATGCCTACAATGAACTTGATACTAAGATAGTAGTAGATCTACTATGGGTAAAAAATAGTTACATCTTGTTTATAATTTTAAAATTCGAATTTATTCAAAATATATGTATGCAGTCCGCCTCAAAGTAAATTACCTTGACCCTAGTACACTTTTGCCAACCTTTTCCTTCCAGGATTGAAGGAAACTGTAGTTAAAGTCAATAATAAAATAGCCTTTAATGCGCATAGTGACTCACGTTATTTTTGTTTTTAATAGAAGTAAGCATCGAAAGCCGGAGCGCGGGACTTTAATCCGCTTAACCTAACCTACTCCTATCTCATGTCTCTCTCACGGAACCACTGGACAAAGTATTCCTTCATGGGAGAGAAGAAGACGTTTAATTCTCTTCTATTGTACGGACTGACTGAAGCCTACATTTACTATTGTAAATGTCTTAATCTTGTCTTAATTAGATTTGCCGCTTCGCTGACAGCTTCCATTTTGCAGAGGACATAAGTATAATAAAAGTTTCCCTGATTCTATTCTATTCTATTCTAAAAGTATGGTTTTCAGCTTTTCCATTATACTTGAAAACCGAGGGCAATGAAAGAATATGTGTTCAGAGTCTTCTATACACTCTGAACCCGTAGGATCATATGGGTTAAAGTCATGATGATATTTGAATAACTAGCTTTTAAAGCAAACATGGCAACTGAGTAAGGGCTAGGTGGAAATTCAGGACCCCATCCACGAATATACAAGTATGTCCCGAATCAGTCTGTGGGTCAATCGTCTTTTGTATGATCTCTGATTAGTTATATATTCGTGCGAGTTCGTCTCTCTGGATGTCAATGGGCGCCATACTGGCTAATAGCTCAGCAGCGTCATTTGATATTATTCCGATTTGATTTACATGCCGTATTTTGCAAGTGTTTCTTGAATTTGAGTCTTGAGTTCACAATTACACCAAGATGCTTCAACTGTGCAGAGCGATATTTTTTCTTAAATTTTTCTGAATTTTATCAGCAAGACTTCTGTTTTTTGTTCAGCCTGCTCTATACTCATGGTGGCAAACCATTTATGCAGTCGGTGCATTTGATCCGGAGGTTATCGGGATGTTTAGTCACTGCTACCACTATGAGGTCATCTGCATATGCGGTTGCTTTCACATTTTTTACCAGCGGTATTCTTAGGAGGCCATCGTATATCAGGTTCCATAGTAACGGGCCAAAAACCGAGCCTTGAGGTAATCCACTGGAGATAGTGTAGCTCCGAGTGGAACACTCTCATTATAACTTTGATTTTTGAACTGTTTTGACGTGGTTCTTTCGGATGATCATTTGTTTCCACGTCGTGAGCATAGATCCAATACATATCGCCAGTAATAATACGTTTCTTAATATCTTGGTAGTCGAAAAGTATTGTTTCACAGACGTTAAGTGATTTTGGAAACAATCATGCTCTCTCTTTTCTTAGGCCGAAATAATCTTTCAAAATGGATTTCAGGGATCCTGTCGATATTCCAACGATGTCAGTAAGATCTTTGACTGTTAATCGTCCATTCTTAAGCTTCGATTTCTTGATTTTATTGACGTGTTGGTCATCAGTTAAGTTTCTGGGCGTGGTTCGTTGACGTGGACGTGGTTCATCGTTTACGCGTTCTCGACCATCATAAATTTGATTCAGCACACAAAATTTAAAGGAACTGGTTAAAATTAACTGTTAGTTCAACAAAACTGTCGTTTTAAGTATCGTATAACAATATGTTGCAATAGCATGGTACTAAAGCTTCACTAACAACATTTCAAAAAATCAAAATTCCTTTAAAAATTTTAAGTTTTTGAAATTAAACAAACTCATTTAACGGTTTGAAATATCAAAAGTTCATCGAACCCCGAATATATGAAGACTTCTCAATGTTTTCAGTAATTTTAGTAATCGTGTTCTCACAAATACATACATACATACCACACACATGTGCTTGCAAAATGCTTGTCAAAATTTCAAAGATTTTTCCCTCGCCCGAACTTCTTTATATTGAATTATCCTTGGACGAGACGCTGCGATAACTGTGTGCATGAATCATGTGGTGGCGGTTGAGATCACGTTGACTAAGCGGCGGAAATAAGAATCACGCACAACAACAACGAGCGCGTGAACAGGAAGCCAACAACAACAACAGTAGCAAAATTTACAGCAAACTGTAAGCAAAATTTTATCCCAAGGGATAATCACATGCGCGGCACAGCGCTCTACACACACGCACAGAAACATCCACTTACAGTGGCACCAGGGCGCATGAGTAATGACTAAACGCAGAGCGTGTGCTGGAGCACAGCGCAAAGTAGGAAGCTCCTTGTAGGTGTGTTTGTACAGCCAGGAAGACGTTGAGAAATGACAACGCATGGGGGCTACGTAATAAACTACGTGATCGCACGCAAAGCGAATGCGTGTAGTTGACGAGTTAAAAGGCAGCGTGGCTTGCGCGCTGTTTCCGGCTTAGGGAGCGACTGACGGCGATGTTATATACATATATCTTTTATATTGCGGTAGCTTTGAAAAGTCGGAAAGACTTTAAATTACGAGGGTGACGCAGTTAGTTGACTATGCCCGCCTTCTTTGTTGTGGCGCTGAATTTACTTTGCATTGCATGTCGCCATATTGCTATTAATGGCGTGACGTTGGCATGTACTGCAACATGGCAAAAAGAAAGAAAAAATGAGCGACTTCAAGTTCACAAACCCCTTTCCTCAGCTGATTTGCAAATATCATTATTGCGAGGTTAGCTGCTTCGCCTATTTGGCTGACATGTCACAACAGGTGCTCACAATATATATCAAATATATACTTACACCAATATGAATAAGGGCATTTCCAGATGAAAGCTGTTACCTGAAAATTGTTAGATTAAAATACTTATTTTTGATTATATGAGTAATTGTATTTTTCAAAACTAATGAGTTGAGTCAGTTTAACAATTGACTGCCGTTTTTTCACATGTCTTTCTTTTTGAAGAAAAAATCCGAATTTCATACTCAGCAATGAGTATTTCTTGGTGATGCTTCCTTTAGAATAGATAAAATTTGCTTGTAAATTCATAGACTATTTGAGAGTTTTTACATATCTGACCTAATAGTTTTAAAAAGTGATTTTGAACGCATTTTATTCTGCTTCAAAATGTCATTCTTAATGATCAGAGTGTTCCATCGTTGGCAACATACTTCGAAGACTTGTGTACATACAGTCCAAACAAAACAATTCCGGAACCTGTATGACGGCGGTGTAATAAGTACGAACTTTCCTTGTGTCTGTTGTTGTGCCTTTTCTGTTGCACAGAAGCGAGTGCGTATCTTGGCTCCAACAAGATAGTGGTCCGAGTCAATGCTAGGACCTCGGAGCGTACACATGTCTAAAACACTAGAGACGTATCTTCCGTCTAACACAATATAATCAATCTGGTTGGTGGCTTTTCGATCCAGAGAGAGCCAGGTAGATTAATGAATTTTCGTATACTGGAATCTAGTACTACAGATAACCATATTTCGGGCCCCGGCGAAGTTGATCAGCCTGATACCTTCTAAGCCCACTCTGGCGTTGAAGCCGCTAAGCACGATTTTGACATCGTCCTTCTCTTCCGTTGGGGTATAGGCGCAAATCGGCGATATGTTGAAGAACTTCGATTTGATGTGGATTGTGGCTAGACGTTCATCCACCAGTGTAAATGCCAGTGCTCGGCGATAGAGTCTCTCCCACACCACGTGTCCCACACTCAATTTATTCACCTTTATATGGTCACTGTAGTAAATGTCAAAAGCACCTATTTGTGTCAGTCCTAGTTTCGCCTTCCCCTTTAGCTGACCCTTAAATGGATGTTTTTTGGCTTCCCAGAGGATTGTTTTAAGACCGGAAGTCGTGAGCTGTTTGAGCCATATACATTATAAAATGGTTTCTGGGCGCTCCCAAGTGAATGGCTCACAGAGAACTTTCCATATTTCTCCTTAACACGGTTAGTCGAAGTGTAGCTTGATAAAAATTCATAAACTCGTATTGGTAGAACACCGATTGTAGATGCACGAGATATGTAGCTGAGGTCATAGATAGCATAAAACGAGAATGTCATGAGAAAGTTTACCCATAGACTCGTGACTGTCGCCGAAAAATGGAATCACTGAGTCACACTAGTAACGAGCTCTAACCAGCTCTAAAGAGAATACAAACTGTCTTACTTTGGCTCCGGCGACTTTCGGAAAAAAGAAAAAAGTACGATGCTGAATGCCTCGATCATCATATAAACCAGATTTGGTTTTGTGGAAAATTCTTTTGTCATGTGTCACTGGGTCAATTGTGGTTATGTGGAGCAATCTATCGTTCCATGGTTATATTTTCAAACTGCTTGTAGTTTCAACTAAAACAATTAAAAGGAAAGAAAAAAAAAACAAGAGCTTAGTCTTTAATCATAAGAATTAAAACATTCAGAGATTATAGCATTCTTTTGCGACACGGATAAATCGACTCAACTCACTTGATCACTAACACATACACATATACATTTTATATGGTCTCCGACGTATCCTTCTTCTTAATACACCCTGTCTAGGGTATAATAACAAAAATAGTTGCGCATAGCGCTGGAAATACCCCACACCTTTAATAATTCGCTGTCGTCAGGTAAATTGAGTTGCAAACTGAAACAAATGTGACGTTTCTTGGCAGCATATTAGTTAAGTCTCAACACTGCTTTTGTTGTAATGTTAACCCCTCGACGCACTCACCTGCCAGGTTGTGTTGCGGTTAACATGGAAACAGTTTCAGCATCTATTTTGAGTTGACAAGCGCCCACCCAGGCAAATATGTTCCTCCAACGTAACTCCGTTTGTACTACTCCAAGCCTTTTCGACTCAACCACAGTTACTCACGCGCAAATACGACTTAAGTTTGCATTTGCGTGAATGTGCGCGTATAGCTGCCATTCCCGCTAAGAGTTTCTGCGCCCGCGAGCGTTTTTAATATGAATTAGGTGGAATCGCATTGAGGTTGCATCAGCGCTCAAAAGCACACACACATACGCTGGTGTACAGTCGTTTGTTATTCTCTTTTTCCGCATGCATCCGCCGTTATTTGCATGCACAAGTGCGTGTTTGCGCAAATTTAAATGAGTGACGAGTGTACGTGTCGGCGCAGCTGTTGCTTCTGCTTCTGCTTCTGGTATAACTTCGACTGTATCTGCGTCTGTGTTGACTTTGCGCCATTGATGATTGTTAATTATTGCCAACGTTGTTGGTGCAGCGGGCGACTGTTGTAAATCGTGTGGTCGCGCTTGCAAATATGAGGAAGTGTGGAAACTGTCACGCCCCCTGGCATAGATGCACATTAATTTCAAAAGTACATGGGTATATATTAGTATTACTACATACAATATATATCACTTCGCTGAAGGAATCTTCTGCTCCCATATCGTATTTGGAATAGGAAAGTTAAAATCGCAAGGTTTGTTGTGCTTATCTCTTAAACTGTCAATGATTTGTTTCTGTAAGTTGTCATACTTCGACTTTTCATATATGTAGAGGTTGATAAAATAATTTAATATTAAAAGTTGAATCATATGGTTAGATTTTCTAAAAAATGGCGAAGCCGATCTGTTGGGTAATGACTATTTTGTATATTTTTCAATGAAAACTGAGTTACGTTTTTAGAAACAGTATGACTTGAGGATAGAATTATGTATAGAAGTTTAAGTAAGTGAGGAAAGTTCTCTGAGCGCCATTCACTTGGGAGTGGCCAGAAGCGAATCTTTTCCATATGAAGATAATTTGCGATCTGCTTCTGGTTTGGCAGGCGGAATAATTTCTAAGATAGCAAGCCAACGCAAAGGTGTTTAAAGCCTGGCGATGTGGTATAAAGGTTGTATGAAGAAGAATTTAAAGTTTTTGAGGTACATCACGCTGTTGGAATTATAAGAATTATGACTGGCTTTCGTTGATAAAAGTTAGTCTTTTTAGACCTGTGGTTTTCGAGAAAAAATAAAAGCCATATAATACTCGTATGTGTTAGAATTTAACTTTGTACGCGACTGGCGTCAGCTGAATTACAGCTGAGACCTTCTTTTTGCCCATTGAGGACATATGCCAGCCGAATATTCTCTTCCAAGGCGTCAATCGTCTCGAGAATATCTGCGTAGACTAGCGACTTCACTGTATGACATGTAGCACAGTTGTGCTGAAAACAAAGGTGCTCCATATTAACATCCTCCGATTCAGGCACAAAAATGTCATTAAAAATGACTCTATAGCATTTCTCATTGACTGTTACATTACGGCCGCCTTCATTTTTTGAAGAAACTAAATATATACTAATGATTTCCTCTGCCCTTAGTAGAAACCACACAGGTACTTTTTGAGGATGCAAGGCGAATGTGGATTATTATCTCTCTGCAATGCGACATTTTGTCCATTAACCTATTCACTCAACCACAGGTGAGGTTTATCGAACAAAACTTTCTTATGAATGTCGGATCGGTGGCTATTTCGTTTTGAGCCCATTCACCAAACTTGCGACGTGCTTGACTGTCGATCGGCTTCAATTCATGCACTAATTGGAATTTGTAGGTCCGTAAACCAAGATTTTAGCTTAAAATCTTCCTTAAAGTGGATGGGCTCTTCCGCGCAATGCCAGATCCATTTATTGAGATATTCTTCGATATTCTGCATTCGTTGTAGGGGTGTCTGCCTCTGCACGAATTCGTGATTGCTAAAATTGCCGATCCTGTTGGGCGATCTCTACCGAATTTCGGACTCAGTGTGAGATGCGTCGCGCAAACTGAACCATTATTTTGGTAATAAATTTGCACAATTTTCAAACGTTGACAAGAACACGTCTGACAAAAACACCCGCATTCATCTCTATTTGCTTTCGATTAACTGCACCCTTGAAAAAATTAAATTAAGGATTGAGCTCTGAACCTCTTTGACTACAGTTCATTTGGTTTCAAGGATTATTTATTTCTCCGAAAAGAATGCTGTTTGCTGGCGACGAAAAATTTAAGTTTACAATTTCAATTTACTGTCTGCTTTTTTCCGAGTAAGTGAACTCTGAATATGTACAAGGATTTTACTAAAAGGTCAATCGAGTCATTGAGTTTCCCCGATGAATAATCGTTGACATATTTTATTTTTTTTTTGAGTTAGTCTATATAATAAAAGTCTAGAGGAGCTCTTATTTACCAATATGAAGTACCACATAACTACTGTCTGATAAATATCAAAAGGCGGGTTAATGTTTACCCTAAAAACCGATGACTTTCTTAATCTATATCAAGATATATCTGATATATAACAGAGAGAGAAAGTGAGAGAAGCGAAAAGGTGCGGACTAAAACATCATAATAGAACACTGGAGAGTCCAAGCTCAGCACTGACTGTGAAATCAGTCCAAGGCAACCGTCATTGTTTGACAATTTCCTACAGATATTATTGGATAAAAACTTTAATACTTAAACTTTACTTGTGAGCGGAAATCCTATCTTCTTCATAAATCATAAATCTTCCGCAGAACCTTTCTCTCGAAAACTCGTAATGTCGACTCAATAGATGTTGTCATAGTCCATGTCTCGGCAACATAGCAGGACGGGAATAATGAGTGATTTATAGAGTTTGATTGAACGGCTCGGAAAGGTCCTTTCCGATCCTGACGGAGCTTTTGGCTTTTGATATTGCCCAACGTCAGTTTACACAGCCATATTAGTTTTGTGGAATATCAAATTCAGACAAAGCGGCATAAAGGTAGTTTCTTTTCGTGCTGTCAAAGACAGCTATGAAATCGACGAAGTAATGGTGTCTGTCGATCCTCTTTCCACGGGTCTCTGATTTGGCGCATAGTAAATATCCGGTTAGTCGTTGATCTTCCAGGCCTAAAGCCACACTGATAAGGTCCAGTCAGTTTGTTTGACGGTGGGCACGGTGGGCGCTCGATAGAACCTTATATGCGAGGTTGAGTAGGCTCATCCCACGGATTGGGCAGAGCACATTTAAATTCCAGTCGTCGGGCATGTTTTCGTCTGACCATATTATACAAAGAAGGTGATGCAGCTCTTCGCCGCCGTATTTGCATAGCTCGGTCGGCAATTCATCCGCCCCCGCCGCTTTGTTATTCTTCAGAAGGGTAATTGTTATTCGAATTTCTTCATGGTCGGGCAATGGAACGTTCGATCCATCTTCATCGGTTGGGGAAACCTATATGCTTCAATAATGCGCCAGCTGAGGTTTGGGTTTTTGGTTTCTCCTCGAACTGTTATTTGCACATTCTTGCAGCTGCTATAAAGAGTGCAAGTAAAACCACTGAGCTAAGCTCTTTAGCGCATACTTTATGGCGCATTAATAATTTTGCATCAATTTACACAGCGAAAGTCGTAAATGCAGCTTAAAATTTAAATAAATAATTTATGGGCATATATGATTGCATACATATACACGTCTGTATTTGACTAGCTATTTGTTTTTGTATTCTTAAGTGCACCTGCTGTCATTTGCTTTTTCCCTTTTATTTTCACTTTACCTTTTCGCTTTCCGCCACTGACACTTGACATTTGCACCGTTACACGCTTAAAGCCTATTAAAATATTAAACTCCAATGAAATTAGCACCAGACTTTCGTACAAACGACTATAACGGCACATTTTCTACCAGCAAATGTATGACTGTGTAGGTGTGCATGTGTGTGAGTGTGTTTGTGTTCAACATGTAGTCTCAGATGAAATGGTACTCAAGCTGCCTTATTTATGTGCATAAGCAAAGGAGTAAACATCGCTGGCTGCAGGTGGAGCTGGAGGTGGAGGGCGGAGAGAGAAACGAAACGGAAGCAGCAGCGAAAAATGATGAAACTGCAAACAGACCTGGTACATTCCGGCTTGACAAACGGTAAAACGGAAGCAGAAAACTGTCATGCGATGTTTGTGTATGTGTGGCTGAGTTTGAGTGGGTTTGAGTGTGTGTTTGTAGAGCAAATATAAATACAAACAGAGGGTAGAAATATAAACAGAGAAAACGAATACAAATACATTAGTAAATACAAATATACAAGTACGGATATTCGAAATTAAGGGCATACCTAGACATATTCACAAATTGTAAGTATACATGTACATATGTGTGTTCAGTTAATGCAGTGCTTGTATGAGACATGCCATGCTAGTGCATGGCCGTTGAACAGCTGAAACTATGTATGCATGTCAGATTTCTATGCCTATGTAAGCCTTCCTGCTTGTTTAGTGACGGTAAAGTGCCTGAGCGGCTTAATATTGAGATGTCGTCCGATGTGGAGCATAAACTTGTGCATGTGCACAAACATTCACAAAGAAAGGTAAAATTAGATTGACAAGTATGTTGTATCTTGTTCGAAGGTAAATACACTCACATATGCATGCTTATGTATGTGGAGATGTAGTTGAAATAAGAAGTATTAATAAAAACTTCTGGAGAAAAGATGGATCTGAAAACTTTAAATTAATTTTATCTTAATTAAAGTGATATATTTTTTTTATTTTGTAATTATTATTAGATTTTGGCCTCAAAACACTGAAATCCTATGCTTTGATTTCATATCAAGTTATTTGAGTCATAAATCACCGCACCATTTTGTCCGTTGTGTTCTGCCGGTCTTTTCCCTGCCATCATACCTGCGGGGGAGACATGGGTAGAAAAAAGCCGCTGAAGATGCGCTATTTTTTACGCATGGGTCAAGGCTTGGGGGAAGGTTGGTGGAGTCCACTTCAAAGCTGATTAGTTGGGACAAAACCTTAGCCTTGTCGTTGTAGGAGTGGAAATTTTTGGAGATTCGCTGTTCACTTGCAGATTACTATTAGACAACTGGTCTGTAAAGGAGCTTGAAAAGCGTTGCTATCGATTTCTTTCTGGTCTAGAGGTGCTTCTGAGCCAAAAGCAATCGCAAACGTATCGGCGTGCTGTTGTTCGCGCGAATATTTTTTTCAATTTTTGACGTAGCTTAACTCAGCAACAGTGCCTTGATTTACTTAAATTTATTTTTGGTCATGAATGTCCATTAAAGGTCAATATTTATCGATGGTATGGTGGATTCGATGAACACTACAAGACGAACTTCGTGCAGGTCGTTCAAAATCAGTGGTTGTTCCGTAAACTATTGATGCTGAGCGGAAACAGATATTTCAAGATCGTCACGTGATCTATCTTCAGATAAAGACAACTGTAGGTATTAGTGGAATCAGTATACATTCGTTCTCGTTGGATTCCTCACGATTTGTCAATTGCTAAAAAAAGGCTTATGCCAATTGGCTGATAGACATACATATTAAAACATACGATGGCGGGGTACTTCGCCTATGACATCACGAAAGACAATGATTCGTGGATTTGTTTTTTTTTTGCAAGTGGGGGTGTAGAAAATGCCTTTCGCATCGTCAGTGCAGGTCACTAAAAACCCCCCTTTAAAGAACCGTCACCCATTCTAGAACCACATCTGCGGCGTGGTGCGCTCTAACCACTACCTTACGCCGGTTTTATTTTTTAAGCATATCTGCCCAGATCTCAGCTTCGAATAATAGGACTCTGCTTGTCGTCGAGATTAAGAGCTTTCTCTTTCCTTAGCTGGGGTTCCCTATGTTTGGCTATTAGTCTGCTATGTTGGGAGGTGATTTTCATTGCCAGTTCTGCGGTATGCGGGATTTGTACCCAGAAGGTTAGTCTAGGGTCCAGCCGTACGCCTAGATAGTTTACTGCGTTTTGAGTCCTAAGAATATCCGTCGTCGTCTGCTTATTTGTTAGCAGGAGGGATATAGAGGTTGTGTGATTCGAGCCAGTCCAACCGCCGAAGACAAGCTCTTTCATATCGACTGAAACAAGTGCGTTTTTTGAGTACTCAAAACATCGATTTGATGAGAAAAATCACCATTAAGTCTTAACTTGGCACCGAATGACTTATTTTTATTCCCTTACGTTGAAAATTAACTGTGACCTCAATCATTGTGTTAAAAGTATTTTGAGAGTTGAAAAACAAAAAAGCGATTTTCGGTGATTAATGTTTGTTTGTGTTCTATAATACCGAAATATAAAAGGCAACCTTCATATGAATATGCCAAAAAGGCTAGTTCTCAATTTTGTTTGGGCTACTTCAAAAGAACGAAAATTTACGATCCCAGTTTAGAGCCACACAATTTGTTTGAGGCGTTTTAACTAAACCGAACTAAACTTGGCATCGGTATTACATTCTAACTTTAATAGGCGCTTCATATGATCCTTAATTTCATTAGAATTATTTAAAATCCAACAATTTTGGTTTGGCGTCTATTCTATTATAAGGAATACTATATTCCACACCAACACAGTGTATGCCCAAACTGCACAACCAACTAACCTATTACGACCTGAATTACAGAATAAAATATTTTTTTATTTCTCCACTTCCGACTTAACCTAAATGTTATATGTCTACTTCCATGTATATATGTACTATACGAGCAAATATAAACAAGTTTCCGGATGCCCATATGTTTGCCCATTACGATGAAGGGTCCTTTAGAGCTGCCAAAACACAAGTCCACTTGAACGTCGACATTTAGTACAACGAAATTAAAAACTATGCTATTTGGCACGAGCACACCAGCCTTGCAGAGCCACACACATACAAAAACAACAATAATAAATTTAGAACTTTGCCATGGTTTGGTTGTAATTGGAACAAAGTCTGATGACCAAAAGCCGACATGAAAAAGCTGCCAACTTGCATTTATAGAGCTTTTTTTGTTTTGAAGTTTTTGAGAACAGCAACAACAAATAGCAACCAAAGAGTCTTCTGTGCAAACCTGCGTTTTGTTTTTGGTGTTGTTTGGGGTTTCTTTTTTTCGTTTTTTGTTTGTGAAGCATACACCTTCTATGTGCCTATTCGTGTCCAGGAAACTTACATACGAACATTTGCGACAATAAAAGGCGACGAAATGCACTAGCAATGTGCCACTAGTCAAAGGAGAAGTGCTGGCAGAACTGACACTGAGCGTGATGGAGTGCCTCAAGTCGTTGCGCAAATGTATGATTAAGTATCTATGTGTGTGTATGTGTATTAGGGTGGTCAAATATTTGTTTCCATCACGTTATATCGAATATAGCATGTATTTTTTCTCGTCTTTCCGACAATTCATGGATGCATTCATTCCAAAAAAATAAACCAAACCAATTTTTGATAAGTCCGGTGGTCTGAAACATATGGATTGAGAGCATGCTGCACCGATCCGAAAAAATTATAGTCAGAAGTACTAAGGTCTGAGCTATAAGGAGGGTGAGACAAAACTTTCTACCCGCCGTTTTTATTGTTTTGCAACGTGTTGCAACAGAGTATAATAGTTTTGTTCACGTAACGGTTGTATGTATCACCTAAAACTAATCGAGATGGATATAGGCACGACTTACGCGGTTATATCCAAGTTTACAACAGCGCGCCAATTGTTCTTTTTTTCGCTGTTTGGCGCTTGGTATCTCGGCAGGTACTGCGTTCTCCATCTTGTCTTTTCAACGGAATGGAGGTCTTCCTTTTCCTATGCTTCCCCCGACGGGTAGTGCGTCAACAACTTTCAGAGCTGGAACGTTTTCATTCCTTCGGACGACATGACCTAGTTCGCATAGCTGCTGCCTCTAAATTCCTTATCCAGTCTGGAGCACGCAAAACTAACGTCGCGGATGTTGAGACCAATGATATCTATGTTATCGGCATACGCCGCCATCAGCTGTACTACTATAGAAGATGGTACCTTCCCTAGTTAGTTCCGCAGCTCAAATATTTTTGTCCATCAGTAGATTGAAGAAGTTACACAATATGGAATCGCCTTGTCTTAAACCTCGTTTGGTATCGAACGGCGTGAAGATGTCCTTCCCGATCCTGACGGCCCTAGTGTATGCAAATGAAGGCGTGAGCTCGCAAATATGAAGCCTACCTACATGCAATTGCTTGTCCATGTACTATGCATATGGATGCAACAACACGTAATTCTCGCAACCTTCGGCATGCTGGGTTTTTCAACGAACGGGGATGCGAAGTGTTGTTAACGAGCATATAACGCGCTGCCAGCAGTCACTGGCATACCAAATTGGCTAACGGATCTCAACAGGCTGAAAGTAGTAAACTTGCCACGCAAGGCAGCCGTAGATGGACCAAGTGTCCGAAAAGCCAACGGGGATTGCAGACATCCAACAGCAGCATTCATTTGTCGCTGTTGCTGTCGTCCATGTTGGCAGCTTCTTCGCTATTTGGCAGTGAATTTAAATTGGCAATAAGTCGGCATCCGTACACCACCGGAGAGTGTAACAACATTTTTTTGCCTTCCCTTGCTGTTGGCGCACTTAATTGAGGGTATACACCACAGTGGTTGGCGAATTGGGCCGAAAACAAATTTTCGTTGCATAAAAAAGGTAGATCTCCCAGAAATTAAGAAGCAAAAGCGCGGTTGGGGAAGCACCCAACCAGCTACATTACCTTCCTGCATTAAGCTTTAACGCCTTTTTGGGGTTTCTTTGCGCCATTTCTTCGTGTGCATGAGAAATTGCATTGCAACACGAGTCGACGCTGAGCAACAGCAACAGCTGCGTGGCATTACGCGCCAAATTAATGTGGCAATACGTTGGCATGAAGCCTCTTTGCTGGCAGCCGAAATGCCTGGCTAGCTGTCAGCCGCTTATAGAGCCATTTTCGTAACGTTCCGCAGCACAGCCATTTCAGCGCTGCTTTGGACTTGAAAATGCTCTTGGCAGCCGCCTTATACGTCAGATGCCAGCTAATGCGATGTGTCTTGTGCCCGGGTGCAGTGAAGTATTGCATAATTTCATTGGCGTTGTTGGCGTTGAAGCGCGGCATTCTGTGCTTACGCTTATTTGCGATTGATGGCTTAATTGGGTTGCTGGAATGTACGTTCGCAAGCTGAGGAATGGTGAGCTAGATGCTTTAAAGCTTGTTTTCATAATTCTCCAGATAAAGTGAGATGTAGTTGGCTCTTACTTTAAATATTGTGTTATAAATTACAACTAGAATTGCTAGATTCTGCTTTAGAGATGATTGTTTTCCAAAACTCTATATATGGGAGTTAGAGTACTTCAATAGTGTAGAAAGTCAATCAGAAGAAGGAAAGCATTATATTAGCTATTTGGACCCTAGAGAAAGTATTCGAACCGATTTTATCCATTTAATGCTCAGTAGGATATCTCCAAAGTTGACCGTTTTTTAAATGTCCGATTGAGGCTCGTACAAGTATATCCTCCAAGTCAATATTTCAGGTATTGATAATATATATTCAGTTTTTGATGATTTTTTGATCAGAGTTTTCAAACATTAGATATATTAGGTTGTCAAAAAGTATTGCGGTATTTTCGCTAGTTGGCGCTGAAAGTGCGTAATTCTAGTTTTATTCGTCGCATCGGGTCATGCTATACCCTTTTGGAAAGCTCATTTCACGCGCTAACACGTGTTTGATTGATTGTCGTTTCTTTTAAGTCCTTCGTGAGTTATAGCGTCGCAAACATGGAGCAAAATAAAGATAAAATACGACATATTTTACAGTACTACTACGATAAAGGCAAAAATGCATCTCAAGCCGCTAATAAAATTTGTCAGTTTATGGACCCGATACAGTTTCCATTTCCACCGCACAACGATGGTTTCAACGTTTTCGTTCTGGTGTAGAGGTGGTCGAAGATGCGCCATGCCCCGGAAGGCCTGTCGTCGAAAATTGCGATAAAATCGCTGAATTGGTCGAAAGAGACCGGCATAGTAGCAGCCGTAGCATCGGTCAAGAGCTGGGCATGAGTCATCAAAAATTCATTTCAATTTCAATAAAAAAAAATTCAATAAAAATACCGCAAGACTTTTTTGGCAACCCAATATTTTTTTGCTAAGTAAGGTATTGGCAATACCAATTAAAATGAGGGACAGACGACTAGAATTCAAGTCATTTCGTCATCTTCATTATATTGAGATATGAAGGTTTTACTTAGCATAGTTATGTTTGGTTAAATGGCTGATCTAGAGAGATGGCACGTGGACTGCTATATGTAGTCCTTTGTAAAGCCATAGAAAAGAAGAACTCCTATGTTCGAGCTTATAAACACATTACTCAGGCTTTAAGTTTCCATACCCGCCAGTTTGGTGGGAGATCTGAAGGTATGTGTTCCCAAGTGTATAAGTCTTGGCCTTCTAAACGCGGGATAGTCAAGAAGGAAGTGTTGAGTTGCTTCCACCTCTTCTTCCACAAAGCTTCTGCATATGGCGCTTGATAAGATTCCCAGCCTTACAGCATGGACGCCAATAGGGCAATGGTCGGTTAAAAGTTCCACAACTAAGAAGAGGTTGGCCTTACTGAAGACAAAGAGATCTAGTGCTCTTGCTATCGATTTAGAGCCAAAAGGCTTTTTCGATAGCGCATATACCGATGGTGGCCCAGCGCTGGTCAAGCTACCGCAAGGACCAGCTTTCTAGTAGTATAATTCAAGAGGATACGGGAGCACCGACCGGTTCCCATTCTACTGATAGCGGCAAAGTTCCTTGCTAGGTCATCAGCTGTTGTCTGGCACCTCTACCAGTCTTATCACAAAGACACTTGATGCTATTGACAGCGAGATTAGGCACTCCTTCATCAACCTTGAACGCACTGTTAATGAGTTCAAGGCTAGTATCACCGACCTGCTTTCTGAGTGGATGGTAACTTCTCTGAAGGAGGTTGCACTTCGGATTTGTAAATCTACTGATTCCTTAATGGCTGCAACATAGGCTTGGAAAACACTGCAATTATCAGGAAGTCTGAAGTTGAAGTTTATAGAGAGCTCCTGACAGTAATAAGCACCATAACCTTCCTCAAGCTTATAGAATTTTTAAAGACGGTAAAGATCTGAACAGTCAATTTTCATAAGCTTCTAATGCGGTGAATTTTTCACCAGCAATATCCCTCGCCATATAGAGGAACAGGCAGCAAGCACAAGTTGCTAGTTTGGGACTAAGTGGTGGATACGTAAGAATCTCCTAACCATGCTCCCGAAGTCTAGGCGAGCCACTATCGATGTATATGCATATAATGTTTATTTTATTGGCCAAAGTGTGCCGCTTCTGGGGGATTTCTTCCTTTAAATGAAGATGATCAAAATGTAGACAGTAATTGTCCAAATTAGGAGCCTGGCTCTAGGGGAGCAGATAATAGTAGATGAGTAGTAGATTAAAATCAAAATTTTTTTATAAAACCCAATAATAAATATTATTTCTATCTCGAATTGTTGTAGATGACACAAGTAACCCTTACTTGAACAAAACTTCGCTGTGCAACATGCTGCAATAGTTTTCCAATACGTCACAGCTGCTTTAAACGATTAATTCTAATAATTGTACCTTAGAGAATTAACAGCTTTAGCTGAGTAAATAAAGGCATTGCAAGAGCCTTTCACCCTTTTAAAAGTGGTCATTTAGTCACAATTCCCAAGCATATGAATTACAAAGCCATACTGGAATATTTTTCCTTCTACTAACCCATATACATACATATTTGGGCAATTTGAAAGCTTATTGAGCAGTCTGCTTGTTCAACACATTGTAGAACATGGAAACCAGCGGCGTTGAGCACAATTGCTCAACAATGGCAAATATTTGTGGCGTCACAAAGTGACACAAAATCTTGCATCGCATACACAGCAAGCCAGCTGTCAACAACATCCTAGAAACACTATCAACAAATCTGCAAACAAATAAAATCAGTCGGCAGATTGCCGGCACCTCGTGGCGGATATTCGCTAGCGAATAGTGTTTGTCTACTCGTTTGCGGCTTTTCCAGTTTCTATGTTTACTAGTTTTATATCCTGTCATTGCTTTGCCGCCACTAAAGCTCATGGATTGGTAAATTGCACTATTTGGGAAATTTTCAGGCTTACCACAACGTAAGTTTTCGATCACTGTAATTCGATGCCAAGAAGAGTACTCGTACTATGTTTTAACTGTTTGTTTATGTAATCCTTACTTACTCTGAGATGCGTTTCTGGCGATAAAAATCTTTGTTTCTTCTGGTCTAAATCAGCTAATATCGCAGGTCACGACAGAAGGCCTCAGGTGAACTGCTGTACTAACCCGCAAAACCTTCCATTTTACCTTCCAGTTGATAGCAGAGCAGTAATCTAGGCTATCCGTAGCTCCGCCACCATGTGACATTGTGTTAGGTTTTGTAAGGAGATAATGATTAGACTTTCAGTGGGAAAATCGGTAAAGATAATTTGGGTACCTAATCATATAGTAATACATAGAAGGAATCGAAAAGACATACGTGTTGGCCCGCTTGTGGTTAGCCGGGAACACTATCCCAAAAAAGCGCCCTGGAATATTCAGCTACTTCAAGAGTTGCTTGAACCAATGGACTCTAGAGGAACATCTCAGGTTTTGGAACAATAGCAATTCAGGTATACCACAAATGCAATTAGGAATGATGTTAATGGTGGATAGGCACAAATGTTTCTACTTTTGGACGAATTAAGTAAAATTGTATCTTTAATCACAGGGCACCTACCTATAAGGCCAAATTTTCAGAAAATCGGTAAAGTGAAACCGGCTAAATGCAGAGCATGCGCGATGGATGAAGAGACGCTGGAACATGCATGCTCAGTCATCAGGCAGTTGAGACGGGATATGTTCTACGGCTTGGTGTTCTAAGTTAAAAACTTCCGACAACTAGGAAGAGAAAAAATCAGGTATTTATGATATTCACTAAAATGCGGGTTACTGGTTAATTGGTTACCACTTGATAGCTTAATTCTCTGTACCTTCCTTAAGGTATCTACCATCTACGGCCCACTTTCGATAGTTAGAATTGTTCCTATAAGAGAACTCGGAACATTTGCTACGGTAGTCACCCAAAAATGAAAATTTCGTCTAGTGTAAGCTGCCTTGATTCCAATGCAAACTTACAATGTTGTTGTAATTTCGGCACCAATTTTTTATATATATTTTTTATAGTTCATTTTCCTACATGTACTTTTGTTGTTGTTGTCAATTATTTCCAGCTGGTGACAGTTGTCCTATGAGACCCAGTTCGAACAAGCAACTTTGCTGGCAGGAAATGCTGGAGGACACATTTGTCGCTACGACCCCCCACACCGCTCAAAATTTGGCCTACTTGCTGTGCCACTTGCACTGTGGCATTCCACCAAAATTATACTTTCTTTTGTAACTGCGCTCTCACAACTTCTCCTCTATATGCTCCCGTTTCTTTCTCTGCTGCAACTTCACTTGTCTAAGTCGGCTTGCTTTGGCGCATCGATGTTTTGGCGCATTGTTGTTATTAAAGTAGTCACCATTCAGTTGTTGGTTGTTATTGTTGTTGCTGGCCTTCTACTGTTGTCTTTGCCAAAGCTTTCGTGTAAAGATTGCATACCACATTGCAATGCCCTTGACTAACCACTATGGTGGGGGCTTATTGTAATCGGATAGGGTTGTGGTGAATATAAGTATAACAACAACAATAAAAACACAACATTTATGACAACAGCAATAAGAATAACAGTGAAAGCACAACTGAAAGCGTTTGCAATACAACTAAACATAATATTGGTTTTAACAACAGCAATAACAACACCAATAACAACAGCAACCAGTCAACGATTGACTAAAGTTCTGTCTAAAGCGTGAAAAGTGCTGGCAGCCGCCGCAGAAAACAATGTCGGAATCTTTTATTGCGGTTGCACAGTTCGGTTAGTTGAGCGGTTATGTCAACTATGGGGAATAAATGCAAATGCAACAACAACAGCAATTGCAAAACTCTTCGCAACAATAGCAAATAACTGTAGTTTTCTTAGCGTTAGCAACTTTGCTTTCGGTGACAACAACCATAATAACAAAACCAATAACAATTCGAATCCCAATTGTCCGCAGTTTGCGCTTCACAACAGATTTCAGTCGGCAAAGTTTCTCTTCTGTTTTCGTTTCTCGATTTTTATTGTTCTCCATTTTGGTCTTTTGGAATTTCGTTTGTTTTGTTGTTTCTATTTTAATCCCTGTTTGGCAAAACTTTGCTCTGTGATTTTAATAGAATTATTTTTCTTCAAAATTTTCCATCGACAAAGCTTTGTAGTGGAAGTTAATCGAATAAAATCAGACAGGGTTGTACTTGTAGCATAAACTAACGTAATTAGTAAGTTAAGTACAGCTTGGTAAAGCTGTTTTGTTTGAAAAGTAGAGAGAAAAATATAAACGGTTGTCGGAAAATATAATTTTGTTCTGTGCTTGAAAAAAACTGTAGTTTTTCGTCTCAGACTTCAGAGAGCATACCAAATATAGGAAATTTCGTTCCCGAATTTTATTCTGATATATTTTTTGATGTCTCTGAACCATACATTGAACTCCACTATTCTTGGACCTATTTTTTATCCACAGCTCAGAACAGTGTGTTATTTATAGTACCTGGTTCCCTAAGTTTGGTCTCTGTTGGAGCACAACACTGTTCGGCATGACTGAAGTATATACAAACATCTGAGTTGGCTACATTATTCTGCTCGAAAATCTATATACGAGATGGTCCAACAAATGTTTACCCTCACCATACGGTATAGCAAAGAAATAAAATCAGTACGTTGTCAAAGGCGGTGCCGGTCGAAATTTCAGCCGAATCGGACTTGCTGTTTCGTTTAACTTTTAAGGAGGGCTTGGATAATACTTCAAACGGGATCGTCAAAAAACGATTTATTAAGATTCGATGTGCTCGCAAGTTGGTTTTCCAGGTTCCAAAACGGGCTACAAAAGAGGATAACGTGAAAACAGTCCTTGAGAGATGGCTGACTCCGACATATGCTGTATGAAATATTCGTATTGTGCTTGCGTTTGGCCAATCCGGCCAACAAATGCAACCACGAGATCACTTTGGGGTAGTACCACTAGTACTTCGAAGCATGGATCCAGTGATACGAAGCAGAGACCAATGCAGAGTCTAAACTAAACAAATCGCGAACTAGCTCCGAAGAAGACGAAGCCTATCCTATGTCGGAAACCTGATGATTACAGTTTTCAAAGATTAATATGGTGGGATCGACATCTAGCTGGACAAGGGCAAAACGGTTACAAGTTTTTAAGCAGATTCGGCTTGACAAGTTGGGATCATTCGACTCCAAAACGCAGAAAAAATTATCCCAGAATGATCAATTTAAGCAACTCACCGGCTTACATTTCGGCAACTCTAAGGCCTAAGTTGTCGAATTAGACTAAAAACTCTCCTATTCATTGTATGTATTTTTTTAAACGGATTAAGGAAATTGGAGATCGGAAAATACAATTAGAATTTTACTTTTTCAGTAATTATAATATTTTCTTTACTCAAGTATGAACAATATTCTGTATTGAGGTCGATTCTGATATGGCTCTCATTTGAACAGTTTAGAACGTTGGTCTGTTGTAGATCAAAAGATCTTTACAAATCGACAAAACGCTTTGAGTTTATCACAAATTTGTTGAGAAGGCCAGTGGCACAGAGGATGTTTCAACCTCAGTCCGACAAAAGCTGGACAATGGAGGAGAAAGTGTTTGGATCTTTCTACCGCACTTTTCTCCATACTTTGACAACACGCGCGTCCAGACTTTTAGACTTTCTGTATGAATGTCTACTGGACAATTTCATGTAAGAACCCCTAGGATAAATATCTTGCGTTATACACTAGTCCGACAGGATCTTGTAGTTGTACAGAAGCGGGTCGTCGACCAGCGCCTGATAAGCGTTGGTCTGTTGATCCAGTGGTAGAACGCAAGAAGTCAATGGAGATCCAATTCGGTTTCATTCCAATGTAAGAGCAAACCAAGCCGAACGAGTCTGATAATGAAGTTTTATCCTTACACTGCTATTTCTAGTGTGGCCAGACACCCTTTGAGCGCAGAGTTAGCGAGCTCAGTTCTAGTATTGCCACTCTGCTGTCGGAGTGCATGCTCACTTCCCTAAAACAGGCTGCACTTCATAGTAGTGCGTCTGCCAACACTTTAACAACTATAGGACGCACATTTATGCTAATCCATGCATAAATAGTACAAACACGTTGGCATCGCAATAAATAATTATTTATGACCAGTCTATAAATAATTACAGCAAACTTTGCCTCCAGCTTGTCAAAACTTACTTCATTACCACAGTAAGTTCCACATGCCAGTTACTGTCTTATGTAATTGTAGCATAGCTCAGCGTACGTTAGTCTATGAGTGCTTCATATTTTGTCGTATTCAATATACTAATTTCATGTTGTGTGTGGGATTTTCTTATTTACCTTGCTCTTCGCTAGCCTTTGGTCATTTTCTTGACTCCCTCCTACAGGTTATTATTTTGCTAATATAATATATGACAAAGTCATTTGTTTCTCCGAGATATGCCCGACCAAACTATTATGCGAATATTTAATTGAACATACTTGTGTATTTATGATTTCATTAATTTGCTGGTGGACATTTCTGTATTTCATAGAAGTGAGTAGTTCAGCCATCAGCAATGACATTTATTGTGGACACAGTTATACAAAGTACAAATACCATAACAAATTAAGTACTGGAAATATTTATTCGGTTGATTATTTGGTGCGGAGATTATTTGCTTCTAATTTGTAAATGCATACGGAGTGTAGTTATATTATAATGTGCACGTCAAGAACCAGAGTAGTAGGGCGAAAGAAGTTATGTTTTTTTTATTTTTATTTTTGCAACTTCTACTAAAAAACCCAATGCAATAGACTGATAAGATTGGATTGGAAATGAGGTATGTGCCGCTGCCTAAGGTCATTTGTCATAACAAATCACTTAGTCTCAGCACATTGAAGAAGTTCAATATGTTGTTAGGTGCTTGTGAGGCGATGTGACCCTTATTCGGAAACATGGATCAATATAAATATTGTTCCTGACTTCTATATAAGTTATAGGTCCCTTGCTAGAGAGATCCCAAATTACCTTGTTGGCATTCGTCTTGACCGCCTCTTTATAGACCCATGGTTCTCGGATCAGGAGAATACCCAGGTTACTCGTTGTGAACCTGCTCGAGTTGACAGCCGAAGCCGACTCGTGGTGCAGATTCACCTTTACAATTTCTACGTTGACGACTACTACAGGATCCGTTCCATGAGGACCTCGTTGTCATCCATCTACTAAGTTCTCTAACCCCTTCAGAAGCCCCTGTGTGGAGAGTAGCACCCCTCTTGTATGTCTGTCTTCTAGCGAGGGACTTTCATGGTCTCAACAGTCGCAACCTGCTTTGATGTGCTTGCGCCTTGAGGATGCCACATCCACCATCGTTTTATGCTTGTATGGCCTTATGATCACCCAGCTGAACCTGTAGTTCAGACGGAAGCTTTCTCTCCGGATGAATTTGAATGACTCATGGTCTATACAGAGGTTGAACCTATATCTAGATTTCTAGATCTTGCTGTTGACCACTCGCCAGGCTTAGGTACTGAGGCCATTAATGTCGATATCAAGCTGAGGCACTCAAGGGTCTATAATATTGCCAAAACTCATCTAAAAATGTTCGCAATCGGAGTATAATTTTTCACGCCCCAGATATTGAATGTGAAAACTTCTGTGCGTAGACGTGGTCCCGCCCCCAATATTGCACCTCTGAAGCGCTATACTGCTCATCTGATGCCATATGATTCTATCACTTTACAGTATACTATAAATCAAGCTCTAATAAATATACGAGTGATAGTGATAAAATTTTAAAGCAGCAAAGAGTGCTTTTAGGGTGTATTATAGAATACATTTTCAATTTCTCAGATGACTTCATGTCTGACTTCATGTCTGACTGATAACCTTCTGTCAAAAGTATCTGGTAATACCGGATCAATGGTTTCCCAGCCTCTTATAGCATATATGAAAATGCCGAAAGATAACCGTCTTGACACCTTGTATATCTAACATTTTTCTGTGATAATTGTCTGTTATTGTGCCGAAAATAAACTCAACTGGGTCAATACTTCTTATAGCTGCCATATACCTAATGTAAAGATTTTAAAATTTCCGGTAGGCTTTATACTGTATATATCTTCCATAGTATCCTCCAATGAGTGAGATATCTTAATGAAATATAGAGAGCATTTATTCTAGTAATGATATGTCGTAAAACCGAAAAAAGCTCTCAAAGCAGCGTTGCCGGATAACTTTTGGATTGGGTCGTTTGCGTCTAAAATGCAATTGACAGATATGTCTACATCCATATCTCCCCTCCGTACTTAAGTAAATTGCTTATATAATGGCTGTAACTGCTTAGAGCCTCTGTTGACCATAAGTATGCATAAAATGCACCCCAATGCGTATGCCTTCACATATACGAATACATAAAGGATTATAAAATAATCTCAAACGCTTCAACTATGTTGTCCACTTGTGCGAAACACTCTCAGGAACTCGTCCAGTTACCGCTGAGGCATTTGAGTGGCATCTTTGCTGCTTCAGTGCTGCTGCTGTTGCTGGTTGTATTTGTAGTAGCGGTAGGCAAGGCATACGAGTTGCATACTCTTGGGTAAACATATTTCACTAATTGTAACTGTCTGCGCACACACACACACACATACACATTTACAGTTGTTTGCCTGCATTCGAGCAGAAAATTGTAGCAGTTAATTAACACTACATTGCTGAGCTGTTGGTCGAGCAACACGAACGGAACCTGGTGGGATTAACTCGAGCGTGTGACTTCTGGCCTGCTTTGGTCTACCGAAATCGTAATTGTTGTCATACTCGAGCGAATGTATGTGAGTGTGTGTGTGTGTGTAAATTAGAAAGCGATAAGCTTGAGCTGGCTTAGAAGTTGCTATGAGTGTGTGTTTGAGCAGAGATATGCTCATTAACTTGTACGCAGATATCTAATCAGCATATTTCTTTGGCAATATCAAAGGCTCTTTAACGTAATGGACATAAATTGGTGATATAGCTGCTACAACTCCATTGTGGTAAGTGATACTGAGATAATACCGTTAACAGGGTATATTAACTTTGCCACGAAGTTTGTAACAATCTTAAGGAAACGTCGGAGCCCCTATACAGTGCAGTGTATTATCACTGTATTCGAGATCTCACTATGAAATTTTGCGCATGCCATTTTCTCCATAAGTAGCTGCTAATTTATCGGAATCGCTGATATCGGGTCACTACAGCGTATAGCTGTCATACAAACTGACTCATCAAAATCAAGTCCTTGTATGGGAAACCTTTTTATTAGATAAGATATCTTTACCAAATTTGGTTCGAATTATTGCCTAAGGCAATGCTACAATCACTGAAGAAATTATTCATATCGGTTCACTAAACTTTTTTATTTGATAAGATATCTTTACTAAATTTGGTTCGAATTATTGCCTAAGTTAATGCTACAATCTCTGAAGAAATTACTCATATCGGTTCACTATAGCATATAGCTGCCATACAAATTGATCGATCAAGGTCAAGCCTCTATATGAAAAACTTTTTTACTTTTCGAGATATCTTCACGAAATTTAGCACAGATTATTGTTAAAAGCGAAACTATAAATTCCGGAAAAAACTGATCAAATCGGTCCACTATAGCATATAGCTGCCATACAAACTGCTCTATCCAAATAATGTTCTTGTATGGGAAACTTTTTTATATGACAAAATATTTTTACCAAATTTCGTACAGAGTATTAGCTAAGTCAACGCTATAATCTCTGAACAAATTGTTCAGATCGGAATTCTATAGCATATAGCTGCCGTACAAATTGTACTATCAAAATTAAGTCCCTATACTAAAAACTTTTTTATTTGTCGAGATATCTTCACGAAATTTAGCACAGATTATTGTTAAAAACAAAACTATAAATTCCGAAGAAATTCTTCAGATCGGTCCACTATAGCTTATAGCTACCATACAAACTGATCAATAAAAATCATGTTAAAGATATTTTTATACCTTTCATGCTATAAGAAATGCAACTGTGAAAGGTATATAAAGCTTCGCTACAGCTGAAGTTATCTTTTTGTCTTGCTAGCTAGCAATTTATTTATATACTAGCATATGTACTCACTTATCTAAGGGCAGTTGTTGCTTGGTTGCTCCCCAAGTCCCAGCGTTGCAAGTAAATTGCGACTAATTATGATGCCTGCAGTGCTGAGACATATACAGTTACACACACACACACACACACACACACACATCTACGATGATATACACATGTCCTCCAGGCTACTTACGACCGCATTCGCACTACTACCACCACACACACATACATCTGTAAATAACTTTGCTGGTGTCTGTGTTGGTGCACTGCAGTGGTGCTCAATTTAAATTTCAATTACCAAGGTAATACCCAGGGAATGCAATCATAGTCAGACTTGCCTTATTTAAACACGTACACACACATACACACCTGTACAACCATGTGCAAGGTATTTGCTTGCACTTGTAGCTAACTGCAGGTAGACACTCACTGATATGTGTGCGTGTATTTGCCCGCTGGTGTCCTTTTGATTAAGATTTAGTGTTGGTTGTTGGGTTAATATGTGGTGGCTATCTTTAGCACCTCCATTGCAAACTTCTATTAGCATTTGCTAGCCAGTCTTGTGTGCGTTTGCATAAATTTATCTCGTCCTTGCCAGCGTTGTCTTGTTAAGGGTATTAGACAGTTGTTGCATGGTGGTCAGCGCGCTCATATGAAAATGTAAAATCTGGCTTAAAATAGCACTGCAACTACAGTAAGTAATTAAAGCAAGTTTATTGTAGGCCCACAGCTGATAATGTATGCTGCTTACTTTATGTAATTTGTAGTTTCGTTTGTGTGAGACATAAATGCCATTGATCTGATGCTAAAAGGATTTGTTAAAATTTAAATTTATTAAATTCTCAACTTTGCTGAAGTTAAAGGCTTACTGGTGGGTAGAACTGGAAATCACTGGATACTGTTTTTTTCAAAAACCCTTTGATCCCCTGTTGTTTGATTTGACTTTTGGATAAGACTGCTGCTTTTTCTTACATCAGAATCTCTTATTAGAAATATTTACGTTTCAGATTCTCGTATTTCCGTTCAACAATTTAGTCGAAGATCATATTGTCCGTCGATGAAAGTTGTCCTTCTTGCCTGCCTTGCCATAAAAATGCCAAATATCCTATCTTGACTAGAGATCCGTGAAGAAGAGTCCATAAATTAATAACTGAAAATTCGTTTTGAGTATTTAAGGGGTTTCATGGGTTTCCTGGGGTAAAAAACAGCCTTTTTTCACAACTTATTTTTCATATAAACATTAAATATTTTAGTAGAATTTTTTAATGTTACATCTTAATATAATATTGTATAAGAAAGAAATTTTGAAATTTTTGAAAAAAAAAATTTAAAGTCGGCCATTGCAACGCCATTTCCGGTGACCCCTCGGAAAAAACATACGCTCGCGTTGGCAGGCTAACTCCTTACTGGATCATCCTAAAATGAAAAAATACGTATTTTAGTTAAAACCTTAACTTAGAACTTAGACGAAGGGCAAACAAAATCAGAAAATTGGGTTTTTGGCAGACATTTCTACAAAAAGATGAAAATTTCGCGACATTTGTTTTCAAATTGTTAAAAAAAAAAATAGGAAAAAAATCCTTCATCCAAATCTGTAAAAAATATGAGTAGTTCTCGAGAAATCTTGCCAACCAATTTGTTTTATATTGGAAGCAGTTTTAGTCTATCTTTTGCCCCAAGCTTGACGTCTGACAGTAGGTTCTGTGGAGGGATGACAATGTAAATATAGTGTCTTATGCTTCAAAATCACCAATATGAGCTATTATGTGTTATAATGAAACCTGGTGTTCCTGTTCTTCCCCCTCTGGGAATGTTAGCTTTATTATGAAAACATCCTACAATAGGGTAAATAGGTCCTAATAGATCAACTAATTTGTTGAGCTTATCACAGATTTGTTATGATGGCTGGGATTGATATTAAAATCTCAGCCATTTCACCAGGTTCGCTGAATATGTGTCTACCGAGATCCACATTTCAATCTCAGTCTAACAATAGTCCGATAATAGAAGAGAAAGTGACAAGATGTTTACGCCACGACTTGTTTCATATAGCTTTGACAAAGAGTATCCGACAAGATATTTAGCCACACCGTGTGCGTAATTATTAGACATTGCCCAGTTAGAACACCTAAAATTGCGGTGAGATTGAATTTGTTAAGACAAAATAGTTTAGAAAACCTCTTACGGTTCGCTCTGGGCTAAAAAGATCTATTAGTTCTAATCGTTGAACAGCGATTGCTGATCTCACGGGAGGATCATAGATCCAGCTCTTAAACACACGGAGTACCAATTCGTCTTAAATCAAATGACATTGAAGTAAGGTTGCCGTCCCTAGCAAACTCATCAGCTTTGCACCGACTAAGCGTGCACACAAACAATTCTAATATGCGAGGTCATGCCAGTTGTACCTGCCAAGCGCAGATAGGTCCAGGTTCCTATTCACTTGGGCCTTCCTTTAGAAAAGTGGGCTCCCTTGCTTCCATTGTCCACCTATGGGTACTGAATCGAATGAGCTTTTTACTGTAGTATTGTCTTCGATGTGCACGACTTAAGTATGGTATATCTATATTGATCATCTCGTACAGATCATGGTGGCACTCGTTGCTCATGCTGACGTCTGAAAAGCCCTTGCGGAGAACAGTTCCCTCGGATGCTCCAAGTTCTTTCTCATCTCAGTTTGTCATCGCCGAAAATGCAGGGTGAAAAGGGTTTTGATTGCTGTTGTTGTTGGTATCTAAACCCTGTTTCGGGGGAGAGTAATTTGTTAGCTGTCGAAAGCACTTAACGGTAGGCCCTGGCCACGAACTGATTCGACGGGTTCGCATCACAGGGAAAGAGGTGGTAAGTGAGTCGGTTTCATTGGGCATGCAATGAGGTGATTAGTGTCGTGCTGGAACTCGTTGCATGCATTAGGTTTTGCATGTTAGGGTCTATTCTGGATAAGTACTAGTTTAATTTCCCACAGTACCCAGAATAGAGTTGCGCTAAGCTCAGGCGGCAACTCGAGCTTTTGTTCTGTGATGGGTGGTGTTTGGATTCCAAGTACGCCATTCACAAGAATGAAGTCAGTGAAGGTGTTAGGATACGCTTAAAATACCGAACTTCAAAATGCCCACAAAATCCACCGAAAAATCAAAACACCGATGAACGAATATGTCGACATGTCAAAAATATTTTATGCTGTCTGTCACAATGAAAAAAAAAGTGGGCGAGCTCCCTTTTCTACCGAACCACAGAAAGAGAATTCTTCGGATTAAGGGTTATGATCCTGAGCCGGAGATCCATTTTTATCGATTTCCGATGGTTGCGATAACAAAATTTGAGATCGATATTTCGAGAACTAATGAACTAGTTCGTTTGTTGTAGGGTATACGCGAACTAGTTCGACATTTTCCGAGATATTGGTCTGAAATTTTTTTGTCGAAACCGTCGAAAATCGATCCAAACGGCTCTCCACTATTAAAGGAAGGGGAAAATATTTGTTATTTCTTTATTTAATTTAATTTTTAAATTATGTATTTACAAAAATATGTATTTTTATACCACAAATATCCTTCTTTAAATAAATATTTAAAAATTTCTCCTGATTAGAATACATCCAATAAATTAATTTAATTAAATATGAAGAGAAGCAATAAAAAAAGGAAACAGAGTCTAAGCTACAGACACATAAAATAAACACTCATATACCACACACACACACTTACATATTTATGCTGTTTTTAATGCTCGCCACATAGTTGCAAGCATCACGTGCTAAATAATTCCCAAGGATCCCTATCACGAACTTCAAAGTATCGATGTGGGCACGGAAAACGGGTAAAGCAGAGCCCACATCTTCCCTCAGCATCCACTAGTACCAGCTAGCTGCTTCACTGCACACTTCAAAAATTTCTTGCTAAATTGTAGAGCTGCTTGTATGACTACAATGTGGCACAAGGCGTGTGGCAAGCATAAACACTCGTATGCTCATAGCCGTTATGCAGCTAAATGGTTGAGAGGCGAAAATTGCCAAACACAGTAGTGTAGTGTTGCCTTTGTTGCCACCAAAGTGCCAGCACCAAACATGCTCTGCAAACGCTATTGTTGTTGCTGCGCCGCTGCTGATGCTCTTGTTAATGACGTCATTGACGAAATTAAAAAGCTATCGACAGCTCCTATTGTGCTGCACTGCCAAATGCCGGCATGCGCACACACACATACACACTTCCATACAAACTGAATGAGATGATAGCCCATCATGTGGAGTGCACTGTTGCAACACAATGAATGTGGCATGCTGCAGTATCGTGGCTGCTCAAGACAGGGTACGCGCTTGTGCCAGCATCTGCAATCGCCAAAGTTCGGCAACAGCTGTTTGCCGCTGCACACCAACATGTCTACCGTTGTACTTGCAGGCGTTCAAAGGCAGGCACTTGCCGATCCAAAGTGTGAAGAGCGCACTTGAGCACTTTAAAAGGCACGCTTGGTGCGAGCCTTGCTATTTGCGCTTCACGAGTGTTTCATAACCGAAGTGATAGAGGAGGTGCTAAATGTTGAGGAGATAATAAAGTTATTAAAGTAATATCGCGGCTCTTGTGCGAAAATTAAATTGTCGGAAAATATTAATTTCTCTTCTTTTTTACACTTGCAACATGTTGCCACAGAGTATTATAGTTTTGTTCACCTCACATTTTTTTACCTACTTAGGGTTATGGGGTCCGGCACTCATGGACTAAACTTTGAACGGCTAGTTTGTATGACAGCTATACATACATATGTATGCCATAGTGGTCCAATATCGACAGTTTTGACAAATGCACAGTTACTTGGTGAGAAAAATACGGTTTGCGTATATGCAGATGGACGGATTTGGCTAAAACTACTCAGTTCGTCCCTCGGATCATTATTATATACAGGGTCCGGCACTCAAAGAGTAACCAATTTAAAAAAGTCATAAATTCGGTTTGGAAAATTATTATTGTTTATTTTAAAGTACAAAATGTATGAAAATAATCATAAATTCAGGATCAATTCAGTTTTGCTCGATATGACTACCTTTTGCCGAAACTATGGACTTGAGACGGTAAAAAAACGAATCGGAAGCTGCCCGAATGTGATTTGCCGGTATTTTGGCCCACTCACGGATAATGGCTTTCTTCAGCATCTCGAGACTGGTGTATTTTTTAATTCGAACCTTGCTCTCCAAAATAGCTCAGAGAGAATAATCCATTAGGTTCGCATCTGGTGAATTCGAGATCCATTGTGTGGTCGTAATGAAGTTTGGAACGTTGTTTTTCAGCCATTCTTGGTTCACTCGCGCTTTGTGAGGCGGTGCTGAGTCTTGTTGAAACGTCCATGTTTGCGTCCAAAATGTTTGTTTGCCCACGGCTTCAAAGCAGCCTCCAGAACACTTTCCCGATAATATGCCGCATTTACTTTGAGGCTCGATGAAAACAATTGGAGAGCGCCCCTCTGCGGTGATAGCGGCCCAAACCATTATTTGTGTGCTGCCTCCTGGTGGCCAACCGATGACTTAGATTCTCGTATGAACGGTCGGTCAAGTAAACTCTACGGTGTGAATCTTAGGCCTTTTGGAACTTGTAAGGATTGATTGAAAAATGAGCTTTCAATATGCGTCGAATGCAGCGGTCGAATATTTTCAGTTCTCTAACCATTCGATTGGCACTTCGTCGTGGATTTCGCTCAAGTCGCTTCTTCACTTTCATAACCATCTCACGTGACGTTGCAGTCTTTTGATGACCACCTCCATGGCGTTTTGCGATGCTACCAGTATCATTGTACCGAGTGATAGTGCGATAAACAATAACTTTATACACATTAAGGTGTTTGAGCTCACGAGCAATTGCTGGCTGTGATTTTCCAGCTAAGTGGGCGTGGCCCCGCCCTCTAAGAGGTTTAATAACCATATTTATTAGACCACTACAGATACGATGGGCAACCATTCTTACAATAACTGTTATAAGAGTGTGAAAATGGATGCAATCGGATGATAGCTCCGCCCACTCTCCATATAATGGTACTGTTGGAAACTACTAAAAACGCGATAAATCAATAATTAAATACGTCAGATACATTAAATTTTATGCTCTAGATGGTATGAGAAGGCTTTGGACGAAGCAGTGCAAAAATTGGACGATTTGGGTGACACCGCCCACTATTAGGTAAAATCACATATCTCAGAACCTGCTCGGCCGATTTCAAGTAAATTTAATACGTGACATTCTTCAAACATTCCTATATCACAGTGCGAAATTGGGAGAAATTGGACTACAACCACGCCCACTTTCCATATAACACAATTTTAAATGCTATCTGACACTTTCTTTGTCTGTGTGTCGAAAATGGGTTGAATGGGGTCAATACTTCCTTTAGCTCCCATATATTCAACAGAACGATTTGCGAACTTCAATATAAGAGTTTTTACTTTGGAACTAGTTATATTTGGAACTAGTTACATTTGGAACTAGTTACTTTTGGACCATTTTACTTTGAAACTATTACCAGGAACTAGTTAAGGTCAAAAATTAATCAACGGTTTTTTTATAATCGTCATGATTTGTCTTGCTTTCAATGAATTTAAAAACACTTATTCGAATACTTTTCCTCGTTTGCTTCCTCTTCATAGCTCTTTGGCAAATTGTTTACACTGGCTTAACTGCTAATTTGGAATAGGACTGAGTCGATTTAAAAAAATTTATTGAACCAATCGTTACAATTCTTTGAAAACTTTCAAAATATCCTGTTGTGGATTGCGCTCTTCGCATCGGTTGTGCGAGAGCAAGGTAATGGTTGGGTATTAATATTATTAAAATGTTCAAAGGATGCCCCTGAAAAAACTTGGATTGTCAATTTATAAACGGATTTACTGACAAAACTATGCGATACTGGAGAGGATACGGATACATAGCAATCGTTGAAGCTGTAATTCTTTTATATGCATATTTTGGGATTTATCACCGTTTAGTTTACCTTTCGCCAAATCAAAAACCTTGGTTTACATTTAGGTCAATGAACTTTTTGTTTACATTTTAAGAGGTCAATGACAGTTTTTTTTATAACTCCTGTTTATATTTTATTGGGTGAGCCTTTTATTTACCTTTAGCCAAGTCAACAACTATTGTTTACATTTAGCCAAGACAACAACCTTTATGTACAATAAGATTCAGGTCGTCACGCTGATCGTTTGCATATATGTTTTATAGCATTCCCCAAGTTTCCTTCTAGGCAAAACTAAAATACCTTCTTCAGGGTATAAAATTTAAAAAAAATTAATGAGATTCAGAAGAAAAAGGGCTAGTTTCCGCACTTTGCCTTTTTTAGAATACGAATGAAATGTGAACTTTAACTTTAAATAAGTGCAGTGTATTTTGAAAGTAAGAATACTCCAAACTGTTTTCATAATTCCACTCTATTATATTTGGTATACACAATCTCCTATTCATTTCAGTTTTATAAATAATGAAACTCACTTTTCTTGTCAACTCATTTCGCAACAAAATTCTTTATATCATTCAATTATTCACCTTTGTTGCGAACACTTTAATGACCCATCCCGCCAATACGGCAAATCTTGTGCGAGCAGATGCTTTGTACTCTATAAATTATTCATTTCATCCTGAATGACAGTAATGAATTTGCGCTGACATTCATTTGTTGAAAGATGTCTCCAGTGGCACAAATTCGTGCCAACTCCTTCGGCTGCGCTGCTGTTGCTGCTCAAAATGTACACTACAAAATCGACAATGTAGTCGCTGTACCTTATAGATTGATGTGGGTATGTGTGTGTTGTGTGCGGTGCCACACAATGGCTGGTGAATGAGAAAATTGCAAAAGAGAACTGCATTGGATAATGAACGAAAGAATCGACAGCAGCGACCGCTATTCTTGTATCAGCGGTTGATGCTGTTGCTGTTGAGGAGGCATCGGCGGTGGCGACAGTGGCGACGACGACTAAGCGGCGGTTGGCAGTCGATTGTCGATTGCCGGTCACCGGTTGGTGTTTTTTGGTTTTGGTGAGTTGCGAGGCGGCAAAGCTGAAGACGGGTGTTAAATCTATGCCGAGTGTCGTGGTCCTTGGAGGAAGTGCGCCCCCAAGAGGGCTCTAGCGTAGTTAGAGCGCTGAGTTGGCAACACCAAAAAGAAAATGTGTACAATTTTCCTTTTCTGATGGTAACGCGAAGTAGTGCTGGATGGCGCAGCGGAAAAGGGGTGTGGTGTGTGGGTGGAAATTAATTGAAAACTTGTGTCTGCATTGGAAAACTTGCGCTTTGCGCCATTCATTGCAACATTTAAATGCAAATGAAGCAAAGCGTTAGCATATCCAGGCGGCGGGGTGGTAGTGGCAGCTTTGCAGAGGCTGCAGCGTCGGTCTGCTTGATTAATATGAAGTTGCTGTTGTCGATGACAATCTATGAGAGTAGAAATGGTGATAAAGTCGCACATCATAGTTATATGACCGTTTGTGTGTGTGTGTGTGTTTGTATTAAATATATACATTTTAAGTGAGTTGACAAGTTTGCAATGCGACACAAGAGACACAATTACCAATGTAAGCGCAATTGTGGCTTAATTATCACAAGAGAATTAAGTAAATGAATAGCAATTTGCTTAGAGCAGTTGCAGGAATGCGTGAAATAAATGCCAAGGGAGGATTTGAGATAACAAGTAGTAATGAACGCACTTATGGGAACCACAGGGTAAAAAAAGATTAAATTTTTTCATTCAAAATTGCTCATTGGAGACAAATTCCACTTCCGAGCGCGTTGAATTATAGCCCGAAATGGGAAAAATAAATAAATTAACAAGTAAAGAAGGGCTAGGCTCGGGTGCAACCGAGTATTTTATGCTCTTGCAACTTGCAAGCATCAAAGTCAGGGAAATATCTTAAGGTGCAAAACGTCAATCAGAGGATCGGAATCCATGTAGTTAAACTTCGCTAACTCGAATCAGTCTCTTCTGAGCTGCCCTTAGAATATGCTTGCTATGCCTTGGACAAGCTTCTAGGATATACTGCGACCCTTATGTGCATGTCTAAGATTTTCTCTAGAATTTTCAGCGGGAAGGAGCTTAAGCTTACAGGCCTAAACTCTTTCGGTTGTTTATTTCCCTTCGGTATGAAATATATAGCCTCTCTCCATAAGTGTGGCACATAGCTTTTGCATTCCCTAAAAATCACCTTTAACCACGGCACGAATAGACAGAGTGCATTCTGGAATGATTCTGTCCGTAAGGGAGAATTGTTAGGATCGAGTTTACCTTTCATAGCTAGGAATCATCATGTCCTTATAGCATGGAAAGTGCACACAGACTAGGTTTTGTAATGAGTGTTGCTTGTTGTCCGTCCACTTTTCGCTTCTTTTGCGAATTAGACCGGATGAGGCGGGGTTTTCGGATAATAGTTTCGTAGTCAACTAGTGGATCCTTTTAAAGCCATTACAAACCAACTTCTTGTAGTAGCTTGGAAGATCTTTGTATTCGTTCCAACAGTCCTCGCCTTCTGCTAGATTGAAACATTCCTGTACTTTGCGTCTGCAAGACTCAAGCTCCTTGTTCTACCAAGGAGGCTTCTTTTTGTGCCTGAGTCGCAGAGTAGGGCATGCATAGCGAAGAGCTGGTCTAAGTCTCTCGACTAATAGTATCTGCCTGAGATCCCACATTGTAATTCTGGGATCCCGTACTACGTTTCTGATCTTTGTTTCCGATCTAATGGAAAAGTAGATGTACGTATGGTTAGAGAACAACAGTGTGCTTAGCACTTTTCAGTTTTCTACCTGCTTTACTTGTTTATAGTGTTATGTCTAGAGCGTTTCTGGATGTGGGTTCTAAGTATGTAGGTAGGTTCCTCACCTCGATTGGCTACCACTAGACTATTTTGTAAAGTAAAATTGAGTAGAAACTCACCTCACTGGGCTGTTTCAAATCGTATGATAGGGCGTTAGTAATAGCGCCCATCACCAAAACCTGCTTCCTTTTGCTGGATGTAGCCGCCAGTTTTTGAAACTAGGAACTCGGCCGTTGGCACCTCTTGTGGCATATTACAGGATGCAAGGAGTAAAGACTCATCCTTGCCACTCTTCACTGCCACACCCGCCAGGTCATCTGTGGAAAGACTGAAGTCAATATGGAAATATAAACATTTCTTCACCTATATCGTTGTTCTTACCTTGTTAATCTAGCACAGCAACCACTGTACGGAAATCTATGGTTCCTGGACTAAAGCCGCGCCGTAGTCGCCCTTCTCTAAGTTGAGAAGAAGGTCGGCCGAGGCGAACTTAATTTTGTGCCGGCTCAATTGAAGAACCCTCAACTTTTTGTTTTGGACCATCAAAATGCTGACTGGGTTCGTTCTCCATCCTAACCTACCGAAGGTCAAGTCACCATGATCTCTTCTATGCCGCGATCCTTTTCCCAACGCCCCACGTTCTCTTCCCGAACCTCGCGTACAGAATATCCTTTGCCCCCTCATTGATCTGGAGGATGTAGCGTTGGCCTCCAACCCTCCAGTTGCTAGTCAGCACGTTCGGATTATCGTTGTACGAGTAGTAGCCGCAGAGCAGGTTTCGGGTCCATCACTCGAGGTTTGATAAACTTCGGCTTGGGCACCAATGGAATATTTCTGCGGTCCACCACCTCCAGTTTCTCTTTTTTTCACAGGTTTGGAAATGTTCTGGCCACTTTCCCTACCAATGTCGGCGTTGCATCGTCGTTCAATTCAAGATTTTGACTCCGTTAAGCCATCCTGCTCCATCAAATGACGGCATGGGTGCGCTTGGCTTGGCGTCTATTCTCGAAAAGAGAGCTTTCAAAAGTTTCATTTCATTTTCGTTGACACTCAAATATTTTAGTCGATACATTATCAAATTTTTTTCCAAATTTAATAAATGTATATATTCAATAAAATTTATAAAGTGTTCCCATATTCAAGCCAACCCACACAATACACACCTTTGCTCCGCAACAACTTAACTGTAAAGCTTCGTCGGTCACGTGTGCACACGCCTTTCCGAACACGCGCTCGTGAAATTGTCGCAGCGCTGCATAAACACCTCGACGGTAATGGAGCGCAAATAGTGCAACAGTCAGCTGCACAGCCTTTAGTTGCTGGCAAACACGTGACCTGCGTTAAATATACCACGCAAAGCGCACCTTTTCAGGTAATTTGTGAGGTGAATTTAATAATGATGTGGGCACGTGATCGCAACAAGGCACAAGGCGCTAAAGTGCATGCGGTGTTGACAGCGCTATAGTTCACTTCGTGGCAGTACAGTTATGTTAGTAGCAACAGCTGTACTGTCAAATGACCACATAAAAAATATAACCGCATACACATACTAGTTTGCAGCTGCCAACGGGAGTAATTAAGCAACTGTGTGTTACTAATGCAGGTATGAAATATAACAGGGTTGCCAGGTTTTACTGAATAAATGGTTAGTATATTTTATATTGAGAGTAATTGTTGCTTAGTTCTGTTTGATTCGGAATGTTTGGGATAACTTTGACCTCAGTTCATGAGTTTCGATGCTAAGCCTGTTAAAAGCTGGTTTAGAGATAGGATTGGATGTGCGGTCTTGACGATCGGAAATTTGATCACGGCTGATTCTGTTTAGGATTTTTCTATTTTTGCTTTTATAGGACCATTATTCATCTAAAATAGTCACTGAAGTTCCGTTTCCTATATGCAAGATGACTATGAATCGCTTATAACTGGAGGTTCCTAGGAGATGTCCAATAAAAATTGAAAATAAGAGAAAATTTCGAGAAGGTGCGAGAGCAGAGAAGCTTATTGAAACCATTGAATTTCAATGTTCTATTAATGTTTATTATCACGTCTCCAAGAATTGACTATACAAATTATGTATGCAAAAATTTAGTTTAGAACCTGGTCACCATATTCTCCGCTACTAAGCAACTACCTTTATAATAGCCTAATCAGGTTACATAATGAAAATCAAGCTTGTCAACATTCCTTGCTTTAAATGGCATCCAAAAATTTCAGACTAACTCTATTAGAGTTATGGAAAAATATTTACTCGAATATTTCGACAAGCGCTCCACTTATTGGCATTCTTCAACACACAATGACTCTCTCCAAAGGCTACAGGGGGAAGCCAATAAACTTATATAAACCCTCTCATGTATATGTCATCTTCAAATGCCGTGCATGCAGCTTTTATGTCTTCATTTAATTTAATTTAATTTTGATGCTCTGTAGTTCCCAAAACGTGTCGTTTTGCGTGCGCCATGGCGTATGCGTATTATATATTAATTAATTACGTCGAATGAACAGACACGGGAATGTTCGCGCCAAAAGCACACTTTAAGACTCGTCATACCGATAGGCTACGGCGGCTTTGTTTTTTCCCCTTGTGTGTGTGTCTGTGTGAGTCGGCGTGATGGCTCATACCGTCGTCAGGCAGTCAGTCACACTTGAGTGAGGTTCATTTGCTTCATGCTTGAATTTAATTAACGTCTCGTTAAAGTGAATATGGTTGTCGTGAATATCTCCTCTTCAGCAAGGCATTAATTGTGAATGTGTGTTGGTGTGTGTATGCAGTGTGTATGTATTTATATTTGTGTATGCGAATAAACGTGATGTTGCGAGCGGCAATAATTTTATGAGCATTCCAACAGACGCGCTAAAGTCTGCGTGGGAAGGTAAATCGCTGGCGTTATAAGCTTTCTGGCTTCCCTAGTGATTTCGAAAATATAACGGCATTTTATTTGATGAATTTTGATTAAATGTGATTTGGTTAGTGATTTTATGGCGCTAGGAAATATTTTTTTATTTTATATCCAACTACTATTTGATATGACGTAGTCAGCAACATTCTTGTGATATTGTTAGAGACTTAGGAGAACTTCAAAAGTCTTTATCTAATAAATAATATTTAAGTATATTTAAGCTTCATTGATATTAAATATATACTTGGTTATATATAATATGCAAAAATTTTATTTCAACATTTGATTTTGTATATATAGCAATAAATTTCCTACAAAACTCTGATTTTTTCAATTTGTCATGAGTTTATTTAATGAGTTATAAAATTCATTATAAAAAAATTGCTTAAAATATTTATACTTCATTCTATAATATCTTTTAAGGTTTGCGAAAAATCGTAAGAATCTTTTTTGTAGAGCTTTCAATCATCTACAAAACCTTTTTAGCAAGATATTCGCTTTAATATATTTCAATTCTGAAGCAGTTCGAATTGTTTTAGTGACATTTATAGACAACCAACGATCACATCCATCAAGTTCTAATGGATGAAGGGAAAATGAGATAATTTAAAGTGTCGTGTGTTGTAGTGATTTGTATGTGAATCACTGACCCACAGCATGAATTTTAAGTGGTGAATTGCAAAAAGTCGGTATTTGTGTATACGAGTATATCGATATAGTTTCAGTGATATGATCTTACAAATAGATTTTTTTAACTAATCCTAATCGGCTGCTAAAACTTTAAACACATATTTTTGAAACGCTTGTCTGAAATCTTTTTCCAAGATACTAATGCACTGCGAATCTCACTGGAAGACCTGCTCAGGCTAGTGTACAACAACCGACTAAATACCTGCCTGAAAGGGTTCCTTTTTATTTTCTCGACCTAGGAAGCTTCTGGAAATTTTTATTCTAGAAATAACTGGAAAGAAAGTTCTTGAATGTTCCATGAAGTGGAACAAGTATTTAGTCGATTTTTTTCATTTTCTGATATCAAATTACGAAAAACTGTATGAACTGTAAAACGACGCTTTGTCCTGCGTGTTTTTGATTATGATACTTGCTTGTGAAAGAACTCAGTAATCAAGAATTTAACAAAGCAATTTTCTATTAAATTGAAAGTACTTATATTGAAGGCCATCATTCATTTGGAACATTGGAGTTCCCAAGACACAAAAATAATGAAGTGGAAATATTAGTCGTATCGTTTTCGGTTGGTGGTCGATTTATCAACCAGTTAATTTTGCATATTCCTTATCATTCTATATTGCAACCAATCTGCTGAAAAATACATTCTGCGTGAAGTGTGAAACAAACACTACAGTATATAGGAAGATTTATTTTTTTTTTTTAATTTTTTCTAATTTTTCCGAATTTTTTGAAATATTTTAGAAAAATGGGTCTTCCAAAGATCCGATAAAATTTAAAAAAATATGACAACATTCATAGAACAGCGATAGACTGACATAGAACAAGTCGAAGATCGGTGTGATAAGTCAATACGTGGAGGCGGAAAGTCGAGTCAGAAGGGCAGATAAGCGGTCATTAGTTTTTAGAAATCAAATCCCTAGCGTTAAATGAATCAGACTATCATTTGGATCTAATTGGACTTTACCAGTGTATATAATATAAATAAATTATGATATTCATATATGATATCAATATCGACATAGTCGACTGCATCAACAGGGCTATGTGTGCATCATTCTCAAGCTTAAAAAAAGAAGTCGGAGCTGCTAGGTCTGGTGTTTAACTCTGGACAAGTCTAAGTAAGTCATCAATCAGGATCTGAATGATTCGAAGACTATATCACTGTTGAAAATTATAACTTTGAGAGTTCGTCTATCTAAGATCCAGCATATGTAAATACCAACAACGACGTCAGTCACGAAATCAACCGAAGCATAACTATTGGCACTGGAAACACCAAAATAAACTCCAAGTCACTCAAAATATCCATTCTACTGCATGCTTTATGAGCGATTGAGAGAAAAATTCTCAGAAGAATTTTTGGAGCACTATTCGCACTTAAATCTCCAATTGACGCCGCCATGAACGATGCAGAGACGACTAGGAAAGGTTTATCGAATCGGCCAAGACCGATACCCGGTTGTAGTGCCAACCTCCTGATGATGTTTAGTATGATCTAGTCACAAAGATGAATACATATGCACATACTCTAAATAGGCGAAGAGAGTATATATTTGTCTGTAGGGCAAACTGTTAAGTAATTATTAATTCAATGAAAATCGAAGCTATCATTCCTGTTATTTTTGGGAGAAATTTTCCCGGGTTTCTTCTCAAAAGCTGTACTAAATGCCAAGTTGAATTTGACCTTCCACTTAATTGACACACTCAAACTATGAATTAACGAAATGCAAATGAAATATAAATGTTTGAAATCCATCATGGTGTGTCACTCAAATGCTGAAAACTTTTAAATCGAAATTTGCGCAGAGAAAATTAAATTGTTGTCACAGGTGAAGATAAAAAAGTGAATTGAAATCTGGGGGATAAAAAAAACAGGAAACAGCATCACGGCAAACAATTTTCATGCGCCAGCGCGCACATGAGTTTCTCACAAATGCACGCCTCAACAGACCCAGCGCCACCACATCTACTGCACCGCCAACGCTTAAGTAGAGCGCACTCATAATGCCAGCGCCGCGGCTGTTGGTTGGCGTGTCTGCAGTTGAAATGAAATCGGCACTGATGATTAGTATGCAGAACACATACATATAAACACATATATATGTATGTATATGTAGAGATTCATACATATACTATATATACGAATATCATTTAAAAGCTTGCCACGCTCCTCTTTCCAGCAGCTTGAAAGCTACCAGCAAACATACTTTATTTATTTATTTTTTTCCACTTCTTAGCGCTAGCATTGTAGTGCTTTAGCCGAACTAAGAGCAATGAAAAAAAGAACACACGAAATTCACTGCTTTGCATTTCTTTTTAATTTCTGATGCTTTCGAAGCGTAATGGAAAAGCGCTAACGAATGCTTATTAATTAAATTTCAAAACCCAAACGAAATGGACGTGTGAAAAGGGAAGCTGCAAAGGAAGGAAGGCAAAGACGAAAAGAAAAACAAAACAAGAAAATAAAAAAAAAATCTAAAAATGAACTCCGAGTTCTACGAAAAGTGGCACACCAAAGCTAATGCTGCTTCCTGAAGTGGGCTAACTGCCCGCTGCGCCAAGAGCTTTTCCCACTCATAAGCACAACCGAATCTCGGCGAGCGGATGCTAAGCACGCGCCAGAGCAGCGCAAATAAAACCCAAATGGCAAACGGCAACAAATTAAAAGCAAAAAATAAATTCGAAATAAAAAAAAAAAATATATTTGAAAAGTGCTTCCAGCGCTCAACGAGCGTTTCCTTAGATTTGGAAATTCCTAACAAATAACATGCAAACATTTTTCTCACCTGCGAGAGTTGAATATTCGTTTTTATTCTTCGTTTTATGTTTTTTTTTCTTTGTTTGTGAGCCAACCATCATTTAGGTATTCAAATAATTAGTGATTTTCAGTTTTTTTATTATCACTTTTATAACAGTACGAGGGTGCCTTAATAAGTTAGCGGAATTTTGAAAAGCGTTTTATTGTAGTGTCAGCGCCATCTTTGCAGTTTCATTGGAATTTTGACATATATGTCATGTGCACATTCATTTTATATGCGATCTGAGTGAGTAAGGAACATATGTATGTAGATAGATAGAAAATTATTGAGGTTTGGCACTGCGAGCTATGGTCTGTTGTGCCCTCTCGCTACATGGAGAGGGAATTTGCCTCGAGAGAAGTTGAACACATCTCTAAATCTTGCTAGATTGTAACATCCCAGTAGTAACTTGGCGTTGCACATTCCTTTTTCCTGCTGCCATTGCCGTTCTCTCTCCACTCTCTATTCTTTATTGTGTGCGACCTTATCGCTTCCTGGAAGCTGCCATAGAGATGACGTAGTTCGTCCGCCAGCTCATTGTCGCCTACTAGTTTATTCCCCGACACCCAGATCAGGTGTACACGTTTGCAAGCTGATAGTCCGATCAGTCTTTCTATACTCCTCCACTAATAGTGATTTGACTTCGATATTTGCAGACCTGCGGAAGACTGCTTTGCCTTCGATGCCAGTAACCGGACAATACCTGGCTTGCAGCCCCGGAATCTACTGGCTAGGCGTCTGCATATCATGAGTGCTTTGGTGGCTTTGGACAGTATTATTTTCTCGTGCCTATTCCACCGTATAGTTTAATATGAGGCCTGGGAATTTGACCGCTTTAAACACCTCCAACTCCTTACCATTGGCCTCACGCCCGGAAGAGATCTTCGCTTTGTAAAAGTGAAGACGGTTTTTTTTTTGACAGAACACTCTCAGAGGTGGAGTGTTTTCATTCATCCGGACGACTGGAACTAGCCAGCGTAGCCGCTGTCTCTTAACTCGCTGAACTATGTCAATGGCGTCGTATGTCTTCAACAGCTCATAGTTCCATCGATTGCAGTATTCGCCGTTGCTAATGCGCATAAGTCTTCCCCAGAAGCTTTCTCTCGAAAACTCGTAACTCCGACTCATCAGATGTTATCATCGTCCATGCCTCTGCACGATATAGCAGCTCGGGGATGATAGTGACTTGTAGAATTTGGTCTTTGTTGTTCGAGAGAGGACTGTACATACTTCTCAGTTGCCTACTCAGTCCGAAGTAGTACCTGTTGGCAAGAGTTATTCTGTGTTGGATTTCGAGACTGACGTTGTTGTTGATGTTGATGCTGGTTCGAAGATAGACGACATTATCTCCGACTTCAAAGTTATTACTGTCAACATATTTTGATTAGAATATTTACATATTTCTAAAAATCACCGACTCATCGAACCATCCTCGTCATATTGTGTCGCTCGTGGTTTGCATGAATTGAGCTCCTTAATTAGTTTCTTAATTGGTTTTCAACATTTGGCTTGGTGAATATGGCGAAAATCAATTGAAATCGTTTAATTGGTGAAGCGAAAAAAATGTGTCTTCAATTTTAATTAATTTTCATGCAAATTTCGGGGAGGTACGAGTAAGCGATTGCGAATTAATCACTGCAAGTGGGAAGAGGGAAATATTTTTCAATTCTGAGTATGTATTTGTGATGGAGATGTATATATGATAATTTAGTTGATAGAAGGCTGAAAGACTCCTACTCTCTTCTGCATAAAGCACATATATTACACGTGATCCGAGTTAAGTGGTTTTACCATATTTATGTCTTATGTACTGATTCTCTTAGTTATTAAACTAATTCGTTAATTTTTACTTTTTTTCGTTAAATAAGTCCATTATTATAATGTATATTAGTTGAGTTCGGCCAATTAGCTCCCTAGATTGTTGGTTTATTCGATGCTTCTTTCAGAATTCACTTGTTAGCACCACTTTGAAATTGGTTGTCGGAATTTGACGAACATAAAGAGGCACTTGAATTTTTCTAAGGACAGATTTCTTACAGAAATGTAGTGGACACTGAATATGTCCTACGGTGTACAAAGAAGTGAGATAACAGGTTTTTAATAATTTTTAATAATTTATAGAATGTGATATGTACTTCTATCTCTTGAGCATTCGATCTCTGAAAAAAGCATAGCTTCGATAGTTTGACTTCTGTAACTTAAGGGGTTAAATGGGTTTTGACGGCCGAAAAATGGACTATTTTCCTCTTTTTTATACAAGATATTAATTTATTACAACTTTCGAGCATATCAAAGAGCGGTATTTCAGTAATATACATTTTGAGAATTTTTGCATAAAAAGTTTTTTTAAATTTATCGGTTATTAGCTGAGTATAAGTATCATAAGAGTATAGAGAAAAAAAATCATTTTTGGCAAAGTTGCAAAGAAAAATTATGATGAGGTCTAATGTCGCCTTGAAAAATTTTTTGTAATCGAAAAAAAAAATCAATTAAAAGGTCATCCTATTCAGAAGAACTTCGAAAGATATCGACAATCATGACCACCGACTTTGAAAACGAAACGCGAAACGCAAAAAGCACGATCAAAGATTGAAATAACTGATCTTTTTAGTTCGACGGACTGCACTTCCAAAGGTTTTATCTCCCACAATTTTGTTAAGATTGCCTTGAAGCTTTGGGAAATATTCTAGGCACATCATAGAATTAAAAAAAAAAACGAATTTTTGGAGGTTATAAACCCACGTAACCCTTTAAAAGAGATATATTCGATATATACTGCATGTAATGGAGCGGTTTTTTACTAATTCCTGTACTTATGTAGACTAAGATTTCTTATGCGTAGATTTTAAAGCTCCCAAAGGGTTTTCTGTATACAACTTTGGAGGAAGTTAAGAATTTCTTAATGGAAATCTAACAATCTTGGTTCGCATAGAGTGATGAAATTTCCACAAAATTAAGGTTAACAAAGTTTTTCTTTAGAAAAAGTTACTTCAATGTCATTAAATCTTATAATTTCTGGTAAAGGCTCGATTGTCAAAGCAAAATTCCAATTAACTGAGACTGTGGCTACGGAAACAAATTCGAAAATGAACAATTTTTTCTTGGCCGATATTCAATTTTAAAGTTAACAATTAAAAACGCTTTAAAACACCCAAAAAAATTCTAGTCAAGTATGAGCTCTTAAAAGACGAGCTGTTCTTTTCAGATAGTGATTGGAATTTTTTTCCCAAAATAGGGATAATATAAGTATAAGCAGAAAAATTTCCAATCTTCTCTTTCATTTCATTTTTAGGAAATTTAATTCCTTTCAAAAATGGTCTTCTTAAATTTTTTCGTAAGCCTCTTCGGTTAGAAGTTGTTTAAGGTTATTAAAAGTCACAATAATTTTTTGAAGGCAAGTTATGAACTCGTAAAGAAATAAAAATTCCTTTGCTTTAAAATATAACAAATTTAATCAAATACAGTTTCGACTCATAATTTCAACATTTCATCAATCCAACTTAAAAGGGTTGAGAGTAGAAATGCTCTTCTACTTCAGAATGTGCTCTTTATTCAAAGTTCTCTTATTTCATTTTGAAATTTGGAAACTTTTCTCATATTTACTTTCCATAGCTGTGCCTCTTGTATACTCAATTTAATATATTTTAATACAATATATGTACAATATTTACCTTCACATTGCGAGGGAGCAAAAATATTTCGAATTCGTTTTTAATTTCCAATCTCCGTTCACTATAATTTGCATATTATTTTTCATGTGATTTCCCATTTAGGCAGCTTTTCGTGTGTAATTTCATAACTAAATACACACATGCGTATTAAAATACATATGCATTTACATACCATATATGTACATATGTATTTAAATAATTCTGTGCTATTTACATATCCTTGCACACCCTCATTTTTAGTGAATTCTGACTTTTTAATAATATTCCACTCGAATTTGTCAACAAAGCCAATAGAAAATTCCGACATTTCATCACCGTCACCGCTGTTGAAAATAAAATTTTAATAATTCATGCGCCACAGTGAAGCAGCAAGAGATATTGCCGCACGCCGCACCCAACGGGGCGTATGAGTGATGCACGAGTGTGTGCAATAAAGATTGCCAACAAAAATCAGAGCAAACAAAATGAATGTATAAATAAGTGAATGTGTGGTGTACCAACAACCAGCAGAGTGGCTTACATGCCAATAGTTGACACACAAACCGAGGCGGCAAAGGCAGCAGTCGATGTTGCAACGCAATGAATGTTTGAACGCTTGAATGAGGCAACAATTGAATAAATTACAATTGCGAAGCAATAAAAATGGCAACAACTAAAATTACAATTGCAATGTAAATAAAAACTTACAATATATAGTATTTGCCAAAACCAATATGCTCGATTATAAATCAATGACATTTTGTGTTGACAGCAGTCAAGATATTTAACTTTTTGACAGATATAAATTGTGCATATGTAGGATCATGATAAAATGATTCAAAAATAAAGTAAAAGAGATAAGTTGTTAATTTTGGCTGTATCGGTGCTGTAATGCTTTTTACAAATATAAAAGATTCCATATAAGCACTTGTTGTTCAGTTTGTATGGCAGCTGTGTGGTATAGTAGTTCGATCTGTCGATGGCGATGGGACGAGTACTGTTGCGTGGATAACAATCCAAGCCAAATTTTGTAAGAAAAAATTTTCATGAAAGAACTTAATTTTGATTGTTCATTTTCTATTGCAGCTACATGCTACGGTAGTCCGATATCGGCGCTTCCGACAGATCGATATCTCAAAAACTGAGAGAAAATCTCGCCTGCATATAAATAGACAGATATGGCCAAATAAGCTCAGCGCGTCGTGTTGATCATTTAAATATTTATTTTCTGGGGTCTCTCTTTCTAGGTCAAATTTTCTTTCCGGGTGTTACAAAATTCGTGGTAACTTTTATATATTTTGTTCAGGGTATAAATATCATTCGGATGGGGAGATGATTATTTTGGAATACGAGAGCCCATAATGGTAAATCGTAATACAATTGGTAATATTTTTAAAGTCCCTCTCAAATTGTTGGATTAGTTAAAATCTTTTCCGTGCGTCTTGCTTTTTGGCCTGAAGAAAAGTAAAATCTGCTATTGTGAAACTAAGGTACTGCAATGGATGGTACCGAGTTTGGAAGAGATGAACTTAAAAGCAATTATACATATCACTAAAGGGACCATATAAAAACTTATCATACCCCTTCCGAATTTAAGAAATTAAGAGGTTGGAACAATGATCTAGGAATGAAAGGCGTCTGTAGGTAGGAATAAAAATGTTCGGTAATATAAAAATGACAAGGTGCCTTTAGGAGAAATCCTATAACTCAGGAACTACTTGACCAATTTCAAACAAATTTGTTGTGAGAAGTTATCCATATATCCAATATTCCTATACGTAGTTAAACCGTATGAACGAATGACAACCTCGTCTACTTCCTATATAACAAACTTTTAAATTCCACCTAATTCATTTACTTTCTGTCTTTAACTTTAATCAAGAATCAATGAAGTTATCAGCTTAAAACTTCGCACAAATAGTGCTCTCAAGGTAATTCATCTAACGTCCAAAAGTTGTCGAAATCAGACCATAATTTTACAATGACACAAACTCCAAAAACGTGAACCCCTGAGCACATAGCTGATTTTTTTGCTGAACATATCGATCAATCTGTGAGGTTTAGTACCGAAATTCGGAGAGAATTTGTTTGTGATGATATAGAGCTCTTGTGACAAAAATGTATAATCGGGCCAGTTCTTCCCTTAGCCCTTATATAAATATTTATTTTCGAACTTGGTGCTTACATCCCGGTCAATATGTTAAAAAAAACTCATTGAAATTCAGAAAAAACCCCTTTTTGGGCACCTCATGGCTACAATGAGTGAAATTACGGTAATACTTCCCTTGATTTAAATAAAGTTGAACCAGAACCTGAAGGTATTTCCTTAATTTTGATCTTTATAAGTTCTTCTTTACTGGCGCAGACACCGCTACGCGGTTATAGCCGAATAACAACAGTGCGAAAGTCGTTTCTTCTTTTCGCTATTTGGCGCCAATTTAAGATGACAATTGCAGTCAGGTCCTTCTCCACTTGATCTCTCCAACGGAATGGAGATCTTCCTTTTCCTCTTCTTCCACCAGCGGAAAACCTTTCTCTAGAACACTCCTAAGGCTGACTCTTCAGATGATGTTATTGTCTATACCTCCGTACCATACAGCAGGACGGGAATAATAAGGGGTGTAATTGAGTATAGTCATACTTCTGGGTAAGCAGTTACAATCGTAGGGGTGTACCCAATTCCTACTCTTGCGTTCTCGCCTTATATCCTGGAAACGTGAGTAACCCTTGTGTAAGATGCGTTAGCCAACCCACGTGGTGCATGGGGTCACGGCTAAAAGAGAGGGAGCTTCCGTGGAGCCACTCTAAAATATTCGGTTTATTGATTCGTTGAAGCCTAATCGATACCTCTGTTCACGAGAGATGCGGCTGCGAGCGGGCGTCGGTCTTAAAACAAGCGGCGTTTCAGACCCGCCACGTAGAAACCGCTCCCAATAAAAAAGTATCGTCGTAAGTTGCGAGAGTATATAGTGTTCGTTATCGAATTTAGCCCTTCCTTACTTGTTCTGTTTAAAATTATCTCAAATCTAAAAATCAAAAACTTAGATTTTTGACAAAATGGCTGCTGCCTAAAAAGTCGTTTCTTTTGTGAAAAAAAATTTAAAAATCAGAATGACTCAGAAATTGAGATTATTATCAAAAATATTATTTCTTCGATCATTAGCTGAAAAAATATCGAAGAAGATGGTGAGAAATTTTCGTCTTGGTCGGTCAAGCGATATCGAAATAGACAAAAGCAAATTGCAAATGTAATCTGTAGAAGTGATTTATTTTTGTATAAATTGTTATAATTTATTGTATCGCTTAACTCAAAATATTAAAAAAGTTTTATGTATTCAGCCTAAAAAAGATAAGAACGAAAAATTGCACTAATTTTTAAGTTGTGCCATCAGTTTTTATTGACCTGCGGTTGTTTGGCTGGACTTTAATACAGGCTGTACAGATTGCTAACATTTACTGCCGTGCCCATTAGCCTCCAACCACTTTAGGAATGATTCTGCGAACAAATTGTTTTAATTTCTTACAACAGCTGCCACTTGGCTTGGTGATGCCAGCAATTTTGTCTAAAATGCCTACATCCGCTGGCGCCACACGACAAGCTTTATAAATGTACCAGTCTACAGGGCAACCGTAGCATAAAGAGAGAGGTACGAGAGAGGTATTTTTCTATGTCTCGACAGCGTCAAAGTCGCAGCTATGACTTTGTCACGGAGACGCTTCCTGCCGCAAGCGCTTCGGTGTAATGTCGTTGGAATAAGGCCAAAGGGCTATCAGCATTTTGTTGTTTTTTCCACTTTCTCCTCGCTGTCGTTAAGTGTTTTCTAACCACATTTCAAAAGCGGGTAGAAATTTTCCTCAAACTTCTTGTGCATTTTCCACTCTGCTTCATCCCTCCCATTTCCACGCAAATCAGCCATTGACACTCTTTCGTTTCGTTTACATAACACAAAGTCGTCGTTTCCTACGTACAGTGTTTGTCATGCTGTTGGCAGCTGCCGCTTTCTCGCTACGCTCTGCATTGCCGGCGGCATGTGACTAAGCAAGTGTAAGCTAAAGCAGCGAAATCGACGGTAACAAGACGGTGGCTCTACACAGTGTCTCTAACATTTATCGCTCGTCATGTGTCAATGGTATGACTTTGGCTTGGCAGCGCGAGTTGTACGTGTTCGGGAGGGAAACTAGTAAATAAAATACGAATGATGCCACTCAGAATGTCGTTTGTTTTCTATAAAAGGAATATTATGAGAGGTAAAGCTACTGACCTCGGGAACCTCGAGTGCTTAAAAAAAAGAAGCTTTGTTGATTTAAAGTTCTCAAAGCTCATTGAAGGTTTTAGATAAATCTCAAATTGAATCGAGGAAATGCGATCGAGATCGAAAATAGAGTGTGGTACTTTTTTTTTGTTCACCCGTGGATCTATACGGCAAATTCATTGCTGCGAAGTTTGCTATCAGACTTTAGTCGGACACATTAAGGATGTGTCTAAGTTTGTTAACAGTGAACTCAAAGCAGTGCATAATCTCCTTGTGAAATCCATATTAAACTTGTCTGGGTGTCTGGCCTCTGCGGAATCGTCGCAAATTGTAAAGCCGTTGAGTTGACAAGAAAGCGCACTCTTACACAAATCACATAAGGATGGGAACGAGCAGGTGTTCCGAGCTCAGTAAGTGTTGGTCAGCAACCAAGACTTGTGGGATTGCGAAAGCCTTCTGGCTTAGAGTGAAACGTACAAGGTTCATGGATTTATTGGATCTTAGCAAGGTTCATATAAGAGAATGTCTTCTTCTGCTTTCCCCGGCGGGTAATGCGTCCGAATACTCTCAGAACTCGAGTGTTTTCATCCATTCGGATGACGTGGGAGCTAAGTCGCGAGTGCGACGACTATTTGGTTTTTGACAGGAGATACTTCGTTCTGCTCTCGTTCACTACCAGACCCATTTGCTTCGTTTCAGTTGTGTACTCTTGTAGAAGACTGTAGCTTCTCTATTTAAATCTTCAGCTTGAGTTATTTTCTAAAGAAGCTCGGTTATGAGAGGTCCCTCCCGATCCTGACAGAGCTTTTGACGGTGCTCAACGTCAGTTTACACATCCGTATTAGTTTTGCGGGGACTCTAAATTCTGATATAGCGGCATGAAGGCAGCTCCTTTTATTACTGTCAAAAGCAGCTTTGAAGCCGACGAAGAGGTGGTGGGAAGATATTTCTGTTTCGACAAAAAGTTTCCAATTATTCCAAGATGGATTTCTTGGATGGATATTTCTTGTAGGACCTCTTTCCTTCGACATCAATATGATCTGAAATCGTGTATAGCATAATTGGCTATCAAACTTTACCTCGATATATTTGGAGCAGATTTACTAACTCTATATTGTTTATGGCATTTGTCGACGTACATTAGCTTTATAGTACCGCCTACTCCTTGCAATAGTATTGTATCGTATTTGGTCCATACGACCATTCAAGCTATTTCAATTACAGATTACATCCGTCCTTTAGAGCCCTACGTATACAGAATTACAGAAAGCAAGCCTCTAAGATAATTAACCTCCTTAAGGACTGAGTTCAAGATAAGATTCCTGGATCTATTTTATTTCAATATCCACAGTTTCTCATGCGACTTTCTTCAAACGAGGAGTGCTTAGCAAAATTCTCAACCATTTTATCGTATCTTCTTTTTATAGTACCACTGATGAGTTCTCTTACCACCTGAGTTTATTTTTTGAAGAATCTGGTCTTCCATCTTCAGAAATCATCAGTAATTGCTGAAAGTAATTTAATCAGTTCATTGACCATCCCACACAAATATGGATTGCTCTGCTCATGTACTACCTTCCAGTTACCTTTGTATATGCTTCACTAATACTGTCCGATCTGGCAACCTCAATCAGTGTCATTTTTAGCTGCCGGCGTTGCAATAACAGCCTAACTAGAAGTTATAAGCCTATTGCACAGCTATTTCAAGCGCAAAACCGCCAACAACAACAGTAACAACCACAATTTTACTACCATCAGCATTAATGGCAGACTGTTGCATGGCAGCGGCGGGCGCGGCAGATGAGCAAAGTGTGCGCATAAATAAAAATTTGCGACATGAAATGTGAATGCTGACTTTTAACCAGGTCGGCCGTCAACAAAACGCTAGCGGGTCAGCTGGAGCCTCAACACGTACACGCACACACACAAACGCACGCAGACACTTGCTTGCTGTGGCAACAGCACTGTTAAATTGTAAAACATTTCCGAGATATTTTGTTGAATAGTAGCTGTTGTGGTTGTTGTTTTCTCGTTGTTGTTGTATTTAGTATGCCATCATTGCCGTTGTTAACGCGCTGTATTTACATGCCGCCGCGGTAACAAGCACCGTTTGTCGTTGTGCGCGGCATAATTGAGTGCCTCAGGTCATCAACGAGCGGCTGAAATGTTGTTACAACAACACAAAATACAACAAAAGCACAAATAACAACAACTACATGCATACCAAGGCCTATAAAAAGCGAGTGGTGTAAGCTTGCCGCCAGAAAACATCAAATTTTATTTACATAACGGCCGTTAGTGCGGAAGTGTGGGCTTTCCGCGGCACAGCGCTTGTGTGTGCGTGGTGTGGGTGGTGGTGGCGCAGCGAAAGTAATGCTTGCTATTTGATATTTGAGTGGGTGCGCAGGCGTAACAGCATTGTTGTAATTTGCCGTAATATAAGCTAAACACACTTCAGGCCATTATCCCATCCTGGCACACCTTTGCCTTCCGCTCCGAAATTATAGTCGACAAGCACTCAAAGCCTTTTGCGCCTATTTGGCCCGCAAAACAGGTAATAGTGGCAGCTAGACAAAAGAAAAATCAGAGAGCATTTCGTTGTTACGCAACCCAGTTGGCTCACGGGCATTTGCACAGGATTTTGTGAGGTATTATTTGTGTAGAAGCCAACAGGCATTTCAACCCGTTCCCATCGGTTTACTTCGTATTTTTCACGCGGCTTGCTAACTTAATTAAGCAGCGCTGATGCATGAAAAGAATCCGCCACGAAAATTGCCAATCACATATTTAAAAGGCGCAAAAAAGCACAATAATTAATATCGAAAGGAATAAGTTACAGTGGTCAGTTTTGCGGTTCATTGTCTTGAAAGGTATTAAAAATTAAAAGAGCATGAAATCTAGAAATTAGAAATCTATTATTTTTAAATTGAAGAATGAATTGATTTAGGCAAAAAATAAGCCCATGGTTCTATAACTTCTTGCCATTTAAGAAAGGCACTCTTATAGGGATCCTCGTTTCAATTGGTAAAAGACTTAGACAGTCCATTTCCACAAACGAACAGTTCATAGTAGATGACTCCCTACCGATCCCGCGACAAAAATAAAAAAGCTTCCTTACCGGCAATTCTGGGTTACTTTCAGTGTTAGTCCGCAAAGTAATAAGACTGATTTTCTTCCATCGAGACTGTAATTCGGACCGTGCACACAACGAATGGATTCGGTAGAGGGCGTTTCTAGCTAACGAACGAGCGGTTGGTCAGTTGTCTCCGAGCACCTGGAGAGTCAGGATAAACACTTTCTCGCGACGTGTTTCTGTGAGTGGTGCAAGCCGAAAATGCAGCGTTCGTTAGAGCAGAGGTACGCGATTAAATTCTGTGTGAAACTCAGTAAATCTTCGACAGAGACGTTTGATATGATCAAGCAGGCTTACCCAGATATTGCTTTAGTAAGAAGTGGTGTGTTGGTGTGGTGTGTCGATGGCATCAGGCCTTTTTGGCATAAGCTGGCGTCTCCTCGCCCCAAAAATGGAAGAATGAGCAAATCTAAAATGAAAACGATGCTCATTGCATTTTATGGCATCAAAGTCATCGTCCACCATGAATTTGTTCCTCCTGTACAAACCGTCAAGACTCAAACGAAGGGTTAATCGGGTTCAACAAGACATCGAAGCGATTAGAAGTAGCACCACTACAGCGCCTCGATTCACACCGCCTATCTTGTGAACGGCTGCCTAACCAAGGCCGGCATCCCAACACTTCCGCAACCGCACTATAGCCCAGATATGGCCCCTCGGCCTTCCGTGACGCCTTCAATGCTTAGAAACCGCGCTGGCAGCGCTGCATCGACGTAGAAAGAGCCTATTTGGAAAGTTTTTAAAGAATTGTAAGAAGTGGTTCAATAAATTTGTTGAGATCGCTTCAGTCCTATTACTTTACGGACAAACCCTGTAGGCCCTGTGTTCGTTAACATCAGCTTCAGCAATGCATCGATTTTATTGCGATTTTCGGGATGAGTGAGCATTTTTTAAGCAGAAGCCTTTGCTATAAATCAGTGCGCAGAACTCAATTTCCACCGCAACTATCGCTACCACCGTATCACCATACTTGGCGAAGGTCAAACGGTAATAAAGGCACTTGTCCAACATGGACATAGTCCCCTGTGCAAACTGCTTGTTTTGCGACATGGAACAGGAAACTCCAGAACACTTATTCTGGACGCTCAGCAATTTGCAGAAGCAGCCTAAAGGCCCTAGGTTCCATCTACGTGGGCTGGGATCACATCACCGCAATCCCGCCTAGCAAGGTCCTGAAGTTGTTCAGAATGCTAGACCTTGGTGTCAATATGTGATATAGGGAGAGCACAGTAGACCATAGGTCGCAGTGCAAAGCCTCGATCTTTACTACCTACCTATGCTTAAAAGACATTACAGTGGTTTGGCAGTCTAAAACAATTATAAATTGACACCTTCTGACAGAGAACTTGCTTTCCATCTTTCACTTGAGCTCTGATCCAAAATTCACTGAGCCTCTTTTCCAGTGGCTCCACCTCCTCCACATGTCACTCGGAGGTATACACGCGGAAAAAATGTCAATTGGCAAGTTATCAGGAAATCAGTCGAAGTAAGGGACTATGTGACAGTAAGTGCCATCGTTGGTGTTGTTGCTGATTAACGAGTGTGTCTTCTCCGAGCCTCCTACACCAGAAAAATACGAAATAGAGCAGTATTGACCACGGTTTCTTTGAGCCGAAGTACAACTTTTGGTGAAAGATCTTACCGCTTCCAATAGCTACTTTACAACATAATAGCAAAAGTAATGAAAACAATAAAAAAAAGAGAGAAAAAGATTTAGAAGCATTATATAACTACCAAATATAAAAAACTTTCAGGAAAAGGATATGAATGGTGTTGCCAACTCGATAAAAATTTAGTTAAGAGAGAGATTTACTAGAGAATGGTGGTCTTTTTAAAATTATCTAATGAAATAGTTTAATACAATATTTTAACTTTTTTCCCACAGTAAAGCAAAGCCACATATCTCATAATACACAAAATGCTCCAGGCACTTTAGTCGACCAGGTGGCATAGGCATAAGCGAGGTCAGCGAAAATCTGTCGAATGTACTAAAATGTGAAAACTCTGCGAGATTGCAGGAATTTATTTGCAGTCAGTTAATTATGTTGTTTCCTTTATTGCTATTTTGTATTTTGAAATAGGTATTCCCAACTACTGAGCTAACTAAATACTTCTGCTAACTAACTCTTCTGCCCAATATCATTTGGTGTGGCATGAATACAGCATTATTCTCCACTTAATTATCGCATATATATTCTTGTTGTTTTTGCTGGTACCATAACGGCAAATTGCCAACGAAATTTTTGCAGTCAAGCCCATCTTAAAATCATACAATTTTCCGCTTGGATTGCCTTGTGAGCATTTCATTTCGTGTCCATTTTTCGAGCACTTTGCCACTCTTAATTAATTCCGGCTTAATTTGTTAATGGCGGAATTTATGAATGCCATTTGATATTCGGCAAGGTAAATTCCGTTTTTAGGTCAGCAATAAATTGTCATTTACCTTAGTAAAATAACGGTTGGTGTAGCCATTCTGTTAAGCGGAAACTGTATATATTGTATTTACAATTTTAAAGTCAAAAGCTTCTCGAAAACGACGCATAACACACAAATAGTATTCCTTATTGGCAGTGTGGCTGGTAGGAAGGAATTCAGAGGGCACCACACCTCGATAATAGAAGAAAACTGTCGACATAATCTTGACATTAGACCTGCTTTGACGTTTTTTTTTCTTCTTCGGCTCACCTTTGTCACGATAACCGGCTTTCTGATCGTCTGTTTCTGGGTCATATGTATAGATACAAGGCTCATCGCCAGTAATAATACGTTTCATGACATCCTGGTTGTCAGAAAGCATTGATTACTGACGTTAACGGCGGCGCTGCTTTTAGAAAAAGATTTTGGCACCCATCGTGCTTTCACATTTCTTTCATTCAAACTGGTTTACATTGATATTCGAATGATGCCAGTAAGATCTCTGACTGTTAATCCTTGATTTTCGTCATCAACACGTTCTCGACACTCTTTGAATAATTATTCAGAAGGGCAAGCGTATACTAAACACCAATGATTATTTTGATGTGATATTTGGGGCAGATATCACTGATAGTCATATCAACCTAGAAATAAAATTCAACGAATAGGCTTCCGGCGGAAAATTTAAATTTAGTCTTACTATTACAATCATCAAAATCAATTACAATCATTTTATTTTTCCTATACATTTTAATGAGAATTTTTGATATTTGCCGTTTTTTCATAAAAACATTCCTCATAGTTAAAGTTAAACATCAAATGTACTGTATTCATACAGTACACCATGTCGTATGAGCAATACAGAATGAATAAATCACTTGTACGAATACTCGGTACGTTAGATGTACAGTTTTGACTGTGTATAACTTTAACAGGAACGCTAATATATAAAAAATAATAATTATTGTAGAACGTAAAATTTTGTGTAAATACATGACTACTTAATTCTTCAAGATTTACTTTTTCAATGTAAAATAATTATAAATTCCATGTTGAATATGTGAGAAAAGTAAAATAGTTTAGGCTCATTTTAAATTGAAAATAAAGATCTTGTTTACGTCCTTTTATGAGGCAAAAACTGACAAATCAGCGTGTGTTTGCAAAATGGAAATCAACTTGGAAAATAACGAATGTGTCAGTTGCATGTGCATATGTTGGTACATATTATAATAAATATATTAACGGTAATGCCAACTCTAGTCTAAATAAAAACTGAATTTCACACCTTTGCCATTTAACGCAATTAAAAATGAATTACCGCTTAACGTTAAATAGAGCGAAATAAGTGCGGCATGCGGTCATATGAGTAAATAACGGACCTTTTTTTTATTTTTTTATTTGTTGTGAACATGTAGCTACATGAAATATTTAAATAGTTACACAATTCAGTAAACGAGGTCGCTTCGGGGTTACTGGTGTAAGATTTAGAAGGGTTGTTAAAAATTTTTATTTTGAAATTGTATTGGGAGAATCTAGTTTGTAGAAACATAAGACACTTGGTAAATGTATTTTTTATAAAAGAAAAAAATTAGACTTTTCAAACTGTTTCTCACAATGATGACCGTAACAAAATAAATTTACTACTTTCCAGAAAATTTCAAACGGGAATTTGACCTATATTAAAAGAGCTTATAAATGGCAGATAAATTAAATTATTAACATCCTCTATTTAGAAACCATTTGCAGTCTTAAATTTGTCGCATGGGAAAAATCTGGTGGATTTTAGATTTTCCTGGTCTGAAGCCAAACTGATAAGGTCCACTCAGTTTGTTGATGGTGGGCACTTTTACACAATACGCTCGATCGAACCTTATATGCGTTGTTGAGGAGGCTTATCCCACGGTAGTTGGCGCAAATTGTGTGGTCGCCCTTTTTGTGGATTGAGTAGAGCACACTTAAATTCTAATCGTCGGGTATAGTTTCGTCCGAGCATATTCTACAACGAAGCTGATGCATATTCCGTATCCGTTCTTCGCCGCCGTGTTTGAAAAGCTCGGCTGGCGATCCACTTAGTTTTGTTCTTCAGGCGGGAATAATGTCATTGAAACTTCTTCATGCTCAGGCAATAAAACGTCTGGTCCATCGTCATCGATTGGGGAATCGGGTTCGTCATCTCCTGCTGTTATGCCTTCATTGCCATTCAGCAGGCTGAAGAAGTGTTCCCTCCATTATTTTGGAATGCTCTAGGCATCGGTAACTAGATCACCTTTGGGGGTTCTACAAGAGTATGCTACGGTCTTGAAACCTTCTGTTAGTTGGCGCATTTTTCGAAGCATTTTTCAGACTTACCCCTGTCGGCCAGCTTGTCAAGCTCTTAGAACTCACGCATTTCGGTCTTTCTCTTTTTTTCGTCTGGAAATGCGTCTTGCTTCCCTCTTCAGTTCTCGGTATCTATCCTATTCCGCACGTGTTGTGGTCGATGGAAACGGTAACGACACGGCACTCCTCGTCGTACCAGCTGTTCTTGCGGTTTTCCGAAACCAATTTTTGCTGCACAGGGTACGTAAGGCGCTTGAAATGCCGTCCCACAAGTCTCTTATCGAGTTGTTGACGAGTGCTCTCAGAGAATATGAGTGCAAGTCGAGTCGAAAATCTTTCGGCTGTCTGTTGTGATAGCAGCTTCTCAACGTCATACCTTCCTTGTGTTTGTTGCCGTGCGGTTTTTGCTGTACAGAAACATCTAAAACACTGAAGACGTGTCGTCGATCTATCACAGTATGATCGATCTGGTTGGTGGTTTTTTCGATCCGGAGACAGCCAGGTAGCTTGATGAATTTTCTTGTGCTGGAATCTAGTTCTACAGATAACCATATTTCGGGCCCCAGCGAAATCGATCAGCCTCAATTCATTTGGGGATGCTTTATCGTGGAGTTTGAATTTAACGACTATTGTGCCAAAGAAACCTTCTTAGCCCCCTCTGGCGTTAAAGTCGCAAAGCACGTTATATCAATATTAGTTATACAGACTTACTTAAAAGTATTTTACGTATGCTTGACAAATTTTTTGTTGTGGCTTTGAATACCATTGCTTCATCAAATAGTGGAAGTCTCACATCTTTAGTTCAAAAATAGCGATTGAACAGCGAGAGTGGTATTTGTTGCCCAAACTTTGCATTAAGGGTCACCAGGAAGAATCATAGGATTACATTAGTCTTCAGTGACTAAAAAATATCAGAAAGTATATTCGCTATTACTCTTAAAAGCAATTCATAATCTCCTTAACAACTGGAGCAAGCGCTCCTCATTGATTATTTGTCCTTGGATACCCAAACTTGACTTTTTGACCTCACAAATCTTTCATAAACTGCATTTTATTTCATAATAAATCCTAATTGACTTTTTAGCATTAAAATTCTCAACCACTTAACCGCTTTTCTAGTCGACATACACCCACACATACTTTGACACATTTGAGTAAAATTATATATTTCTGCTATCGCCGTTTACAAATACGAAATTAAGTGTATAAATGTAGATGTATATCAAAAGTTATATGTGTATTCCATACATACGATATATGTATATTATATATGTATATGTATATTGTGCTCGCTCAGCCATTTGCTCTATGGCAACTATGTAGCATTAATTATGCGCATTTGTTTGCACAGCTGAGCAATTTTTATGCCATTTAATCACTTTAGTCGTGCGGTCAAAGAGGCGAACAAATGCGAACACCAACACATGTCTACACATACATATGTAAATGTGCATGTTCTAAAATGTATTCAATCGTATGTGTGTTGTGGCGAATAGTAATTTTCCCCATAAGCCTCGTTGCTTACATCTCAGCCCAACTAAGCCGCTGGGCAAACTCGCGCTCATTAGTGTGGTTGCCTGTATTTAAATAAACTAAATGAATGTGCTGGGAAATTTTCGAAATTGCCTTTACACAATTTTACATGCTGACATGTGTGTACATGTGTTATTCGAGCGGCCTTTTATTTGTTCTCTTTCGCTGCAATTTTTATTTATTGCATCCGACGGCTTCAGCGCTTGCCCGTGCGTCCTTTGCCACATATAATTGTGGCATTCTAATGGGTCTTATGGCAGCTTTTGGTGTGTTATTTTGTTAATTTAGTGTCGGCTCGAATGAACATAAAATAATCGGATATTATAGTGCTGTGTATGCAGCAAAGTATTTGCAATTAATGTGTATGCAAGCTAAATTGCTTTTGATATTCAATGAATTGAATGTTACTCATACGCCCTGTAAACGACAAGGTAATTGTGCGACTTTTGCAGGTTAACGGAAATAATTAGGCTTTTAATTATTTTGATAAAGGCAGTCGAGTGACATTGCCATAAGGAAAATGTAGTTTTAAGGGGAACTTTCTTTATGCGAATGTGTGGTGATTTTATTATAGATAAACTTAATTATTTTAAAAAAACTTGAGTAAATTTATTGTTACCCGCTGCATTTTTTTGTTTGCGCAGGTGTAGATAAAAACCTAAAATCGTTGGCTATTGACTAAAAACTATTTTTAAAATTATAAAATGAAATTTCAAAAATTTCCCAAAAGGGTACTACCTTGGTTTTTACTATATTTCTATGAAATATTCATTGTGTTTAATGCTGAATGGAGTTGCATGGGATTTATAAATTCCTTTAGGTATCTATTGCATATACAGAACATGTATGTATGTATGTATGTCGCTATATACACTTGCTAATTTAAACGTATTTTTTTATTTCCCAAAAATTTCTCTCCAAAGGTAATTTTTTTATAGTATTGGTTTTTATTATATTTTGCTTCGAAATTTTTTTTTTTGTATTTAATATTGAATGAAAAGTTACGTGGAACATAAGAACAAGAGTTAAGGGAAATTGTTAGCAAAAGTATATAATTTTATACACATTAGTGTATAAGATACCTACTAATTTAAAGTATTTTTAAATTCTCACAAATTTCCCTTAAAATTTCCTTTTAGGGAAATTTTAAAAAAAATTATATTTCTGGCATAGTATTATAAACATCAGATTTTTAGCTAATTACTATGGAGTATTTTTTGTAAGCTTAGGCGAATTTCATGAAAAACTAACATTTAAGGGAAATTTAGTATAAAAGTAACACTTAGTGAATTTATTTTTTCAATCAGTTACAGCTAAGAATATTGACAAAAGCTTTTTTGGAAATCCTAATTTATTAATTTTTGAAATATGTACATACATACATACATTCATACATACATACATATGTAAATTCTAAATCACATAAATATTCATATTGAAAAACGAGTCAAATATAATAGAAACCTTCATTGAACTTTTTAAATGTCATGCAAATCAAATTGTTATCGGGAGATACATAGTTATGAGTATATGATTTAAAATTTTCCGCTAGCAAAGGGTTATACGCATGTTAGAATTTTACATAAAAAATTGTTTGAGTTTCGTTTTTTAATTTATAAGATTTCGATTAGAGTTATTGTTTTCATTTTATTTTTATCATAACGAAAAATTTATTAAATGTTTCAATGCAATTAAATATTGTTTTAAAAATATATAAAATTTATTTTTTTAATTTCACAAAAAATTTCCCTGTTAAACACTTTTCCAAAATACCGTCAGTTACTTTTAAAATATGATATGGTACGATTAAATATTTGATAACTATAATACCTAATGATTTTGTGTAAATTTCCGTCAAGGGAAATTTTTTAAATGTACGTTCTCTGTATATGTATATTTTTTCTAAATAATTATTTTTATGATAGACATACCTATGGTATACATTTTTTTAATTTCCCAAAAAATTTCCCTGTTAAGGACTTTTCCTTAACTTTCTATAACATGATAAAAAATCCGTGAAATATAATATCTAACAATTTTTTATAAATGTCCCTCAAGGGAAATTTTTTAAATGTACGCCCTCAGTACATATTACCTAAATAATTATTTTCATAATAGCAGCCGCTATTGAGCTTGCGCTCTTTAACATTCAAAAGTTGTAAAACAGAACAACAAACATAACGACGATTTCCATTTGAAGTTTTGTTTTTATTTCCCACAAAATATATTTTAAATAATAACCTCAAAACCCAAATTGAATTACAAAAATATTGATTTTATTATTTGATTGCGCGCATTTTTATTCAACCATTAATTTAACTGTAGACACTAACATCATAAAAATCCAGCTGCCTCGCATCACCAATCCTTTAAAGGAATTAAGGATTTACTCGATTTAGTATGCGGTATGTGTACAAATACAAAACATTACATACACCCACACATCAACTTTTGAATATAAAAATGCGGAATATTTTGATAAAAAACCGTTTTCAGTATTTTTTGATTTTACGTTTTCCGATTTTATTCCGCAGGTATTTTTATGATTGTTATTTTTTATGGTCAGCAGTTAAAATAACACTCAATATGCATGCACTAATTCTATTAGCTCAGTATGATTTTGATGTGGGAATTTGTGTGCGATAATAAATTTTGAAATATTGAAGTTTAGAAATACTAATGGTAAAGTATCAACTATTTGAATAGTAAAATAATAAAAAGGAAGGTAATTGAATAAGTTTAAAAAATTGATAAAAATATAAAACCGAATTGTTAAAATAAGAGATTAGAACTACCCAAAGAGCTGATGCTGATGCACTAGTACTTAAAATATTACAGAGAGTTTTTTCAGCATAATTTGTGAATTGTATGTGTATTACCTACTCAAATCTCCCTTTTTGGTTTCGAACATAACAAAAATCAATTTGTGTGTCAAAAAAATAAATTGAAAACTCCGTCTTTCTTTATTCTGATTCAATCTACGATTCGCAAACTTTACTACTCAAGCATTCGGTTAAAGAAATTTATCATCTGGCCACTTATGTTAACTACATGAAAGCTTTAAAATGTCAATTTTTGCGCTGTTCAAACATTCAGCAATTTCGAATGTCTTTCTTACTACATCTTCTTCCATTCTACTTCTTTCCATCCCACTTCCCAAGCCACTTCTAATCATTGCTTTTCAGCGGATGTCAGTTTGATTTATTTGCACTGTGATAGTTCCGCAATTTATTTGATTTGCCATCTTCAACTGATCTACTACACATTCACTTCATTTCCGAGCTAAAGTCTCTATGTAAGTTTCTTTGAAATCAACCACATCCTTTTCTTTATTGGCTTGCCATCTTACGATGCTGATTTTTATCATTGCGCAGCAAAGTGAGCGGGCAGGAAGTGCAGTGGATACTCAACGAGTATTAAATGTATGCCGTTATATCGGTGTGTGTATGTGTAACTGTATAAAGGTAAAGGATTGAGTCAGCTGAGCTAAGAAGCCTTTAGCAGTTGACGAGTTTCTCTATGTTGCTTCTTTCACTTTAAAAAGTAAGTGAAGAAATCAGAGTTGAATGTGCTGAGTAACGTTTTCTAGGAAAATGCCAAGCGGAAGAAACGTGTGTTTCTGATGAAGTGTATTTTTTTATTTAAATTAAAGTAAATAAAGGTTCTTAGTATTGAAAGTGCTTACGAAATGCATTAATCTTAAAGTATAGATTAATTTCTTCATCGCTTTCTTAAAATCTAGGCGCTGTAGTTAATCGCGCGAAATATGTGCAAATCTTCTCCTTAGTTTTAAAGGCTAAGACTAGTGAGGAATAATTTGCGGGTTTTCTAAAAGATCCAACTTTTTTTTTTTGAAAATTGTTGAAGCTTCGAACTTTTTCTAGAAATATTTCTAGGAAGCTGAACTGTTAACTTTCATTGCTAGACCAATTCTGCCCTTCTTCCATTTTACATTGGTTATATTACTTATTTCTACTCAACCGTTGACGTAATAAATTTAGATCACCATAAAAGAAAATGAATTTAGCTAATGAAAAATGTCACCCATTCTAGGTTTGGTTGGGTTAAAATGGTAGGCAAAAAGTCACCCACAGACCAGCTTTGGTCCTTTGCGATACCAGATGGAGTTCAGTTCCTAGGTCCAAGAGAAATAGTTATCCTTTAGGATGCCTGCGTTTGACGCGAATTTTAACATACTCTGCGGGCTCACTATCGATATCTCGTCCAGTGTATGATACAGTGGGGTCCCTAGATGCTTACAGTGTAGTCTTGCTAATGCGGGACAAATGCACTGCTTCCCTGGTGCTCTGCTCTAAACATTTCTTGTAGTCTTCTCTATCAGTCAGCCCCATTCTGCGGGCGTGTGCCGCCACCAGACAGTGACCAATTAGTATTCCGACATCCTACAGTCTCTTCTATCGAGTGCCAACAGGAATTTTGAGTACTTCTGATCTACCGTTTTGTCCTTTGAAGTCCTGCCCCTAGGTAGCTCATTCCGACGTGTTTTACCATGCTTCCGTCGAGATCATTGTAAAGACAATGCATGTGTTTCAGAAATGCTTATGATGTTTTCGGATCTGGCCACACACCATTTTTGACCCCATTCATTGCTCTCGATACTGTTGTGACCTGGCACAAAGTAGAAGTAAGTTGCTTACTTCTGCCAACAATTTTAACTGCTGCCCTGCTTCCCAAGATTTTTCTGGTTACGGTTTTGATTGCTGCTTGACTGTGTCGTAGATGATGACTCTGGAATTGCTTGCAGATGTATTAGAGGCTAGCTTTTGAAATAGCAAAGCCAGTAGTCGTTCCGCCGATTTTGCTGCGCAGTTTTCAGCGAAGAGGTCTATAAGTGGCAGGTTTAGTACCAGTTCAAGAGCTGCCGTTGGAGTTGTTCTTAAAGCTCCTGTTATGCAAAGCGCAGTGAGCCTCTGAATCCTTTCCATTGGCTTCCGGTAGGTAGATTTCTGTACACCTGTCGACCATATTACTGCATCGTAGAGCAGAATTGGCCTAACAATAGCTCTGAAACACCAGTACATGAGCGAGGGAGAGAGCACTCAGGTTGTGCCGAGCATCTGCATACACGCATATAGAGTATTTCGTCACCTAGCTTTCATCACTCTTTCTTCCATGTGGTGCTTCCGCTGGGTACTTGCTGCGGTCCTTGAGAAAGAGTTGTGTTCCATTTATCGAAGATAGCCTTCATAGAGGAATTTTGTGTTTTCTTGAGAACACAAGCAGATCCGTTTTCTTTGCGTTAAATTTTAGAACCGCTTGTAAAGCCTGATTCTGGATTGTATTGAGAGTGGTGGTCATAGTTCTAAAGGTCATCCGCTTTTGCCACTTCCTTAGGGGCTTTGCCTTCAAAGTTTCTTAGCAGTTTATTTACCACTAATGTACATTGAAGCGGAGATAGCACTCCACTTTGGGGAGTATCTCTACAGATTCCCTTAGCCATTTTAACGTCGTTTTAACTCTGCTCTTATTTGTCTAGTGGTCAAGAGGTATCTGATCCAGCGTTGCATAGCGAGATCAATATCTATTGATTGGATATTATGCAGAATGGATTCCGAAGAGATGTTGTTGAACGCTCTGGAAATGTCCAGGAATGCTCCAAGAGCAATTGGTGCTATACAACTTGTTGTTCCATTAGAAAGATTGGTCGTGGAAATATTTTTTTTATAATTTTTGCCTGGTGAAACTTTGGGTCTCCTTACCTTGTAGTGTATTGGCAATAAAGTTGGCTCGATTTTACACATGCTGGGTAGTCTCCTCAGGATTGTTCACATTATTAAACTGAAAAAGTAGCTTCCCGGTTTATATATTTTTTTCTTCTTGATTCTTATTTTTTCCCAAAACACTAAACAAAAGGAAATATCCCAAAAACTTCCGAACGTTTTTAATATACTGGTGTTGGTTTTTAAGAGCTACATTTCAAACCCCTAGGGGTATGTATGATACCCCTTAGTAGCTTCCATTGAGAAATACAAATTATGCAGTAAATATTCGCAAACATTTCCATTTGCTTCTAGGGTGTAACTACAAAGCGTAAAGTCATTTTTGATGGCTCGTTAGAAAAAATCAAGCTATTTATGAACTTCTACTAAGCAACCATTGCAGTGAAGGAAGCTGTAAAGCACATTTAAAGTTAAGGAATGACAGCGTGAAGTAATGCAAGTAATGGAACAGTTAACAAAACACACACACATATATACAATTACAAAAACCCCATTTAAGCAGTGAGCGAGCGAAAGTGCGCGATTAAGCAAAGAGTCGGGAAGTTTTGTGGGAGTAAGACATTCATTTTTATTCTCTCACACAGTCAGCGCTTGGAGTGGTAAAAGTAAACGTGCGTAAGGCAGGGCGATTGACGAAATGTAAGACCCTGGTGCTTGATTCCTGCTGCCTCAGTGTTGTCTCAGCAGCACAACAACTTCCGTTTATTGTCTGACGGTAATAGTTTTAGTGAAATTGTGCGTTGTTTTGCAATAAATTCGCTCACTTAAAGGTATGCCATAGTGGAAAGGGGGTTTTTATAGGTGTGCGCTTGTATGTGCTCGTACATGTAAGTACCATACAGTATCAACAGCTCTATCAACACTGTTAGAAACACCGTTAGAACCACTGATACCCGCGGCATTGGCGTTTCACGGCGAAAGTGTGAACTGTGACGCCTTTCGCCAAGAAATGCCACCCTTTTCACTTGCAGCCGTGTGATTTTGTATGGCTGCGTGTGTGAGTATGTAAGTGACACTTACAGTTACAGTTATATAGTTACGTGTGTGCGACACAAACATTAAACGGAAATGGAAACTAAAGCAATTGTCAAGTGCGCGTTGAAGCGCGTCAAAAATGCTGGCAGTAAGTGTTGCTGATGCAGTGTCATTGTCTCCAGCATTCGCGACAACACGTACAAAACATTTCGCTCGCCTTGGCACCCGTTTTGTGTGTTCGTGTGAGCTATAGCGCCTGTGTGTGTACTGAAAGAGTGTGCGAAATACTATTTATCGCACTTAAAAAGGTGGGTTGTAGGAAAAAGGTCTGATATGTTTCCACATGTTGAAGAAATCGTGAAGAATCTTCGCTAGAGATGGCAGGCTGGGGGCCTTGATGCTTTTTTTAAATCCAAATCCTTCTTATTCTTATTCCAAAGTTTCTTATTTTAAAGTCTCTTATTACTAAAATCTTTTGGTTAACCTTGGGCTGGCACGAAGCTTCGGTGTTCTTATTATATATTGGCAGGTGAAACAGATGCGATAAGTAATGATTTTTTTTATAAGTTCTAAAGGATCTTTCGGCCTATAAAACTGTCCCGAAGAATTCCACTAAAATGGTTAGAAGACCGCAGAGATTATCTTAGTTGGCATACCAGTCAGCACCTTGATTACTTCTCGCTTCCTGTTCTCGCCTTTGAATCCTTTAGCTTCTGATGTAATAGTATCAATCTTTTTTGGATCCATGGTCCATTTACACATGTACCTAATGACTCTTCCTGTCTTAGGACATTTTAATTATAGTGGGCTTCAAGTGCTATGTACTCGGAGTTAAGTCGTAATAAGTCTATTAAGTACTTCCCACTCTGTCTGGTTAGTTCTTCCAAAGTCGTGGATCATTATCCAGTCGAATGCCAGTTGCAAAAGCTGCTTGGAAGAAGACAATGTTAAATATTATCAAGGCTTTATTTTTGCCTATTACACGTTTGCTGGACGAAGCCTTAAGTGCATGTGAAATATTTATCTTCAAGATCACCTGTGGAACCCAACGTAATTTAGGGTTTATTGATGTAAACGCTTTACGAACGGATATTCGATTGAGTTGTCGGAATCGTGAGAACTTCAGCTAAATATATCGCAATAACCTGAGGAAAGCTCGTTGGTCATAAGTTTTGAGCGGAAATTCTTATCCGGAAATCTGAAGTGAAATATGCGTTTTCGCTTAAAGAGACAAGAACGGTCTTAGAATCGCGAATTTTCTTTCGAAAGGCTTTTCCGAATCAGGCTTGATACTTCTGAATGAGAGGGAAGATACTTAAAATTGCTCGAAGGGCATGGCTTTGTTTTTGATAAGGCGACCCCTTGTCAAGTAATTTCTTTAATCTGATGCGTGATGAGATAACCCGTGCTGCAGACTTTAAGCTATTGGCTCTAAATACCTCAAGAGTCACCAATTATTTGCCTACGCTGACGATATCCACAAGGTCAATTGCAACAATAGGGCAATGAGTGCAGTATACCAAGCTCAGAAACAGGATCCAAGCTGATGAATCTGATGGCGAACGAAGATGGAACAAAGTACTTCCTTCCATCAGACAAAGAATCCCAACACTGACAGTTATAACTGAGGGATAGTAAAAGACTTTGCCTCTCTGGAATTCAGCATAAATACTATCAAAAAGGTCAGTCTCGAAATCAATCGGAGAATTACTTTTCCTAACATGTTGCAACAGGTGTTTGACGATGACGTACCGCGATGAGCAAAGGTTCGAGAGAAAAGTTCTACCAAAGACTTGATGGAATGATGAGCTGTATGAGCTTTTCGGCGAAATGGAGACAGTGCAACATGTAAAACTACGCTGGCTTGTCGCGCGAATGGTAGAGAACACATCAGCTTGCATCCCCTGTGACCGAAGAAAAGGACGACTCAAGCTCCGATGGTAGAAGCAAGGTGCTACAGACTTGGCGAAACTTGAAATGTCCGAATACTGTGATCCTTCGCAATGAAGAAGTGACTGAAAAAGGCTTATCAAAGCTGTTAATTTAAATTCTAGAGCCTGCCTGATGATTACGAAGTTTACTATAAATTAGATATCTATAAGGAAAAAAGTCACTTGTCAACATTTGTTGATATCGTATATCTTTCGTTTTGAATCGGTTATATTCACTTGTGCTAAACGTTTCCAATAGGTTGTGTAGTGAAAAGCAACTTCATAAGCTCAGTCTTGCATATGTGTGGCATTCCAAGTAGTTGAACAGAAGAGCGTGCTTCATATTCGCCAACTGAAGCAGGGGTTGTAATGGTGAAGGACAAAAAAATAAGACGAAGAACGGTTATAAGCAAAGAAAACAGAGTTTTGTGAAAGTCAGACTATAATGCAAGTTGCGTATTTACATCACCCTATCTTCGCATATTTGTGGTCGTGGCTTAAGTAGGCCAAGCGTTGAGCGCGTTCGGCGTTTGATGCCTCTAAGCTAGCCAACATAAAGGCTAAACCCGCGCGTGAGGCTGCAGTCAAAAGCAAGGCATGCGAGCATTTAGTAACTGAGAATAGCTTTTCGTCTTTAATTTCCGTTTGCGTTTTAATAGCTGAAAGCCAGAAGAACACAGAAAATACCAAGAATTCTTTGCGACACTTTCGCGGTGATATTTGTCGTTAAAATGTGTGCGGGAGTCAATGTGTCTGCAAGCACACTTTGTGACGGCGGCACGTGCAAAGTGAAGGTATGTGTTTATTAGCAACCAACGCCGTTGCATGTATGAAAGAGAAAATTTAATCAAGACATTTTGTACTAGGAAAATGTTAGGTAAGAGGAGACAAAATATGTTTTGACATAGTACTAAAGAAAAGCAGGGTTAAGCTATCAAAAAGCTTGATTCTACTTTTTTGGTTAAGATCTTGTGATTTGAATACTTTGGATTATCCGCGTTTATAGAGGTTCGTTAAGCCCTTGAAATCAGTCTCGTTAAAACAAGATTTGAAGTCTTAACCATTTTAGTCCAAGGGGTCTAAAAGTTCAGGTAAATGGGTAAAGGATTGAATGAGTCAACTGCTTAACTTCAGAGTTGCCTGTATATCATCCCTTTTCGAAACAGAGATTATTGATCAGACTCTAAATGAACTACTGAGTTTGATAGGAAACGGGACCAGTATATATTCAATAAGATGGTGCATATGGGAAGAATGTACCATAGTTTAACGCATAGAATACAGCTGGAACTTTTGAAAAGACGAGTGGTTAGAATGTTTCCAAACTTGCAGAGCGTTGAAACATTGTGAAAATGTTCGCTACTTCGATTGCTTCCTTGACAACTTGGACCGACTGCATCGCAGAACTTTCTGCTGGTAATTTTTTCGCTGTGAGAAATACATATGTGGACGAAGCGAAGCCGTTGGAGATGAGGTGCAGCATTATTTTTCATGGATGGATCCAATCTTACAGTGAAGGTGAGAGCGCCAGTCTTCTGTATGTTTGAAAGTTCTCCATTAGCCCTAACTGGCAGGCTATCAGATCCCACAGTGTCTTTTAAGCGAAGATGGTTGCCATCTAGGTTGCAGAGGATGCAGCTTTTATCAGAGAAATGTGCAATCATTCTGATAGGGCGGAAATATTAATCTTGAGCTCGCTGATTGTATGTATCTTTGTTTTTTCGGGTATCTGGTCACAGCGGACTTGCAAGAAGCTATGCCAATGAGCTCCTAGGTTCATTCTATGCTCTCACCCCAATTTCATCTGATAGAAACGGGTCCGTACTTTGTTGTCCTCTTGCGCTCCAGCGTAACTTGTGCGACGGCGAGATCCGTTTGACCCGGGTTTCAGTCTGAGGGGTTACTCTGAACTACTTGCTCTTAGAAAAGTTCATCCTGCCGCAATTGTAGTCATTCTGGAAGATCACACAGGGTGGGAGTAATGATTTGGTGGATGCATGGAGAAAAACAAGGTGGAATCATCTAAGTAATTTTTCTTAATAAGCATTTTTTGCCAGTCTGAAGTTAAAATACCGCGGTAGCCCCATCTTCAGTGAATCTATTGCAGTGTTTGGGATTAATATTAGTTTTAATAAATTTGTGGTAAGCTTAAAACGCTTCATCGATCTTTGAGGGTCTGGTGATCCACATTTATAAGTCTGGGGTATCGACCTAATCTATATTCTCACATATTATATTTTAGCTTTTTTATTTTTAAAACACAAAATTTGCTTGTGCGTTCACTATGTACTAGTTCAAACGTGAATTAAAAACAAGTAAGGAAGGGCTAAGTTCGGGTGTCACCGAACATTTTATACTCTCGCATGATAAAGTGATAATCGAGATTTCATTATCCGTCATTTACATATTTTTTTATTTTTCTGTAAAATTAATTAGATTATAAGTTCCTGAGATATGGTTTTTGGTCCATAAGTGGGCGACGGCACGCCCATTTTCAATTTTCATAAAAAGCTTGGGTGCAGCTTCCTTCTGCCATTGCTTCCATAAAATTTAGTGTTTCTGACGTTTTTTGTTAGTCGGTTAACGCACTTTTAGTGATTTTCAATATAACCTTTGTATGGGAGGTGGGCGTGGTTATTATCCGATTTCTTCCATTTTCGAACTGTATATGGAAATGCCTGAAGGAAACGACTATATAGAGTTTGGTTGACATAGCTATAGTAGTTTCCGAGATATGTACAAAAAACTTAGTAGGGGAGGGGCCACGCCCACTTTATCAAAAAAATTACGTCCAAATATGCCCCTCCCTAATGCGATCCTTTGTGCCAAATTTCACTTTAATATCTTTATTTATGGCTTAGTTATGACACTTTATAGGTTTTCCATTTTGTGGGCGTGGCAGTGGGCTGATTTTGCCCATCTTCGAACTTAACTTTTTTATGGAGCCAAGAAATACGTGTACCAAGTTTCATCATGATATCTCAATTTTTACTCAAGTTACAGCTTGTACGGACGGACGGACCGACAGACATCCGGATTTCAACTATACTCGTCATCCTGATCACTTTGGTATATATAACCCTATATCTGACTCTTTTAGTTTTAAGACTTACAAACAACCGTTATGTGAACCAAACTGGAGAGTATTATAGTTATAGCATCTTTGTTGCGAGAGTATAATAAAAATTACAAAAAAATAATAATTAAAATTAAGTTAACTTTCAACACACAACACTGATTTTGGCTGTCAGCAAAGCGGTTACCTTCAATATTAAATAAATTCATAAAAGCTCATTTAGAATTTTAAGTCAATTACGACTTCATCATAAATAAATCGCGCTAATATATTGTTTTTGTTTTTTCGCAAATCTCCTAATGCCAGCGGGTATTTATAAAATTCTCATTTATGTTTAATTGCAAAAACAAAAAAAAAATCTCATTATCTGGTTTACGATTTATGCACATAAATTTTCGTAAGTAATTGAAGCAAGCGCACTCCACAAACGAGTAATTAAAGATTAAAAGGATTTTATGACACTTAAAATTATCGTACATAAAGTATGGACAAAATAAAAAGCTTTTAATGTCTATGCATTACCCTCTCTTAGCGGAAATTTGAGAGCGCTTAATGCCGTTAATGTGCACAGCACTGCGATACACACACATACATAAATACACGCAATCATATATGGAATGTGGATATAGAGGAGTCTGTAACTGAGGGACTTTAATATAAAAGCGAGGTTTTGTGTGGGTATTTGTGTGTTGTTGTTTGTGGAAGCTTAAAATGCTTCAGCGAAACCTTGAAATTAACAATAAATTACAAGAATTAAGAAAATACAATATTTAAACATTAAACTTCAGTACTTGTAAAAACAGCAGTTTAATAGGAGAAAAGAGGAGAGAAGTTAGATAGGAGAGCAGAATACAGTGTCTATGAAAAGTAAGTGGACAAGCCTGGGTATACTGTAAGGTAGATACACACTACTTTAATTTTATGTGTTCATTAATGTCGAAAAAGCTTTTCTAATTTAATTTAAATAATATATTTACAAAGTATACTAAATTTTTTTTCGAAAACCCAGAAGATCATAGAAACATTAGGTGCTATACCGCTAATTTGTTCCGTGCTGCTAGTTATTTATATGCTATTACCTCAATATGGTTAAAAAGGCATATCCTTTAAAGAGGGACCCATTTCGAGATTTCCTACTTTTTTCAAGAAAACTCACAGAAACTTCAAATTTAACGGGGAATGTTTATTATTACCAATTGAAAGAACATTTTTTGGCATTTATTTTTTGAAGATTATCTCTTTGAAATATTGGCCTTGGCTACGACTTCGTTGGTCCATCCGTTGAGTTCAATTTTCGATGACTCGTTCGAGCATTTCGACTGGTAACTGGGCAAATGACATGAGTGATGTTTTGCTTCAAGGCCTGAATCGAAGTGGGATTATCCGCATACATTTACATATTCTGACAGAAAAAAATCTAACGATGTGATATCACATGATTTTGAAGGCCAATCGACCGACCCAAAACGTGAAGTTATCCGCTCATCGAAGTTTTCTCTCAATAAATCCATTTATTGATGCGATGTGTGGAAAGTGGCGCCATATTGCTGAAACCAATTGGTGCTCGGATTATGAGATTTAATTTCAGGCATCAAATAGTCGGTAATCATGACGTAATGACGGTTGCCATTATCGGTTACGTTATCACCGGCATCATTTTTCAAAGAAATTAGCACCGATGATTCTACAGGTTCAAAAACCGCACAAAACCGTTGCTTTTCTGGATTAAATGCCAGCCCCTGAATCTTTTCAGGTTATTCTTCGTCTCAAATGTGGCAATTTTGCTTGTTTACATACCCGTTGAGCCAGCAATGGACCTCATCGCTGAACAAAATTTAACTCGAAAACATTACTTGAGAAAGATTGAACGGCTTCACTTCTTGCACAAACTGTAGTTTGTGTACTCTCAATTTAAGATCTCGACGTAAAATGCGCCAAGTCGCTCCATTCGTCAGTCCAAGTTGCTGCGATCGGCGTCGCATCGACTCTCCACGGTCTTCGTGTACACTCTCAGTTACGGCTGCTTAATTTTCTTCACAAGGAGTGGTCTATTTCGTAGAATATTATCCAATAATGAATGCTGGGAATTTTTGTTTAAATTATTGTCCATCTGAAGCTATAATATAATATTTTCAAATCTGTATGTGAGTATTTCATCTTGAAAACTACGTCGGATTGGCGGCCAAGAATGAATGAAGCCAATGTTTGTATTCTTTTCTGATGTTAACCGTATTCTAGTGAGGCTGCTCTGCAACTCGGAACAAATGGTAGTCCAAAGGCCTAAGGTCTGACGGAAAATTATTGCCTCGCGTTTGGTCGCAAATTTTTGGTGCTATTCGGCAATGGCTTGCATCAGTTTGCTCGGCTTTTCTCCAATAATGGTTTCAGTCAGTTTTAGAAGCGCGTTGTCCTTTTGGCCCATCAAATGCAGAGAATAACCTTGTGGTCATGGCTTTGTCGTTGATTTGGCAGGTTGTTCGGGTCTCGGGTGTGATTGTTTGCTTTTTGAGGTGTCGTAATGGATTCATTTTTCATCACTAGTTATAATCCGATGATGCCCAAAAGGGGTGATATGACTCATAAACTAATGATCCGATAGCTGTCAAACTATATCCAAAATTATACATGGGCTTTTGAAAGTTAAGGCTACGTCAGAATGATAAGGATTTAATTCTAGTAGCGTCATTTATGTGTCAGTTCGGGGACTTTTTAATTGACCTATTAAAACTAGAACCTATATTGCTCTATTGCCACGTTCTTGCATCTCTGCGTGTATGAAGCCCCCACTTTTGTGCGCCACTGTCTACGTTGAATTCAATTAAGTACAATCAAACGGCAGATCAAATTACATGCCAGCAAAGCTATCAAATGGTTTCCGTTTCCGTGTAAATGATACGAGTTTAGTGGCTGCCATTTATATATACATGCATATGTACATCTATGTTTAGTATCTAATAACCCAGTTTGTATATATGGTGATATATATGAACCGCCATTTAGCGAATATCTAAGCTAAAACGTCATTTGCGGTATTTTTATAGCTCCTAAGTCACTGGCTTGTAAACGTACATGAACGCGAAGGACACGTTCACTACTTTACTTACATTGACTTAAATTTAGTGAAGCGACGTTTAATGCGTTGCCTTGAAGCTTCTTATATGATTATCTTCTCTTTCGTTCACACTTACTTATCTCACAACTATGCATTTAAGCAGACATTTCTTCGGTATTTTTATCACACATGTCATGAATATGTAAATATTGTTTATTTTTTAGAAAAGACATAAGTCCAAACAGAAGGTTGTCTAAAAATCTAAAAAAATCACAATTTGGTACATATGTTCTATGGTCAGAGAGAATCAGTGGTTCATATTTCTTAAAAAATGAAGCCATGCAGTCAATGGATAATGTTATAAAGCCATTAATAATTACTTTTTCGTTTTTAACTTGGAAAGATATTGATGTAGTTGACCTTTGGTTCTAACAAAATGGCGCCACATGCCATGTAGCCAACAATACTATCAATTTGTTGAAGGAAAGTGAGCGCTTTATCTAGCGTCGAGGGCACAAGGCGTGGCCTTCAAGATCATACGATCTCGGACTATTTTTTGTGGGGTTATGTGACTTCGCTTGTCTCTGTAGAATATAAAAAGACGATTGACTCCTTGGAAGAGAATATTCGATGCGTTTGTAAAAAGTAGTCGAACACTTACGCTCACGACTGGAATTCATTTGAGCCAGCCACTGCGGTTACTTGCTTGAAATCATCTTTAAAATATAATGGTAGACCTCGTTTTTATATTTTTATGATAAAAGTTAATTCTTGGTCATTATATTAAATTATTTATATGCGTTTTATTTCTTCTTGAAAATCATTGGTTAAAAAAACACCCTTTACATATGTCTGCAGAATTATATTTATCGTGACTTCGTATATTATATACTTAAATAATTTTCTTTTTCTCACACATACATATCTAGTTATTTACTTTCCTTAAGCGTTAGGATTAACTTCTCGGACTATTTTTTTGTCCTTCTACTCTTGTTCTATTATTTTTTATTTGCTCAACTTCACATTAGTTTTATTGACAGTCTTACTTTGTTATTGGCCATCTTATTTGATTATTTCTGTAGACATTTGAGGCACATGTGGGTAAATATAATGTGTCATTAATTTTTGTTCACGGTCCGCTAGCAGACACATTTTTTGTTCAGGCTATTCTTGGAAATGGGTAGAAATAATATTTTCAAGGCACTGTATTATTACTGCAGGAGTCTGTGGGATATGCGGGCTATCTAAAGGCTTTCTTTCATACTTTTGTATCAGTTTTCCTTCACATCTTTGATTATCTGGGCAACAATACAAGTATACTGAACATAAATGTCAAAAACATTTGTTAATTTTACATGCTATTTTGGGATTAAGCTACTATGTGCGTTTATTTAGAAAAATAATATAAATAAAAATATGTGAATTCTACATCAAATGAACGCAGGCAGGCGTCCAAGATAGAATGAAGCCAGTTTTAGATACCTTGTCCCGCTCTAACTATAAGTGGAACAAATTTAGTCTGGGTTGTGAGGTGGGTGAGGCTAAACTTCCCAGCCACCGTTTTCCAATTAATTTTAAACCCATCTTGCACAACCGATTCTTGTCAGGATAGAAAATTATGGCCTTGAGTCTAGTCGCGAATTCTGTGGATTTTTCCTCATTTGCTCGCTTTAATTTGGTGGGTTGCTATCAGTAGTGTTCCCCAATAATAGTTTCACCTGGTTTTAGAATAACATCAACAGGCCAGCATGCTCTTCTGAACCTTCCAAATTCTGAACATTACCTTGGCGTCATAGTTATGCTTTGCCGTGACTGGTTGGCCTGGTCTCTTATATGCTGTTTTTGCGTTTATAGTTATACTAAATAACCAGTTTTTCATCACCAGGCACAATATTTGGAAAAACTACTTTTTTTATAGCCTTCAGGTAGTATTTCTGGCAAGCAAATTCATCTTTCAGTGTTTCTTGGCCTTTGAAAATAGCTGCCCCGGAAGTTTGTTGGTCTTCTTAGGCAAACCGAATGCATAAAAATTTCTAGGTATTTCGAATTTCGAGTGAATTTCGGCTATTGTTTTAGGCGGTATTCTAGTCTAGAATTGCGGGAAATTGTTTGAGATTCGTAAAAAATGCAATTTTTTCATCGATGATTTATTATGCGGAAAAAAGTTAAGAACTTCAAATGTTAACAACTAAAAAATGGGATTTAAAAATATTGACAAGTGGCCATCATAGGTATAGTGAACCCTCTTAGCAATCAGAAACTAAAATCGAAAAAAATATTAATCTAGAACAATGTCGCAAGAAAAAATAATTTTTGTAACCCTTTGTATTGCCTGTTTCAGAGTTTTTAAAAATAGTTAAAATTAAAAATTGAGAACAAGTCTATAAAGACATCCTCTAAAAAATTCAGGTAAATCGCTCGAGTAAAATCTGAGTAATCATATCGTTTTAAAAAAGAGAGTTTCGACAAAAACGAGTTTAAATTTTTAGTTCCGTCGAACCAGTTTGGATGCCTGGTCAGCAGAATACCTCTATAAATAATTTGAATTTTTTTAATTTTTTCCACTGCTTAATGAATTTCAGATCCCTTTCCACTTGCTTTACTTCTATACTCACCTGTCAACATAATTTCAAATTAATTGTCAACGTTTATCAATAATTCAACGGCATTTTGTATGACACCGTTGGGAAATGTATACAGGTATTACGCAATTGTATTAGATGGCCAGTGTTGATTGGAAAATTGCATATTTACAAACGCAATCAGAGCAAATATTTGCGGTGACCGAAACATTGATTATGTGTTGCCACTAAAGTTGCTGACATTAAATAGGTTATGTTTATGCAACTGTATATTTGTGTGAAAACAATACGATTGAAATTCTGATATTTTTTCAAAATAATTCGCGTACAAATTTGAACAATTTAATTTTAGTGGTTGTTATTTTGTAATATTTATCGGAATTGTCAAGCGAAAATGTGTGTTTGTTGTGGGTAACTATGCCCACAGAAATTTGAATTTATAAAAATTTATTGATTGTATTGTGTCATCATTATTTTATGTGCCATAGAAGGGAGAAATTACAGCATGATATCCATTATTAATTTTACTGTGTGATTAACAATGTTAACACGTGTTAAATTTTATGTATTTAGGTTTCTTCAATATGTTTTCTTTGCATATACATATTTATAATTAAATTATTTAATATCGCTTGAGAGCTATGGGAAAGATCCAAAAGTGTGGAAAATGGATGCCATATGATTTGAATAAGGCATGCCTTAGTTGTTATGATCCAAATATTTTATTTAAAGAACCTGATAATGTAATTCGAAAATAAACTAAATCAGCTTGTGTGCATAGATTTAAGAAATAGCTCAATTTCAGCACCAATACTTGGTCTGAAGTTTAGAATTATTTTAGTAAAAAAATTGCAACAATACATTTCGTAAAGTTTATTTTCAAGTATATACTTCAAAATCGGTTGAATATTTTTCTTTACAATAAAGCATAATAAAAAAGTAAAAAAACGGCTTAATGGCATTTTGTTATATTCGAAACTAGATTTCCTTTTGCCTGCTCTTTCTATCCATAATATCTTATATTAACAGCAATTGTAACATATCCCAAAAATAACTTTTACTACATTTTCATTTATTACTCTTAATAACACGATTTGACAATTGAGAAAAATGCAACTATTTAAAACGCAAATAAAATTAACTCACTCTTTTACACCAACACTTCAATTGCAATATAAAAGCCCTTAATCTTCTTTCATTTTCGTTTTCTCTTTCAGTTCTCGCAACAACATAACACAGAACAATATTTGTTTACTTGTTTTGCATTTGCATGAATGCAGTTAGAGAGTCGCTCTATAATTGCGTGGCATCGTACATTTTTGCACACTCAAAGCAGTGCAGTCAGCAGCGATGAGAAAAAAACATGAAAATGCATGCGTGGTTTCTGTGCGAGTGATCGCATGTTGTCAGTGAAAATTTAGAAACAATAAAAATAATTATTAGTGAAATTTCATTTATGTATAAATAAGAAAAGTGAAATGAAAGAAAAATGTATGCAATAATCAATGCAAGTGAAGAAAAGTGTTTTATAAATCAAAGCAGTGCAGTCAGCATCGGTGAAAAAAAAACATGTAAAATCATGCGTAGTTTCCTTGCAAGTGCATGTGTTATGCATGAAAATGTATGTAAGTAAGTGTCGTGAGTTAAGCTGAATGCAAGTGAAGAAAAGTGTATTATAATGCAAAAGTGTCTGTTTAAGGTGAAAAAATAAATATGTAAAAGTGTTTCGGTTTTATAAAAGTTAGTTGTGTTAATAAAAATATATGCCTTAGTGTATGCATAATCAATAAAGTGTTCTAGAGCCAATAAAGTGTTAAAAATGTATTTAAATAAAATGTATGTATACGCGTGGTTTATAGTCATGTCGTTCATAAAAGATATTCGCGACGCGTCGGTTAAATACAGGAATATCTTTACAACAAAAATTAAAAAGCAGTTCACTGTTTGGTAGAATAAAACAACACGACTTAAAAGGTAAGTCAGTCTTAAATTTTAATTTATAATTTTTGTTGAAGCATTGCCTTTTAACAAGAAGTAAATGTAGTTAGGGCATATTTGAAAATAAGTGAAAGTACAATTGAAATACGAGAAAATTTTATTGCTAAATAATATAATCTTAATTAATTAAAATTAATTACTAAAAAAAATATTTTTATTGTTAAATTTTGTTAAATGGTAAATTATCAACCGGATCTTTTTTGGGCAAAAATTCCTTCACTAATTTTTTACAGGACAAAATTGTGGACCACACGTTTAGCTAACCTTGTTTTGTCTTTTATCTATACAAATTGTGGTATTACTTTAATTTTGGCACCCCACGAACTTGGTAATTCTATGTGCCAAGATGTGTTTAGAGATCCATGTAGTATGCTTACGATTTTATATTCTGAAGAGGGTTTAATAAGTTTGCTACGAAGTTTGTAACACTCGAAAAGAAATATGAGAGACCCTATAAAGTACAAATGTATATATACAAGTATTAATGAACCGAGTGACGTGTTGAGTCGACTCAGCCATGTTCTTCTGTGCGTCTGTGTATACACGAATTAGTCTTTTATTTTTTTGAATATCGACCTGAAATTATCGGACTCTTGTAGCGTATAGCTCTACAAAGTGATTGGCCAGAGTAAAGTTCTTGTATTGGAACCGGCGGATTTACATGCTAAAACCCAAAATTCAGAAACGATAGTTCGGAAATAAAAAAATATGACAAAAAAGTGCATACATATGTATGTATATCATGGGAAGTATTAGTGATGGAGGTAAATACGGTACAAGTTTCTCCAAAACTACCGTTGAAGGATTTCCTTAAGTGAGAGGCATTGGTTGGGAATGGTGTTTTCAACTCTTAAATGATACTCGGGAAATTTTGAAGTAATATTTTACATAATTTTGGAACCGTCTACCTTAGCAAGTCGTACGACCGTTCTAAGTACCATAGCTTTACACTATATATGAAAAGTGGATAACATTTCATTTAAGGAAAAAAGAAAAATTATCAAAATATGTAATCTCCGAATCTAGAAAATATTACAATTAGTATAAATTGTAAAGTGTGAAAATGAGCTCTTAGTTTAGCTTCCTTTTAGTGTCGTCTGCATACTAATACAGAAATCTTCTAAACTCAATAATATCTCAACTAAACCAAAGTAAAGATTTAACAAAACTCCGCAAACATCTTTCAAAAAAAACTGTCAAAATACATTGCAATACAATTTTGCAATCTCACTTTCACTGCAGACCACAGCTTGTCGTGTTCTTTTCGGTTAGCCAAGCTAACAACAACAACAACAATTGCCCAGCAAACTTTCATTAAAACAATGTATTGGAGCTTTTGTTGTGGCCAAGTGCCACAATTACAGCAACTAAGTTTCCAAACTACACACGAGTATCAACAAAACCTCGACCCTGTGTTGCCCCCAGAAAGTCGGGCAGATACAATCACAAGTGTTGTACGCAACAGCTGCCCTTCGGGGCATGTACGTACTCATTGTAGCTGTGACTTAATGAAGCTGCTTAGTTGGCCCAGCTTTAGCAGAGCTCATGCCAGTGAGAGCCTACAACTATGACATTATTTCAACTCGACTCATATGTAGTTGTTGTTGCTTCCAGCTGTTGTTGCGGAGTTTCTAACAGCTAGCGGAAATGTAGCGGTTGATAGTGACTAGCTGGCCGTCGGTTTCCTTGTTGGCTCAGCTGTACTCGTTGTTGTTGTCAGCGTTTTGTTGCATTTTTGCCTATCGGCGTTGTGAGCTGCGGTTATTTCATTTGACGTTGATAACGCCGGCAGCTTCGTATGACAGCAGCGTAGCGCCGTTGTGTAAGCGCCCTGAGTCTCGACAGATGACTAAGTTCGTACGAAGTGCGCCTTTCATCGGGGCTTGGTAAATGTTATTTAAGCGCACACGTAGTTTTGCTGCATGGCACTCGTCCTTCACTGTGTCAGTTGTAGGTTTGAATGGTTGCGTTGATTTTAATATTGTTGTTTCCTTTAAAGTACTAGGAATCCTGGAATTTTGTTGGCTTTACGGAAGGAAGTCTGTAATGGTTGTAAAATTGCTTATTCCTCAAATGGTATCGTTTCTGCTATGTTTCTCTTCAAATGTTCCTAGAACGATATGAAATATTAGCTTTTGTATGCTTTTCAAGGAAATCGACAGAAATCATTCCAAGCTTCTCAGAACATAGTTCTGTTCTATACAATGGTCGCGGTTCTCTACGCCGTGAATCATCACGTCACGTGTAGCTCACTCAGGTGATTGATTGAGCTTCAGACTGAGTTTATGGATTCTTGCTTTATTCGTTGAGACATATTAAGGTCCAAATTATGTCAAGACCTCCAAAGACTGCTGCTTAAACTGTTGTTCTTTTTTGTCGAACACTTACGAATGCTTGCTTTTACAACAACACATCAATCACTCCTTTATAGTAGTATTAATTAATAGAAAAAAGGCTTGCTTGCCCACTAAGACTAAATATTAGAATTCACTTTTGCCAGGTATTTTACTTCCTCAGCCTATCCAATTCAGAAGAGTACTATTTCCATGACTGCCCTTCAGTCTGATATTCCAAGCATGGAGAAAAGATCAGTGTTTAAGTGGCTTGTCAGGTTTCAAGTATTAAAAGATACTTTTCGGGAAAGATTCACGTTTAGCTGTATTTCTATGAGATTAGCTGTAACGCTTACTAATTCATTCGAAAAAGTGTTGGACCTCATTTCTGTGTGGTCTGACATGGAAGTATTATTGATCTGGACTATCACGGACTATCATGATTAATGAATTGAGAGATATCAGCTGCAACAGTTCTTGAATATTTTTTTGAATACTAAATGTTGGCCGTAGCTACGTCCCAGATGGTCCATTCGTTAAGTCCAATTCTCAATGACTCATACTAGCATTTCGACAGGTAACTGGCGAATGACACGCGTAATGCTTGCTCCGAGACCTGAATAGAAGCGGGATTGTCCGCATAGGCTTTAGACTTTACACTTTTGCACAGAAAAAAGTCTAACGGTGTGATATCACCCGATCTTGGTGGCTAATTGACCGACCCAAAACGGGAAAATATCTGCTCATAGAAGTGTTCTCTCAATATTGATTGATCCGATGAGTGTGAAGTGGCGCCGTCTTGTTGAAACCAAATGTCGCCAAGATCACGGGCTTCAATTTCAGGCCTCAAATAGTGGGTTATCATGGCATCATTTTTTAAGAAATAAGGACTGATGATTCCACGGGTCCACAAACCACACCAAATCGACATTTTTATACCCTGAACAGGGTATATTAAGTTTGCCACGAAGTTTGTAAACTTAGAAGGAAGCGTCGGAGACCCTATAAAGTATATATACTATATAAATGATCACTATGTTGAGCTGAGTCGATTTAGTCATGCCCGTCTGCCTGTATATATACGAACTAGTCCTTCAGTTTTTAAGATATCGTTTTGAAATTTTGCAAACGTCATTTTCTCTTCAAGAAGCTGGTCATTTGTTGGAACTGCCGATATCGGACCATTATAACATATAACTGCCATACAAACTGAACGATCGGAATCAAGTTCTTGTATAGAAAACTTTCACATTTGACAATGTATCTTCACAAATGTTGGCACAGACTATTTTCTAAGATAATAATGTAATATCGGAAGAAATTGTTCAGATCGGCTCACTATAGCATATAGCTGCCATACAAACCGAACACATACCTACTAAAAGAAATGCACCTGTGAATGGTATATTAGCTTCGGTGCAGCCAAAGTTAACGTTTGTTCTTGTTTTCTGGATAAAATGGCAGATCTTGAATCTCTTTTTTTTTAGGCTCCAGTGTCAGGATTAGAGGAAACAGTTGATATAATAATTTTACTAGGCAAGAATTATATTCCTCCAATTTGTGTAAAATTATCCACACATGTTTCCAATCCCGCAGCCAATAAAATGTACAAATATTTTACTATCCTCGAAACAAGCAGAATCAGAGGAAGAGGAGGCAGCATTCGAGGTTCCACATGCCCGAAATTTAAATGCAGAAAAAGCAGCGTTTCACACGCAATTACACTAAGAAGGCGAAATTGCAACAAAAACAACATTAGTAACTGCGTCACATATGTTAAGTTAGATAGATGAGTTGCTACAAATCTCAATGGGTTGACACGCGCTTTCTTGGATGCTTACACACACGCAAACGTAGCAAGTACTTTTAATGTTGGCAACAACATTGTACCTTTTTACATGCACATCCCTGAAACAATTTGCTCGCAAGCGTGTGGGTAAGCGCCGAATGTGGTTTTGACAATTCCATGATTGCACAGTGGGATTTACCGCGACAAATTTAATTTCCATGTCGCACAGGCGCACACACAAACACACGCACGCATCAAAACTGCCAGCATACGCATTTCGTAATTTACGGCTTCTCGACGGAGGCTGAGAGGGTTGTTGTGCGGGACGCGCGGAGCACAGAACGCAACGCAGCAAAATTTAGTGAATCCTGACGCGCTGATGAGAAGCGAGCGAAAGCAAAAGCGTCGACAAAGGAAATGGCAAAAACATGAAAGCGAAAGTGCAATAATGAACCTGAATGGCGGTTAGCAGACAAGCAAGCAAACAAACAGAAAAAAACACAAATAAACAATGCTGGAGATATTAAAAGGATTGCGGTCTTCAGCTTTAATTATGCGGGTGTGAAAAGTGTGCGCCTTTATATGAATCCCCTCGGTTGATTACCCGCATGCCGAGTATGGCATCCAGTGCGTGCGTAAATTTCATTAACGTTTGTGGTTGAACGCAGCGTGGCTGGTGAGAATGTGTTTGTATGTACGTATGTCGGTGAGGCAGCCGTAATAACAGCGAAATTAAAGCAGTTAAGCGCAAACTTCTATTGTGTAACAGCGCTCTGCCTATAAATCGTAACAGTTAAAAGGATTTGGCGGCAATTTAAGTGCCGAAAGAGGATAAGCTCTGCGCATTCAAAGCCAAACAATCAATGGGCCTTTAAGCGAGTTAGAAGTAATTACTTTTTGTAACCTTTGGAAGCCACGCGCTCAACGCTGACTCTTCCCACTCTCCATCTAATTTTAATATCTGCAGGCTTGCGGTCTTTGTATAGAAACCAAAGCCAACAAATCACGCAGTTAGTGAAGCCCACCAGGCTGGTTATGACTGTTGTTGGGAAAGTAGAGCCTAAAAATAGGCATGTGCAAGAAAAAACGTTAACGTCGAAGACCGATTACCTTCCGTACAAGGACTTGATTTTGATCGTTGAATTTGTTTGGCACCTATATGTTATCTGTGCATTTCTTTTGGAGACAAATGTGTGTGTAAATTTCCGATCAAAAAATTTCTGTCGATATCTTAAATTGAAAGCGAGCAAAATACAGCTTGTGCAAGAATGGAAGCCGTTAGACCTGCCCAGGAGATGCCTCTTTGCTCTAAGGGATCTTGAAAGCAATAGTCCTTAAGCAACGTTATCGTAAAAATATGAAAAATATAGCAAACATATTTCAGTTTTTATACATATATAATATACATATATATAGGGTGATTTTTTAAGAGCTTGATAACTTTTTTAAAAAAAAAAACGCATAAAATTTGCAAAATCTCATCGGTTCTTTATTTGAAACGTTAGATTGGTTCATGACATTTACTTTTTGAAGATAATTTCATTTAAATGTTGACCGCGGCTGCGTCTTAGGTGGTCCATTCGGAAAGTCCAATTTTGGGCAACTTTTTCGAGCATTTCGGCCGGAATAGCCCGAATTTCTTCGGAAATGTTGTCTTCCAAAGCTGGAATAGTTGCTGGCTTATTTCTGTAGACTTTAGACTTGACGTAGCCCCACAAAAAATAGTCTAAAGGCGTTAAATCGCATGATCTTGGTGGCCAACTTACGGGTCCATTTCTTGAGATGAATTGTTGTCCGAAGTTTTCCCTCAAAATGGCCATAGAATCGCGAGCTGTGTGGCATGTAGCGCCATCTTGTTGAAACCACATGTCAACCAAGTTCAGTTCTTCCATTTTTGGCAACAAAAAGTTTGTTAGCATCGAACGATAGCGATCGCCATTCACCGTAACGTTGCGTCCAACAGCATCTTTGAAAAAATACGGTCCAATGATTCCACCAGCGTACAAACCACACCAAACAGTGCATTTTTCGGGATGCATGGGCAGTTCTTGAACGGCTTCTGGTTGCTCTTCACCCCAAATGCGGCAATTTTGCTTATTTACGTAGCCATTCAACCAGAAATGAGCCTCATCGCTGAACAAAACACGCGCGCGAAACACATTTCGAACCGAACACTGATTTTGGTAATAAAATTCAATGATTTGCAAGCGTTGCTCGTTAGTAAGTCTATTCATGATGAAATGTCAAAGCATACTGAGCATCTTTCTCTTTGACACCATGTCTGAAATCCCACGTGATCTGTCAAATACTAATGCATGAAAATCCTAACCTCAAAAAAATCACCCGTTATATGTATGTATGTTATCTATCCACCGTACAAATGTCATTACTCATACGCCCTGTTATACCAGCAGAATAATTATACATTTCTGACAACTGTGTCCATTTGTAAATGTATTTATTATTTGCTTGTTGCTTTAAAGCCGAAAAAAGAATTAACCTCCGGCATAAAAACATATTATGCAATTAAATCGTAATGAATATCGAAATATATGCGCTTCTTCTGAATAATGTCAACTGCATGGCATTGCCTGAATTGGTTATGAGTATGCTTGCATTAGTAATATTTACAGTAAAAGCTGTTTTAAGTTTCCCGAGTTAATTTTAAATGAATTACAAATTTTTTCGTAAACACAGGGTTAATTAAAAATCATTGATACATGATGCAGATTTTTACCTTCATGTGTCTGAAGCTGTTTATTTTGAATATTTACAAATATATATACTTGTATGCAGAATGAATATTGAGGCATTATTCTTCTAGACCAATTTTTAAAAAATATTAACTAAAAGATTCACCATTTCCAAAGGTGTCTATATGCTCACTTTTAGGGAATTCCAGTAAAATTGATTCCTGCTCTTATACAAGTACATGTACTAATGCCTGAACAATTGACTCAAAATTTTTTTACATAATTTTCCTTTTCCTGTTTACAATTTAATACATTTTTTTTTATTTCTCTCCATTTTGTTGTGTTTGCAATTTTTCCTGTTTGCAAAACTTCCACGCTTCTTTTTTGTCCTTTGTTATCGCATAAAATACGTGTAAATAACCAATGCGGTGAATTATTACCCAGCTTAGTGCCAATTATGAGTATAGCAAATTAATTGGACTTTGAGAATTTATGGTTGCAGTTTCTTTCAAGTGACAGGACCATTGATATTGTAGCAATTGAATTTCAAAGTATGAATTATGGCTCTAAGTATAAATTTATGGAGCATCATATACAGGCTTGCGATAAGGGTTTTTGCTGACAAAAAAGAAAGCTTTGTCGTGCAATTTTTTTGGAAAAATATAATCTTATTTGATAATTGATTAAAGTGGTTGATTTTTTTTAGGGTTTTTGGGTACGTGAAGAATTTTCATCATCTATGTATGTTATAGCTTAGAACATATAATAATTAGGTGCGCAACTAAATTTAAAATGTTTGCAAATAGATGGCTCTAGCAGTTAGCGGTGATCGATTTTGATATATCCAAAACGTGATAAGTAGTCTAGACATTTGGAAACGAAACTGTGTTTTCACTTTAGGGAATTTGTTTATGTGTGATATACTTTGGGTTCTGCGAATATATAAACATTTTTTGCCAAATAATCATCGTTTGCGGGAACTGTCGATTTTTATTCTATGAGTCAAAGAAATCGGTGGTTGAAGCACATCAAGAACTCGATGTAAAACAATGTGCCGTGATTGATTTCGTCGCCTCAAAGATAGCGATTTCAATATTAATGACCATCCGCGTGAAGGAAGGTCAAAAACTATCGAAGACGATGACCATGTCAAACTGAAGAAGAGCTTGCTTCATTATTATGAGTAATCCGCCAAGCCATTTCAAGGCGACTATTGCTTTACTTATGATCTCAATCCCAGAAGAGGCACGAAAAAGTGATTTTGCTGCATGCCAACGCTCGGCCTCAGTTTGCCAAAGCCCCTAAAACCTAGTTGGAAGCGATTAAATAAGAAGTCCTACTCCACCCGGTATATTGCCCAGATATTGTACCGTCCTATTATTAATTGTTACATTCAATGGCAGATGGTCTGATTCAGAAGTAGTTCCACTCACAAGACGATATCGAAAAATGGTTTAAATCTTGGATAGTAGCTCAGTTGTTATGTAATGGTATTAGAGCTTTGTCAAAAAGTTGTGCGATTTTCTTACAATGAAACAGCAATAACTTAGTTGTGCACCCAATAGAATAGAAATAAGATAAGCTGTACACCATGACTTAGGGTCTGTTGCGCCTTCTCCTCCATTACATGGATTACTAAAAGCCCAGCAGTCTAAGATCACTGATCCACTGCCTACAATTCGCTGTGTAATCTTGGATCATATGTACTGGAGTTTCTGGTTCCATGTCGCGAAACCAGCAGCTTTGATAATGCCATGCCCATGTTTAATGGATGTTTCTTGGGCCTACAATGACCACAGTAGAGCGAGACAAGGAGACGGAATTTGTCTCGGGTGAGGTTGGTCATGTCTTTAAACCTCCCATGCGCACCTAGTACATCAAACTAACCAAACTTTCTTACATATGTATTGCGTTTTGTGTTGCCTGCACGGACCTAGACGACGACCAAAGTCATCATAGAAAGTATTTTACCTTGGACGAAAATTGGACCAGGACTTGGCTGATAAATATTTATTTCCTAGATTGGTACAAATTTGTATAATATTTGCGTATTTAATGATAAAAGGATTCTTTGAAGATTGTAAAGTCATCGAAAACTTAACTCGTGCTGTCGTCCATCCCCTGCCGCTAATGACGATAAAGTAAACGAGTTTTAGTTAGACTAAAAAAATGATTTGGTGAAAAATAATTTTTTGCGACTGCGATATATGCAGCCTATCGGTCGGTCCTCCTGTAAGCCTATTGTATAACCATATAAGTAAACTCTTTTAGGAAGTTCAAGCAGTAATTATAATGAAAAAGCTCGTCTATCCGGTTTAAAATGTTATCAAAGAACAAAAATATAATGCTTGCGGCTTTGCATTCCAATAAGCGTAGAAAATTAAAAAAAAAAATGAAATGTTCCACTTCACTGCGTTTTCCTTGTTATTTACGCCACAGTAAACCTTAAGCACTCGCTATGTTTTTCTGGTGCTCATTATTATGCTGATTTCTCTCTGTTAAAATTTTTTCCTGTTGCTTGTCAAATTATTGCAACCTTTTTTTTGTTTCGAGTTCAATCGTTGTTTATTTATAACTAAAGCGCTTGACAATTACTGTTTGTTTGCTTTGCAGTTATTTTCCGCCCTGTACTTTCCGCTCGTCTGATTTATTCTCTCTCTCAGTTTTTATGAAGCTTTTTGTGTTGTTTTTGGGTCATCAGTGACCCTTTGTGCGCATATTTAATGCAATTTCAATACAAATTTCAATTCAATTTCAATTATTGACCGAACGACAGTAATCACGAAGCATCTACATACATACACAGAGGGTGCGGTGCAGTCAGACAGTTCTATTAAAGTAATTGAATTGTAAAGTCAACTTTGGGTGCATGACGGCAGGATTGTGTGAGTATAGGTATGTGGGCGTATCTGCAGCAATGTTTGGAGGTGTTTGTTGGATAACACTGCTGTACTCGTTGGCAGGCGCTTATTTAAGGCGTGGTTGGGTCTGCTCCAACCTGCAGAGTTGTGTTATAATTGATGGGCTGGTTAAATAATTGGGTTTTATTATTGTTATTAATGTGAATGATTACAAAAGCACAATCAATATCAGTCACTAATTACCATCGTAACAACGCAGCGTTTATAACAAGCTGTATATTCCTCTTTGGATTAAGTGCTATAATACTGTTGGTGTATGCATTTTACCTCTTTTGTAGAAAATGTTGAGCTTTGACTGTAGTGAATGTAAATTAATGATTTGCTGACTTATAATCCCTCTTTTATTTATTTTATAGCTGCCCAGTATTTATAATTTATATAGTCCTATTCATAACAAGGTCCCATAAGTATGATACATACGTATACTTGTATAGAGAAAGGCATATTCAATAATTTGAAGATGATTTGCAACTAATCTGCAGACATCTTGTCGACCTAAGCAACCCAAAAATTCCTATAGGTTTTTCATTCTACAAAACTAAAAGTATATGTCTTTAAGGTTTGTTGAGAGAATTTTGATAAAACATGGTACAAGTGCTCGATAAATAACGCTCGAATTTAACAGGTGGGATGAAAAGTTCGTAGGTTAATAGTTAGATGGCACCATTAATAGTAAATCCATATGAGAAATATCATTTTGAGTCAAGCAAATTATGTTACTTTACAAAAAAATGCATCAAAAGAAATTTTATGTGTCAAAAAGCATTATGTTTGGGAGAAAAATATTGCTAAAGCTAAGGCTTGGCTTGGTGAACATTATTTGAACTCTGTACCAGGGAAATCAGACGTTGAGAAGAGGTTTGCTAAGTTTAAACAAACGAAATGAGTAACTAGGACGGTGCAGGCAGTGAAAGCCTTAAAGAGGATGTTACCGATAACAACATCAAAAGAGTTCGTAAAATAATATCGGATGACTGTAAAGTAAAGCTTTTTAAGAGAGCTGAGACTCTAAAAATATGAAAGGAAGGCGAAAAACCCGCGAAGAATCAATGCAGTATACGATGGTGTGTCATCGTGATTCAAAAACCAAGAGTTGTCGGCCCATAATTCTTTCCTCCTTTTACGAATAGCTTCACGCAAATATCGAAGAACAATCAAAAAATATTGTTTGTTGACAGTTTAGCCGGGCAGAAGGAATTCGAAGTGCACCACACCTTGATTATCGAAGAAAACTGTTTGATTTTTGACTGCTTTGACGTGGTTTTTCGTCTTCTGTTCACTTTTGCCACGATATTCGGCCGATTGATCGGCTAGTAATTATACTACGTTTCTTAACACCCTGATAGTCGGAAAGCATTTTTGCACAGACGTAAATGTGACGATTTTTTCGAAAAAAATTGATTGATTTTGGAATTAATCGAGCCTTTACTTTTCTTAGGCCTAAATGATCTTTAAAAATGGTTTCCACTGATCCTTCCGTTATTCCACTGATGCCAGTAGATCTGTAACTGTTAGTCGTCCATTCTTAAGCCCCAATTCTTTTATTGTATGGACGTGTTGATCATCAGTTGATGGCCATCCTGGACGTGGTTCGTCATCAACGTGTTCTCGACCCTCTTTGAATAATTTTTACTAATAAAAAACATTTGCTCGCGACAAACAATTATCACTGAAGATTTCGACACTACAAATTTGGTTCCGCACGTATAATTTAAATTAATTTAATCGTAAAAATCGCCTAATGTACCTCGTATACTAAGCACACATGATTTTTTTGATGTGACAGTTGGCGTAGATGTCACCTAGAAAAAAAAAGATTTCGATGGATGGGTTTTCGCGAAAAATTTAAATTAAAAGTCTTACTATTTTTTTCCCACAGTGGGTAGTATATATAGTTGTTAAAAAATGCACCAGTAAAGAGTATTATAGCTAAGTACCTTTCGCATATTTTTCTACTAGATTTGATGATACTCATTGATATAATACTCACTGAAATACTTACTATTTTAATACCACTCTTGGCAAATGTGATTTACACCTTCGGCAGCTTATTTATCATTCAACTTGAGTAAATAAAACGATTTTCTGGGATTTTTTTAAATTTTATTGTTTCTTTAATTTTTATTAAATTCCGTTTAATTATACTGTATAATTCTTTTTCTCCATTATTTGTAATACCAATTCACAAATACTATTGTTTTTCATTACTCTGGGTCTGGTTGTTGTTGTTTTTTTGTTTACACAACAAATATTCATTAGTGAAAACTTTCATTATTTTGCTTTTGTTTTTTTTTGTTTTTTAATTTTAATTATTGTTGACGGCAATCGCTTTAATTCCGCCTCAACAATAAATGCGGCGCAGACAAATAATTAAATATGTTCGAAATAATTTGTTGCAAGTGCACCACCTTGTCACCCCATTATTATGCATACGTGTATGTGAGTGTGCTTTTTAAGCCGTTGTGTGTGTATGTGTTTTGCTTGTTGCGTCTACAGCTTGCGCCAGCTTTTAGCAGACTATTAAGCGTTCTATTATAGGCGCTTGTAATTTGTAGCGTACACACACATACACACACTAAACGAGCGCTCTGAAACACATTCACAAACTCATATGCGTCTCACTTACACAATGTCGGCTTAATAACTGTTCATAATCATTTATTATTAATTAATTCATTTTATTTTTTCAAACATATGGTTTTGTTGTTGTCATTATTACCAGACTCGAAATTGTTCAAATGCGCTTTTATGTGTGCTCTTTCGCTTCTTTAATGTTGTTAATGTTGTTTTTGTTTTTGTTTTCCGTTTTACTGCTAAACACAAAAACCATTTAAATGCACGCATAAACGCACTGTTTTTTGTTGTTGTTGTTTTGTTTGGTTTAATCAATTTAAAAACGACTTAATATTAATTTTTGGTTTTAATTGTACATAATGAGTAATAAAATTTGTTTTTATTTTGGTTTTTTCTCTTTTCTACTCTGTCTCACATTTATGTTTTTATGCGTGTCTGTGTGTGTGTTTTCGTTTTTGTTGTTATTTTTTTGTTTTTATTTGTGCGCTTTTAGTTTTGCGCAAAACTTTGTTTGCTAACTTTTTTATTTGATTATTTAATGCTTTTGTTGTTGTGGTTTGTTTTTTTGTATATTAATATTCATACATTCATTACTTGCTTTTGTTGTTATTCGAAAATTAAAATTTCATTATTTCCAACTGTAAAATATTTAATTGCAATTAGAAATGCTCAGTAAACATACTGTTATATAATATATATAGCTAGATTGTTTGCCAATGCCAATTACGCCAAGTAATCTGCTTGTGTAATTTATTAAAACTTTAAATAATTTAAATATTCTGTGTATTTTGTGGTCTCACTAGTCATATGCAAAGCTTGACTTTTATTATTATCAAATATGTACATATGTAATTATTGCTAAAATCTTTCCTACAACGGCATTAATAATGTTTTGTAATAGATAATGTTCGGCTATAATCGCGTAAGCGGTGTCTACACCAGTAAAGAAGAAGAAGAATGGACAAGACTTAAAACCACAAAACCCTTCCAATATACATACATCCATTACAAAAACATATGTCATCTAAGATGTGCATTACACTTCCCCAATCTGCTTTAGGAACAAAATTTAGAAAGGCTCGAAGAAGCTCGAATTTCATATTCCATTAACCTCCATTGAGTAGGTTTGACCAATGGTAACTCGAAAAAAGAGCAATAAGGGTATACTTGCTAAAGGATTTTGACCACGGAGGCTTGTCTGGCGGGTATAATATGCCTGTTATTGGCCAAGAATACACGATCAAACAACGAAGTGTGCGCAAGAGCATTATCGTGCAAAAGGTCGTTGAACTTGTAGATAGAACTTCTTATTGAGTATTTGATCTAGAGACAAGAATTCATGATTCATCATACTATTGAAGTCTAAAAGTATGCGTTATTTCTTCGCTTCGAATGAACTGACTATAATCAAGTGTTTTTATATTTCAGCTCCCCTAAACACAGGTAATTTTATGTATAAGTTTCATAACTAATCAATTTGTTGAAAATATCATCTAAATCTTTGTTCAAATAGTATTGAGAATTAGCTCTTGTTGTTGTACCAGTTACGTAGACTCAATTGTCAGAGGAACGGGATAATTAACCTTCTTCGGCTTTGATTCCAAAAACGATCTTTAATAGTCTGGTGTTTTGCCTCTGAATTTGTTAAATCTAATGTTGTAAATCGGATTTTTCTAGATTTTCAATTGCCAAATGTTTCTCGCCTTAAAACACTCTCCCTTCTAATGGCTGTTAAGTCTTGTACCACAGTCGTAGTCAAGTTCTTGACACCTTTGTCGACAATCATAGTCTAGTCCTCTGAAAAATCGTTGATTTTAAAATTATTAACATGATCGGTAAATACTTCAACCATGATATCCAATTTAGAATTAGAAAGATTGCAAGAGGTTTTTCTTGAGGTTAAATATTACTTTATAAAGCCATGAAAATGTCCAATGACTGTCGCGAACAGCTCATCGAGCTCTGCAGCTCTTGGCAAAAACTTTCTACTAATGTACTGACGAGTAGTGTTCAATTCGTCACTATATTTTTCGGAGTTGGCCTTTTTGACAGCTGTCGTTTGATTTACCATATGCACAGTTTCAGTTTCGACTCATCGCTTACCAATATTTGGTTGAACTTATCGTATGGATCGGTTTCACACCACATTTAACCTAGTGGATAACGTGCATCCTCAAAAATTGCCGAACAGAGAGCATTTAAAAGCTATTGCTGCTTTGGAGCAGAATATCGTAAAAGAACCGAATGAGTCTATGAGTCAGCTTGGTTTGCGGACTTACAAAATTCAACTCGTTCAAAATAAAACCAAACGACCATCAAATCACTTTTTGATGTGTTCTATGGGCAGAGGGAATCATTGGTCTATATTTCTTCAAAAATGAAGTTGGCTGTAATGTTACAGTCAATGGGGAACGCTATAGCCTACATTCAACCAAACAATCTATTAACTGAGAGCAACTTTTGTTGAGGCGTGAACTCCCAATATCGTGCGATGTAACACCATACAATCGCCGCTTGTCTCCGCAGACAAGCTTAAGAAGGTAGATGCAACAGAAAAGAATATTCGGCGCAATAATGTTGCTGCAAAAGTTGGTTAAAAATTCCTCCTCAAGCAAGAATTAATTTTCGAACATAATGGCAGACCCTTATCTTTATAACTAACGAATCTGCATTGTAGGAGGCTTTCTCTATGTTGTATTTAGCAGTCAAAAGAGGAGCGGAGTTTCATATGATTTACCGAACTATCTTTCTCAGGTAGGAGTCGGCAAATCGCAAGCTACTAGTTAAGACTGGTACATGCGTCAAGGCTAACTGAGCGTAAATTAGTATACCTAAAGATCTGCACCGATTTCACCGAAATATTTCCAATTATTGTCTTACATACAGTTCTACGAAGAGCATCGAACAGACAGTAATAATATAATATCCAATTTAGCAAAAAAAAAAAGTGGATATTGCCAGACTTATTTCAGAATTAACTGTTCTGTATTTATCTAATGCTTGTGATAACTATCTATTGAGGAAGAGACGCTGGAGTACTAGTAATTAAAGTAGAAGAGTAAGGTAACTCAATAGTTGACTTCCTCCTAGTGCAAGATCATCTGGGCAAAACATTAAAGAAACATAGGTTATTGGCTTGTGACCCAGAAGTTACTGCTAAGTACAGTCTCGATATTGCAGATTACATGGAAGAATGCTCAATTGGCGCATTGGACTTTTAATGATTTGTAGCTCACACAGTTCCTGTTTAAGAAAACATCGACTAGACAACTCTCCAGCTACCCAGTAGATTACTTGGCGTGGCATTGGCATGAAAAGTTAGTTATCTGTGGAACGAACTATGAAACGCTTTAACTTTCTCGGCTTATATAGTAAATCTATATTAATAATAAAACATTAAAAATGTATAACATCATATTCATGGCTTTGGTGTTGGCTTATTTGTATGTAAATTTTTTTTACTTTTTATTTTGTTTTTTTTTTTTTCTGTGTTTCTGTGTATGTGTAGTAGTTTGTGTAAACCTATGCATTGATACTCAACTATTTTGGCCTTCATCGAAATCTACATACATCAATGTAAACCTTTTGCTTATACCCTGCTCACCTTTGATATTTATGCATTATAATGTCCTTAATAAAAAACACGAGCACAACTCTCGGGTCACCGAACATACCTTTGACCTTTAAGTGTATTGTTGTGACCAATTTATATCTCCTAAACCATTTTCTTATCTCCCAAATTGACATGCTATATTTTTTTCCCATTTTGTTATGCTTTAGCTGCTTACTTTTTCACTTAAATCCGAGTTGTTAAGCTGCGTGACGTTTGCAACAATTATTATCTGCCTCTACATATCTTTGTGTTTTCTCAGCCTAAGCTATGCTATGCTTCGCAAACAACTATTATCTCTGCTTTAGTCCGCGTTTCACATTTTGTTTTAATCTTAACTACAAACTTAGCGCTGCTTTATAAGTAAATATATATTTATATTTTACTTGCTTTTGTTTTTGTTTTGCCTCATATGTGCGAGAACTCAACCCTACAATCTGCTTACCTCGTACCTGTGCTACCTCATATGAATGTTTCGCTCTCAGCACTCACTCCTTCACTCAACGCACATAGTCCGCTTAACCTAGAATCTTCTTGAAATAGCTGACAGTTTCCGGTTTGGTCAGCACGCGATGGCGATTGGGCTTGTAGGACGGCGTCTCGGTCTCCTCCTTCATGAAGTTGTGCGTCGGTGCCGGTGGCTCAATGGTGTGTGCAGCATGATGTTTCGTGTGCTTACCCTTGTGTGTCTGTGTCTTCTCGATGCGCGGCTGGCAAGTGCGATGTACACGCGTCAGCTTCTTGCCGGCGGTGGCGTCTTCGGTTGTGGAGCTTGCATCCAAGGTGTCGGCGGTTGTCGCATCTAAATCTGTGTCACTGCTGCATGCAGTTGTTATTGTAATTGTGTGTGTTGACGGTGTGACGGTTGCTGCGGAAGCGAAAGCGGAAGCTGCGGAGGAAGCAGTTGGAGCGTTGGTAGCGGCATCAGCTGTGGCCAAGATTGATTGTGTTGAAGGACGTACATTCTCGGCATTGTCATTGTTTCGCAGTATGACTTCAGCTATTGTTGTTGCTGTTGTTGTTGTTTTGGTTGGCTCTTGCTGCGGTGGCTTTTGTGTTGCGGTTGAGGCTTTTATTGTGTGCAACTTATCCGTCTGCGTCATTGTTGGCATGGTTGTAGTAGTAGTTGTTGTTGTTGTTGTGGTTGCTGGCATGTCTTCTGTTCCAACATTAGTTGTCAGCACCGATATTTCTTTTGTTTGTGGGCCCCGCTTTACTGGCTTCTCAATTTCATGTCTTGAAGCGTTGTCATCAGTTTTTGTAGTTTTGGTTGTTGTTGTTGCTGCTGCTTTGACAGTTGTTGTTATTGTTTCGGCTGTTGCTGTTGCATGCTGCTTGTTAACATTCGCAGCCACTGTTGTTATTGGCGCTGTTGTAGTTGTTGTTGTTTCTTCAGATTTTGTTGCTGTTGTTGTTCGCTCTACAACAACTTCTTTGGCATTTTCAATTTTCTCCGTAATTTCGTCTTCTTCGCTGGCAGCTTGCGCTTGTCGCTTCATATTATTCAGCTTATCATTGTCTTGCTGTTGTTGTTTTTGTTGCTGCTGGTGCTGATTTGTCTTTGCCGCACTCGTGCTGTCAATTATTTTAGCGGTTAGCTGAGCTGGCGTCTGCTGGTCTTGTTGTTGCTGTTGCTGCACCGGTACTGTGGATTTATCGATCGCCTCGCCTGTCAATCCATCAATGTTGGTGGTTGTCTCGGATGCTGCTGGTGCCGTTGCTGTTGTTTTTGTTATTGCCGCTTTTATTGCTGCCATTGTGGCGGTCACCGTTATTGTGGTCATCGTCTCAACGTCAGTTTCAGCACTTTTCTCGGCCATTGTATGACTGTGTGTTGTTGCTGTGGGCGTGTAGTTGCTCGTGCTGCTGGAGTGAACTGTACCCTCAATCGGTTTACCTTGAGTATAACAGATGAACACAAAAGGATGGTGGTTAAATTAATTCAGTTGGAAGTAATGAATTTAATTTAACCCCAAAAGCTCAGCGCTCGAACAAAGACGGACTTAGACTTAACTCGTTCCCAATCTGATGCAATAGGAACAACACTGTCTTTGGTTTGCGAGCTCATCGGTTTTGGCGATTGTGCTATGCACAGGCACCCTGAACGCCAAATTCCACTACTAAAAGTTATACTTTTATAGGAACGAGATGCTCATTTTCATTCTCAGAATTCATGAAAAAGTGAAGACAAAATGAAAGGAAATGAGGACTGCGCTGTTTTTTTTTCTATAAAGGTGCTGGTTTCCAAGATTATGGAGAGTTAGCTGGTCCATAATAATTTATAGAGACAACGAAGCTAGCTTCTTCTTTTAAGACCCATGACAGAGACTAGCAATATGAAATCCTCTTCTCCTCAAAGCTTGGTTTGTTCATTGCCAGGAGCTCTCTATCAACTCCAGCTTCAGACTTTCCGAATATTGCAATGTTTTCCAAGCCTACGTTGCAGTCATTAACCCTCGTCGAGACCAATGGTGCTTGGCTAGGCCCCTATGTGTTTACATACATTTGTATGGAAATACGTGTTGTATTTACGCTCATATATGTACAATATAGATAGATTTTTGAAATTTCTTACCTCTCAATTTGATTGAAATCAAATTTACCGCTTTGTTCACACTTGGCGTAGCAAAAGCGTTCACAAAAAATGTAACATTTTGAGAAAAAATACATTTTTTCTTAACCTTTTAAAGCGCTCTAGCGGCTAAAGTATTTGACTTAGGTTGGTCAAATAAATTGCACCGGTTGGGTAATTTAAAGAGCTTTCAGGAAATGTATAATTCCAAGGCCCAATTGCCCCCAAGGCCCCACCGGGGGCGTGGCAATAAGCGAAAATGGGTTTTCACCATGTCCCCCCCTTTGTTTCACTACAGTTGGGGAGGTATGGGGCCGGGGGAGATCAAAACCATTTTGCGAGTTAGTTCGCCCCTGGGGCTTTCAGGGAAGCCCTCAACCTTCCCTCTATCTCTACCAGGGGCGTCGCAATAGCGTTCACAAAAAATGTAACAGTTTGAGAAAAAATACATTTTTTCTTAACCTTTAAAACGCTCTAGCGGCTAAAGTATTTAACCTAGATAAACATACAAACCAATTTGGACATGTAATGAACATGAAAACAGATAAATTAACCGTGCGAAGTGATAGAAACATTCCAAAGTTCATATATTTTTATACAAAACATATGGGGTCTAGCCAAGCACCATTGGTCTCGACTAAGGTGTAATATTATAACATCCTTTTTTCGTCCTTTTCGATACGATATCCTTGAATTTTTTTTTCTGAATTCTATAGACAATAAAATTCTAGGAAGCTACCTGGAAGCGCAAGTTGTTTGTTACACTCTAAATATATTTAAATAACATTTAAAAACAAAATATGCCTGGCCAGACCCGTTGGTCTCGACGAGGGTTAAGGTAGTAGTAAATATACAGATCCGGAGTGCGGGCTCCTTCGAATGACTATTCACTCAGACAGCAGGCCTGATGAGTTAGCAAGGAAAGTTACCTTAGAACCGCTATCGGTAGAATCGGAACGGGTCGGTCCTCCCGGTTTCTATTGTGTTCTACTACTAGATAGCTGGGCTTCCTGGCGACCACCGGTGCATGCGCTTTCGCAAAAGCCTTTTGGCTCAAGATCGATCGCAAGAGATCTAGTGATATCTTTGCTCTCTCCCTAGTTGTGAGGCTTTTAACAGGTCATTGCCCTTTTGGCGTCCATGCTGTAAGGTTGGGAATCTTACCAGACGTCAGCTGCAGATGATCGTCTGGTGTTTTGTAGGTCAAAAGCTAAAAACTTGGGAGCGCATATCTTCAGACATCCCACCGAACATGCGGGAGGAATATTAATCGAATGAGCAAATTTTTATTGGCTATTAAGCGTTTTGCTAATTTATAAGATGAAGCACAGGAGCTCTTCTTTTCGATGGCTTCACAAAGGACACGCGCGATCTTTGATTAGCCATTTAACCTAACCCAATATAATATGAAGTCAAGTCTTTCTTCCCACTAATTTCAAACTCACCTGTAGTCACATGAATATCTCCACGTCCATCATGAACAGTGGATCCCGCATTTGAACTCGCGCCGTGATGTTCGTGTTCATTGTGCTTCAGCGGGGGTACATAATGAGACTTCACCAACAACATTGGTGGTATAAAATGTGAATTGTCTGCCAACTCCTTAACATGGGGATGTGGCAACTCGTCGAGTTTACCAGTGGCGTGCTGCTGCTGTGGATGCATAGGATGACCGATATTCGAAAGTGATTCCGTATCTTCGACATCAGTCGATTTAGGTGCCGCATGTGTTGTTACCGAGCTGCTGGGCGATGTGGTGGAAGCGTGAGTAAAAGTCTCGGACTCGCCTGTATGCGCAGATGTAGCGCTGGAAGCATGTAGAGTGGTAACTGCTACAGGTTCTTGGGTAGTTTCTGTTGTTGAAATTTTCACTTCTGCGGCAGTTGTGGATGAAGCAAAGTCTGGAGTTGTAGTACTGCTAGCCGCACTTGTTGACGGTGCTGCTGTTGTAGAGGTTGTTGTGGTGGTAATAGTTGTGGTAGTCGTTGTTGTGGGGGCCCATGTAGTACTACTTTTTGTAGTGGTAGCTGGCGCTGATGTAGTTTCGAATGTTGGCATTCTCTCAGCCATGTGTGCTGGTTTTTCTCTGCGTGTCATCTCCTCCGAAGACTTCTCGGTTATGGGTGTCATTGTTCGCAGATCCTGTGGTAACACCTTCTTTTTGTGTGGCAGCGGTTCCATTATTTCGTTCGAAACTTCATCATCTTCAGGTCCCATATGCTCCAACATTTCAGGTTCGCCGCTTTGTTGTGGCTGATCGCCCATCATCATGTCTTCGAGTGCCAACAACTGTTGTTGCTTCTTTGGTTTTGGTGTTGGTGGTGGCAACTGACTACTGCTTTCATCATATTTCTGTGTGCGAATCTTCTTTTGGTATTCCCCACCATTGGTTATGATCACTTTCTTTGCGGCTTTCTTCACTGTTTTGGGGATCTCACCGGGTATGTGATAAATGCTCATTGGCACTGCCGCCTCATCGGCCTGCATCAGATCGTCCACATTGAATTGTTCGATCAGACGCTGTACGGTATTCTTTTCGGTTGGCACTTGTTCAGAGATGTCGCTGCTGCTGGCTGAGCCGTAAGATGTTTCTCCTAGCGGTAGCAGTTCAATGTCATTATTCTCGTTGTTGTCTGTGCGTATACTGTTGATAATTTGTAGCGATTTGAAGTGAGAATTGGTTATGTCATTGATGCGTTGCGCTTCGAGACGCTCTCGTGGACAGATCAGTTCGCGTAATGCACGATCGCGGTCCTGTGGAGGAAAGTGGTAAAAGTAAGAGAAATGTTGCGGTTAGCATTGCTCTTACGAAGAGTTGAGCTCATTTGGGATAAGGGTAGTACAACTTTGCCAGGAGAGGGTTCCGGGTAGCAATACCGAGGTCTTTCAAAACCAGTCCCAGAAACTTATAAATAATTGCTGTCTAAATATTTTCAAAAAGTAAAATAATTTCTTAAGTTTCACAAGCTGCATCTAAAAATTAGCTCCTTGAATTGGTTAAAGAAACGTCTAAACGAGAGCGAAGATTTAAGAGTGCCTAGGCCCACACCTACCTATAATCTATATCTGGATTCTCTGAGTCTAAAGAAAGCTTTCGTGGCAAAGATTTCACGGCTATGTTCACTGCTGCTATATGCCACAAGACATTCAGTGCCATTGTCGGTGTGGTTCAAATTGCGTTCTGATGAGGATAGCTCATTGAACACTAGTCAGTTTTCTCACGAGTGTAGTTTTTCCAAGCGCTTTTTACTAAACAAAAATTCCGTAGAACATTATTGGCTTAAGTATGTTTTCATTGAGCCAGAAAAACATATCGATGTCTTCCTTGCCTTTTCCGATGTTGTGTTTCCGCGTAAGCGTCCTTTCCAGGATGAGCTCTTGGCACCTGACTGCATAAAGAGGCGTTTCTACCCTTGATGGTAGATGCATCTTCGGTGTTTTGTTCTTCCTAGTAAATAAAGCCAGTTCGGTCTTGCTAGGGCTTATGCAGAGACCTTTTTCAGTCGCCCAGTGTACTTTACGATACTAAGGTACTCCTGAGTTAACTACATCGTCTGCGTAGGAAATTATCCAGGAGCCGACTTCATCATCGCTGTTCCAGAAGACCATTGACAACCTTGTTCCAGAGAAGTGGCGAGAGAACTACACCTTGTGAGGTACCTCTACTCAGATTGTGTTGTACTCGCGCACTACCTCACTCCGCCATGGTCGGTCAATCACAGAGAAGTTTGAAAATGAGATACTTAAGGTTTGATTCAATCCGTTTCGGTTAGGCAATGATCAAGGATAATATTTTTTTACCGTAATTTTTTTTGGAATGTTGTATTGACATTAAAAGCTTGAAATGAGCTGAAAACGGATTCAATGTGTGGCTTAGACCTGGGTTATAAAGAACTAATCCTAAGTCCTTGGTGTACCGGAGAGGCTGAAAAGTCGGTGTTGTTTTCTAGAACTTCAACTTCTCGACATCATTTTTGAGGAGTTACTAGTATCTTGCTTTAAAATTGATCTCAGTCTTGGTAATTTCTTTTCAACAATGATTCATTTGAGCTATGGGAACAGGAATTAGTTCGAAACATGGAACAATTCGGATGCAGAAGCTTTGGTGTTTCCTTCTACTCTACAGCTTGCCTGTTAATCTTTTCTTTAGAAATGTGATCTGAGAGGTCCCAGAAGAGGATAGGTCTAATTTATATTGACATTGACAAGTAGAATTTCATTTCAATCAAGAAATATTGCGTTTCTGTCGACGCAGCTCTAGTCGTGGGACTAAAGAGCTGACAAGTTTCCTAACAACAGTATACATATATTTTCTACGTGAAAATTCACTAACTGTCTTTATTTCAGAAGCAAAAAACAAATTTAAAGAAAATTTTTGAGTATTGTGGTTTTTGAATATAGGATTATATGGGCCTATTAAATTATTTAAATCCTTCCAACGTAGCTCTCCTCTCACTTACCTGTTTTCCCTTGCATGACTGCTTCAGCAGACCCTCCTCGGCGCAGTTACGTATCAGCTCAATGCTTGCAGTGTCGGCCATGTACTGCATGGTAAGATTCGGCATATCCTTGAGTATGCAAGAATCAGCCCAAGAAGGCACTGAAATCGCGTAAAACGAAAACGAAGAAATGAAGAAAACAAGCAAATAATAAATTAAAATAGATTTATATTTTCACTGTGCACATTAATTACTGAGAAATCAAAGAAAGAAAACTGCAGCATACCAGTAATTCACTCACGCACACTCAACATTATGATGTCGTCGACTTTAAGTTTACAACGCCACAAAACACCAAAAAACATCACTCAACACAGCATACTCGTAACATTTACTTACCCGGCATTTCGCAGAGGAACGATGCGGTCTCGGGTCCGCCGCAACGCAACGCATGCCAGCGATAATCGCGTATGGGATCGATAACGGCGCATAGTGGTGCATCCATTAGTGGCAGCGATTCAGCCCAGTAGCCAGTGTCGGTGACCAGTGGACGGGAATTACTAAATGTAAAGAGAACGTATATTTAAAAGCAGTGGGTGTTGGTGGGGGAAAAGCGAGAAAGATGTAAAGTTCATCAGCAAAAACTGCAAATACACCGTTGTAACTAGGTGCTATACCACTACATGAAAGTATGTTTGGCTGTACGCGCGTTGCTATTAGAAAACACATAAATTGCGGTCTACTTTTAGGCGGACGGCGTATTGTATGAAATCTCATTGCAATGGCGGCGCTTAGAAACTGCAATGCTTTTAGGCGTTTCAGCGTATTTCACTCGTAAGCCTTAATGTCTGAGGCATGACCTGGTAAACACGTAGCGCAAACAAACACACACACGTGTGCAGCGTGTCGAGTGCATTTGTGTGATTTCAATGCGCTTTTAAACGATGGTTGGCACGTGTTTGTGTATTTGGGTTAGCGCTTCATTCACCGTTAGAAGATGAATGGCGACGGCGCTTGCTCGAGTGCTTGGCTTGTTTGGCTTGCTTTATTTTTATTTTTGGTGTCTGCTGTCTATTTGCTTTAAATGCAGTTGATAAATGGAACTTGGAAAGTAGGTAACCCAAAGGTTGCAAGCGAAAATAATTAAAAACATCAATTAAACTGAATTGATTGGTTCGAAATGAAAATTGAAAATGCAATTGAAGCTGATTAATGGCAACATTAAATTGTGATTAATGATTAAATTGAATTTAAGTCAGTTTAGAAGACATTTTTCCACCGAAAAGAGCCAATTTCGCCATGACCGTCTGTTCGTATATCCGTCTGTGAGCCTAGTCCCTTATTTTTTGAGATATTCCTTTGAAATTTTGTACACATACTTTTCTGTGCAAGAAGCAGCTCACTTTTCGGAACCGGCGATATCGTATCATCATACTTAGTATTTAGCTGCAATACAAACTGAGCGATAGAACTCAAACCCTCGTATAGCAAATTCTTTTTTAGACAAGGCATTGGCATGAGTTGTCCAAGGCAATGCTTTGACCAGGTTTGAATGAAGAAATTTGGAAACACTTGTGTTAGCTCATTTCGGAATACATGGGGGCCATTTAATGTAAGTGCGTGGGGGGCCGATATTTTCCACGCGAATGAAAAAGTGCTAGAGTTTTTCCTCTCGAGAAATCCCTGATAGGTTCAGAAGCCAAACTCGTTCATATCAGGACATCAGTCTTCTTCCAGTACTTGGAAAAGTACAATGACTATAGGAACTTGGTGTTCAGAAGTTACTCTTTGGCGGAGTTACTCTTCGGGAAGAAAATCCTCTATAGTTGGCATGGATTGTGAAAATCGGCTTCCCACAAGCAACCATCTGTGATCCATTTCATAATGGGATCTCTGTTGAGCAGCTCGAGCACAGTCATCTATCTGTGATGCATTTCATGATGGGATCTCTGTTTGGGCAGCTCAAGCCCGTCTGTATATGTTGGGCGTATGCGGACGACCTTCTCATTATGGTTGAAAGTCAATCGCGGTCTTACTTAGAGTGGGCAGGAGAGTAACCTTAAGATATTGTAAATAATTGGGGCTTAGGTGTGTGGGTTGCCATATCGATGGACAAAATGGGGAAAATAATAGTAAATTAGTTTTATAAAAACGATCTTTTTTTATACATATTCATTTCAATAAATATTTTACTTCATAGCACATTTGTTTTGTATATATATTTTCAGTACTTACGACCACATAAAACGGTCCGAACTTTGCGGTCTCATTAAACCGATCCAAACAATGTCATTCACATCAAGCTCACGGAGTAGATCTCTGGTGGCATCAAATTGGAAGCTGTTGTCGACTGTAAGTAAATTTAAATTTATTTAAAATTTAAAAATTTTGTAGTTATGTTTGAGAAATGATTTACTATAAAAAGGTGTTAAATATGTATGAGAGTGTAAAAATGTTGTAGTAACGGGATTCTAAATTGTAGAGTTAGAAATTAGCTATTAGTAGTCATGTATAAAATTATAATTGGTAGGCTTTCGGAAATATTCTTACGTTTTCATTAAAATTATAGAATCATACTTGGCAGATGCCAAAAGTTCGGAAATTTTCGACGTTATGTGTTATTTTGTTATTTTTATTCTAATTAATAAACGACAATAGGTCAAAATTTTCATCAGGTAACATTCATCCTTCTTTCCAGTCTAATAGCTTACAATTTCTGAAGTGATAATGAATCGTTTCAGGATTAGATTAAAAAAGTCACACGAAATGGAGTCGCCTTGTCTGAAACCACTTTTGGTATCGAACGGCTCGGAGAGGTCCTAAGTTTTGCAGTGATAGCAAATTCAGAAATAATGTCATAAAGGTAGCTCCTTTTTGTGCTGCCAAAAGCAAGATCTTTTCCAAAATTTGGCGCATGGTGAATATCTGGTCAGTTGTTATTTTCTCCACGTCTAAAGCCACACTGATGAGGTCGTATCAGTTTGTTGACTGTGGGATTTAATCTTTCACACAACACGCTCGGTAGAATCTTATATGCGATTTTGTGAAGACTTATCCCTCGATAGTTGGCGCAGATTGTGGGGGTCTCCCGTTTTGTTGTTTGGACAGAGCAAACTTAAATTCCAATCGTCGGCAGACTTTCATCTGGCTATGTATACTATTATAATAAGTATAACTACACATTGTCTAAATACGCAAAGCCTTCTTTGGATAAAATTTCCGGTATTGAACTATGAACTTAAATAGGGCCTACTTGCCCATGGTTTTCAATCTGTAAGTGACAAGCTTTACATTCCCACCTTTTTTCAAAGTTAGTTTGTCTCCGAACCTCTCATGCTACTTCCAGCTTATTGTTGTCTTTTACTATTATCTCTTCCTTGTCGTCGACAACGTGTCAGTGCCACTGTCACGACTTCAACACCACAACAAGAAAGTAAAAAGAAATGTAAAGAAGGGTACAGCTCCTTTGTAACTTGGTGTCAAGTCTGGACTAAAGGTGAGTTCCAAAGAATATCTCAACCAAGCTAATGAAGCTTCTGACGCGTCACTATCTATGTGCACAATTGAACAGAATTCCTTTCTTTTTGGCCAAAGCTGGAAGGTTCTGTGCAATTATTTTCCTCAAACAGTTCAATAGTTGAGATTTCAAGTCCGAAATTTAAGTTTGAAAAGTAGCTCATAATAGCTGATTTCCTGCCAATTCCACCGAAGATACGATAAACCTTGGTTAATGGTTTCGTCTTAATCGAAGGAAAATTGTAAAATATGGCATATTTTCTCCTTCCTAGATTACATTATTGATGCGTGTGTACCAAATCGTATCTTTCTAAAGACGTATAGCGTGAGTCGATCGCATCTACATATTTGAAAACAATGATGTGACTGGCCCATTTCAGTACTTCCGTGGACGGTACGGTATAAATCTTAGCTACTAAGTTGCTCATGTGGAAGAGAAAGGATGAAGATGGAATCTTTATTTCATTGGAATGAAATTTTTGTTGAAGAACTGACCGAATCATGACATGAAAATATGATAGGGTTTAACTACTTGGGGTTAACGACTACATGGAGAATTGCTCAGATAAACAGACACTATGAAACCAATTTGCTAGATTAAAAGAAACCATTTTCTGTACAATTCAATTGTACCGCAAGTCTCATGCTGCGATAGCACAAACATCCTCTAGCTTAATACAAAAAAAGCAACAACAAAGGTCCAAAAATAACTTGACTGCTATCACTTTAAGCGACCTTTGCTGAAATATTCAAATTATCGGAAGTCGCCAACACACTTTCTCCCAGTTTTCTATGGACATTTTTTTGCTCGCTTTGTGTCCTTCATCAACGCTGCTGACACAGGCAAGCGCTGCCGGTTAGGAAGCTGTCACTATGCATTATTGCAGTTTGGCGGGCACATTGAAAATTCGGGCGTGTGCTAGTGATAGGTCGGACGCTTTGTCGGCGCTTGATGGCGTTTTGGGCTGATAAAAATTGCAAACAAAAATTGATAAAAATAGAGCGAAAGCAGCAAGTGACTAAAGCAACGCGGGCACGCTGCCTCAGCCTGTTCAGTGGGGTTTTGAACAATTTTTCACCAAAATATGCCGCGTGCATACATTAGTGTTACGTTGTTGTTGTTAGCACATATTTTTTTCGCTATTTTGGGCGCTGCGTTCAGCTGAGTGGAAAGCGCTCCTTTGCCTGCGGCCAACTGACGCGCACTCTCGGAGGTCAACAGGGCGTATGAATTCTAAATATAAACGAGTATTTTTTTCCGGCCACTCTTACAAGTGTCGATAGTCGTTTGCATGCATGTGTTGGCATGTGAGTGTGTATAAGTATGTGTGCTTATATGCATATGTATGTGTGATTGTTTGCCTGTGTGCTTGAAGAGCTGTTGCGAGTAGTGGTTACAAGCGCTTGTCCTGGCAAATACTTTTGTGTGCGTTCGTTCGTGTGTATATGTGTGTGTATGAATTTGCATTCGTGCGCGCCTAGAGTGCCTGTCTGTTTGCGCATTTTGTGTCGAGCATTTGCATATCTTGTTTATTTATTTTGCCAAAGCACACAGCCACCAGCTGCCGGGCATTTATTCACCGCATTTCCTGTCCTTCGCGTTTGCATTGCTCTCGTTTTGTTATTGTCATTTTGGTTTTGACAATTTTCCATGTTTTTTATTTGCACTTTTTTGCGCTTTCGCCGCGAGCATATTTGCATTTTTCATTTTTGTGTCACCACCTGCCGACTCGCCAATGTTTGCTTTTGACAATTCCATTTTCCTCTCACTTTTGTTCGTTTAAAAATTTCCTTTTTTTCACTTTTCATGCGGTTCGTGCGTTTCAGCGTCTGCAACTGATTTTCTTTTCGTTTGTCTTCTCTTGTCAGCCGCTGCTTTGCTTTTGAGTTCAGCTCGCTTAAGTTTGACGGTCACATGCACTTCTTGGCTCTTTGAGTGGGGTCAAACTGTATTTAAGTGCTTCGCTAAGAAGTTCTGATTTGTTGTAGATTTTTTAAGAGAGTGGTGATTTTTTATTCGCTTTTTATTTTTGTATTTTGTGTAAGTTGAAATTGTTCAACTGTATTTCTATTTATTTAGTTATTTACTTACCGGTCACCAGATTGGCGTGATGAAATTGGCAAACAGCATCAGCCTCAAACCAAGATATTCGATCGCGGAAGAAACGATAGAAGACGTTGAGTCCCTCCTGCGGCATGGTCCAGGTATTGCTGACATTTACCTGCAACAAAGCAAGGAAATGTTCTGTTTTAAATTTTAAAATTATATCATGCATTCTTTAAAGATTTTTTAATTTGTCAATATTTACAAATGGACAGAGTTTGGCGGACATGCCTCAATCGAAACAGCTCATCACGCTGATAATTTGTATATGTATATTGAAAGTTTTATATTGCAAATTTCGAATGATCCGATTTAAGCCAAATATGCACCACTTTGTTCGATAATTTGTTGTCATTATAAAATGTTGTAAAATTCGTAACTTAACCTCATAGAAACCGAAGCCCTCGTCTTTATTGGCAAAAAGAAAGCGCAGTCGCTTTTCATAAGCTTCTCTTGAGACGAGTTTTTCACCAGCTAAATCATCCGCCATAGACAGAAACTGTTTGCTATCACTTGGTGCCAGGCTGATACTATAAGGTTGATGATCGAGGAAGAGGACCTCCCAAATAAGCCCCAGAAGCTTCTGATTAGTCACTGTCGATGTGTGTGGCCTGACGTTGTTCCTTTCCTACTGGCCAAAACTGACCGCTTCCCTTGAGCTGAATCGCTTTTAAGCCACTGCTTTCCAAAGATGGTTTAATGGTTGAAAGTGCAGGCCCGGGCTAAGAGCTTGGCTGTAAGAGAACAGCTCTTAGTAGATGATTTCCTGCGCTATTCAACCATAAACATAGCAAAATCTTTCTTGTTGCATTGGTCATTATTTGGACATGCTCTCTTTGACATCGACTGTTTTCGCTTAGCGTTGTCATAAGTGATTCAATTTTCAACAATAGTAGCTAAACGTTTCATAATTGGATCGATTTTGCAAAGACTCAGTAGATATTCGCAGTTGAAAATTGGGCCCCTGAGGAAAAACTCCCTACAACATACTATCTTTGAATGTAGTAAAAATTATGAAACATGCACGAATTTCGCAAATATAATCGCATCATAATTTGTGAAAAGGTTGTATGAATATTTTTCAACATTCTGGACGTTCCGGCACCAGTAATTTGATTTTGCTCACAAAATTTCATGAAACTTCTTTGTTGAATAATTTCACTCTACGTAAAAACCCCCACTAAATCTACAGCGACCATATTCATAAACTGGACTAAGAAGAAGTACCGATTTAATCTTAATATTGCAGTGGATGCCGTTAAGTTTCCGACTGTCAATAATTCTGAGATTTTAGGTGTGCCTTTCGACAGCCTGTGCTCCTTCATTCCTCACACGACCGCGATTACTGCCAAAGTACAGAACTGAAACAAAAACCTCAAGGGGCTAGCCGGCAGCACTTGGGGAATATATAAGGAAACATCAAATCAGTCGATCGGTCCTTAAATAAGTATTAATTAAGGAGCATTATGAACTCCTATCCAAACAGTTTCTGCTGAGGTCCTTCCTCAACTACGTCTATGACATAAAACAATACTCCTACCAGACCTTGGACGCAACAAACGTCAGACATGCACTGACCGTCAATTATAGTGGAACCATTAACATTTTCACCGATTCCATCTCAGTGAATGGCGAACATAGTGTTAAACCACAACCCAGGCGAAGTGCACGAGTGGCCGAGGGATTCGATAGTGACCTTTGCGCAGCTTCGTTCTGCATACTGTAGCAGGTTGTACTTCTACTTATCCAGAATAGACCCTGACGTATCAAACATATGTCCAGCATGCAATGAGTCCCCGAATGACACTAGCCACCTTTTTGTATGCGTTGCTAACCCTACACATCTGATATTGCTTCGACTCCGTCGAAACAGCACGTTTCCTGAGTCTACCATTGGATGACGTTGACGACTACTTATCTAATCTTTACCATCTTAATGGAGGTTAAGTACCCGCAACAACAACAACAAGTAATGATTACTTCGAATTAACATTGTGCACAAATGTCACTGATAGTCATACTCGTATTAATAAAAAAAAAATTGACGAATGGATTTTCACGCGAAATTTAAATTTAAAGTCTTACTATTTTTTGTCCACAGTAATCTTAACTCGAATATTTTTCATTTCTAATAGAATTATATCAGGTGCACTATTTCTACAAGTTCTGTTACCGATGCTTTTCATAAAGCTTCAGTTTATTAAAGTAAAAGACTCTGAAGCTTTTCAAAACTATTTTCTGGAAGTGCCAATGAAGACATGGACTGCTTTTATTTTCTTTATAGTATGATAAATCAGACTTGTATCAACCCTTTATGGAAACTTGTATATTTATAAGAAATTTCACTTCAAATGAGGCATCGTAAGGAGAGATCACTTTTGCACCGACTAAATTTCGAATTCGAACATGAGTTGTTTTGTACATATGACAAGTAGCTAGGTTTATCTTTAATCTGTTCATTAGCAATTTGAGTGCACGAAAATAATAAATTTCGAATACATTAAGTAATAAGCGAGCGGTGGAGTGAAACTTCTGAATGTGGGTAAGAAACGGAAAACTTGAACTTTTTACAAAACTGTCATTACATAAATTTCGTAATAAGAAAATTGCAAAGTTAATTGAGGCAATTAAGATTGTAATAAAAAAACTCGTAATAAACTTCTTCACTTCTGAGGTTTAATAAACTTGCTTAAACGAGTGGCTGCGTACGGAAGGGTAGAGAGTACACAACACTCAACACAAGCAACTTGCTGAGCTCGTTTGCCTTTGGCAATCATTATTTAACCCTTTGCTATTGTACTTATGTTTGCATTATTATACTTAATTTCAGACAATCGCAGTATTTGCCTACAATTCTTTGTAATTATTTTTGTTTTTATGATTTTTCCTGCTCTTAATTTCAAAGCATACTTTTTTAAATTTTTTTTTGGCTTTATAATAAAAGAAAAATTGAGAAAAAAGAAAATTTGGTAAAAAATGAAAAGGGAAAGCAAAAATAATTGTTGTATAAACAAAGGGAAAGGAAACCAACAAGTAAAGATCTTGTTGTTGTTGCGCTTAATTGTGAAAGTACGATATACATATGTATGCCCTAAAGAAAAATTACTGTAAAATGCTTATTTCTAGAACTTTGGGTTACAAATAATTTAGAATAAAAAAGTTGAATCAAAAAGAAGCAGAAAAGAGAACAAAAAAAAAAAATAAATAAATAGAAAATAAGTAGGTTCAAATAAAAATATCAATTGTGATGCTAGAAATTATAAGCGGCAACGCGCACAATTTTCTATGCAATGACAAAAGCTTAAGAACCGCGCAATTCTACAACCTGACTAACTCTCAATCTGTTTGTCTGCTTGTTCTTCTGTCTCATTATCTTTGCAGCGTACTTCGTCTTACTTCCTCATTTTATGCAAGCGGTTTACCCAAGCCTTCTCCTTTTAATTTTGCATTGTTTGTGCGCTTCTTCTTTTTTTCTGAAGATGGTAATTAGGCAAATACGATTGCTTCAACTCCCTGCAATTGCGGCGGCGGTTGCTGTCGATGCTGCAGCAACTTTTCACGCCTTATTGTTTTTGTTGTTTCCTTTCGCTCAGTCAATTATCTTGTTGGCAGTGTTGTTGTCTTAATTAAAATTATCAAAAGACTTGATTAACAGGAAATGAAAGCCAGCGTATGTATGTGATGACGGGAGATTAAGGAAATCTTAAGAAGAAAGGGTTAAAATATCCAAATACGCACTTAGAGCTGTCTACCATAGATTCCAATAAGATAAGATGTGGTGAGATTTTTCCGGTGCGCACAACCTTTGAGATAATAATGAGGACTAGTAGGAATGTTAACAGATTTAAAGGGTTTTTGAGCTTTTAAGAGAATAAAATTACTACTATTCTTTAGAAATTTTCTTTTTTTTTCTGGAGTTACCACCAGATATGTAGAGCGTTCTTGAAACAAAAATTTAGTTAACATTTTCATACTTTTAGCAGAGTGTATAAAGTTTGCCAGGAGACCGGATAATGTTTACATATATGTAAATAAGTAGTTCGTGTGACGAGATGAGTCGATTAGCTATGTTCGTTTGTCAGTATATGCGCGAATTAATCCCTCAGTTTTTGAGGTATTTTTCTTACATTCTGCAAAAGTAATTTTTTCCTCAAGAAGCTACCACTTTATTCGATCGAGAAACTATCGATTATAGAAAACATTCAAATTAAAGGCTCAAAATCAAGTCCACGTATGGAAATTCTTTTTATTTGACAAGATACTTTCAAAAAATTTGGCATGGAAAAAGCAATGCTACAATCTTTGAACAATATGATCAGATTGAATTAAATAGCATGTACAAGAAAAAATCACGTGAAATCATATGTGGTAATGCGATGGGTGATCGATGGTATTCATTATGTTTTTGGCTTTAAATTCGGTCACAATCCATGAATTGTTTTTCCATACTTCCGGTCGTTTTCACCGGATAATTTCACTTAAAGGAGTTAATACGGCTAAATATAGCACTTTATTGAACGTCTGTCCATCCAGAAAAAAATCATGATTCACCAAACCACGAATATCGAAAAAAACTTTGGTCTTCATCTTGATTTCTAAGCGTCTTTGGCTTGATTTTTTTGTTTTCGGCTCGTTTTTTCCCTCCATTCCGATGATTGTTGACTTCTTTGCATGCCAAACTCATAAACCCATGTCTCGTGGCTAGTTGTAATGTTCCCAATGAATGTGGAAGAATTTCTACGATCAAGCATGTTCAAAGACACCTATTTACGGTGCCCTTTTTGAAAAATATTCAGCTTTATTGGAACCAGTCGAACAAGAACGCCTTTCTTACCCAAAATATCCACCAAAGTCATTCAAACGGATTCGAGAGAGATATCAATCACTTGCCTGGCGATATTCGAGCACCATATCCTTCGCTTATTTATTATTTTCATTAGTTGAACGTGTTAAAAGTCGTCGAGAACTAAGCATGCCTTTAAGGTTCTGTCGACCGTCTTTGAAGGCTTTGTTTATGATAAAACTGTTTTTAATAAAACTTAATCACCGTGAGCTTTTTTTATTTTTAAATAAATTTAGTTAGATATACAAAATTTAAGACAAATTCTTTGATCGATATTTTTATCCATTGTAAAAATCGCAAGGGCAGTCCTACTAACTTAGCAAAATGTATTTTTCTTTGAAATATGTTTTACCAGGATAATTTAATTATAATTTCTGGGTATCACAATATATGTAACTTCTGTAGAAACTGACCGAGGCAAGTCCGATAAAAATAGTTTATGTGTACATGGGCCTACGAAAGGTATCCGGGAATAATATTCAATAATGTCGGAATGTTGAAATTATTAAGCATCGTCTCTTTATGAAAGCCTGGTTGGTTTCACGTACTCAAAACTGATTCATAGTAGTTTAATATTAACTACATTCTCCTTAAAAAGGATCTCCAGAGCTAATAAAATTATATGCCTAAGCTTAGACAAATTTTCCATACATGTGTTATGCCATATGCCCCGGATAGTTTTCCGTGTTTTCAGTGAATTTGGGATTTTTTGGATCTGTTTCGAATAGTTTTGAAACGCCATTCGGTAGATTTCTGGCCTGTTTTGACATCATATTCATAAGTCTCGTCATTAGAAATGAGCCACTTTATGAATGTAGGGTCCGTGGATACGATGTTAAGCATATATTTTTCGTTTTCTACTCAACGGAACTTTTGCCAAAGAATTCAGTCTTTTGGTACGAATATAGCATTGACACGCATCATACCTAAAACTTTAACCAAAATATGTTGAGGCGATCTAAGGTAGATGATGAGTTACTCCGCTATCTCTTTGATACGATAACGTTCAACGGATTTTTTTTTGAAACCGAATAATTAAATAAATACTTAATTTGATCGCTGTTTCGGTATTCGAATTATAAATTTTCGTCGCTTTACTTTTCTCTATAAACTCTTCTAAATTGTAATCTTAAACATTTCATCTTTACTAACAAGAAAATATGATACTCCAACAGATTCTGTGCTTGATTCATATTGTGATGGAAGTTTTAGGCAGATTTGAGCTATAGAGCTAAATACTCAAATAAAAGTATGTGCTACAGAAACAAGTATGGTAACTTAAGACTCCGTCTGTAGTGAAACATCAAATTAGTTAATAATAACAAATATCAGTATACTGTCAGAACTTTTTGTCTAATGCCGAACTGGACAGAGAAGAATAGCAATCATTCTAGTTTCATAAAGTTAGAACAGAGACATAGCATAGAAAAGCTATAGCTTCATTGTATTTTTTGAAATAAAAGACGAAAGGTCGGTCTCATCATCATCATATTTTGGTGCTACCGCCGCTTGTGAGCTTTGCGCTGCTGTACATGTGTCATCTAGATATCTCGGTCATTTAAGGGTTCCTACTATTTTGTATGTCAAGACTTAAAGCTGTTTTATGTCTTTCTCAAGTTTGTCAATTCATCTTCATAGCTGGCGGTATGATTTGGTCTAGCTCAAGGTTGTATCTTATGCACAATAACATTTATTGCTCCAATATTTTTCCTTAGGATGCTTGATAAAAAAATAAAATAAAATTATTTTCTGAGAATATAAATTTAACGTGGCAGTTTGTCAGCTGTTTTGAAATACTATAAACCTGGCCTATTTCTAACTCTAATTGTCATTTGTCATCTTGTATAATATACCAGTTGGTTGCATGGAAAAACGACTATTCATTGACTAGTTCCGTTTGTGCTTCACACTAGTTGTAAAATAAATTAGTTTATAACTAGTTGTTTTCACTAAAAGGCCATTCGTGCTTCAGCTTTTTATACATACATAAATATGTAGTATATGCTCCGGCGCTCACTTTATTTGCACACAATACCAAGAATATGAAATCGAAATTGTATTGCTCAGTGGAGTGCACATTTGCGCTTTGTAAAATCTTTTTCATTTCATATTTTTTCTTTCCCTTGCTATTTGCTTTTCGTATGAGAAGAAGATATTTCGGATAAGTGGCGCTTCAAACATGCTTGGAAATGCACGTAATACATTGTTAGCATAAAGACGGTGCATATATAGTGTTACAGCGTTTGTATGCATGTATGTGTTGGGTTCACAGGTAAATGCGCACATAACCTCTCGGCCAGCGTTTGTATTACTCCGTCCCTCGTTGGCCTTTGATGTTTACAATTCCCTTAATTGAATTTTAAATACACAAATGCTTTCGCTTATTCGCAACTGTCGAAGATTTTTGCATTGAATGGTTGTGCAAACATACATACATACATTTTACATGTGCGGATATGAGTGCATATAGACATGCGTTTACAGTATTGTGTAAAAAAATGTTAACGTTACATTTTGGAGTGAAATGTTTCCAAGTGTTTTAATTGTCGTTTATATCTTCATATTCTGAACAGGGGTATAACCGCGTAAGCGGGATTTCTGCCAATAAAGAAGAACAAGGTATATTATTTTAGCCAAAAAAATCGTAAAACTAAAAAGAAAACGTCGGAAACCTTATAAAATATATATGTAAATGAACACCATGAGGAGCTGAGTCGATTTAGTCATGTATATTTGTCTGCCCGTCTTTACATAAGCGAACGAGACCCTCAGTTTTTGAGATTTTGAACTGAAATTTTGCACACGTTCTTTTCTTCCTCAAAAGTAGCTTATTTGTCGGAATCGCCGTTATCGGTTCATTATAGCATGTAGCCGCCATACAAACGAGACTATCGGAATCAAGTGCTTGCATGGAAAACTTTTGTATTGGACGAGATATCTTCAAGAAATTCGGCATGGATTATAGCCGAAATTAATGCTGCAATCTCCGAAGAAATTGTCAAAATCAGGTTCTTTAAGAAATTATAGCTTCGGTGTTATCATTTTCTTATGATTTTTAGAAAATTTATAAACTAGTTGACTGGTCCTTCTGGCTTCTCATATTCAGCACAACACTGTATCTCTACATTGTTCTGCAAATTGAATTTCTCATTCCCACCGCTTTTCTTGGGTTTCTTTTCTTGTTTTGCGCAGATTGTATTGAATTAATTGAAATTAAATATTTATAAAAAAAATCCTACAATTTCACTGAAGGAAATAGAGAGAGATCTACACTTTGTTCTCTCAGCTGTGAGATTGTCGTACATACTCGTATGTATGCTCGTTTGTATACTCGTGTGAGTGGGATTTTGCTTTGTTAACGAGGAAAGATTACAGTTGGTTTCTTATGCAGAAGTGATTGGTAAATTGAAATGAATTTGGAAAGAATATTTTCTAGACTACTTAATGCAAGAAGTAGATCTAGTATATACATAATTTTATAGATTTTTAATAGGGCAGAAGGTAAATTTATCGTCAGAGGGTACTTTGATTCATTAGTACTAAATCTAAAACCGCTGAGTGAAAAAAAACATTCGAGTTTTTAAACAAATTCTCTTGGAAAACTTGAAAAATAAGAAAACTTTCATTAGAGCTGCAAATAATTAGCTTATTGCAGCCAAAACCCTCCGTATGAAACGAAGATAAGGAGAAGAAGACTTATATGAAATTTAGGGCAGAAAAAAATGCAAACGAGCGTAAATGAAAACTTTGCGAAAAACCAGATAAATCCAAGCTAATGGTAACTAACACGAAAATAAGAGCAAAGCAATGTTATCAAACAGCTTTATCGTCTACTGTTGATTGATTGAAAGGGATGCAATAGAAAATGAACTGCTGAGAAAGAAATAAAAACAAAATTATTGAAGAAACGTAAAAAGCTTAAAATCGAACACAAAAAAACAAGAAAACCGACCACAGATAGAGAGAGCAAAATAATTTTCAAAAGTAAAAAAGTCCATTATTAATTACTAAAAATGTGATTTTTTGGCAAAAATCATTACAATGAAAAATACTTGAAAAAGTAGATAACTAGGAATATGAGAGAATTTTCATTTTCTTCAAAAAGATTAAAAGTAAAAGTAAACGAAAAAAACATTAAGTTCGCTTGTAGGAACTTTATTTTGTTTGTTCAGTGTATATGGCAGCTATATGTTATAGTAGTCCGATGTAGAAAATTTCTTCAAATATTATAGTGTTGCATAGGAAAATAACCCATGCAAAATTTCATGAAAATATCGCCATAAATGAAAAAGTTTTCCATACAAGCACTGTACTCCGATTGCACAGTTTGTATGGCAGCTATATAATATAGAGGACCGATTCGAAAAATTTCTGCAGATATTATAGCGTTGCATTAGAAAATAATCCATGCAAACTTTCGTGAAAATATCCGCTTAAATGAAAAAGTTTTCCATACAAGAACTTGACATCGATTGCACAGTTTGTATGGCAGCTATACGAGATAGTAATACGATTCGGAAAATTTCTTCAGTTATAATAGCATTGCATTGGAAAATAACCCGTGCAAATTTTCGTAAAAATATCTCATTAAATTAAAAAGTTTTCCATACAAGCACTTGACTCCGATCGCTCAGTTTGTATGGCAGCTCAGCAACTTTAACAAAACATTGGAGAACAGCAAAATTAAAGCATATTTACTTTAAACAACCCCGCCTTTTCTAGCCAAACCAAAGTCTTAAGCAATTTCAGCGTTTCCTAATTCATATACATATAACAGTCAGCAGAGTCTATCGCACACCGGGGCGTATGAGTGATCTGCACTTATTGCTTGCCGTCAGGTAAATACACATCATCAAATCTGTGCTATCACGCAAAGCGTCTATTTGTCTACAACTGCTTCACACGCAAGCACTGGCAAGCCGGTAGCGACATACGACGATTTTATTTGCTTGCACCATTCATGTCAATAGCTTCGCACAAATGTTACTCATACGCCCTGCACACACATATTTCCTCAGTTATGAGCTTGGTGCCGCGCAGTGGAGCTAAAAGTAGTATAAGTAAACGCACAATAGGTGGTAACATGGCATTTAACAATGAAAAAGGATGCTGAAAATAGCAACAACAACAGCGAGTAGAACAAATAGTGCTTCATGTAGCCGTGACAATCAAGTATTAAAATGCGAAATAAACGCATAACAATTCTGCCAACAACTATGGCGCTGCTATGACTGATGTGCATAAATGTGTGCTGACAAGGAGAACGCGGCATTAAACAAGCACATGCGTGTATGGAAAAAGGAGTGTGTAGAGCAGAGCTAAGTGGTAAATAGGATAAAAGACAGGATGCATAACGCCAGTGCATGCAATAAAGCAAAGTAAAGTGCAGGGTGTAAAGACACGCTGTGAAGTAGGAAAAAAAAAGCAGAGGAGAATAAAAAAAAATGCTGCCAAACGCATGCTGTTGACTGCGACACGCTTCGTCGCATGCCAAACGGGAGAAAATAAATTTGCATGTTGACGAGATGAATGGCAAGCAATATTTGAATGTCAAACTAAGGATATGCGCCGCTGACAACTAGTCAAACTATGGAGGTGGAGTGGGGCACAAAACAAAAAAGAACAGAAAAACTGCTTAAAATATATAAAAATACGTTCCGTTAGTTGAAGCGGAAAAGTGATAAGATAGGTGTCTGAAGCAATGCTCCAGAGGCAGAATCGGAGAAGACATGGAACAGTAAGCGGTAAGGAAGGCAATATGAATGAAGAAAAAGGGAAAAGGTTATATTCGTCTTATGTATAATTCCCTTCACAAATAAAAACAATTTCCATACAAAAACTTGATTTTGATTGTTCGGTATGTATGGCAGGTGTATACTATAGTGATCCGATCTAAACAATTTCTTCGGAGATTGTAACGTTAGCTATAATAATTCTCTACACTAAATTTCGTGTAGATTTTTTGTCAAGTGAAAAAGTTTTCCTTTCAAGGACCGTATTTTAATCATTCAGTTCGTATGACAGCTGTATGCTATAGTAATCCGATCTGAAAAATTTTTTCAGAGATTATAGCCCTGATTTAGGCAATAACTCATGTGAAACTTCGTGAATATATCTCTTCAACTGAAAAAGTTTTTCATACAGGAACTTAATTTTGACCGTTCCGTTGGTATGACAGCTGTATGCTATAGTGACCCGATCTAAAGAATTTCTTCGGAGATTGTAGCAGTTCTTTAGGAAATGAATTCTACGAAATTTCGTGAAGATATCTTATCAACTGAAAAAGTTTTCCTTACAAGAACTTAATTTTGATCGTTCAGTTTGTATGGCAGGTATAAGCTATAGTGGTCCGATAAAGACGGTTCCAAGGTATAAGCAACTCCTTAGCAAGAAAATAATGAGTGCAAACTTTCAAAGCGATATCTTAAAAATTGAGGGACAGAGGGTATTACAAACTTCGTGGCAAATCTAACATACCTCATTCAGGGTATGCAAAAAACAACAACAACTAAAAATTAACATAACTAAAACAAAGTGGTAGAAATTGCAAAAGTTGCCAGCATAAAAACATCAAAGTGCTGGAAAATGCAAAAATAAGCTTGATAAGTCGCATGCTCTTGCGGAAGCGTTGAGCGACAACAAGCAAGACGCCAAAGTGAAATGCGCGCAAACAGACAGCGTGTAGTTAACGCCAACGTAGCGCAACTACTTCCAACTGCACAGACACAGTGTTCCTCCTCGCCCTCCCTCACTCGCTGTGACAGCAAAGGAAGTGCACAGAAGCATATTTATGCGCTCGAATGCCGTGTGCGTCGGCAGAGTGTGAGTTAGTGAGCACAGCAGCAGCAGCAGCGGCAGTAGTGAAGAAGTGTCGGCAAAGCGAATTATTTGCTGTGTGGAAAAAGGTGGAAATAAATATAATAAAACGCTGAACATTTTTCATGCTGCTGCGAATGAATTGTGTGCACTTAAAATATGCAACTGCAATTTTCTGTTTAAACAGCGCATAAAAGCCAAGCGAGGGCGCGCAACATAAATAATTACAGTGAAACGAACAAAAAATACAGAAATACTTGTATATAGAAGAAGCACGGAGTCGTCATGATAAACGGTCGTTTGGCGGGGCGGAAAGTTTTCTATAATGGTAATTTTTAATTTTCTGTTTAATTAAGGTGAATGTTGAAATGACTTATTTGCAGGAGTTGGAAATGTTAAATAGTGCGGGTGTATGGAGGGAGGGTTGTAGTGGTTTGTGATGTTGATTTAGAAAGTTTAGAAAGAGGTATCAATATTAAGTTTAGCGTATTCTCTGTGACCTAATTGAGTGCTATCGGCAACTTTATGTATCTTTAGGAATGCGTTTCGATATTACTTTAATATTGATATTTTAACCTTTTAATATTTTTTATACGAAAAGCCGTGCTTGGAGCCTGAAAAAATAAATTGGTGTTTGTGTTTTTCACTCTTATTTTTCTATCTTGTAAAGATTTGTGTGCATTATATGCTCTTGCCTGTGGGGAAGGCTATTATTCAGTAAAATATTAACCAAATTAAAAAAAAAACTTTTTTTTGAAATTTTGATAGAGCGTTGAAAGTATCTTTAGAGACCTATAGAGGAGTATTTTGGAACGCGTATTTTCGTACAAAACAAATTAACAAACTAAACTCATATCATAAGCTTTTTACTTCTAACGTCGGCTTTATCAAAATGCTTATGTATTATTGCATAAAACTGGTACTCATATGTACTAAAAACTTTTCAAAAATAAACGTAGAAAATTTAAGAAATGTCTGAAAATAACGAATAAGAAATAATTAAAAGATTTTTGTTAAGCTCGGTCTAAACAAATGAAGAAATTTGATTGAAGTTTGTGAAAAAGTCAAAAATTTTTAATATAAATAACATTTTATGGGCTGTACGAGTGTGTCAGAGTGCATATATTTAAATACTTAAATCACTCTGATATTTGCGAACTTTGAGAGAATCCTTCGAGACCAAAATTCCTTCTGATGACATACGGAAGATAAATCAGTACAGAAGAAGAGCATAGCTCTCGACATGACTGACTGACCGAATCTAGCACTCCGTATAATAATTTCAGTATTCTTTTCATAATGTAACGCGACATCATATAACATATCTTAACTGCAATTTAACATAACATAACGTAACGAAGCATAACCCAATTTAATATAACATAGCAGAACAGAACAGTAAAAACATAACATAATATAATGAAAAATAACATAACATAAATTAACATAACTTAACTTAGTTTAACTTGACTTAACTTAACTTAACTTAACTTAAATTAACTTAACTTAACTTAACTTAACATAACTTAACTTAACTTAACTTAACATAGAATGCTATAATGTAAGAAAGCATAAAGTAACATAAAATAATAAAACGTAACGTAAGCAAACTTAACATGATAAACAAATAACATAGCAACAAAACTATATACATAGTTGTATAATCATAAGACAACATAAAAAAATTCCATTATTATGAAGGAATATATCCTACGAGTTTTTTGTCATTTTGGTGTAAAAATATAAGTAATTCAGTTTTATTGTGCCAATAACATTCATATGTATGTATGTACGAGTATGTAGTTAATTCTTTCAGAAACATATGAAATTTTAAAATTGATCACACAGAAAGTTAGAAGATTAAAAGGTTTTAACCACATTTCAGATTTGTGCTTCTATAAAAGCCATTATCGTAGACTTTTGCCCATTTTCTACATTTTTTTAATGTTCTCTTAAAATTGCGAGTACCGGTATACAGTTGTAGTCATTAGGGATATGCTATTATAATTTATTTTTCAAGTTTAGTTGCTGCAAATAAACATAAAAGTATATACATACATATATTTCCATTATAAATCTGTTAAATTTTTAATGAAGGCAAACATGCTAACCAGAATTAGAAGCTCAGTAAACTGTGCACAAACACACACAGACAAATTCATATATACAAATAACGTGTCTGCTGCGAAGGCATATAAAATGGACGCCTATCAACCGCACTCGAAGCTTATTTGAATGTGAGCATGCTATATGCACATTCACATTCACATGAAGGTTGTAAACGCATAAACACTTTTGCACGTTTCAGGCCGATAGGGCATCAGTTGTGTATATATGTACATATGTAAGTGCATATGTGAGCCGCTTTTGTTAATGGAGTTTGTATTTCCATATGGATGCGTCGCTGCGCCATTAAAAAATGCAAAACAAAATCACAAACAAAAAAAAAAAACTCAGACGAAGTACACATATCAGGCCCGCATAGGTTAAATACACGCATATATGTTTGTTTGTGTGTGTGTATATTGCTAACATTGCGTATTTACGGGCTGCAGGCGCAAATAAAAATTTCTATAAAATGTATACACTTGTTTGTGTGTTTGTGAATGACTAACATAACAAATAATTTTGTAACAGTACTTCTGGCAGTTGAATTTGTTTGCTTACGCGAGCGTTTGTGTCTGCGTATGCCTATGTATGTGTGCATTTAAATGTGTGAGCGTTTTGGTACATTTTAAAGAGTGCTTAGGCACAATATAATAATCCATAAAAAGCAGACGTGGGATAAAAAGGACATTGTACTCGTGGCAGACAGGCCTAAGTACATACATGAATATGGAACTCACTTAAAAGCGCAGAAACGTATGAGTTCAAATACGTGTGTATATATGTTCATATGTTTGTACTTGTGGTCTGTAGGAAAAGCAAAGTAAAAACAAGTAATTAGAAATAAAATGCAATTTGAATGCATTGGTGTATAATATACATTAAAGAAGAATAGCTAATAGGAACAGTTATATTGTAAATGAATGTAATAAATGAATATATCATAGCATTATTATAAGACATAATAATATAAGATAACATAAGTTAACTTAACATTACTTAACTTGACTTAACATAACGTAACCCAACTTAACTTAATTTAAGTTAATTTAAACTTATATTAATTTGACTTGACTTACATAAATTAACGCAATTTAACTTAACTTAACTTATTTTGACTTAACGTAGCATAACTTAACTTAATTTGAGTTAACTTTATTTAACATAACTTAACTGAAATTAACTGAACTGAACTTAACTTGACTTAACATAACATAACTTAACTTAATTTAATTTAACTTAACTTAGCTTTGCTTAACTTAACTTAACTTAACTTAACTTAACTTAACTTAACATAACATAACTTAGCTTAACTTAACTTAATTTAAGTTAACTTTATTTAACATAACTTAACTGAACTTAACTTGACTTAACATAACATAACATGACATAACTTAACTTAACTTAATTTAATTTAACTTAGCTTTGCTTAACTTAACTTAACATAACATAACATAACTTAGCTTAACTTAACTTAACTTAACTTAGCTTTGCTTAACTTAACTTAACTTAACTTAGCTTTGCTTAACTTAACTTAACATAACATAACTTAGCTTAACTTAACTTAATTTAACTTAACTTAGCTTTGCTTAACGCAACTTAACTTAATTTAACTTAACTTAGCTTTGCTTAACGCAACTTAACTTAATTTAACTTAACTTTATTTAAGTTATCTTACCATGACTTTAATTCTGTACTGGGCAACGGCTTATACATTTCAACATTTCGATCAGTTACCCACAAGTAAATACATTTCCTGCAGGGTTTTGGCTTGCTTTTTCATATTGTAAAATATACTTGTACACTAATAATCAAGTATATGCCTACAGCATATGTATAAACACATTAGTCAGTACTTAAGCGTCTGCGTTGAATAGCAAATTTGCTGTTCACATATACACTAACAAATAAACTTTCTGTAGCTTGAGAGCAAATTACTAACAAAGCTTGTTTATATGGTTGTAGTTATGTGAATAAAAAAATCTACGTTTTTATTTATATAACACACGTACATATGTATATATTTAAATATTTTCAATAGTGTTATTTATTTATTAAGAAAATGAGGCTTCGGGAGAGCGTTGTTCATGGCTGCGTTTGGGCAACACACATGACCGTCATCATTTTGCCATTAGCGGACAAGAAAGCTGTTTATATATATTGTATTTGTACACTTATTGTAAGCGGTTATAATAGAACTTTTGTGAGTATATGAAAAATGTGGAGGGTATTTTGGTATTTTTGGGCAGAATATACGTATATTTCATGATAAAGGAAAATGCTGAATGAAATTGAATTAATTTACATTTTTTTGAAAAAATTAAGAAAAATCAAGAAAATATGTAATCTTTGTATTTAAATTTTTGCTTAACTAACAGAGAAATCTATCATTATTACAACTCTTAAGAAATTTTCCTTTCATGACCAAGCGACATTACTCATACGCAGCGTTGGTCATATACAAATATATGCGTTAGTCTTTACAATCAGCACTTTGCTTTCGTATTTACTTTTTTAAAACCGCGAATTTGTATTTAAAAAATATTTTTTTTTTATCCAAACAAGTACCGTTATTCTTATTGTTGTAGCTTTTAGCTATGTTTTCCCAAAGAAAAGCGTTGATGTGTAGAAAAACTAAAATATTATGATGGCTTTGATATGTTAAAAATGAAATAAAATAACAAATAGTACAAATGCACATTTCATAATCAAAAAGGTTATTTGCTTGCAGCGTGTGATGCGGTCAAGTTGTCAGTGGCAGGTTTGTTGTCTAGTAAATGTAAAACATGACAGAGGTTAAATGAAAGTTAAGTGCTTTGGACAAAAGCATTTTTTTCGCATGTCACTTTTGAGAAGATATACACATGTACATGTACGTATGTATTTAGTTTTGCACAGTAAACCAGCACAAATTTTGGGGAAAATGTAAAATTTTGTGAGAAAATATACGGAAATCGATCAAAAACGACTGAAGACACTTGTTGAGCGTAAGAAATATTCTAATTATTAGTTTGAAAAAAATATTTGGGGCTCTTGTTTTTTGTTTCTTAGTTTTTATTTTCTATTTTCCTTTTCAATTTCACATTTTGATACATTTTTGCTTACTGGGTGATCGCTTACAACACACTTTTGCCATTTTCTGTCTATCAACGTGCAAATTTAAAACTTAAAATTGCTGTAATTCCATTTGCATACATCTAAAAGCATATATTTCATTTAATTTGCACATTTATTAAATTTTTTTCTCAACTTGTTAACAGATAACTGTCACTTTGCCTTGGCAAATATCACTAAGTGCTATCATTCATACGCAGCGTTGACCCCTTTCGAAGTGCTCTCACATATTCACTTTGTATGCATACATTTACGTTTATATATGTGTACAACGCTATTTAGCACTTAGTAAGTTACCCTAAGTGCATATACATATATGTATGTATGTATGTATTTGCGTGTGCTTGCACATACATATGCTGCTATATATTATCATTACACTTAGTGCTTTTGTACTAGCGAGCGGTAGTGCTAGAGTGCTCAAATAGTTTCTCAAACAATCGAAAGTTTAATGAATAGACGCTGGTTTGTATGTGTTTGTGTGTGTGATGGCATTTATCAATTAAGCACTAAAGCTCTGAAATAGTAGTTTGTAGAGGTTATGTTTAGGTAATACAAAAATTCAGACTTGATTAAAAATTTATAATTTATTTTTTACAGAAATTATAAATTTATAATCAAGTCTGGGTTTTATTTCATAAATTTTACAGATCCTTTAGTTACAGTGAATAATAGAAGTTGGTGGTTGCAGTGACTTTTTGGATAAAAATGCATAACATAAACATAATATAAGCAAACATAACTTAACAAAGAGTAGCATAAAATCATTTAACAAAGCATAACTTAGAACCATAAAATTAAAAAAAAAATAATAATTAAACGTAACGTAAAACATCATAACGTAACATATCTGAGCATAACTTAACGGGACTTAACATAATGCAATATAACGTAACGTAAGTAAAAGCATAACTTAACATAACAGAGCATATTCTAAAGTAACTCAACTCAACTTAACTTAACCATTGCACAACGTAATGTAATGTAACAACACTTCACCTGTTATATTAAGGCTTCAATTAGGTTATACAGAAAGAAGGAAATTCTAAAAAAAACAAAATTTTATTTTATTCATTTTTTATTTTTATTCTTCTTTTATTCTAATTTTCTTTATTAATTACTATTATTTCTGAAAACTTTAGTCTTTGATTTTATTTCATTAATAGTATAATCGCAAAGCAATAGTGAAGCTTAAACCATAGTGGAATTCTAAATGGTTCAAAGGCTTCTAATTGTCACTAAGATGTGGTCGAATAACATGCTCATGTTCTGAATGTCTGACAATTTAAATATCGAATCTGAGATCGGTTGTGTCGTCCTTTATGACCATGGTTCCAATTGTTAGGGTAAAAAGAGTATATAACATACATATTCCTGAAACTATTTACAACCTCCTGCAGCTGATGGCGACTCTCCGAATATGAGTTCGCTTTTGTTGTCCCACTTAGTAGTTTTGGTCCCTAAATGCCGAAATTTTCTTATACCATATATAAAGTTATTTGCATAGAACAAGATTTATGTTATTCGCCGAGTGTTTTTTTTCTTATAGAGTTTATCTAAGATTCAAACACTAGAGACATGTATATTATTGCACTTTCGCTTGCTGAATAAATTGGACCATGCAATCTTTCGTGAGAGGTTTTCAAAATAGTCGCTTGAAGATGGTTTGGGGAACTTGAGAACATATCGCTGTTTCACTTCTGAGCCCCATAGATTGTTGCTTTTTTGTGTAGCCAATGCTTAGAAACACATATACAAGAAAATAAATGTCCTTTACAGTGGACAAATATCTGCTGCATTTTACAAACAATTGTTCAAAAGCCAAATACTATTCTATTTTCTGCATAATCGACAAGTTTTGTGAATCTTTCAAAATACTCTTCTCTCTTCTTCAATGTCATGATGTATGGGCAGTAATGCCGGACTAATCAATATATCTTGAAGCATGTTCCTTAGTGACGTTTTCATGCGGCGCAGTGTCAAAAAAGAGCAGTCAGAGCTCGCATTCGTCACAGGACGTGTGCAGAATATGCGAAGAAAACTATGAATTACGGAGTATAGGTCTTCATCGCAGTTCTTTAACGTATCCAATGTAGTGTCTTTTGACTTTTGCTTCGGCACTGTCAGTGATCAAGTTCACCCTTGAGCTTCAATCTTCATATGACGTTGTTATTATCCAAAAGGCCTTTGAATTTATTTATCAAGCAGTCAAAATGATTTTAAAAATATTTGGCTTTCAAATAACATATTTTTTCCAGAAACAGCAAACTCAGTTGAAATCCATCCAGTAGTTCTTTAGAAAAGGGCCGATTGTATCCAACAAAGGAGTGTACAGTGAGACCCAGTGGTATTCTTCGTAAGTTCTCACGCAGAAATTTTCACGTTTTATTTGTCTGCCGCATATTATTGGTTTTTCTTCCTCAGTTTTCAGTTCTGCCGCCATTTTTTCATGTCTATGGATAATAATAAATGGATCGAAAATGTTCCTCAGCTTGCTGTATTCTGTTTCTGAACGTTATAAGCAGCGTATGCATCATATTTGATGCCTTTGCCCGATCGATCGATTCTTTCTGAAGCGTCACGTTGAGTGAATGAGTTATAGATAGAATATCATATAGGCAAAAAATTCCGATAATAAACTGAAATTTGCACACGATTGCGGTGAGTATAGTGGGTGTATTTTGCCCATTTTTTCCATCCGAATCCGCTACTGATATATGGACAATTTTTTTTATGTATGTGTAATATGATGTAGTGAATCATGAGTAATAAATACGGTAAATAAATCAGCGTAAATCTGAGTTGATTCAGCTATGCCCGTCCGTCTGTCCAGTTTCTCAATTTTTAAGATATCGATCTAAAATTTTGCACATGTCCTTCTCTTCCCATGTAAGCCACAATAGGTTACCGCTGCCATGTAAACTGATCGTTCAAAATCAAATCCTTGTATGGGAAACATACTCGTATTTGGGTCTATTTGGTATAGATTACATTCCAAGCTAAAGTTCGAGTCGTTGAATATGTTGTTCAGATCGGACTGCTATAGTATACAGCTGTCATATGAACTAAACGATCAAAATCAATATAAGTCTCTTCATAGAAAATATTTTTTCCCAATTAAATTTTCTTTATTGGCTAATAAAATTATTTTTATTATACAAAAATGCTAGAAAGAACTAGCAAAATGTTTCTTTTCGGATTTAGACAATTGGTCGGTTAAGTTTTCAGTTTTGGTTATGGAGTTGCTATAAGAAATGCACCTGTTAATGGAGCTTCAGTGCAGCTGAAGGAAATGTTTTTTCTTTAACTTTTTCATATTTCTTACAATTTTGCGCTACCTCTTGGGCTTACTTTTGTAGAAGTCCTCATTTCTAAACAACTAAAGTACATATATTAAATATTTATAAATATTTATTTAAGATTTAATATTATTTGCAACGTTTACTGTAGTAGTCGCTGGATTTGAATAAAATCCTGATATGTCTTTCTTATGTGATATTAACGACACTACTGAGTCTCATTCATCAGCTTAGAGATTTCAAACTAAGTGCTGGCTCACGTTAAACTATTGGCTATAATTTGGGTCAGCATTCATATTTTATTTTATTTATCTTAACTGCTACATACTACTAGCTTGTGGATGTTTTCTTGTTTGGAAAATTCTACTTCATATATATTGAAAAGACTTTAAATACATATGTACAGCAGTAAACTTATATATTCCGCACAAATATGCGTCTTTAATGTACTTACTTCAAGTAATTTTGCAAGTTGTACATGACGTATGAGTAACATTTGTTGCCGTCATACTTTACTCTTAAAATTGCCATAACTTTGCATACGTAGAATATTTCCGACGTTAACGCATACAGTTTCAAGATGCAACAAACTTCTCCGGAGCATATTTGTTGGCTGTTTTAGAGACTTGAGAAATTAAAGATGTGCATTGTTGGTGCATCATAAGTTTCCACTTGCATAAGACTATGTGCAAAATGTATGTGTGCTATATAAGTATATAAGAATACACATACATATATGCATATTTACTTGTATATTTCAAAATAAAATATTATGCATAACTTTTCTGACAGCTATCCGGCATATAAATATATGTTTCAGGGATACACTGTAGTGGCGTGTAAGTGTGAAGTAAGTTGCCATAAGTTGATGATGAATAACTAAAAGCTGCATAACTACTCGGTGAATAAGCATATAAAACAAAGATGACAAGCGAATTATGATGAAGCTTATTATGCTGTTTAATAATGATGGCTTTGCTGCGTTGCTGCTACATTTAGCCAAGCTTATACAAAGCTGCAAGGATTACTTATAACTTCGCTATATGTATAATTTATGTGTGTGTGTGATATATGTATGTGTGTGTGTGTATGGGCATGCTGATGATTTTATGCAGATTATGGCATACTTAATGATTATGTCTTTAGCTAAATTGATGCGCTCACATAAGATTACCGTTGAAGTTTAACATGCGGCAGCTGCTGCCTCTGCTGCTGCTGTTGACTTATCGGAAAGTGTTTTGCATGCACAACTGCACACAACAACAACAACAACAATAACACAACTGTATATATGCACTTGAGTGAGCGCTGGCTCTTGTTATTTGCATACACCCACCAACACATACACATGCATACAAATGCACTGCGCCGTCAGGTGTGTTAGTGCGTGGAATGAGAAAAGTTTTTTGATAGTTTGTAAAACTCGAAGTAATCCGAGAAGTGGAAATCAGAGGCAAAAAACTTGTTGTTAGCAATTGAAAGGTATAAGCGTGCGCTCAGGTGTATACGGCTGTGTGTGTGTGTTCGTTTGTGTTGGTATGTGTGTGTTGGCAAACCAAGGGTATTATCTTTGCTTAAGATGGAAAGTTAAATTGTTTGAATGCACAGAGCTATTAATTGAGTGAGTTGCGAGCAAGTGCACAATGGCGGGAGTGAGCGAAAGAGAGTGGGAGCGAAACAGAGCGGAAGTGTGGGAGTGCAAAGTGTGAAAGTGGCGAGTGGGGCGTTGTAAAATATCGCAAGTTTTTCGTAATGGCATGGAATTGAGATATGAAATGATAGTTATGTTAAAAGTTTGAAGTAGATTTGTCGAAAGTCGAAAAACGTTTTTATATTTGATTTATTGAGTGCTGCTCGTAAGCTTGTGAGCTGGTGTTTGTTTGAGTTTCTACTTTTTCAATTCATTTTGGCATGGAAGTGTAGACTCATTTTCAACAGTTTTGCTAGAAATATATTTTATTTTCAAATTTATTCTGTTATTGTATGTAAGACGGAATAGGACAAATAAATAAGAGAAATTTTTCTCACAAATGTAGTAGAAAGTTTTGTGGCTAGTAAATATTTGGAGACATGTGAAATAATAGGATTTTAAATTTTTATGTCTCTTGTGTTGAATAGTTAAATTCAATCGATATACAAACTGCAAATTTGTAGGATGAAATATTAATTTGTTTGTGTAGTGAAGAACACTTTTTTGTTAAGGACGAAAGTATGGCTCAATTCCATTTAAAGTGACAATTTGTTTATTGACTATGTATGTATAGATACATATAAATGAAAAGTACGTGATTGCAGTAATAAGAAGACTTGATTTTGTTTCAGAATGGGCATATATTAAACTCAGATTTATTTGTATGTTCCTTAAGCTCTATAAGTTATCAGCAAGTTTAAGGATATTTCTGCGAGCTAAAGGTATGCCAGAGTCATATAAATAATGATTCTTGTTTATAAAACTGTTGCAAAAATACATATATTGCTCTAAGAGGTCTTCTTAGCGCAGTATTCGTGAGAATTTTGCCGCTGCCTTAGATAGAATATTGATTTTCGTAGATCTCTTTGTATAGATGTACACACAAGAGCCATTCCAAAGTAAACAGGACTTAAAAAAAAATAGAACAAATAGTTTTTTCGGCAAAATCAATTTATTTTATTTAAAATAGTCTCTTCTGCTTCAATACAGCTTTTTGCATTGTGCAAAAGCATGTCGAACGAGTGTTTTAGCTCTTTCGCCGGCATGGCCGCTAGTATGCCGGTGCAAACCTTTTGATTGGCCTCTAGGTCCGCATAACGCTTTCCTTTCATGGGCAAATGCATTTTTCCGAAAAGGAAGAAGTCGCACGGTGCCATGTCAGGTGAATACGGGGAGGGATTAATGGTTAAAATGTGATTTTTTTTGTCAAATAATCGGTCACAAGCGTCCTTCGAATGCTGGATTCTGGGCAATTTTTGGTCCTCAGTCAATTTGTGCGGAACGAACCGTGGACACACCTTTCGTAAGCCAAAATATTCGGTCCAAATGCGATAAACCGATGTTTTGGAGATGTTCAATTCCATTTTCATGAATTTCAATGATGATTTCGGCTGATTTTTAATGAATTCACACACAGTTTCGATGGAATTTCCGATGATTACGGATTTTGATTGGCCCACATGTTGATCTTCATTTATGTCCTCACGACCATTTTGAAAACGTTGACACCACTCGTGCACTCTGCTATTTTATTTTTTTTTATTGAAACACAAAGTTTAGTTGTGTATCACTTAAAAACATTTTAATTGGCCGCTTTTGTTTAAGCTAATTTTTGTTTTACTCATTAAGTATAAAAAATAAAATCTATAGTTATACATATTATAATTAGATAATACTTTAGTTTACTTATGCTTATTAAAAACTTACAAAAAACAAAATTGAAGAAAATCCCGAGCGAACGAAAGGTCTGAAAAAATTTAAAAAAGGATAGTGGTAAGGTTTGCGTGGCCACGAGTGTATTTATTTATACATCAAACCCGTTAATATGGTTAAAGAGTAAATTATGTTTGAAGGTTATGGTGTAGGTTAGAAGGTGACCCATATTCTAATAAGTTCAAAAATTTTGTTTATTAATTTCTTTTAGTTTTTTAATTTCTTTGATGCAATTTGTTTAGGGAATTTTGTGTTCTTCATAAATCCACGAACTTATAGAATATGGTTAAGAAGTTATAGTACTTTTAATTCAAAAAGATTTTTAGTGCTATTTGTTAGAGAAACTTTGAGTGATTACCGACGCCTTTAAAATTAAATTAAAAATCCTCCATGACAAAGATATTTTTTCCATTGCACATAGGTTTACTTTTGCCTTTAAATATTGTTTTTATACTCTCGCAACAAAGTTGCTAAAGAGAGTATTATAGTTTTGTTCACATAACGGTTGTTTGTAAGTCCTAAAACTAAAAGAGTCAGATATAGGGTTATATATACCAAAGTGATCAGGATGACGAGTAGAGTTGAAATCCGGATGTCTGTCTGTCCGTCCGTCCGTGCAAGCTGTAACTTGAGTAAAAATTGAGATATCGTGATGAAACTTGGTACACGTATTTCTTGGCTCCATAAGAAGCTTAAGTTCGAAGATGGGCAAAATTGGCCCACTGCCACGCCCACAAAATGGCGGAAACCGAAAACCTATAAAGTGTCATAACTAAGCCATAAATAAAGATATTAAAGTGAAATTTGGCACAAAGGATCGCATTAGGGAGGGGCATATTTGGACGTAATTTTTTTGGAAAAGTGGGCGTGGCCCCGCCCCCTACTAAGTTTTTTGTATATATCTACTATAGCTATGTCAACCAAACTCTACAGAATCGTTTTCTTTAGGCATTTCCATATACAGTTCAAAAATGGAAGAAATCGGATAATAACCACGCCCACCTCCCATACAAAGGTTATGTTGAAAATCACTAAAAGTGCGTTAACCGCCTAACAAAAAACGTCAGAAACACAAAATTTTACGGAAGAATTGGCAGAAGGAAGCTGCACCCAGGCTTTTTTTAAAAATTGAAAATGGGCGTGGCGTCGCCCACTTATGGACCAAAAACCATATCTCAGGAACTACTCGACCGATTTCAATGAAATTTAGTACATAATATTTTCTTAGCACCCTAATGATACGTACGAAATATGGGTGCAATCGGTTCACAACCACGCCTTCTTCCAATATAACGCTATTTTGAATTCCATCTGATGTCTTCTCTGTATAATATATACATTAGGAACCAATGATGATAGCGGAATAAAACTTTACACAAATACGGTATTTGAGCTGAGGTATCACGTTTAAAAAAATATGTAAATGACGGATAATGAAATCTCGATTATCACTTTATCATGCGAGAGTATAAAATGTTCGGTGACACCCGAACTTAGCCCTTCCTTACTTGTTTATGTTATGTTATATGGTATTGGAGTACCCTAATGCGTATATCTGTTCAGAGTAATCTGCTGTCAAACGGACTTATTACAGCTAGCAATACCAAATTGTCGTTACTATTAACTAAGGTATTTGCTCAACTATTCTCACTAAGAAATAATAAAAAAAAATATTGCCATTTACTCTATTAACAAATATTTCTTGAATACCAAAGAGAATAAAGCAACCAGCCAAAATGTTATATGAAAAGTAGGTAACAGTACTTTATGAATTGATAGCCGAATTATGTAATTTATCAAATTAAATACGCACGGCAAGTTTATGTCGAACTTTTTCCATTAATTTTCCCGAACACGGAACTGCAGCTAGCATGACAGACAAACATATACGAATACACATATATGTATATTAATATACGTATCTTGGTAACCTTCACTGCTGGACAAATGCTGCCGAAAAGCTTAATAAATAACAATTAAAGAAAGTATGTCAGCCCACATTTAACGCCACCGCAAATTTCTCAAAGCAAGATAACGGTATATAAAGGTAGATACATATACATATAAGCACATAATTGAGTAGGAAACAAGTTGTCTGGGAAATGTGTAAGGAAGTGAATATTTAGTACGTTAAGTAGCTGGAATCCACTTTTGTTGTTGTTTCCATTAATTTTTTCGCTTTACATTACTACTTATTTCCGCTATTGCCGCACAGGAGTGCGTCTTGTATTCTCTCTCTCTTTCTCTTTGCACTTTTCGCTGCTCTTACATGAATGAATTAGCAATGATAGCAATAAAGGCAACTTTGCTATGTATACAAAAGCAACTACAACAACAATGCCTTGAAACTGTTAAGTATGCATTTGTAACCAAAAAGCCGCATAAAACGCTTGTTCCAGCAAAAAGAGGAAGCACTAAATTTGCGCCGTCCAGCAGCGAAAAAGCCCTGAGGACTTTCTTTTCTTCGTTTTCTTTTTCCGGAAAGTGAACGCATACATTCTGTGCGCTCATTGTTATTCTTGTTGTCTTGGTCTCTACATAGTAAAAATATTTTTTTGTTGTTGTTGTTTTTACATTTTTCGCCCAGCTTTTGCGGTTTTCCACGCCTATTGGCGTTGCCGCTTCCCAGCTTTGCCTCTGCGCTGCTTGTTTGCCTCTCAGCGCTCATAAATCACCAGCTTTAATAGTCTCAACAAACTTATAAATATAATAAAAAAATACATAAGTCGAGCATAAAGCCAGCGGCTAACGGTAGGCGCATTGTTTGTTTAGCTGTGCGTCTGTGTTGTTATTGTCTGCGCCGGAATTATTATAAGCTTTTAATATGACGTGTAAATACTTATGCAAGGTTGCGAATGTGCGTGTCTGCGGGTACAGTGAAAACTGGCTAAAGGTGCTTGGAGAGCTGCTGTCCAATACTTTATAATACTGAAAGCAATTAAAGCGATATTCTTGGCTAGAAATTTGAAAAAATTCGGATTTAGATAGTTAAGACCTTCAAAAATAAGCCATTGAAATGATTTTGAAGATTCGAATTGATTTCGGAAATACAGCGGATTTTGTGACTTGACGTGGTATTCTGTTGAAATTTTTCCTCAAACTTTTCTACTACTTTTTTGAAGGGGTTGACCTTTAAATTTCGATAAATATGCTATACATTTCTCTAATGCATCGAATTATCGAAAAATCAAATTTATGAGAATTTTTAAAAAATTCGAAAAGGTTGAAAAAATGAGACTAAACTTTCTTGCATTCGCTTTTTTTTCTTTGGCTAAGGTCATTGCGATAGCATGACTATTATTTGTATTGTTTTACATTACTACAAGGGTTGGAATCAAGTCAAACCGAAAGTACTGCTTTTTGGCAGCCCCAAGGAACCAGCCCGAAATACGACAACTTTTTGATTTTTTTAATTTTTTTATTCTCTAAATGTCTATGAAAATCAGATTATACATTGATAGTAACAATTTTTTTTTTATTTTTTATGCCAGTTTGAAAAATGCCTAAAATTTAGGCGTCTGAAGCAGAATAGGGTATTATGTTTTATTATGGAGGCTAGCTATGATAGTTCTTCTTCACAATTTCTGAGATATCGACCTGAATTGCCAACAAACTGCAGAACTTCTAGAAGTGGTTTTGGTTGCTACCAGTTTGTGCGATTAGCATGAAAACTTGCAATCCCATTTATGTATATGTTTTAATTTCAGTTTTTATATGAGACTTCGAAATATCAATGTTTTATATTTTTAAAAATGTTGCGTAAAATTTCTATCAAATATTTTTAAGTAATCCGGCATCTACGAGGTATGACAATAAAGTAATGAGACTGATTCCATAAAAACCATATATTTGAAAATTATTCTACAACTCTGCCATTCCCTTCAAGGTAGTCCCCTTTGGCATCTATACAGCGATTCCAGCGCGTTTTCCATGTTTCGTAACATTTCTGGAACGCTTCGACTGGGATGTCCGCTGGTACCCACGTCACGGCCGCCTGGATGTCCGTAATCGACTCAAAATGGGTTCCTTTGACCACCGATTTTGTTTTAGGAAACAAAAAAAGTCACAGGGTGACATGTCGGGCGAATAAGGCGGCTGTTGCAACACGGCGATCCCTTTAGAGGCCAAATACTGGGGCACGCTGGCACTACAAACACACGTCTATTTAACTTGACGCAGCAGGCGAACTAAACAAGCTAGACCGATGGTACATATATCAATGGACAGGAGAGGGATGCCGAAAAAAGAGAAAGGGAATTTCAAAGTCACAGGTTTACCACAAGCGCGGCAATAAAATCAGTCTCATTACTTATTTGTCAAACCTCGTATCATGTCTGTGGTACTGTGAGTTTGACTTCATTAGTGCCAAATCTTACTTAATTGTACTTACTGCAAATTAACCAGAAGGGGTTTTGATATGTGACCATATAACTTACCTGAAAGAGAAATCGAAATACGAATTTAGTACACAATATTTTTTAGAAATGAATATACATTAATTGATATCATGGAAAATACCACTAATTAGTGTTATTAAGTAAAAAGTTATGAAGAAGATATATAGATATATATGAGAATATATAACTTATATTTTAGATACCACTTATTATGTGTCGCTCATTATACACACATTCATATCTATCCCTATTTTCTTTGTTTAAAGAATAATAAAAATATTTTTTGAAAAAATTTAGCTTTATCGGCACGAGTCGAGCCAGAACGCGTTTCCTACCCAGAATATCCATTAGAATCATTTCAACGTACTCCCGAGAGATCTTAATATTTGGATTACTCTGTACTTGTAGAAATTTGTAAAACGTATTACCTTATGTGCTTCTGAACTTTATGCAGGTTTTCGCGAGCGTTAAAGAACTCAATAAAGGCAGCATGTGGCTTCCATTTTTAATTTAATTATGCGGCCATGTGTCTGCCGCTGATAACATGCAGTTGTATTAAACTCTAAATATTTATGCGTTTTTCACTGAAATTTTATGAATTTTACTACGAAATTTTTAATAATTATTATAATATATCCATAGAGCAGTTCATAAGGTTTTTGTAAGAAATTAAAAATATTAGTTAGATCCAAAGGACTTCCGTAAAAAGGCATGTTTTGTATAAATGCATATTGAATCAATTTAAATCAGTTGAAGTCGTTATCAAAATAAACTTGAAGCGATATAGTGAAGAGGTTTAAAAAGGGAGGAGGATACTGTCTCTATCTATACCGACGGGTTCAAAATGAACTGCGGAGTAGGGTCGTTTGTGGATCTACAAAACTCAGAAAGCAACTTTCATGCTATGATAAGTACAGAAAAGATCTATAACTGTTGGATGATATAGAAATCAACCACATACACGTATAGCAGTGCGTCATTGCTGGCCTTGTCGGCGCCACAGATTAAATTTAGCGTAGTTGCAAATTACTGGAAGGCTTTAAGCTCACTGGTAGGTAAACTCCCATTAGTTATAATTGGGCTTCTGGTCACAGAACATTTTTGATAGATGACGTGGCAAAACAGTAGCCTTTTTAGATATATTCGAAGCGGACTTAATAAAGTGCCCTCTGAGAGAGAGCCTTATATGTACTTTAAACAAATTATGTGTGAACAGATGACCAACTGGGCGATAACACAGTAGATAAAGCTCAATTAAGACAAAACTAGAACTAATTAAATAGGTCCAGGAAAAGCATATACCTTGATTCAAATACATTGAATATAAGTTTCTAACTTATGATAATGAACCAGTGAATTAATGTAGCCTCAAAAAAATAATCTATGTTGTGTCAAGACTTACAACATGTAGCGAATAGAAAGCTTATTTTGAATGAATTTGTCTAAAAATTTGTATCCTTTTAAAGTTATTATTCTTGAGCGCTTCTATATGGATTGTTGGTATTGATATAGCACCCCGCAAACAACGAGTCTAGAATTATTTGCCTATAGTGATCACCACTAATGAAGGCTCCATCTTGAGTTTTAAGCAGAGCAATAATGTCGTTGCTAAGTACACATTCTCTGGATATTAGCCAAACTTAATTTATCTGTTTTATCAATATTGTTCCCAAAGACGGTGGTTCGAATCCGCTAAGTCAGAAAAGCTTATTATTACTTATGTGAATTTTCGTCGTTTAGAACTTATCGTTCCTTGTTTTCAGATAACTCTTCATTTTCGTAACAATACTAGCAGTTTCTGTAACAAACATTTACCGGAACGAATTTGCTCAGAATTTCTATTTGAGCTGCCAACGAAATATGTAAGTGAACCTAGTAAGGCCATTAAGCTCTTGTTTATCATTACTTAATGGAAGCATCTTTAGTTTGTTTTTTTAATATCTTAAATGAAACTGAAATATATATTAAGTGCAAACCAGACTTCGAGTAGCTCACAATGCTTCTTAGAATGTTACGCATACGCCATGTTGTACATTTAACTTAATGGAATATTGTTCATACGCCCCAATTGCAGGTATATTTCAAAGATAGTTTAAGTTTAATTAAAATTTTTTTACTTATAATTCAAACAATCAGAATGTTTTGTATTTTATAGGTCTTTAATGAGATGTTTTTCGAAATTTTTGGAACCTTTCAAGAGTGCTTTTAATTAGAATACCCATTTGCCTTAAAAACTAAATCTCAATCAACATTATAAGGGAAATAAATCCATAATATCATATTCAAAATGCAATTTAATCACAAAGATAGCGCAACCTCAATATTACTCGTATATCAAAAATTAACACCACTTCAAGTAATTACATAATTATCTGCTTAAAGTTTGGTTTTTATCAATCCAGTCAATACAATCAGTCGATGTTTATTGGTGGTATCAGCTTTTATGCGCGTATTGTTTTCAACCATTAAAGTAATTGCAAATTCGTTTGCCGCAACAACAACAAGTAGAAAATATTTTTAATTTGTAAACTCCATAGCAAACATATATCATTATGTAATATTGGCGGCTTGCTGTATCAACACATTTAGCAATCAATTCATGCATTTCCGTGTTTTTTCGCTTGAACAAAGGACACTTTGGTATTTTGCACGCATTGACCAACATTTATTTCCGTGTAAAATGAAAGGAAATATTCGCTTTATTTTTAATTTTCATGTTTATTCTGCTCTTCACATTTTAATCGCAATAAATATGGAAATTACATTTATTTTGAACACAAATAACAGTATTTATTAACACGGCTAATCGCGTAAATCAGGAAATGCATTTGATTTCATGTAAATGTTTTGCCTGTCTTTCCGTTTGTGCTGAGTTTGTGTACACGGCAATATTTGTTTGCATTTCCATTCGTGTTTTATTTGCAAAATTATTGTTATCTCATTTATAGTTTTTACCTGGAAGCAGCAGTTTGTTTGTGTTTATAAATAAAGTGACTATTTGCAATGACTTTCCTCTTAAATAAATAGAGAATTTGTTTTTTTGTTAATAAAATAAATGGAAAATTAAATAAATTATACACTGAGATATTTCAAACGAATAATTAGCAAGTAATTTGAGAAAAAAATGTATGGAAAGTTAAATACATTCAAATAGACTTGTTATAAAGCTAAACATGTAGAAATGTAGTCTCGAAAGTAAAAAAAAAAATCATGATGTGATACATGTCACTTAAATTTTGCACTTTGTGGAAGATATATTGGTTATTCACAAAAAAAAAAGACTTCGTATTTCTAATCAAACTCCAACATACTTTGTTTATATTTATAATGAACTTTAATGAAAAAATGTGTACTAATTTTGTAGACCACTTTTTGCCATTTTTCTGTTAGAGACATTATTTCATCAGTTTAAAACTTTTCTGGTTTTTTGGCGGAAAACTGCAACAAATAATTTTTACTGGTTTCTCTTGAAGCCAATTCCTTTCCTTTGATCAGTTCTGTTGATCAGTTTTGGACGTTTTTTCCGTTTGCTTGATTCAATCTCATCAGTTGTTGACAGTAAAATGTAGAATATTGATCCATGATCTTTTTTGCACTTTATTGCCGTATTTGATCTACTGTTCGTCTCCTGTTACCATTTGCTTCAGGAATAGTTCGATTTCATTTCGTTTCAACAAAGAATCGCAAATGTTAATTCGGTCCATTAAATTTTTCACAGACAATTCGTGAGGTACTCAAACATCGATCTTCTTCTTGTAATCAGCCTTTTTTAAATGGTTCAAAACCGTTTGATGATGAATGTTAAGTTCCTTAGCGATATCACGGCTGCTTAAGTTTACTAAAAATTTTGTGACTTTTTTTGGTACAAGTTAAAAAAATAATATAAATAACCTAAATATATTACCTATCTGAATTTTTCACCTACATCTTGAAGTTATGTGAAAAAGGTGTGAATACAAAAGCTCTAGATATTTTCATTAGCTATAACTTTGCCATACAACTACTTTATATAAGACTCGTAGATTTGCCAGAAATCGCGACTTTCAAATTTATCCACTAAGTAGATGGACTTTCTTTTTCTATGGATTTGAATAAACTAAGTTTTTTTTCAAAAATTCTCTGGTTTATACATAACAGTTACTTGACATTCTTACTAGGAAAAACGATCAAGGTCGGAATAAGACCACAGCGAACTTGAACTTAATATAAGTAGGACACGCAAATTTCAAACCCTAGATAACGAAATTGTGCTCTTAATTTTAATGAAATTAAGTGTACATCTTTTTCAGATGGTAGTGTGGCCTGGTATTAAAAAACTAATAAAATCGGTTCAGCAACCACCATCATCAAAATCATCAATAAGGCTAGTTAACATTAATCTGGTAGGCCAATAAGCCACGCATAGATCAGCTTTGGTTCTTGCGATAGCAGATGGAGTTCAGTTGCTAGGTCCAAGAGGAGTTGTCATCCTTTAGGATGCGTGCGCTTGATGCGAATTTTAATATACTCTGCGGCCTCACTTTCGATATCTCCTTCATTGTATCATACCAGATGCTTTCAACGTAATCTTGTTAATGCGAGACAATTGCACATAATATGCACCATTGTTTCCTCTAGACATTTCCTTCAGCCTTCTCGACCTTTCAGCGCCATTCTACGGGCGTGTGTCGCTACCAGACATTGACTAGTTAGTATTCCGCTCATGTTCCTACTGTCTCTTCTATCGAGTGCCAATAGGAATTTTGTGTACTTCATATCTGTCGTTTTGTACATGACTTTTGCAGTTTTGCATCAAGGTAGCTTTTTTCAACGGGTTTTGATTTTCTTTACAATGCTTCTGTCGAGATCGTCGTATAGACAATTAATGGATTTGCCTATGTTGATCACGCTTTCGGGTATTAGTCGTAACCGGTCTTGGCAATCTCATCCACTATAACATTGCCCTTCATGCCTTTGTGGCCTGGCATCTAGTATAAGTGAAGTTGCTTGCTTCTGGCAACACTTTCCGTTGCTTCCTTGATTCTAAAGACACTTCTGGCCGATATGCAATACGAGGCTACTGTCTTGATTGCTGCTTGGCTGTCTAAGTAGATGTTGACTCTGGAATTGCTGGAAGGCCGACTCCGCGGCTTTTGCAGTATTAAATCATCTTTTCTTTGTTTACTTTGAACCTTCTTTCCCAGTTGAAAAGCCCTTATAGCTAATGTAAGGATTTTGAAACCTACAGTTGGTTTTTTATCGCATATATCGGTCAGTATGGAAGATATTTTAGTAAAATTCTGCAATGGTTTTAGAAAAATTCTGAAATGGTTCCCCAGTTTTTGAAATATCGAACTGAAATTGGCGGACACGCACTTTTCTACTCTCTTCTCATACTTTAATAGCCGCTTGCAAATTGACCGATTAAAATCATGCGCTTATATAGAAGACTTATTTATTTGAAGAGATATCTTTACGATATTTGGCTTAAGTTATTATGTAGTAAAGCAGTGTCATATGCGCAGAAATCATTCATATCGGATTACTATAGCACATAGTTAGCTGTCAAACAACTGATGAAAATTAAGTTCTTGTATGAAAAATTTTTTTAATTTGACAAGATATCGTTACGAAATTTTCAGCAGATTATTGTTCAAGATAGTGCTACAATATTCAAATATATTGCTCAGATCGGACCTACTAAAGCGTATAGCTGTCATACAAACCGAGCGATCAGAATCAAGATACAAATTTGTATACCCTTATTTGCTATAAAAAATGCATCTGTGAATAGCGTTATAGCAAAAATACTTCAATACCTTTTTCTTGTTTTTTTATTATGATTTGTGCAATATTGCAGTGACTCTTAATTTATATTTATTTTGTGCAAATATGCGAAAAACTTATCTGGCTTTGCACAAACTAATGTCTATGTAAGCAAATTAACCAGCGGTAATGAGTAAATGAATATTGCAACAAAATAACTGAATTTATTGGCATTTTTAATTTATGCATAAAATATTTGTCAATCAAATATTGAATATAATTCATGCATTTTTCGCATTTTCCCCTAACAAAGCAAAAAGTTGCGTATACGCCATGACAGCCGAAGTGTGAAGTCAGCTATTATTTATTTGCTACACAAATCCGCATTACACTTAAAAGCATTTGCGCACACATTTGCGTCGTAAATATAATGTACGTACAAATTTACTGCTGACGGCGCGTTAAAATTTTATTATTAAAATGTTTGCAGAGCGCAACAATTGACGCGCATTATCATTTATATGCTTGCATGTGTATGAGTAGGTGTATTGTGCGCACAGAAGACAGCAACACAATATAGTGCCATGCTCTTTTGTGACTTGTGACATCGCATTTATGTTATGATTATCATAAATCACTAGACTGTGTCGCACCTTTGGCTCGTTTTCCTTACCATTGTTAGCGCACTTCGCACTTCACTGCCTCCACAGTGAATCAATGAATCGCGCAAAGACAGCGACAACAACAGGAAAAGCTACAACGGCGCCGGCAAAGTGGAAAAATTGACAGGTGTGCATAAAAATCATATTAAAAAGTGTAAAATATGCAAAATACGCAAGCGCGTGGGAGCACACACACGTCTCTGCTTGAGCGGGTGCGTGGCTGTGTGTGAAATAAATTTAAATGGAAATTGAATAATAGAAAAATGTCGCGGCGTAAATTTCAATACACCTGAGCGGGTGTGTGGTTGGGGCGCGCAAAGTAATGAAATTTTTTCCGTTGCCAAATATGCGCAATAAAATGCAAAAAGGCGCACACACACGCATGTATAAGTAACAAGTGAGCTAATGTGCCCTTGGGAAAAAGTCAGGTGTTGCTAAGTGCAGATATAACGTGCATTAATTTTCTTATATTCTCAGCAGGTGTTGTGGGAATAGGCGGAGGACATGTGGAGAAGGAAAGGAATTACTAAGTGAAGAATATAATAAATGTTTTTAGATAACAAATAATGATTAAATGTGCTCAGTTGTTGATTGCTTTTGTAATTTTAATTTTTTGGAAGAATTATTTATAGTTGTAAATGATACTTTCTTTGTTTTTGTTTAGTAAATAATTTTTGAAAAGTCTTTACATACCTAAAGCAGAAAAAAAATTAAATGCAAAATTTTAGAAATTTGAATATTGTGAAAACTTTTTTTAATAAAATTAATTTGTGAATTTTGTTTGCCTTTAATTTTTAAGATTAGAAAATATGTTTAATTTTTTTAAATATTTTTAATTTTTTAAATTATAAAATTTTTATATATTTTAATTTTTATTTGAATTTTAATAGGCTAATTATTTTTTTTAATTTCTTATTTTATAAAAAATGTTTGGTTTTTTTAACTGAAAATTTTTTTATATAATAAACTTTAATTTTTAATTTAATTAAAATTCTCTATTATTATATTTATGTATTTTTTTCTTAATTTTTTATATCATAAAATATTTTTTTATTTTTTTTTTAATTATAAAATTTTTATATACTTAATTTTTAACTTAATTAAAGTTTTCTAATTTTTTTAAATTGTTTATTTTATAAATTTTTTTTTTTTAATTATAAAACTTTTATATTTTTTAATGTTTTTTGTTTTGAAATATAAATTTAAATTTTTTAAATTTTTAAAGCACAAAAATTTTGTTTTGTAAAATTATTTTAATACATAACTAAAAACCTTTAGAAAAATATAAACAAAGCATCTAATATATTTTTCTTTTTATTTTTTTATTTCCAGTATACTTGCTTCCTACACACAACACATATTGTGCAGCATATAAGGTAAGTTCAGTTATTACTTTAAGTTAACTTTATATTTTTATCTTAGTTTTGTATCGTTTATTTGTGTAATTATTAATACCTTATAATTAAAAATGTAAAAATAAAGAAAATCCATAAATGAGTTATTACGATGAAGACATTAAGGGCTAAGCATCAAGTTCTTATGCAAAAATTAATATAACACCAAAAACGAAAATGCATTGATTGGTCACCATAGTACTACAGGCTGCTTCCAATAAATTCAAGCTGAGAGGCGTTGTTAAATCGCATGATCTTGCAGACCACGCCAGAGACCCACGACTCCAGATAATGCGCTCACCAAAAGTTTCCTTCAATATATTGATTGCTTCGCTGACTATATGGTATAAAGCGCCGTCATATTGGCACGTACTCGTATGGTCGCCTACATCAACATGCTCTAATTCAAGTACGAAAAAAACATTAATTATCATTCAAACTCTATAGTGTTTCCCATTGAATTTACCATTATGGCTGGCTTCGTTTTTAAATAAGCTTGGTCTGATGGTTTGCTCTGCCCATAGAGACCATCAAACAGTGGCTTTTTGAGGATTTGAGGGTGTCTCAACAATGACTTTTGATTCATTCAACCAAAAATGTACACAATTTTTTGATGAAAACCAAACCATTAGTTTTTTTTGGTAATAAATTTTGACTATTCGCAAAAGTTGTTACAGTAGGTGAGTTTAACGCATCGTTTCAGTGTGAAATTTGCGAGAAATCGATTTTTTGTTACATTATCTTTGTTTTTTTTTAAATCTTCCTATTTTTTCTACAAAAAACTATGGAAAAAAAGGTCAAATTCGATACCTTTCAAAAAAAAAAAATCTTTTCGGAGGTTCACACTGAGACGATCCCTTAAAATTAAATGGCACATCAAACTGAATATAAATCAAATAACATCTTTCAAGAAGACCAACTCTATAGGAAATATTATCTTATTAGAAGCCATTAGTCTTAAAAAACATCCTTTATAATGAACAACACTTTCTATCTCTACATAAATGCAGGACAAGTATTCTAGGTTTAAGTTTATTGCCTTGGTTCTTCAGGGGTTCCCATTAAAATTTAAATGTCAGCAAATATGTACGTAAAATAGTTTTTATGTCCCACAATTTGCTTAATGAGACTAGGTAAGGAAGGCACTCCTCAAATATATAAAATAATAAAAAGATCAGCATATATTTTCTTAGTACTAACTAGAAAAAAAGGAAATAAAATATAACTGTATCCGTCCCTTTGCACTCCATTGCAGAAGTTGGGCTTAAATTGAACCCGATTTTTACGGCATTTTACGGCATGGAATTCGCCACTCTTTTCTAAATTTACTAAAGAGATTTAAATATATATATTTATTTTTTACCCTTTACTATAAATTAAACCTTAAGTTCATTTTCTAATATAGATTCCAGAGGCATTTATCAGAGGTTATATTATATTTACAAGTACGAAAAATTTGATTTAGAAACAATATCAAAAGTAGAAACGTTTTACTTTGTTGAAATAAAATATTATTTTATATAATGTATTATCCATTTCATTTACATAAATCTGATTACAAATATTTTTTTGCAAGAATTTGCAAGCACATATTCCCTGCATATTCTATTTGCAAACCTATTTTCAATTACTCTCACCATTTCACCTTTTACTCTTACGTGCAACATTTTCAATTGTCTGGCAGATAATACGCGTGGCATTGTCATAAATTGAAAATTGAAACTGTGTTCCACATCGCGAGCATATCTATTCCTTACATGTATACCTACACACATGCATACTCGCATAAGCCGAAATTTCACGTCTCACGAACATCAAAACAAGCGAACTTAATAAACACGAACAACAATATGCGTTGCTGCAATGCTATTTATTGTTATTGCACGTGCAGTTTCTTCGTAGCCTGTGTGACCTTGTTAAGTTTATTTCAAGGTATTTGACAGGGAACTGTTTTCTTGTCGCAAACGCTTCAATGGCAACAACTGGCTGATGTTGCTAGCTCTAACTTTGACATTTTAGACATTTTTGTTGTTGTAAGTTCTTATTGTTATCGTAAGTGATTTTGTGGAGGAATATTTGATGCTTATAATAGCACTTATATACATATGTGGGAGAAAGTACTAAAGTTTACTTCAAGCTCAAGAGCATCTTAAGGTGTTATAGACATACATAAACGTGCATGCCAGGAAAATATTCATTTTGTGAATTCTGTTCGAAGATCCATTCTATTTAATATAATAATACAAAAAAGTGAATTAAGTCTATATTCACAACCGGCGATTAATTTCTAAAATTTTCGGATTGCCTGGATCTCAAAGTCGATTTCCACGTGGATCTACGAAAACAGGTATCTGCCAATGAGTAAAACCCTTCTGCTTAAGATTATGTGAACTCCAATAAGAAAAATATCGTTAGATAAATGAATATATATAATGATCGAAGTAGCAGCCAAAATCTCGATTTTTTGACAAAATAACTGCATCCCAAATAAGTCGTATTTTTGCTTAATAAGTGGCTGAAAAAATCATAATTATTATTGAAGTCTTATTTCTTTGATCATTACCTAATAAATATATAAAAGAAGGTCGAGTGTACATTTCAAATCGATCGGTTTAGTAGTTTCAGAGAAATTATCCTCACCGTCATGAAGTCAGCATTTCGTGAAAACGCAATTAAAGTTTTGTTTACCGTTCATACTAAGCTTAGCAACTCACTCTCAAATCTTCTAAGCTATGGACCGAATCAACCTCAAATTTTCGGATAATATTTCCATGTTATTGTATGTCGATATATCTGCAAAAGTAATTTGATTTATTAAAATTCAGAATTGGGTATAACACCTTAAGTTCTTCAGTTCTACTTAAACAGATTACCGTCAAGGCTAAGCTCTGTTTATATAGTCTTTATATGACTCCACTTAAAGTTCCTAACTTTTATATGCAATAAAAAATCTCCGAAAATGCGATCCAAAGAATCTAATTAAGCTGATGTTCAAATAATACCTAGCATTTTCTTTAACTGCGAGAGTAGAGTGTATGGCCAAAAGGGCTGTTCTAATAAGGTAACTAATTAGTGAGTTATATACTTGTATATGAAGCTTGGTTATACATATTTCTTCGACTTAGAAAAATCTCGCTAGTTGTACTACTGTGATCAAATTGAAAAGGGAATTTTGTCCATTTTTTCTCCTTTAAAGTAATCCCTTCTTGCTGCAATACACTTATGCCAACGAATTTTCTAGTCATCATAGCACTTGGAAAAATCCTCTGTCGTGATGGCCATCAGAGCCCTCTTCGTTTCAGTTTTTATATCTTTAAAACGGTGTCCTCGGAGTGATCATTGAATTTGCTGTGGATGCGACACGATATTAGTTGAAAATGTGGCGAAATGATCACGAATAACCAACGCTGTATGAGATGGTGCATTGTCGCACTTCTTTGTTCAATAAATTCAGACATACAAGTAGTAAGAGTCGAAGAGTTCGCTTTTAGAGCCTTACAAAACAACGAGTATCTCAAATACTAAGGAATATTTTGACGTGAAATTTACAAACAAACAAGTCAACAAACATCGGAATGGAGGGAAAAAATCGAACTGAAACTAAAAAAGCCACGCCAATGCCGCTCAAAAAAAAAAAGGTGATGTTCATTGTTTTTTCGATATTCGTGGTTTGTTGTGTCATAAATTTGTTCCGGAAGGACAGACGGTCAATAAGGAGTTTTATTTGGCCGTATTGAAGGCTCGAATTGTAGAAGGACAATTCATATATTTTACACCATCGCATCGAGTCGCGATTGTGACAGAATTTAAAGCCAAAAACGCAATGAATACCATCGACCACCCACCTTATTCCCCATATTTGGCTCTGTGTGATTTTTTCTCGTTCCCCAAACTGAAATTGCTGCTCCTTGGAACACGTTTTCAGTCGATCGAAGAGATGAAACAAAATTCGCTAAAGGAGATGAAGGCCATTCCAAAAGGTGCTCATGAATAGTACTTTGAGGACTGAAAAGGTCGTTGCCATAACATATGGTGAGGACTACTTTGAAGGCAACAAAATAAATATTAATGAAAACTTAAATATTTTGCGTTTTATTTACAATTTTCGGGCACTTTTTTCACAATGTTTATCTGAAACAAAAACCAATTTTTTTTGAACCAATATAAACCTTGAATGAATTACAAATATTGATTACTGGACGCTATTTAAGGTCTGTTTTAGAATACTGAATTCTATAATAAATATACTACAAATGGAAAATTGTAGTATTTTTTTTAGAGTTTTTAGAAATTTGAGTTTCTTTTAATACTGTTAATCTTCGACATGTATGTGCATATATTGTTTGCTACGAAACAATCGCTAGTACTCTGTCACAGAGAGAGAGAGAGTGTTCAGAGTCAATTTAGAGTGCTTTTAAAGCCGGATATTCATATATGATTTAACAAGGTGCCAGCAAAATGTTTCCATTTTACAAGGAAGGTTTTACGTAAAGCCGAATGTACGACGACAACAGCAGTAACTGTGATAACAATAAAAGCAAGTGGCAATAAATTGAAAACAGAGTCATGTTGGCTTACATTTGGGCGAAGGCATATAAGTGGAATTGTCTGTATGCTACATTGTATGTATATAAAAGCATCTATATATATATATATATTTATATATAGTTATATGTATATTTTTATAAAAGTGCGTATGAATGTGTGTTGCCTGTCATTATTGGTGTTGATGCTCTCACTGTATTGCTGTATTTTATTGCTATTCTTTTATACAAAAATGTGAAAATGTTGTTATCGTTGTTGTTGTTGTAGTCGACATGTTTCTGGCATATGCATAAATATTGTGCACACAAACGATAAAGTTTTCACAGCAATGACAGCAACAAAAGCAACAATAGCTGCAAAATGTTGGTACAGTAAGTGCTAAGGGTGGCAGGTTTTCGTTGGCTATATACATGTATGTGTGTGTGTGTTTCGGGTAGTCGCTTCGAGGTGATTTCGCCGCAAATTCTACAAAGTCAAAGTGAAAAGTTTTGCTTTACTCAAAATTCAAAGTGATAAAGTTGGTGATGTATTGTTGCTGTTGTTGTCGCATGTCGCATTGTACTTAGTCAGCGCTTGTTATTTGTTGTTGTTGTTGCCATTACACGGCTATTCTGGTCTCATTGAAAGTCGATTTAAATTCAAATGAATTTTTTATTTTTCCATTTTATCGAAAACAAATCAAGTCTTTTTTATTTTATTTTAACTCGAAATAAAAAATTAATCGCTACTTAGAACAGTATTATGAGGCAAAATGCCAAAAATATATATATTTTGTAAAGCGCTCGTTTTCCCAAATTGATGCGCGCGCACAGCTGCGAGGATTCTGTTTTGGCTTCGCAAAATTTTTCGTCTTTTAATGAGTTGCTGTGAGTTAAGAATTTTTAGCAAAGTTAGCATAAATTATTTTTTATTTTCTTCAAAGTTGTTTGCCAAGATTTGTGCACGGCAGCCATTCTGCCAGTGCATTGTGGTGGCGGCGCCGAGTGTGAGTGCAGCAAATTTATTTGAAATTTAAATCGCTTTTAGTACTTGCCGCTGCCGCGTAAGAGAAGCCCCGAAGTAGAATTTACGAAAAATAATGTATGCCAAAATATTGAAAAACTTTGTGGAAAGTGAAAAAAGGTGAGTGAAAATTCAATTAGAATTCTCAAAGTTTATTACAAAGCTCTTAAATTTTGCTTCAAGTTTGCCGTGCGATCATTAAAATTATGGAAAAGTGTTATTAAATTAACTTGTCGTGATTTAGTGCTTTATCATAGCGGAAAAGTATGTCAGGTACAAGTGTAAAAGGTGCAAATATGACGTTTAATGTTTTCTACTTTCACCAACTCGAATGTAAAGAAAATGCACTAATTAGAAATTACGCTGGTTAATAAAATTTTTTAATTTTTTTTCACATGACAACTCATACTAAATTTTGAATGTACTTGCACCACTAAGCAATAAAGAAAAAAAATGACACGCAGATTTATTTGTACCATCAAAATATATATAAAAAGTACTAAAATTAGCTAAATTTAGAGCAATTATTGCTTAATATGGAAACATTTTCATGATTTTCGTGAATATTTGGCTGCTGAAAGGCACTTTAAAGTCTTCTGCTCTCCATTTCCCTTGATAGCGTTTCCACATTAAGAAAATGTTCTAATGGATTCTCTTGTCGTGTTCGTCACTCACAGCACCCAAGTTTGTCAGAAACCATTTGTAATTTTATACATTTTAGTCCAAGGCCATGAGCAACAGGCACTGAGGAAATTTATTTCCAGCATCCTTGCTTTCAAACTAGTTTTTGAGTAATCAATAAACAATCGCCAGTAATTTGGATCATATTCATATCTCATATTGCTCGAGTCTAAGTAAAATAACAATCGCTTATATGATTCTTTGCAAATTGCATGTGTCCGGGTCTTGTTTAGCTCAACCTAAAGCAGTCTTACACACGTTGCATGTTTAACTTCTATGTGAAACTTAGGATTTATCTTGCTTCCTCCCAGGGAACAAAAAATATGTTTATTTTATTTTTGAAAATAGTGATTACGAGGTTTGACAATTAAGTAATAAGACTGGTTTTATTGCCGCGCTTGTGGTAAACCTGTGACCTTGAACCTTCGGTGAAAAATCGGTGGTCAAAGGAACCTATTCTGAGTCGATTACGCATATCCAGGCGGCCGTGACGAGGGTACTCGCGGACATCCCAGTCGAAGCGTTCCAGAAATGTTACAATGTTACGAAGCATGAAAAACGCGCTGGAATCACTGTATAGCTACCCAAGGGGACTACTTTGAAGGGGATGACAGAGTTGTAGAATAATTTTCAAATATACGGTTTTTATGGAATCAGTCTCATTACTTAATTGTCATACCTCGTATTATTGTAATTAGCGAAAGTTTCTCGGCTCTGGATAGTCTGTGTATCACGTAAATCTAATCAAACTAGGTATAGGGTCCACCCATCCGTGTTAGTGATCACTTGATTAAAAATTGTGATATCTAATGAAATTTGGTACACTTGTTCCTTAACAAAAAAGTGAGCACGAGTTCGTCGATGATATAAACGGACCACTGCCCTCAAAACCACTTTAATCGAACACTAAAGTTAGATAAGAAATAAAAGTGTAATTTAGTAAAGAGGATTGCAATAGCAAGAGACACCTGTGGTTCGAAAATTTTTGAAAAGTGGCCGTGGCCCCACTTCCTAGTATAGGGTGGGTCATCTAACGTTTTAATTTTGAATTATCTATATTTCGACATTGGAAACGTCAAATACCATTCAGTGACAGATATTCAGTAAAAAGTCTAAAATTTACGAAATGGGTCGCTATTCACTATTCTACAGTTCTCAGATTGGGCAGAAGATCGTTTGACCGAAGATGGTCAATTTTTCCGAAAAATCATCTTTTCGGACGAGGCTCATTTCCACCTCGATGGTTACGTTAACAAGAAGAATTGTCGCATTTGGGGCACAGAAAACCCACACGTAATCGTCGAGAAGCCAATGCACCCAGCACGAATCGCTGTATAATGCGGATTTTGGTTTGGTGGAATCATCGGCCCATTTTTCTTCGAAAATGAAGAAGGAACCGTAACCATCAATGGTGAGCGATATCGCGAACCGAACCGAATTTTTCTTCAAGCAAATTGAAGAGGAAGACTTGGACAACATTTGGTTCCAGCAGGACGGCGCTACGTGCCATACAGCAAACGCTACACTCAAACTTTTACGCCCTATCTTCGAAATTTAAAATTTTATATGGCCCACCCTATACTAATCAAATATTCTGAAATTCATTAAGGTACCATCATGAATGATATAGAGTAAGTCACACGGATGATATACGTTTTTTATATGGGGGCTAGGTCAAGCACACATATGAGAGAATAATTATAAAACATGAACGTAAAAAAATGAGGTAGAACTCATATATTTTTGGTACAGTAAGTTTAAAAGTCCTCTTCAAATAAAATGAAAGCAGACAAACAAAAGAAATAAAATTGCATCCATAAATATTAGAAAATTTTGGTATGATATATTATATGAAGTTACATTAGATCGGATATAAGTGAAAATATCTGCAGATAAGCCACAACTTCATATTACTCATCCTTACAGTAACAAACGTTGAATTTTAATTATCCATCATCATTTTTTAGATTCTTTTTTTTAAGGTTGTCGGAACATAATTTTATTTCCTAACTAAAGAACTTACTCTCCTTGCCACAACTACCACCACCCAGTCAGTAAAATTAACCCAAAAAACACAAATTCAAATTGATTTCTATCGGAGTTAGCAAATTCAATATCCGTCACATTTAAATACAATTTCAATTTTATCTAATTAATCTTTCATTGACGTTAGCAGAGTGGGAGAGAAAAATGAAGTGAAAGAAGATATACTTGCTTGTACACACACTTATCTGGCTCACAAGCTTAATGCAAACAAGCAAGGTGGTGCGCCGACCCGTCTGTCGCTCAAAAGCCGGAAATTAATTTTACCAATTTTTTGCATGTCGGAGACGAGCGAGCTACTCACGCCACGCTAGCAAACCTGTCATTGCAAATGATTTTTTCATCTCATCACACTGCCAGCAGTGTACACACGCACCACCATCGACCGACGTGCAACCAACCTACCACCGGACCAAACTCAAACTGACCACTCACCAAACATGCGCGCACGTGATGCCGACACACTTTATCACTTGGGCCTCACGCCGCCGTGACTAAGGCCTCAATAATAACAATGAAGCTGCTGTTAAACATGTTGAAAATACTGATAATGGTTTTGTGGTTCGGCATTACCCGTCGTACATGCTTAAATACTTATACTTATAAATATATGGCGTACATGTTGTCCGCCCTTCACTTTTATGTCCAACACAGTAGCAGCAGCAGCAGCTTATGTCTTTTTTACTCAACGGTCATGCTGTGGCGTTGTGACGTTGAAACATTATCGCCCATTTGGTTCGGGTCATCATTGATAAATAATGTCCTGACATTAATTCGAGGCTTTAAGCATTAATGCGCATTAAACGTTGTTGTAATTTGTAGTAGCGCCCTTGAAAGTATGCAATAAACTGCACACACAAAATCACAAACGTGGCGGCTTCGATTGTGTGAACTTGTGAAACATGTCCGGTTGGTGCGCCTAAAAGGCGGCTAGGATGAGTTGCTGTTTGAATTAATTGGGTACACAGAGTCTGAGAAGTGACTTGAATACATCTATTTACTTCTCTCTCTTGTATGTTTCTATGTAAAATCGCTTTTCCAATAAAATTTTATTCGGCGTTAGTATATTGCTGCAATATTTATCTCTGTTACGGCTCATTTCATGTATAGTAGGTCTTCTTTTTCCAACGTCTTTATTAGATTTTTTGCTTTCACATATATATTTGATACTGTGTCAGACATTTTATTGCAAATCTAGCCTTATTTCATTACCGTTGTTACCCTAGTTACCTAGTGCTGTACTATATTTTCCTCTCTCTTCTGTTCTCTCTTGTTGCAAATTCATTTATATACATATATCTTTCCGACGTTAAGTTTTTTCTATTCTCTTGCCGCATTCAAATTAATTGCCTACCTTGTAAATTGCTACTAATTGTTTTCGCATTTCATTCAAGTACTATAAAAGTCGCCATGGCGCCTAAAAGTGTGCTAACGTACTTTCTAAAGAATTATACAGTTTTTGTGTGTTCTCCAGTCCTTCACAGCCACTTAGTTATATTGGCCTACTATATGTGGCGCAAAGCCTTAAGTAATTTAGATTTATGACAAGCAATTATTTTTTGAAACATTTCTCTTTGTTATAATTGGTTGAGTCATTTGTGGGAAATATATGACTGCCTTTGGATAGTGAGGTACAGGATATACAACATAATCAAATAAAGAGTAATGGGTGCGAATTTCGGATGAGAATCTTGGCAAAACAGTGACTCGGTGGAAGATTCTTTAGCTTTTTGTAGTTATTTTATATATATTTATTGTATTACATCGATTTAAACTTGAGTGACTTCTTGTGACTATATTTCGCCAATATTTAGACTCATATTTCATACTAAATTTTTGTCTGAATCATCATCATTCATCATCAAAGATCATTCAATCTATTAAGTGATCCTTGTAGAACCAGTTTTGAATTTGGCAATCTTACAAGACTACTTATAGAACCCTGTTGCCTAGTGCATCTACTATTTTATTAAATATGAGGATAAGTTTCGGATTTACTTTTACTGTGATTCATGGTTTCTGGACCAATTGACTTTCTCTACAATTTAACTATAAGCCTGAGTATGAAATCCCTCGACTGACTTTCTCTTGTTAACACTTTTCGACTAGAAATATTATATCACCAAATTTCTTTAAAAAAAAATATAATTTTAACAAAACTACCAATATCCGACGCCATGCTCAATGTTCTGTTAGTATCTTTGGGAAGCATGGACAGTTCTTTATCGAAAATTTCTTTCAGAATAATGCAGCCACGTATCTAAAATCTGTCCTGCACGTAGGAAAAATGTCGATATCTAGTTAAGGGTTCTCTTGAAGTCTTGTTTCTATTACATAATATCATATCATAATGCTTTCTGATTGTCTGCAATGTAGCAACTGAAGACTCAAAATTATATTACCCAATATTTTCCAAGAAATGTTGCATATCTAAACAGGCTGCTAGTTTCCAAAAATACTTATTCTCAAGGAACTTTCTTAACGACTAAGTTTAAAGATGGCTCTCGGCTATAACCGTGTAAGCAGTGTCTATGACAATAAAGAAGCAGAAGATGACAAAACTTATTTCTGCCTACTGTTAACCTTACTAGCAGAAATGAGAGGTCAGTATTCAATAGCGTAAATAATAACTCCAGACTTCTTTAACAAAACGTCCACTTTTCTGAAACTTTTTCTGAATTTGTGCGAATACAAATTGCGCAGAGCAAAAAGTTATTTTTCTTCATCTCTTTCTTTGCATGCCACAAGTGACAGACTTTTCTTATCTTGTTTTCTACCTCCGCTCTATTATGAGCTTGGCGAACGAAAAATAAAAACTCAACGAAATAAGCGCAAATTTTGCGTAGGAAATTCCAAGCATTCTACCAAGAAGATTCTCATTAATTTCTAAATAAATACATGTGGGTTGAATTGGTTGAGATGAAATGGAAAATAAGTAGGTGAATTATGGGTTTGGTGATCAGGAAGAACAATTTATATCCTGAATACTGTAAATGCCATGATGTTTATGACACACAGCAGGAAATGTCGGTGATCCTTTAAATATACTTATATTGGATAGTCGAAAAAATATTTCGTATTTTGTCAATAGATGTCGTTGCAGTAGTATATCTCTAGTGCTACTAATCATATTGTGTCATACTATTAGTGTTGGAAAGGTGAGATTTTAAACTTCGTTTATCATTCACCAAAAAAAACTAATTTCGGGGAAGTTGAAAAAAAGTTGCCGTTCTAGAAATTTCAATGTGAAAGATGCAACTCTCTCTGGTCGACCTATCGTTGAAAAAGTCGATGAAATGATGGAAAAAATTCATCATCAAACGGTTTTGAACCATTTATAAAAGGCTGGCTAGAAAAAGAAACACGATGTTTCGGTATCACATGAATTGTCTGTGGAGAATTTAATGGATCGAATTAACATCTGCGATCCTTTGGTAAAACAAATAGAAACCGAACCATTTCTGAAGCGAATGCAGGAAAAAGATCATGGTCCAACCGTGGCGAAGTTGCAAAAATGATCGCAAAGCCAGGCTTGATGCCTCGAAATGTTTTGCTGAGTGTTTGGTAGAATTGGAAAGGAATCATCCACTATGAGCTGCTCCAACCTGGTCGAAAGATTGATTCTACATTTTACTGTCAACAGCTAACGAGATTGAAGCAATCAATCGAAAAAAAACGGCCAGAACTGATCAACAGAAAGGGCTTCGTCTTCCATCAGGACAACGCTAAACGACAAACATCTTTGATAACTCGGCAAAAACTGGGAGCGCTTGGTTGGGAAGTTTTGATGCATCCAGCAAATAGCTGTGACCTTGCACCATCGGACTACCATTTGTTTCGGTCAATGCAGAACTTCTTTAATGGAGTAAAGTTGGCTGCAAGAGCAGCCTATGAAAATTACTTGTCGCAGTTTTTCGCCGAGAAACCAGAAAAGTTAACACTGATAGAATAATGTCTCTAGCGAAAATTGCAAAAAGTGGTGGACCAAAATGGTATTTATTTGGTTCAGTAAAGCTCATAATAAATACAAAAAAATAAGTTGAAATTTGAATAGAAATACTAAAAGACTTTTTCGATTACCCAATATATGAATAAACAGCATGACGAGCTGAGTCGGTTTAGCTACGTCCGTCTGTCTGTTTATATACGAACTAATCCCACAGTATTCGAGTTATCGATCTGAGATTTTGTACTCGTTCTTTGCTCTTTAAGGAGTTGCTAATTTTACAATCGTAGGTTATAATCGTACTACTATAGCATATAGCGGTCGTACAAACTGAACTGTCGGAAATAAGTGGTTCCTTGGAAATCTTTTTCATTTGCAGAGATATCTTCTCGAAATTTCGCACAGGCAATTATCTAGGACAGCGCTACAATTTCCAGATAAATCGTTTAGATCGGATTACTATAGTATATAACTGCCATAGAAATTAACAATTGGAGTGAAGGGCTTCTACGGAAAGCTTTTTCATTTAACGAGATATCTTCAAGAAATTTAGCACGGGTTGTTGTCTAAGGCAATGATGCAATTTCTGAATTAAACAGATCGTATATATATAATGTATATATAATATAGCTGGCATATAAACTGAACAATGAAAAGTTAACCGAGGTTCAAATTTTGCTTGCTACTATTCTCTATGCCTTATTGCCTCTCAAGATTTCATCATCTTGTATGACTGAGGGCTGTGCGAGGTCGCTTTTTGTCTAGGTAGCGTTAATCGGTTGTTTTTGGCCATGTTGTTTGATAGTTCTACCAAATATATATATATTTAAATGCAAAGAGAATATAATTTTCTTTTTGAATTTAATTTTAATTTTAATATGAGTTTTGAATGCAAAATATTTGACTTACCAATTTCACACTCAGTTTATTTGTCAGTTTGAAACCTTCAACTACCTTCAACTAATTCTTAGGATTGTTAAACCTAAGCATGAATGTGGCTTTAAATGGTAAAAAAAGGACTAGAGTCAAGCCTAAGCGACTCAAGCCACCAAATACGAAAGTGAAGACCTCCTTAAACGTTACTAATTTTATATCACACATTACGACTTCGGATATCGTAAAGAAATGCATTTCTGATAGTAATAAAACTTGGTGCTGAAAGTATATGTATATGTGACCTGGTCTACGGAAAGGGGCTTAGGTGTCAAAAAATCAATTTTCCCTATTTAGTTGACGAAACGAGTATTTTATTTTTAACAGCTGTTTCCCAGAAAACTAGTTTTCGCACGTTAGCTCCCTTTTCGTGGACCAGGTCACATATAATGAAAATTATGGATAGAGGAAGTACTCTCTAGTATCCATATATCCAAAATAATGCTGTTTGAACTTCCAGTAGACTATATACCTAACTTTAGGGGTTAGTGTGAAAGATATCATAATAAAATTGAGTGAACCTTTTATCTTAAATATTCCAAAAAAAATAAAAATAAATTAAAATTTTAACTCAAATATTCCACAAAAATAAGAGCACTATCCCACATATGGTAATCTATGCTAATTTTCACTTTTCCCAATTTCTGAATTTTTTTTTTCGTTTCACCCAATTTCACACACCGAATCCAAATTTGTTTGCTTTGCCTGCTGTCGCTGCTCCGCATAGTTTTCTTCCTCATTTCTTGAGTTAAATTGTTTGCTTGGAAAAAAAGCAAAAGAGCAAACTATTCGGCTAAAGTTTAGTAGGCAAGTGTCGGCAGTAAGTTCGGCGGCAGCCAGCTGCAGGCAACATGTTGCAATTACGCACGCTGCAAGTTGGCTACATAATTCTGACAACATTTGCATTAATTATCTCCAATGCAAATTGTGCTCGAATTCAATTCAAATTCAATTGCAGTGTTGTGTTCTCAAGGAAAAAAATCACAATAAGTTTTATAAGAAGTGGCAAGCTGCTTGAGGCAACAAAATACTAGTAGTGAGCTTAGTTGCTTCCTATTGTTCTTCGACTGCCGCCTCAAGATGAAAATCATTAATTTCTCAGCACTTCACTGACTATGCAGTCCAGATATATCATGTCTGATGCAAGCAAGCTGCGAATTTTCGACGTTGTTGCAACAACTGTCACCACTCATCCCAACTCTGCGCCACTCACCACTCAAATGCAATCGCAAGCCAAATGCACCAATGAATTGTGAAAGCTTGAAGGAGTTAAGTTAAGTTGCGCCGCACACACTGTTGAGTGGTCGCAGTTAGTTGGCAACGCTGGACAAAAACAGATTTTAATTTTTTCTATTTGCCACTTTGGCAAGTTTGTTGAAAATTTTGCCATTTGTTTTGTCGCCAGCATTTGGAGCTGCCACCTGCAGCAGCGGCAGCGGCAGTTGCACGCTGAAGTTTGGTACTTTTCAGTTGCGGCTGTTGCCTTCAATTCTTACTGCTTCTCCATTTTATATGATTGCTTTTGTTGTGTTTTATTTTCCGTTTCGTTTTTTTTTACTTGATTCTCCTGCCTGCTTGGCATTTGGCTACAAAAAAGTTTGCCGCCTCGTTTGAGCAGCTACTGAAATTTTCATTTTCAATTAAGTTCGGCAAAAGTTTATGCTGCTAACACCAGGCAATCCTGCCGTCCGTCGCGATGCTGGTGGCGTTTTTGTGACTGTGCAACTGTTGCATTTGGCAGTGTGTTGTAGCGCGTGTCGGTGTGTCAAGAGTGCGGCTGCAAGGAAGCAGCAATAGTTGTCGTACATATATGGGTGTCCTTCAAGCGCAGCTGCTCTTCCTGCTGTGGAGTGGCTTAGCTTATCCTTTGGCTGGCTTTCTATATTGATATTTATAAAAGTATGTATGTATGTGTGTGTGTGTGTGTCGGTGCTATTCAACAATGCCAGTTGCCATTACAGCCACAATGCTAGCAACGTTTTCGGGCACACGCTTTTACCTTACTGAAACCAATTTTTTCTGTTCTGCTGTTGCATGTCCATATGCCATAGTATATGTACCTATGTTTTTGTGAACATATTTGATTGTGCAACATTTGAGTTCATTTTAATTTTGTTTTGAATAAATTTAGTTTCTTTTCATACTTTGGTATTGACAAAAAAACAACAAAAATAATAAAGAATTTTATTTGAAATAATTAAAAATAATTAGAATTATACTTCTTCTCAATAAGAGTTAATAAAAAATTCCGATAAAAAATGCCACACGTATGAAGTGTACCGGGTTCATTTTTATAATTTTATCTGCGATTTAGACTAGAGCAAGGTAGGACCTTATGATCCACTTTTACTAATGGAACCTATTGTTATCGGGTACCAAAACTTTAAGTGCGTGTTTCTCAAAACGCTGTTTTCAGAGTAGACGAGCCAAATATTTTCTAAAGGGATGGACTTATTGACTTACAATTTTCAAACGACTTTCTTAGATATACTGTGTTTTCAAAAATATGATTCCTTAAAAAAAATTAAAAAATTAAAAAAAAAACACAAATTTTTAAGGCAACTCTCATGTTTTTTATTTACTGTAGCATCGACTCATTTAAATTTTTTGTATATAACATCATTCAAATGGCTTCCACGACTTCTTTTACCGGAATGAATTCGATGAACCCAAGTTTCGAGTACTTTTTCCACTAAATCACGTTATATGTTATGTACAGCAAGTTCAGTATTGCCATCTAAAGCTTGAAGAGAGTCTAGTTTATTGCTAAAAAGTTATGACTTCAAATCACCCCACAAGAAGTAGTCTAAGGGTGTTAAATCACAACTTCTTGGAGGTCATTTAATGTCACAATTTTTTGAATTAATCGAATCCCCAAATTTTTCTCGCATAAATTCGGTTGTTGCACGTGCTTTGATGTACATCGCCCAAACCTGTTGTAAGCAAATATTGCCAAGTTCAACTTCTTCCCATTGCGGCCAAAAAAAGTTGGTTATCATCGCTTTATATCGCTCTCTATTGGCAGTAACGGTGTCATCAACTTCAATTAGAAAAATGTACGAACCAACGATTCCACCAGACCAAAACCCACACCAAACAAACAATTTAGGTGAATGTAATGATTGTTCATGAATATTTTGTGCATTTTCTTTGCACCTTCTTTGTGAAAGTGAGCCTCATCGGCTAAGATGATTTTATTAATAAAATTGTTATCGTTTTCATGTTGTTCCAATGCAAAATCAACAAATTCAGGACGTTTACAGTTTTACAATGGTTTCAGTTCTTCAGTGAGAACAATTTTAAATGGATACAACCCCGAATCCTTTCGCAAAATTCGCCAGTTTGTGGTGTGAGATAGTTGCAATTCTTGAGCGCGTTTGGAAATCGACAAATTGCGGTCTTTAACTACACTTGCCTGAACGACAGTTATATTTTCATTACTTCTATTATTATTATGTAAAGTAAATCTACGCCCGAATTTTTCAACAATTCCATAAGTACATGTGGAAATGATTGAAAGGCCACTTAGAAATCATATCATTTTAATTGGAAAATCCGCAGTTTGCACATACTAACCACCTTTATAAGGTTCGAGGCTCACGTAAAACCTCTGCCGTACTTTGGGAGATCACTCCGTTAACATCTAAACGTCCATCAGTCCAGCTAATTCCCATACCACCCAGATCCCTAATGTCCGAGTTTTTACATGCACCAGTCCTCGACCTGGGCTTTGCAAAAACGCCCCGGCCTATCAGATCTGATGTAAAAATTCATTTAAAGGCCCAGACAGAATCTGAAGTCTGGGTTAGCCTCAACAAACCTAACGTCCCGGATGTACTAATAAGTCATTCGACCAATATAAGTATATTAGAAGATTTTTGATAATATTTTATATTTTTTCGCAACTCTTAAGTGTAAATTTTTTCTTAAAAACTACTTACTTTATAATGCCGTTATTTTTTCAAAAACCAATACTTTGACTAGTCTTTCGACCGTTGCCTCTATTTATCTACAGATATAAAAAAACTTATTTGGACTTTGGCTTTGAGATAATTTCGCTGTAAATCTGTCGGGTAGAAATAAAGGTTTTTGAAACTCTCTCCTCCGTGCTCTGAGGTCTTCGAGCTCGTTTATAAAGCAACGTAAACTACCACCCTTCACAAGCTTGGAGTTTTCCATATAAAAACTAATTTTAACTCATCTTGAACACTTCAATGTTCCGAAAAGCTCAAACTGGAGTTTATGAAGCAACTGCAGCCAATACTACTCATAATTTCAAGTTTAACAATATTAAAAATGATTTGTTAACTTCTCTCAAATATCACCCAAAGATTTCTCGGCCAATACTTTGAGTCGTCTAAAACACCTATAATATATACTTACACTCTAAAGATTAAAAATCCACATATGTATGTATTCATAATGCTACATTATCACCTAATTATACAAAATATTAATTCGAAATTTCAAAAAGGTTAACTTCAATTGAAATGCAATCCATTTCCAGTACAATCCCCATTTAATCAACCTTTTTTTCGGTAACTTTTTCGACTTATTTAATTTCACCACTGTTGGTTGCTCTCTAGAGCTTATTCTTTTAAATCATTTATTTTTTTCGTCCATTTCTGCATTGTGCTATGTACCCTCATTCGATTTGTGGCGCTGCTTTTTCATTCAATTAGCTCTGGCAGTAACTTTGTCTGCTGCGCGCATGCCGTTATTCTCCACGCAGCTGCATTGCATGTTGAACATGAATGCTGCAACATTGCCCGGTGCATGCCACTAGATACCACTTTTGCTCTAAATTCTACAGTTGGCAGCTTACATCCACACATTTTTTGCTGGAATTTATATATGTATGTGTATGCGTAGTTGCACTATTCATAGAATTTTCTCAAGCTGGTGGCGGATGTGGTGTGTTGTACCCTTCTTTTGCACCATTTCGTCCCTCCTCCATTTTATATTCACTGTACTTCGACGTCCTTGCAACAAGTTTGCTGGCACACCTGGCCACTCGGCAGCCTAGCTATTGCTGTTATTGAGAAAAATAACCCGCAGTTGTATTGGAATTTGAAACTTGGCAGTGTAGTGGTGAGGTAGATGCGCAGTGTGGGTGGTAGTAATGCAGACTGTACTTGTGCCTGGTTGTATATTTGCATTTGTAATTTTTCAATAGCCTGCAAGAGTCTTATTGAATTGCCCACAGTTTTATCAGGGTTACTTTGGTAAAAATATCATATACTATATATTACTAAGGTCCCAAATTGTGATCAAAACGTGAACTGAATTTTGAGCTTAATTTGAACAATTTCTTTTTTAATAAATTTTGTATAAAACAAGTGAGAAGTGTGCGTTTCACTTGTTGCACGAACAAAATAGTATATGGTTATTGGATTCCTCCTAAAATTATGCTAAAGTTAACATACTCTCATTCTTTACTACCGTTAGCAAAGTGTTAGTGTAGGTCATCTGCTCTTTCTTCACCTGTCATGCAACAGTTGATGTCAGCGATGATTTCCCTACTGGGCGCTTGCAAAATTGTTGATCGGTTAGTAACAAGTACGACCAACGGTACTTGAATTTTATTGCTGCCCAGCATAGTGTGCTTCTAGGCGCATTGAGTGCTGCTCCCAATGCGCAATGGAGGGGAAATGATTAAGCAGCAAAATTTGTAGAATAGAAAAGAGATTACGAAAATTTTATATTCAAAGTAAAATTTATGCTTCGACACAAATAAATAAACATATTTATTAAATAGAAAGTATGATTTTATGCTTTAAAACGTAATCTTATAAAAATATATTGAATATATGTGAGAAATAGTATCTAAATTTTTGTACATTTTCTATACAAAATATCATTTCTTCTAAACTCCACTATATAAAGTTCTGCTTCGCTTGAAGAAAAAGTCCGAAAAAAAATTTAAGAAATTATAGTGGTAAGGTTTGCGTGGCCACGGGTGTATGATGACAAGAAATGTATTGTTACTGGTGATGAGTCTTGGATCTATGCTTAGGATCCGGAAACAGACGATCAATCGGCCGAATATCGTGGCAAAGGTGAGCCGAAGCCAAAAAAATACGTTTTCTTCAATTATTGAGGTTGGATGCAATCTGAATTTCTTCCAACTGGCCAAACTGTCAACAAGGAATACTATTGGAGTATTATGCGTCGTTTACATGAAGTTATTCGTGAAAAGAGGCCTGATTTACGAGCCAACAACTCTAGGTTATTGCACCACGATAATACACCGTCGCATCATGTGTTGATTCTTCGTGAGTTTTTCGCCAAATTTTCAACCAATATCGTGCCGCAACTACTGTATTCGTCTGATTTAGTTCCATGGGACTTTTGACTATTCAAAAAACGACGCTTCCGCGGTGAGTCAATTAAAGACACTAAAAGTGAATGGATACACGCATTGAAGGCTGTTCCGAAAATTGACTTTATTAACTGTTTCGAGGATTAGAAAAAACGTTGGCACAAGCGTATTGGGACCATTAGAATTAGAATTAGAATGAAAGTTGAGGAATGCACTGCGACCTTTGGTCTATTGTGCCCTCTCCTGGCTCACATTGACTCACTCAGCCCCAGCGCATGAATAAAATCCAGCAGCTTGCCGGGTGCTGTGGGATATTAATTTGAAAATTATAAAAAAAATTTTACTGTTTTTTGCTCATAGTTGTAGTTCAGATCGGACCAGTATAGCTTATAGCTGTCATACAAACTGATCGATCAAATTGAAGTCCTTATATGAAAAACTTTTTCATTTGTCTTGATATCTTCTTGAAATTTTGCAAGGGTTATTATCATAAGAAATAATTAAATTTTTCAAAAAATTCTTCAGATCGGTTTACTATAACTTATAGCTGCCATACAAATTGGCCGAACCAAATCAAGTCTTTGAATGAAAACTTGTTCTTTTGTGGTGATTCTAGTTTAGCGTTTAATATTTTATTTGTTTTAACTCCGTTTTAGTTTTTTCGTTGGCTTAGTGGCATAACTTCAGTTTCAGCCGACTCAATGGCTGGTTCATTAGCAGTTTTTGTTTTCTTGTCGGCTTGCTGCTATAGCAATTTGCATGCTCTAAACCTGTTTCCGTCTCTAGTGGTTACACGAACACATAAAAATGTTATTCGCCTATTTCTCCTTGGCACGCCTGCTCCCCTCAAGTACCGTTGTTACAGCTGAAATATGCCACTTCTCCACAAAGCATATTAGATAATGAATTTTACAATTTCCACAGCTACAAAAGCAAAATGAAGAACACTCATAATTTTCTCCATCTTCCCATACCCTTACATTTTTCCTCGCCAACCGACCTGTTAGTGAGTTGGCGCTTTTTGCAGCTTATGCAAAGTTGTTGTCGAAAGTGCTTCAATCGATGTGCCAGCCATGAATGTTGATGAGTGTGCATTGGCAGTCAAACGGTGATGCCAAGTGGCAGGTGAGGGTGTATGTACAACACAAACAACAGCAACCAATAGAAATCAACTAAGTATTTGCCTATCGCCCACAGCATCCTCAACAGCTGCTTTGCTGAGTTACTACATAAGTTGTTTTCTACTTTTATTTCCGCTTTTTTCCCTTCGAGTTGTGGAAACTTTTCCATCATAAATTTTGGCGTTGCTGTTGTTGTTTTTGGTGTTCATCACTCGAGTACGAATACGAATACGAATATTGTTTGGTGATCAATAATGAGTGATAAGAAAAGTTTTAATAGTACGAACAGGCCGCGGCGAGCGGGCGAGGCATAACTGCCAAGTGCGCTCCAGAGCCAACGTGGTTGATCCAATCGCCATGCTTATCCGCATCCCGCAATTATAGCGAAAAGTAGTGGAAACAGCAAGACAAAGTTTTGCATAAGCTGCGGTGTTGGCGGTGGTGAGGTGAAATGTTTGCTAGTAGCTCGGGTTACGCGGTGTGAGATAATAATGAGCATGATGATGCCGCTGTTACGGCGAAAAAGGTGGAGCGGTTAAGTTGTGCTTATGCTTATTAGAAGTGCTACATTCCTATATATATACATACATACGAGTATATACATACACAGCTTTTCATAATTTAGGTGTTGTTGTATACAGAAAACTGAGTGATTGCTTGTTTGCAGCTATTAGCTTTAATATGCGTGTTGAAAAAGTTTTGGGTAGCGATATGAATTTGATGGCGACCTGAAGAGTAAAATGGTACAGTTATTCCATTGCATAAAATGTAATTAACTAAAAGGTTTTTCGTGTTCAAAGTAATATATATTTGTGTTTGACATCATATAATGGAGATCCTCCGCTATTTAAGAATAACTTAACATTTGACTTTTAGCGCGTTTAAGCCTGTTTACTTAAATTTTAATTTAGCACCTAAACGTTAAATTATATAGTTTCAAAGAAAAAACCAAAATAATTTTGAAATTCTAGTTTTTTCTTTAATTCAAATTTCCTTACTTCCATGTGACTAACTAAAGGCTGAGAGTGGAATAAAAAAATTTAAGCATTATTAAATGAATAGTGGACAAGATTCCGCTTTTTTATGTTGATTTATTATAAGTCTACGATAGTCACTTATTTTTCGAGATTGAAGAATAAAAACAAATACTTGTAATCGAAAATGTCTTTATTGTTTTTCAAAATATTCTCAATTAAGATCTATATTCTTCGGCAGGACCAATTGTCCAAGCACTTTTGCTATTCTGATTGAGGTATTTCCGAAACGCGCGTTCTGAATACATCAACCGCGTCTTTAGGATTAGAAAAACCTTGACCTCTTTGTTTATTTGTTATATACGGTAATAAAAAAAGTCTTCCGATGCCAAGTCGAGGCTTTTTGGTAGATTTTTCATCAAAGCGATGTTTTAAGGGGATATTCTGGTCTAGGATTTTGAAAAAATCGATTTTGTTTTTTTGCATATTTTGAAAGTTTAGACTTTCAAAAATATGACCTTGCACTATGGTTCCTTGGACCACATTTTCTGGCCAAAATTCAAATAACTGTAATATAGTTTTGAAATTTTGCATATATATAGTAAAAAGGGTTTATAGAAAGAATGGGAGTGTTTAAAAAGCCGCCACGCGCATCTATCTAATATACAGTGACTCAAACAAATGACCCCGTGGGGAATATTTTGCCGTAGCAAGAATACTTTCCTTTCGAAATTTTTTTAAGTTTTTTATTAAAATATAATTCAACACAAATAGCGCAAATCAACGTTAAACATTCTGCACAAAATTTCAAAAAATTCGATGAGTTTTCCCAAAATTTTGAACCTTGTATTTAGAGCTTTAAAACAAATTGCGAGTACGCAGCCCAATGAATTTTGGTATAAGGAAGTACACGTTTTCGTCGGCTCAGACTGCGCAATGATTTTAACAATATTTTTGAAAACTTTTTTCGTATAACGTATACATTTTTTTAAATTTTCGTTGATTTGTAATAATTATCGTATTCGTTATACGAAAAATATTCTCTAAAACTGTGGAAAATTTTACAAAATAGGTTTGAAATTTAAATAATTTCTGATTTTTATTGGGTGACATTTTTATAATATTTGTATGTATGTTTAAACTTATTACCGTTAGTAGTAAATAATAAAATATTTTTTAGTTAACATATAAGAAGCTAACACCAGCGTAGTAACATATGTACATAAATATTAAATTGAATCATTTTCTAATTCTAAATACAAAAAATAAATAAATTTCAGCAAATAATTCGTGATTTTGAAATGCGCGGCGCGAAGTATTTCCGTCGTTTGTATTGCCAAATCCCCCAATTTTTGGTTTATCTACATGTAAACCGAGACGTGTCCAAAACAAACATTAAATATTATTTTTTTCTTCTGCGACGATGTGTTTATCTGATTCGTTACGTAGTTGCCACTTTTTTAAATTTTTTTAATAACTTAAATGAAGTACAAACTCAAAAAACCGTATCCAACAATGTAGAGGAGAAATCCCGTACTTTAAATTACTTGATTTCGGTTTAAATTTTTCTGATTTAAGATTTGTTTCATTTAAAAAATCCTTAGGAGTAGCACCGCCTATAGGACAACATTGAGTTGCTTTTGTTCCGGTTAATACATTTAACACTTTTCCATCAATTGCCGTCAAATACAACCTATAGTTTATTTCAATTGTTTTCTCATCGTCAATTTTTATTTTAAAGACCTCGTTCTTGCAGATTTTTCATTAAATGTAAGGGATTTACGGCCTACTTTTGATGTGCTTGGTATAGAATATGACAACTCCGGTTTCATTATTTCGGTTTTTGTTAAAAGCCAGTTTGCATTTTGTTTCAAAAATACATCTACACGCCGATGACTTTTTCCCCATCTGGCATTAATATATTTACATATAAATCTATTTTTTTCCTTTAAATAGACAGTGTATTCATCGGAAACGTCAATTGCAATAGCGTTTTCTAACAAAAAATCAAAAACTGCTGTCTGTCTAAGGCACGTGTTTGCCTCCTCCTTCCATACTTCAAATAAATCAGCAAATCGCACGGAGTAGTGGTCTAAGAAAAATGTGAATTTCTCAAAAATCGCAAAAAAGAGCAAAATAATTTTTTGCACACAAACTCCAAATTGAGTTATTTATACAATCTCAAAGTACCAAGACTACCAACTGCTACCAATTTTTTTAAGCTCTACGTAAAGTTGAAAAATATTACTTAAGCCAAAGTTAATATTTAAATAAATTTTTTTCAAACTTAACAACAGTTGAATGTATTAATATTCGAGAAACAAAATATAATTACCTTTATTGTTAGTTTCCATTTTTTTCTTTTAGTTAATTTTAATTTGTTTATAAAATATTCAGTTTTGAGTTTCAGCCAAATTTCACCACTTGTATAAGCAAATAGGCAAAGTTACAATTTAACTGCTGACCACATAACGGTAAACCGATTAAAGGGAAAACAAAATATGCAATTAACTCATGCGAAGTATCAGCTTAGTGATGGTAAAAAAAACAGACGAAAAATCGGAACTTTTAAAAATCGATTTTGGCCAGAAAATGTGGTCCTAGGAACCATAGTGCCTTGGAAGGATTTTTCAAAATTCGACTTATTTTCGGAGATACAGCCGATTTTATGACGTGGCGTCCGTGTTCACTAGAATTGTCTCCTAAACTTTAAAAGCGTTTTTTCTCGAAACTACTTTTTTTTGAGGTGGTTGACAGGATATCTCAAGTTCTGCTTAACCGATTCCTTTGAAATTTGGTATATATCTTCTTTATACAATGCTCCAGCTCTATCGCGTCTGCCTTGGATTTCCAAAAAATTTTGATTAGAAGTATTTTTAAAAAATTTGAAAAGGTCGAAAAACTCGGGCCAAATTTTTTTTTTTCAAGTCGATAACGACATCCTGCCTAATAAAGAATCTTCTTGTTTTTTGTGTTTTAGATCTCTACAAGCGTTGAAATCACGTCAACTAGGACGTACCGTTTTGTTTGAAGCCCCCACTCCACCTGCCCATATCTCGACGAATTTTGCTTTTTTTTTTCTTGCAATTTTTTTATATTATTATAATGCCAATAAAAAACATTTAAAAAAGGGATAGTAAAAATGTTTTTAATTTTTTTTTATCATAGTTTAAAAAATGACTAAAATTCATGCGTCTAGACCAGAATACCCCCTTAAGTACTCAAAAATGCAGTTGTTTTAGTCGATATGCTAGAGCTCGTCTTCGGCGGTTCCTTTCTCGAAAGTCAAGCGGCAAAAAAATAGTTGTGTATCACTCAGAATCTGTCTGCTTTGTTCTGTTGGTATGGTTTTCAGATATCCAGCTATTCCAAAAAACAAAAAAAAACCATCTGCTTGGAAGTGATTCGTGAGCAAACAACTTTTATGAAATTCTGCTCCTTTAACACACCCATACAGTCAACTGTTGTCTACTTTTGAGTTCACCGGAATCATTACTTGTTACGATGCCATAGACGTGTTTCGAGGCACCTCGCTATCGTAGGTTTTAATATTTCTCTCCACCAAACGACACGAGTCTTTTTTTTGAGCCATCGGCAGATTATGTGGAAGTCGAACAAATATTTTCATGTTCAAATATTCATCTAATATTGACTGTTGCCTTTATCTGACGATAGGTCACATGACGGCCCTTCAAATCTCAGTGTGTTCACAGCATCAATAGTTTACGGAGCAACAATTGAGTTTGGAGGACTTTCACGAAATCCGTCTTGCAGTGATCTAAAACTTTGATTGAATTCATTTTACCATCGATAAACAGTGTTCCTTAATGAAGGTCTAGCGCCAAAAGTTGTATTCAGTTCATCGAAGCATTCTAGATGAGTTAACCCCCGTCGAAAGTTGTAAAAAAATCGTGTGAAAATTTTCACGTTTTAATTCCATTTTTGCCCAAGATGAATATTTTAAGTTACTGTAAACAACAAAAACGTTCTGTAGCGTAAAAAATATCAAAATAAAGTGTTTCCAATTGCCGACATATAGAAGGCAATCTACGTATGCTTTGAGGTTTTAGTAAGATGAGACCTGAGACTAATGCAAAAAAGTTTATTTGCGATAAGAGCTATTTGATTTCGATTTTTGTAAATGTTTCTAAAACGATTTAGCATTGCTTTTACCGCAGAATGCATTTAAACTAGTTTCCAAATAATTTGAACAGTTTAAGAAAACAACAAAACCGAAATCTAAGTGAAAATGAGGAAGTTTACATGATTCTCAATTCTGCAACCACCGGCACTAAAATCCCCTCACTCCATTATGTCCTCTCTGAACAACCCTGTACTCTCGTTGAAGTTCATAAGTTTTATCTGTGCAACCTTCGAGACCTCAACCAATAGTTGTGATTACTTTTATATACAAAGCCATTCATTCGCTTAGACATATTCTATACTCCCTTCTTCTTTCACCTCCTGAACGCTTATGTAATAGTCTTTGTGTGGTGTTCCCAGTCTGCTGGTATGTCTGCCAATGAGACAGTGACCGCTTAGCACTCCTAGAGTTCTTACATAATATTTTTTTGAACGGCCGACGTCTGTCTGCTTGTTGAACAAATAAAATTTTGATTTAATCGAGGCTCTGCTATCGATAACATGTTTAGCTTGTGGGTAGATAAAATAGGTAGAACATACTTGTAAAGTCTCGATATCAGTACTATTATCTAAAAAATTTTAAAATAAACCAATTTAAATTAAGTGTAAAAGAAGCACTAAGCTCAGCTTAAAAACTCATTATCTCATGAAAAAATGAAGATTTTAAAACAAATTTCAATTTGTGGAAATGAAGCAGAAAAAATCAGATTTTTGTTAATCTGTTGATTTTTTCTAAGCTATTTCAGTAGTTTTAAAGACATTTTTACTTGGACATCGCTTGTGAATAAAAAATATTTTTAAGCGCTTTATTAGTAGTTTACTCGTATATTAAAATTTATAGAATTTTTTCAATAAAATGTAAATTTAAAATAAACTAACTTATCCTAATTTAAAATTGCATCCTTTCTACGCATCATATTTATATCATTCACTTTCCTTATGAATAAGTTTCGAAATTGTTGCCATTTTTTAGTCAACCTTCAAAATATATTCATTTTATATATTTTTGGCATCATCGTTGCCAACTTCCATGCAATTATCCTTGCCAGCTGATTTACTTTGAATTACCACATAAATTCGAATGACTTACTCTCTGCATCAGCCAAATTGACAGACTTGCTGCTTATCTACTTATCGACGTTTGTTGTTAAGCTGCCATATTTCAACAGCACGCCAACAATTTTCCTTACACTTTCTATTTTTTGGCGAAATATCTTGTTCACATTCCACTGCACTTCCGCAGCAAATATATTTATTTTAACAGCTGCAATTTCGTTATCGCTGTTATACATATATAATACATTTGTAGAATGCGTTTGAAGTAACCGAAATATGCCATGACTGCGTTAGAAATAAAATTCGTGTGCCGAATATTCCAGTTTGTGGTTTGTGTTTGATGTGGGCTTATCAGCGGGGTGTGTATAAAGTGAAAAAAAAACACATTTTAAAATAGAATAAGTAAAGAATTAGTTATAAAATTATATCACTTCCTATATACAAGTCCAAGCCGTCCTATAACTAATTTCCAAGCTGACTTTATTGGACAGGACCTTTTATATTTTCACAACTTTATCGTAAAGTTTGACATTATTCAGCGCTATTTGTGTTGTTAACAGTAACTTAAAATATTCATCTCGGCAAAAAAAAAATGGAATTAACTTGTGAACGTTTTCACGCGATAATTTTTTACATCTTTCAACATGATTAATATTTTATCTTTCACCGAGCATGAGTCCCGAAGAGATAGTAAGGTGCACTTTGCTCATTATAACATACAATAGTTAATCGTAAGAAGTCAGATTTCTAACTCGTTTCGGTCCTGCGGCTAGTGTGTCTGAAATGTGTGACCTAGCAAGGCCAACAAAATTGCAGGAACAGCTGGGTTCCCAATGTAAAATGTAAAATGTAGATCTACATATGTATATTATAGGTCTATCTCAAAGCAGCATGGATACGGAAATATGAATACAACATTCATCTTGTTTCCTTGTATCCAAAACTAGTTTGCGATGTTAACGTTCTATGATAGTTATTATTGCGTTTCAGTATTCTTAGATTATCACCTCAGTCAGATTGAAAAAAAAGAGTTCCGAAAGTTGATGTGAATGACACTAAAAGTAGATGAAACAAGCTTGAACAACACTTTCTGAAACCAGCTCCCTTTGCATTACGACAGTTCTGTAAGGTTAAGCCTTAAAATTCAATTATATCGATCAATTATATCAAGAATGCATATTGCTCTCAGTTACTAGCGTTTACCGATTTCTTACTTGCATGTCAAATACGATGGATTTTCTTTTTTCAGTTTTATCATTTGTGTACTAAAATTTTTTTTGAACTTAGTATGATTACAGAAACAAATTCTTATTTGTATCTAAGAAAGCGAAAATTATTTCTAAATTTATTTCTTCACTTTGATAAAGTTAGCCAGTTTCCAATTTTATACCAATACATCTCCAATATAAAACAGCTGAAACTTAAGAGGAATAAGAAACATGCCGTTAACCACATCAGCTGCAAATCCCCCACTTTGAGTGGCTGAAAGCATTGCTGCTTATTGCGATCTTCTAACGAAATCCAATCCATATCCAAAAACTCTAGGAAACTCTGCTTTTCCCAGTGTCTTAATAGTCCGCTGGTCCGCAATTTCATAAGGAAGTCGTTGAAACTCTCACGATAAATAGAGTTCTCCTGCAGCGGCAAAGTCATTGGGTAATTCTTAACCAAACAAATGTCGGAGAGACGAAATAGTGGTCGTGAGAAATATTTCTGTTGTTCCTCATATATTCGCCACATATCGGTTATCGCAAAGGCATAACGCGTGTCGAGGCTGTCTTGCAGTTTAACAAACTTTGTTATATCTTTAAAAACTACGAAGTTCTCACCATACTTTTGATAATTCGGTTGTGTTGACAAAGCAAATAAATTCTGCTCATCAACGGCCATCTTTACGCCTCGAGCGATTAGATCGTCTTTTGTTTCAGCTCTGGCCGCAATGGGTGGATTAATGATGAAACTTTGTAGATAACTGGTGTAGATAGTGGTCAAATTCAAACCAGCAAAAACTATTAAAATAATTAACACCTTGTGGAGACGCCCAATCTGCTGCGGCCACCAAAACGACAAGCCAAAAAACCCTCGCATCACTGACTCGTTAACGAAATAATCTGCAATGCATACGGGTCGCTGACCATTGCAACGTGTTGTGACTGCCCAAGTACAAGAGATGCTTACGACGCTGAGCCAAAATAATACCGCCACCATATTCGTTACATTTGCCAAGTAGAATTCAGCTTTCGGCAGTGGCTGTTCCAGCGGTATCATAAAGCAGTAATCCGTACATTTGAAAACAACAGAGAAACTTACATCGCGATCCCCAATTTTATAGGTTGTTAGTGAACCAATGTCTAGGGTATCATTTCTGAGAAAACTCCGCAAATCGTCATGTAGGTAAAGTCTGTCATGCATGACGATCGGATATACAATTGTAGCATTAACTCGCTTTGCATACTCCACTAAAGTTCTACCCAAGTAACCACTCATTTCGGATGGTGCGCCATTACTTGGAGTGTAACTATACGCTTGCGGCCACAAAGCGTTTTCAATTAGACGCAAAGGATGCCCATACATATTTTCCAAATGATTGATAAATATTTTTGCTCCCCTTCTCGGCAATGCACGTTTCACCACCAGTGTTGTGGGAAAGATACGCAGAATCCAGTAGCTTCTCTCGATTACCGTCATTCGTGGTTGTAGCGCAATTACTCTCACAGCTTTATGCTTGGCGCACATTTGCATTATTTTCTTTATATATCCCACACTTGCGGTGTCGCCGAACAATAGAATTAATCTTGCTTCCATATTGTTCCATAGGCGGCGCCAAAGTGTGCTCAGCAAATGTGTATCCTGTTCCAAGCGCTGATTCAGCTGCGCGATGGTTAACAGTTCGGCGTTGAATTTGGTTACATATTTCTCGATTGGTGGTGTGGTGTCGATATACAGCAGCGGTTTCTCTTGGCCTTTGCAGAGTGCGCGTATTATATCTGTAGACTCTAAAGCGCCTGGTGTGCGCGTCGCAGCGCCGTTATCATAACTCGCGTATATTATTGTATCCAGCTGTCTTTCAAGTGCCGTGGCAATCACAATTTGTGTCAGTTTCTTCGTGAAATCTCTGTCGATTGCTGACAGTCCGACTAAACTGAGTAGTAGAGTATGATTGTTGAGGGAACGCATCGTCGGCCGCAGCTTTGATTTCCGGAGACACTTTAAGCGGAATGGAAAATTGTACCTTAATCTACAGCCCTTTTATATTCTATTCTAGTAACTTGTTGGTCGCACTTTCGCTGGTGTTAAACCAATTAAATCAGTTAAGTGTTCAGCCTTTATTTTATAGCTCATAATTATAGTGTTTATACTTTATGGCTGCTGACAAGGTATGAAAGTGTAATTATCTCTTAAAACTTGTGTGCAGGTGTGTTTTATAGTTTTGAATTACAGCGGTGTACTTAACTAAGCCATAGGGACCTTGAAAAGGTTTGATGTGTCGTAAAACACAATCGTGCATCATGGTAATATAATATTTTCTGCCTTCCAAAAAGATCAGTAGAGTCATGTTCCATGCACGCAACCTTAAAACTAATTCGTTTAGATCACATACTTATAATTATGAGATCCTGGTATCTAAGTGTATGAAAAAATATAGGTGTGTCGTCTTATACTGTATTTGTTTGCTGCAGACTTAATCAAGTAGGCATTGGCCTCCTTCTCGAACTAAGAGTCACCAGGGGCAGATGGCGTCTTTCTAGCTCTTTTGCAACAAGTTATGCAAGATCTCTTGCCACACCTTGTAGGGCTGATGGGGAATAGCCATCGTGGAGAACAGCGAAGGTATTCCCAAAGTAGGAAGGAAGGACTACTCGCTGGCCAAATCATTCAGGTTAATTCGTCTTTCACGCTTCATGCTAGAAGAGATGGAAAGGATTGTGGACAACTTTATGAGATCTAAGCCGCTGAAAATCGCACCCCTACACACTAGTCAGCACGCGTACAGAGCAGGCCGATTCACTTAAACTGCTCTGGATAGATGCTTTACAGCGGACTAGGATAGCTGAAACCACTCATAATATACAGGCGCCTAGGCGGCAGATCCCTGGGCTGCACACACGCATCATAAGATGTCTGGACTTTAAAAAGAAGTTCTGAGTTATTCTTGGCAGTAAGTCCGAGCGGCTACCTTTTTATAGCCGTCAATCAGCTGGCCGATGAACTAGCATGCTTTGCAGCAGCGTCAGGATGAAGGAGCCAGAACCATGCATTGCGGTGGGGTCCCACATTATAAAGGAGATGCTCTGCATGGACAAGAGAGTGGGGACATAACGGCATGGGCAACAGGTAGAAATGTATCTTGCCCGGCTACTTCTGGGACGGTTCAACTTCACAAAGTTTAAAGAAATGGTCAACCTCCCTTGAGACAAGTTCCGTTTCCTCGTCGCACTTTATACAGTGCACTGCAGGTTCAGAAAGCACTTGTCCAATATGGGCATAGCCTCTTGTGGAAACTGCCGGTTTTGCGACATGCAACAGAAAATTCCAGAACACCTGGTTCTAGATTACCCACTAATTTGTAGAAACAGGCTCAAGGACCTAAGTTCCAAGTATGAGGACAGGAATCACACCATCTCAATCTGATCGGAATGCTGGACCTTTGTGACCATATGTGATATCGTAGAGGGCGCAATAGGCCATAGGTCAAAGTGCAAAGCCTCAATTTTCTATCTTTCTATCGTCTTATAGAGCGGTGTTTAAACAAGCTGGAAACAATGTCGAATAGAAGACGCCAACAATATATTTTACTTACGCTCTAAAATCTCCTATTGAATTTAGGCTTACAAAATATACTTGCATAGAACTTTTTTAACTGTAAACTTATAACAAATGTTATTCAGAAATATTATTAAATTCTCTACTTTCTAATTTTTATTTTGCACAATTTTTCCTTTAGTGAAACACAAATATTTTGAATTTTTACCCAATAGATCTCCAGCACAAAGCAAATAATGCTCAAGCTCAATAGTGCAGCATAAGCCATTAGTACTATGCGCAAGTCTTTCAGTTTCATCGGCTCAACGGCAGGCTGTTGATTCCGGTTTTCGAGTGTAATCCATTTCATAGCTAACATTTCCAGAAAGCTACGTCGTCGCCAGTGTGCTAAGAGCCCAGCTTCGCGTAGCCTTCTCACAAATTTATTCAAACTATCGCGATAAATTGAGTTCTTCTGTAAAGGCAAGACCATCGGGTAACCTCTACCCAAACATATATCCGAGAGTCTGAAAAGTGGATGTGAGAAATATTTCTGTTGTTCGTTATAGACGGACCACATGTCGGTAACGCCAAAGGCGTAGCGCGTGTCAAGATTATCACGAGACATTAAAAACTTAGTGATGTTATCAAAAATTATAAAATTTTCACCATATTTTTCTAAATCTCGTGTATAAAGAATCGAAAAGAGATTAAATTTACTCACAGCCACTTTAAAGCCACGATCTATTAATTCTTCGATGCTTTCGGCTTTGCTAACAAACGGTGGATTTATGCTATAACTCTGTAAGAAAGTGGCGTAAGCTGTGCCAAAAATGATACCCACCAAGGAGGCGCTAACATAGATGACCTTATGCAGTTTCGATGTGTGACCCGCCGTCCAAAATGGCATTCCTAGTAGACCGCTTACAACTGTCATATTACATACATAATCGGTGATTGAAGTCGTGAGCTTTGAATAAAAACGTGTCGCGATTGCGGCAAAGCACGAGATCAAAGCAACGTTGGCGCAGAAGAATGCAACGAATGATTTTCTTATGATTTTAAAATAGAAAGTGTACTTCGGTAATGGTTGTTCCAACGGTACCATAAAACAGTAATCGGTACACTTAAACACAACCGTGAAACTTAGATGACGAAACTTTAAGCTGTAGGGCATTAACTGCCCGATATCCAGCGTGTTATTCTTGAATAAACGCACCATATCCTTAAGCAAGATATATCCCTGGTCCGTAGATAGCGGATATGAAAGAGTGCCATTATGTCGGTTCACATACTCCACCAAAGTTTTACCTACGTAGCCACTGAGTTTGGATGGTCCGCCCTCTCGTGATGTATATCTGTAGATTTGCGGCAAAATCGCGCTTTCCAAAATGCGCAAAGGGCTTCCGTACATATTTTTCACGTGATCGTGAAATAATTGTGTTCCGTTGGATGGCAACGTGCGCTTGACAATTTGTGGTGTGGGAAAGATGTGCAGAGCCCAGTAGCTTCTCTCGATTACTGTCATTCGTGGTTGCAGCGCAATTACTCTCGTCGCTCTATTCTTGGCGCACATTTGCATTATCTGCTTTACATACGCCTCACTAGCGGAGTCCTCGAATAGCAGTATTAGTCGTGTTTGTGTGTTGAAGTAGAGACGTCGCCACAGTGTGACCAACAAATGTTTATCCTGATCCAACCGCTGATTGAGTTTCGCGATGGTTAACAGAGCGTTGTTGAATTTGGTCACATATATCTCGATTGGTGGTGAGGTATCGAAATGCAGTAGCGGTTTATCTTGTCCTTCGGCTAGTGATCGTAATATGTTCGAAAGTGCTTGTCCATCAGCTGCTCTTGTCGAAGTACTGTTGTCGAAACTGGTATAAATTATGGTGTTCACGAGGCGTTCCTTTGAAGTAGCGACAACGATCTCCACTAGTTTCTTCATAAATTCTTCATTAAGCGTCGACAAGCCTAATAAACTAAGTATCATAGTTTGATTATTCAGAGAGCCCATGATTTGTATCTTCACTAGTCGCCTTGAGTTAACTGTAGTAAATTGTTAAAATTGTTCGCTTGTATGCCTTATTTATAAGCATTCTCTGGCTATACACTAAACTCTTAAGTTCAGTTTAATCACACATAAAATTGAACTTAATGGGGCGCTGATTTAATTTATATGACCTATTAACTATAAGTGTGCCCTAAAACTATAGGCTAAGTGTGCGTCATGGTACCTAATTGCTAGAGAGCCTCGCGGTTAAACCAAATTTGTGGTACCTCTTCGTCTAAAATGTGGACAGTGGACATCTATGGGAATGCAGTATACATAATGGCGCCGTCGGTCGGTATGGCTTAGCACTTAACTGACCGCTCTATATTTCAAGTGAACTGTATCTGTGGATGGATTTAAGTACTTTATAGAACTGAAGTACATTAGCGGAGCTACTTAATTGCCTTTTGGCTTTAAACCCTTTTCATTAATGCAACAAATCGCCTTTTCAATTATAAAATCAATAAGTGATGCAACAAAAACTTGGTGGATTGTGCTTCCAGCCAAATAGGGTACACAAGTATATTAATGGAAATTTGTTAATTGAGCTGCGTTGAGATCTATTTCATATATGTAGATCAGTGGATTTTGAATTATGGTCCGAACTAACACAAAACTACATTTTCACGTATTTTGATGCAAATCTTTTTATGACCTTCAAAATAGGATATATACAGGAATGCCAACGCTTAATGCAATTAGCATGTACTCGTTATAAGCGTTGCCTAGTATGGCCTTCACAGAATTTTCTTTTTTCAATTTCGGCTCATATTTGAAGCACCATTCGCAAGATTGTTGAACAGTTTCGCAGTCATAATCATAAACACATTACTCATCACTAGTATGGATGCGTTTGATGAATGTAGAGTCCTCAGCGACCCTGTATGGTCTTTTGGCGACCTTAACTTGAAGGCTGTTTTGCGAAAGACTCATGTCTTCCGGTACGATCCTAACATGGGCACACTTCATACCCAAAACATTAACCAAAATGTGTTGAGTTGATCCATAAGAGATGTGGAAATCCTTAATTGCTATCTCTCTGACGATTTATATAAATAATACTCCTATACCACATCATAATAGTTTTAAAAACCTAGGTCTCCTTAGATACTAAGCTTCGCTGGAAAGAGCATGTCAAAAGAAAAATGAGTGAGCTTCATATGAAACTTGCTAATCTTTATTCATTCTATCAATCCAAAACAAGCTGTTAGTATACAATTAGGTTGTAAAGCCAGTTTGGGTCTACAGAGCTGCCAAAGTCAAAGCTGCATCGCTTGCATTCAACGCTGTCAGAGCAAGGCACTAAAGAATTTAGTTAATGCCCCTTACTACGTTAGATCTGCTGACTTTCACCGTGATCAAGGTATGAATTCAGTGATAAATGTACCTGTAGTATTGATAATTACAAAGTTTATCGAACCGATGCTGAGACAGCATGTTAATGAGAAGGTTTCCAGACTCATCAAAACTGCTGGGCGAGAAATCTGATTGTATGTACTATCTACAATTGTAAAATAAAAAATAGGAAAAAACATCTCTCTGACGCCAATATGGTGATATCCAGCACTGTTTCTTCAACTGTTCGATATTATTATATTAAAAAAGGTAGATGGTGAATGGATGACACGCATGAGAATACCTATGTTCTTGATGAAGTAGACTCGCCAAAACATTTCTGCAATCAACGATTCTGCCACTGTAATTCCATTGGAAACACAAAATTTCCGGGAGAGTAGGGGTTAATTTTTTTGCAGGTAAAACTATTAAAAGAGCGAATTTTTTACATCTGCTCATACCACTTTGAGTTAACTTTATCAAATTTATGAAATTGAAGACTTACATACTATACATGCTTTACTTGTAAAGTTTTTTTTTGCTCATATGTACATTAGCCGAGTTGTTGATAGTGTGAGTGTTTAAATTGAACTTAATAATGCACTGATTGGATTTTTATGGCCTCTAAACCATTAATAATCAACTGTGTTTATGGGAGAAAGAAGAGTTTTCGCCATATTAATGCTGAAGCATTTACAAGTTAAAACAATTATTTGTTAGTATTCACTTTGTGAGTACTCGTTATAAGAGTGAAAAGCAAAAATATGAAAATAAAGATAATTTCATCAGGAAATAACGGGTGTTGTTTGTAGACGTGTAACGTGACGAGGCAATACCTTTTTTTGGAATTGGCGTTTTTCACAGCTGTTACGTGTCGCATGTTCGGTGAATGGGGCCAAAATGATGGCCGCCGATCTCGCTTTCCAGAAGAATATTTCGTTCAAAGATTAAGCTCACTTTTGGTTAAATGGAAACGTTATTAACAAAAGTTATCGCACTTTGATGGACGATAATTCACAAATTATTAATGAAACGTATTTTACATCTTCAAAAAGTCATTATTTGTCTGAGGGAATTATTGCTCCATATTTTTTCTAAAATGAAAACTACAGTCAATACGCTATACCATATGTAGAGTCATGATGAAGATGTTGATGTAGATAACGTTTGCTTCCAACCAAACGGCGGAAATTGTCGTAGAGGCTACTAAACGGTCAATTCATTGAAGGAAACTTTTGGTGACGGTATTACTTCGCGTTCTGTGCCTGTGGCGTGTCTTTCAAGATCGTGCGATTTAATTCCCTGACCTATTATTTGTGGGGTTAAGGGAAGTCGTTCGTCTAAGCAGATAACCGAAATAAATTAACGCCTTGGGGGAGAATACGCGGCGTATTATTGTTGACAAAAAGTGGTCGAAAATTGGAATTTTTTCAAGCTAGTCATTCATTTTTAAAACATTATGACAAACCCTAAATGTATAGTAACACTAAATTTTTGGCAATAGAATTAGATTATATGCGTCTTATTTCGTCTTGAAAACCACACTAGGAAAGCAAAAATAGCCGTTATATCATTATAATGCTTTGGATCCTCTATTTCTATATTGAACAGAACTGCGTGAGTGGTATATGATAATACAAAATGGTATCATGCTTGAAAGGCTTAAGATATAGTAAATATTCAATTAAACATTATACTTTAAAAATCTGCAAGGTTTTATTCAAAGTTATTATCCTGTGAAATAAAAGGAGTTTTTATTAACAGAGGAAGAATGATACCAAATTTATACGCGTTCTGATCGAAATCCTTTGAGCTCGAACAGGATGAATATAGAAAAATTATATTTCGTAAGAGTCAAAGAGCTATCAAATAAATGTAATAACGTGATGTGTTGAGAAATAGCTTTCTAGGACCTAACTAGAATGAACACGTACTTATAACTGACATCTACAAATATAGAATGTAGAACGTTAATTCTACCTCCGAAACACAAAAATAATTAATAATATCAATATCGACCTCACCTTCCACCTTCAAAACATGCATTGACCATTTATGAGTTATGTATTCCAAATGTTCATTTGATGCTTTTGTGAAGAAATCCTTGAGCAACATCAATCAAAAGAGCCAGCAGAACGCTGCTCAGGCGAATGCTTTCGTTATATGCACATTTTACCCCTATAATAACCAAAGCAAGTGAGGCGAGAGCATCAAATGAATTCATGGCATGCCAAACAAGGAATGATGGTGGTCGATGGGTTTTCAAAATGCTTGAGAATTCCCAAAGCATAAATAACACTTCAATGATAATATTCAAAATTGCTATTTATCAAACGCTCTCTATTACGCACGCCCTCTCTCTCTGTGTGTTTGACGGTCGCTAAGACAAGTGCAATGGATTTTGAAATGTCGAAATGTTGTGAACAGTTAGATGTTGGGGCTCAACTGCCGGCTTTGATGGACACATATCAAGAGTTATCAAAATTGATATGGGTTTCCGTCAGTGGCACACACACACGCACACAGACGCCGCTCTGAGTATTTCTCTGATGGACGAATTGGCGTTTCGCTTGGGAGTTTCGGCGGTACTTGAGTGCAGAAGTGGACCGTTATTAATGGCAGAGCATTGATGTAAAGCAGCACAAAAGGAACTGGGAAAAAGGATGAGAGAAAAGTGAGGCTGAAAATGAAGCAAGACAATGAAGTCTGACAGCGAGCAAAAAGAAAAGCGAGAAAGAGTGAAATAATAGGTGTTGTGAGTATGGAGATGGTTGTGCAATATAAACAACCGTTAGCAGGATATGTGTTGTGCTTTGGCATTAGTGTGTGTCTGTGTGGTTTGTCAAGGGAATTCGCCAACTGTGCGCCACATGTGGTCAAAATACACAGTCAAAGAAACTTAATCGAGCACAAAGTGCTGCCAAAAACACGAAACAAATGGCACATGCAAGCACACGCACTCAGGCAAATGCATACCCACACATGCAAATACTGAAGCACAAGATATGTGTGCCACAATTTCAAACATTTATCAATTTGACAAAGAGGAACGAGAAAGGAAGAATAGTGGTATAATTTTTTATACAAAAAAGACCTGAGTCGATTGAAGAAGACAATAGAGTATGAGCAAATTGGAAATCTATGGCAGAGCTATTTATTCTTCTTTTTTTATTGAAAAATAGGTTAAATTGGCCAACACGGGTCAGCTGCTCCAACTGGCCATTTGAAAATATGTCAAACGTCAATGGAACTGGAAATGCTGTGTGTCTGTGCCAGAAGTGGACCGAGCGTCGAAAATAGAAATACACGTCTGCAGAATGAACATTTGAAAAGAAAAATAGAATGCATAAGACATAAAGCGGCGAAAAATAGAAATCACAACAGACAGCTGCAAATAGGAAAAGATGCAGCGAGTTCGAGAAAAACTGTTTAAATGAAACGAGAGCTCAGTTATTGACCCGAGTCTCACTCAATTGATTAATTTTCAATGCCACAACTGACATGTGAACTTTTAGTATCATTTTTGTTATTTTTTTTACTTTAATATATGTATGTATATATATTTTTTAATTTTAACATTTTTATTTGTGGTCACCTCATGCACTTCTACTGCGTTAAATTTGATTGACAGCTCGGAATGGTTGGCAACACCGTGGTTTATGGCACTGATACACATCATTAATCAAGCAAGGCTTTGTGCCACTGAAGATATCATTACACGTACAAACATAAGTGCAGTATTTATAGTCTTCCATATAGTTTCCTTTCCACATATACATATGCCGTAGTAATCATGCGTTAATACTCGTCCCGCTTGGTGTTTGTGCCAATACGCCTACGGTCATGGCTGTGTAATTAAATTTAATTTAATTCACTTTTATTGACCACAAGCACCACCATTTGCCATACCGCTTTGCAGTAAATTTCACACATTGACGTGCGAATCAAATGCGGGCATACCGTTATTTACAATCGCAAACTTAATTTATTGAATTTGACGTTACGCACGCAAACGTGTGCCCAGTAGGAAAGTCGAGGAGTTTAAAAGGGTGGATATTAATATAGTTATTTATAAAAATAACCGATCTGTTTTTCAAAATTTAGAAAATAAATTTTTTTTTATGAATTTTACGAGTAAATAGTGTTGAAAAGGTTTGACCGGGGTTAGTTCCATGAAGATGTGAAGATTTCGGTATCAAAACATGTTATGAATATAATATTTTGAGGATTTCTACCCTGTTCCAAAAAAAGGTACTTGCGATGACAAGCATATGTCCTTGGAAATTCATCTAAAAACAATCGGACAAAAAAAAATAGTTTTATAATTAGATAATCCCGAGCCTGATCAAAGGATTTTATTTTTTTTTTCAAAATTAACAACATGGCTGCCTCAGGAAATTTTTTTCTAAATTTTTGGGAAAAAATCAACAGTTAATTGGTCTTAAAAAATCGAAATTTTTGAAAAAATCCTTCGATCAGGCCCGAGTTTATTATGTATTATAAAAGCTGTATAAATTTCATTAAAATCTACTGAATGGTTTTCGAGTTACAGTTGTCACCGATTCAAAAAACAAAGTTTTGAGAAAAACGCGTTTAACGTTTCACACTAGCGCTTTGATATGCCCGAGCTCTCTTTGTTATTTGGCAAATTACTCAAAACCTAATTATCGGAACAACGTGAAATTTTCAGGGAATATTTTTAAGATAGTACACTTAAGAACATCCAAGAATCACTTATATTTTCGTAAAAAGATTAACGGCTTTAAACAGTCCCATTCCCCATTTTGCCATTCATTTCTTGTTATATTTGGACACTATTATCTTGTCAGCAGCAGAGTTAAGGTGTGATCTGAGCCTTTTTTCAAGATCACGTGTGAGTAGGGTCAAGTTTTCATGATATTATTGCCAAGCATTGTTTGGCTTTTTATCAAGAAATCGGTCAACTGGTGATAATTATTACGCCTTAATAACTGACTAGTTGGTGCCTGAAATCGAAAGTCGTGATCTCGGCGACATTTGGTTTCAAGAAGACGGCGTGTTGCATAATTTTTATTGAGAGAACACTTCAGTGTATAGATAATTTCACTTTTCATCGTATGATATCTTACCGTTAGACTTTTTGCTGTGCGGATGTGTAAAGTCTAAAACCTGTGCGGATAATCCCACTCCATCGAAAATTGGGCTCAACGGATTGACTATCTGTGACGTAGCCGCGGTCAAAATTCAAAAAAATAAATGCCAAAGAATGTTCTTTCGAATGTTAATAAACATTCCTCGTTAAGTTTGAGGTTATTTGTTTTGTATATTGAAGTCGCTTTCAATAAAAAATTATTTTGCATAAATCTCTTAGATGGTTTCTGGCAGAGTTAAAGCTTTGTCTCTATCTAGAATGCTGAAAGAGGCTATATTTTACAATGAATGAGACAGATCTTTGGGTTTTCTTGCTGTTAGTATAATTGGGGTAAAGAAATTAAATTTTGGTACAAGTAGGAAAAAGTTTCCTCATAGTACGTATATCCCTCTAATATTACAAAAATCGCATAACGTGCCGCTTACTCTCTTTTTAGTCCCAATTCATTGCCTGCTTTGTGAGCGGAGCGTAATCAACAGAAGAATGAACGTTTTGAAAAGATTCAGCGTATTTAACGAAACGTTTCTCATATTGGAAGTATTTTTATTCACCAAGCATTGTCTGCCGAATAAAATATCTGCGCCATACACTAAATTTCTTCTTCTACTTGGAAGGTTATTTAGAATAATAGATATTTTAAGTAACCTTCATTACATAAATATTCTTGATATGTTTACTTGTAACTAAAGCCAGATATACATATTTATCTACATGCCTGTATGTATACATTTGTACAAAAATATATACGCTAATGAATAAATTTCATGTTTAATCAATCGCATCTGCTTGTAAGGTCGTTTAAGTTTTATTAATGATCAGCATTGTTATTTCATTATTCAGCAGCTCAAACTGACAGCTGAAAATCAATATTATTATTTATTTGTATTCGCCTACGTATATTTATGTTTTATGCTGTAATTAATATATATTTACACTCACACTAAAATACTCCTACACCACGTTATAGACAAATAAATAGCAGTCATACGTTATTAACACGAAAACATGCTTAAAGGCAACAAAAGCATTGCTGCATAAACATTTGTTAATTATTAGTCGTTTTCAGCTACTTATACCTACATTTATGCTACTTCCGCCAAATTGGTGGATTTAGCAAATAAAAAGGAAGGAGACTATATAAATATTTAAGTGTTTAGATTTTCCTTTTGGTAAATAATGGATATGTTGCTTTGAGCGATTTGCTTAACGAAGTAAGATTAATACTAATATAATATTTAACAACTGCAGCGTATATATCAGATAGAGCTGAAATTCCAGATATATGTGCATAATAATAAATGTATGTAATTATGCTTCTATTTAAAAAACTTTCATATGGTATACATATAGATTAAGGTGAGCCCGAGTTTACATATGGTCAATTAAAATCACCAAAAAAATCGAAATTGAATTTTTTAAAGCTTACGATTCTTTACATAATATTACATATACATACATATGTAGGATAAACTTTCAGCTATCAGAATAACCACTTTATAACCAAAACTCAAATATGGTTTCAATATGAGTGGTTTCTATTATATCGTTTTTCCTTCGCGTGTAAACTGTGTGTAAATGAAAAGTGATGTTAAGTTATTTTACATTTAAGTGACGATATTCAGTGATATACATATGTTGTCTTAAAAAGTATGACAAAATTTAATCTGTTCAGAGAAAAAATTATGTCGCATCTATTTTTATAGAACATAATATTTATTTCCTAAAAAGCTAACAAGAAGGGATAATTCTCAATTCTTGTATCTAAATCCGTGAAAAAAGTTAAGGCTCAGAGCATATCTGTTATAGTAGGTCATGGGTGGATGAAAACATCCTTTATATACTTTTTGATTATTGCAATGTGGTCAACAGGTCTTTATTATTATTTTTTTTCCAAAGTCGAGATACACGTTTTTAACTCTTAAAATTCAATGCCTTCCTCTTTCTCTTCCTGACCTCAGATCGCCCTAAAATTATTTTTCTTTTAATTTTTGCTATTTTATCTTACGTTTTCAATAGGTTTCAACCTGCTCTGATTTTCTTTAGTTTGTTGCCATTTTCAGGGGTTTCTGCACTAGTTTATTATAGCAGATCATTTCTAAGGAAATTTTGTCACGAACATCGTTACATCGAAACTATTATACAGATTTCTAAAGTGAATCCGAGTTTTTAGTCAGGCAATTGTTAATCCCTTAAACGGTATTGTTAATATTGACTAGATTGTATTAAGAAATCTGTCTTTCTATCGGCATTTAGTTAATGGCTTCTATGCGGCTAGACTAATATATATTTTTCAAGTGGGCTTACTAGCTGCCACTGATCGTGAGAAAGTTATAAAAAGTAGTCTCTGTAAACGTTATTATGATCGACATGTTTCTGAAATTCAATTGTAAAGCGAAACGAAATAAAATTTTAGTTCATTAATTAAGCCAAAATATTAACGATTTTGTTAATATTGATATTTTTTATATCCTGAATAAAGTGTCGTAAATAGTATGTATATTTTAGTACTCAGAAGGAAACGTCGGAAATCGTATAGAGTATAGTGTAGATATAATTTATCAGCCCGTTAAGCCCATTTAGATATGTCCCTCTCTTCATGGGCGAACTGATTGGTCATTTTAAAACAAAAATGATCTAATCAAAGGAAGAGCCGTATTAAATTATCTCACATACCAGTTTATACTAATTTATTTAAAAATTCTGAAGTTTGGTTTTAATGGGAGCAGAATTCGCTAATTATTTTATTGGCTTAGGCCTGATTGCTTGTCGTAAATATTTTCAATACTAATAGAATCAACGTAAGACCATAGATGGAGACTTTACTGAATCACTTTTAGTTTGATCATTGTGTAAGCGACCACGTCGCTTATATAGGCAACGGATACTCGATACCGATATGTAAGTCCGCATTACCAAGCTTTTGCACAAACGAGCAATAATTCACAAAATAAAAAATATTCTATTTTTAGTACCAGAAAATGTATATTTTTTATTGTTTTCGATCGATTTTCCACATTGCTATTATTAGATTGCTCCGCTGGCTGAATTTATGTTGCTTGAATAGGTATTCGGTATGAGTGAATAGATAATTTTAGCGCATACATGTGGCATTTGCATAATAAATAAATATTTTCTGCTCCCATCCACCATACCCACGCCTGCTCGGCTGTCTTATATGTACGGAAGTGATGTGTGTTATCCTGTGTGGGTGCTTGAGATGAACAATAATGCAACAAAAGCATCTATAGGAGTATTAATAACAATACAAATACATTAACAAATATGAAAAACAATAAGGCTGACAAAAAAACAGCGAAAAGAGCAAAGCACACACATACAAAGACACGCTGTTGTATATGTACATTTGTGCATGTGTATTTATACATATATTAAGGTGTCCGTTATGTTCCAAATTGATTTTTATTTTGCTCATGACCTCTGAGCTTTCAGTTTTTTGTCTTAAAATAAGCATCCAATGCAGGAAAGATAATTATTTTCAATTTATTATTTAATTGATATGGATTTTTGATATTTTGATATTTTGATACTTGAAAATGTGATATTCTACAGAATTTTTAGAACAACAAATAAGGTCTGGAAAATATTTTCATAAAAACAATCTTTTAGAAGTTATACGCAGTTAAAGTTATACATCAAATGACCTGAGCATTCATGCAAGTGTTTGTACATTCTGTGTTGATCATACGACATGGTGTACCATATGAACACAGTACATTTGATGCTTAACTTTAACTGTGAATAAATTTTAAGGAATGTTTTTATGAAAAAATTTTCGGATCTTTGTTTGTAGAGTGGATAATTTTTTATTCGAACATAATTTCTTCAAAATCAAAAGTTAAAAAAAAATAATGATCCAAAATTTCATATAAATAATGTGGAAAGAAGTATTTGATTTAGGCACCTTTTGAATTGAAAATTAAGAGCCTGTTTACATAGGAATCTTATTTTTAAGGCGAAAATTGAAACTCTAGGGGGAATTCACAAGAAAAACCCCACTTGGGAAATAATGAACACCCTAATACATACATATTCACGAGATGAAGTAAAGAGAAATGCCTGCGCGTTAGTAACTGGCGCGATAAGTAAGTTTGGAGTTCGGTTACTAAGTGATGGCGTCGATAGAATGTCACACTAACTGGCTGCCATGGCGCGCCTTTAAGGCAAAAATGCAAAAACAAAAGCAACGCGATAATAAAATAAAATTGCACATATTTTTATACGCTGTCAATGGAAGCGAGGAGCTGGGAGACACACAAAAAATGGCTCCCACTCGCCCCCATCTACAGTTGAAGGTGATACTTATGCAGCCACCCACACGCTCTCGTATATCTTACATACGTATATATATTGAATGATGCTATTCCACCGACTTAAGCACGTTGTTAAGGCATTGACGTTGCGAATCGGCAAGCCCTGAGCACTTCACTGCTTTAGATATTCTATCTTTTCTTACTTCTTCTTGCCTATTTTAACTCACTGCTTGCTTGCCTGCCCGCTGACTTCTCCTGCTTATTGTTGGCGACATTAAGAATGCAGGCAACAACAACAACAACAATAAGTACAAGAAAATCAGCCGCATAGTTACAGCACGCTTTTGTGGAACGGAAAACAATGCAAACGACATTAAGGAAATGGAAAGTAGCGACCAAAGCATGTTGTTATTGTAATGAGCAAAGAGTTGTGATGGTGTGGTGGGGGAAAAATGTGAGAAATTGTTGGCAGCAGCAGCTGCTGAGTGAATACTTGGAATTGTTGTCGAGGAAATTGTCAGTAGCTGTTTGCATAAAGGCTGCACTATAAAGCTTATAAATCTATGCTGCGGAGCCAAGCTGATAAAATACATAATAGCTGGAAACGATAAAGAAGCCAATTGTGATGAAGAGTGATTGTGCTTGACATGCAAGTGGATGGAGATGTAGTCTAAGTGCGCATATAAATAGTTTATATGTAAAATGATAGTGTTTAAGGCTTGAAGTTTCGCATGCTTCTTTAAATTTAAACTATTGATAGTTTGGCGAAGGAAATGTCATCAATTTTTTTTTTTACTTTGGTTCATTTAGTTAGTTAGTGGCTTATCTTTGGCTGCTTATCTGACTAAAACGCCCAAAATAAATTCCATTGGTACTCAGAGATGGATGAGAATTTATAGAAAGCCTAATTTACTAAAAAATTACAATAAAATTTAGGTAACAATAATTTAAAGCAGGGGTTCTCAAACTTTATACACATAAGTATCTGGATGTTCTGAATTTAATTAATAAACATTGTTTAATTGGATATTAATTAGCAGTTTTCTTCGATGTTAACCCCATTCTTCGTTTATATACGGAGTTGGGTAAGTCAATCTCTCCTGGTTGCTGCTGGTTCACTTACAGAGAAGGACCAATACTGCTTTATATCAGCTAATCTTGGAGATACATAGTTCACTGGAAGGGGAGAAAGTAATGTTTTGCGCCTTCATAAACATCGAAGGTGCCCTTGACAACACGTCTCACACGAGCATAGCAAGAGCACTAGAGAAAATGAGTGTGGCGGCACCGGTACGCAGATGGATAGAAGCCGTACTGCTTATCATAATAGCTCAAACCACATTAGGGATACCAAAATTCGACTCGGTACTACAAGAGGCTGCCCTCAGAGTGGAGTGCTAACCCCATTGTTATGAAGCCTTGTCGTGGACGAACTGCTCGTGTTGCTAACTAACAATGGAATCGGCTGTCAAGGCTACATGGACAACATTGCTATAATAGTTATGGGAAAATTTGAGAACACTTTTTGCGATATCGTACAAAGGGGACTAGGTCTAGCTGTAGGATGATGCAGAAGTGTTGGACTGAACATCAACCCCTCGAAGACGATCATCGTCGCGTTTACGAGACGCAGGTCCCTGCCTGGTCTCATTAATCTAACCCTTGGAGGCAGAGATATAGGGATGACTAATATGGTCAGATACCTTGGTCTCACGCTGAACTCCACTATGCGGTAGAAACATGTTGAGCTGACTATGGTCAAAGCTACCAAAGCACCTATGGTATGCAATTGGCTTGCTGGTAGATCCTGGGGTTGCTAGCCAAGTATTGTCAGCTGGTTTTACACCATGATCGCGCGACCGATTCTCACATATGAAGCGGTAGCTTGTTTGCATCTGCGTGTCGAGAACCATTGGCACATGTCCGATGGCAGCACTTGAAGCCATGCTGGATCTCCAAGGGACAGCATTACCAAATGTATAAACTTCACTAAGTTCAGTAAGTCTGAATAGAACGATTCCGTTCTCAACCTACTGCTTAGGGACAGTATAATCAAATGGTACACCGATGGTCCAAAAACATCAGAGGAATGGAAAGTTTTCTGAGCATATTTTACGCAGAGATGTTTGCTATAAGTTGGTGCGTATAAATAAACTTCTAACGCAACTATAGCAATAAACGTATAGTTACTCAGCGACAGTCATGCGGCACTAAAAGCGATTTCTGCATACGATATCAAATCTCTATTGGTGCAGGAGTATATAGAACGGCTGAACAGTCTATCAGATTGTAACCAAGTTATTTGGGCGCACGGTGATACAGGAATAGCCGAGAATGCACTGGCTGATGAGTTCGCTCGCTCCGCAGCATCCACTAACATGTTAGGTCCCGAACTTTTCATTCCGGTTAGTTCCTATTATCAAAAAGGAGTTGCTCCGTAAGGATGAAGGAGTGGAAAGGAAGGGGTATTGGCAACAACTTCAAGGCAAATGCCAGGGCAATTTGCTAATGCGTGGTTACAACCTTAAATATATAATCAACCTCTCAAGGGACAAACGCAGGATACATATCGCCTTCTTCACTGGTCATTCTAAGCTTAAGAAACATTTTTATAACATGGGCCTAGCTCCTTAGCGAATTGCTGGTTCTTCGTCATAACAACTATTATTTGACTGGAGAGCAGTCTGTACGCGCAGGGTAAAGGCCCTTGGAATCATGTTTCAAAAATAGGGATCACATCGTTTCAATAGCACCTTTCAGTGTAATTTAACAATATGCTGGGGCTAAGTAAGTCGTGGGCACAATAGACGTTCGGTCGCGGTTCAATCCTTACTTATTTAGCTAAGTCAATATTGTTTGGGAAACAACGAAGAAATGTAGAAAACTAAAGAAAATTGTAACCTGCCCATGGTCGGTATACATCCATAGCCTTTATTTTTATTATTTACTCAAAACATTTTTATATGGAAGAAAGAGGCCCTTTCAGATGATATACCACATAGCTTAATTTAGATATTTGCGACGGTCCCTTTGAGTTCTGAATAATTTTAGTGAACTATATTTATATAGGAGTTATATCCACTTGTGATTTTCGAAAATTGTTTGCTTATACATATGACTGAACATACATATATTTGAGAAAAATTACCGAAAATTTGAAATTGATCCGGCTAATAGTTTTGGAGATACGAGCATATTTGTAAACATTTTTTAAAAACTTGTAATCGGCTCCCAAAACTTGAAACGTTTTTCTCTTAACGCTGCTTTTAGTATCAGTGGAGAAAATTTCTTCGAAACTGCTGGATCCATCGACTTGAAAATTTGGCAGTGCATTTTTGGAAACATTTTTACAGTAATAAGCAAAATGTAGCATAAAATAAGATTTAATTACAATTTCGATTTTTTTAAAGCATTCTTAAGTGTAAATTGTTTCTCAAACTTGACTCTATTTTTGTCAAAAATCAGAATTTTAAATAATACTTCGAACATTACTCTATTCATTTCATGTCATAATAAATTTTGTTAAGCTGTGAATTAGAGATTTTTTTAAGCAGAAAAAATTACCTCATCGTCTAACATTTTCTTTCGAAAGCCCTTAAGAAGATGGGCTACGTAGATCAAGATAATTCAAAAATTTTCAAAATGATTCGTTATTTTTATTAATTTAACAAAAAAAATTCTATAATCCTATTATAATTGGCTTCAAAAAGATCAATCAGCTAATTTCAATCACATTTTTTACAAACACTAAATATGGTTAATTGTATTTTGGTAGCCAAAATGCGCTATTGTTGTCTATTAACACAAGTGGCTTGACAGCAGCTTAAGCTTCATTCAGACAAATAAAACTATGTATATGTGAACTCATGCTTGTGAGTATGATAAACACAAACTGTATACATTTTTACATACATATATATCTACGTATATGCCTGTGGACCCTTATTAAGCCACTGCTCGTATGTGTGAACAGGCCATGCTGTGCAAATATTTTCGCTCATTAGCCCAGTGCAGACCTTAAGGCGGATCAAACAACACCTAACAGCACTCATACACACAGACATGCAAGCATACTAGTAGAGAAAAATACAAATATCAAATATTTGTTTAGGTTCAACGAAATGAATTTAACAACGAGCCCAAATTGGCGTTTGCCAAGCCTTAGCGTCGCCTAAAACTACAGGAAGAAGATATATTATATGCCAAAAATCTACTGCAGTCATTTATATATACATATATGTATATACATACATATGTGTGTCTGTGCCGAGCATTTTTTCTTCCAACACATTGGTTCAGTTTGTGCTATCGCCTTTATATTTTGCTCAGCCTAATTGAGCGATCCACCCTGCAGATATTGTATTATTCATTGTTACTTTAACGGCGAAAAAAAATTTTCTTTCATTACCTCGTGTTTGTTATACACCCTTTTGCCTTAAACGGTATTTGCACAGGATCTGACACAAACTTGCACGTATATATATATATATATGACCACCTTTAGTAAATTATATACATACATATGTATATATTATTTTGGCAGCCTTTATTGGCATTAAGTAAACAGTCGAGGAAGCAAGAAGAACTGCTTCATTGGCGCCGGTGTTTAGTTCATAAATTCCTTTGGAGCCAAATTGGCCACTGTCTTTCTGGCACATAAATATTCTCTCTACTCAAGATCTCATGTCCACAACAACATCGCTGCAGTCTTTTTATAATGAACCTAATTGCTGGTCTTGTCATTTACAAATATTTTTCGAGGCAAGGACAAACTGTTATAATCGTGCGACAAGTAGTGTTGGCAAGGTATTCTTACTTATATTCATATATTCTCTCTTTTTGGGTTTTTTTTCTCTGGCACTTCTCTTACATAATTTCACCACACATCTATTTTAGGCGCACCACCATTAATGTAGGTACTCCTGCTTTCAGTTTCCTTTTTTTTTGCCATCAGGCTTGATATTTATTTTGCTGTTCCCTTGTTTGCTTTAGCTTCCATTTTAATCCACTTCGAGCCCATCATTGTTATTCTTTGCGGCTGTGCAAATTTGCACAAGTAATATTATTGCTTTTTATCCATATTTTTCATATTTTCTTTATTGATTTTCATATTTTTTGCGTTTTTGTTTTCAATTTATGGTTTTGGTGCTTTGCCGAGGCTTTTTATGTGTATATCTTTTTACTTTTTTAGGTTTTATAATTTCTGGAAAAAATCGCTGGGTTTTCGTATATTTTATTCAATTTAATGCATTGTTTACTTATCTCCACGTTGGATTTTTTGTGGCAATTTTTGAAAATTGTTTGTGAGGAAGAAAATATTTGCTTTGATTAAATTCCAGTTTTCAAAAAAAGTTGAAGAGAACTTTAAAGCAGCTTTTTTTGAATATCTGTAAGGATAACTATGGTTGTTTCTATTAAAGAAGACTCTCCGAGAAATCCCCGCAACTGTCTACATATAATATATCGTTTCAGATAAATAGAGTTATAAAAGCAATTCAAAAAATCCCAACTTTGAATTAGAATAACACCAATAACTACTGAACATTTGTACCATGTGTTGCCATAAATTCTGTTACTATTCAGAAGAGGCAAATTCTGAGAAGTGAAAGCGAAATGTATGAACTTCTCATAAGGCGAACGAATTCTCTGATGTGAAAGTGAAATATATGAACTTCTCATAGAGATTACTTGCCATATTAAATATGTTTGTTTACCGCACTAGTGATCGTTTTGCAAACGGCTACCGTGGATGACAGAAAGAGAAGTGAAGTGGTAGTGTTGTAATGGTTAAAACCCATTTAGCCCTAAAAACTATTCGCATTCGCAGAAATCCTCTTAGAATACAAAAAATTTTGTTATGAGAAATGAATATATCGAGCAGATCAATGGCAAGACTTATTCGTGATGATCTCCAAGTGAAAGCCTACGATGACTTATAACATCTTCTAGCACGCAACTTTTTCTAGCAACGCGCTTGAAACAAATTCGGCTCAACACATGGCTTCTTTAGTGGCATGCGATTAAAGGCCATGAATGTATTCTCTTTACAGATGAAAAATACTGCACTGTTGAAGAAATTTGTTCAATGTGGTCACCACCCAGCTGCAATAATGGTTTATGGAGTATGGAGTCTATCGTTAAGGCATAACACGTCTTCATTTCTGTGCAAGAGAGGTTAAAACTGAAGCAAAAGGGTAGCAGTACGACGCTTTAAAAGGCGTGGTAAAGCAGTTACATAATACTTGCTTCTGTGGAGTGTATTAGATCTTCCAGCAAGACTGCTATAGAATACAAGTCAAAAACCACCCAGCAGTGGTTTAAAAGCTTTATTCCTGCTTTCACAGCCACATATGATTGGTCGTCTGGAAGTCCAGATTTGAATACACTAGAGTACGAATTGTGGTCATAGTGGGGAAACATGGTTTGTCGAATAATCTGCAGAAACTTGAGCGGTCTCAAAGTCTTTGAGCAGTGAAGTCAATAGCAATAGAAACCGTGTGTGATGCTATTGGTCAATGGACGAATCATGTGAGGGTTTGTGAATATGCGATAATTTTAATTAAAATGCTATGCATTACTTGAAAAGTTACCAGGGTTTCGCGGCTTCAAATATTCGAGGTTTTTATTGTTTTATTTAATTTTTAAAGGATTTACCAAATATTGTCCGAAATGGTCAAGTTGAATCGAATAATTGTTTTGGAGATACAAACTTGAAAAATTGTACCCACGAGGTCACTTAAAACTATAATTTCCTTTTCTTGAAACTGCATTTCCAAAGTCGGTTGTCAAGATTTCTCGCGAAATACTAAACCGTTCTTAATGAAATTTTACATAGCTCTTCGAGATATGATTTAGAAAGTCTTGCTCGAAGGAGTATTTTTTGTTCAATTACAACTACATATTTCAAAAAGTTAAGAAATTTTTATCAAAATTTGTATTTTTCTGTTAAAAGTACTGCCACAAAAACAATTTTCAGATTTTTGTGACCTTAATTAAAAGACGTATTTTTTCTTTCTACATCAGATGATCCCGCAAGAAGTTCTGCTCTCAACATGCTGGCACCTTTTTTTTGAAAGATTGCTTAAATAACGTCGTAATGGCCAAGTTCGTTTCAAAATTTCACAAAATTTTTGGAATACTAAAATTTTTTTATAAAATATTTGATTTTTTATATGAAAAAAAATATTGCAAATAATTCGACTTTTGAAGTAAGACTGTATGGAATTTTCATTGATTTTTTATGACATACCATCTATGAAAATTATATTAAGCCTTACTTAAGAAGCCGAATGTCTCGAGCAGAATTAATGATACCGATTTTTATCTTGAACCTTTTTTGTAGAAAATAAAATTTCCTACAAGTATATTGTGTACATTTTTTCTATGGCTCTTGTCATTTATGAGATATATACAAAAAAAAAATCTAATTTCGTGGAAAAGTCAGGTTTAGAGCGCCGTACTACCTCGTCGGGGTGAGTTACGACTTTGTTGCACTAGGCACTTTTGTAGAGTGAATAATTCTGAGAAATATGCGTCTAAAGTCAAAGCGATGCCATAAAATACCTCTGACCTGTAGGAATTTAAAGATAAAAACTCACGATTGTAGTGTATTTCCTATGGAGAAATTTTAGATGATGAACTGGTCCAAGGTTCTTAATGCTAATATTAGGGGCTAAAATTTTCAGGGAATATTTTTGCGGTATTTCCAAGGAAATTTCGTGACGGTATTGAAAAATTAATAGTTAAAAAAAAACACTCTAATATATATCTGTATGTATATACAAAATGTTCACTGGAGGGTAGCCAAAGTATGAATCGATCAGTTTGTTGATCAATATTCACATCAGATGGCATGCACTGTATATACATAACTTTTCAGAGCAACATATTTTTCTGATCTTGATTGTTAATGTTATGAAAGTACCGTTATCATGAGTATTAAAAATTCAACGATTTTAACATATTTTTTTCTATTTTTTCTTCTTTCAGCTCAAACTCAATGAAACAAGAAAACGTGCTGCGAATGGACTTAACCCCGCCTAATAACAAAACTAAGTTCAAATAGATATGTATACTTATATATATGAATAGGAATTTGTAATACACCGCTAAGCAAGCTCAATGAAGCTAAGAAAGCAAACAATTTGATTTATGACTGCACATATTACTCATACGCACCGTCTCCACACAAAGCAGCCGCATTAAAAGAAACGGAAAAATATATAAAATCTGTTTTCGACGACTGTCACACATAAACTACACACAACGCAGAATCAATAAGCAGAGCAGAAGTCAACAGTGAAAAACCGCAATGTCTGAAAACCGCAAGAACCACAACAATTGCAGCAACAACAACTGCAATGGCCACCAGCAATTGAATGTCAAATAGTAACCAACGGTTATTTTCCACTGCTTTTGCAAAATTTATTATGTTTACACAAGGGTAAGTCGATAAATATGTACATATTTGTAGAGCTCATAAATTCATTGTCAGAATGTTTGCATGTATGTGCGTGTGTGTATGGATTTGTATGAATATTTGCGCTTAATGCGAAAGATCAAATTGATTGCCTTGGTAGTTGTTGTGTTGTTGTTATTGTACGCTGTCATATTGACTTAAATTTATTTGTCGAGCGTAATTGTGGCTGACGGCTGGCGTAATGACCCGCAAAAATGTGTCAAAAAGTCAAATTGTCCTGAATAGCTTTTGTTTGGAGAAATGTTCTTTTCAACTGAGTGGGGATAAGGTGGTGAAAATAAATGTTTGTGCAGCAAAGAAGAATTAAAAATAATAAATTTTAAAATGACTTAAATTGCAGATGCAAAAATCGTGGATGTCGTTATGTAATATTAATATTTATTTACGATTTTAGAGTAAATGAATGCTTTGAGTAAGTCTATACCATAGGAAAAATTGGAGTTCGTATATTTGATCAAGTGAGCAGATTTTTTCTGAAGTTATATATTTTTTTAAATTCTTTCTACAAAGTCATTTATAAGTTTGACTACAAGTTTGGCCTCTCAGAAAGTGAATATGTAGTTGTGTGACTGTAGGCGGCCGCATTTAACCCACCATTAGTAACATTCTATTCTCTAATGGTAACCAAATTAAATATTATCTAACAACTAAATGGACTTGGTAAAAATATAAGCCTGATTTTTTCACCGCACCTGCCCAATATTTCTTAACTTGAACCATAAGGAGCCGTGGAATATAACTTATTTCATCGGATGAGAGGATAGGCATTCCCAATGACCCAGCATTTCATCATACTTAGTGAAAGTTTTGCACTACGCTGACCCGCTTTTTTTCAATTTTCTAAAGGTGAAGTCTTAAGATTAGGTGCCATGTACCCCTTCAATAAAGCTAAGAGGTTTGTGGTATGTCCTCTCTTGCTGAGTTACTTTAGGGAACTTTAAATGAACCACGAAAGAGCTGAATGACCTTATGAGAGGAAATGTATTTCCAAGATGATATTAACCGAGTTATGAGCGCCGAGTTGAATAACCTCATGTGGTGAGACTTTGTCTTAATTGTCTCTTTGCTATCCAATAGAAAGTCTATGGACGTACTTGTTACAGCATAAGCCCACTTGGCACCTTTTGTTATATCTAAAATTTCTGTTTGAAAGACTGATTTGTAGTCATTTAGTTTGAAGGAAACTTTCTGTATATGGATTACTACAGAAGAAGAATGCTCCTGTTTCTATTTCACCCTTTGTTCGGTTCGACGTTGAAACTGTCGATCACAAAATCACTGGTTCAATATTTTATACTTGGAAATGAAAATAATGCGTTTACATCTTTTATCGATCGTATTAAGCTCGACCAGAGGTTTTTAATAAGTTCTAGTAGGACAGAATGCCCGTAGTGACGCCTGACATAGCCTTAATGGCCTAAAATCATCAGGCGGCTGGTTAAAAGCATTCTCTCATCTCTCACTTGTATGTGTATTGGCCAGGTGTACAGGCTAACAAACTCTTTAGCCTTTGTTGTCATAGTTTTTATTGCGCCCGTAATCCCCAGCAAGCAGACTTGGGCACCTTTTTTACGGAACTTTTTCGATAATGACCTCCACCATACCACTGCACCATACATTAGTATGGGGCGGATGATACTTGTTTTGAGCCGGCTGGTTAAAAGCATTCTCTCATCTCTCACTTGTATGTGTATTGGCCAGGTGTACAGGCTAACAAACTCTTTAGCCTTTGTTGTCATAGTTTTTATTGCGCCCGTAATCCCCAGCAAGCAGGTTTGGGGCACCTGTTTTACGGCACTTTTTCGATAATGAAATCCACCATACCACTGCACCATATATTAGTATGTGACGAATGGCACTTGTTTATAGCCAACAGACCATAGGGATTGTAAACCCCACTTTGGGGTAATGGCTCTCTGCTGGGGTTCCAGATTGGAATTTGTTTTTTTTTTTATCTATGATGATTCCAACAATTCTAAATTCTGTTAGGTATTTTCATTTTCCGGTATACAAATCGAGTACTATTGGATCTATCGGCTTAAAACTTTGCATGAATCTTGCCTTTGCTAAGCCTGCAAAAAAACATAATATAAATCCAAATATTTGGACTCCTATGCCTATTACGAATTTTTTTTCGAAAATTTCGGTCAATGTGTGAGATATATAATTGAATTTCAGGGAAGAGTCTTTCCTGATAGTAGTCTGTGTGCTACAAATGGGTTGAATCGGTATAACTTCCTTTTCTTTGAAATGAATAAAATGGGATGAAACTCACCCATGAAAGTTGAACATCATACAATTTTTTTTTGAAAATCGCAAGGCTAACTTTTTATATACATAGCTTAGTATTGTAAAAAAATACACACATCAATATATAATAGGTATTAATGAGCAAAATGAAAATAGAAGTAATAATGTACACGGGAAGCTTCACATTTTCATCAAACGAAAAATTATATTGCATTATAAAGACATAAAGGTGAAAATCGCACCCATTATGCCCCCATTTTCACTGCTCAAACGAGCTATTAAATTCTAGCGTTCATATTTTCCTTCATTCTCTGCGCGTTCGCCATTACAAAAGTTTGAAATTCAATGCTTGTGCTCATGCATATATTTACGCCACTGAAATGTTGAATATAAATTTATGGATATTTCTAAGCAAGACAATAAAAGTCAAAGGCGCGGCAATCTTTCATCATTTTGCAATTTTATTGACGTTAAAAGTGTTGGAGAGCAATATACCGCAATAATAAAACATAACAGTAAAAGCATAAATAAATACCAATGAAGAAATGAGGTGAAATAACGGTATATTAAAGATGGCTGCCGTTCAGAAGGTTTGCTCGCGCGCCTTTGCGGTCCGTAAAATGGTTGCGTATACGCTGTGGAGTACACACAGCAACCGCGGAATGGAAACAATGCGGCGCGCTAGCAATACTAAGTAAACATAAGGCAAAATATGCGTTTTTTATGCTCAACAGACGCCGGCAATATACACTTTTTTATTTTTTAATAATTTTTTTTATTATTTTTTTTTGTATTTAAAAATTTTTGGCTTTTATTATATTTTAGTGAAGTAAAAAATTTATGAATTTTAAATTTTCTAAAAGCAATTCTGCTTAAATTCAAAGCGCTTCTTCACCTTGGCAACGTCTTAGCAGCAGAAGTATAGCACAGCAAGCAGCTTGCCAGCCATCTTCACCTGTGGCGAAATTGCGGTCAGCAGACGATAGCGAAAAGCTACAAAAACAACAACAAAACGCTCGCCACTTGCCAGCATAGCTGCACTCGAATATTTTATTTATGAGCTCACCCACATAATTATCGGCATGATTTATAGCTGTTTCACCAAGGTTTGGTGTTTGTTGCCAACAACAACAACAACTGCAATGGAAAATGAAATTTTGTTCACGAAGAAAAGAAAACAATAAAAGCGTATGAAAATTGTGTAATAACCAGCAGCGTTGAAAAGCGAGAGCGAAAATTTGCATGCTACTCATGAAGCTCCTGCTGACACTCACATGCACACACACATATATATACATGCATGTATTATATCATATATTCAAAGTCAAGCCACATTTAATGAATTATGTGACCTTTGTGGCCAAAATTTTCCACTCACTATTTGTTGTTGTAGTTGAAATTTTCTTCGCTCTTAGCTGAAATTTTTTGTTGCCTTCCAGCTTCTGCTTTTTAACACTCTGGTTGTACAAATATTTTTTGGCACACACTCTCGCTCAACACTGTGTTTTATTTATTATGCAAATCTCAATGGTATTATGTCGACCACTTGCTTACAATGTCCTTTTATCGGCAATCAACTGGGGCCACCTGCACGGTGATTTATATACTCCAGTGACCGTGTTCTGCCACTTTAAATGCTACTGGTCTATAATAAATTTTGTGCTTAGTTAAGCCAAATTTGTTAGTTTGTGTGTGTTACAACGGAAGCCGCCATTTAAGCAATGAGGAGGTGAAAAAATAAATTAATTTATGTGGCACCAAATTAGCAGCTAGTGTTAGCTAAGATGACGATTTCTATATGAATCAAATCAGTTTGCGCTTAGATAGAAAGTGAAAATTTTAACGAAATTATTTACATTCTTTCCTTTTTCAATTATTTTATTCGTAAGTATTTTTTTTATTTGCATTTCGGTTAAAACTGGCACAGAAATTTACATATTTACCGTATCGGGAAACAGAAGCTTTCAACATCAAAAATATCCTTAGAAATGGACAGTGTGTCTTCACCCAAGATTTGAGAAAATGATCCATCTCCATGTTGAGTCAATATAAGCACTCTGGTACTTAAACCAATTCTTCATACAGTTGCCTCTGCTGGGGTGACCCTTAGTGCCTTCAGTGAATTTAGGGATCTTTTTATTGCTAAACAACTCTTTTGCAACTTCTCCATCGTTTACTCGCTATCGTTTTTGCAGGTTTTTTGGTACGCAGCTAATATTGACGCTCTTTATATCGAAAACATTAATCAAAATGTGTTGAAGCAATCTATAGAAGATGTTGAATCCGTTGTTATCTCTATAATAATAACATGATGATTTTTAAGCACTGATTTTCACTTTTGACCTTATCGAGACACCTCGCATGGGAGGATTTTTTAAATGACTTTACACCCTTCACTGTGTGTTTTTTGCTACTTAAATACTTGTGATTATGATAAAGTAGACTTCCAAAAACACTTCTACATCGTTTTAAATGATTCCATAGCCGGTGATTCCATTGAAATCACAAAACTTCAAGCGAGCTTGTTGTTAAATTTTGTTTCCATTTATCGAGAGGCCGTTTTTGCATTGCCGTGCTCAAGATAACTCTGATCAATGAATAATGATTTAACAAGCAAAAAAGTTCAGGTATAAACGCATATTTCATAATCTTGCAACTTGCAAGGACTAAAGCCGGAGTAATATTTCCAGGTACTTAAGGCTTATTAGTTATATGGCGTATATGGCAAGTTTTCACCCCATTTTATTTATTCTAAGCACAAAGATGCACCATTATTAGAAAAAGCACATTCTCCCAATTTAATTAACATATTTTACATATTGATTGATATATTTGTTATAACGGGTTTTTCAATAAGAGTGCTACAAAAACGGTTTTTCATTCTAAGCGGGCTAAAATTATTTGGTTATCATTGAGCGGAAGCGATTTACATTCACAATAACCTGCCGGTCTTAATTATTACGGAAGAAGTACGGCTCAATGAACCCTCCGGCTCATAAACTGCACCAAACCGCAATTTTTTCGGTATGCAATGGTGGCTCATGGAGTAGGGGTGGAATGATGCCTGACCAATAACGCATATTTTGCTTATTGACGAAGCCATTCAGCCAGAAATGAGCCTCATCGCTGAAGATGAGTTTTCGATGAAAATCCGGATCATTTTCAAGTTGTTTCTCAGCCCGATTCACGAACATACGACGATTTTGGTGGTCAATCGGCTTCAGTTCTTGCGTCGATTTGATCTTGTTAGGATGTAGGCTAAGATCTTTTCGCAAAATTCAACACAGCGTCGTCACAGAGATGCCCAACGCTTGAGAACGACGTGTGAGAGATTGATTTAGGGCTTCCTCAATGGATGAGCTAGCAGCAGCAATATTTTCGATACTACGGGTACTTCTTTATCTCAGTGGTATTGTAACATTTTTTACAGCGCCTGTGGATTAAAATTTTTCCACTAGGCGTTCAATTTCTGATATGGCAGCACGATTATGACGACCATGAATTGAACATAAATTTGATGCCACTGACCCCAAATTTCGGTAGTAAATTGTAATAATTTCGACTTTATTGAAGAGAAATATTAAAAACATTGTAAAGAATATGGCGCCGTTTGCTGCACCTATCGGTTAATTTTTTTAGCGACGCTATTGAAAATCCCGTTAAAATCACCCAGAAATTTCATTTGTTTTCACATTATCGTTGGTAGTTCTTATAATATTTTCACTTGAGTTACAGCGGACGGACCGACAGTCAGCCGGTTTTCAACTCGTCATGTCATCTTAGATTTTATTTCCGCGCTTGTGGTAAACCTGTGACCTTGAAATTCCCTTTATCCTTTTCCGGCAGGTGTTTCGGTGCCACAAAGAGTTTAAGGAGGGGCGTGAAAGCGTAGAAGGCGAGGCGCGGAGTGGGAGACCAGTCGAGGTGCGGACTAACGCGAATACGCAGCGTGTTCGCTCATTAATCTGTGAAGATCGGCGTTTAACAGTTCGAATGTTGGCCTCGGAACTGAGTATGAACCGTGAAACAGTCAGACCTATTTTAACCTACGATTTTGGGATGAAAAAGTTGTGCGCGAAGACAACTTCGACGTCGCTCGTAACTGGATCCTTCATCACGACAACGCGCCGTGCCATACCGCCCTCAGCATGTCCTAGTATTTGGCCTCTAAAGGGATCGCAGTATTGCAACAGCCGCCTTGTGCGCCCGACATGTCACCCTGTGACTTTTTTTGTTTCCTAAAACAAAATCGGTGGTCGAAAGAACCCATTTTGGGCCGATTACACATCCAGGCGGCCGTGACAAGAGTACTCGCGAACATCCCAGTCGAAGCGTTCCAGAAATGTTACGAAGCATGGAAAACGCGCTAGAATCGTTGTATAGCTGCCCAAGGGGACTACTTTGAAGAGGCTGTCAGAGTTGTAAAATAATTTTAAAATATACGGTTTTTATGGAATCAGTCTCATTACTTAATTGTCATACCTCGTACATATGTATGTATATGTATAACTATATCTATGTCAATTAGTTGTGGGTGATACATACAACCTTTGGGTGAGCAAAACTTCTTGTACTGTCATGTTGCAAGGGTATAAATGATATATAAATACAACTCAATTTCAAAATTCATTGTCATATTCTTCAACATTTCGCTAATTAAAATTTTGCCATAATAATTTTAACTCATAGAAAAAATCGATTGCTAATGAAAGGAAACATAACATCCAATTCCCCCGCATATACAATCCATGAATATTTTAATGAACTAAAATCGCACCCTCACAACTTTTATTGAATGCTTTCCCTACGAAAGCCATCGTTGTTAGCCTTGACTACCACCACCCGCTGTCGGTCATTGCTCCTGTGTCTGTATTCATTTTATCGCCTCCTTTCAGCTAATACTGACAGTAATGCGCTGAGATATTTTATGAAATATTTTATGCAACATGTCATTGCCACAAATTGCGAGTAGTCCGTTGCACGTGCGCTGTGTTAAGCCGTTAAGACCACTCTTCAGCATTCTGCGCTCCCGCGTACGCTTGTAACGTTCCCTTTACACACTGCGCCCCACTTGCTGCACGGCATTTTGTTCCCCACTTTCGCTGAATGCAATTTGCCAAAGTGTGTCAGTGGGCAAATACTAAGCCTTGCCAGCACACGAAGCAGCACGAAGAGACGTTGGGTGGGGGCTTTGACAACGAAGGACAACGCGCCGCAATGAGTTGGTTAAGTCGCATTTATGTGCTTGTGCTTGTTGTTGGCGGCTTCGTTACTAGGTTGTTGCACATTTAGACATTTTTTATATACTTTTGATTATATATATATATATGTATAAGTATATTATATGTAGGTATTAATGCAAATACATGTGTATGCAAAATAGCATTTCCGCTGCAAACAAAAATAACTAAAGAGCGCAGCGAAAATGAAAGAAAAGCAGAACGCGACATTGCCGTTGCTCTAATTTCGCTGAGCGCGCCGACATTTCGGAATTTCCGCACGAACACGCATTTGCTTGCAACAAGAGTTGTCCTTCTTGCCGTAGTATGTACATGTATATGTGTGTGTGCTTGTATGGTGTGAGAGGGTGTGTGTGGCATTTTCATTTGCTGCCTGTTGGCGCGTCGAAGAGTGCATTGTAATGCACTACACACACACTTCATGCATTATATAAGTATATATGTATATGTGAGTATTTGCCGCCACATTGTTTACCGCATTGTGAACGACATGTGGTGGCGCCGGCTGAAAGCCTTGTTACCACCAACAACTACACTCATAAAAGTACACAATCGTGTGCATTTAAAGTTTTTTATTACTTCTACTCACTCCCTTGCGTTCGTGCAACATTTTTAACCGTTGACGCTTGCGTGGCATGGGCCACAGCTCTGGTCGCCTCAGCTTGCATTTGCTTGGCAAATATTTCTTAATTTAACAAATTAGCGCCAACATGTAATTTACAGCAATTTTAGCGTTAATAATTTGCATTCATGGCGCTGTTGCACGCCATCAGCTGCTTTGGACGGCTTAAGTGGCGAGGACACTGCATAAATATTTGATTTCTTTGCCTGAGTGTGTGTGTGAGTATATATGAAAATGTACATATCTTTTGGTTTATAACTTTCAATGGTTACTATGTGAAAATGGTAAATACAGTTTAATGTGGGACATAACTGGTGAAATTCTCTGCATACGCGGTTTTGATCCATACCTCAGAAGAGGAGTATGAAAGGCGCTAAAGGATTTGTCTCCTCATAAAAACGTTAAGCTGTGATACCTTTCACGAATACAAAATATTCCCTTACAAGAGCTTAAGTATGACAGCTATATGGTATCCTGGTCCGATATCAGCGGTTCTGATAAATGGGCTGGAGAAAAAGAACGTGTGCTGAATTTCAGAACGCTCAAACAGATGGACAACACAGCTAAATCGACTAGTTATTTTATGGGGGCTATCTTCTGCGTCTCACGAATTTCATGGCAAATTTAATATACCCTGTTCAAGGGCATATTGAAAGTTCTAAGCAAATATCAGCCCTATTTGGTATTAGTTGAACTTATCTATTATACATTGTGACAAAAAAGTAACCGCAAATTGTAAATAAAAATATTTCATTATTCATCAATATTTATTTTGTCGCCTTCAAAGTAATTCCAACCAGTTTAAGTTGGGAAACACTTCTTATAAGCACTTTTTGGGATTTCATTCAGCTCCTTTAGCGAATTTTGTTTTATCACTTCGATCGACTAAAATTCCAGTTTGGGGAACAAGAAAAAATCACACACAGGGATGCATTATCGTCGTGTAAAATCCATGTATTGTTGTTCCACAATTCCGACCATTTTCTCATATAAACGCCTCAATACGGCCAAATAAAACTTCTTGTTGACAGTCTTTTCCTTCGGAAAAAAATTCGTGATGCACCGATCCACGAATATCGAAAATAACAATTAGTATCACCCTGATCTTTGAGCGGCTTTGACGTGGTTATTTTCGTTCCGGCTCGTTTTTACTTTCCATTCCGATGATTGTTGACTTATTTGCTTGTCAAACTCATAAACCCCTGTCTCATCCGCAGTTATAATGCTCTCCACTAATGTGGGATCCGTGAAGCATGTTCAAAGAGATCTGAATAGGGTACATTTAAAAAAAAAAATCAGCTTTATAAAGACGTGTTGAGCAAGAACGCATCTCATACATAAAATATCTATCAAAATCATTCGAACGGAGTTGTGACCGATGTCGCGCTCTGTTGCCATCTCGCTAACACTTACCTGACGACTTTCAAGCACCATAGCTTTCAAACGTTTTTCAGAACGGGACATGTCTTTAACGATCACTTGACAGTCGTTGAAGGCTTTGTACTCATAGGCTTATGTTTTGGATAAAACTGAATCACTGTAAGCCTTTTTCAACGTTTGCAATAATTCCGCTCAGGAACTGTGACTAGAAATTCAAAATTTGAGACAAATGTTTTGTTCGCAATTGTTATCCATTGTAAAAATCGCAACGCACTCTTGAGGTGTACCGATTTAAGCTGCTGTTGTAAACGAAATGATCATATTTGGCATTGTAAATCAGGTTTTTCTGACATGTCGTATACCCGGGGAATTTATTTACAATTTCAGACTGCTTGTGTTTAAAATAATACACAAAAATCTTTGCATTTCAACTGCTACATTCAGAAAACTGTAACTTTGAGTTTTTGTAATAGCAAAAGTGGTCAAAAAACTGGTCTAAAAGTAGCTTTATTACTAGCTATCTTCGATTCGTTATTTCTTAGTAATGCTCAAGACAGTACTGCGGCTGCGTCAGAAAACATGTAAGCACCGGGTTGCAACACAAGTGCTGCCCGCTTGTTTGATCATCTGGTATAGTTTGTTCGGTATGGGTTTAACATTTAATTTATTTAACAAGAGAGCAGTGATTAAAGAGAAAAATCATAAATGGCGTTCTGGGAATATATTGTTTCAGTCCATGTTAGAATAGTCAATAATATTAGTTTACTGGAAACTTTTTATTAAAAAACTAAATTTAATAATTGAAAACTGACTAGTGAACAGCAACATCATTTACTGTTTCAGGATGGTTGAAGCCATCGGCCCACGTTTTCAAAGCCTTTGCAAGATTTGTAAAAGGTTAAACGCTTAGAAGCAGAACTAATGGAGGCAAAGTTTAAGTTTTCAAAGCGTTTAAGTCTAAGTTAACCTTCTATTTTTAGTACATTCAGCAAATTAAATCAGATTAATTTATACTTTACTTAAGTGCGATACCTGCCTCTTTGCCATTCTGTTGAAATAGCTTTTGAAGTTGAAATCTTATTGTTTTTGCTAACCAGCATCTTTGAGGAGTCAGACGGGTAATCTGGCCTGTTTTTTGACATTTTTTTCATAGAAATTTTTATTTTACAATAGAACTTTTTTCACATATCATGAGATATATCATGGAGTGTAAAAACATATTTTTTCGGAATTTTTTAATGACATCTGTCGGGGAAACGGCTGAGTGAATGAGATGCATTTCAAAGAAAAAAATTAAGCAAATCGGTTGAGTAGTTCGACCGGAATCATGTCCGCCAGTTTAAAAAAGTGTGTGTTTGAGAAAAACTTTCCAATGGTAAACTGGATTTTTACATACATTCTAAATGCAAAAAAAAAAATATTTTGAAAAATGTTTACACTACTGATCCCTTAATAATACCGCAAAATAGTCTCAGAATCCAAGCGTCAAAGATGTAGAGAGGCTCGTTACTTAAAGTACCAGACTTTTCGCGACATATCCTTAGAATAAATTTCCTTTTTTGATTACTTCGCGTTACACATGGCTGTGTATGACGTATGTACTCATTGTGGCAAAGATGATTTCGTAAGAGCATTTGTCCTACTGTCCTATAATGTGTTTTATGTCGGTATTTTGACGCTTCCATACAAAGTTTCCTCATTTACTATGAACTGCTTGTTCTGTATTTTAATCTTAAAGCCTAATTTAGAACTTCATAAAAAAATCTGACTATTTTAAGATAGACTTCTAAATCGATGAAAATAACATGAGAGTTAGGTGATACATCTTTTTCAAGTTTTCTGAACTTGATGTTCTAGTAATTGCTTGTTATGTTGTGCTGGTACCATAAACTAGAAGATTGCAGAACTTTCCAAAAATTAAGAAACTATATCCAGATCGCTTACTCGAAGATTTCTTAGATTAATAGGTCGTTAAGTAAGGTCGTTACAGAAGAAATAACTTTTGTGACTTAGCTTTTTGGATGTCGACAGGTTCTAGCTCAACCTTAGCTGAAAGGTAGTACGGACATTCTGCAAGCCGAATTACCTTGGTCAGTTTTTTATCTAGTAGGAGTTTATTGAACCGAGTTCTGTACTTATAACTAATAAAAGATTAAAGAATAAATCTAATGAATGAAGTTTCTAATATAAAAACAATTGTAAAGTAATTAAATTATGAAAGAGATACTGAACTATTAGAACTAGAGTAACATTAATACTAATAAGCAGTAAATAAGCACAAAATAAATGATTCGGCTAATTAAACAAGTAACTAAGATCCGTTTTTTTCTTAAAGCAAAATATTTTCCCCAATTATTGATTACTTGCACATTTACCAGCAGAAATTTGATTTAAGTAATCAAATAACTGCAAATAAGTGACACCGTTTCCACCTGCCAATATTTGTTTGTTTTTTAGTCACCATTTTCTGACATTTCGAATAAATTAAAGCAAATTGCCCATACTAAAGTCGCTGCCAATCAGTTTGAGCGAAGATTGATGACTCCATTTAACATGTTTATTTCGAGTCTCTGTTGACTACACGACAATAAATAATAATAAAAAAAACTTGAGCGGCGTCATAAAAAAGTAATCTAATGAGATTACAACACGAACATATTAAATAAGTGCAGCGATAAATAAAATTAAGTTCGCTCGGCAAACAAGCGCGGCCAACTATAACCAGGGCAACGTCAGGGGAGAATAACAAATTTGTTGCTAGTATATACCTGAATATCTAGCGACCTATATACACACATACAATCCTACATTTACAGCGAAAAATATTTGTTTGCGCTGCAAAAACCACCGACAACTGTTGATGGATGAATGAAGTCGGTGTGGGTAATTCGTGGTGACACAGTTACCGCTGTAACCGATTGCGAGTACATTTGTCAAAAGTCGCCAACAACAACCATAACAACAACACACACACATTAAATAGCAATAAAAACTAACAACAACAAATATACATACAATTGCAACGAATTATAAATGACAGCTGCGTTTTTTGTTGTTGTAAAAGTTGGGAGTAGTGTAAATAACCGAAAACAACAACAAATAAAATAAAACGTTAACTTTGGTTGCAAAGAAACTATAATACCCTTCACAAATTAAAAAAGTTTTCCTACAAGAAATAGATTTTGATCGGTTAGCTTGTATGCCAGCTATATGTTATAGTGGCCCGATCTGAATAATTTTTTGCGAGATTATAGCATTGTTTTAAGCAATAGTTTGCACTAAATTTCCTGAAAATATCTGGTGAAATGAAAAACTTGCCCATATAAGAACCTGCTTTTGATCGTTCAGTTCCGCTGATCAAGTTTGTATGGCGGCTATGTGCTATAATGATCTGATATCAACGATTCCGACAAGTTAACAGTTTCTTGAAAAGAAAATGATGTGTACAAAATTCCAGATCGATATCTCAAAAACTGAGAAATTTACTTGGATATATTCAGGCTGCAGACCCATATGAGGACAGGATTAAAACTACTGAGCTTCTCAAGCTGATCATTTACATATATTATTTATAGTTTCTCCGACGTTTCTTTCCGGATGTTACACACCTTGTGTCAAGCTTAAAAGACCCTATACGGGGTATAATAAGTGAAAATTCAAAGTTTGTTTGAGTTGTCTGCAGGAATATGAATATTTAGGTGACAAAGCAAAAAGTCAACTGACAATACTGTTGCAGATATATACGATTTACAAATATATATGAATATATAAGGCACTGAGCAACCAAGTAAAGCAACTTCCCGGCAGCCAACTGTTGGTGGCACTTAAGCAAATGAAATTTGAAAATAAATTGGTGCGGCGAAGGGCAGTTGCTACCGCGTTGTGGCCGCAAAGGGCTCGAAAGCAACGAAATTTTTGATTTATTTCCGTAGTAAATTTTGCGAAATTATTCATTTTCCCCCCTCAAACACACACACACTCACAAAACGCTTTGCTTGTAAGTAAACAAAGTTAGCGTGTGGATTATGAGCCCCGACACACACGGGAAGTGGCACAGCGGACTGTTTGTTTGCTTTCGACGAGTTGAGTCGCATAAACACGCGAGTTGGCTACAAGATAGGCGCTTGTTAGCCGCTTATTGTTTGTTTACTTTTGCTTTAATATTTATTTTGCTATATTTTTGTTTTATTGTTGCTTTATGTGCTTGGTGGCGTGTCCTTTTTGGACCCTTTCGTTTCGTTACGCATGCAAAACACGTAATTTTCGACGTTCAAACAAATCGCCTACACGCAAAGCGGTAAAAATCTCTGCCGCCGCCGTGGGAGTTCATGCACGCACACACATGTATTTGTATGCTCATACATACAACCATGTGTTGCCTTACTACGGCATTTGTATGCGTGCTGCGTTTTCGGCGAAAAGAATGCCAACAAATGACGGCTAACCGAAAGCGTCAACTGTGATTCGCCGCTGTCCTGACGACGGCAAACCAACGCACGTGGTATATGTCGGAGCCCCTTTCAAAATAATGACAACAGAAGGTGAATGCGAAGTGATTTTTTTGGCTGTTTTAATAACGCTTACGTTTCCGGTAGACTTTTAGGCAGCTGTGATGTTGGTATACTTCTTCGATAGTGTGTTAGTTTATGAAGTAAGTTCATAAAAATTTAATATAAAAAAAAATCGAAAATAAAAAGAAAGTTAATTCTGCTCTGCTGCATTTTTTATAGCATAAAAGGTATAAAAATATCTTTAATTTGGTTTTGTTCGAAAATTTTAAATGGCAGCTATATTTATCAGGATAATGTTCCTTTATCTTTGCTAATAATATTTTGTTAAGATGTTTCATAAATTAAAAAAAAATTCTATACAAAAGCTGGAGTTTTACCAAACAGCTTCTATGGAAGCTATATGTTATAGTTGTCCGACATGTATAGTCTATCAGAGGTTATAGCGTTGGCTAAAGTCTTTGCCAAATTTTATACCTTGTTCAATAATAAAGTTTTACAAATATGGATTTTAGTTTCGTCGAACAGTTTGTTTGGTGGTCATATCATAAATTGGTTTGATAATAGCGATTCCAGTAAATAAGCAAAGTTTTTAGGAGACAAGCGCGATTACAAAATTTCAGAACGATATCTCTATATATGCAGACACCATTATACATATATATTTTATAGTATGTCAGATATTTCCTTCTAGTTACTCCTAATTTAATATGAAACTGGTACAGGTTATATATATGGTAGCCTAGACTAACCCAAAACAATAAAGAAAAGCTTTAACAGTTAGCTTTACTTTAGCAAATGATAATTCGCAAAGTTTAGAGCTTTGTAGTGATCTTGTTGATCTTGGAAGTAGTGAATTCATTTCCGATCCGAAATAATTTTCAAAGTATTGGGAATATTTCCTTAAAAGAAAAACAGCAAACAACAAATATTGATAACAAAATGGAAAGTATATTGACCAAACTTGATTCAATGTGTATAAAAAAATGGCAAAAATTGCAGAATTTCACAAATCAGTTGCTCTCAATTAAGCTTTTTTTCCAAAGTTCCCCAAATCATCTGTATTATATAAAATCAACTGTCGAGAAGTTTTGATAATAAAATTTATGCTCCGAAATAGTTCTGGATTTGGACACTTTTTACAGATAGCGCTTCTCTTTCATTCTTTTGAAACAATCGAACATTTATTGGGATTTTTTTTGTTTGTCGAAGAGCACTTTTATGGTTAAAAGGGTATTATAGCCGTTAAAGTTGAAAACTCGAATGTCATCTTTATATATCCTTTAAAATATCGCTTTAAACGTATTTTTCAAAATTCAAACTATTCTAAAAATTTTAGTCGTTTTAGTATGATGACAACTCGACCGCTTTATCGTAAAATTTTAACGAGTTTTTCCCTAAACTACTTTATTTGATGCGGTCATTACGATATTCTAAAACCAAATCAGGTGATTAACTTGGTATTTGTCATGAATACTTTTACAATACGTATACCTCTCTATCATACACACATTTGTATCAACAAAAATTGAAATTTAAAATTATTAAGTTTTTAAAAAATTTCGAGAAAGCCAAAAAATTTATATTCAAAACGATCTTTATTTTTGAGTTTTCGCTATTTTTATGAATTTTTGTTTTGTGTCTTAAATTAATTTAATATTCTCTTTAAATATACATCAGGAAATGATAAAAGAACAGGAAATGCAAATATCAATTAAGTTATTATCAATTGCCGATAAACACTCGCAAATTGGCTCTCTAGAATACAAAATCCTCGTATACTGTAAAAGTATCTCTGAATATGTAAGGTTATCCAAATTTGGAAAAAATGGTCTAAATTGGTTGCACTATTCAATATTTCTCCAATAACTATTGTTCACTGCACTGTGAAAGAAATTACTGGTCAAGTTTAGAATTCACTCCATTTAGGATGTATATTACCATATACCATTTAAAAGAACACAACGATTTAGGAATATGATGAACGCCATTTAAATCCAATTTGGTTAACGAATGTTTTCTGGTTCAAAATTATAATTATTCTAATATTAATTTAATAGGTGTGTGACTCTGCTAAAAACTATTTTCAGTTAAGACACATACCTTATAATAAGAAATACTCTGCTTAGTTAGTAGTATTCAGGTTCTATTCGTTTCTTATATCCTTCAAAGCATTTGTCTATTAATCATCATTGAAACCCACTGTGCTTTGACTCACAGAATCTTTCTAGTTGTTACATTCCCCTTGCAGCTAACCGAGCAATTTCCTTTCAATAGCTTCAGCCAACCAACGCATAAATGCTGTTGCCTAAAGCACTAATGCTTCTTTTTGTTTGCAAAACATTTTTGCCCAAAAGCATAGCTGCTGTTGCGCTGCTTGACATTTGACAGTTTTGAGTTTAATGGCGCTTGACAGATGGTTATGGCTGTGTAACTTGAACAAATCTATGTGTGAATAGGCAGCATTCAGCTACAATGTGTTCGTACAATGCTTATTGAAACTTGAAAGGCATTAAAAGTGAAAGTAATGGTCGGTCAAGGTGGAGTGCCGAATAGAGCTGAATCTAAACTGTTGATAAGAGCAAGAGGAAGAGGCACTGTGCGGAAGCGAGCATGAATAAATGGCCATTTTATTGCAAAATAAATGAAGAATAAATTGGGGCATGTTGTTGTGACTGTGTGGGTGCTTGAAAGTGGGAATGAATCATTTAGCGAAACGAATGCCATTTGTAAATTGTAAAAGCGTGTACGAATTACAGTTTTATAAATATTTACAGCTTGTATTTGTATTTGATTGTGACTGTAAAATGAGGAAAACGTAACAAAGTCTGGGTGTTCAAGTTTTCGTGATATCTAAAATAACTGTGAATAGCATTATTAATGTGCTGTGCATTGGCTATGATGGCAAATAGATCAAACCAACTGACTGACTAGCATACTAATGAGCATTAAACAAGCCAAAGGCTGGCGCGCCGAAAAGTATGCAATGAAATCGAACATGGCTAGAATATAATGACACGACCTTTTTATGTTTTATTTTATAAATATATATGCATATGTGTTACACATAGAATGTTAAAAATGTATATTCTTGATAGATTTTGTAGTGACAGATATAGACTTGTAATGTGCAAATAAAATTTAGATGGGAAAAATGTTGTATTTTTAGCAGCAACCTTTACATATCCGCTTTCACTTTGCCCGCTTGCAACGGATATGGCTGAGTTTGTAATGTTTTTGAACGGTAAAAATGTATTTGAAAACGTCAACCAGGCCAGTGAACATACAAAAGTAAATAGAGCAGACAATGAGATGACTTGCGAATAATAAACTTCGAGCACGTGACAAAAATTCAGATTTTTTTTAGGCTGCTGACAAAGGAATGTAAGTAAGGCGCATAGTTGACGACAGTGGAAAGGTAGAATACACGTGACAGATTGAGTAAGACTGGAAAGGAGAATACAGAAAGGACATTTTTGAGATTTGAAAATAAGTCTGAGAAATAGATACTGAAGCACATTTTTATCTAATATTCTTACTAAGCGAATTTTTGAAGGAAAAGCGGTATATTTGATATCATTGACCCAACTGATTTCTTGATTACGAAACATATTGAGATGTATTCCAGATAGAAGTCGAAGCAATTTGGTATTTTCATTACTCTGTTTTAACTACACATATTAAAATATTAAATTAATCTGAAATATATAGAAAGAAAGGCCATTTCTAGTTTTAATTTGGAACAGCTTATTTATCTCTCATGTGATTGTGATTTAAATAAGAATAATGACACAAAAAGTTTGTGATGATTGTTAGTACACAAAATTATTAAAAATATAAAATGATCGGACACCCAAAAATTCGTATTATCTTACTTAAGCTATAAAAATAATATCGATGGTTAGATTTTGCTCGGAGATATTGATATACAAGTATGATATTGATATTGAATATAAGGTTAGAGCCTTTTTTTAAAGCGTAAAGTCGCGGTGCAATCCTCGTCTATTTATCTAAAGGGTTATAAATTAATTATATAAACATAAAACCAAACATGTCGCTAGAATCGCTAACCTTCCGTTGGCACGTGAACCAAGGTGTCAAATTCATCAAAGAAGGTCGTTTGCTTTGAACTAGTGAGATTTAGTGGATTTATTGGACTCAGTGACTTGAAAATGGTCGTTAATATAAAAATAATGACGCTTTTCAAGCAAATGGCCGGACAACAATTAACCTATGCTAATGTGTTTGAGATATTCTAATCTAAATGCCCATATTTTGAACATTTGTTGGAAGCTGATAAAAAGCAAATGACATTTTTATTATACATTTCTGAAATTTTTGAATCATATTTCCAAAATACCCAAAATAATTTATAAAACAAGTAAAGCTAAGCGTCTTTGAAGTAAGAAAAAGAAACGTACACTAGCGATCATTTCTAAAATAAAGCGTTGACCGGTTCTTGATCACTATGAATGCCATTATCGTATGAATCAACAAAAGTGAAAAAAAATATTCATTTAATGTCGCCTCATAATAAATGTGGATCGAATTTAAACAATTTTTTTTTATTTTGATTTTTTTTTTTTATTTATTCTGAATCAGTTCGGTCAGTTTTCCTTTTTTACATAACAGAGATGTTCCAAAAATGTTCATGCCAGATGTAAATTGGTAAACTAGCACTTGAGTTATCATCATGACGGCACTGAAAAAAAACCTGTATATCGTCCGCTGAAATCCAAATAACGTAACAACACTTTTCATAAGTTTACAGGCGAGGAAAAACTATATAATAGAAACCACTCATATTCAAAGCAAATTTAAGTTTTTTTAAGTTTTGGTTATAAAATCGTTATATATTGGTTATATCTGACAGCTGAAGCTGAAAATTTTATGCCACATACATATACAAGTATGTAATATGAAGTAGTGAATCGTGACCAATAAAGAACTTAATTTCGTTTTTTTGATGATGTAGTGCTTTGCGTTTTAGGTGACGATATATACATAATTTTAACCTTAAAACTTTAATTAAACATTTAATACAACAGTTTCGTGTTTTTTCTTTTCTTTCTTTTAAATCTTCAAAAATCGCATTTGTAAGGCTATCCGCAAGGTGTGCTCCTTAACCTCGTAATATTCAAAGTATATGCACTAAGCAGCCAATTAGGCACAATACTAAGGCTGTAACTTTGAAAATAATCCGAATTTTGAAAAATGCTTTAGCAAAAATACTTATGAATATCCGTACTATCGAATTATGAAGATATTATTATTTTTTTTAATATTGTTCAAACTCGAAATGTAATAAAAATTATTTATGTGGATCTGTAGTTTAAAGCAGAAAAGTAATATCAATTGTTAAAGTCTCTGGAAACCAGACAGGAACAAACTGTGATGCACGAAATTGAAATTTTTGTTCTCTGAACTATGTTGGCTTCCACAAAAAATTTAATAGAATTTATTTAATTACAAATTCAAAAAAGTTTCTACAAAAAAATCCAAGTTTCCTTTAAATTATTGGAAACATATAAATGGATAGGGTGTCCATAAGCATATTACCATTTGACGGCATATTTTTTTATGCATTTTTAAGGTTTTTTGTCTACGCATAGCAAATACAATGAGCTTAAAGTTTATTATCATTTATTAACATATATTTCAACTGCATAAAAATATGTTTTAAGCTAGAATTATTGTGTAGAAGGTACAACGTTCTGAACATCTCCTCCTTGAAAAATTAGACTCGCACTTCTTCCACGATTCCGGCTGATTGGCTTATACTAAACAAGAGAACATTGATGGAGGTTGAATTTTAAATTCCTTAATGCAAGTAGTGGATTTTTATTAAATGAATATACTTAAAATTGAAACTTTTGGTGGATTTTGGAAATATTGCGATTTTTGCTATAAAAAAATTTAAGTTTTGGGAATTTTCGATTAATAGTGGGTTATTCCATGCATTTTCATGTGCTGAATGTTCACTACATGCCTCAAGTCAATCGTTCAAGCCTTTTTGAGACACATTATAGTAAAGTTTAGAAAACGTAGCTTTGAGAAAAGCGCTTTTGAAGATTCAAGTTCGCTTAGAGAACAGCCGAACAGCTCCTTCTAAAAACTGTATCTTAAAAAAAAGCTCTGAATTCTTAAAAATCACTTTGCTAACGTATTTTAGACACGTTAAAAAAGCCATTTGTGGAAATAAAAAAATAGATTTTTTGAGTTTGACGCACTTAACTATTAATAAAATATTTCGTATTTGCAAAAAAAGTTTCAAAAATCGTTTTTTTTTTTCAGGGAATAAGTATATGCAACGCTTTAATTCGTGATATCTTAGTAAATTTATTATTTTTAATATTGTTTATGCTTTAAATTTTGTTTACTATATGACATTTGGTAAATATTTCTTAATTTTTATTAATTCATTTCCTTTCTTCTATTAAATGAAACACTCACATTTGCACAAGTAAATATAAATGCAAATCACACATCTCTCTTCGAAATACTTATTAAACTTAACTTATTCCCCTAAATTAGGACAAACACATACGCATCAAATAATGGTAACTGTTTGTAATTTTCTATTTTCTAATAAAACTTTTGCACTGAAATTTAAAAAAATTTGCCAAAAATATTTTTACTCACCGCACGTGCCTCGGTACGCGTGCCAAAGTGGCTTAACCCCAAAAGAATGACCAACCAAAACTGCAACGATGCGACGCTCTGCAGTGACATTTTGTGCACTAGTTTATAACGGTGACTTTGGCAGCAACAAAAACTTGAAGACAAAACAAAAGCAAACAAGCGGCAGCTGCAATTTCACTATGACAAAGCACACAAGAAAACTACTGTGTTACTCTCTGTATGTATTTGTTTCTTTGTGTGTGTGACTGCGAGCTGGCAAAATATTAAATGCACCAACACACACGCAGGTTGAATTGTAAACACACACTGAATAAAATTTGGCACAAATTCAACTGGCTTTTGCTGCTATTGTTGCAAAAGTTGTTGTTATTGTTGTTTTTGCCTAATAAATATAGAACGTAACACTTTGTGCTTGCACTAGTTATTATTATTGTTGTTGTTTTGACAGTTGCTGTAAAAAACATGCATAAATAAATAAATAATAAACACACGTGACTAACACACACACGCACACAAGCATACACGCGCGGGCTGTGTGCGAAGCGGAACTGTCTAAAGCGCTTTTCGTATTTATTTCTGCATTTGTATGCGTGTGTGTGTGTTTGCAGGCAGTGCGAGCAGTAAGTCAAAGTGCCTTGCACAGTAAAAACACTGCAGCGAGGACGCTTAGGCTTAACAAGCAGCGACACACACGCACATGCATTCAAATGCAAAAGAAAAAACACTTGTGCGAAAAGCGCCGCGGGTCTCAAGCGTTTCAGCGCGTGTTGAAGCAGAAAGTGCGATTTTGTCGACTGCCAGCCGACTGTCTGTCTGTCACACTGGCTGATTGACTGACTAAACAAGCGGTAAATAGCACACGGCTGTCTAAGCAATCGGCAGAGAGCGCTGCCGGCACACAATTCAGTATTTATTTATTTGTTTCTTTATTATGTCACTAGCGTTACTTTAATATTTACATTTTCGACGGCGTAAATCGCCTCCAGTACACTTGTGAAACCGTGCGCTTCAAAGCACACACTCACACACATACACGCACGTATACAGAAACTCTGTCTCTGTTAGACTCAAAACGATACTCGACTCGTTGGCTCGAATTGACTACCGCACGTGTTCGCTGCCCGTTTGATTCTGCCGTGCCAGACATGGCGACGCTACTTTAAAAACCCAATCAGAGCCGTGTCCTTTCGTGCGTCGACGTTGACGGCGAATTCGTGCCGAAAACTGTGCTTCACGGCGAATTTAGCGCACGAAGTGTGCGTCGCTCGTGCCAAGCGAGCGCTCTCAACTTCAGTTCGCACTCTCTCAAGGCCATTCGGCTGCTGTCAACTTGACAAATTCTACTCCGTTTTTTTCATCGCACATTCTCTTGCACACTGACTTTCTTCGTGCGTGTTTTTGTGGCGCTTAGTTTTTGTGTTAATTTCTCGCGTGTTGCATATTTGTTTTTGTACGGCTTTTCGTGCTTAACTGCAGTTTGTTCCTTTCTTTCTGAGTATGTGTGGGTGTGTGTGTGCGTTTCTTACATTTATTGCTATATACCCTGTACAAGGTACATATATTAAGTTTGACATGAAAATTTTAGTACTGAGAAGGAAAAATCGGAGATCCCAGCAAATAAACATATATGTATGTTTGTATAATATGTTATATTGGGTAGTCGAAAAAGTCTTTTCGTATTTCTAGTCGAACTTCCACTTATTTGTTTTTATATTTATAATGAACTTTAATGAACCAACTATGGCCATTTTGGGTCGACAACTTTCTGCCATTTTTCTACTGGAGACATTATGCCATCAGTGTAAAACATTTCTGGTTTCTCGGCGAAAAACTGCGACATATAATTTTCACAGGCTTCTCTTGAAGTCAACTTTGCTCCATTAAGGAAGTTCTGCGGTGACCGAAACAAATGGTAGTACGATGGTGCAAGGTCAGGTGTATATGGTGGATGCATAAAAAGTTCTCAGCCAAGCCCTCCGAGTTTTTGCCGAGTCCTCAAATATGTATGTGGTCTAATGTTGTCTTGATGGAAGTCGAAGCCCTTTCTGTTGATCAGTTCTGACCACCTTTTTCGTTTGCTTGCTTCATTATCGTTAGGTTTTGACAGTGAAATGTAGAATCAATCGTTCGACCAGGCTGAAGCAGCTCATAGTGTATGATTCCTTACCAATCCCACCAAACACTCAGCATAATCTTCGAGGCGTCAATCCTGGCTTTGCGACCATTTGTTGAGCTTCACTACGCTTGGAGAAGATCATGCTCGCAGATTATTGTAATATTTGATCCATTTTTCGTCTTTTGTTACCACTCGCTTCAGAAGTGGTTCGATTTCTTTTCGTTTCAGCAAAGAATCGCAGATGTTAATTTGGTCCATTAACTTTTTCACAGACAATTCATGTGGTACCCAAACATCGAGCTTCTTTTTGTAGCCAGCCTTTTTTAAATTGTTCAAAACCGTTTGATGATGAATGTTTAATTCCTTAGCGATGTCATGGCTGCTTATGTGACGGTCCTGGTCAATGTTTTTTTTAATTTCATCGACTTTTTCAACGACAGGTCGACCAGAGCGAGGTGCATTTTTCACATCGAAATTTCCAGAACAGAAGCAAGGGAAGCATTGTTCTTCTACACGAACTGATAAAGCATAGTCTCCGTGAACTTCATAAATTTCATTGACACAATGAGATTTGAAGATATACGACTGCAACGATTCTATTGACAAAATACGAAAAGAAATTTTCGACTACCCAACATAGTATCATAACTATAATCATCTTGACGAGCTGAGTCGATATACAGATGTCCATCTGTCTGTATAAGCTAGGCGACTAGGCTTAGTTTTCGAAGTATCGATCTGAAATTTTGCGCATGTCCCTTTTTCTCCAAAAATAGCTTACAGCTGCCATACAAACATAACTGACGGTATCAAGTATTTGTATGAAAAGTACTTTCAATTGACGAGATATCTTCTCGAAATCCGGCATGGATTATGCACAAAGGCAAAAGGGGAATCTATGAAGAAACTGTTCAGATCGGATCACTATAGCATATAGCTGCCATACAAACTTACCGATGAAAACCAATTTCCTGTAAGAAAATTTCGTAATTCTGAAGGGTATTTATGTATGTTTCGGTGCAATCGAAATCAACACTTTTTCCTGTTCTTATTGCTTTTGTTGTATGCTTTTCATTTTCCACTATCATCTCAACGCTCAGCTGTTTTTCTCAATCCAAATAAGTTTTAGCTGTTGTTTTTTAGCTTTTTATTATCCTTTTCCTTTAATAACAAAAATGTGTGCGTCCACATGTTGCACTCACACACTTTTCTAATTGTAATTTCGGTTATCATGTTGGCGTTCGCTGCCACCCGCTCGCCGCTAGCAACGCATTCTTTCATTTTCGTTTTTAATTTTGCTTGCTTTGACTGCCATATTGCCAGGTTGCTACGTTCTGAGCTCATATGTGCGTGCTTGTGCTCCCTTTGCCATTTATTAGTGCGAAATTTCATTTTTGCTCGGCTCATGTCAGCTGCTCGGTTTTTATACACTTGTTGTTTCTGTTTTTGTTGCCTTCACTGGAAATGTCCTGTCAACGGCAATGACACTAGCTTCGAGCTTATTTCTTTCAACACATTTCCTTTGTCACGCAAGCGGGACGGACAGCGGGGAAATGCCTTCAAAGCAATCTCATGAAATGCATATGATGCCTTGTATGCATATCTTAGTCAGTAAGCCAGCTGCTAAAGCCAGTGTGTTTATGAAAAACATGTGAAATATAAATGCACAAGCACAGAGAAATGAAAGCTCATTTTGTGTTAAAGACACGTGTATTGAAACGCTTAGAGCGAAGCCTATTAAAAAAAAAAAAGAAACAGGTTCCTTATAAAAGAGTTATTGAGGCAAATATGCATACTAGCCTTAGTTAATTGAGTTTAGCTGAATAATTGGTTTGGTTGAGTCAAAGAAAAGGTAGACTTGCTCAGTTGTTGATTGTGTTAACTTGTGATGCAATTAAAAGAGCTACACTGGTTCTACGATTTTTTCAAATCCTTTTCAGCCGAAACTCAAAGGGGGAACCTTAAGATTCATAATTTTTTATTACTTGCAGTCGGAATATTTTTGGATATTTTTTACTATAGTAGTGGAGACCCATTTAAGAATCACCCGCTCAACAGTTAAAGTAAAAAGAAACTTGTAGCTAATAAATTAAATGTAGAAATAGAAAAATCGTGTAGACTGAGTCGATAAAAAATTTTCTCAGAGACTAACTAATAAAAATTTTTCTTAATGTTTGATCAATTAGTGTGCATTTAGTAGGTATTTGATAACAATGTGAAAAGTTTGTATTTGCATGAAATTTTGTGTTTCCAGTGGAATCACAACTACTGAATCGTTGAAAATGTTGCAGAAGTATTTTCGCCAAGATTGGCATGAATACAAGTATCTGAGTAGCACAAGCATCACCAACATTAATGTTGTCTTCTTCAAACTAGTGTCTATTCCAAATTATGCACTTAAGTCACCACTTCTTTCAATCGTCGAAGCACTTTCTAAACTCGATTTAGTTAACCCTTCTGCTATGTTTGGGTCAATTTGACCCAATTTTCATTAAAACTCGTCAAAATTCGCGTGTTAGTCTAGTCGTATTGTATTGATTCTTCTTCTATTTGTTAACTGCAGTAAAAGGAATAGATAAATATGAAAATTAAAATAATATCTGTTTTTTATGTTGCTGGAGGATGCCAAATGTAATTTCATTACACTTATTACGTTGTTGGGTCAATTTGACCCACCTAGTATTTTGAAACATTTTGCCGTTTATTATTACATCACTCGATCAAAAACGTCGACAAAGAAAGCTAGTTATCGGAAAGCGAGTATATTTTGCGCAGCTCTATGTTTATATATTCTCGACAAATTTATAGCCTTTTCGAAAAAGGGGAACTCCCGTTTTATGCACCTGTCAACAGAGTAAGTGTCGATTGTTTGCTTAGTTAGTAATGACAGACCTATTTTTCGGGCCACAATGAGCTTGGAAAGACAGGGATGAGAGAAGACAGCGTGATAAATTAGCACCTATAAGAAGCATTTGGGATCAATGCAATCGACAGCTCAGGTCATATTATCACTTACATGAAAATGTAACAATAGATGAGCAGTTAGTACCTTTTCCTTGTCGTTGCAGCTTCAGGCAGTACATTCCATCGAAGCCCGCAAAATACGGCTTAAAAATATGGGCTCTATGTGATTCAAAAAGCAAGTATGTCTGGAACATGGAAGTTTATTTAGAACGGGCAAGAAATACGCAACCGGAAAGGAACCAACGTAATGCATTTATAAATTGGCTTTTTGTATGTCTCAAACCTATGTACAGTATAAATAAACCGTCTCTATACAAATATTTTTAGGTGAACGTGTTGTTCTATCCCTATCAGAACCCCTTCCCAGAGGTCACACTATTACTTGCGATAAATCTCGCCGTTCAGCTACTTCGCAGGAAATTTACTTTACTCGGTACAGTGAGGAAAAATAAGCTTTTTTTGCCACGAGAAATTGTCGACATGAAGGAAAAGAACATTTTAGAAAGCAAATTTTTATTTACGGAGAATGTAACTATTGTATCGTACGTCTCAAAAAAATACAAAATTGTTGTAGCATTGAGCTCCCTTCACCATTCTCCACTTGTTGATGAGGGTGACAGAAAAAAACCTGAAATAATACCTGACTATAATAAAACAAAAGCTGGTGTGGATGCGCTTGATAAGCTGGTTGCTAACTATACATGTAAACGTCAGACCAAACGTTGGCCAGTTGCCCTCTTTTCGAATATGTTAGATATATCGGCATATAACGCATACGTAATATGGACAGAGATAAATCCCTCATGGAACACCAACAAGCTTTATAAGCGAAGACTTTTTCTTGAAGAGCTGGGAAAGCAAATGGTCGAACCAAATATTGTCCGCAGAGAGAGACTGCCGCGAGGAATCGCTGCTAAGAATATAGTAAAAAATATTCAAGAAAACTCCAAATCTGCAGAAGAAGCGTCTACTTCTAATATTTCTGCCAGAAATGAATACACCAAAAAACGACAGCGATGTTTCTTCTGTCATCATACAAAAAATTCGAACAAATATTCAGCTGTTTGTAGTACGTGCCAAAAATTTGTTTGCAAGGAACACAGCAGCTTAGTTTGTGAAAATTGCCGTTAAAACATACATATCTCAAGTATTTTCTACAATTAACATACACTTAACTTGATTCAATTAAAAAAATATGAACTCCTTCAATAAAATAGTGTTATTAGTGGAGTTTTTATAAGTGGGTCAAATTGACCCAAAACACTATATGTGTAAATTTTTCCTAACATAGCAGAAGGGTTAATAGCCTTTAGTTCTTTCAGCTTTATTAATCTATCTTGTATAACAACAGCCCTTTTTATTTTTGAAAATAGAAAAAGTTAATTCATGAATAAGCAAATAAATGTGAGCTTTTAACTGATCCATTTAAACTGGGCATACAAACTGGAATTGGTTAAATATTTTTCCAAGATGGGTATAACTTGTTTGATGTTCATGTGAGGTTTGATCCCCATTAGTCTATATGTAGTGCATGTTTGGCAACAGTTTGTTTGCGTCACGAAAAATTTGTCTGGCTGTTTCTACCTTGGAAGAAATATTTAACAGTTTACTAAATATTTTGTGTTCTCAATTTAATCACAACTACGGTCCGCTGAAAATGTAGCAAAAGTGTTTAAGATCATGACATCGAACAAGTCCAACAAAGTAATGAACTGCACTCCAAAACTCAGCCGAATATAACAAAAAAAAAAAATAACTAAATTCGCTAAAGACACAAGAGGTCATCTTAGCCCTGGCTTACATTGTGGAAAAAGCACGCTGAAATTGTAATGAAATTCTCCGGGTAAATGGTATTTCAAAAAATGTTTTTGCTAACTAGGTAGGACTATGCTTAAAGTTTAGGGCCAGCATATTCTGCAGGTGATTCACAAGTATTTATTTAATAAATGGCGTTAGAGTTTGCTTACTTTCATATAAGAATGTTGGACTTGGAAATATTTTTTATCACCACTTCTTATGAAAAAGTTATTTATTTTTGTCGAAATTATTATTTTTTACTATAATACTATATCAGCCCCGAACTAAAATAGTTATTTCGTATATGTTCAACAAAACTTTCTATATACTTGTATTATAATCGATTTTTCGAAGAAATTTTAATAAGGAGCGGAGACCACTTTCTACTCTTTAGTGCCACAGCAGACTCGAAGTAATTTGAATATTTACTAAGACATTTAATACCAAATATCAGATAAAGTTCTTTTATATCAGTTTTATAACACATATTTACGGAAAAAGAAACGGTACACTCTTTAAGTGAAGGTAATTTAATGTTACGTATACGCAGTGTATCACCATCACGTCGTACTATTAAACGATTTTAATTCAATTAAGTAAATACAGCGCGTAGAACAAGTGAAGGTGATGGCAAAAATAAAAACAGGATAAAGTGAAAATTAAATAAAAATTTAATGGTACCGCCATTGAAGATCCATTAGAGTTTTAATGGAAGATTTTTAATTTTGTTAGCACGAGCTTTCTTCGTTTATATTATAGTCCGCAATTTATACTTAATGATTTCATCTCCTGACTTGATGCTTTATATATGATTATTGGTACACTGGCACATGAGACTTGAAGGGAAATGTGCTTTAGTTATTGTTCCGATTTATTAGAATCTACGTCTTTAGAGAATTTCGAGACAAAATTTTCTCACCGACTAGAATGTTTACAAAACTCAACGCATTTTCGTGACTTACTTCGAAAAAAACTCTATATGCAACTTAACAAATATATTTTTTATAAAGATATTTGTTGTGAATGTGTACTTGGCAGTTAGAATAGAAGTAGATTTTACTTCTCTCAAAAAAGTAAGCCAATAAGGGAGTTTTATGCAGTAATAGATATTACTCAACGAGCTTCTTCAAAGCATGCAAGTATTCGTATACACACCTTCCTTTTTGAACCTTTATCAGATGTATAGCATATTTTCGTGCTATTGATTGCAATCACTTTTTGGCTGCAGCGAAAGCATTACGCAGCAAATAGCCGCATCATCTAGGTCAGCCACCTATACTTACTACAGCGCTTACTTTTTCTTCATTTTCCCATTTTTTTATTTTTGTTTTATTATTTTTTTTTTTGTGTTTCGTATTTAGCTGAAAGCGTCTAACAAATGATGTGCTTAGCTCAATTTACTCAGCATTCGACGCTGCCGCCACTTTTTTCGCATATCATCTTTTATTCATGCTGCCACTTTTCGTTATTTTTCGATTTTGTTTTCCATTTTTACTTGTCTATCTTTTATTCAATGCCGCAGTTGAAATGTTTTTCTTTTTTCTTGCCATTTTTTTTTCATTTTGCGCAATGAAAGTCTCTGCTATTTTGCGCTAAAACAAATGTGCCGCCATTAAACGGTGCATTGCGTGTAAGCAATAAGCACGTGGGTCATTTATCAAATGCATGTGAGTTTGCTAGCTATTTCAATTTAGATTGAAATTTGAATGAGACGATTTTATCAATCGTAGGCAGAAATCTGAATTGTTTATTGTAAATAATTACCTTTATTCAATGATATTGATATCGTGCAAATAAAAATAATAGAAATAGAAAAATTAAACATAAAGTAGAATTCATGAGAATTAAGTAGTCGAAGAATTTCAAGCTTATTAATAGCGAAGAGCTTAGTTGCCAATACAAATTTATTCAAACGTTTCTTTTCTATTTCCACCAGTTTGGTGGGATGTTTGAAAGTATGTGCTCCCAAGTGATTAAACCTTGACCTCCCAAACGCGAGACAGTCATGAAGGAAGTGTTGAGATGTTTCCACCTCGTCTGCTTCCATACAGTTTCTGCAGATGGCGTCTGGTAAATTTCTAGCTTTAAGGCATGGATCACATGGATCAGGGCAATGACTTGTTAAAACTCCCACTAACTAAGAAGAGGCTGGCGATCGATCTTGGGCAAAAGGAAGTAGAACATAAGATAATACGGAAGAACCGACTCGCCCCCACTGTACTGATCATAGTTCTGCTAACGAAGTTAGTCATTCCTTAACTTAAGTATCCCTGCTTTGTTACACTGCGGAGCAGTAAATCTACTGCCCTTTAATAGCTGAAACCGTGGTTTGGAAAACACTGCAATTGTCAGGAAGTCTGAAACGGAATTATTAGAAGGCTCCTGACCAACCCCAAGTTTTGATCGATCTGTAAAGATGTTCACTGCCTCGTTCCCCCAACGGATTCTACTCACCCACAACTCCCTCGTCGGTATGTGGGCAAAAACGAAGACGCCAAAGTGCGGTTTGGCAACTCCATGATGCGTTACGAAGTCAAAGTGTGTGAGGATATCCGAGTGTTCTGACATGTGTTCATTTGGGAACCCACATTTCCGAGTCTGACTGCAACTTTCGCAGCCATACACCTTACGACGATATCTTCGGGCACCATGTGCAAAATGGCATTAAGTGCTTCGCTGTACCGCCGGACGGATGTCTCCCATTTCCGACAGCGGTGTCACTGAATCTTTTGTCTTCTATTAATTAATGCCTTCTCGATTTTATTTGGGTTGATGGCGATACCACTTGCTACTGCCCAATTTCTGACGAAATTAAAATACCTTTGCGTCGACTGGTACACGGTACTCGGGAACTATCCTTTGACTTGAGTACCTTTGCTTAGGCAATCACTCGGCAGGCACTTTTTTAAGCAGATCGTTAACGACCACGATCCATAGAAGATGAGAGAAAACTCCACCTTCGGGGTCTCCCCTAATTCTTATTTCGTCGAGCACACGCATTGCCCCATTTAGGTTCAATTACTCTGTCGCATAGAAGACTGAGGTGTTTGAGGTTTGATTCAATCCCTAGATCATCCAAATCAGTAACGACAGTTTCTGGTAGGACGTTATTGAGAGGTCACTCGGAACGCGCCCCCTTATGTAGCAGAAATAAACCGATGGACCTGCAGTTCTTTGCCGTAATTTGGGGGCCTTTACTAGCCTTCGAGATGAACGTAACTTTGACTCGTCTCCAGGCTTCCGGAATGTATTCAGTTTTATACTGCAGCTGCGCTAATATCAAGCCATCCGGTCCCGAGAATTTGAAAGGTTTGACCAGATTAATGGCACAAAGCAATTGACTTCCATCCAGAAGTTCCACAAAGACTGCTTTTGCTATTTCTAAAAATTTAATGAGTGATTAAAAATTAGAGAAGATAAACTAAAAACTAAGGTTCACCGGCTGAAGCTTTTATCATAATGAAGCAATATTTCTGAATATAAACTTAAATACATACATACATATTTATCTCCAACACTCTCCTTGCCATACATCATCTTCCCTAATTGAATGAGTTGTCCTTTTGTGCGAAATACTTTTTCCCTATTTCTTCGCTTCCAAGAAAGGCTAACTGCTAAAAATAAATTTACAAGTAAGCAGGCAACTTTATTGTTGTTGTTTGTTTGTTTTGACCAAATTAAATGTCATGATCCTTTTACGCTCCGAAACATAAAAGTTAACCACATAAATGGTCAACCCGCATTGAACTTCAAACTAATTTTGCAGTGTCACGCACCGCACACGAACACACACCTACACGCTTACCGCTGTGATGACACGCTGTCAAACTGGAACTAAAAAGAAAAAAAACTTTCTTTCTGTAATTTCTTTATTTTCTTTAAAACAACGGTTGCGTATTTTTAGTGCCGCTGGGCAGAAATGAGTGGGGAATGTGCGTGCGAGTGTGCTTTTAGAGTTGCCACTGAAATTTCTTTCCAACAAAGCAAAAACAGAAAATTGCAAAAATTTTGGTGTGCAACGGAATTTACAGAAACAAAAGCAAAGCGTCTACTTAGCGAAGTACATAAGCGAGGAGGAGGTTCTGAAAAATTTCTGTCCGCTTGCTGTGCGCCAAAGGGGTGAAGTGCCGGCAAGCAGCCGTGTTTGTCCTATTTAGTATTGGGCAATTTGGCGCTCGCAATTCGAGCAGTGACCAGTTAGTGCGCACTTAGCAATTTCTTTTCTCAGCGGTGCTGGAGTTTCTTTATTTTTGATTTTTTGTTGTTTTATTTTTTTTCTGTCGACTGCTCTTTGCTCACTTTGGCTTCCGTTTCACTTTTAATGTATGGCTTTTGCGCGCGCGTTGATGGCCACTATAAAACTGTCGAAGTGCAGCAGTTTTCCCGCTGCTTTCTCTTATTTAGTGTTTGGCATTTTGTTTTGGTTTTAAAAGTTTTCATTTCCACTGATTTTTACTAGCTCTTATTGTTTCTGTTTCTGCTTTTATCGTTATTTTTCTATTTCTCATTGTTGTTTGCCACTTGTCTTACTCTATTGTTGTGGGGATTTTGTTTTTATTTTCGTGTTTCATATGGGAATTGAGTTCAAATGAAATGCGGAAGGTCATAGTGGTAAGCACAGGTTTATAGGGTTATGAAGAGTATGCAGCGGTGAGTGTTTAGTTAGGGAGTCAGTCATTTTTCAAATAGATTTTTTTTCTAAATGTCGATCTGAAGTTTAAAATTTTCCGATGGAAACAAGGAACCAACGCAAAAAAAAGCGCTCTGTTTTCAATTTTATCGTGACTAAACCACGTGATTTCCCCTCATTTTTAAAAACAATCGATTTTTTATGATATAAAGAAGTAGATCTACAAGCATGTAAGAGTGATATTCAAAATAAATTTTTTTTCTACCAAAAAGATCTGAATAATTCTTTCATAAAAGTATTCCTCTAGCAGTTATATGCAGTTAAAGTTATATATCAAAGGACCTAAGCATTTATAACTACAAGTGTTTGCACATTATGTGTTGCTAATACGACATGGTGTACTATAATGATGCATTTGATAGCATTAACTTTAACTGTGAATAACTTTTTATACTCTCGCAACAAAGTTGCTAAGGAGAGTAATTTATAGTTTTTGTTCACATAACGGTTGTTTGTAAGTCCTAAAAACTAAAAGAGTCAGATATATGGGTTACATATACCAAAGTGATCAGGGTGACGAGTAGAGTTGAAAATCCGGATGTCTGTCTGTCCGTCCGTCCGTGCAAGCTGTAAGTGCGTAGAAATTGAGATTTCTTGATAAAACTTGGTACACATTATTTCTTGGCTCCATAAGAAGGTAAGTTCGAAGATGGGCAAAATCGGCCCACTGCCACGCCCACAAAATGGCGGAAAACCGAAAACCTATAAAATGTCATAACTAAGGCCATAAATAAAGATATTAAAGTGAAATTTAGCACAAAAGTCGCATTAGGGAGCGGGCATATTTGGACGTAATTTTTTTTTTGGAAAAGTGGGATATCTCGGAAACTACTATAGCAATGTCAACCAAACTCTATAGAGTTGTTTCCCTCAGGCATTTCCATATACAGTTTCAAAAAATGGAAGAAATCGGATAATAAACCAGCCCCACCTCCCATTACAAAGGTTATGTTGAAAATCACTAAAAGTGCGTTAACCGACTAACAAAAAACTTCAGAAACAACAAAATCTTACGGAAGAAATGGCAGAAGGAAGCTGCACCCAGGCTTTTTTAAAAAATTGAAAAATGGGGCGTGGCGTCTCCCAATTATGGACCAAAAAACCATATCTCATTAAACCTACTCGATCGATTTCAATGAAATTCGGTATATAATATTTTCTTAACCCTGATGGCATGTACGAAATCGGTGAAATCGGTTTCACAACCACGCCTTCTTCCAATATAACGCTATTTTGAATTCCATCTGATACCTTCTCTGTCATAATATCTACATTTTAAAAAAAAAAAAAAAATCACCCCATTAGGAACCAATGATGATAGCGGAATAAAACTTTACACAAATACGTAGTATTTGAGCTGAGTGTATCCCTTGTGGAAAAATTGTCGTGATCGGACTATAACTTTTCAAGATCCCTGATATCGAACACGAAGAAACTCAGTGCCTAACCTAACCTAACCTAATTTTTCAGCGAAAATGTCGGTAAATCTCTCAGAATTTTAATTCTAAATTAATTTACAACAAAAATAAAAAAATGTGTAAATAACGGATAATGAAATCTCGATTATCTCTTTATCATGCGAGAGTATAAAAATGTTCGGTGACACCCGAACTGTAGCCCTTCCTTACTTGTTTAAAAATCTTTTTATGACAAAAAATTCTGACTTTTTTATAGAGAAGAATTTTTTTTTATTTGAATACTATCTCTTTAAAGTGAAAAGTTAATTTGCTTTTGAAAAAAAATTTTATTCTAAAAATTCAAAATTCCATATAAATAACTAGCTGACCCGGCGAACTTCGCCCCCGCCCAATTTTTATTTTTTTTTTTGAAGTCATAGACTCGTATAACTTTACCACAAATAATATAAAACTTCAAACAACGCATTTTCATTTAATGTTTTTAATGTTTGTAGCGCCATCTACTGTAAACTTACCGCACTTACTCAATACCGCTGTTAGCGCCACCAACTGGTGGATAGCTCTTTGCTAATAATAAACAAATTAATTTGGACAATAAATAAATAATGCGACTGTAAGGAGAGTTATAAACTATCTTTTTCCCCGCCCCCACCTCCCCCTCCCCTTCCCCCACACACCCCCCCCCCTATCTTTCAAGTTGGACCAAACTGCACACAGTGTTAAAAAATTTCATTTAGAAATCGGTTCCAGTATTTTAGGAGTCCCCATCGCAAACAAACAACGTGACACGTGATTTTTATATATTAAGATGTGGAAAGAGTTATATGATTACACACGAGTTAAATTGAAAATAAAGCGCTTCTTTACGTCGGATCCTTATTTTAAGGCCAAAACATACACATCAGAGAATGTTTGCAACCAACAAATAATGAAGTTGTTAAATAACGTACACCCTAATGCATATGACACTTCATTTGGTTGAGTATTAAAAACTTTTGCTTCCTGCCGAAGTAAAAACAATGGTTTGAATATTAACTTTTATTACTGTAGTTTAATACGCTGACGTGCTATTTATTGAATAGTGAAATACTTTCTGAGACTGCAGTTAAATTGATCAACCATATCAGGTTTTGGTGCGATGGTTTACAAGCGATTTATAATATGCCTTTGCTATTTGAATACTAGTTTTTTTCTTTCATAATTTCTCTCACATGAAGTTTAGAATTATTTTTAATCATTAAGTTTTAAATATTATACTTCAAAAACTGTTTTTAGTTTTATTTTCCATTTTTAACATAATATTTATTGTTTTTCGCACTGTTTTCACTTTAACTTTATATTATATTACTATCTTTCTATTGATTTATCTGCAGGTGAATGTTTTTTTGTTTTTAATTTTTAATAATAAAAAATTAAAAATTTCTATCCCGCAAAAAGAACCGCTTAATATAAGTATATTGAAAGCAAAAATCTATTTTCGCTAATGAACTTTGCCTTCGTTTGCTTTGACTAATCGTTGGGTTTTACAAAGGATATTTTCACCTGCCAAAACATTTTCTTCTCTCGATCAGATATCTTGTATTAATTTTGTGCTCCCATTAACTGGTATTGGGCTACTCGGATATAACTTAGATGAACGTGTTCCAGTGTCATTGAGGTACAAACTCTACGCAAATTGTAGAGTATCGTTTATATAGTTCCTTTCGTTGATGTATTATTCGCTGTCATCGTTAGTCCACTAACTCAACTTGCTCACAAGGAGCTCAAAGTTAGTCAAGGTTTAGATTCAAGTTACTTTCATAGTAGACTTGACTGGGTGCCTGACCAAAGGTTACTCAATTAGCTTATTCAAATCAGATGTTCTTAAGTTTTCGTGCAAACGTTGCGCTTGTGCGTTATGAGAGCTCAGCAAGCATTGGTTAGCAGCTAGCATTTGTGTCCTCTGTCCTAGAATGAAATGCAAAGGGTCCATTGAACAAGTTGCCTTTAGATAAGTTCACAACGCACCAATGATACGTGTCATCACTGGACACTGGCCCAATGGCGATCACACAATGGCGTTATGAGTTTTGGAGGGCGCGACTTTTCAACATTGCAGGGAGGAAGATAAAGTGAAGACATCTCTACACTTTTACCTTTAATGCTCAGTCTTATCCAGGCTAAGGTTGAAGCATCTCGGTTGCCATGCTTCCTACGAACTCGTCAAAAGGGCTGGAGTTGATAACTCGTAAATTTGTGGTAGACTCTAGAAACTTTGTCAATAAGCGACGGTCTTTTTATGTATACCTAGAAGTTCAAGTCACATCATAACGGGCTGCCGTTTATCCCTACTCAAGTGGGATTACTCGTGGGCTAACGAAAAATCAGCCAATATACCTAATCCATTCTAAGTTTCCGAAGGTGTTATACTCTTGATTAGTCACCAGTTTTATTTGTGTCATCATACAATTTATAGTACATAAACATAACTTCAGTGTCACGACGTGAGTTATTTGTGGAAAATGATATAACCAAAATAAAAACTTCATAAATATCCGTCCAAACTATGATCATACATACTAGGCAGATTGAAATGTCATTTTTACTTTTCTTAAGCCCAGAATATCTTTTAAAATGGTTTTCACTGATTCTTCCGATATTCCAACGATACCAGCAAGATCTCTGACTGTTAATCGTCAATTCTCAAGCATCAGTGGTTCGTCGTAAACACGTTCTCGACCCTCTGTCAAAAATTTGAGCCAATCAAAAACATTTGCTCGTGACAAATAATTCCGCCTTTTTTCGACACTCTGAACGTGTCGGGCCAGAGTCTTATTATTTTGTTTTAAGAGGTCACTTCATATTCCATATGTTTTGTAGGTAGACCTAACATGGCTTTATACTTTCCCTTAGGCGACGAACCGACAGTAATCCGAGTAACCTTTCGCCTCGGTTCGTGGAAAAACAAAGCTATGTGTGGAGTGTCACAAATCGACGAAAACAATAAAAAAATGCATGTGGGCTTAGAATTGCTTTGCATTCTTGGCATTCTCAGAATCTGGGCGCCAGGGACCTTGTCTTAATCCCATTTATAGAAATAATACTCGCTTGAAATAAATGTATCTAAAATGAACAGGAAGCCGTCAAAAGTGAGTCCTGTATTGGAGGAAATGAAAAGTCCTATTATATACTTTATATTGAATTGTTGGAAAATCATTATCTGCTTCTGATAGTTTAGTATGATAGTTTAGTATGCCTTTCGTTGATAGTATCGATTTTTTATAAAAACAAATTTTTCATACACACAATTTTCGTTATGAAAAGTCTTTAAATAACAACGAGCACTAAAAATTCCTTGCGTTGCTACTTGCTGCAGGAGATTGAGAGCTTATAGAGAAAAACTATAAGCAGAAAATTGAATTGAAGACTAATGAGGAGAAGAATTTGCACGTTGATATCACATGACACGTGGAACTGCAAGGTAGAAGCGAAGCTTCTGATAACCACTCAGTGTGATGCCAACACGAACCAAAACAACTGCAAACCCAACAAAGACAGTTGAGACTAAAACCACCCTGTAACCGGGGCACACTACTCGGCTTACGTGCTAATGTGTCTCTCTAGTAAAAAGAGGTAAAAACTTTTGCTTTGGATATGAACTGACAGTAGACGCACTTTGGTTGCCGAAATTGGCTTAAAGATACAGCCAAAATCGCAATGTTGGATGGTCACTTTGCACGAACAGAGCGGCTTGGTAGCGTCACTCGCTGAATATCCGCTTACCCGACGAAAGGGGCGAATGCGGATCCAAAGTGCTGCGAAACATTTGTGTCACTTTGCAATTTTACTTAGCGCACTTGTCATGGAAGAGGACAAGGTGCGGACTGCACATCAACTCTAATGCATTAAGAAGTAGCCAGAGCGAAGTACAAAAACAAAGAAGAGAAACAGAAAACAAAACATAGAGTGCCCAGTAAATGAACAGTATCACCGACAATGCGTAGGCAACCGAAAGTTCGTCAACACTCGTTTGTGTACATCATCATCATCATCAACAACAACAACAATACTAATAATAACAACGACGACGAGACGTGACGTGACGTGATGCTGGAAACGTCCTTCAGCTGGCAATTGGCGAAAGACGAAAATCGGAGTGCCGAGACTATGCAGCGAAGTGGAGCTCCCTCCCAAACGGCAAGCAGGCAGAAAGTAGCAAAAAGTATGCTCTGTGTAACAACAACTGCCGCGCCAGTGAATGGCTACAACAACGGTGTCGGTAACATGAGTGGTATCAGCGATATCAGTGTGCCAGTCACGTGACTCGTTACGCGCATCAAAATTCCGGCAACGCACCGCCGGCGCGCACTCCAATTACTCATACACGTACACATTTCAGACACAGACATACGTAGAACATTGTATATGTATAGAAATCAGGCAAATCTTTTTTCTTCCTCAAGAAGCGTTGCTCAACTTTACCAAAACCAACTAAATACTTCGAAGAATGATAATGAGGAAATGAGCAGAAGAAGAATCGTACTTACTTGTGTGTGTGTGAAGTAAGACTAAGAAAGCTTTTTGTAAAGAATGATTAATTTCTTTCAAGTAGAAGCGCTTTACTGCCAAATTTTTCTTAGATTTATCTTCTAAAGATGCTTGAAACCCCTTGAAGTGTAGAAGTTTAGTGATTGTTATTTCGAATTCGTACTATAATCGATCGGAGTTCAGCAGAGATCACCAATATCATCGAGTCTCTTACCCCATGCTTTGTTATCATGAGCTGATAGTGTCTTATATATGTTCCGTACTTAGAGCAGACAGAATTTGTCTTCAATTGTGATCCGATTCCTGTTTTTGGGAGAGAAAGTCCTTACCGAAATCAAAAAGCCCTTAGATACTCGATGCAGTGCCAAGACTCTTCCTTCAATTGCGAATGTAAATAATTAGTTTAACAAGTTTTCACGCAGTCGTTCGTCAATTTATAATCTCTTCACGACGAGGTTTACAAAAACCAGGGAAGGTACAGAAGTCCAAGGTTTCGTATCGGCAAACTTACACGTAAAGCTGTGAAGGATAGTAAAAACAGTAGTCATTTCAAAAGTCCGCGTGGGTCAGGTGTATTGGACATGAGAAAGCTGCTGATGGATGGATGTCGAGTTTACTCCATCTGGAAACCCGGAACATCCGTAAAACTGCTTTACAGCAGTGTTTTACCCGGTCTCAGATCCAGCTCGCGAAATAGGAGTGTCGGATGATAGCTTTCGATGACAACAAGGCTTTTATGATAAAAGAAAATTTCTAAATACCATGTATAAGCTAACCGCAGGGTATCCCACTAGACGAATAGAAACGGATTAGTTGCCAACGGATCCCAGACGTTCCGGAGGCTCACGTCTTCAACCAGTCGATAAATGGAAATACCTAGGGCTTGTCATTAATAAAGTTTAGGGGGAGATATAGGGAAGTAAGGAGTTCTCCGTCAATTTTACTTTTAGGCTTCCGGACTAGTCTAATGTTTTTTAGACAGAATTGGCTCCTATTGAGGTGGCTGTAGACGTACTTTTTCATGGGGGTGATCCAAGAGTAGAGTTCCAACAGTAGCACTCGCTAATTGTGCACTCAATGTTGATCAAGGATTGTCTGTCCGACCAAGAAATAGGATCAAGCTACTTTATTTTGGTTAGACTCGTTTCCCTGGTAATATTTGTTTTACTCGCTACATCGGAATCGAAACGAATTGGATCTCCGTTGAGATCTAAAATTCGAGCACTGGACCAATGGACCTCAAATGCGCTTAACCGCCACTAGTCGACTAACAGCACTTTTTCGATTGCAAGAACCTTTTGGCTTAGAATAGAACGTAGGAGATCTACTCAACTACTTGCCCTTAACAAAGTTCATGTCGTTGCAACCTCAGAGATTATTACTGGACATTGTCCAAAAAACATTCATATGGTAAGGATAAAAATCTTGTCGGCCGCAAGTTTTCAAAGTTGTATGGAGAAGGCTAAGGTTGAAACATCCAGGCACTTTCTTGTATATAGTCCAGTCTTTGCTAGAATCATTCATCTTGTCAGTCTTACCTTTAGCGAACCAGGATACATTGCCAAAACTGGCGTTTGCCGTCTCAAAAAATTTGTTATACTCGTAGGCTCAAAGCGATTTAGAAGGATATAATGATCCATACTATAGGTATTTTAGATATCGCATAGGGCCGGCGTTTTAAACTGACCAAATGAAATTCCTGTTGGGATAACCTTACATAACTTAACCTATTCATATGATGATGCTAATAGTTAGCTGGTTACCACATCTTATAATGCTAAGTACTGACAGTATTCTTATTGTTTCTAATTCCTAATGTTGTCTATTCTATTTTGTTGTACTTTGTCCAATATGCTTCTTCGAAACACTTTTCAGCTATCCATTGTTTGCTAAGATTTCTTACTGTTGCCTATATCGTTAGCTTTGATGAAATAAGCCTGTGTATGGTCGTGAGCCAACCGGACTTGCGATATTGTCATTTCTAAAAGTAATTTTGAAATGATCTCTAACCTCAAATTTTCCTTCTTCCCCCAAATTTTCCTAATTTGAGCACATTTGATCTCTAAGGTGGGCAAATCCATTACCTCTGCGCAGCTGCATCACTCTGCCCGCAACTTACAGTACCTCTTCTTCAACCTGGTTCTTCTGTTTCTTCCATTTCAACTGCTTATTCCTTGAGTACTGTTGTCTGTCATCATTTATATCATCCAGCTTGTGTAGGATATAAATAAGCATCTATGTTGAATTGCTGCAACGCAAAACGACTTGACAGTTACACTGAGTTTCTTAATGTCCTGCAATCAAGTTATTCCTCAGGCTGTCGCCGTGCTGTCTCTCTATCTGCCTGCCTGCCAACATGTCGTATTGTCAATGGATTTAAGGCAAGTTGCCAGTCGCCTTTGTCTCTTTGTTCGCTGAGTGATGCTCATTATTTTGTCATTGCGGCAGCATCAAAGCTGGCACTGCCAGCAAACACGTCACACGGATCCTTAGCAAAGTTGCCATTTCTCTTAATGCGTTATTCCTTACACTTACATATGTATGCACGTGTATCTGTTTATATTTGCTGCAAATTACTTTTGTATTTCTCACAATTCGTTTTTTTTTAATTTTTGTTATTTTTTTGCAGGCGCCCAACTTGTCCTTGCAACATTCTGTTGTCTGTTGGTCACAAAAATGCACAACACGTTGCCAACGTGATCAGCAACTGAAATGTGTTACAGCGTGCAGTCAAGCAGTGAAAGCAATAACAACAACAACAACAAAAGTAGTAAGTTCGCTATGTGCTCTTACGTTCCGTCTTGGTTGGTTGGTTGGTTGGTCGTTGAGATCATGTTGACACTGTACTGGCAGCAACTGTCAACTTTAATTATCGTCGCTTTTCAATTTCATCAGCAACATAAACAGCTACAGTAACAAGTCGCAAGGAACAATGGTAGCAAAATGTCTAGCCTGAAGTTAAAGTCAAACAAAAAGTCCTCGCTACTCATTATGTGACCTATAGCCCGCTACTCGTTGTAGCGTTCTGCGGTCCCTTTCTGTATTACTTGAAAGTTGCCATTAATTAGCGTTCAATTAAGTTCATCACCGCCCACGTGAGTTCAAGGCATGCACAGCGAATAGTTTGTGTGTGAAAGACCTTAAAGCATTTCCGCAATGATAGATAATATCTATAAGACGTTTGAGGAGTGACAATGAAAATCTTTTGATGGCCGACCAAAGTGAAAATAGAGGTAAGTCAAAATAACTTGTTTAACAAATCTTTTTATTTTAATTATATAACAATACTGGATCCCAGCGAAAAGGGTAGATATAATCATCCTTAGACAATGTTACCTTCAGTATAATAGATGCAGGTATACCCACGATTGTTAAATTCGAGCATATAGTGCTCGTGGTAACCATTCCTGGAGATAATAGTTATGGAGAAAAATCGAGGTTTCAAACTTAAATATTATAAACTGGACTTCGCTAAAGAAACACAGAATTTGCTTTATTGATCTATTGATTGTCTCTCAGTAACCTCGGCCTAAACAATCTTTATATGATGGTTATACGTAGTTTGTACAAAAAGCATAGCGAATTTTGTTTTTTCCCGGGCTACTGGTCTTCGATTTCCGATTATTTTATTGCGTTATGTTGGAAGTCATATCCCTTACTTATTCTTTCAGGTCGGTTCTTTTGAATGCTTGCTTTTACGGCTTTTAGTCCGTCTTCGATTTTTGTGCCAAAATTGTTCGCTTTCGACCAAAAATAGCGCCACGCTGACACTGCTCAGTAAATATTGGACTCAGTCCGCGACGACTCAGATCTGCTCCAGAGTTTCTTAACTGAAGACAAATCATGAGTTTGTGGGAGAACTACAACTAGCTTCATGACTGCATGGTAAGCGTCCTGCTCACGCCACCGTATTCCCAAACCTGGGAATTTATTGTTCCAAAAACTTACACAAAATTCCTCTTTTCCTCTGGGGGCGATTTCTTAAGAACTCCAAATTCTACGTTATTTTTGAACAAATCTCGTATACTACTGCTAAGCTATGTTAATGTGATTATTATATCGAATAAATCCTTCAAATTATATATTTGATGCTCCCAACACTGCTTAGGCCAAGAAATTATAGAATTTAGAATCAGCAGATTTGAAATTTTCGTTATGAAGTTCTCTGCGGCAAATATTTTGGTTTTGGAGAAATTTCGTTAGACTGGAACTGAATATAATGGTTGAATGTACAACTCGCCTAGGAAAAGACAATTTCTACTTATGTCTCCGTCATCTTTGTATATAAAAAGTACGTGTCACGTTGTTTGTCCACGATGGACTCGTAAACTACTGAACCGATTTTAGTAAGATGTAGCACACTGTGTCCACTTCGAACCTACTTAGAAGATGGGATAGTAAAAGCAATTAATAAATAAAGAATATAGTGAAAGCTCTATTAAATGGACGTCCTATTGAGCGGACTTCTCCATTAACCATGCACATTGTTAATGTTTATGAAGTACAATCTATTAAGCGGACAACTCTATTAACTGAACAGAAAGACTGGTAACCAGACATTGAGAAAATAGCCTTCAATTCGTTATTGTTTCCAATGAAAGTTATTTGTATGAACATATTCAAAATTAAATCTCAAGTACAATCCCTTGGATTCTTTTACCGACAAAAAGTTTTTCGTCTTTATTCGTAAATAAAATTTCGGCATTGCTGGCCTTCTCCACGCCAATTATCAGTTCCACAACAATTTCAAGAAGGCTCTAAAACGACTGGCAGGTCAACTCCATTTAGCCATAATTTGGATCCCGACTCTAACACAAGTCATACACAGAATGATTGGAGCCCATCTTGAATGACCAAGTGGTTTCACTGAGAACAACTTTCTTGATGTTTGAAGCGATGCCTTGTATAATAATATGCTTCTTGGGAGAAAAAGTTTGTGCAAAATTTCATGTTGAAATCTCAAAAACTGAGGTACTAGTTCGCATCCACGCAGACAGGCAGACAGATCGAGATGACAAAATCGATTCAGATAGTCACGCTGATCAATAATTATGTATATATACTTTATAAGACCTCCAACGTGTTCTTTCGGATGTTACAAACTTCAGCGCAAATATTATTCCCACTCAGAGTATAAAAATCTCAAAACGACAGAAATAAAAACTGTCGAGCTACCTATATAACATATATATTAGATAAGAAAGGTCACAATCAATGGGGGTGTTCTAGTCTATATGTTTGTATATCACTCGAAAGAGTAAACCAAAAAATTATTTATTGAAAGCCTGCTGCTTTCTCGTCATGTTACTGATATATTCAGGGAGTAGTAGATTACAAAAAACGTTAAAAGTGATCTTCATAAGCAACATTAATCCGTCTGCCATTACTGGCAGAAGATGAATATTTTATACCAGTGGTATTACAAAAAAATACCCGGAAATTGTAAATAAAACGTAAAATATTAACTTATTCATCAATATTTATTTCATCGCCTTCAAAGTAATCTCCACCAGATGTAATGCATTTATGCCAACTATTTTTCCAGTCCTCGAAATACCTTTCCTAAGCACTTTTTGGGATGTCCTTCAGCGAATTTTGCTTCTTTTCCTTCGATCGACTGAAAACGGGTCCCACGGAACTACAATTTCAGTTTGGGGAACAAGAAAAAATAACATGGAGCCAAATCTGGTGAATACAGTGTTTGTTCGATGATATTCATGGTGTTTTTGGCATTAAGTTCGGTCACAATCGTGGCTCGAAGCGATGGTCATAGTTATATATGATCCCACGAATTGTTCTTCCTCAACACCGGCCGCTTTTGGCGGATATTTTCCCACAAATGCCTCAATATGGTCAAATTGAACTCTTTATTGACCGTCTGTCCTTCCAGAACAAATGCATTATGCACCAAACCACGAAAAAAACAATGAACTTCACATTGATTTTTGAGAGGCTTTGGCGTGGCGTAATAGATCATTAGATTCTTAAAAAGAACAATATTCGGACCAAAAAACCACACGTTTGATGTCACTTGCAAAGCAAGAGTGTTTATTCTATGGAGTTAGAGTTACGAATTTAGTAGACCTGAATGCGAGAACACTCTACTTTATTTCATTTCCACGCAATAATTCAGAATAAGCAAGCAGCAACAGTAACCACAATCAATAGTACCACAGAACTAGAAATTAGTTTACTAGAGAATACATAAATAAAATGTGCAAGCTAAAATTTTCACTACCCACACCTACTATAACAACAACGGACACTATAAATTTGAAGCGACGGAAATCCGTTGAATTGCATAAACTCTGTTAGCGCAACTGTTCGAACAAAATGTTATAATTCCATTGCGTACATACCCTGTAGGAAAAACTGTGTTGTTTATGAGTACAAATTAGTAGCTCAGAATTCGAAAATATTCGACAATTTCGAAATAGTTCTTGGAGAGTAGTAAAAATCCTCCTAACTCCTATTTCTTGTCTTGAACTGACGGTTACTTTTCTGGGACAATATATATACTTCGTAGTATTTACCTTTTGGGCTCCAAACTACGTCTTACTAGCTCGAGCCTCTGGAAAAGGTGTGTCAAAGTGTGCAATTCAACCATATCAGTTCCCTTCTAGTAGACTACCCTACAGTGCTTCGAGAAACACACATACTTACGCACACGGCCATTAATTACGTTCATCGTTCATAGAAAACGGCGAATTATAATTTGAATGCAACATCAGGCAAAAGCTAAATTCCAAATAAATTCGACTAAATTTTTCCCTTATCTTCCCGGCTTTACTTTTTTGCTGTTTTTGTAGCATACTTTTAGCTGTTTCACTTATTTCCACAAACATTTTTTGCTTGCGCTGTTTTTACCACCGCGTTGAGATAGTTTGAATGCGGCGAATGCTTGAGTGTAAGTGTGTGTGTGTATGTGTGTGTTTTGGCATGTGGCTGCGGTTTGTTGCAGCTGAGTTGCGCTGCACAAAGTTTCTCAGCCAGCTAGGCCATACGCGAGGGTGGCCACCAACGAGGCAATCGGGCGCCCGGGTGCGGTGGCTCTAGCGGAATGCAGTCACTAATTATTGTTATTATGCTTTTTCTACAAATGTAATAATAAAAATACTCCATCTTGGCCAGCAGGAGGCGGAGAGCGGGAGCGATAGCGCGGATGCTTGGTGGAGCTTGCACTAATGCGCGGCGGCGCTGCAATGTTTTCTCAACAAATGTTGCCGCCGTACATCACATAGTTGTTGTTGTTGTTGTTATTAGTGTTGTTGGTACGTTGTGGCAAGTTGTAGCAATTTTGTTTGTCTGCGGTTATATCTTGCAGTGTCTTGTTTTCATTTTATTGCTAAATCGCGTTCTTTTATTTCATTGTGGCTCTTAATTTTATTTTTGTTGTTGTTTTTTTTTTGCGATTCACGCTATCGTTTTTCCTTCTGTTGGGTTGTGTTGCAGCTGCTTGCATTGCGCGCTGCCACATTTCAGTGCCATCCGGCCAAGCCGGAGTTGTATATTAGGACAGTGTGCCGCTTGTTGCAAAATCAGCCATTAATGAAGTTGTAGTAAAAAGAAATCTATTATTTTTCAGTCAAATGGTTTTATATATCATAGAATGATCGTTTATATATCATAGAATTTACATAGGTCGTTCTGTTTAAAAACTGTTTGGCGATTTGATGATAACTCCATAAAGACCTCTCACAGAAACCCTCTTACCTACCCGCATTAAATTTCTCTTGAGGTGAACACCAGCAACAGCATTCGCTACTAGGTTCCAGTCCCAAATTATAGGTAGTTTCATGAGAACCTCTCTACCCAACTTCCGCAACTACTGACAAGTCACTATCGTTTTGTGTGGTTTAGCCTTGTCCGGAGGATCTTTGCTCTTCTCATTTCGACCAAAACTGGCTGCTTTTGAGCGATTCTTCCATTCGGAAGTTCCGATTGTTGACAGTACAGATTTGAATTCAGACTTTGACAGTAGCATCTCATATTAGATAACTCCCCCCCAAACCCACCAAACACAGAGTACCATCTTCCTGTTCGTTAATACCGGATTGCCATCACTAACGTCAGCTCACCGCTATTCGACCAATACCGTATCCGTTTGACGCTGTCACAAGTGACCTACTTTTCATTACCTGTTAGTACACTTCAGAAATCAATCAAATTTCTTGCCATTTGGCAGCGGTTCGCGGTTGAAAGTTCGGCCCACGCGGTTTTTTAGTGTTAACTCGTGTGGACTCATGCGGCGAGCTTAATTTTATACCCAAATTTATTTTATGTACACCAATGTTTATCTCCTGAACAGCCGAAACAGTGTTTATATGACGGTTGGTCTCGACCTTTTCATTGTCTTATCGATATTTTCGGTAATTGACTAGGGCGCGGTTCATCTTTGCCGCTAAAAACCGGAAGGGAATCGATTGAAGCTTATTTGTATATTCATATTTTAAGCCACCTGGCTGGCGTTTTCGCTTTTATCGAAGAAACACTGTATGGATCTTTGTCGTAAAACCCTCTAAGAAGTTTTTTACTTCGATTGATCTTTTACACATCGAGAGATACAACTACTAAAACTACCTATTGGAAGAAGTGTGAACTTATTTTTTATTAGACTTTTATTTAATCCAAAAGGCAACCGATGAAAAGTTTAACCCTCTCTTACCTGCAGAATAAATGTGGGCATGAAAATATCTACAGTCCAAAAAAGTTGCATTCAAATCAAGGAGCTGGCACAAGATCGAAATGAATTGACGAGTTTCATATACATATTTGGTATATCTAGAAAACTCAAGTAATTGCAAGGGATTTTTTTTAATCTCTTCGATCGATTGAAAACGAAATTCACGGAGCGACAATTTCACGTTGGGGATCCAGAAAAAAATCACACGGATCCAAAGCTGGCGAATATAAAGGTTAATCGATGGTATTCATTGTATTTTTGGCTTTAAATTCGGTCACAATTGTGGCTCGATGCGATGGTGCATTACCATCGTGTAAAATCCATGAATTGTTCTTCTACAATCCCGGTCGTTTTCGACGGATATTTTCACGCAAACGCTTCAATACGCCCAATAGAACTCCTTATTGACCGTCTGTCTCTCCCGAATAAATTGATGATGCACCAAACCAAGAATATTTAAAAAACCAATGACCAGCTCGATGGTATTTCGTCTCGTTTTGCCGCTCAGTTGCGAAGATCGTTGAATTGTTTGCATGTCAATCTCATAAACCCATGTCTAATCGGCAGTTATAATGCTCTTCATGAATGTTGGAACGGTAGTCGCACGATCAAGCATGTGAAAAGAGATTTGTTTACAGCACTCTTTTTGAAAAAAATTCAGCTTTATCGGGACGAATCGACCAAGAATGCGTTTCATACCAAAATATCCATCAACACCATTCGAACGAACTCGCGAGAGATGTCGAGCTCTCTTGTCATCTTTCTAACACTTGCCTGTAATTTTCAAGCACCATATCTGTCACTTTTTTGATATTTTCATTAGTTGAAGAGGTCGAAAGTCGTCCAGAAGGAGGCATGTTTTCAAAGATCTCTCGACCGTCTCTGAAAGCTTTGCTTGTGTTTTTGATGTGTTCCTACTTCCTTTGTTCTCTCTTGTTCTAACTTGATTTTTAAAATAACCGAAAAATTCTTAAATGAGCAATTTATGCCAGTAGTTTCTGTAAACCAAAAATCCACAGTGCAATGTTTATCTTCTCAAACAGATTATTGGATACTTAAAACTAGGAAAGGTTTCCGCTTTTTGGTAGCAAAGTACCTGTTTAGGTACCAATTTAGTAATAATACGTGCATTACTTAGTACAGTTATAAGAACAGCCATAAAATGGCAATCGTTGGATGAGACATATCAACGAGCTATATCGAACCCACAAAAAAACCACTATCAGTTGATTTCTATTTTGGCTAGTTCACCTGAGGGCTGAGTATGTGCAATGGAAGTAGCTTTAGTCCTGATCCCTAAAATGTAAAGCAATTGTGAGAAAAGTGTTGAACTGGTGCTACTTCGTCTTTCTTATGCTGAAAGCAATGGTGTTATTAGATCTTTTAAGCAGTTATGTTAGCAATATTTGTTTAGAAATTCGCACCTTTGAACGCTTTGAAATTACATATCGTCACCTGAAATGCAAAATAACGTATCATCAAAAAAAATCGTTGTTTACGCTTTGCATTTCAGGTGACGATATGTGGTTTCGGTTTCGCATTTTGTATGCATATGTACAAAATTGGTTGTTTTATTGAAAAAGATTTCGAAAAATATAGACAAATATTTCAAAGCAGAAAATAATTTATCTACGGTGTTCCCTGTTTGGATATTAATTTAGTTATGTAAGTGTTTTTTTTTTTTTTTTCATTGTATATAATTTTTTCAATTAACTTTTTGTTACTTTTAACCTTAGTATCATTCCATTACACCTTTTGGTCCCCACTGTACTTAATGTTCTTATCCAACTTTATCAATTTGTTTGCTCGAATCACAACCGCAATGGCAAGTGGAAGCACAGCAGGAATACAAAATGCAAAGGAGCTAGTTCAGTAGCGGAGTTGGGATATGCTAAATTATGACAACACAAAAAATTACTGCAAAAAGTTTTTAAAAATAAAGGCGGGTTTGCTATAACATAGGTATTTCATGTGGCCTGTAGGAATATTATTGTGAAGACGCAATAAGACGATAAATACCCGTTTAGTCATCAAGAAAAAACTTAACTCGGTGAAAGGTTAGAACAGCGTGTAAAAAGGGATCCACAAACATATTATATATTTTATAAGTACAAGTATGTGTGATTCTAAACCAACTGCGAAACTGCTGCCATATTCCACCGAAGTAGATCAAACATATCGTTTTTTTCGAAACTATTATAAGAAAGTCGTTTCTACCAAACTTTCGACAGTAAGAAAAAAAACTTGCGAGTTATGACAAGTTAATACAAATCTGCGTTGTGCAACACCCATACTTTATTCCTTCGCTTGTTCATATTTCGGTCGAATTTCCTGCATGTCCTGCATTTGTTGAGACAACTTCTCCACTTTACCATACAACGTCATATCTACGAACATATTCACCCATAAAAAATGTTGCTCTAATCAATATTCCAATTTAAAAGTAGATTTGCACAATGCTTGCAAGACACACTGCCACAGTAAAGTTTTTGCTCGTATCGTGGTAATATCTGTATAGCTCTATGAGAGTTAAGTAAAGTGGTATTTGTGTGATTCTTCCCACATGCTTCCGAAGTTGGCAACACGCTGTGTGCCACTTTCGCACAATTGTTATTTCTCGTTTTTGTCAGTAAGTTGCAACAATAAAAGCAAATGAAAGAGGATAACGTAATGCTTGCTTCGGTGGGGAGGCTTAAAGCCAGAGTTACCGCGAGCAGTTATATAGGTACAGCGTTTTTATAGGGAATTCGTTCGCTAGTTTGTAACACCCAGAAGAAAACGTTACAGACACAGTCAGTACGTCTGTCTGTCAGTCTGGAAGTATATACCCGAACTAGTCTCTCAATTTTTGATAAACATCTCTTTCTTTTGCCTCTACACCATATAACAGAAAGAAGATGTGTGACTTGTAGAGTTAAGTCTTTGGTTGTCGAGAGAGGACTTTATTTCACTATTCCCTACTCGGTCCGAAGTAGCATCTATTAGCAAGAGTTGTTCTACGTTGGATTTCGAGGCTGACATTGATGTAGCTGTTAATACTAGTTCCTAGAAAGACCAAATAATTTACGACTTCAAAGATATGACTTTGCGGCGGATGTTTGTTTGATGATAAGAGATATTTCGTCTTGTCCTTGTTCACTACCAGACCCATTTTCGCCGCTTCCTTATTCAGTCTGGAGAAAGTAGAACTAACGAAGCGGATGTTGATGCCACTGGTGTCAGTATCATCAACATACGACATTAGCTCTACCCTCTTATAGAAGATGAAACCTTCTTTGTTTAGTTCTGCAGCTCGAATTATTTTCTGCAGCAACAGATTGAAGAAGTCGCAAAATATTGAGTCGCCTTGCTGAAACCTCGGTCGGTATCGAACGGCTCGTAGAGGTCCTATCCGATGTTGATGGATCTTTTGGTGTGGCTCAACGTCAGATTACACAGCCGTATTATTTTTGCGGGGTTACCAAATTCAGACATCATGGCATAAAGGTAGCTTCTTTCCGTGTTGTCAAAAACAGCTTTGAAATCGACGAAGAAGTTGAGTGTGCGGATTCTTTTTTCACGGGTCTTTTTCAAGATTTGGCGCATGTTAAATATCTGGTCAGTTGTTAATTTTCCAGGTCTAAAGCCACACTAATAAGGTCCAATCAGATTGTTGTCGGAGGGCTTTAATCCTTCACACAATACGCTCAATGGAACCTTATATGAGATATTGAAGAGGCTTGTCAAACGATAGTTGACGCAGATTGTGGTGTTTCCCTTTTTGTGGATTGGGCAGAGCATACTTAAATTCCAATCGTTGGGCATGCTTTCGTCCAACTATATTCTACAAAGATCCTTATCATTTCTTCGCCACCGTGTTTGAGGTCGGCCTGCAATCCATGGGCCCTCGCCGCTTTGTGGTTCTTCAGACGAGTAATGGCATATCGTTGTCATATAAAGTGAACGATCATTATTAAATCGTTATGTAGAAAACAATTTTATTTGACAAGATATCTTTAGAAAATTTCGCAGGGATTATTTCCCAACAAATTGTTAGGATCGCATCGCTATATTAGCTTCAATAACAACTGATCGATTAGAATCAAGTGCTTGTGAGGAAGCTTTTGTACTGGGAATAATTATATAAACTTTCTATAGATACGGCATTGTAATAAAATTAACTAGTGATTTTTTTAATATTTTCAGCCGCAATATTTATTTCATAGTTTTTCGTTTATTCAAAATTATTGTTGCAGCTGTTGACGCCCGCTGCAATCAGCTGTGGTCTATTGATTTTAATGAAATCAAATCATATACTCACACTTTCCAATTACATCGACTGTCGCTTGCTGTCGTTGGCTGCGCTCCCCCGTACGGCTGCGTCCATTCTGTGGTTGCCGGAACTCAGTAGGGTGTTACCAACTCCGGTGTTGCACCTAGCTTCGGCACCTACCCATTCATTGCCTGCCTCTCTTTATTACTTTATCATTTTCGATCGAAAGCGCGTCGCAGCTACTTGTTCGCATTTATTTTCAATTTTTTACAGCATACTTTGCGGCTGTGGTTGTCATTTGTGGTTGTATGTGGCACATACATACAAATATTTTTGAATTTTTTATTTGCTGTCGTTGCTTATTTTCCCAACACGCACTGCGAATTTTGCATTATTTTTATTCATTTCGACTTTGGTTGGGTTTACGGCTTTCGCAAATTGAGGCAGACAAGTATTTTTAATGAATTCGAAACCACAATTTTAACACAATGACAGAGATTTATGGAGTAGATTGAATTAGAGCAGCGTTTTTGGTATTCTGCATTATAGTTTGGTTAGTCTGTTAGTTTATTTTGCAAATATTTGTGTGTGAGTAAGCATTGAAAATATTTAAGTGTAGATCATTGAGTACTGCAATTTTAATTCCTAAAAATTGCGTTCACACGTTTGACCTCGTATCCTGGTAGGGTCACTTCATTCTAAGAACAAGGTAGGTAAGTAGGTAGTGGATATATGATGCCACACCTAGGACTTTAGGAGTACTATTGAGAAGAAACCGGAACTAAAATCCCCTCATTCCATTATGTGCTCTCTAAACCAACTTGTGCTCTTGATGCAGTTGATCAAAACCAAAGATTTTTTTGTGCAACCTCCAAGACATCGTCCGGGAATTCTTGATCGATAGTTGCGATTCTTTTCCCATGAAAAGCCTTGCATTTGCATAGAAAAGTTTCTTCATCTTCTATTTTCATTCTTCTACGTCTTGAAAGCTTCTGATACAGTCATTGTTTGGTGTTCACAGTCTGCTGGAATAGCTGCCAATTACACAGTGACCCGTTAGAACTCCTATTAGAGTTCTTCCGCCATCCCTTTTAAATTTATTGACTGGGCCATGAACATCTGTACATTCAATTTCCAGTTTCTAAATTTCTCTAGATCTTTACGCTCACTCAGTAAGGCCTTAGGCTGGATGGTCAAGGAAGGCTATTAGAACGTATGCTTCTACCTCTTGAGATTTTTCAATTTCTGTTACCACCCTGATTAGTTCTCTTTCTGAGGGTCTTCCTTTAAAATACGCATGTTGGAAAACTGCTTGTTCTTTCGAGGTTAATTTGGGGGCTCCACGATATGTGATGCTAGAAGAGGAAAAGAAAATTCAGCTGCAGAATCAACGGAAATCCAAATTCCAAAATCACTTAAGTTTTTCGAAAAAATAGCGCCACAAAACCAACGAATGTCACAAAGGGGGCCGGATCCACAAAAACCACATTAAAGGAGGTCAAAAATCGAGTTATGTTGACAGTTTTCTGCGATCATCGGGATGTGTGGTACTTCGAATTCCTTTCGAAACCGTTTCGAATCAATTGAAGACTTTAAACGCGAATCTCTACGCGCATTGAAGACTATTGAGGAAATTGACTTTAACAACTGTTTCGAGGATTGGAAAAACCGTTGTCACAAGTGTATTGAGGCCAAGGCGGATTACTTTGAGTGGGTTATATACATATTACTAGACTCATATTCTAGAATTTAGGAATTAAAGTACTAAATATTTAATAACATATATTATTACGGTATTAAATATTAGTATTAAGTCTGTTAATATAAGTTCTGGAAATAAGAACATTTGATACGATTATTGTATATTATTATTGATATCTTGGATATCAATGATATAAGTCAGATTATGATTTTGTTATCTCATTTGCTTATTATTTTTAAAATATATTGCAAATAAAACATATGAAAAAAAATATTTTTCGAATTCAAAATAATGGCACTTAGTCCCTGGAAAGAACACCTTCATGTCCGAAAATTTATAATTAAATTTATTACTCGAAATAATGCGATTTGACATAAGAATAATATTGTGACTAATATTTCAATATACAAATATAATTTACTCTTTATTTTTTACTTTAAATTTCAATTACAATATGAAAAACACTACCACTACATATTCTCTCATTGTTTTTCTCTTTTCTGTTTCAGCTACCTCAATAGCTACAACACACAATAGAATTTGTGTTTGTTTACTTTTGCATTTGCGATTGCAGTTACAAAGTCGCTCTTTCTCTCCGAGCTCTGCGCTCAGTTCAGCAACAAATAAAAATATTAAATTTCACGCGTGATTTGTGTGCAAGTGATCGCGTGTGCTTAGTGAAAATTTGGAAAATATAAGAAATAAGTAAAAAATAAGTGCTTGAGCAAATAATTATTGTAGAAAATTTGTGTAAGTGTTAATGTAAAAAAGAAAAATAAGTGTATATAATAATGTGAGTGATGTGAGTTAAGTGGTGTGAGTGTATAAGTGAAGGCAAATTTAAAATTAGTGAATCTGAGTTAAAATGTATAAGTGAAAGGGGTGTGTCGGTTTTTATAAAGCTAATGATGTATATGAAAGCATTTTGTGTAAATATAAGCGATTCAATCTAATGCAACGCAAAAGTTATAGAAAATGTGATTTGATCAAGTTTATACGCATGCTTAAAATAGTCACTACTTATGTCCCTTCGTTTAGTGCTCGATTCTTTCCTACAAAAAATATAAAAAAGGAGGTTTTGATTAAGTTAGTTGTACAACATAGCGCAGCGTCAAATTTCGAAAATGAATGAAATCTTGCTGATTTTGAAGGTAAGTTTTTTTACAACTCATTATAAAATATAACAATTTATTTGTTAGTTTTATATTGTATATACATTTTTTATTTGCTTAAGTTTTATATAATTTATCACATTTACTTTACGGTTTTTGTTAATGAATGAGGTAAAGAATCATTGTTGTTTTGGTGATTAATTGAGCTGAAATAATCTAATACTGTATTGACTTAAGCCATTAAAAGTAATTTTTTTTTCTCATGCGTAGATAATGAGAATTATCAAAAATTTGAAATCGATAACAAAAGAATTGTATCTGTCTCAGATTATGTGGCTTCAGTGTACATAAAATCAGGAAGTAATTTATAAAACGGGATAAAATGTTTTGCAGTACTAATTCCTTTTGAGTATCCACCTTATGATCAAAAGTTGTCCAAATCCAACCAGAACTGTTTCAGTTCCTAGATACTGTACTGTGTGAACTCCAGTATCTATAGCCGAATTTTGACCGAAAGTATCGGTCAATGTGTGAGATATATAATTGAAATTCAGACAGAACCCTTTCCTGACAATAGTTAATCTGTGCATCAAAAATGCTTTGAATTGGGTCAATACTTACTTGAGCTCCCATATAACCAATATAAAGATTTTCGAACTTCCAGGTGACTTGATGCTGGATATATCTACCAACATTTGAGTTATCTCAATGAAAATTATATATGTAGCATATTTTGCTCCTATAAGTAAATACAATGTATTTGTGCCTAAAATATACTACTGTGTCCAAAAAATAAGGTGACATTGCATTTATTTTGAAAATTCTTTGTTTATTCTTCCAAATCAATTTCATCCCCTTCAAAGTAATCCTCTCCCGATGCAATGCACTTATGCCAACGGATTTTCCAATCTTCGAAACACTGGTTGTAGTCACTTTTCGGGATGGCCTTCCGTTCCGTCTTTGCTGCGGCTTGAATCTTCTCTATCGTATAAAAACGGTGTCCCCGGAGCGGTATTTTGAGCTTGGTGAACACCCAGAAGTCGCACGGCGCCAGATCAGGTGAATACGATGGTTGCGGAACGATATGGGTTGAGTTTTTGGCGATATGATCACGAATTACGAGGGCAGTATAAGATGGTGCATTATCGTGGTGTAAAAACCAAGAATTGTCGTTCCACAATTCCGACCTTTTTAGGCGGATAGCGTTACGCAAATGACGCATAACGTTCAAATAATATTCCTTGTTGACTGTTTGACCGCTTGAAAGGTATTCATAATGCACAACACCACGATAAGCGAAGAAAACAGTCACCGTGACCTTGATTTTTGAGCGACTTTGACGCGATTTTTTTGGATTCGGCTCTCTTTTGGCACGATATTCACTCGATTGATCGTAAGCATAGATCCAAGTCTCATCGCCAGTTATAATGCATTTCATGACACCCTGGTAGTCGGAAAGCATCGATTCACACACTTCAACGCGACGCCTTTTTTCCAAAAAAATCAATTTTTTCGGTACCAGTCGAGATTTGACGCGCTTGAGGCCAAAACATCCTCCAAAATGGTATTGGCTGAGCCTTTCGATATGCCAACTTCATCAGCAAGGTCTCTAATTGTTAATCGACAGTTTTTCAACACCAAATCTTTGATTTGTTGAACGTGAGGTCGGTTGAGGTTGATGGTCGCCCTGGACGCTCCTCGTTTTTGACACATTCACGGCCGGCTTGGAACTCACTATACCATTTGCAAACATTTTATACTCCATATAATGATTTTCGTTTTTCTAACAACCCTTATGGTGAATATGTCGGACAGTTTATGAGTTGTATATATGAAATTGCTTGAATTTCGATCCACTGGTTAACGTTTTACACTTTAAGGTATTTCCCATCATTTTGCTTAGTATACGTATGCATACTTATACTTTCAAAGGGTATACTGCAAAGAAATATGCTAACAATGTTATATTAATCTTATACGAATTCTTTGCAGAAAGCTTCCAAACCTTTAAAGACTAGTTTATAAATAAATATTACATAACTTTTAAAATTACAGTTTGTTCCTGTTTCTTGCACTTTGCTTTGCGACTTCGATTGAACATTGAACATTTCCTACTAATAACAGAATTTAAAATTGTTGAAAAGATTAATATGAAGATTTCTTTCCTTTGTTAAGCTTATGCATTCTGTAAACAACCCAAAACATTAAAACGGATATGGAAAATCTTCTTCCACACACTCCTTCACATTTGACATGCCGAAAATAACTGCGAAGCCAATTGCCTTTGGCATACAATTTTTTTTTTATCATTCATTGTTTCATTCTGCCCTTTTCTACATTGGTGAGCCCGATCAAAGCTGGAACATTTAATTTTCAATCAAATCCAAACGCATATCTGCTTATATTAGTGATTGCCTGATATATGAACAAATGTGAGTGTGTTAGATAGCACCTTTCTTTTACATTTTCTTGTATGTATATACTTTGTTTAATATATTATATTGGTTTAAAAGTGTTGAAGAAGAAATACAAATTAATTTTGTCCAGTTTTGTTGCTGAAACCTTGCACAAAGCAGCTCTTTTATAAGAGGAAGTTGTCAGATTATGATTTCGAACTTTATTCTCTTTAATTGTGTCATTAATATAGAAGTATGGCTCTCTTGAAGAATTAATTTATTCGTTTATTTTAAGGATTTATTTACTTAAAAATTTTAATAATAGAATATCTCTGTCTTTAAAAATATCCATGTCAGCCAACACAGTACAATGGTTTTTGAAAGCAAAAAAATTTCTAAGAATATAAACATAAGTAAGCAACACTTGCTAGCAAGGCTTCAATAGATTCATAATATGGTACGCAGACAAACTTTAGTTAGAAAATTATCCTCGATGAAGCTATTTTTCTATTCACTTTCTTTGTGCGTTGCTCTAGTAGCAACAAGCAAAGTTAGAGATTAGTTTAGGTTAGGTCATACTGGCCGGCTGTCAGCCCATATAAATACCTACCGGCCCTTAAAAATGACCTATGGAGGTTCATGTATTTAAAGCATTCCATTTTCTCATAATTTATTGTCGTTCTAAAGTATTTCTGTTCTGGGTTGGTAGCCACTCTTCACAATCTCATCAGCTATTTCATTTCCCGGAACTTCTCTATGGCCTGGAACGTAATATATGTACATCTACCGCCTTCCCGTTTCTTAGGACATCCTCTGATTTTACATTGTCCGATTATTGCAATGTGTCTATCGATGATATATTCGTATTGATCTTCTTATATTGTTTTCTGCATTTTTAGCTATTAAGCCACTTTGTCAACGGCAAAGACTTCCGCCTAGAAGAGACTGCAGTATTCCGGAAGCTTAAAGGATCGCCTGGGAAACAACTTCAAGCAATAGACTTCTACTCCATTAGCCCTTTTCGATGCTACTAAGTCATAACCAACCCTCTCTTAAACTTACTTAATACCTTCTCTCACAGATAAACTTGAGAATATGTGATGTATTTTATCCACTAATCCATTGCTTATCGAGCTATATCTGAAGGCCCCTTTAAAAAATTCACCTAATGCCACCCATTTGGCAGCTTGTTTTGCTGCAGAGCGTTCCACTGCAATTTCAATTGGTGGTAAGATTAACCCAATATGCAGTGCAGCTGTGCAGTGGTCCTTAGCGTTCCTGTTATGCAGTGAACAAGGAGCCGCTATATTCGCTGGAAAAATTTTCTGTATGAGATTTTATTGACAGCTGTTCACCACTCCAAAATATCGCAAAACAAGATTGGCTTGACTAACGCTGTGTAACACCAATTCATGCCGGTGATAGCCCAGTTGTAGACTCCAATATATTCTTACATGCTTAGAGGGCACCACTACCTTTTTTCACTTTCTCTTCCGCATTAAGTTTTCACATCGATTTGCAATCAAAAACTACCCACGTACTTGTTAGGCTCTTTAATTGTTAACTCAACCCCATCAAGCTTCAGGGGTTTCCGGGTTTTTGTACCTCTTTTCAAAGACTACCATATCCGTCGTATCGAGATTTTCCTTTAAAGATGGTATACAAATATTTTAAATCTATCGACTACTAAATATATTGCCGTTCAGTTCTGTAAATTTGTTGTTGTTGTTGTTGTCTTCAAAACTATATTTTTCAAATTTGTTGAAAGATTGCTCGGAGTCAGAGCGTAAGAGAAAGCATTATCCGCTCACAGCTATATATAGTTCTGTATATAATAATCAACGAGTTTCTTGATTTGATCAAAAGATCGCATGTACCACGAAAACGCTGTGGTTTATATACAATTTGATTACATACGCTTGTGGGTATTTTGTATTTTTTTCATGTTTTGTGGTTTGTTGATTTCATCACTCGGTTGTATTTTACTTTCGTGTATAAACATACACACCATTCTCCGCCACATGACAGGCACAGTGTGGCACCGATAATTGATAATTTTTATGAAAAATTTTTTTGGAATATGAGAAAAAATATATTTTGAATATTTTACCTAAAAGCAACATTTATTTAAACACTTTAAAGCCATAACTTTACTTACCTTTACTTGCAATTAATTCTTCACTCCCACTTTACTCGCAATTACATCGCTTCGTTGACTTGTAGCGCGCTCTTTGAGTCACACCTTCACTAAAGCGGCAAAGTCAAAGCTTGTTATCAAAGAGCAATTGCTACATGCATTTTTTATTGTTGTTGTCACCATTAACCTCTTTTATGCAAAAAAATGTCAAAGCGAAATTGTGGAAAGAAAAATGTACAAATAATAGAAAGTTGAAAATAAAGAAAATACGCAAAAGTTAACTTTGACAAGAGCAAAAGAAAAACTAAACAAATTTTAATAAAATCGCAAATCTACGTGCACAGCAACAGCTTTCTTTCGCAAAGCGCAATTCACCTGCTGCCCTCGCAGGAGCTTTTAACTTGACCAGTCAATCACTTAAGGTTCACAGCGTTCATTTATTTGCCTTCGCACTGAGTCGTTATGCAAAATACGTTTTATGTTTTAACTTTTCTCCTTTCGCTGTTGCCCTTTCTATTTATCGCTCGGTGCTGATCTATGAGTTGCTGTGGCTACAATGCCAAGTCAAATTAACATTGAGAAGGGTCGGAAAAGTTCAGAAAGAGCAACAATCAATTTCCTTACATTTTAAGTTCTTACATTTTATTACCAATAATTTGTATTAATAAGGAGCTTTCTTTAAAATCTTAGTACTGCTTCTATTAAAAATACCTTAAATTAATATTAAATGAAATGTAGAAGCCATCGTCGTCTCACCACTTTTCCACATGCTATTTTTGTGCTCTTCCCTAGTCCCTCTAGAACAATTCAATGTCTTGGTTCTGCTATTTAAGCTATATTTAGACAGATTTTTATTCTTTTTCAACAGTTGTTTTTTCGATTCGTTCTTCGTTTCTTGGATTGAAGATAAAATACCACAAATATAAAACAAATATTTTCAAATGCAAAGAGGCTTGAATCCGTCTTTTTTTTAATTAATTTCTATGAGAAACAGATCTCCTTAATGACGAATGACTGTAATTACTTCTTTTAATTTCATGTTACCGTTGTTTGAATTCTCTGAAAATTTTATATAAATATGATTATTTTGCGATTAGCAAAGTCTCTTTTGGTCGAACTGCACTGTTGCCATCCCTGTTTTTCCAGTTGCGATATGTCTAAGGTACAGGGTGCAGTCAACTGTCACAGTGATTAATGCTGTCAATTTCAATAACGTGAGAGTTGCATACAGTATATATCTCTTTGTTTCTGGTCTCATACTTTTTTAATTCGGTTCTTCCCCTCATTATATATATGTATATATGTACTCACATACATATATACATATATATGTATATGTATATGTATAGTGGATCCTAGTGGATCCGCCCACACACACTGTGGTATACATTTTATACACATTTTCGTATAATAAACTATTCAATACTCGTACAGTGAAAATTTTATTTACGAATAAAGGCGAAAATATCATATTAATCACAATAAAGATATATATCATTTGGAAGAAATTTGGTTAACATCGTCAGCTGAGTGCATTTATCTCTTATATCTACATATATCATATTTATTAATTTACATGTATCGATATTTATTGTAACGAGTTCTTTTATTAACTCGCCTATACCTTTGGCGTCCACTTTCATTTTCGGGAGCAGCAACGATTAAAATTAAAAATAATATCAAAACCAGAATAAAAATGCCGTCATCTTCTTTCCTTTTCTCTTCACTTATTTCTCCGCTTTCAGTTTCATTGTATATTTCCTCGACACTATTCATATTGCAAATGGATTCCTGATAATGTTCAGAATTATCTTGCGAAGATGGCACCTGATAGCAGTAGCTATTGGCTGTAAATATCGCTTGAACGTTTTCTTCACAGCTGTCTAGTATTATCTATAATAGAAAATGTCAATTCCTCATTAAATTCTTGCTTTTTGATTTACTCAGTATATACATACATACATATTTTAATACTTAAAAGAATATACATATATATAAATTCTCTTACTCAAAATACTTTTCTAAACTTACCTCGTTGAAGCCGTTGCTCAGGTAGGAGTACTTCTGCGCCTCGAAACAAATTTGAGGTTCACAGATATTTGCAATAATTGTTGAGAATATAACAATTGCAGTAGACATCGTGCGCTTTCGGTTTCCTAAGTTGAACTGATCGTTTGCAGTTATAAACTGTTTGCTTGCAGTGACGAAAATACTCAATGTTTGCATCGTTTGCATATATGTATGTGGGTATGTATGCATTTACAAATATACTGATCTATTTTGCTACAAGCATGTGAATAGATGAGTTAATGCCCTGTGGGAAATTGGCAAGTTTCGAGAGCGATTCTAAAGCATACAATTTCATGGGTAAATTAATTTGATTGGAGGTCTTCAGAATAATGGAATTTCAGTGACTCAAATATTAATAAAAACTAATAGCGATTTACTACTATGAGCGATAAATGGTTAGGTTTTGTTCATATTTTTCAATAAATCTAAATTTATTCATCTATATTGAAGAAATCTATCGAAATTTGTTGAGAATTTAACGAAAAACTTACGAAGGATCAATTCAGTATCGTCGTATACATTATCGTGGTGCAAAAATCAAGATTTGTCGACGCATGATTCCGTCCTCTATTTACAAATAACTTCGCGTAAACGACACATAACACTCAAATAGTATTCTTTAAGGGTTTGCTGTTGGGAAGGAATTCGAAGTGCACTACAACTTTGCAATCGAAGAAAATTGTCAAAATAATCTTGATTTTAACCTGTTGTGGCGAAGTTTTTCAGCTTCGGCTCACCTTTGCCAAGATATTCGGCGGATTGATCTTTTGATTCTAGGTCTTAAGCACAGATCCAAAACTCGTCGGCAGTAAGAATATGTTTCATGACATCCTGGTATTCGGAAAACACTCTTTTCGAAAAAATTTAGTGATTTTGGAACCAATCGTGATATACCTTTTCTTAGGCCCAAATGATCTTCCAATTATATATAACTAGAGGACCCGTCCACGTTTTACTGTGGCTGTTACACACATTTCGGTTATTGTTTTGGCTGTAAGCCGTTTCAATGCTAGAGTTTCACTAAAAACTGAATTTTTTACAAAAGCGATGTCGATTAGATAACACAAAAGAGGCAAGCGTGGAATTAGGAATGTGGCGTCGAATCTGCTCATACGACAATCTAAACAATGGCACTCCAAAAATGAAACTTAAAGAACAAGTCTATGGAAATTTTTATTTTTCGTTGGTAATCTTCTAATGGCTCCAAAAAGTTGATGCTGAAGGCGAAAATATAGATTTGTATTGAAATACGTGAAAATTTTGTTTTTAATATTGATAGTCCAGATCAATTTTGATGCTGATATACACCTAGCGAAACAAAAAAAGGATCAGCAAGTATTTTTTGCATATTCATTGTAAACGATGGAAGATATTTTGATTTATAATGATGTGCATTTATTAAGTTAAAATGAAGCATTACTACAAACAATTATGATATATTTTGGAAAATTATTAATGTCGTCGGTTTGAAAAAAGTCCTCAACTTAAAACTTTGGCCCGAATTGGAGGATGTGGACTTGGAAAATATGTATAAGCCACACAGCGAATGTCACATTCACAGGAATAAAGAATTTCATTGATATCCCAAACCACTTTTGTTGTATTTAAAAAAAAACTTTTGCAGCGAACTTACTGAAAACGCCGTTATATGCGTGAAATTTTGTTTTAAACAGTTTCATGCAAACATTACTAAATTAATTGCAAGAAAATTTAAAATTAAATTTGTGTGGTTGTTAGAAGTTCCACACGACATTTTTCATTTTCAACATAAAAATTCAAAATATTTTAAGTGAGTCTGTATTATTTGTATATTGTGTCGCATGTCTTTTTATAAACATTAATATTTTATAATTAGTACAAAAAAAGAAATTACTTAATATTTGCCAGTCGTAAATCAATAAATTGTTTTTATTAATTTCTTTGAGATGATATGATTATTTTGCGAATATAAAAGTCTCCATTGAGTTATTATTTGATAGTACTGCACAGTTGCCATCCCTGTTTTTCCACTTGCGAAACGTCAAATGTACAGGGTGCAGTCAATTGTCAAAGTGATTAACGCTCTCAGTTCTAATGATGGAAATGTTGTATATCTCTTTGTTTTAGGTCTCACACTTTTGAAATACGGTTCTTCCCCGTATTTTGTATAGATATACCTATTCATATTTGAATAAAAGTACATATATATACATTAGGTAAATGTACATGGCAAACTTGTAGGGAATTTTATTTGCTACAAAAAATCAAAATCGCTAACATGCAATACTTCTCGAGATATTCGGCTTTTTAAGTAATGCATATAAATTGGATGAAAATACTTTCGGTTAACACACTTCTGCATATTTATAAATGTATGTACATGTATGTTTATTTATTGTACACCGACATAAAGAGTTCTCTAATAACCTCATCTCTACCTGCGGCGTCTGCCATTATCAGAGGCACCGATAATAACTACAAGTAACATCAAAAACAGAATGAAACCGGGATCTCCTCCTTTCTTTTTCTCATCAGTTGTTTCCTCGCTTTCACCTTCATTGTATGTTTCTTCGACACTGTTCGTATTGCAGATGGATTCCGCAGAATGTTCAGAATCATTTTGTGAAGATGATACCTCATAGAAGTATCTATTGGCATTAAATGTGTCCTGATCCATATTTGCTTCGCAGCTCTCTAGTATTATCTATTATAAAAAATGTGAAGTCCTCATTATATTGAAATGTTTGCACTTTGTTTTACACATTATATATTTTAATGAGTATAATAAAATAAAAAAAGACATGTACATATACATAAATGCTCTTACTCCAAATACTTCTCCAAACCTACCTCATTGAAGCCGTAGCTTAGGTAGGAGAACTTCTGTGCCTCATAACAAATTTGAGGTTCACAGATATTTGCAATAATTGTTAAGAATATAACAATTGCGGTAGACATTGTTCGCTTTCGGCTTGCTAAGTTGCACTGATCGATTGCAGTTGTAAGCTATTTTCTTGCAGTGACGAAAAGACTCGGTGTTTGCATCGTCTGTATATACTTATGTATATATTTACAAATATATAGATCTATTTTTCAACAAACATACATGAACTTCAGTTAATGCCCTATGGGAATCTGACAAGTTTAGAGAGCGGTTCTAAAGCATGTAATTTCATTTGTAAAGTAATGTGGTTGGAGGTCTTCGGAATAATGGAAATACAGTGACTCAAATAGTAATAAAAACGTATAGTGATTTACTGCTATGAGCAAACAATAGTAAAACTTTGTTCATAATTTTCAAAGTCTTGATTTATTCTTTAAAATGTATGTCGTTTCCCTCAAAGTGTTTTCCTTGGCACCACGGCACTTGTGCTAACGTTTTTTTCAATCCTTAAAACAGTTGTTAAAGTTAATTTCCGGAATAACGGTTTCCCCGGAACGGTCTTTTGAGTTTGCTGAAGAGGCAGAAGTCACACGAAGCTAAGTCAGGCAAATACGGGGGAAGAATCAATGCAGTATGCGCCGGTGCATTATCGTGGTGCAAAAACCATGAGTATTCGACGTATAATTCCAGTCTCTTTTTATGAGCAGCTTCACAGAAACGACACATGACACTCAAATAGTATTCCTTGTTCCCAGTTTGGCCAGTCGGAAGCAATTCGAAGTGCACCACACCTCGATAAACGACATAACCCTGAGTTTTGACCTGTTTTTACGTGGTTTTTTCGGCTTCAGCTTAACTTTGCCGCGATATTCGGCAGATTGATCATTTGATTCTAGGTCTTAAGCACAGATCCAAAAGTTGTCGCCAGTAGTAATACGTTTCATGACATCCTGGTAGTCGGAAAGCATCATTGCACAGATGTTAACGCAACGCACTTTTTCGAAAAAAATTAGTGATTTTTAGTGAACGAATTGTGCTTTCACTTTTCTTAAGCCCAACTGATCTTTCAAATGTATATTATTTGGTATATTTTATGTTTTTCCATTATAAATGCATATTGCTAACTGTGAAAAATTATATGTAAAGCTTTTTAGCTAGACATACATTTAGCAATTAGGCCACGTCAACGATTCAAACTGTAAATATTTTTTTTATTTAAATATTATGTTACAAATACCCATACATGCTTATCAACGTATGTATATATGTACATACATATATAGATATTAAAAAGTTTTCAATATTTCAATATTGAAACAGCTGCTGGCACATATAACAATGCAATTTCAATAAATATGCACATATATACAAAATAATGGATTACAATGTACGAATCTGTTTACAAAACAAATTTAGTTGTTTTGATTTATTTGCTCAAACGTGATTTTGCCTAACTTACGTTATCAGCACCAGCTGCAAAGTACCCTGTTGGAAAAAGTAAACTAGCACTGCTGATAAATTGTCACTACTATCGCTCACAAATAAACGGATCCTCTAAACGAGTATCGATTTTCAGCACATTTACCATTTTTTTAAAGTTGTATACCCTGAACATGGTTTGTTACGAGTATATTAATAATACTCAGAAGAAAACATCGCAGCCTATAATATTTATATGTACATAATTAGTCCCAGAGCTTTCGAGATATCGATCTGAATTTATTCAAAAAGCTTTTCATTTATTGGAATCGATATCGGATGACTACAGCATATAATTGCCGTACAAACTGAGCGATCGGATTCCAGTGCTTGAATTGAAATTTTTATAGTTTGGAAAGATATCTGCTCGAAATTCGGCTTGAGCCGATAATGGTGCAATCTTTTTCACATTAATTTTGAGGTGCTTATAAAAAAAGTTGTGTGTCTATTCATTATCTACAACTTTGCCATATAAATTTTTTCTATAGGACTTTTAGTTCTGCCGAAAATTAACCCTTTAAAATTCTACCATTTCTCCCTTTCAGTTTCAAGATCTAAAATTGTCTGTAGATTATTTTGCCCAACATTGTTTTCATTTTATCTTTCTTTTCCAATGAGTTTCAACCGGTTATGAATTTTTTTCAATCCTTACGATTTTTAAATGCTCCTACACTGGTCGAATTCATATTCATTTTCCAACTGGGTGTCTATAGAATCTACATATCTCTCACTCTCTAATTTGACTTCTGAGTACATACCTCTGCAGTCAGGGAGCATAATTCATGCAAAGCTGTGAGAGAAATTAGCAAACGATAAGCTGTTTTACACATAAGGTTTACGAAAATAGAATCTCATAGAGCCAGTAAATACATATGTATATGTATATTTTATAGTAAATATTTTGCGGGACAAAATAAAGAAAGCTGAGGAAATGAACAACTAATCGGTTTAAAAATTTAACCGCAAAACCAAAGAATACTGTAGGAAATGTAGAATCAATTGCTGGTTAAACAAATGTTTAGTTGTTATTATGGAGTGCACTATACCTGTAGTAAACTTCAAATAAAATTCAAGAATCAAAATCTTTACTTTATAAATAAAAAAATATTTTCCATTTCCAAAACTTAAATCTGCCTTCCAAATAAGATTTCTTAAAGCTGCCGGACTTAACGATTTTATTTTATTATCAACCACGAATGTTGCAAGTGGTTGAGGCGAGCAAGAATTCACTTATTTATAATTTTGTCAGTTTTATGCTTTTTTGGTGGAATTTCAATATATCCCAGTGCCATTAAAGTCTGTGCTGAGCGCGCGTTTCTAGCTCAGTTTATGAGTGCTTTGCTTTTGTTTATTTTATAGCAGTTAATAACTGTAACAAATGCGCAACAGTGCTTCAAACAATTTTATGAGCGATTATGAAATTTATGACTTTTCCGCATTATTAAAACATGATTTTCATTTAATGGGTTTTTGTTGGCTTTTGCATTGGTATGCGTTGGCTTCTGCTGTTGCTTTGTGTATTTTGTGGCACTTTTCGAATTCTAGAATAATTGAAAAACTCCCTGCGAATTTCATTTTGTCTGCGTTGTTAAGAGTTTACGATTTGTCGTAAGCCAGAATGCGTTATTATCGTAATTTGAAAATAATTTAGAAAATTTATATAATAATTTTGCTTTTTGGAAGACAAATTTGAAAATATAAATTTAAAAACTAAATTCAGTATAAAATCTTAATATATAAAGTTCCTTAAAAGTCTCAAACCTTTAAAGTAAATATTTTTCTGAGACTTAATAATTCATAGCGACATTAATAACCTAAAAAAAAAAGTTCCTCCTAAACTAGACAACATATGTAGGTTGCTATATATATTTCGTATTCTAGATACAAATGCCACGAGTTAAGTGATAATAAGGGCACTAAAGAATTTAAAAATAGTCCTTCAAACATTCTGCTGACATATTATTAGATGTACGTGGGCTGCTATATATATTTCTGTCCTAATAATGAAAATAGGCCTATTTATCAACGAAAATGGTTTTTTGTTTTTTTTTTTCGTTGGATTTGGCTCGTCGTTGGATTTGGCCGTGGACCCATACGGTCGATTGCTGTTTTGTTTCGGGCTCATACGCATAGATCCATGATTCGTCACCTGTGACGATCTTATAAACGTCTTTTGAAGCACCGCGATCGTATTTTTTCAGCATTTCTTTACACTAATCCACACGAGCCTTTTTTTGAGCGATTGTCAAATTGTGCGGGATTCAACGAGAACAACCCTTTTTTAGGGCCAGGTGTTCATGCAATATCGAATGTATGCTGGTGGGAGAAATGCATAGGCATGCCTCTATCTGAAGGTATGTTACATGACGGTCTTGCATTATCAGTTCACGTACGGCATCGATGTTTTCTGGCACAACTGCTGTTTTTGGACGACCTTCACGGAATTCGTCTTTGAGCGAGCGTCAGCCACGATTGAATTCGTTGTACCAGTGATAATCCACGTCGAAAGTTGTGAAAAATGATCGCACGAAAATGTTCACGAGTTAATTCCATTTTTTGGCCGAGATGAATTTTTTAATTCCCTGTAAATAAAACAATTCACGATTAAATGAAAAAACGTTCTGAGTGATGTTATGCTAAAAAATGTCAAACTTTCCAATGGAAATGTCAGATTGCACCTGGCAACACTTAGTGTTGCCTAGGCCAGAAATATATATAGCAGCCTATGTAGAGCATAAAGATGTACTTACCACTAATCCGTATACTTGTATTTGGCAAAAAAAAAAACTAAAAATTGTATTTTTGGCAGACATTTTTACAAAAAAATGAAAATTTCGCGGCATTTTTTTTTTAAATAGTTGTAATAGAATTTAATAAGATTATAAAAAAATTAGATTTTTTGAAACCCATAAACTCTTTTTATCCCTTAAGCCAGCTCAAACCATATATACTACAATCCTTGAACCGTCAGCGTACTAAATGTCTTTACATAGCAGGATACTCTGCTCCAAGAAGTGAATCTTCTCGGGCTTATCTGCGTAAATAAGCGATTTCAAATAATCTTTCAAAAAATAGTTAAGCGGCGTTAAGTCATACTATCTTTGAGCCCACACCACATGCTCTTGACGTGAGATTTCAATTTTTTCAATAACTTGATAGTTCCGTTGGCTGTTAGGCATGTTACGCCATACAGTTGGAACGCAAGGTCGTACGCATCAGCATCCAGCTTTAGGCACTGAAAAGTCATAAATCATTCGCAAGCTCTATAGCGTTCCGCACTAACTCCAACATTAAGTCGGTTGCATTTTTGAAGAAATATGAAGCAACGATTTCCTCAGCCCAAAGAGCACACAAAACAGCGACTTTGCCAAGATGTCTCAACTTAGCGATTATCATAACTCAAAATGCTACAATTTTGTTTATTAACGTATTCATTTAACCAAATGTGAACTTCGGCGCCGATCAAAATTTTCTTGTGAAAATCGTGATGAATGTTCATCTCATATTTAGCTCATTCACCTAATTTGCGAGGCCATCGATGGTCGTGCAGCTCAGATTTTCGTTTCAGTTGGATTTTCGTAAGCCAGCCAACCATGATACCGCAAAATCTTCCATAAAGTCAGTGGGCACAGCTCTGATTGTTGAGTGCGACAGCGGATGGACTCACTCGGTTCTTTTTCGATATTCTGCACCAAATCAGCAAAAGCATATCAGGGGCGCGTCTCTAAGGAGGCATATTATTGGCAATATTTGTTGTACTTGTTTCGAAGTCTTATGTCTCGGTACCTTGATCTGTTCAAAGAATCGTTGTATTTTCTACGCATGAGTGCAGAGTAGTTTCTGTATCCTGTTTCACTTAAATTTAGCTCTTCAGTATTACCTTTGAAATATGTTTGTAGCATGTTTAATTACTTTGTCATATGCACTTGTTTACACCGTGATGGAAGTTGAAGACCACACGAAGTAAATATCAATAAATGATCAACGTAAGGCGATTAACCCTGTATGACTGTCTGGTGGACTGTTTGTACGCGAACTAGCCCCACATGTTTTGAGATATCGTGTAGCTCCACAAGTAGCTGATACTTTGTCGGAGTCGCTCAAAATCATATATACAGCTTGTAGCTGATAAAAGAATTAAGCAATCAAAATAGAGTTTTTGTTAGACAATTTATTTGAATATATATTCACGAAAGTGTACATAGATTACTCTTTGGCTCCTCAATAGTATCTTTGTTCTTGACCTGTGTATATCGCATGCTGAATTACTTTGACTGTCGGTATTGAACTGGCCACCATTCTCAAGTTTTCAGTTTTGCAAGTGAAGCGGATCTTATTCAATGTACAAAGCTATATAGAAACTATATAATATTTTAAGAGTATGAAATATCTCCAAAATTATGGTAATATCTTTAAATACATGGGAGGATACTTCTCGAAAATCATCAAATATATTGTTGATAAAGAAAATCTTCTAAGCGTTTCCAACAGCAATTCGGCTGAACATTTTTCGAAGCCTTCATTTCAAAGACAATTCTCAAAAAAAGAAACAAAGAACATTTCAAAAAGGAGGCTGTTCTGCAAACGTCCAGTAAAATCTTCATCGCAGCGCCAACTAACGGGAATTAAAAAAAACATAAATGTTTCATTGGCGCAAAGCTTTGATTGAAAGCACGTCCACTGCAGCTCCGTTCGATTGAGCACATGGACAAATGCAAATACAGTTTCCAAGCAAAACAAAAAAACGTACTGTGTGCCAAAGCCTTTGAAGAAGGCATTAACAAGTTTCTCTTTCTGTGCATGCATACATACACACTTGAAATAGTTGGTGCCGCGGCCCGACAGCCAGGTACGTCACGCACATTCGCGCCTCCACAGCGATAGCAACTTCATCAAAAAGTAGTTTTGCTTACTTTTCACACCAACTGCAGCTTGCTGTTACCACCTGCCAGCAATGATCTATTTTTAGTCCTCTCCATTCTACTTCACTACTTGGAAACGCTTTGCTGCATCGGATAGGGAAGGGTGCCAGTGGCTGGCAGCTTTGCGAACGACTGTTTGTATGGAATTTTAATTTTGCACGAAACGTAATCACGTGAGTTGTGGACTCTGTATTCGTATGTGTGTGTAGATGTAGTTGAGTGGGCGGACGTTGTTTTGAAACTCGGTGCGAAATAGCGGCTTAAGAAACGTGTCAGTGAGTTGGAAATTTCTTTTTCACGTATTTGCAAGTTTGGCTGGCAGCTTTAGTGTTTACTTCGCTTTAGTTTCATCTTCTTTGGTTCACCCGTTTCGTTTTCCACGACTGTTTTGTGAATGACTAAAGCTTTATTGTTCTATGGGTGATATCTGGATGCTGTATTTATTATTAAATTTCATTGCAGGCTTCAAATATAGTTTTTTGTGAATGAAATCTTTACCGAGGAAATTTATTAGAATCAGTCAGTATAAGCGAATAAGTACAGATTATTTAGCACCGGCTCGCGTTAACTCAGTCTTCTAAAGCATGGCTTAATCCAAATATATAATATGGATGTATTTTTTGATTTCTTTGAATTTTTTTGAAGAGATTCGAAAGAACTGTCTAAATGTCTTTTGTTTGGGCCTTCTTGGTAATAAATTCCAACTCAGGTTTCCTAGACCCATTTGCTTTTGAAGATTTGGTTAAAAAATGCTTCTCCTTCATGGAGCCGCATTCCGTGTTCATTTTAAAGATAAATTAATATTCTTGGCCGAATTTGTTTTTATTCAAAATCGTTGTCTTGAAGAACAATAAATCGTATATAGCGATTTTTTAACTCTCTATACCATTTTGGTAGTATGATCTGCCAATTAGTTTAGCGAATACCTCTTCGCAGTTGCTAAATTTATGTCCTGCCAACTTCTTTCTGAGCTCTGAGAGCCGGAAAGTTTTCAACCGTATAGAGCTAGAATCGAATCTGACCGATTGTGGAAGCGGTCGTATTCACGGATTTCAAAAAAAGAGAGGAAAAAGAGCAGTATCGTGTGATGACTCGATTTTGTTTTTTAGAAATTCGCAGTGAAATCGAAGACCGATCGTGGAATTGGCTAGGTCCGTGGTTTTTAGAAAACGATATCGGTCGATGATTGGATTATCGGCTTCTGGAGTTCGCAGTGAAGTCTAACGAGTTCGAACGCTATATACGGTGACTCTTCTCCTTCGATAACGATCATTAAAAATCTATGAAACGATTTTTAGTCGAGGCATATTGGGTTTTGATAGACCATGTCCCGAAAACGAATGCCGAAGGATTACTTGACGTGATCGCTTAATGACAGATCACCGATAAAAAGTCGCGTGATAGTTGAAACTGTAGGAATCTCAAACGATCGAGCGAGTCATATCCCATGCGTAAACTTTCCCCGCATTTAATAATATGTTTTCTTTCTTATGACCACAAGCACAACCTTGTATACAGCTGTGAGGTGTTTACGACTCTTTGAACGCAATCAGAAGGATTTTTTTAGCTTAACCTGCTCCCAAGGAATAGAATACTGGTTTATTGGTCAGAAAGGTGACTATCTCCGTTTGCTGGTATTTAAAAGGTTCCTTTCTACACCGGATACCTAGAGAGAGTAAAATGATAACTATTATTTGTGTTCTGCGATATATCCTTAACATTTGATTCTCAATACCAGGTGCTTAATGAGCATTTGCTTGTATTCCGATGGTTCGATACTCTATAACTTTCGTTTGCGTGTATTCTGATCTCGTTCGATTGGAACAGCTTCGGAATATGCATCAACATTTGGCATACTCAAACAGTCATTTATTCCTTTAACTTAAGCGAAAGTTCAATTTTCCACTTCACCACAAAGTAACCAATGTCAAACGCATGTCCCTCTGTTACTCATACGCCTAGCGCAACCCCAACAGTGGATGCAACTTTTAAGTTCACTAACAAAATATATGAAAATAAATGTAAAGCACATTACAACGAAATGAAAACTATTACCATTTGCCACGGCCACCAAGTGTGTGTCAATGTTGCCCGCACGTACATCACCACCTACACCACAACACTACAAGTTTATCATTCGCATCTGCAGCTGAGAGACTTTAACAGCTGCTCAGCACCAGAACGCGGCGCGGGGCTGTGCTCTAATGCTGCTGGTTGCTTGCTTGGCTTGTTCGCCGCTGCTGGGAATTTCCATATTTTCCACTCAAACAGCCGTTGCTGTGGCAACAGTTGCATTTGCAGCTGCTGCAAGAAATTGCTTTTGAGATTTTTTGAATCATTGAAGCGCAAAGTAGCAGCTTTTTGCTACAACTTTTTCTATCTCACTCGCTTTCTCTTTTTGTTAAATTCCCTGTTTTCTTGCATATTTTCACTCTGCGCTTTGTGCATGCATTTTTTTTCTGTTTTTTGGCGATTTTCACTGTTTATCTCATCTCGCGTTCGCTTTGTTTGTTGCCGTTTGCATAGCATTCTCTTTGTTGTTCCAAGGATGAAGGGGAAATTTATTCGATTCTAAAGATTTTGTTTTTTTTTCTTCCACTTTCTAAGTTGCATTTGAATTTGCTTTAACTCATCCACCCAAAGAGTTTGCATTTGCATTTATTTCTTGATGAAAATTGCTACTGATTGTTGGGGCGAGCGTTTTTATAATAAGTTTTATACAGGGTGACAACAGAAAAGAAAAATATCAATAAATCGTTCACAAGTAGTTGTCTTGTCAGCGGAGGGGAAGTATTTGGAAAGCAGTAGTGGGAAAATGTCCACATGATGTCGTTGGGAGATCACGTGATCTATTAATCGACTAAAGTGATCGATTTCCTCCAGCTCTGCTAATTAGGTATGAATTAATATTGCTCTATACTGATAAGACAGTTTCTTAGTATCATTAGTCGACAAATCGCTCAATAACTACGGCTTGCTCCCTTGCCTGTGAGCAAACTTCGTCTTGGTCTTAAATGCCCAACTAGAGTGCTTGGCTGAATTTAAAATTTGTATACCTAAATAGGGTATATTAAGTTTGCCACAAAGTTTGCACCACCCAGAAGGAAACCTTGAAGACCCTATGAAATACATACATAAATGATCAGCGTGAGCACCTGAGTCGATTTAGCCATGTCGACCTGTTTGTTCGCGAACTCCACACAGCCCTACTTCTACAGTTTCTGAGATATCGATCTGAAAATTCGTACACGTTCTTTTCACACCAAGAAGCTGCTCATTTGTAGAAACCGCCGATTTCAGATAACCATAGCATAAAGCTGCCATACAAACTGAAAGATCGGAATGAAGCGATTGTATGGAAAACTTTTTCATTTGATGAGATATCGTCACGAAATTTGGCAGGGATTATTGTCTAAAGCAACGGTGCAATACCTAAAGAAATTGCTTACATCGGATCACTATAGCCAATAGTTGCAATGCCATCTTTCTTACTGAAGAAACAAGCACAATGTTCATGCCGTTTTCATTGTTGGGATACTCGAACATCAGAGTTTAGTAAATTCCATTAAAATTCCACGATCCCGACAACTCTGGTGTATTTTTGATACATTTATTGGTCTCTTCTCGTTAAATCATTAAAATTTGCAGACTTAATAAGAGGTGATATTTTTGGTTCAGATTCTAGATTTTTCCAGATCAACGCGTGACGACCGGCATTATGCGTGCGCGAAAGTCGAAAATTGTCAATTTCTTAAGAAATAAATATTTTTGATCGTCTATTCCTACCGGCAGTGAGAAAATGAATGAAACCGAATCATAACCCCACTTACTCCTCATAAGACGGTACTGTTACAACTATTTACTAAAATCTACTAAAGGCTTTATGTGAGCAGTGGGAAACATTTGATAATGGGCATGGCACTGCCAACTTAAGAAATGATATATTGTGAAGTCATATATCTCGGGTCTTGACAGACCGATTTTAACAAAATTTAGGACGTGTCATACTTCTGACATTTCTATATGACAATGCGAGAATGGGTGAAATGGTATTACAACCACTCCTACATTCACGATAGCTCTGTTTTGAATTCTATTTCATTCTTTCACTTTCCGGTATACAAATCAAGAAGCAAATAATATAAATGGAAAAATCATCTCGGCCAAAAAATGGAATTAACTCGTGAACATTTTCGTGCGATCATTTTTCACAACTTTCGACGTGGATTATCACGACAAGAGTGCACCGATGAACTAAAATCTTTGTATGGCTATGAACCACCATCCTATAGTACTGTGAAAAACTGGTACAACGAATCCAATCGTGGCCGACGCTGGCTCAAAAACGAATTCCGTGAAGGTCGTCCAAAAACAGCCGTTGTGCCAGAAAATATTGATGGAGAATATTTTGAAAAACAATAAAACCATTTTCGTTGATAAATATTCCTATTTTCATTATTAGGCCAGAAATATATATAGCAGCCCTCGTATGTGTTACTGGCAAAAACATATAAAATCGGATCGTTACTACCACAAACTTCTTGCGGTATTTTTAATGAATCAATTGGTGTGGCACCCATACATCGAGCTTCTTAGTGACTCCAAGCTTCTTCAAATGGTTTGATGACTGGCATAGTAGTCTCTTTCGACCAATTTAGCGATTTTATCGCAATTTTCAAGGACAGGCCTTCCGGAGCGTGGCGCATCTTCGACCACCTCTACACCAGAATTGAAACGTTGAAACCATAGTTGTGCGGTGGAAATGGAAACTGTATCGAGTCCATAAACTGCACAAATTTTATTGGCGACTTGAGATGCTATAACTCACGAACGACTTAAAAGAAACGCGATCAATCAAACACGTGTTAGCACGTGAAATGAGCTTTCCAAAAAGGTATAGCATGACCCGATGCGACAAACAAAACTAGAACTACGCGCTTTTAGCGCCAACTAGCGAAAGTACCGCAAGACTTTTTTGACAACCCAATATTACTTACAATGATTTTCGTTCTTCAACAAACATTATGCCGAATATGTCGGTCAATATAAAAGTTATATAGAGTATGTGTATATATAAAATTGCTTTGATTCCGAACCTCTGTTTGACGTTCTACACCTTAAGGTGATTCCATGACATAATTTTGATCGGTCATTTTATATAGGGTGATTTTTTAAGAGCTTGATAACTTTTTTTAAAAAAAAAACGCATAAAATTTGCAAAATCTCATCGGTTCTTTATTTGAAACGTTAGATTGGTTCATGACATTTACTTTTTGAAGATAATTTCATTTAAATGTTGACCGCGGCTGCGTCTTAGGTGGTCCATTCGGAAAGTCCAATTTTGGGCAACTTTTTCGAGCATTTCGGCCGGAATAGCCCGAATTTCTTCGGAAATGTTGTCTTCCAAAGCTGGAATAGTTGCTGGCTTATTTCTGTAGACTTTAGACTTGACGTAGCCCCACAAAAAATAGTCTAAAGGCGTTAAATCGCATGATCTTGGTGGCCAACTTACGGGTCCATTTCTTGAGATGAATTGTTGTCCGAAGTTTTCCCTCAAAATGGCCATAGAATCGCGAGCTGTGTGGCATGTAGCGCCATCTTGTTGAAACCACATGTCAACCAAGTTCAGTTCTTCCATTTTTGGCAACAAAAAGTTTGTTAGCATCGAACGATAGCGATCGCCATTCACCGTAACGTTGCGTCCAACAGCATCTTTGAAAAAATACGGTCCAATGATTCCACCAGCGTACAAACCACACCAAACAGTGCATTTTTCGGGATGCATGGGCAGTTCTTGAACGGCTTCTGGTTGCTCTTCACCCCAAATGTGGCAATTTTGCTTATTTACGTAGCCATTCAACCAGAAATGAGCCTCATCGCTGAACAAAACACGCGCGCGAAACACATTTCGAACCGAACACTGATTTTGGTAATAAAATTCAATGATTTGCAAGCGTTGCTCGTTAGTAAGTCTATTCATGATGAAATGTCAAAGCATACTGAGCATCTTTCTCTTTGACACCATGTCTGAAATCCCACGTGATCTGTCAAATACTAATGCATGAAAATGCTAACCTCAAAAAAATCACCCGTTACAACAGCCATACAGTAATCAATGCCAAATATCAATATTTCTTGAAGATATCTTGTGAAATAAAATAAGGGATGGATATTGATAGTTCAGTTTATATGCCAGCTATTTGCTATAGTGGTCTGATATCATTATCGGCACGACAAATGCGCAGGCCTTTGGGGAGATATGGATGTGCAAAATCTCAGACCGACATGGCTAAATCGACTCAGTTCAACATGCTGACCCTTTACATGTATATTTTATAAGAATTTCGCCGTTTCCTCCTGGGTATTACAAACTTCATAACAAATTTAATATATCCTTTTTGGAGCATATTAATCGCCTTTAATATTAATAACGCCAGCTAGTTTTGAAATACTTATCTTCGAGCTGTACTAATAGCTTACATGTATGTATTCTTTCAAATTTATCTTCATTTATTCATATCAAACTTCGACGCTGGTGTACATGTGAACACTTATCATATTTACATTGGCAATAAGTGTCAGCTACGTGAAAGATTTCAAACTAAATATTCCAACGAATTTCTACTAAATATAGTATATATACTATGTGTGTGTAAGTGTGAGTATGCAAGACAGCTTTGTCATATTGATAAATGTCTATTTGCGTAAAGCCACAAGTATTTGCACACCGATGTGCTTGTCTACTCAATTCCATTACAGCCGAAATTGCAACCGAAGTCACAGCGGCAAACATGTCGAAAGCAAAATCGAAACCGATTCGACGCACCAACACACAGCCATACACACACACACACACACAGTGTTAGTAATAAAACCAATTTCGCACTCATACCACCACTCGGCAACGCAGCAAGCGTGCGCTGTCAGCCGCTGGTGGTTGGGGTGTGGGTGAGAAGATTAACTCATCGCCGGTGGCATTAGCAGCCAGGTGGCAAGGGCGGTGAGTGATGCGTATACCATTACAATGACACATACACACATGCAAGCAGTTCACACTAACATAGAGGAAGGACAAACCACGGGCCATCACCGAACGCTTCAACGATTGCCAAGCGGCAGTGCCAACCGCTCAGCCGTTGAAGGTGTGTGTGTGTGAGTTTGTGCCAGTGCTGCTTCTGTATGCATTGCTAGCAACGGAAGTTGTCAAATCTGCATTTCCGAATTGCATTTACAACTATCAAACCGAAATGTAGGTACTATTTCACCGATAATAACAACAACTACCAACCAACATCACTCAACTGCATGCGTGTTGATCGATGATGCTGCAGCACCAGCAGAAATTCGCTTAACCCACATGCACCCACGCAAATGTGCTGACAGTTATGCGCGAGTGTGTGGAATGTGTATGTATGTGTATGCATAGCGCCGCATAATATATTCCGGTAATACAAGGCAGAGATAATGTTGCTAAGCGTGCGTTGTGCCCTTTCGCATGAGAGCATAATAATGTGGCTTTGACGGTGACTGCAACTGTAACTGCACCGAATCTTCAAACAACAACACAAACACTTAACGGCACTTCAAATTCTGAACGTACTCGTACTACATACCTAGGGAAGTGGGATATTTAATCGCATTTCTTCGCAGTTTATCTTCAAATATGATAGCAAAATCAAAGACTTTGATTGAAGTTAGTTCGAAGAATGTTTATCATCATCTAAGAACATGCTCTGACATTTATTTTTTGAAGATTATCGCTTTTAAACGTTGACCGCGGCTTCATCTCAGATAGTTTCTTCGTTGAGTCCAATTTTCGATGACTCGTTCGCGCATTTTGACTGGTAACTGCTGAATAACACGCGTGATTGTCAAATCTATCCCTTCCGCCTTTTTGCTCTTTATTCAATGCTTAATAGAAAGTGTTATGTTGATCGGATTTTGTTCAAATATGCGCTGTTTCGTTCGTTAATATGTTTCCATCTAGACGGCAACTTCAGAATACCCCCTCTTAGAAGTCCCCCTACTTATTTGCGAAGAACTGGGACGGCCACTTTTCATAAGTCTCTTTTACACCAACAAGGGCGTTCGCCATCTACAGGAACAGGTGGTAATCACTTGGCTTCCGAGCTCTAGTTACTTTTGACGAGTCATCAACGAAGCATGTAGTCTGACGTTGTCTTGGGGGAACACTACACCCTTCCTGTTGGACAATTCTGGACGTTTCTGGTCTATCGCCAGCTTCAAGCGGTCCAGTTGTTCGCAGCCTCTTGCCATATGGGAGCCTTCTTGGCCGTCAGTCCCGGCTTGGCCGCTGTTTGGGACGATTCACCGGCCTTCGACCATGACCGTTTCCACTTGATATTGGCGTATGTGATCCATTTTTTGTCGCCAGTCACTATCCGCTTCAAAAATGGCTCGAGTTCGTTCCGTTTCGGCAGCATACCGCAGGCGTTGATTCGGTCCAAAATGATGTTTTACGTCAAATTATGCCGCACCCAAACATCAAGCTTTTTTGTGTATTCAGCCTTCTGCTGATAGTTAAAAACGGTTTGGTGACTAACTTCCATCTTCTGGGCGATGTTACGAGATGCCACATGGTCTAACACGATGTTTTCCATGATTTGATCGATTTGACGCCCGGTAACCTTATAGCATGAATGCCGATAAAGCAATGGCTTTTGAGAACCCTCCGAAACTAGGCAGTGGCTAGCCTTAAGGAGAGCAAAAAGCTCACTGAATCTCTTATAATAGATCTTATGGCAAAAGACTTTTGCGACAGCACATGAACCGATGGTAGCCCATTGCTGGTCAAGCTCCCTCAAAGCCCAGTCATCCAGTAGTAGAAAAGACGAGGCGAGGTCCTTGTCACCCGTATTAGTCTTATCACAAAGTGACTAGATGCTATAGATAACGATGTTAGGCATCTCTTGACCAGCCCTGACATCACGGTTCGCGCGCTCAAGCGACTGTGTTATCGGAGTGGATATTCATTTTTCTGTCGGAGGCTTCACTCCAAAGCAGTAAATCTTGCAAATGTGGTTGTTGTTGTTGTTCTAGCGGCATAATTATCTCGAGTTGACAGTCCTTAGCCGGATAAAATTTCGGGTTCTTCCGGTTACGTAGACTCGACTGTCGCGGGAACTTTAAATGTGGTATTTTCCAGTGCCCTCCAGCACACAAAGTCCTTATAAGATATAATGAGTTTGATTATGGTGTCAGAGAGCTAGATGACTATTTTCGGTGAGAGATATGATCTATGTGATCATTTTTCCAATGGCCTCTCTGTAGCATCTCCATAAAATTCTTCCATGAAAGCTTCCTAAGTATTTCACTTTATCCACAGGTCGTAGACGGATGCTTCCCATCCTTGGCAGTGGTATCTGCGGGGTCTTATAGCTCCTAGTAAATATCATCCCAGATTTATTTAGGGTGATGGCGAGGCCACCTTTGACAGCGCAATCGATAATGACGCTGAGATACCCTTTTCTTTTACCAAGAGTGATACATTGTAGGCAATCACCCGGTAGGCACGATACGTAAGCTTTTTTGACAGGTTTTTGTCAACCAAGGTCTAAAGTAGAGAAGAAAGAAATTTAGGGGGTGTCCCTACTTACATTTATCATCGCTGAGCACGTGCACTATCTATTTTGCTATGATCACTCTGTCAAAGAACCCAAAGCCGCCCAGATCTGTCACAGCTACTTATGAAAAAGCCCTCATCTATTAAGGATCTAGGAACCAATAATTTTTTTGTGTCAAAATGAGACCAGTATTGCTTAAATATACAAAAAGACTTTGCAAAGGTCCAATAAAATCCTCTTCCAGAAGTTCATATATTTTTGCTATACTTTAAAGCACAAAAGTACTTTAGCTTTCAGTCCGAAGGAAGACTTGTAATGGTGCAATGGCGTATAACGGCTCCACATAGTATTACAACTATACACTCGTACATTTGAAATGTCCATCTGCAACCAGCACTTCGTAGTGTGTCTATAAAGATGAAGGTGAATATTTTGATTTCGAAATTTGCTTTCTCTTACATTTTTACTGTTACTGGCCACGTATGTGTATATGCGCCGCGAACAATCAACCATCGGGTGCATATCAATTTCCACAACCAGCTTTACACTCAATTTAAATTTTATGAGCAATATATTTATGTGGCACCCATACATACGTACATATGTATATAACTTCCTTGTAGTTGCATGATTTCCACATCGATTTTATGCATTTTTCTTATTGTAACGAAGCATTTATTGCTTTTATGCGAAAATGATTTTTATTATCAATTGATATGCTCCGAAAGCACTCAGGCAAGTCGATGTGTCGGCTGGATTATGGCGAGGTGCGACCACAAGCCGGTTTTTGGCGCAAGAACGCCGTGTCACTACTTCGAAAGCATGTGTGTGTATGAGTGAATGTGTGTGTAAATGAATTTAAATGCAAATAAAAGTGTGGGCATACGCTCACACATACATTTGTACATACAAATTCATATTTATTTGATTCGTTTGGTTTTCGTCCTTTTTATTGGGTTTCGTACGATTTCATCCTTTTGCGTCTGGTGGCCCCAAAATTGGAAAACCCATTAATATCGAAATGTGTGCTGGTGTGAATAAAATCGGGCTCTTTTTATTGCTGTCATATCTCCGTGTGGGTGATTGAATTCACTGAAAGTTCAGCTGTCCAAAGGCGGCTAGTTATTGAGGCTGGGGTGTTTTTCTGGCTGTGTAAAGCTGAGGTCCTTTGACACGCACTTATTAAATGTCGAACAACAATTTTTTTCATATTTTTAACAATTTTCGAGGTTTATTATTTTAAACTCATACATATGTACTTCTTCTGAATTCAGTGATACATATCTACGCTTATAATATTTATATGCAGGTGCGGAGTTCTTTGCGGAAAAAGCTCAAACAAATAAACTCAGCACAACTTTTGTGTGTGTCTGCATATATGTACATTCGTGTAAAACCAAATTGTTGGTAGTAAAACACACTTTTATTTGAGCGTTGAATTTTTGATGTTCCTTTCGAAAAAAAGGAGCAAAATAGCCTCGAACATATAAAGCACAACATCGTAAAGTTTTTTGTTGGCATTGTAGTAGCTTTATTTACCGCTGCTTTTTCCGAAAATAATTTCCACTAGAGATTTTATACGACGAATTTTCGAGTTCACTCTAATTTAGCGTTTATGGCGCATATATCTTTACCGTTGCATCAAAATTTAACTTTATTTCTTAGTAATAAAGCATTTTTAGGACGTTGGTTGAATAAAAAAAGTTAAATAGGAGTGTTGTGAGCTTTTCAAATTTGTTAATACCAATAATGGTTAACGCTACGGATATCAATTCGTCAAGTTGACCTGCGGAGGAATGGTTTCGACGATTCAGAGCGGGTGAAAACGACACCATGGATAAGCCAGACGGCGGAAGGCCAGTGACGACGAATACCGATCAAATCATGGGAAATATCGAATTACCGAACAGATGGGAGTTAGACATCAAACCATTTTAGACTATCTGCAGAAGGCTGGATACACAAAAAAGCTTGATTTTTGGGTGCCTCATGATTTGACGTAAAAAAATCTTCTGAACCGAATCAACGCCTGCGATATGCTGCTGAAACGAAACGAACTCGAACCGTTGTTGAAGCGGATAGTGACTGGCGACGAAAAATGGATCACATACGACAATATCAAGCGAAAACGGTCATGGTCGAAGGCCGGTGAATCGTCCCAAACAGTGGCCAAGCCGGGATTGACGGCCAGGAAGGTTTTGCTGAGTGTTTGGTGGGATTGAAAGGGAATCATCCACTATGAGCTGCTCCCATATGGCCTGAAGCAGGCGATAAACCAGAAGCGTCCAGAATTGGCCAACAGGAAGGGTGTAGTGTTTCATCAGGACAACGCCAAACCACGCGCTTCATTGATGACTCGCCAGAAGCTACTAGAGCTCTGAATAATAATAAAAAAATTCGATTTTTTGAAAACCGTGAACTCATGTAACCTCTTAACTGTCTCAGTGGTCACAAACTGTTTACATTCTGATATTCTTCTGATACTAAAGCGAATTTACCGGGATCACTTTCATCATAGATTCAGTTACAAAGAATAACACTACTAATTTCCAGTTCTGTTTCCAAATTAGTTCAAAATATAAGTCGAATATTGCGTCCATATTGGAGGCAGTATTTGATGTAGAAAGGATACCATAGTAACTCTTTTCCTAATACCGTTTTTTCTACTGAAACCTTTGCTGGATGATACCCAGGCAATATCCTGTTAATACCTATATGTATAACGTATTCTTTTTCTGTATATCCCATTCTCTCTCTGTGTGTTGTAATTGAACCATCTCCAACTCACACAAGTCTGGTAAGGCCCCATTGTGGGTAAGAAATATAAATCTGTTAACGGGAAAGAGATAAAGAAGAGACTGGAAAGAATTGTGTTTACCAATTTGTGTTTGATGAAGCCATAAAGATCAGTGCTCAGTTGAATTCATTTTGTGTAATAGTCATCAGGTTCAGTTTGATCAGCCTGATAGAGAGATCTTTTTTCCAAAGACTTTTAAATAGTATTTTTAAAAGCTGTAACAGCATAGGAAAATACTAAAGAGATCTTAATAATTTTATTCTTTTAGATAAAAGTATTCAGTATTTTGAGTTTCTGTAATTTTAAGAGTACAAAGAAGTTATATTTTTCTATGAAAAATATTAAGTTTTTACTAATATTAGTGGGATGTACAATATATGCCGAAAATATGTCTTATATTAATATTATTAATAATATTAATACTTCCGTTGTTATTTGAATTGCTGTCGTGGCACATCCCAGCTAACGGTTGTTAATTAGTGATGCACATATTAGACTTCGGACAAGTGCCTCAAATATAATTGACTTTATGCATATGTAAAAGTATCATGTCACAATCACTAGGGCATGTAGGCCCTGAAAACAACAATGCTAGCAACAATTGATAGTAACAAAAACAATAGAATGGAATGTTGCAACGAATATCCACACTATGTTGCATAAACTACTAGTTGACTGCTATTGCATTTAATAGCAATATGTGGCCACAACAACAACAATTTGCACTTAACGCCAGACAGCAGCTGTTTTGGGTTGCTCACAAGCCCACGCACACACATAAGAACACACACACACATTCTCCATCCAAGCCAATGTGCACTTGCAGCCACAGACAGCGCAATATCTGCTCCACAACAACAAAAACAAATCAACTACCGCAACAACACAACTGTTTAGTAAGTGTGCTACTGTTGGCTTGTATGCTTTGCCGTTAAAGCGGCCGACAACGCTGTCACCATCATCACCACCGGCGCCGCCATCGGCAGCATCGACATCAGCGACAGCGTCATGTCACGTCACCACCACGACCGCGTTGCCGAACAATTCAATTAACATTAATTATTGTGTTGATAAATAAATTAACGTTCAGCGGTCAACAGCTGATGGATAAAACAACAACAGCAACAAACGCGTGTATGTGCGTCAACAACTTGGCCTCAACCAATATGGGCGTTCAGCCCAAGTGGCAGCTGTCTGGCGCCGAGTGCTCGCATGCATGTGCGTGTGTGCGTGCGTTAATATGGGGCTTGGTTCACTGTCCTTGCGGTCAATCAGCCTGCGTTGACGCCCCTTGAAATCCCGTCAAAGTGATATGTTATTCGCTTAACCGCTTTGTGTGCCGCGATGGAAGTTGCGTAGTTGCCTGAAGTTGGCATTAATATCCTTAGTCGTCAAATAATTAAATATAATACTTACTAAGTGCCATGAGAGGATAAACGAATATGTTATTTAAGCTGCATTTAAATAATTTAATTTAATTTAAAGTAGTTGAGGCTACTGAGCCTTTAAGCAGGCTCAACTTAGGCTTTAAAAAATATTAAAAACTTTAACTTCACTTGCACTTCAGCTATACTCGTAATATCCTTAACAAGTTCATTTATTGAAGCAACTATATACACAACTAAACCTGAAAGCATATCGGCTAAATGGATATCAGTTTGCTCGTTTTTTCTACCACATAAATTACCTTCAAATCGGATGAAGGTTACTTAATATGAAAAAAATATATATTTTAAAAAGATTTTGATCGGTCAGTTTGAGTGATCAATTAATTAGAAATTGTTGCATAGTTTTTGATAAAGATCTGTGCATAATTTCAGTTCCATTCTTCAAAATTGAGGGACTTGTTAACCAATATGGATAGATGGACGGACGATAAAAAGGACATGGCAAAATCAACATAATATACCCTGTTAAAAATTTAAAAACCTAAACTCTTTAGCGAAGATTCAATTGGTCAATATAGGATGAAATGTAAACTATCTAATATCTAGGTGTATTCTGGCAATACCGAGATAAGGTTAAAGGTAGTGTCTAACTCGATGTTTGGATGATATGCGATTTCTTGTATTGCTTAAGAGTTCAGAAAAATTCTAATGATTTTTTTGAAGGCTCTGACCGAATTTCTTTGCTGTCTGCGGGGTCAATAGTAAATTTACTTATAAATCTAATGCCAATAGGTGCTACTTTGGACTGTGTAGGAAATTGAAAACTAAAGTCCTCTCTCGACAAACAAAGACCAAACTCTACAAATCCCTCAACATTCCCTTCTTGCTATATGGTGCGGAGGCATGACGGGTAGGCCTTAGGAATGTTTGAGAGAAAGGTTTTACGAAAGATTTATGTTCCTTTCCTCATTGCCTACTGCGAGTACCGCAGTTAGTGGAACGATGAGCTGTACGAGATATCCGGCGAAATTGACTTAGTTCAGCAAATCAAAAGACAGCGGCTGCGCTGGCTAAGACATGATGTCCGGATGAATGAGAAAATTCCAGCCTTAAAGGTTTTCGATTCATTACTCGCCGGTGGAAGCAGAGGAAGAGGAAGACATACGCTCCGTTGGAGAGGTTCCTGGTTGCACTTGGTATCTCGAATTGGCGGCAAATAGCGAAAAGGGGAAACAACTGGGGCGTTGTTGTTAATTCGGCTATAAAGAAAAAATAAATACAAATTGTTGACCGGAGATGAGGTTGAATATATGCTCAAAAATTGTTACGATTTGAGGAAGTCAAATTAATTGTAAAAGTCCATTGTCAATAATCTATTTTCTAACAAGGACCTTCTTGCTTACATTTAGCCAAATCCACAACCTCTGTTTACATTTAGCCAAGTTAACAATCTTTATTTCTATTTGGTGGTCAATGAACCTTTTGTTTACATTATGAAGTCAATGACCCCTTCGTTTATATTTAATAGGGCCAATGACCTCTTTGCCTACATTTTGCCGAGGTCAGTGACCCCTTTGTTTACATCTTAGGGCTTTACACTAAGGGAGCAATGAATCTTTTGTTAAAAAAAAATTTCGGGTTCACCACTTTTGGCACTATCTCGATAGATATTAGAAATAATTATTTTGTTTAGTTTGGATGACTTGTTTGTGATATTTTTGTATTGGGTTGTCAAAAAAGTCTTGCGGTATTTTTATTGAATCAATTCGTGTGGCACCCATAAATCGAGCTTCTTAGTGACTCCAAGCTTCTTCAAATGGTTTATAACGGTTTGATGACCACTATACCGGTTTCTTTCGACCAATTCAGCGATTTTATCGCAATTTTCGACGACAGGCCTTCCGGAGCGTGGCGCATCTTCGACCACCTCTACACCAGAACGAAAACGTTGAAACCATCGTTGTGCGGTGGAAATGGAAACTGTATTGGGTCCATAAACTGCACAAATTTTATTGGCGGCTTGAGATGCATTTTTGCCTTTATCGTAGTAGTACTGTAAAATATGCCGTATTTTCTCTTTATTTTGCTCCATGTTTGCGACGCTATAACTCACAAACGACTTAAAAGAAACGACAATCAATCAAACACGTGTTAGCGCGTGAAATGAGCTTTCCAAAAAGGTATAGCATGACCCGATGCGACGAATAAAACTAGAACTACGCGCTTTCAGCGCCAACTAGCGAAAATACCGCAATCCAATCCAATTGACAATCCAATATTACTGACAAAGGTTACGCATACTTTTTTGAAATTTGCCAGTCATATATGTACAACGCTCCAAGTTACGATGTGCCTAGATATTATTCGATATTACAAAATTTTTACATTTCAATATCATCTGATACAGTAATATGAAGTGATGTCATAGATTTCATAGAGTTCACTTCATGTGATATGATTCGTTTGAGTTTTTATGATCGGCACTTGTGCGACATGTAGTGATGGATAACGATTTTACGAGCTGTGTATACGGTAGTGATGTTATGGCATAGGTCAAGATGATGTGAAATCATGTGATGTATTCTGAGAGCTAATATAGTTTCTGTGCTGTAATACAATTTTCACAATGATACTTACTTAAAAAAAATTAAATCTGTAATTTTGAGGTACTTTAAAATTAACTGCATTACATATTCACAGTGATCACTTCTCCATTGTTGCTAAAATTCCGTCCAAATACTCCCTAGAGGCCTAACAACATTTGAAGTCGCCGATAATTTTCCATCGTTTTCATTGATTTCCGACACAGTTCCTTGACACAGTCATTTCTTCCTTTTCGATTATGACCATTTTCCGTCTCTACATCGTATTTCTATCCAGTAACGAGTCGTCGAACTCAATAATATGAAACATTTTCTTCAAAAATATAGCTTTCATTTTCACGAACTAATTTTAACACTTTAACTATCACACCTTCGGGTTATGTCGATTCTATTCGAGGTTTCGTAGTTAAAAATCAACTAATAATAATAAGAATATAGTCATTTAAACTCAATCATGTTATTGTAACCAAAAATTTCCTGTGAGGTTTTATTGAAGGAAATCAATTCACTTGTTTCTGTTCTTCACTTCTTACTGGGTTCGTATAGATAAACTCCTTATAGCGTCAATACTAAGGCCGATTCGCTATTTTGTAGAAATGTCACTTCACATATTACATAAGAAAAGAAAGTACAAATATGGGAGTAAGAGAAAAAGACGTGCCAAAAAAGAAAGTCGAGACAAAGCCCTCATTGAAGTTGAACGCAAAGAAGAATGCGAACAGTAAACAACAAAAGCATTGAAACTATTGAATGTTAACAATTTATTTGCGGGTCACACAATGAATTGAATTGTGTTGCAAGTGTTTGTTGCACCTTAACAAAGGGGGAGTGGCACACGCATACACTGTATATTCTCATATATGTGCAACCAATGTATTTGTGTAGCTGCTGTACAATGGCGAGCAAATATGTGCGTGCCTCATGTGGCAACCACAGTGACACTTGCAGCGACAAATTGAACTTTGCGAACATTGTTGGCCACGATTGACAATTTAAAAAATCTATACACAGTTGGACAGGCGCACAGACAGACGAACATGGAGACAGACAGTTTGATTGCTGCAAAGATAGTTTTATTTGCCAGCAACACTCATACATTTACACATATATACGCACGTATGGCAGCCTTTTTTCATGTCAGCTTTTATATTGTTGATTGTGGCCATTGCACCATTGTCTGTGAGCAGCTAAAGCGGTCAGTCAATTTGCGGTGCGCAGCTTCCTGCTCCACTCCTTCCTCACTAGTAGGGTATTTTGAGTTTTTATACCCTTTCCGTAATACCATTATATACAGTACTCATTGTTATGTTCAAACACTTTGGTGTTTCAATGAAACTACCTTCTATATTATGCTTCTTGGAGATAGACATTCAACACAAGAATTCTATATCTTGATTGTGATAGAGTTGGGCACTCGCCGTTACCTTACTCCCTTCGATTTTGTAGCTTCGTCAAATACTGTTATGAGGCATTCCCATCCGAGTTTCCCAAATGTTTCATTATGGTGGCTGTGAGTGTATACACACTTTTCTTAGATCTATTTATTAAGTTCTTTGTTCTGTGTTGTCATATTTTGGCCATATCTATTTCGCTATCTTGCATTTTGTTGTAGATTTCCATATGTGCTGAGATATTTGTTCAAATTGCGTATTCAGCTCCTTCTTGATCGTTCCTAGCGTGGACGATATTGTTCCCGCCTCAGACTTATTTAGAGAAGTTCCTTATTTTACGTCAAAAGTGTTTCTGTGCTCAGGAACCCAAAATTATGAACAATTGTAGTTATCTTAAACTCTTTATACATTTGGTAATACCCAAAAATTTTTCTTTGACGACGATAAGGGTGGGAATGCCATCTGCCTATCTGTATATATATAAGCTCACTGTATCCTCCCTTAGTACTTCAGTAGAACTCCTCTAACCTTCCCTATCCCTAGTACTTCCGCTGAGAAGATGCTAATTAAGTTTAGTAGATGGATGGAGAGAGAAATATAAGGAGAATACTCCAATCCCGTCCCTACTCCGCAGTCCATTTTGGATCCATCAGTCGGATAGAAATACGAAACCTTAGTAAATCGCTTTTGTATTCAAAGAAAAGATATTATTTTCACCTGAAAGTTAATATTGAAGTCCAACCTTGGGAGGATATAATCTCATATGTTTAAATTTATTTTGAGATATTTTAGAATATCGCTATGGTTATAACTTTTCGCTTTACGATTTCCTATCTCTTTGATTCTTATAGCAGATCCAAACGAAAGCATCAACATCAAGTACGTGTGTGGAACCTTGTTCACTTGTGAAGGGAATTCCAGCTTCAGTGCAACCGAAGTTAACGTTTTTTCTTATTTATAGTAACGGTTAACTGAGTCGACCGATATTCCATTTGTTTAATGCATTCGACGTACGAGGGTGAAATATATATGTATATATGTACATATGTACTTATAATATATAGTAATAATATACAAGTAAGCAAGTGTGTGCCTTGTACCAATTGTATTGTTTTATAAATTCTCATTGCTTTTGTTGGTACTGTTACAGTTTTTATGTTGCATTTTTTGTTGTAGCAAGCAATGACATCAGTGTAATTTCAGTGCACTCGCTCTTAAAAACAACAAAAATAAAAGAGATCGGTTAGCTGTGCCAACTTCTGTTTATTAGTACTTCCATAAAGGTCTTGCTATGTTAGCATGGAGGGACCATATTCTATAGTATCAGTTCTTCGCCGACGCATTTGAATATTTCGGTCGGCAATGCATTGGCCCCCGCCGGTTTGTTGTTGTTGTTCTTCAGAGGGCTAATTGCAATTACAACTTTTTCGTGGTGGCGCAATGGAACGTCCGCTCCATCGTCATCGATTGGAATATTGGGTTGACCGTCTCCTGGTGTTATGCTTTCACTGCCTTTCATAAGGCTAGAGAAGTATTCCGTCCATAATTTCAGTATGATCTGGGCATCAGTTTGAAAAAAAAACAACTTTTAAAATAAAATACACCCTAATAATATTATATGTATATATGCATAAAAATATAGTTGCATGTGAATACGAGTATATAAAATAACAAACCCATTTACAAGTGTCTTGCTCGCCTTTAATAAATTGACATTGCGTTTATGCAATACATATTTAACAGCCCGTTTTTCATTGCGATTGTGAGTGTGTGAATTTGTGCAACAGAATTGCTGTACGTGCAGGCCTGTGATTACTTTGAACAATTCAATTTCGGTTTTCAATTTAGGGAGTGGAGTGAGTGGCAGCGACAAGAACATAAGCAACAATTGGTCAAGCGAATATCGAAAAAGAGTAAATTTTAATGCATAAATGTTTAAGCTGTCCTTTTTTAAGCCCTAATACAAAATAAGTTCTTTGTTTTTCTTTCCGATGTCAACAGTAAGCTAATTGACAACAAAATTATTAATTATATCCACGTTTTCTCTCATTTCAATGCTGAATAAAATTTTTCACTCAAGCTTATATGATAGATGCTATGATAGGTTATGCCAGTTTTTAATAAATAAAATTTTTTTTATTTTTTCGAAAACCCGAATTTTTGGAGTCAATAGGACAAAAAATACAACAAAACAAATTTTATAAAAATTCGAATATTTTTTTATTATTATTAAATAAGTATTATTGGCCAGATTGATAAGTTCACTGAATGGATGAGGATCACATGATCCTTTGTTCTCTATCACTTCAATTCGAGTTTTGGTTTGTCGAATCTCCAACGTTGTTCATCAGCGCACTCATTGCAATCTTGAAAACTTTCTGTGACTTTAAAGATCTCCAAATTCTGATCTGATCAGATACAATGGTACCTGCCTGTTGCGAAAATTAAAATGTGGACAAATCTCAATAAGTTTTAATATCTGCGGAATGACATGAATGAACAATTTTTTTTTTTTGCAGTTTATTGAAAATGAACATTTTACGCGTTTGGTCATACATATATGTAAATATATAAATTTTTTTAGCGTGGAGAACTCACGGCAAATTTCAATTGTTCCATGAGCTTCCTCGGGTAAAGAAGAGTATTTTTTCAACAATTTTTTTCTTATATAAAAAATGAATTATTTTATTACAATTTTTTATTTTTACATACATACATTATTTACAAAGAAATTTTGAATGTTTTTGAAAAAAAATATTTTACACTTGGCCACTGCGACGCCATTACCGGCGACCCATAGGAAAAAAGATGCGCTCGCGTTGGCAGGATAGCTCCTTACAGGATTACCTAAAGTTAAAATACACGTCTTTTAGTTAAAACCTTAACTGAAAACTTGGACAAAGAAAAAAACTGAAAATTGGATTTTTGGCCGACATTTTTACAAAAAGTTTGAAAATTTCAGTGAAAATTTCGCGACATGTATTTTTTTTTAAATAGTTTTAATCGGAAAATAAACCCTTCGTTCAAATCTTTAAGAATTGTCTCTCAAAGATCTGTGTTAAAGAGATCTGTGTTATTAAGACAATTAAAAAAAATTTGAAATAGCAAAAAAGCTACTTTAAAAAATACAACCAAAAATTTTCGTTAAATAAACGCGGCTCAATTCTGGAGTTTTCGAAATTTCAATTTTTTACTTTTTAGAATTAATTTGAAGAAAATTACTTTTTTTTGGGGGGGAAAAATTTCTCATTGTAAAATTAAAAATATTAAGAAATGTTAAAAAGAAAAAAACTGCTGTCCAGACTTACCTTACAAAGTATGTGTATAAATTGTGTGCAATATTTGAAAATAATCGCAGCAGTACTTTTGACGTTCATAGGACAAATATACAAAAAAGTGCCAGACAATTTTAAATAATATAAAAAATATTTAATTACTCAACAATTCCTATGTTTTCGCCTGGGTAACTCCCACCAGATGTAATACACTTATGCCAACGATTTTTCCAGTCCTCAAAACACTTTTCATAAGAACTTTTTAGGATGGCCTTCAGCTCCTTTAGCGAATTTTGTTTCATCTCTTAGTTCGACTGAAAGCGGATTCCATTCTGATGATTGTTAATTTATTTGCATGTCAAACTCTAAAGTCATGTTCTATCGGCAGTTATAGTGCTCTCGTTGAACGTGGTACTCTTTTTGAAAAAAAAAATCGGCTTATCGGAACGAGTCAAGCAGGAACGCATTTCGAACGGACTCGTGAGAAATGTCGAGCTTTCTTGCCATATCTCTAACACTTACCTGATGGTTTTCAAGCCCCATATCTTTCATTTTTTTAATATTTTCATCAGTTGAAGCGCTCGAAAGTTGTCCAGAACGAGACATGTCTTCAACGATCTCTCGACCAAGGTTTTGTAACATTGGTAGGCTTGTGTTTTTGACAAAACTGATTACATTCTGTAAACAAACTGGTTGATAGATTAGTTCATATTTAGCATAGTAATTAATGACTGTCCTACCAACTTAGAAAAATATAGTTATTTGAAATATCATTTACCGGGGAATTTAATTACAATTTCCATGTGCTTTTCTGTAACTCGTAGCTTTATCAATTTTGCTAAAATCGACGTAAATTTATGATAAATAAATACTTCAGTGAACAGTAAATATTTCTGAATATTTCTGGTATTCGAAATACTTCAAAGTCACCTCCCACCGGCTAATGGACATATTTTCCTGTTGTAGACTTCAATTATTTACAACTATTCACACATTCAGGTATGTGGGCAGTATCGCAGTCGAGTAATGAAATAAGTTAATATTATCGCCAGTTTCTTAGCGAGTTAATAAGGAATAAGAAGGCTTTAATAGAAAAAGAGCTTTCTTGCCAGTTTCTTAGCTTTTTTATGAAGCCGCCAGTTAACTGGCCGTCCAACTTCAATAGGCCAAGTCAAATTTATTGGAAGCAACTACTTGCCATTCGCTTAGTTAATATAGTTTCCTGTTCATTTCGCTTACATGTAAGTAGATGTTATTGTGATTGCTTTTTGCAAACACAGCAACAAACATACACAAAATGTTGTACGACTAAAGTTGTTCAATTTTTCCCTGGTGGCTGAGTGCCATAGCAATACGCACACCTTTCCTCCCATTGCCGGTGATTATAGATAAACAGCGTTCATCGGAACATGTGCGCTTATGTGTGTTTGGGTGTGTTTATGTCTGTAAGAACTACTTTGATTTGGTGCATTTAAGACATATATATATACATACATAGTATGTGTTGTAGAGATTACATTCGTGGGATTGCTTTCGCATTCTTGATGTTTCCTGTATGTCTCTGCGCGCGTGTGTGTGTGTGTGTCACTTTCCTACATTGGTCGCTGATCATTTCCGACTTGTGACTTTCTTTTATCGCTTATTGACTTCTATTTCGTGTATACATATGTGTATATGTGTGTGTACGCAGGTTCACATGTAATGACCACTTATGTACATTTGCTTCTCTGTATGTATGTATGTGTATGTGTTCTGCGTCTATCTGAAGTTAACGTTGCGTTGCCAATCGCTTTTCAGCCCTTTGCGTCTCCCATTTGGCTGCAGCGGCAGTGTTCGATTCACCCCGCCTGCGGCGTGATGGCAAAAGCAAAGTGCTTCGTTATGAGATTAAATCGCATTGAATCGTATCGCATGGCATCCAATCGCCCGCTATCAGGTCGAGCTAAAGTAATGTGCGACTGTCTCTCTGTAGAAGGGTGTGCGTCTTCATTTTGACTTGCTCGCTATCAGAGCTATATACATATATGTGTGTATGCTTAGATATGTATGTAGGTATGTATTTAGGTTAGTCTGTTGTTGTAAGTGTTTCAGTTATTGCCTTTACTGGCTCTCGACTGCTACGTTGTTGTTGCAAAATTTGAACATTTTCATTGGTTTTTTCATGTTTTCTGCTTTTACCGTTATACTGCGACAAGCGCCTCATCGTCAATTTATTCCCCCGTGGCATGCCAATACCATACATTCCATTGACAGAGCCACTCTGCTTGATAGGCAACATTTTTAGTTGGTGAATGGTTTTTGTTTTGGGTTTCCCTGATAGCGCACTGATTTCAAATCGGATATGTTGTGTATATTTAATGTTGACAGTAAGTGTACTCTTTAAATCATGAAAAAATTTATTTTCTTTATCAAAAAATTTATGAAAGAATCTTTTTTCCGTGGCTGTACTCGTAAGCGATACAGTTCTTTTGCTTTCTTGCAACCAAAAGAAAGCATCGGAGACCCAATGTAATAAATACTACAGTTTGTAGGTAAATGATCAGCTTGTTCTTTCACCCGTCCGTCCATCTGTCCGTATATGCGTAAGGTATTCAAACTTCCCGCATGAATCCCGATCTGATAGAACTCCTATAACTATTAGGAACTATCTCTTGCTGAGGGAGCTGTGTTCTCTTGCGATTTGCCCTGAGCCAGAAGAACCTTACTGCTCCACAGCTCATGGTAGTTGACCAACCCTAGTTAAGCTAGTCTCAGCCAGTTCAGTAGTGAACACAAGAAGTCAACCGAGCCCCTACTCTCTCCCATTACGCTGTCATTGAGACAAAAGTAGGTTAGTAAGCTCATCAGTCTTACAGTTGCCTCCAATACCGCTGTGACAAGGCACCCGAACTAGTATAATCTTAAAATAACTCGATGGTATGGACAAGTAGTCTAGATATCCTACCACTAATTTTAAGCGCACAGTGAACGAACTAAAGGCTGGTATCGCTACCTTACTCTTAGAGGGGAAAATAACCCTTTGAAAGAAGCTGCGCTCCTGAACGGTAGATCTATTGGTATTTTTATAACAGCTACGTCACTTGGAAGATGTTTCATAATCAGGAAGGCTAAAACTGTAGCTTATGGAAAACTGTCGACAGTTTACCGCTCCATCAATCCTCCCGTAAACTTTGATCAACCCCCAAAAGGCTGACCGTGTGCGATGATTCCGGAGTGCCCAGGCTCGCAGGCATCTATGTACCCAGATTCCCTGCGTCTGAGGGCAGCTTCCGCGGTCCTACACCTTGCGTCTCTATTCACTGTTGCTAAAAGCAGCAAGACACTCAGTGCCATATTTGATGTGGTTCGCAGTGAACCACAAATACTGATGACAGCAGCCCGTTGAACACTCGCCAATTCTTTGGTGAGTTTAGTCTTTGCCAGCGCTGTCTCTCAGACAAAACAATCCGAAGAGTATTATATAGGGTTTGTCCGGAAAGTAATAGGACTGAGTCGATTTAAGAAAAAATTTTGAACCAATTGGTAAAATTCTTTAATAACTTTCAAAATAAGATCCTACTGCGTCATTGCAGTGTTGCCAGCGCGATTTCCAAGCATTGAAGGCGTCAGGGAAGGCGTTCTCCAGAATAGCCTTGAGAGCAGAGGTGCATGCTGTTTGGATCCTCTCTGTCCTCTCAAAATGGCGTGTGTCACTCGGAAGATTGCCTCTTTGTATCAAGATCATACTCAAAAATCCACGACTCGTCATCTGTGATTACGTTATTCAAAAATTGGGCGTCACTCTCACACATATTCAAGTTTTCTTGGCACACTTCAACTCGGCTCATTTTCTGGTTCTCAGTGAGCACTTTTGGGACATTTTCGCGCACACCTTGCGCATATTCAAGTGCTCCGTCACAATGTTATGCACCACAGATATTGGTAAATTTAACATCTTGGCAATTAAACGAATACTTAGTCGACGGTCTGACCTCTAAACTGTGCGCACACGAGTCACATTGTCGGTGTTTGTCGAAGTCGCAGGTCTCCCAGTGGGTCTTCATCAGCGACCTTTTCACGCCCCTTCAAAAAGGCCTGGTGCCTCCGAAACACACCACTACTTGCTAAAGCAACATCTGGGTAAGCCTGCTTGATCATATCAAGCGTCTCTGTCACAGATTTACCGAGCTCCACACAGAATTTAAACGCGTACCTCTGCTTTAACGAGCGCTGCATTTTCGGCTTGCACCACTCACAGAAACACGTCGCGCAAAAATGTTTTTCCTGACTCTCCAGGTGTTCGGTGACAGCTGGATTGCTAGCTATGAACACCCTCTACCGAATCCAGTCGGTGCGCGCACGCTCCAAAGTACAGTCGTGACGAGAGAAAATCAGTCTTATTACTTTCCGGACAAACCCTGTAGACTTACCTGTGGTTTCATAGAGCTAAGAAACTGTTTGCCGGATCCACTGCCAGCACAGGCAACTGAATCCTTCCTTATTCCATCCTCAGTGCTGAGTTTCCACGAGTACTACGTGCTTAAGAAGCGCCCAAGTGACATAACTCTTGTCAGCAGACCGAAGATGCGTTCTTCCCATTGATAGTAGATGCCTCTTAGGTATTTTGTACTTCCGAGTACATGAAAGCTGTTCGGCTTTGTTAGGATTAATGGAAAGGTCGTTTTCAGTAGCTCAGTTGCAGATTGAATCATTGGAATCCATTATCCAGAGAAGTGGCGGGAGAACTCCCCCTTGTGATATTGCTATATTCACGTTCCGTTCTTCCTATGCTCTACTCCATTCTGCCACGATCGTTCTATGGCAGAGCAATTTTAAGATAAGATGCTTGTGGTTCCATACAACTGTAAACTACAAGGTAGTTACATGCAGGTATGCATATTTCTGTGCAATCTGTATTTATACCACACATCCTAGCAATACCAAATCCACTACACATACACATACATATATGCTTTTAATACAGTTGCAAGAAAATTATTTGAATTGTTGTAGCACTTAAGATCCTTGACTTTGCAGCAAGGCGACGCCAAATGGCTTGCCACTGCTTTCTGCAGTCGGCACACTGACGCCTCCAGCTGATGTCTTGACTTTCTGGCTGATGCTTGCGCTCACTAACTGTCTGGCCAAAGGTGCATGCATGTGTGTGTGTGTGTGCGCTTGTATAAAGGGCTTATACTGTATCTGTGTACAGACTTGGTTAGTTGGCTTTCGGTTTTCTTGTTGCTACTGTTGGTGTTGGTGGTGGTGCTGCTGCTGCGTGTATCTTGTATCTGCAATCTGATGCTCGGTTTCGTTTTCAGTGCATTAAGCAATGCTATCCGCATGCGATACGCTTTTAACTTAATATCCTTAGTTTACACACATGTGCGCTTACAGCAAGCAATCACCCACACATTCACACACACACACGCATACAGGCGATATTAGCCCGCAGCACACGTGGAAAAGCTGCAAGATAAAAAGCAAAGAGCTTAAAATAGACACGAACGAAGCGGGCATGAAATAACTTCATTGCGTTGACGACGCGCAGCGGGGGAAACGATGCGGGTTGGCCGTGCGAAGTAACTGTAACAAAATTAAATTTGTGCAGCTGCATATATAAGCGTGTGTTAATGTGTGTGTATGCTGGCGCTGCTTGCTGCATTGCACTCTGTCGTTGAATGTTGATATAGCAGTTGCAGTTACCTGTGTATGTACATACTTCTGTAATATGTTCAATATATATTTATAGTATATGCACATCTGAAGTAATAAATTTATATTAAAATGTTTAAAATGAGATTGACTTTTTGATTTTTCACTCTGCGTGCTGATGCTGATAATAATATATATTGTAGTTATGTAGTTATATGACAACTCCAATGAATATCCTTCAGAAAAAATAAATTTATTATTTTCGTCTTCATTGGTTTTGATGCCCTTTATACTCGTATCATCCCTATGGCATTCTCAAGAGATATCGTAATTTCAACGACTCCCTAAATGTATGCTATATTATTTGAGAGATTATAGTTAATTGTTGTATAGTTAAATTTGAGTTTATACGTATACTATATATCGTCACATGAAATGCAAAATAACGTATCATCAAAAAATTCGAAATTGAGTGTCTTATTGATTACGCTTCACTACTTCAAATTACATACATAATATTACATATGCTCAATATTTTCAGGTTCTGCGGTCAGATATAAGCCTGTTTTAACCAATATTAAAATTTTGTTTCACTTATGTTCCATTTTATTTCGTGTTTCATTCATGCCACTTTGAATTTCCGAAAATGTTGTTACGTTATTTTGCATTTCAGGTGACGATATATTCTTTTTACGTACAAGACGTGTTTATGAATATCTCTTAAATTTATACACTCTGAAGCTAAAAGAAAGAATATGCTCTTTTCAAGAGTTAAAAGAGCGGATTAGTATAGAAATAAATTTATTTTTTTGTTTAATATTTTCAAAGTTTAGTTATTCAAGAATATATCTAACACAGAATTTTTAAAAATTCAAATAATTTGCGCAGATATAGATATTTAGTTGACCCAGCATCAAAACTTGTTCGGCCACTTTGCGAAATTTTCAAGGTTTTTTTCTCGAAGCATTCTTTTTCAAAACCATAACCACAATTTCTCAGTTTCTACTCTATTGATTTATGTACTTGAAATTTTTGGACAGTCTTCTTTATATATCTAAAACTATCCATATCCCCAAATTCCAATTTTAACTATTTTTAAAAAATTCAAAAAAAGTCAAAAAAGTGGTATAAAGATTGTCTTTTTTCAGGCAGTCGCCATTTCCTGAAAACATTTTTTTAATTCTTTCGTTGAACCCGACATTGCGACATTATTCTAGATTAACAAGTTTTTTCGGTTTAAATTGCTAGTAGAATTGAAATCGAGAATATGGTCAAGTGCCTATTTTTTGAAAGCCCCACTTTAAGGGGCTATACCATAGTGATGCATGAAAAATTAGGCGATTTTCGTGAATTTTTTAAGAGAAAGTACGCGACTGAATATTTCGAGCTTATTTGGCCGTAATAAGTTATATTTTCAGCTATATTTTAGGATTCTTTTTTTACTAAAATTTTGAATAATAACGGAGTTATGGGCTGTCAAATGAGGTACCAAAAAAAAAAAGTGGTCCAACAGCTGGCGTGATTTCGGCCCGAATGAGTGGCTGAAACAAAAAAATTGTAAAAGTTTATTAAATTTGAAGATATTTGCTTGGCAATGACTTACGATCTTTGAAAAATATTAAAAATTAGAAAAATGGTGTATCTTAAAAAAAAAATCGTTTTTTAGGTAAAAAATGGTCGTGTTTTAATGCCAAATTGACAATTTCAACCAAAGATCGTAGGTCATTGTATAGTAAATCTACTCAACAATACTTTTGATTTCTGATTTGAAGTCGATCGGTTAATTTCTCGTTGAGTTATGATGCCAGCAATTTTGAAAAATGTCGTTTCGAGAAAAACGTGTTTACTTACTATGTTTGCACCTCCGAGCGGCCGCTTTTAGAATGCTGTCATCCAAAAAAACTATTCAAGATACGACCTTCACGATTTTACAGGCTATTTATGGAAATATATTCTATCGAAAAGGCAAATAAAAAAATTTGGTATATACCCTTAACAGCTACTAATTTTCGAAATTTCTAACTGTTTTTGTTCTTTGTTTTTTCTTGTATTCTTTTTATGATAACAAATAACTGATAGGAAAATGGTTGGTAAAAATATGATTGCCTTTTTAAACTATACTTAAAAAAATACTTAAAATTCACATCTTTATACGAGAACATATAACATCGCTCCAAGTTGCTAATACATTTGTGTTGATTTTGTTAAGTTTTATTTATATATTTTAGTTTTTCTGAGATACCGTGAAAATATCGTCTGAAACTTTTTTTTCAATATTTCTTCATTTTTTAGATCTGCTTGGCAAAGCCTAAGAATAAGTATTCAAATCTTAAATCTATTCAAATCTAAATAAGCTCAAGAATGTCGTTGAGCTTTTTTGGGTCGAACGTTGCTCTATAGTAATGTGGTAGATCACTTGCTTTTAAACGCGTTTGATTGCAGGAATTTACCAAGGTATTAGGCAATGGGTTTGGTTATTCGCCAAGTTTATAAATATATCTCATTATGCTGTTCTCTATCTCCTTCATTATCACAGGAATGTCAACATTTTTATGAATGTTTTCATTATGCATGTACCATGGGGAACCCGACAAAAGTTAAGTGCTGAATAATACTCTTGATGCTCTGATGGGGCATTTGAGTTGCTGTTAGAATGTCTGCTCTATATATTTTTTTTTATGTTTGTGCTGCAAAAATAAACTCTTATAATATACAGGATACGTTCCAAAGTAAACATCAATCTAGAACTTTTGAATCTAGCACCTCCTAGTGACATTTCATTGATTGGAAGTTAAGTTATTGCGCTTTAAGTGTCAGTTGGTTTGTGTTATCGGTTCAAAATGAGCTTCGAGCGAAGCTCCAATATTAAATTTTGTTTTGAAATTTGTAAAACTTTTACTGAAACGATTCAATTGATGAAACAAGGTTATGGCGGTGATATGTAAAATTATATGTGTAAACGATCTGGACGAGCTGGATCGATTAAGGCATGTACATCTGTATATAAACGAATTAGTCCCTCAGTTTTTAAGATATGCATATGACCTGTCCTTTTGTCACCAAGAAGCTGCTCATTTGTCCGAACGGTCGATGTCGGACCATAAACTGAATGTTCAATTGATAAACAATTTTGTATTCCATATAAATTCGGGCTGGGTTATTATCTAAAGCAATCTCTGAAAAAATTGTTCAGATCGAGCCAGTATGCATACAGCTGCCATACAAAGTAAACAATCGGAATCGAGTGCCTGTTTGGAAAATTCTTTCATTTTATGAGATTTTTTCAGTAGCTATTACTGCTGTACAAACATGCCGATCAAGGTTCTTGTAAGGAGTCTTATGTGTAAGTGGAGGTGTTATAGCATCCGTGCAACCGAAGTTACATTTTTTTATAATACCATTGCTAAATTTTTGGTAGGCGTATAGCCCAGACACTATACTACAGACCTGGCAGTTTCTTCTAACATATAATCTAGAATAAAATGAGCTAAAATAAAATCTTAAGTGAAACAGTGTTCAGTATAAATATATGAAATATTGAATTAATTTATTTATACTAACATTCTAAAAAACTAAATTTTATTTTATTTTATGTTATTTTATTTTGCGATATTTTATTTTTTTTTTTCAATCAGAAAACATATTTTTAATCGAAAAATACAATAATACCTTACTGTGAAAAACCAAAATATCACCTTTGTACTTCTACCTCCATTTCTCTATATTTCTCTCTAATAATATTTCAATTCTCTCATCTCGATTTACGTTTTGCTAACTATTTACATTATTGCTGGCAACAGCGACACCTTCGGTAAGCCTACTTACTGACAGCTGAATTTAGCACAAACAACAAAATACTGTCATAAGCGTATTACATTTTACAATTAAACACGAAAATACATACAAACTTGTTGTTTTTCTTATTTACATTCTACAATGCAGCGCTTTGTCATGTTGTATCAGTGTTAGTACTTAGCAAATGTGTTAGCATTTCTTATTAATTTTTGAGCTTGCTGACGATACAAAAGACTACTAACACATGCGTACTTGTTTTGCTGTAAATATTCGCTGGAAACTATATTTTGCGTTATTTTCCTTATCTGCTTTTATCACTTTTTGCATATTTAAATATAAAAATTTTCAATTATAATTTCTTACCTTACAAACTGCAGTGATTTTGACAAGAAATATGAAAAATTCATCCGATTAAAAATTAAATTAAATTTCACATGAAAATAAGTTTTGCTGAAGCATGAAAAAACGTGTTTACAACAACAATATTAAAACTGTTTTTGGACTTTGCAACAATACTATCAAACATTTTTTTATATTAAAATATTCAAATACGTGAACCCTAGATATGTTACGTATACGCACCGGTGCTCAAAGTAAAAAGGAAGTCATATCACCAATTTATATTCATTTACTATGGCAGGTTTGATCTATGAATATGCATATATGAATGTGTATGCATATACAAATAAATATATATATTTCTACAAATAATTCAAAGATTTATAATAATTTTGGTAAAACAATTTAGCTGTGCGACCTACATACTTCTCTCTCATGCATGCCAACGATTTTTGATATAGAAATATTTAACCACAAATAACAGTATCACTTGGCTCAAAAGTTATTTAAGAAAATCACCAAACACGAAACTTAAAAACAGTTTATGAAAAGCATTTGCGAAATGTGCCACATATGCTTCAGTGGTTAAACTGAAAGTGACTATTTCTCTATAAGATTTCACTCGCATCTGCATATCTTTCTCTGCACATAAATACGCTTTGTTCGGTGTATTTTTAAATGTGTGGTGTTAGTGTTGCTTCTATTATTCAAAGTTGTTTACCGAAGCGTATTTATGTATGCCATGGCCATTTATCATCCATCAGAACTGTGTGAGCTTTCCACGAGCATTTTCATTCATCTTCTTTTACAAATTGTATTTCTCTCTTTAAAGTTAACGCCTTTTGTTAAGAGAATACATTAGTGTGCTGGGTGTGAATATCTGGAAATTACATAAATTGGCTTACAGCTGTAGTAATCCCATTTAAGCCAAGTACATCGTGCTTCCTTAGGGCATCTTTTTAATAGTAGAGTGGATTTTTCTAAAATAAGTAAATAAAACTGTATTAAATAAAGTGAAATGCAATTTTTTGACTTTGGATTTAAGCTTGAATATAAAACTTGAAGCTCAAGATATCGGAATCCTGATGTGTAATAGAATAAAGTTTTACGGGGGTAGTTGAAGAAATAAAGGCGCACATCCTTGCAATATCTCTATAAATGTATTGACGTACTTACGAGAGAAAAATACATTGAACAAAACATTCAGGAACATAAAAAGCGCTAATCTGAATAGGGAGATCAAAAATTAAAAAAATTAAATTAAAGGCGTGGAGAAGAGTCTGGTCGAAATGGCTATGCAGGAGACTGATAACTGACCGACCGTCCAAATGGAATGGGAAATAAGGCCGAAGTATCCTCCAATAACATCTCTCCTTTTATCCGTTTATCATAATTAATCAACATCATCCGACAGTATCTAATTGTTATAGAGAAGGTCTGGTCACAAGAACATTTTCGGCAACCGAAAGACAGACAAGTTGGTAAAGTTAGCAGTTTCATTAGACAAATCCAAGGCAGAATTATTACCATGCCCGCAAGGAACGATGAAAAGAGAGTTACTGTTACTGGCTTTTTGGAGAGCATCCGCTAAAAATGAGCCCGACTTATGACAATATTTTCCGGAGCTGCAAGGAACCGAATATGGAAACGATTTTCTACTTTCCTTGTAAATATTCGGTGCTTCCATAAACCCGAGACAAAATGCTTGAAACTCATCAGGCACCAAACCTTGAATAGATGTCTAGAAAAAGTATAACATATATAAGTAGCTTCATTAAGAGCATAAAATATTTAAGCGAGACGATGAAACTGGATAAGGAGATCATAAATTCCTAAAATCCAGCGCTAATTGAACCCATGGTGGCAGCCTATCTTAGCTGACCTTACCTGTCTGATAAAGGCGACTACGGAATTAACTTTAAAGGAATTTATCTTTGAAAGTTGTTAGAAGGCAGATGGGTGGGTTTTCGTTCCATTTGGCCCATGTTAAGCTGTGGAGTTTTGCGGGGATACCAAATTCAGGCAACGCGGCAAAAAGCCACCTTCTTTTCGTGTTGTCAAAAGCAGCTTCAAAATCGACGAATGACGGTGGTGTGTGTCGATTCTCTTTTCAAGGATCTTTTCAAGATTTGGCGCATGGTGAATATCTGGTTGATTGTTGATTTTCTAGGTCTAAAGCCGCACTGATAAGGTCCACAATGTCTTACGTTTTTGGTTTGGTTAAAATCGATTTTAGCAGGCCAAAGTGAGCAAAATTTTAGGCAAAACAACTTTTTTTTTTAAACAACACTATTGACAAGCTTCTACTGTAGGCCATCGTTCGGACAATATACCTTTTATTGGCGCAGTTGGAAATCTCGTATAACTCGAAAAACATTTAATTTTTTTTCAGAGACTATACTGCGTATTTTTTAAATAATTGAAAGAGTAAATATCAGGTGTGATAAAGGGTTACATGGGTTTACCCGGGTAAAAAACAGCTTTTTTTCGAAATTTTTTTTTCTCACCTAACAAAATAAAATTTTTTATTATTACGATCATACCCTATTAGTAAAGAGATTCTGACATTTTTGCAGAAAATTATTTTAAGCTCGGCCATTGCGACGCTGTTTCTTATTTTTAAAATGAAAAAATTCATGTTTTAGTTAAAATCTTAACTTAGAACTTGGACGAAGGAAAGAAAATAATTGAAATTTGGATTTTTTGATTTTAGAATTAGATTTTTTACAAAAAAATTAAAATTTCGTAATTTTTTTCTAATAGTTATAATCGAAAAAAGTCCTTCGTCCAAATCTAAATCTAAATGAATTATATCTCAAAGATCTGTGAAAAATTTTATGAAGCTCGGTTGAGTAGTTCTCGAGAAATCTTGCCAACCGACTTAAATAATACAGTTCGAGAAAACGCGTTTAAAGACGGCGCACTTAGCCTAGCTAGCTTCGAGCGCACAAATTCTCAAGGTTGTATCTCCGAAACTATTACTCGGATTAACTTGAAAATTTAAGACAATATTCCAGAGATGTTGTAGAATTTAATAAGGCAATAAATATTTTCCATTTTTTAAAACCGTAAACAAATGTGTCTGAAGAGTGGATTCAATTGTACAATTTTACACTATATCACAGTCATGCTTTCAATCAGTTCAACTGCCTTAGCTTAACTAGTTTTTAAGTTATGCTCATTCCAGCACTAGGTTGGAGAAGTACTCCCATATAACCGAATTTTATATGAGACTGCCTCATTCCATTTATAATTTTTGATAGTAAAAAGGGCTGCCCAACATTGTGCCTACATTGTCTGTCTGTGAATATTAAGATAAGCTAAATAAATGCAAACTTATTTAAATGTCCACCGAATTGTATCCCAATTTAGTTTAAAATTTCCAAAATGAAACTTTTTTTTAAATAAAAGTAGAAGAAAACATAAATTTGTATTGTAACATTTTTATCGTATATAAATACGATTTCTAAACCTTATTTCGTTGCCTTAGAAAGCATTTTTATGGTTATTTCTAGTTGATTGTTGTTGCGCCACTGCTGATAAGTGTCTCCTGCACTTATCTAACAATTACATGCCAAGAATCATACGCCTACAAACGAAGTAAGGAGCTAGAAAGGACGAAAAGCGAAAGACGACGAATAAACAGGCCTTTAAAAGCTGTTGACATTTAAATGTTTCATGCAATTGCTACTCGCTTACTCGCAACTGAATGACTGTTGTATGAACACACATATAATAGGCGGAAGTAAAATATTGAAAATCAGATAAGCGGCTAAATTACTTCAACAACCGTGAATTGCCTATCGACAATGTCGTAAGACAGTCAGCTACTGATGGCAAGATTGGTGGCATGAATGACTCCGTCTCGAATTTAGGTGCTGAGTGGTGGTAGGCTGTGTAGGCTGCGTTGTTTATTGTATTTAGAGAAAATGCCGTTATTGTAGTGAGTTTTTAATAGATACGATTTTCTTCTGTGTGCACTTGTAATATTCCGTTATCTCTTAAGTTGTCTTTTATGTGCCTTGATTTTTATTGTTAATGACAGAGTTTTGTTATTTGTTTTTAAATTGGTGTATGAATATCTTGGTATCTTTGTTTGATCTCAGTGAAATTAACGGTTAGTTTAAATAATATATGTATTATACCAGTTTATTTAGTACTGAGCTCTCTCCCCTGTTTGTTGTTGTGAGTCCTTATCATAGCGCAATTGCCAAGACTTTACTTTCAACTTGGAAGAAATTTACTATTAGGTCTGACTTCGTGAGGGTTTTTCTAAATTTGTACGTATATTTTATAAAAGCGTGTGTAATAATATTACTGAAGACATCTGAATATATAATATAACATTTTCAAATCTTTCTGACAATTTGTCGATTCCATACCAAAAGAACTGCCACGACCCAATTTTTGATATTTTGTTGTGATGTGAATCGCTTTCCAGTGCGGGCGTACTGCATACGTAGGTTGTCTTATATTATATTTCGGGATTTGACAACCATAGTATTGATGTTTGATGTTATACATACTCAGAACGTTTTGACATACGGCCGCTGTTTGTATTGATTACAGTAACTTGAAATATTCATCTCAAACAATAAATGGATTAAGCAGTGTATCTATGAACCTAATTCAGCGATGAAACTCCAACAAGGATAAGTGTTTATTGATGGTATGGTGAGTTCAATGGAGGTAACATCGCCTGATCTTCTGGTGACCTATCGTGAGATAGAGACAACTATAGATATTAGTGAGACCAGCATGCACACAATATTTCCTGGAGCTTTCAGTGTAAAAATATTTGTTCACGATGGAGCCCACACAATTTGTCGATCGCTTACAAAAGGGGCTAGTGTCGACTGGTCGGAAGAAGTGTTGAAAAATACGATACCGATGCTTCAAACGCGTCCATGAAATCGTGAAGTAAAGATTGGTCGACTGTATGAGTGTTTCAAGATGAGCCGGATCCAACAAAAGTTGGTAGCGCATGACTCGCTTCCATTCAAATGGTTGCTTGTTTTTTTGGAACCACTTATCTTAAGTATCTCAACCATACCACTAGAGCAACGCTGAACAGTAAATTCTGAGTGATACACAATCATTTGTTTGCCAGTTGTATTTCAAGAAATTAGGGAAACCAACCACCGAAAAGGGATCACTATTTACCAGGACAATGCAATTTTTGAGCACTCAAGCCCTTAATTTGATGAGTTATCCACTGTATAATCCTGACGTACCGAATGGCTTCTTTTTATTCAGAACGCATGTTTTGGAGATCCCTCAATCAGAGTGACAAAAATGATTCGAAAATTGATGCAAACGCATGCGAAAGGATATACATGTAGATCTCAATGGAGAATATTTTAAAAAGCAATTTTCGATGAGGTGGGAACTTTCCTGGTGCTATTTACCAATTATATTTTAAGGTTTCGCAACATGAGGTTGAGCCTTACCTTGATAAAAAATTATAAAAAAAATAAAAAAAAATGATCTTCTTGCAAATTTCTGATATTTCAGCAATCGTTCACTTCAATGAGTTTTTGCTGGTAGCATTACCCATTAATGGTTTCTTCAGGTTTTATGAGTTCAATTCCTTTGATTTTTCTGAATAAAGAGTATTACTTTTTGAATATTCCGTTGATTTAACTGGTAGGTATGTTTCACATATTAATTTTTGCATTTAGGGTTGCCGTAGTGGATCTATTTTTGACTTCTATTTGCTTAACCAGCATTTCTGATATTCGAAATCCTCCTTAAATGTTTTTTGGCTTCAATTTAAATCTGCTTCTTTTATGAAATTGTCTTCAGTTTATATGGTACCCAAGCTCCTTGCTTTAGAATGTATCCGCTAGCCCTTAAACGCTTTGAATTTTTAGCTTAAGTGACTTCCAATGATTGTACGAGCTCTTATTGTCATCGCTTAATGCTCCCAGTTCCTCATCTTCAAAATTTGTTTTCCGCCCAGTAGATTCTTCCTTTTCGAACCGAATTCCCCAATTTTAGATCGTGCGAACGACTTTTGGCATTTTTGTTTAACCATAAACTTCTACCAAAATACCATGACTTTTGGCCGGGACTTAGGTTAGGTTACGTAAATTTGCTAATTTTTCTAAAGGCCATGAATAACCTTATTTGGACAGCTAAAAAAACTGCTTATTTCGGATAAAAACACCATCGGACATCTACGAAGCGCCAAGAGCCAGTCAATAATTCGCCGGGTACGTACAAAGTATGACAACCAATATTCAAAAGTTAGTAGGTGAAGAAAAAAGTGTCAAAACTTTTTTAGAACATCTTCCTCTCTGCAACTTTATTGAATTGCGAGCTGCAAAATCGTTAGCCTCGCCGCGTTAGTGAGTGGGTCCAGTTAGCGTGCAGTTAGGAGACCTATCCTAGCGGCCATCTGAACCTTGTTTAGTGCCAATAATCCCATAAACCTTTTCCACTCTATGCCAGGGTGCACGAAGACACGACTTAAACGACACTACAGTGGTCTGGCAATCGAAAACAATAGTTGATTGAGATTTTACGACTGAAGACTGCCCCTTCAACTTTTCCCTTGAGCTTCGATTCATCCATGCAAAACCTCACTACGCCTCTTCACCAGCGACTCAAGCAACAAATAATAGTTTTCTATCAAAGACGAAAAGCAAGTACTAAAAATAGTACATCAGTTAATATGTAGTATTTTTATACCCTCAACGACACCTTTCACTTGTTTATGACTATTATCAATTTCCTTACAAAATCTTATTAATTTTGTCAAATTTCCTCAATGTATCGTCGTTGAAATTTTTGTCTTCACTAGTGGCATAGAAAACGCAATCACAGCCAACAAGCCGTCGTCAAGAGGCATGCAAGCACCACATAATGACTTAAGATGCTTGCAGGTATACCTTTTTAGTTGTCTCCTTTTCAAGTGGTTTTCCTGTTTGTCGCTTACAGCTCTGCACCTTCTCGCTTTCCTTTCACCGGCGAATTGTGCAAAAAGCTCAGTGTGTGCAAGCCTAAACGGATTACACATTCATTTCCATTGTAGGCGAAAGGCAAAGCAGACAACTCAATATATTTCGCATTAATATGAGTGGATACTTCAAAATATTGGAACATGAATACATGTATGATTGTATGTATAGATACGTGTGTATATGAGAACTTATCTCAGAAGAAGTACCATTTGTGGAGGTCCTTATTTTTTAAGTGTTTGGCTGTTGAATATCTTACATTTTTGCAGGTGCAAAAAAAAAAATATTATCAGTCAACGATTATTCAGTGAAATTTTAACTTTTCATTGCATTATATATTGTATCTTCGTGATATATCATTCAATTAGCATTTTACTTTCAACAGTATTCATGACTTGGGGTTTCTGTTAAGAAAAATAATTTCGAGACTCATTTTTACAATCTCTTCTTACAAATTTTACTCGCTAGCAGTGCTCAAAGTCAGCGGACGTCTGATTTAAGCTTCTACCTTGGATTCATAAGCTTTCTTTGGGCCTCTTCTTCCAATCCAGCATCCTTATACTGATTTCTAAGCCTATTATAATTTATCCTTTAGAAGATATTCAGCAATGCATTCGACGCATCCAAATAAAGGACGATCCATTTTATTACATACTATTTTCAATAGCTTTTCTTTGATAGAACACTCCAGAGTCGTGTCAAGCTGTCATGTTATTTTTGTTCAGTATTGTTTAGCATTTCATTATAAAATGCCTTACGCCTGAACAACGTTTCCAAATCATTCAACTTTATTACGAAAACTGACGTTTTGTATTTCGCGCTCTTCATTCAACTTATGATCAACATAATCCTACTGAGCGTACTGTTTAAAAACTATCACTGGTTTTGAGACCCAGGATTCATTATTGTATAATATTCAATCGAATAAACCAGGTCCAGCACGCAGTGATGAAAATATAGCAGCCGTAGCTGAGAGTGCACACGAAGGTCGTGGAGCGTCGATTCGGCGCCGTTCGTAGCAACTCGGACTGACAAAAATACAGTTTGTGCAAGAACTGAAGCCGCTCGACCTTCCCCAGTGACATCGCTGCTACAGATTCTTGAAAAGTTCCTAGAAGATTCAACGTTTTCGAGCCAAATTTGGTTAAGCGATGGATCCCATTTCTGGCTCAATGGGTATGTAAACAAGCAAGATTGCCGCATTTGGAAGAAGAGGGTTCTACAAGAGTATGCTCCGGTCTTGAAACCTTCTGTTATTCGCCGCATCTCTTCGCAGAATTTTCGAGTATTACCCCTGTCGGCCAGCTTGTCAAGCCCTTCGTACTCTCGCATTTCGGTCCCTCTCTTTTTTGTCGGCAAATACATCTCGCTCCCCTTTTCAGCTCTCTGTATACGTATCATATCTCGCACGTATTGGGTGCGATTGTAACGGTTGTACTCAAGGAGCTTACTCGTATAATGACGTCCCACAGTTCCATTATACTGAGTTGTATAATTCGAGTAGAAAATCTTCCTTGTGTTCGTTGACGTACGGTTGTTGCTGCACAGAGGCGGGTGTATATCTTGACTACAAGAAGCGTACGCACTACTAAAATACTGGAGACGTGATCTGGTTGGTGGCTCTACGATCCAGAGACAGCCAGGAAGCTTGGTGGATTTTTTTATGCTGGAATCTAGTACTACAGATAATCATATTTCGAGCCCGGCAAAGCCGATCAACCTCAACCCATTTGGGGATGCTTCATCGTGGAGGCTAAACATACCGACAGTAGTGCCAAAAATACGTTCTTTGCCCACTCTAACGTTAAAGTCGTCAAGCTCGATTTTGACATCTTGGCGGGGGCAGCTCTCATAGGTGCGCTCCAAGCGCTTGTAAAAGACATCTTTACTTTTACAAGGACATCAAGCAACTGGACAGCGGAACGGATATTACAGGTGCATGCCCATAAATTGTAATCCTTAGTGCAATTGCCGTGGACGTCATCAAAAGGGGGGTTTCTAATCCGAGGCTGTTGTCTCCTTCTCATTTTCTTTCCTAAACCCAGCCCACAACCCTGAGAAGGGAATGTTTCGCTCACTAAGCTCGCCTTCATTCGAATGTTTTTTGGCTACTCAGGAGATACTTGGTCTAAAGCCGGAAGTCGTGAGCTGCTTGAGCCATATGTAAAATAATCGCTTCGTTTTTCTTCCAAGTGAATGGCGCTCAGACAACTTTTCTCACTTGTGTGAACTTCTACACATGGCTCCATTCTCGATAAGTTTTTACTGATTCTTAAAAACATCATCAACAGATGTCACCTCATAGTAGCTTAAAAGTTTATTTGTAAAAGCTTCATGTGCACAACAATGCTTACACCCTATAAGCTTTGCGAGCTTTTTTTGTCAACTATTAACCAAAGTATCAAACGAAAAACTTTGGGAAGCTTTCATATACTAGTAAAAAAGCGCACCTTGTTAACTGCCATATAAGTTAGTAATAATGAAGAACTTGCCACGTGCAGGTGAGTGTTTTGAATCCCAAAGGCCAATAACTTACACTTTTGAAATCAGATGCATTTCACACGCGTTGCTGGTGGCTGCCGGTGCAGTTGACGCACGGACGCAGTGACAACTTTTCAACGACTCACAAGTGGCAAATAGAATACAGTTAACGAGCAAACAAGCCGAGCCGGGATTCAAACTGATTAACTGATGGATACGCTATGTGATTTGAGCTCATGATAGCCGTGATTAGTTGCTAAGCTGTTGGCAGCTTTGACAAATGCAAGCGTTGATTGAAGCGGCTTGCACGTGTGTGTGTAAAGTGATGTGACAAGTGAAAGTGGAGTGGCATGAACACAAAATCCTCAGGTGTTTACGCGTCTAACAAACTAATCTACATACATTTGTGTGTATGTGTAAGTGCATGAGCTCTGATGATAGTCGTCAGCCTTAACCCTCATATGTCAATCAAGGCTTGATGGATTTTGAAATAAAAGGAAAATAATTATGGATTTCAGTTGAAGTTTAAATGTTTAATTGTGGGTGCATACATATATAACTGTACATAAAATAAGAGTTTCACCGTCAACGCTGCAAAATATTCTTGCCACAGTGCCATAAGTATCCATTTATTTCCAACGAGAAGCCGTAATAAAATTCATAACCGCTCGCCATGCATTAACCATAAAATATTATTAAAGAGCCAAGCTTCAAAAACACATACACAACTACATGTGCGTGTGTGTGGGTGTCTGTGTATATGCAACAGCAACTGTATAATTGACAGCGGAATACGAAACGTGTCATTGTGCTAATTGTATTTCTTTGATTTTTGCCGGCTGCATAACGGGAAATCAATGCATCAGTCCACGTGCTGTATTCAAATATCCTAACATACATATACATATGTATGTGTTTGGGCACGTGTTTGTGCATGTGCATGTGTTTGTGTGAGAATAGTGCATGCAATGCAGCAAGGATGCGGCAACTACTCGGTCAGGCGCGGCGTTGTCCATGACCCTCAACGTAAGCTACACGGGCGTTTGCCGCTGTATTTGCGCTTGTAAGTGCAACGGTAACTATAACGGTAATAAGAAAGCTTATTGTGGCTGTATAAATTTCTGACAAAAAACTCGTGCAACCAATGCAACCGAAAGACAACTGCAACGGTGTTGGTGAAAGTAAAAAAAAATGTTTTGTTTCATTTGTTGTTGCTGGCCTGCTTTGCTACTTTTCTGCTGCTTCTTTTGTGCTTTGATTTAACTCATGTGGCAAGCAACCATTGTTTTAGCTGAGGTGCGATTGTGGTTTTTAGGTGTTAACACATATACATATGTACAGGGTGATTTTTTAAGAGCTTGATAACTTTTTAAAAAAAAAAAAACGCATAAAATTTGCAAAATCTCATCGGTTCTTTATTTGAAACGTTAGATTGGTTCATGACATTTACTTTTTGAAGATAATTTCATTTAAATGTTGACCGCGGCTGCGTCTTAGGTGGTCCATTCGGAAAGTCCAATTTTGGGCAACTTTTTCGAGCATTTCGGCCGGAATAGCCCGAATTTCTTCGGAAATGTTGTCTTCCAAAGCTGGAATAGTTGCTGGCTTATTTCTGTAGACTTTAGACTTGACGTAGCCCCACAAAAAATAGTCTAAAGGCGTTAAATCGCATGATCTTGGTGGCCAACTTACGGGTCCATTTCTTGAGATGAATTGTTGTCCGAAGTTTCCCCTCAAAATGGCCATAGAATCGCGAGCTGTGTGGCATGTAGCGCCATCTTGTTGAAACCACATGTCAACCAAGTTCAGTTCTTCCATTTTTGGCAACAAAAAGTTTGTTAGCATCGAACGATAGCGATCGCCATTCACCGTAACGTTGCGTCCAACAGCATCTTTGAAAAAATACGGTCCAATGATTCCACCAGCGTACAAACCACACCAAACAGTGCATTTTTCGGGATGCATGGGCAGTTCTTGAACGGCTTCTGGTTGCTCTTCACCCCAAATGCGGCAATTTTGCTTATTTACGTAGCCATTCAACCAGAAATGAGCCTCATCGCTGAACAAAATTTGTCGATAAAACACATTTCGAACCGAACACTGATTTTGGTAATAAAATTCAATGATTTGCAAGCGTTGCTCGTTAGTAAGTCTATTCATGATGAAATGTCAAAGCATACTGAGCATCTTTCTCTTTGACACCATGTCTGAAATCCCACGTGATCTGTCAAATACTAATGCATGAAAATCCTAACCTCAAAAAAAATCACCCTTTATTTGTATTGGAATAGTTGCAAATCCATATAAACGTATGTGCATTGACCCACTAGGACTTTTATTCGATTAAATTAATTATAGTTTTTGTTCGGGGTAACAGGGTAAATCAAGTTTGCCACGTAGTTTGTGGCACCTAGAAGTGAATGCCGGAAAAAATATACTCAGAAAATTTATATTATATGTTAACGATCAGCGTAACGAGCTGAGCCTATTTAGACATCTCTGTATGTTTGACAGTCTGTCTGTCTATATGTAGTTTTTTTTTAATTTTTGAAGATATCGATTTTGCCCATGTTTTCTTCTCCTAACGAAGCTGCTCTTTTCTTGGAAGCTCTTATATCGAGCCAGTATAGCATATAGCTGTCATGCAAACTGAACGGTTGTAAGGAAAAATTGTTCATTTAATGAGATATCTTCACGAAATTTGATATGAATTATTATCCAAGCTAATAGTGTAATCTCCAAATATATTGTTCAAATCCAGCCAATACAGCATATAACTGCTATACAAGCTGACCGTTCAAGATTTTAATATTATTTTTTGATGATTAGCTTTTTCAAATGATGACCATTCGACTCAGTTGGTCGATCCTTTGAGTCCAATTTTCATCTACAGCTTATCAACGTAGACAAGCGATTTAAATAACCCCCAAGAAAATTGTCCAGCGTGGTTCAATTGCCCCATCTTGGAGGTCACGCCATAGAGCGTTGGCTGTCTGGCAGGTAGTGTGGTCTTGTTAAAACTAAAGTCCGTTCACATCATCATTATATTATTCAGGCACGAAAAAGTCTTTAATCATGGCTGAAAGTATGGAACAACGTTTCCCTCTGCTAATAGAGACAGTGACCTTTTACGGTTGTAACGGCGTCTCAACAATGGCTTGGATATTATTATCACTCCCAAATGCCACAATTTTGTTTATTAAGCGGATACACGGGTTTCTTCGGGTGAAAAAAGCTTTTTCTCAACAATTTTTTTTGACGTAAAAAATGAAATATTTTATTGCATTTTTTTATTGTTAAATACATACACTATTAACTAAGAAACTCTGAAATGAAACTCGGCCATTTCGACACCATTTCCGGTGACCCCTCGGAAAAAATGATATAAATTGAAAACAAAAATACCTGTTTTAGTTAGAACTTTACCGTAGAACTTAGACGAAGGAAAAACAAGAAAGTTGGATTTTAGGCAGACATTTTTACAAGAAAATGAAAATTTCCGATTTTTTTTTCAAAGAGTTGTAATTGAAAAAATATATACATACATATTTCATTCAAAGATTGGTTGAGTAGATCTCGGGGAAATCTTGCCAACCGACTTCAAAATAAGAAAACCCTGTAAAAAAACCCCTGCTTAGGGTACCGTCTCAGTTTAAAATTTTCGAGAACTTGATTTTTTTTGTTTCGTTATGGGATAGTATAAGCAGCAATTCTTTAAAATTTTTAAGTCTAAGTTCATTAAAACGGTCGCTGCAGCGTTTCTTGTATAATATAAAGAGATTTTTTAATTTTTCTCAGAATTGTGGTACTTAAAACGGTTTCCACTCTCAAAAGAAGAGTTTTGAAGATATCTAGTTTCAATTTGGAGAGCACATGTTTAACGTCATTCGCTATCGCGCTATGGAAGCTTCTCTTTTTTTTGAAATCATCCTATTTTTTCTGCGAAAAACTGTCGAAACTTAGCCTCGAGCGCACATGTTCTCTACGATGTATCTCCGAAACTATTACTCGAATCAAAAAATTCTATATTTTGGAACCCGTAAACCTTAAACTAGCTAGCGAAAATGAGCTTAATGGCTTAAAAACGTTTTCTTGTAAAAATATGGATCGGTGGCCTTGTCGGTTTGGACGAACATAAAACATATTTGATAGACGTTTGGGCTGGATTCTAACCAAGATCTTCTAAAAAATTTATGCGCATATGTAGCTCAAATTTTTGCGTGCGATGGTGGCTGTTTTCTTCGATACTCTACTTTAGTATAGCGATGCAAATGGCGCGCCAAGCTCAGTATAAATCAAGTAACAGCTGTCGAAAGTTCTAAGTATTACCTTTTTGAAAACCACATGTCTAAAAGAACGCCCGTTATATTTACTAAAATTCAATCGAAATAGAAAACTTTATTTATTTTAAATATTTTCTATTTAATAATGTAAGTTATAATTTTACTGCGCAAGTTTATCTCCTTGTTCTTAGTAAAAGTCCTTGTCTGAAGTTTTTTTGCTAGGACGGCGTTGATTGCAGCAAATGTATTGTGGCATTGGTTTCAGATGAGATATATTCGAAATAATTTATACTAGTCAATAACTTCTTGATCTACCTATGTCCACTTATGTTTTTTCCTGGTCAGTTGGGTTATCCTGCCAGACGCAAATTATCGAATTTGTATGGCGAAAGGTATGGTAGAGACATGCAAGCACTTCATCAACATCTCAACAGTCATACTTTCGGTAAATCAAGAGGCATATCCGCAATTGCTATTAGCAGCTTCAGCAATTTTATGATATGTTCAAAGCGCTTTTTCGATTTCTGTAGGTCTTTAAGAGCAATACAAAAGAGTTTAAGGAATCTCAGCGTACGGGTTTTCTAAGTTGTTCTAATTTCCTCGTACGTTAGATTATTTCTAAACTTTTAATACCTTGCCATACATTATTTTACAGAATTTACAATGCATACAACGTGGAAGAGACTCAAATGAAATTAATGAGCTTCTCAAAAAACTTACTATTACTAGATTTTTTGTTTACCGGAACTTGATAGTTTTTGTTTTCAAATGTCTGCAGGTGATGGTAGAAGAAAAAGTGATCTTCCTCCAACCAATTCTGCCACAAAAACCGTTCGTGAACGCATTGACAGAGGTCCTCTAAGAAAAAAGAAAAATATGTCAAAAAATACAGATATAACGACCAAATCAATATCAAAACTTATTCAAGATGATCTCCACATGAAAGCCTACCGTCGATCAACTGGTTATTTTCTGACAACACGCTTGAAATAAATTAGGCTAAACAGTTCTAATTGATACCTGTTTGACAGCCATAAAAGTTTTCGTTTCACAGAAGAAAACTGAGAACTGTCAGATACTTAAAGAATGTTAATCCAACGTGATCACCATCAAACTGTATTGAGTTGGTGGAGAGTCTTTTGTAAAAGCGTTACGTCACTTCACTTATATATAAAAAAAAAGGATTAAAATGTAGGTACAAGTGTAAGAGCAGAATTTCTTCGATAAAGCGGTAAATCCGTTAAACATTACTCCCTTTAAAGGGGGTCAATGGATCTTCCAGCCTCTGAAAGTCCAGATTTGAATTCATAACTACAGTTTGTACTCAGAGTTGGAGAACATGGCCTGTTGAATATCTCACATATATTTGGAAAGTCTCAAAAACTTCTCAAGAATCTCAAGAAACTGTGAATAAGAAAAAAAACGTTTTTTTCGCTTGGTACTTTAGTTTCTTAGACATCCATTAGAAAGTCTCTACAAGAATGAGGTCTAAATAGAGGATGGTCCCTCGTTTACAGTTTTCTATTCTATTATGAGATAGAAATATTCAAATTCAGTCATATTTTTCCAATATGTTTTCCGTTGTATGTACAGATTTCTTACAGGGTACTGTATTGTGCACTCAAGCCCACATATTGTGCACAGTTACCCTTGCCAGAACAAGCAACACAACACTGAAATATTGCACACACCAAGCTTTTGCAGCACGTTTTCATAAAATAAAGATAAGTGTGTGTGTATGTGTTTGCCCGTAGAAACAATGCTGAGTATTGGCGCAATAATATATACCTCGTATAAGAAAGAAAGTTCAGGCGGCCATTGTCTGCATTTCAAGTAGTTCTACAAAGTTAAGTAAAATGAACTATTTAGTGCTTTATTATTCTTTACTAATATTTTATTGATTTTTTAAGTTTATAAATATTGTATTAAAATTTTAAAAACAAATTTTCTTTTTTACAAGCATTTCTTCAAATAGTATCTCTATTTTGAATAGTGGAAATGAGAGCAAATACCTTTCTGATGTTCTTAAGATATCAATTTAAATATTTCAAAAAAAAACTCATAAAAAATATTTTTTTTATTATTTTCTTCAATTTTTAAAATTTTATAAGAAGAAGCTTGATTGGAACGATATTGAGATATTCAAATGCATAATATTGGCTAAAGAAGGAAAATTTTCAAATTTTCCTCAGACGGTGATAAACCGAATAATTTTCTATAAATTTTGCATATTTGTCCATTTATAGCTATTCTAATTACAGTTAATTTACATAAATATAACATTACCTTGTGCATCCCTCTATTCAACCTAATAACTTATTAACTACACAAAAACAGTATTTCTAAATAGAAACTGAGTATGTACAACCCTAATTAAGTCCATAAATACCTCTCACATTTCCAATTTTCTTTATTTTTCATCAAAAATTTCTATAATCACCTCATTAACCGAGCAGATAAGCGTGTCGCAATGACTTCATGGACCCAAAAGACGCAAATTTCGCTGCGAATTTACAACCAGCAAAATTGCTTACTATTACACACACACAAATACACAGTTACACTTGTATACTTATGTATATTTCATACTTTAGTTCCACTCATTTGAAAGTGTGTCAATGTGCCAATTTATTACTTCTCACTTTTCAACGTTTGCTTGTCATGCGATATTTAAATTTCGCACACACAACACTGTGCAACAGGTGCTGCGTTCAAGGTTACCGTTATGAACAAAATTGTATACATGCGTTGCTATGTATGTGTGAGTGTACAGGTTCATTAGTGTTTGACTAGTTTGTAAGCGTTTGTTTGCGCAGTTCCGCTGCGTTGCGTTGAAATGTAATTATAACTGTTGCATACTTTTAGGCGCGAATTCAAATATGATTTTACAGCGCTTAGTTGGTGTTAGTTAGATTTGGCCTTCGAAGTAATGGCATTATAAACAGCTTTTTACTTTTTGGTGGAAATTTTAAAGTTAATGCTTTAGAATGTGAAATAAGAGAAAGAATATTGAATGAAGAAATTAATAAAAATAACTAAAAAATTAAGAAGCGAAAATATGAAGTGGTAGGCGGCTAAAGTAATAAAAACGTTAATATAAAAATACTAAGTATTAATTTTGGAAACTATTGTTTGGAATTAAAAAAAATGTATGTTTTAATAATATGAACTTTTGATCAAATTTGACTAGGACTAAGCCCATATAAACAGCGCGCTGCAAACGAATCGATAAAGTAGTTCTAAATTAGTTTCACCTTTGGCATGTTCGTGTGAAGTTTGATCTATATATTTCAATTAGTGTCTGTTCGGCAGCTGTTGGACTCTCAAAAACGGGTCAAATATGATATAGAGCGTCATAAAATTATTTGAACGGGTCTTTATATTTAGTAGACGACAAGCAGTATCGGTTTCAAAAGCACAAGCCTTAGAGCAAAGGCTATTTCTGGCGATATTATGGTCGTTAACATATGAGTATAAGTTTATATGATAAAACTCTCTGTAATTTGTTGCTATTGCTTTTGAATTACTGGTGATAAGTGATGAAAGATATAAGGAATTGTGTTTCTTACCGATAAAAAAAATAAAACAATTTAACAATTTTACGAAAGAGCAGATGTCGTCTGCTGAAGTTGTCCCCAACTGTGGCGCGATTTGCCAGGCAAGTCAGAGAGCTCAGGGAGAGTCAATGTCGGCGTCAAGATTGCACAAAGAAACCTGAAAATAGCAGGCTGAAGGCTAGAGCGCTTACAAAAAAACCTGTTTTTAAGTTATAAGCATCATACGGCTCGATTAGGGTTCGCCAAAAATATGAATAATTCACCACATATGTTTCTTTGAAGAAAGCTACTTTGTCCGATGAAGCTAAAATTAATCGATTGGATCAAGTGGGTGCGCATGGACATGGGTTGACAAACAGGTTGGTGAAAAGGATCCCAACATATGCTAAACAACGAAATTTGGAGGTAGATCAGTGATGGTTTGGGGCTGAAAGTGAAAATGAGCTGAAAGTATTATACTTCGGCGGATCGTTGGTGTAATGTGTGTCACAGATTAAATTGATATTCTGGAGGACTCATATTTTCCATATCACGATTAAGATTCGATCATGGATAAGGAGATATTTTCATGCAGGATACCAATCCCAGACATACCGAAAAATTACCAAATCATCATTTGTGGATAATGGAATCAAACTCCTCCACTGATTAAGGGAAATATTGGTATTTTCGTGAACATTTTTGTCCTTTAATGTATAAATATACGTACATATATACCATTTTATAAATAATCTTCTATTTTGGGTTTGTCTCCTTTGATACATGCTTTCTATAAAAAAAATCGGATGTGAAACCAACACGAAAGTTTTCCAGTTGAATTAAAAAGAATTGAGTGTGTGGCAGGTCAATTGAAAAGGCCCCGGTCTACAATAATAAAATTAATTTTTCAGCAAAATGACGTTTTTTATTCAACATAGTTCCCTTCGAGGGTAATACACTGACTATAGCGACTCTACAACTTTTCAGAATCAATTTTGTAATACGATTTGCCTTTTGCTTCAAAATAGGCCTCAGTTTCGGCGATCATTCGTCATTCGACGAAACTTTTTTCCCAGCGAGCATTCTTTTGAGATCTGAGAACAGAAAATAGTCGCTAGGGCCCGTATCTGGAGAATACGGTTAATGCGGAAGTAATCCGAATCCCAATTCATGGATTTTTGCCATTGTTTTTGCTCACATGTGATACGGTGCATTGGCTTGGTGACACATGATTTTAGTTTTCTTCAAATGCGACCGTTTTTCGTCGATTTCTTTTTTCAAGCGGTCCATTAACGCTGTGTAATAGTTGCAGTTGATAGTTTTTCCTTTTTCAAGATAGTCTATAAAACTTATTTCATACACATCCCAAAATTCAGACCCCATAAAAGTAAGCTTATCGCCACTCACTTTGTGCAGAGCTTTCTCAAGGCCAAATATTCGTGAATGATATGATGTGATACCTTCAGTTGATATCTTTAGAGTGCCTCCTATCTCGAGCAGTTTGACCTTATGATCATCCAAAATAATATTGTGAACTTTTTTGACATTTTCATAGGTAACAACATCTTTTGGGCGACCACTGCGTTTGACGTCTTCGGCGTTCAATTCGATGCTCGTCTAAATCTAGCATGCCAATCCTTGATGGTTGATTTTCCTTGAGCATTGTCCGTAAACTCATAGCCAAGTTAAGTTTTTGATTCAACTTATGTATATCAAAGTGATATAATTCACAAACTAATGATCCGACATCTGTCAAATTTATACACGCGTTTTTTGAAGGTTAGGGATAACTTAAAATTATATGAACTCTATACATTGTACAGATAGACGGAGAGACAGTCGGACATGGATAAATCGGCTCAGCTTGTCATATTTGATAGGATCTCCGAGGTTTCGGGGTGTTTCAAACTTCGTCGTCATTGTTTTGCTCTCCAAAAAAAGTTTTTTTGTTTTCAATAAAGACTTGTAAGAATCCTAATTAAAATTTATTTTGGTATTTTGTATTAAAGTCCTCAATTTAACTGAGTTAACATGAAAGTGGTATATTCCTGACCAAAATCTGACAATTAACTTATCATACATATGTAAACACGTAAAATAACCATAAAAATAAGAAAAAAGACAGTCGGCTGACCAGATGGGTTTGTCCAGGGATAGATACTTATAGTTTTATTTAGTTTCTGTGTAAAGCTGCCCGCTACACAGCGCGACTTAGCATCTTATCACTTTTGCCACAGTTCAATGTACAACTGCGCTGCCTTCTTTCTATCTTCATTCAGTGGCTAATCCAATATTTACAAGCCCGTTGTTTATTTGCATTAACGCTCGTGCGCTGAGCGCGACTTTAACTTTGGCAGCGATAAGCGATTGACACTAGACGCCGACAAGCTATTCAATCACAATCCATCGGGTATGTAAGCAATGCAAATCGATGGAATGCAGCATCGGTTCAGAACAATTGTCTATATTTAATGAGTATTTATTTCTGGAATAATGGCGTTTTAAAAATAGGCAACTGATAGTGCCAGAGCAAATAATTTGCTTAAACTGAGACGAAATTTATTGCGTTACTGCATTCAAACATCAGCGAGTAAATAATGAAGTAATTGTAATTACTGAAATAAGTACTTAGGTACTTGTTTACATACTTTACTATAAAACGCATTTTGTCTCATTATTATCATTATTAGTGTCTCGATGAGTACTGAGGTAATTATTATGAGCAAATATTATCAGCTAAATAAAGTTTGTGGCAGAACATTATGGAAAGTTTGTGAGCACACGCCAAAACAACTGCGTCGCTGTGAGAAAATTGATACTTGAAAAAGGCATTTCTAGACAATATAAGGTGGCGACTAAGTAAAGAAGCAGCAGAACTGCTTTAAAATAACTGAAAGTTATTTGCTAATAATACTTTCTTACTCTTAAAGACGGTTACCTTATGTTTTTTCTCTCTTTGATTTATACGGGTTGCTTGTTCGATTCATCACTCTTCAATGTGATTATAAAATAAAAATCAACCTCCTGTCTATCCGTAACGTTGTAATTAGCAATGTCGTCACTTCATATATTTCAACTCGCATTTTCCTTTTCCTTTTTTACACCCGTAATATTTACCTGAATATTATATAATATTGTACGACATACTTTTATCACATATGTATAAAAAAAGAAAGTCCGATCTGAGCGACTTTTTAGTTGACTGTGATAACTTATCAAACTAATTGAGTTTACAACACAACAATAAATATACATAACTGTACACGTGTACATACTTGTACATGTGTACGAATTCATATCGCCATATTATGAATGAACGCCTCTTGTTTTGAGTAATTGCACATACTACATACACAACATACATACAAGTTTACTGTGCATTGTATGCACTTTTTCAACTGTCAACAAACTGTAATTGAGACTGAATAAGCAAATAATCGTAATTTTTAATACAAAAAATATACGGTTATACATGTAAGATAACTTTCAGTGCAGTCGAGACTCAATATTAACTTATCGGAGCGGATTGTAAGAGTTTGGTATAAATAAAAAATTGAGAGAGTCATTATTGAGGTGGGGTTTGCTTCGAACAATATTTGCTTCAGACAATATTTAGTATATAGGCTAGAAGTGTCTCCAATTTATCCGTGTAACAGTGAATATAAAGGGATTACCTTCACGTAACCGTGTTTTATCTCAACCGTAGGGTCGAGAATATATTCATTCGGTACACAATTAATAAAACTGTCGTCCAGTTATATCCACTTTTTAGAGAAATTTATTTATTTATTTATTTACAACAGTTTACACAGCAATAAATTACAGCATAAACTTTAAAATGACACTAGCTGCAAGGCTTTCAGTCTTAGAGAAATTTAGCAGACATATTCTAAGCTGCATTAAGGTATTTGAGTTATCTGTTGTGAAATTATATTTGTAAGCTGAGGAGTTAGAACCGATGAGGGGCTCAAGCCGTAATGAGGGAGCCAGAACTATTAGTCATTTGCAAAACCATTAAGGGAGACCAGGAGTTCCAGTCAGAAGAGAGAAACAGATAAGAGCGCATCGATTTGTATCAGTTATCTTAATCATTTTTTACACCAGTTATTTCTTTAGAAGTGTATTTTTGTAAATAAAAATTGTATATCCCTCCCATCCAAATTGTCGTAATGAATTAAGGTAAAGTTAATAACATCAAAATTGTCATAAGTTGCTCAGATGTCTTATAGTTTTTATCAATATTTGTCAAATCCCACCTTGCAGTGCCTTTAACGCGAATTGAGTGGATAATTTTGAAGGAAAAAAGTTTTCTGAAAAATTTGATGTTGTTGTATAATAACTGTCCGAATGGTCTAATTTCACTCAATATTCCCTCAGATTGTCCAATATAATATTATCTTAAATTTAGTGAGATAACTTCAATTTATCCATATGTACTCAGTTCCATGAGTAAAGTACCGAAACAATTTTATCAATATTTTACATCAGATTGCATTATTGTCTGAAATATATTTTGAGTTACCTTTTTATATAAAGCCTGCTATAAGCAAAGTTTCTGTTATTCGGCACTGATGGATTTGAATTATACATATGTTCAGATGCTGATCATGTTTATTTCGCTATATTCGATAAGTTCGATTTATCTTCTGCAAAATTAACGAACCTGACTTTAAAATAGTAGCATATGGGAAAGAAACATGGTTGTAGCGGCCTCATTTTTAAACTGTATCATAAAGTTAAGTGAAAAAATGTTATATACCAAAATTGGTTAAATTTGGTCGAGAGGTTGCTGAGTTACTTTATGTCTATTAAAGGATTATATACAGTTAGAATGGCGAAAAAAACGAATTTTTCAGAATTTTTCCTCAGGAAGCTTTTAAATTTATGGATCCAAAATTGAATATATATTATGGTATAAGCAAAATGCGAGTTTTTTGATAAAATAGCGGTTTCTCAAAAAAAAAAATCGATTTTTGACCAAAATTTAGGCTTTAAATTGTTTATAAAAAAAACATCGATGCTAAAAATATGTATTATATAAAACTATATTTAAGAAGCTCGTGTTAAAATTTGAAACCAATCAGTTTAGTCGTTTTCGAGTGACCAACATTACTCGACTATGAAAACACCATTTTGAGAAAAATACGTTTAAAATTAGACCTTGTACTTCGAAGCACTCTGAAACGCCTTTAAATTTGCTTGTAACTTCAAAAATCTTCACCGGAACGATATGAAATTTTTTGTCTGTATTCTTAAACATATTTACATTAAGAAAAAAAATCGATTTTTTGAAAATTCAAACTTTATAAGGGGTTAAGCAAGTTTTGAATGGAAGGGTGAAACATTAGTGTGCTTTAGAAGTAGGGGTAGCAATAAATTTTTTGTTGCAATTTTAGCAAAAATATAGAAAAAGAAATTATAAAAACTCCTCAGTATTACGGTTATTACCGAATGGTGTCGAAAAATATGTTGTTTCCTTCCAGAAAATAAATTTTACAAACTTTTTTCTCTTATACGAAGCAGGTTCCAATATCTACAATGGACTACTGTACAGCCATAGTGAGTAAAAATTAATAAGTTTGCCCTATGAAGTATATTACTCATGTAACTTTATAATTTGTGCTAAAATGTGTATTTCTTTAGCAACAATTTTTTCACTAATAAAAAAAAACTCCACTTGTGATATATTGCACGTGAGTGTAAAAATCAGCTGTGGTGTCATATGCATATAGTATATGCTTATGTTTCATATTTAAATGTGTATGTGCAACATCACATGTTCAGAAGGTGCATGTGTGCCGGCGCGCACGTTTACTGCACGATTGCAACATACGCATACATACACACAAACAAACATGAATTTATATATATATTTTTATGTATTTCTAATTTCTTTCTTACGCGATTCGATTTTTATGAATTTATTTGAGCAACGCTGTGCTATTTTTAGCCGCTCACGCTGCTGAGCACACGCTGTCACTGTTCCATATGTAATTTAATATGAAATGTAGTCTTACCGTCCCTAAGTGGGCAACACGTGTTTGTTGCAGTTTGCGCTCGTGTTTGCTTAACTTCTTTGGAGTTTTACGTAACAGGCTGCAAAATACATACATATGTACGTATATGGCTCTAAACTCAAGTGGTTGGTTTTTGTCAAATTTTAGAAAGTATTGTTTGTACTCGAATTTTTTTTTTTATTTCCGCTTTATGTATAATTTTCGCGTTAGTCTTAGTCCCCTAAGGAAGCCGAAGCCGATGCTAAAAGCAGTTATGTAAGTTCTACCTAGAATGCCTTTTCCGCTTATAACTTCAATAAGTCATTTCCAGTGAACTCTCAATCGCTTTTCGAATTGGATAACTTTTGTAAAGTAATCTAAGAAAGAGTTGACAAGTCAGTCCTTAATTTTTCGTGTTTCGAGCTGGCTTCGAGATTATATCCAACTCTCTTGAGGGGCAACCAAACAAATTTGAAAATGTGTTGCTGCTAAAAATCGCAAAAATGTAGTCCTAGCACTCATGTAGATGACATACACTTCTTGGATTTACTTCAGCTTTTCTATAATTCGTAAATACTTTTTCCACTCATGGATATTTCTCACTGCAAATTCGACAGACTTTGTAGTAATACTTTTTAGAAATAATTGTGATCTTTATAAATAAATTCACTTGGTTAAAAGGAATTTGTAAATCAATGCGGAAAAGTCTTCTACTACATTCTAATAATACCTGTAATTCTATCGTATATTCAGACTCAGAATATAAATCATAGTACAATGCATATGATTTAGATTTTCAACATTTTCATAAATCGAAATTGTTCAATTTGGTCGAGAGGTTGCTGAGTTGCTATGGCACTTCACATACAGAAGAGTCTATTAAAAGTAGTGGTAGTTTTTGGTGCAATCTTCCCAAATATACCCAAAAATAAATTATAAAAAGTCCTTAGTAAAACATTTTCAAATCACAACCCCTGTGTAGCGATTTGGAAAAAAAGCATCTCTCGTGGTACACTAACTCTGTTCTATTCTGATAATCGGAGTCGCTTAGAAGTTCTTAGTTTTATTCACTGTTACACTAGAAAGGAATTTTTCAAACCTTAATATTTCATTTTATTTTACAACAACACATTGTAAGCAAAATTTTCCATAAATCTTCCAAGATATGTCTTACATCTCGGATATCGATTTTAATTTATTAAAATACCCAATAATTAAGCTTTATGCTTAACAAATAAGTCAGTGTAATATAAACGCCTTTTGAATTAGAGTAGTTCGTAAAAATATTCTAATTTGTTTTGGGAATGCATCAGCAGTGCATACGAGTATATCTGTCCAACATAGCCTCTTACACAGTACGAGTATCAGCTGAGTACAAAAACAAATGACGCCTATTCGATTGCGCTGAGAGTTGATAGCGTTATGGCGCTCTCGCTTATCGCTAACAATAGATTAGGGTTACCAGGTGTGTAATAGGATAGAAAATTATAGTGCAAATAATTACCATATTTTGCATATAATTTTTTATTATTTGAGAGGGTTTGATATTTTTGTATAAAAAAGACTTATCTTTAGGTCTATAAATATTAGGGTGGGACAAAAGAAAACAAAACAAGAGCCAAAAACAAACAATAATTCAAGGTTTCAAATGAACTTATATACAGAAAAAAAATTTCCTTACTATGAAAAATTTTAAGCTTTATTTCAAAAGACGGTGATGAAGTTTGAAGTTAAAAATTCATTAAAATATGATAAACTCATTAAAAATATCTTAGCTTTAAAAAATTTTATATACGAACTAAAAAAATTTTGATCTAAAAAAAAATTTTGAAGAAAAAAAATTTTTAACTAAAAATTTGTGAACTCAAAATTTTTCACCTACAATTTTTTTAACTCAAATTTTTTTAAACACAATTTTTTTTCAACCAAAAAGTTTGAACTAAAATTTTTTTCTAACTAAACATTTTTTTACTAAAAACTTTTTTAACTAAATTAACTTAAATTTTTTTAACGAAATTTTGTTTCAACTAATCCGCAATGTAAAAATTCTTTCTTGAAGGGTTAACCATTTATGATATTTTTTAATGAAATTAATTTTTCTTACATTTATATGGGAAAACTTGTGTTCACGGTCACTTTTCAACACCTAAAATTGTTTTCTTGCAAGGATAGTCGTTCCCCTCTTTACAATTTTTTTAAACATTAAATTCGACAGACTAATTATTGGGTCACCCTAATGCCAGTAAATAAATTTTTAATATAATTTTGGGTTTCGTTTTGCTATTTATACATTTTTGATTAAATAAAAAAGAATTATTGCAATAAATTTATATTTTTCGACAGCTTTAGATTAGCAAAATCTTCAATGTAGTTGGCAACTCTGTCATACAAACTGAATCAAAGTGTCCACTACAACAGTTTAGTGCTCTGTTTTTCTTTTTATTTCTTATATTTCAATTTTTTTTTTGTTTTATTTTTTGTGTTTTTTTGGTTTTGCTCAGTCATCCACTGTCCGCTGACTGTTGTTATCAGCAGTAATGAGAATCTCGCTCGCAAACAATATTCAATCACTGCGCAGCGTATTTGTGGACGCGCCGCTAAGCACTTTGTCTGTCCAATTCAGTTTATGCACGAATTTTCAACGCGCACGTGGTGTTCTTACGGCCGAAATTTCAAATTTTTAATTTTTCGTCTGCGAGTTCGTTTTTATAGCGTTAATAAATTAAAAATTAAAAATATTTGTATAAAATAAATTAATATAAATAAGAATTTCAGCGCACATAAAAAAAAACCAAAAAAATTGTGTAAGTGACTGGTGCAGTGTGAAAGTGTTAAAACTTTGATAGGTAATAAAAAAGATTTAATATAAAGTTCATAAAGATTTGGTTGCACACAAAAATAAAAATAAACAAAGAGTAATAGAGACAAAAATAAAAAAAATAAAATTTAATAGAAATAAAAAAAAAATAAATAAAATGTAATAGCAATAAAAATAAACACCGATTCCGCGTAGTCGCCGTGCATAGTTGCGATCGTTGCAGTGCTATTTTTAAAAAAAATTTTACAACTCGTGAAAATTCTGTTGGCGCCTTTTATACACTTTTGTTGTTGTTGTTTTACATTTATATTTATTTCGATTTTTTTAAGTCACACTGCTGCAGTGAAAAGCGCTATTTTTGATTTGTGTTTTTCTTTGTTGAAAATTGTCTCGCTTTTTTACATTGTTGTACCACATTCGACCGCCAACGCGTGCTGGTTGACACCAACGCCAAAAGTAAACACCAAAAAAATAATAATATTTTTTGCGCGCCTTTATCTAAAGCATCTAAACTAGCAATGCATGCTTAATGTTTTCCAATACATATCTAGTTAATAAGTATTTTGATGAAGTGCGAAAAATCGCTTGTAATGATACTAGTGTGATGGTAACTAGATTTGCACTAGTTGTGTTGTAGGCATTTAAATATTGAATTTATGAATTAGTTAGGAATTCATAATCATATTAATAATAGTATTTCTTGTTAGCTCAGAAATATCGTTTGGCTTTTATTTATTTTATTTTTATTTTTTTTTTTTTAATTTTTTTTTTTTTTTTTAATTTTTTTTAATTTTTTTCGTTTATAATCTATAGTCATCAATTTGCTTCTTCAATTGGGTCAAATACATATTTTATTAAAACAAATCATGTCTAGCTGTCAATTAGAAAATCAGCACAACTCTTATCAGTTAGTTCGTGCTGAAATCGAGACTCGAAATTTTTTGCAATTTCATACAAATTCGAATATGATTTCTTTTATTTATTTTTGTATTCTAATTAGAACGAATGTAATTAAATAAATAACAAAAAAATTAGCTAGTATTTTCCATTATTTACTTTTTGTTCTACCGATGCTTGTTTGTACCACATTAAGCTAACCAAGTTAGATAATAAAGGGTGATTTTTTAAGAGCTTGATAACTTTTTTTTAAAAAAAAACGCATAAAATTTGCAAAATCTCATCGGTTCTTTATTTGAAACGTTAGATTGGTTCATGACATTTACTTTTTGAAGATAACTTCATTTAAATGTTGACCGCGGCTGCGTCTTAGGTGGTCCATTCGGAAAGTCCAATTTTAGGCAACTTTTTCGAGCATTTCGGCCGGAATAGCCCGAATTTCTTCGGAAATGTTGTCTTCCAAAGCTGGAATAGTTGCTGGCTTATTTCTGTAGACTTTAGACTTGACGTAGCCCCACAAAAAATAGTCTAAAGGCGTTAAATCGCATGATCTTGGTGGCCAACTTACGGGTCCATTTCTTGAGATGAATTGTTGTCCGAAGTTTTCCCTCAAAATGGCCATAGAATCGCGAGCTGTGTGGCATGTAGCGCCATCTTGTTGAAACCACATGTCAACCAAGTTCAGTTCTTCCATTTTTGGCAACAAAAAGTTTGTTAGCATCGAACGATAGCGATCGCCATTCACCGTAACGTTGCGTCCAACAGCATCTTTGAAAAAATACGGTCCAATGATTCCACCAGCGTACAAACCACACCAAACAGTGCATTTTTCGGGATGCATGGGCAGTTCTTGAACGGCTTCTGGTTGCTCTTCACCCCAAATGCGGCAATTTTGCTTATTTACGTAGCCATTCAACCAGAAATGAGCCTCATCGCTGAACAAAACACGCGCGCGAAACACATTTCGAACCGAACACTGATTTTGGTAATAAAATTCAATGATTTGCAAGCGTTGCTCGTTAGTAAGTCTATTCATGATGAAATGTCAAAGCATACTGAGCATCTTTCTCTTTGACACCATGTCTGAAATCCCACGTGATCTGTCAAATACTAATGCATGAAAATCCTAACCTCAAAAAAATCACCCGTTAGGTTCTCAATAGCCTAATAATCAACGTGATCGAATTGATGGTCCAATTCGAATCCTGATCAAGCTTAAACTAACTTGTGGAAACAATTCATTTACTTTGATTAAATTTTACACATGTACTCCTTAGCTATCTAAGAAGGTTGGGTAATTAAAACCAGACTACATACTGACCTAATAATTTCAGCTTCAGACACCAATTTAGCACCAGTCTCAAATTTGACAAAATAAAGAAAAATACGTGTAGGTTCAAAGTAATTGAGGGGTAAATTTGGGTCATAACTATGCCCAGCTCCCATATATTGATTATACTCACAACTGCCAGAGAGAATAAAATGTATGAGGAATCTACTTCAGTCTTCGATGTGGCTTGAGTCTCTTCTATCGTATAAAAATGGTGTCCCCGGAGCGGTCTTTTGAGCTTGGTGAACAGCCAGAAGTCGCACGGCGCCAGATCAGGTGAATACGGTGGTTGCGGAACGATATGGGTTGAGCTTTTGGCGAAATGATCACGAATTACGAGGACACTAGGGGATGGTGCATTATCGTGGTGTAAAAACCAAGAATTGTCGTTCCACAATTCCGACCTTTTTAGGCGGATAGCGTTACGCAAATGACGCATAACGTTCAAATAATATTCCTTGTTGACTGTTTGACCGCTTGAAAGGTATTCATAATGCACAACACCACGATAAGCGAAGAAAACAGTCACCGTGACCTTGATTTTTGAGCGACTTTGACGCGATTTTTTTGGATTCGGCTCTCTTTTGGCACGATATTCACTCGATTGATCGTAAGCATAGATCCAAGTCTCATCGCCAGTTATAATGCATTTCATGACACCCTGGTAGTCGGAAAGCATCGATTCACACACTTCAACGCGACGCCTTTTTTCAAAAAAATTCAGATGATTGTTTTTTTTTTGTTGGTAGTACTGCCAATAATTCTCCAAATCCTTCGACGCGCGCAGTTTAAATTCAAACTAGTCCCTTAGATTTTGAATTACCTATCGGAAATTTGAACATGTTATTTTTCCTCAAGATATAGCATATACTTTTTGCTTTTGTTAAGATATCTTCGAAATATTCGGTGAAGATATTATGCAAAGCCACACCACAATTTTTGAAGAAATTTTTCAAATCGGGTTCCAATTGCAGGTCACTAAAAACTCCCACTCTAAGGCGTTCAATTTTTCTCTACGTTCTCGTTTCCATCGCACAGCTCTACGAATTTTTCCATTCTGTGGAGGTATTTTTTGTAGTATCCGTGGCCGGATAACAGCTGAGCTCACAGCCCCTCTGATTGTCGGCGATTTTAGCAGTTTTTTTTTTTTTAAATAGGGCCCTCATGTTGGCCATTGATGTGCTAAGTTGGGAGGTGATTTTCGCTCCCTTTCCTGTGACGTGCTGGATTTGTACCCATAAGGTTAGTCTTTGCCTAGTTATTTTACTTGCTTTTTTGCTTGCAGTAGTGGCTCTATTTTTTCCGTAGCGAGCTGGAAGTAGTGTGACCTGATTAAGCTTAAGTATTTAAGCCATCTATGCTGCACGGCTTCTACACTTTCAATGACGCATTTTATAGCTCCTAATGTTGATCCGCCGGATCTAAAGCCGTTTGTCTGGGAAAGAGTCCTCCAGCTTCGTTGATAGCCGCTTCAAGTCTAGGCTTATGTAGCCTTTCGTTATAGCATATAGCTGCCATACAAACTGACCGATTAAAACAAAGTTTGTGTAAGGAATCATTTTTATTTAGCTTAGCGCTTTTTCTTGTTTCCTTTTTATTTTGAAAACTATTTCATCAATTTGATTCAAACTTGGCTGGTAATATTTCCAAATCGACCATATATTCCGGAAAGACCCAGATTATACATTTCTTTTACTTATTTGATTTTTTTTCAAATTTTTTATTTTAATTTAATTTATTTTTTATCATTTTTTTATCAATGCAACTAGTCTGAAACCAGTCTATAACTAGTTACGTAAAGATATCTGCAACACTATTTATAACAACAGAGTGAAAACAAGAAGATAATTTGCAATTCCTGTGAAAACAACAGCATTAATTATGGCATATAAAATATAAACCAACAATTTTAATGTGAACTATTTTCTCAAAGTAAATGCAATGCAACCTGAAAATATAAAAGTTTGTAATAATTAATAATAAATGTATCTCCATAAATAATAATATCAAAGAAAGGTCAACAAAATTGCTATCACGAGAGTCAAAAGATATCAATAATATAAGATAAACAAAAAACAGAAATTTAATCGAATAACAAACATTTCAATCTGTGCAAATAAGCCAAACATCGAAGCAGCAGAAGCCAAAAACAAAAGCAATTAACCACTACACAAGCAAAGTCAATTTAATTTTTTTTTTGTCGTTTTATGTTTATATTGCAAATTTATTATTTTATTTATTTGTTTTTGCAATTTGTTGTTGCATCGAATTTGCAGCAGCTTTGTTGCTGTGCTCGTTCGCCGGCTGTCATGTGAAAAATCTATTTCACCCCATTAAATCGCCAGCGGAAAGCGTACATATGAATTTACATATAAATAGGCGCAGATATATACATATATATATATGTATATAGAATAAACATATGTGTGTGTATGTGTAGTGTAGCTATGTAGTGACCATGCGTAGTCAATCAAAATCGCTCATACGCCAATCAGCACCATCGTCCGCAGCACTGTGGGTCACACGCCACGCTTTGTTTGCGCTGCGACACGTTTAAGTGGCGCTAAAATACAACTTTTTTTGTAGATATACAACATATGTTTTGTGCTGTTTTTTTGCCTCCCGTGTTTGGTGCTCTCAACAGCGACGCTCGCTAATTGTTTTTTTTTTTTATTTTTATCTTTTATTTGTGTTTATCAACAGAAAAATATCACACCTTTTTTTATTGCCCAACACCCCAGTGTTAATTTGTTTTAATATTTAGCTTATTTTGTTATTTGGTTAATATATTGTACATACTCTTTCGTATTGCTAATATTAGTACTTAACTACTTTGATACATATTAAACTGCCAAAAATGCATTATAGCAAGTGCCGTATGCTGCTCTACAAAATATTTATATTCAATTCATAAAATTCTAATACTAATTTTAATACTAAAAGAAAGTAAAAATGTATTACCAAAAGTAAGCTGTCTTGTTACGGATGGTTATTACTAAGATTATAATATTGCTTGTTCAGATATCTGGTAGGCTCTAACCAGTTCAAAGGATTTGACCCATGTATACTTACTCCTATATGTATAACTCTAAATTCTCATGAGCTAAACGAGATAATACTTTTATGGCAACTAATAGCCTTTCATTAACACTCAATTCTTTCCATTTTAGGATGCTAGCTTGATGGATTGACAAAGATATCCATTAAATACACTTTTTCCCCTTTCTCTCTATGTATTTTGAATTGACTATAAGTCACGAATTCTATATACTTAACGGTAGCTTTCATCTCCTTAGAAAATTTGTCGCTATAAAGAGATCTATCAGATATAATGCTTCATGATTTCACTATTCTCAGCTCATTTTTGGCAATAGTTTTTGTTTTTTTCCCTTGGCAAGTGTTAGAGATAAAAATTCAGAAAAGAAAACCGTTTTCTAAGATTTTCCATAGTTTTTAGTTCAGTACTATTCTAACTATTTTAGTATTATTTTCGAATTTCCAGTAATATGTCTCACCTAATAGCATACCTATTACGTCAACAATTATTTTACATTTGCTTTAGAATATAATTATTGTTCTTAATTCAGACTTAATACAATTAATAATTAATTCAATAACCTTCTCCTATAAGAAGGAGTTCAACTGTAATTACCAGTAATTTTTTTATATATTTCGGTTTTCAGCAACTCCAATGTTGCCAACTGTCAAGTGATAACTTTAGCGTAAGGTTTGACATTATTGATGTTATATATACTCAGAATGTTTTGTTATACTAGCGCTATTTATGTTACTTACAGTAACTTAAAATATTCACCTCCGCCAAAAAATGTTATTATTAATTATTCCACTTTCAAAGTGGATTAACTCAGCAAAAGTGTATCGATGAACTCAGTTAAATTTTTGGCGACGAAGCTCCATCAAAGACTAGTGTATATCAAAGGTATGGTGAATTCAGCCAAGCTCGTTGATCACTTCATGACGGATTTCGTGAAGGTCTCCCAATATGAATGGATGAAATGATAGATTTGAAAAATCATAGCCTTATGGTACAGTCAGAAGTCAGATACAAATTATATGTCAGAGAGAATATTCGCAAAATATCGATGAATTTCTTAGTATAATTGTTGTATGAGAAAGTGACAACAGAAAATCAAAAGCTGTACTGCAAAATATTTTACTTACTTCTTAACACAATAAAATTGAGTCAGCAACGATTATCCAGATATTGTAGCAGTCTTCGATACGCCATTTCTCTGCTCGCTACTGCTCACTTGTCAAAAAATTTACATGTTGATGCAACAACAAAGTTATCGAGTTGAATTCATGCAAGATATGCGGTTGCCTCATTAAAGTGGTAAAATGCTATCAAGTTTTTTGGTTCATTTTTTAGAATGATTACGAAATACAAATTTCATCTTTTACTTGTATTTTTTAAATTATGCCTTAAAATCGAGTATAGTAATTTCTATAAAACAAAAAAAAAAATGCGAAAATAAGAATTTCTTAACTTGACCCAGGTTTGTACCATAAGTTCCTCCCATTCGTTTGAGCATTTGGTATAGTTTGTTTGATGTGCTGGAGAGTAATACTTGACGAATCGAAGACAACTTCTGTTAAAGATCAAGACCTGTCAATGGTTAACACATCCGAGAACACGTACCCTATCTCCGGCAGTCACTGTCGATGTATGTAGCTTAGCGTAGCGTTCATCTCCTATTGATCAAAGTAGGCCTAAGCAAAACCTTCCTCACTCTCCATTCTGGCTTGGCCAACTTTTGTGTCGCTTCACCGTGGTTAACGAAATCAGTCTAATTTCGCTAGAAGTTGTCGTAAGAGACCTAATTTGCATCACCAGTAATCTTACGCTACTGAAATCGATCGCTTTTTCTATTTAACAGCGATTCGCAGATGAAAATTTGGTGGATTTGGCTGTTTTCGATAACTCGTGTGGCACTCATGCACTGAGTTTCCTTTTATATCCGTATTTATTTACAAATGTCATATATATTCACATAGCTTACATTTTTATATACTATACTATACTATACATTGTGACATTGAAATGTTCTAAATTTGATTTTTGCTGTCGATGAACTGTGAAAATCTCACTGAATGCATTTTGTGAATTTCTACTCTCAAATTTTAAAATAAATATACAGGCCCATAAATATAAACCTATATTTATACTTATAAAAATACTTGTTTGTTTACCTGCATATACTTGTTTGTATACATATATGCCCGATAATTGCGCTTAGAAAATGGGCCAGAGCGAATTGCAAGTAAACAAAGAACAAATTTACTAAATATATGCAGGGAAGCAAACTTAGCAACAAAAACAGAAAGCAAATTAAAAAAACAAAACAAAAATACGTCGAACCTCATCGTAAAATCAACTAAACAAACAGTTTAAATTAATTAGCAGATTAGATGAAAATCGCTCAAAATTTGTTTACTTGTGTGCATGTGAACATACTCATGTATGCAAAATATAGTTCAATATTATATATCGTGAGATTTATTAATAGCAAAATAATGCTTTTGGTTTCACGTTCGTATTTACGATATTAGTTTTTTACATTTCAAAAAGTTTAAACATATGATTTTGCTTCTCTTTTCAGTTGCTGTTGCCTCTCTTCGAATACTTCCTGCTTTCCTCAAAGCCCATGCAACCACCTTGACAACAAGTGTCCTCCAAAAACTTCCGGCTGATATACAAGTGTGTAAGTAAAATTGTGGCTACTAAATTAATACAGAATGAGAAAAATTTGATCCCAGTAGACAAGGTTTAAGATAAATATATATAGTACTTTTCCTGAAATTAGTATTTTATATAACTTTGAACATAGAAATATTAGGTTTATCTACAGCGCTTAAACATATTTTTTTTGATCATAACCTGGCTTAATAGCTTATTTTTATTCAAGGTGCTTAGGATGAAGAAGGCGTTTCATATCCAAAATATCCATCCAAATCTTTCGAACGGACTCGTGAGAAATGTCGAGCTCCCTCTAACTCTCTCTAATACTTGCCTGACGATTTTCAAGCACCAAATCCATCACTTTTTTAATATTTTCATCAGTTGAAGAAAGCGACGGTCATTCAGAACGAGGCATGTCTTCAACGATCTCTCGACCAAGGCTTTGTACCACACGTATCTTTGTGTTTTGGATAAAACTGAGTCACCGTAAGCCTTTTCCAATATTCGCAACAATTCCGCACACGAAATTTATTTAGAAATAAAAACTGTGAGACAAATTTTTTGTCCGATATTTTTATCCATTGTAAAAATCGCAAAACACTACTGAAGTGATCTTTCAAAAGCAAAAAAATATATAATGCTACATTTTACATACAGTCAGTCAGCCAGCAAAAGATTATGAAGCGTCAGTTCTCTGTGTAGCAGCTACATCCAATGTTCTCAGTTATGGCGGCCAACCCACATAGCTTCGCATTTCAAACAGTATGGGTTACCCTCGAAGGTTTTGTGTTTCTTACAGGGTACTTTTGTCACTTGCTTGTTGACAAACAGTTGCATCTAAGAGCAATGTCATTTTGTTTACCCTAAACAAAGGGTGAAAGAACTCGAAAAATATTTGTTTACGATTTTATCGTACCTGCCAATTTCAATCTGTAAATGTCCATAATAGCAAAGCGTTTTAGATACTCTCCCTATATCTATATTATGGCATTTGCAAGTTGACTAAATAAATGCTGACTAATGACTCATTCAAAATATAAATGATTATCTTTTGTTGTATTTGATATATTTATATTTAAAGGCTCGCTGGAATCGAGTATTTTGCGATAATAATGATATTTCGTCATACTTAGGTTAATGGTATGAATCTAATTTATAAAGTCAAAGGGAAGTTGAAACTTCTTTATATATAAGGAATATGGAGGCCAAGGGAAATATTGACCGTATTCAACCCATTTTTAACACACAGCCTTATCATTATCTATCTCGACTATATGTATATCCTACATTTTGAACGATATTTTCGGCAAAAAGTCAACCATACGCACTGTGGCACACATATTCTATGTATATGTGGGGGCTTGAAAATTTATTGTCCCTACTTTTCTTTTCTTTTCTTTCGTCTTTCTAATCATTTTTATATATACATACAATATAACCATATATCTAACCTGATTATTCTTGGGCGATACAAACAACTGTTAGGTAAACAAAACTATTATACCCTGTAGCAACATGTTGCAAGAGTATAACTGGTATTAGGCATAAGTCATACACACTACGTATAAAATTTGCACACGTTGCTGATACGTCATCTGTTGTTTATGTTTATTTATTATTATTCCTAATTTAGTTAAAATGATAAGCAATATGACGCATATTAATGAGGTCAAATTTTGATAATGGAATGTATTCCATTCTGGATTTATGTGTATTCTACATAATCGCTGGTCGAAACGACAATATATACATATATATATATAAATATTTCGATGTTTATGGCAGAAGATCCAAATACAACTGACTTGCATAAATGAATCAACACGTGAAAATTTCCTTAATTAAACAGCAACTATAGTGAATTTGATTTGGATTCTGAAAAAATAAGATATCTACATATATCGGTCGTTGAGCTCTTTAATTACTGAGATTTCTTTCTGTTTTTTTTTTCGGAAAATCCCTTGTAAGACGCCAAGCCCATTACAAAAATATTTTTAACATAAATTCTTTCACAATTGCTTGACTGATTGTTGTGAAATCATTTTATTCGAGAACTATTTTCAAATATAAGATTCTTATCTAAAAACACACATTAAATCTTGAACAGCAGGAATAAATATTGGACAACGGGCGGGCACCTCTTTCAGGTGAAATCACATATCTCAGGACCTGCTCGACCGATTTCAAAAAAACTGTTCTGACTTTGCTCCATATGATTGGTAATTGTTTGTGTGGAACCTTGATGAAAATTTACGAGTTGCATGTACTCTTGGTTAAAATCTAATCAATACTACCTCAAATCTCATATTATTTATTTATAATGATTTTCATTATTCTAACAAGTTTTATACCGAATATGTCGCTGAGTGAGTTTTGTTTATTTATAAAATTGTTTCAAATTATGTTCTCGAGTGTACTTGAGCAATGTAAAAATTATTGCAATCAGCCCGTTCTTTGCTCTGTCCCTAATACACCTTATACAATAAATTCTGTCTTTGCACCAGTATTTAAACCGTTCAGGTTGGACAGCTAAATAGGTAAGATTTCTTAAAAATTATGTGGCTTAGCGCTGAATTAGAATAGAGTTGGTCTATACCGTGGTCTAAACCGTATATCCCTAATATAATAAGTTACGATCCTCTGGTTATAATTTTTTTAAATTCTATTATTAATGCTGACATTGTATGCATATTGATATTCATTGCAGTTACATACATACATCATTTTTTATCATCGAACTATGTTCATTTACCACACTAGTGCAAAGTTCAGTAAAGTGTGATAAAATTTGTTGATATTCAACATGGAACTAGTGCATCATTCACTCAACTTTTCGAAATATGATATTACAAATTGTTTTCTTCAGCCAAGAACATATAGTATATTTAATTACATTTATATGAGTAATCTATTAGCAACAACATGTACTGTACATACGGTACATATGTATATACGAGTATTTAATAGATTGCATTGTTTTGTTGTCAGTGGATTGACAAAGGTTTCATGCTTGCTTAGCATTATAACAATTATTTGTAAGCGATCACATACAGTTGTGTTCAAAATAAAAGTATTGCCTTAAGGATAAGGTACAAAACTTTTTCCAAAATAATATATTAAGTTTTTGATAAAAATGTAAATAAGACTAGATAAAAGATTCATTGCAAATCGATTTTTTTAGAAGTAAACCAAATCAAAATTTAAAAAAAATAAGTAAAAAACTAATTTTTTCCGTTCGATGTTAGCCTGCTGCTGCACAAAACTGTATATGTGTTCGAAAGTATAGATAAATACATATGTTTTATATATGTATATGCTACGTATATCTATGTATCTTCGAGAAATTGACTTGCATGCGTGAGCTTGGGCGGAAGCTCAAAATGCTCTTGCTTTAATCACTGCCATAATCAACCATTTACTGCTGTGCGGCATCACTTTGTCATATTAAAAATGAAATTAAAACGAAAAATTAAAATAAATTGATAAATAAACATAAGTGCTGAAACGAATTGACATGGGAAAACAAATAATTATAATGGCGTATACGCTACAATGGCAAGCATAGCACGATTGCTCAAAATCACACAGGTTTTGCTAAAATTAATCAAAAAACATGTAAAGGAGCGTTAAGTTCGGGTGCAACCGAACAATAATAAGGTACATAAGGCTTGTTAGTTATTTGAGGACTAGGGTTTTCAAACGGTTGCACAGTCTTACTTTTTTTAAAGCATCTTTCAAAGGAAATCAGGGAGACTTATTGACCTGTGAATTTCACTTCTTTTTGACATCAGACGTCCTGAGAGGTTTTCTTCCAGAAACTGAAGAAAGTAATTCAAAGTGTGGGATGAAGCCGCTTCTTGTAACAAGCAGTAACCATCCCAACTGATTACACGGATTTTTTGGCAGACATATTCAAAAATATAATACCCAAAGATATCAATTTCTATTGACATTTTAGTTTTGTTTAATAAAAGAACACCTAATTATGATTTGTATTCAAATTTCGGTAGATGATAACTTTTTAATCTTGAAATGTCATTCCATGGGTTTTAATAAACACACAAAACTGACCGATTATTAAATGCAAAGCAATTTCCGGTTATGAAGTGTTTTCGTTATTGTTCTTAATTGCGATTTCTAACTCAAGCGGCTAATAAATTTTAAATTTATTAACTGTTTGCCAACCGAAATAAAATATGACGCACCCTTTATATAAATACACCTACTTATGTCAACTATTGGTATATTTCTTCGAGCCACTTGTTTCTTCGTGGTATTCCTTAGTAGAATATTATGACTGAAAGCCTCCAAGCAAAAGCTGTAGTAGATTCACAAAACAAATTTCCCCTTAAAATCATCAATTTTTCATACAAAATATTGAATATGTTCATTCATTTATTTTTTAATCAGCTACGCGTGCTAAACGCCAACACATTTGTAATTTTTTTCTTTTCCTATACATACTCGTATATATTTTAATATGAATAGACCTCTCAGCTAATGTAATGACGTTTTGTTATTCAAAATTTATTGACGCTGGCGTCAAAGTTGACATGGACGCGCTCAAGTTATTGACTTTGACCGCTTAATTGATTTGTAGCAGAGCTTTGAAGGCCAAAAAATACATACATATAAATATTTTAGTAGAGTTTATGTATGTTTGCATGTATACTACATTAATTTACACTTTCAATTAATAACTTTAACGCCTTTATTAATACATTGCGGAAATATATATTTATTCTTTGGTGAAAACTGCTTACACTTTCGCTTTCATAATTTTCAAGTTCAATAGCGTGAAAGATTTTTATTGCTTCGCTATATCAGCTTTTTTCATCATTACCAAAAGTGAGTTTCATATACTAACTCAGGCGTATCGCCGACTTATTTGTTTTCATGTGCAGCTGTATGTATGGAATTTTTATAAAATTATTTGGTCATAAATAACTTAATTAATGATTTCTGCAAACTCAACATTTTAAATTTACAATGTTAATAAATATTAAATAAAGCATTCAAGTGGCGTTTTAATACACTGTGCGACAAATCAAAGTTGTTAATATTCATGTGGGTATATAGAGAAGAAAAAGTTTGGTTTTGATTAGCTCGTTAAGGAATTAAGTCCATATCCATCTAGTCTGAAAAATTTCTTTCATATAATTTTTTAAAAAGCCATTTTATTTTTAAGTAATAAATAAAAAGTAGTTTGAATTTCCAAGTTTCAATTTACATTAAAAATCGGAGATTCATTTTGAAAGTACAGGATTTCTGCCGGTGAGCAAAATTTTGCTGCTTAAAGTTATCTCAAGATATGTAAGAATTTGAATTCGATTGGTCCAGCGGTTTCGGAGAAAATTTTATCCCTTTCAGAATTTTGAGAAAAACGCATTTCTTAATCCTTATCTCCTTTAATCGATCGATTTTTAATCTACAACTGAATATAACCACTTTACTTGAGAACATTTTCTTATATGATGTTGCCTACCTTCAGGCTGAATACTCTTATTTTAGCCAAGTCACGTACCTAATTTAATATCCATATTGAAATGTTTTAATGTTATTATTTTTCATATTTAATAAATAATATATTTTTGAAATAACCTAATGTTATAATTATATTAGTACTTAGAACTCAATAGTGAAGTCACAAGGCAGACCTATGTAAAAGGTGATCCATTTCGAAGTTCCCTACCTGTTTACAGAAAAAACGCAGAAATTTTAAATATAATGGGGTATGTTTATTATGATTCGAAATAACACTATTTGGTAATATTTTGCTCCAAGGCCTGTATAAAAGCGGGATTGTCTGCATAGACTTTACATAGTCCCACAGGAAATAGTCTAACGGTGAGTTATTACATGACCGGCAATATTTTTGAAGTTATATGCACCGATGATTCCACCGGCCTACAAATCACACGAAACCGTTGTTTTTTCTGAATGAAGTGGCAGGTTGCCTAAACGTGACAAGTTTGCTTGTTTACATACCCGTTGAACCAGAAATAAACCTTAACGCTGAACAAAATTTGGTTGAAAAACGTCGTATCTTCTTGGAACTTTTCAGGGGCCAAAAGAGCAAAGCGAAGTCAGCTTCAATTCTTGCACAAGTTGTATTTTTAACGCTTTCAATTTAAGGTTTGCACCAAGTTCCACAAGTCAGTCTTCATTCACACTTTCAGCTACGGCTGCTATAATTTATTCACTGGGTTCTGGATGTGGTCTGTTCGGTCGAATGTTAAAATATATATTTTGCAGACGCACGATCGTCAATTGGTTTTTAAATCTAAACAGGTAACTTCGAAAGCGTGCCGATATTTTTATTTTTGGTTATGGAACCACCATAGCGACAAGTAATTTAGATAACAATAAGGTAGTAACTGAAATAACCATCTACAAAAAGAAACTGAAAAAAATTGGAGCATACTCGTACAGTGTGTCATGAGTACCTTGTTGGTGGTAAAAGTAGATTACAAAATTAAAAAAAAAAATATTTAACTGTCAATTCATGGAAAATAATAAAATTTCCTTGCTTAAAAAGTTGTAGGTGGAGATTTTCCAGAATAACTTTTTAATACATTTATAAACTTACCTTTAATATATTGCAACCTCTCTCACGCCCTCTTTAGCGCAAAATTTAATAGTAGTTTGGGAACCACTGCTTCTGTTAAGATTACCAGTGTCCAATAGGCAAGTTATCGTCGATTTTATTTTATGACTACAAATTTTTATGACTTTTCGATTACTTCATTGGAAGTTTTATAATTTTTGTCGAAAGATAATATGTGTTTACGAGACGTGTACCAGCCTTTAAGCCCACTAGTGTGGACAAGGTGGTTGTAGACTAAAGAAGTTTGTAGACTTGGCATCAAAGCATAAAACAAATAAAAATTAAACTATTATATATATATATTAAAAAGCAGTAAGTGCAATTACTTTCTAATAATTCTACTATTTGTACTTGCCCATATGTGTTTTTAGTGTAAGTGTATTTATTACTGATTTATAGACAAAACAAACCACGTGTTATATGTCGGTTTAGTGACATTACTATTAGATTACAAAAATGTGCCACGTGATCGCGGGTGTTGTAAGAAAATAAATATATTATTTTTATTAATTAATAACTATTTTCTATATGTGTTTTTTTTTTGTTTTTAAACTTATTTTTGCGATTTTTGAAATATATCTGTATATTAGTTCGAAAATATAGTAAAAAGAAATAATTTCTTAAATTAATTACTCATATGATCGATATTGTAATTTAAAAATTTTTGCTCTGAAAAGTTTCGAAAACATTTTGCGATGTGGTGAAAGATAAGTCTGGCAGAAAGTTCGTATTATTATTTTATATAAAATTTTGACTGAAAGGAAAAAAGTTTAGAAACAACAAATTTTTTTCTACGATAATTTTTATTGATTTTTATATCGGTGAACTGATTGACTGTGATATCGCGCGACACTCACACAGAACTTTCTCTTATTAGAATTTTCATGAACTGTAGTATGTTCAACATGTTTAATACTATTATGAGCATAAAATAGTAAGACTTTGTTTATAGTTTTAAAATTCTTAATTTATTCCTTAAAAAGTAATCCCTTGATTTCCGACCTACTTTGACGTGTTTTTTTCGGCTTCGGCTCAACTTTGCCACGATCGCCAGTAGTGAAATGTTTAATGACATTCTGCTAGTCGGAAAGCATTGATTCACAGACGTTAACGCGACGATGCTTGTCAAAAGACTTGAGTGATTTTGGAATCAATCGTGCTTTCACTTTTCCTAGGACCAAATTATCTTCCAAAATGGGAAACCAATGGGAAACTGCTCCTTCCGACATACAAATAATGCCGGAAAGATATCTGACTATTAATCGTTGATTCTCAAGTACCAATTCCTCTCTTTTATTGACGTGTTGATCACCAGTTGATGTTCATGGCTGTCTTGGACAAGGTTCGTCGTCTTATACAAACCAAATTTAATGGATTTGTTTTGTTGAAATTTAAATTGAAACTGTTGGCAAAAGTTACGTATTTCGAGTCTGCCGTTGCTGTTGCTGTTAATGTTAGTTCCGAGATAGACGAAATTATCTACGACTTCGAAGTTATGACTGTCAACAGTGACATGAGATATTTCGTCTTGCCCTCGTTCACTATCGGACCCATTTGCTTCGCTGCCTTATCCATTCTGGAGAAAGCAGAACTAACCATGCGATTGTTGAGGCCAAGGATATCAAAATCAGCTAACGCCAACAGCTGTACACTTTTATAGAATATGGTACCTTCTCTATTTAGCTCTGCAGTTGGAATTGTTTTCTTCAAGAGTAGATTGAAGAAGTCGCACGCCTTGTCTGAAGTCTGTTTTGGTATCGAACGGCTCGGAGACGTCGTTCCCGATCCTGACGGTGCTTTTGGTATTGATCAACGCCAGCTTACACAGCCGTGCTGCTATGGCGAGGATACCAAATTCAGATATAGCGGCATAAAAGCAGCCCCTTTTCGTGTTTTATGGCGAAGTGGTGGAGTGTTTCGATGCTTTTTTCACGGGTTTTTTCCAAGATTTGGCGCATGGTGAATATCTGGTCGGTTGTTGATTTACCAGGTCTGAAGCCACACTGATAAGGTCCAATCAGTTTGGTGACGATGGGCATAACCTTTCACACAATACGCTCGATATAACCTCACATGCGATGTTGAAGAGTCTTATCCAATGATAGTTGGCACAGATTTTTGGGTCTCCCTTTTTGTGGATGGGATAGAGCACATTAAATTCCAATCGTAGGGCATGCTTTCGACCGATAATATTAAACAAAGAAGCTGATGCAGCAGGCTGGAGAAGTGTTCCCTCCATAAATTCAGTATGCTCTGGACATCAGTCACTAGATCACCCCGGGAGGTTTGCTCCGGTATTAACCGTGTCGGCTAGCTTGTCAAGCTACTCTTACTCACCCATTGCGCGTGATTGGCTCTTATGGTATCAACTTTACAATTTCAGCCGCCAAGCTTGCGCTTTTGTCTTTGTCGCAGAAAAACTGTAAAATATACAGTATATTCCCTCTGCTGGTGACCATCTTTACCGCGTGCTCAAACAGCAGATAGTTCAGAAATCAGGAAACTGTTTGGGACATTTTTTTAGTACGAAACACATCACCAAAACCATCAATTGGAAAAATTAAGGATTTCTTCTTACAAAATCGCTTATATTTTGTCCACTTTGCCTATCATGGGAAAATTGCAAATCGCATTTCTATTCAAAAGTTTAACTGTGGATTTGTATAATGGTTTTTTATAACTAAATTTTCATACAAAATTACTTTCTAAATTGATTTGCGAAAACAGCCAGTGGTCTCAAGGTCGTGCTAATTATGGTAACTACATTACTTGCATCAAGTAATCGTGCTACTTGACTTGTTTTCAATTGATACTATCATTGTAGCTGACTCAGATCACATAAAAAACCCCGGATCATAAACTGCGTTCAAGTATAATAAAAACACCAAAAACATTTAGCAAACGTCCTACGGGTCAAACAAAGTCTGAGATAAAATAATAAAAACGCCAATAAATGAAAAATGTTATACACCTAAGTAGCAGTAGCGCTTAAATTTAGTATTAAATTTTAATTCGGCTTATCTGCATGTACACATACGGTTTCGTTTATTTGCTAAATTCAATTATTTTATTGCACTAATCAATCAAATTTTCGTACGCGCAGCAAGCTGCAACTTTTATTGTCCTTAGGACCATATAAAGCCCAGAAAGTAGGCGTATCTTTTTAATAGCATTTATTAGCCATTAATGAATTCGCGAATTTAATCTGAAAGTTCTTTCATAAACCTAACATTCTTTCACAAATTTAGTATAATTTAACAAACCTTTTCCTCATTTGCAAATAATTTGTTAAACAGCAAGGTTGTGTCTCAAAGATACCGCGCTCAAGTGTTTTCAAACGTATTAACTTCAAGTGGAGAGCTTAAAAAGTGAAAGCTACAAATGTGAGCAGGTGAATTTAGAAGTGTTAACTTTCTTAGACTACTTAATCGAATTAGTGATTTAAATCACAATTTTTGATAACAAATTCAGATTATGAATCAACAGCGATCACTTACACTTATTGACAGATAATGTGAAAACACCCGCGTAGCTTTCAACCGTTTTTATTTCCGTGAAATGTTACAGCTCGTCGAAAGAGAAACGCGCCACGGTTACATTCATGCGAAATAAATAAATATACGCAATTTAATCAACGCTTTATTGATTACAAGTTCAATTGAATACTCCTCTGTTGCACCAGAATGATCGATTCGGCGGCAGCGTAGAGGCTCATTTAGAGCACAGTGACTTTTTCCGCGATGCTGATTGTGAATTTGAATGAATCACGAGCAAGTTGCGTTTATGACAACTTTCGCACAAATATAAGCCAGCAGATATAAATACAATATACGCATTGTTAAATATAAAATTAAATTTCTTCTTTTATTGCTTCAACGACGACAATGTCCGTAAATAACAATAAATATTGTGTGTGCATAATAATAGCAAATATGTGTAGTTATCTGTGGCAACAGTACATCTGCTGACGCGTAAAAATAACTTTATGCATTGACCACTACTTGAGTCAAGTGAGTGACAATTGTAATGGAGTTGAACTTTTGCACTTCACAGTATTCATAAATATATTGTGTATTTATTTAAGAGCAATAAATGACAATTCGTTGGTATAAAATCACGTGAAAACCAGGAAGAAATATTTGTAGTTTTGTTTCGCGGCATTCGCAAAGATCCATAATTTGTTTGTATATATATGATATCTCATAAAATTTAATTAAAATCTCCTCTTTAGAGTCAATTAAATTGTATTTGCTCTGAAATGTTATCAAAACACCACCAAGTCGTTTCAAAAGAAAGTGAAATGGATGAAAAATCTCTGTATCTTGCTGCGAACGAATATATCAAAGAGCGATCCCTTTCGAGATTCCCGACTTTTTTAAAGACAAAACACAGGCACTTCAAATTTAATGCGGAAGTTTAATATTATATTATGCGAAAGAGCATATTTTAGCATTTATTTTTTGAATATAATCGCTTTCATTGAGTCCAATTTTCGGTGACTCCTTTGAGCATTTCGACTGGTAACTGGCGAATGACACACGTGTTGTTTTGTCCAAGGTCTGAATGAAAACGGGATTGTCCGAATAAACTTTAAACTTTAGATATCCTCACAGGAAAGAGTCTAATGGTGTGCTATCGCATGATCTTGGAGGCCAAACGACTGGCCCAAAACGTGAAATTATCTGCTCACCGTAGTCTTCTCTCAATAAATCCATGAATTGATGTGCTTTTTGGGAAGTGGTTTCGTTTTGTTGAAATGTCAACGAGATCACGATCTTCAATTTCAGTCAACAAATAGTCGGTTATCATGGCGTGATAACGGTTGCCATCGACGGTAACGTTCTCACCGGCGTCATTTTTAAAGAAATATGGCTCGATGATTCCACCGACCCCAAACCACACCAAATCTTTTTTTTTTAGATAAAATGATAGCTCTTGAATCTCTTCAGTTTTCTCTTTGTCCCAAACGCGACAATTTTGTTTGTTTGCATGTTTACATACCCGTTGAGCCAGAAATAGGCCTCACCGCTGAACAAAATTTGGCTCGAAAACGTTGGATTTTCTTGGAACTATTCAAGAGCCCATAGATGTAGCAATGTCACTTGGGAAGATTGAGCGGCTTCAGTTCCTGCAAAAACTGTATTTTACATGCTTTCAATTTAAGATCTCGACGTAAAAGTCGTTGCATATGACAGTCCGAGTTGCAGCGAATAGAGCTGAATCGACTCTTCACTGTCTCCGTATACACTCTCTGCTATCGGTCGAATATTATCCGATAATTAATGCTGGTTCTAAAGATGGTTGATGGTGCTGCGAATAATGTGCTCAGTAGGCCGATCATGTTGACCATAAGTTGGGGGAAGGGCACGAAACTCATTCTTTACATAACGTGAATTTTGGTATTAAAGTCGAACGATTTTTAAACAATATTATACTAAACAATACTATACTAAACAAAAATAACATGACAGATTAGCACGACTCACGCGTGATCTGTCAATAAAAGGCTATTGATAAAAGTATATTTACTTGAATCACCCGTAATGATGATTAGCGTGTCTGTCTGCCTGTTTATATGCATACTGGTCCCTCAGTTTTTGAAATATCGACATGAAATTTTGCACATCTGCTATTCTCCCCAAGAACGTACTCAGTTCACGGAACCGCAAATATCGAACCACTATAGTAAATAACTGTCGTACAAACTGAAGGATCAAAATTATGTTCTTGTATGGAAAAAAATTAAATGGAACAAGATATCTTCACGAAATTTGGCAGCGCTTATTTTCCAAAGTATCGATGAAGATCAAGTTATTGTGTGGGTACATTTTCATTTATGAAGAGTATTACAGCTTCGATACAATCGAAGTTCATTCAATGTTATATTTTTTATTTACAAATTCTTTCGACTACTCATACTACTAATACGCCGTAACAGATTCCCACCCAGCTGACTGATAACCCCAAAAAATTGTTTGTTACCGCGTAGGCAATAGAGAACTGCAAACAGGGTTGCCGCCTTGGTAAGATTTTCTACATTAACAGAGAGTTAAACTATTGTAAATTTTCTCTTTTTGATGTCAGCCTTTATGACAGTGTGATAATAAGTATTCTATCTTGTTTAAAATAAATTATAAATGTACTATGAGGTGAGATTAGGTTTATGGTAGGATGACCAAAATAACCAAATTTCTACGTTACTGTGTAAATATCGTAATACCTTATGATAAAGAAGTCCCTTCTGACTAAAAAAAATATAAATAAATGAAAAAAAATCTTTGAAAAACAAAATTGGCAAACGAATAATTATTAAAAGATAATTATTTTTCAATGCAATGACATATGCACTTTGCAAAGAAACAACAAAAATACAATATTAAAATAATAAATACAAAGTTATTCTGAAAATACTTAAATAAAGGCTTTGCTCAAAGTGGCTACTTATTTTGGCAGGCATCCCACATCTAAACATCACCACTCAATCAGTAATGTTATATCAACTACGTACAATATAGTTACGTATGTAATTAATTACTAAATATTTGCGATTTAAGCGATCAGCTTATCACAGATCAGCAAATATTCCTATATAAGTATTTATAGAAATATACAAAAATATTTGTGAAGTGTTGTTGCTGGCGTCTTATCACGCTTTCTCCCCATCTCTTTCTATTGTTTTGGCGATTTGGTTCAGCGAAGATTTTGTGTTGACTTAATCTATGCACTGTGACTATCAGCTCGGCTGCTGAGTTTCGAATCGTTTTCACAATAAGTTTTGACAGATTCTCGGCACGGTTGATCGCTAACGGATGCCAGTACTTCAATAAGCGTGCTTATAATCCTACCGATACTTAAGCGGGTTATAGTTTAACAAGGTCTAAACTGGTAGAAAGCGGTTGCTAAAAGCTATTCGGAGGTAGTGTTATTACATTGAACTTTCTATAAAGAGTAGGTTCGTTGCATTGTTTGAAAGTGTGACAAGTGATTTAAAAAATAATAAAAAAGTAATAAAAAAATAATAATAAAAAACAAAAACAAAAAAAAAAAATTAGCGGAAGTGAGAGTTTGAACTGCTATGAATTGGAATCTAATTAAAATTTTATTAAAGTCCAGTCGTTTTTAATTTAAGAACCCTGTGGAATATATTTCGGTAAAAGTTGTATTAATAAAGGTTATTTTATAAAACTTTTTGTGTTAACAAATAAAATTTCATAAAATTTTCTAAAGTTTATTATGGGGTCAGTAGGATAATCTGGCCTTTTTTTTGACATTTTTTTTCAAGAAATTTTTATTCTACAATAGAACTTTTTCACATATCATGAGGTATATCGTGGAGTGTATGAACAATTTTTTTTTTGGAATTTTTCAAAGACATCTGTCGGAGAAAGGGCTGGGTGAATGAGATGCGTTTTTTCACTGGCGGACACGATTTCTCACGTTTGGATCATCTGAAACACAAAAACCCTATTTATTCTTAAAATATACGTGAATGGTTATCGTCCCTTATAGAAGCATGAAAAAATTTTGATAAATAAAAAAGTAATTAAGTTTTTCTTATTTTTTCCCCATCTTTCTTACATAAATTCTGTCATAACATTGTCAATAAATTATAACAAATTATGAACCTAGTAGGGACGATAGCCAGGCGTTTTGTGAACATTTAAAAAAAATTAATCAAATCTGTTGAGTAGTTCGACCGGAATCATGTCCGCCAGTTTAAAAAAGCGTGTTTTGAAAAAAACGTGTTTAAAGTTTGAGGTACTGAAAAAGCATACAAAGATGCGCACTCCGAGCGCGCCGAACGGTGAGCAGTATTATTATTTTTGGGCCTTTCTCGAAACCTTCCAATGGTAAAGTGGGTTTCTACATTAATTCTAAGGGTATAAGGGGACAGAAAATGCAAAAAAAAATAATAATTTTAAACAAGATAACCCTACTGACCCCTTAAGGTATCTCCAAATCATGCGTTCTGAAGGCATCAACCGCCTCTTGAAGTCTCGTAAAACGTTGTTCTCCTAGTTTACTTTTTACGTACGAGTATAAATAGAAGTAATTCTGTGCTAAGTCAAGACAATATCGGGTATGACTCATCAAATTTAATATGTTTTGAGTGCTCAAAAATACAGTTTTTTCAGTCGTTGTGGGAGAAGTCGCATTGCCGTAATGAAGAGCGTTCCGGCTCAGAGAGTTGGTTTTCCTGATTTCCTGAAAGACAACTAGCAAAAACATAGTTTTTTAAAAAAAAAACAGGCAACGATTTGTTTGGAAGATTCGAAAAACACTGATGGAGCCTCATCGGCAAAATGTGAATTAAGTCCATCGATGCACTGTCGCAGAGTTAATTCATATGAAAGGTTGAAAGAAATAATATCAATTTTTTGAAATGAGTATTTTAAGTAACTGTAAACAACACAAATAGTTCAAAATATTATGACTATACAATAATGTTGTAAATTGCCAGTTTGCAGCACTATGGTTTACAAATTCCGAAATATAAAAGGCAACCTACGTAGCTGTCGTATTTAATCGACAATTAAATACTTGTTTGGGAAACTTGTTTTATTAGTGAAAATCTCTTCACGAAATTTCTGATATATTATTGTTCAAGACAGTGCTACAGTATCCATATTGTTCAGATCGTAGATTATGGCATAGAGCTACCATGTAATTTAGCCGATGAAGATAAAGATCGCCATTAAAGCAATCCTAACTCCTCGACTTGGAGGTTTTTCACGTCAAACAATGTGGTGTCAAAGAATTATAAAACTTTTTGCGTTTGGCCTATTAAGTTTAAATTTAGTTACACATATAGCTGATATAAGAAATGCATCTGTAAAGGTTATATCCCTTAGGTGCAGCTTTTACATTTTTTCTTGTTACTAATAGGATTTTAACACGTATTGTTTTCATGTCGAAACCCTACAGCACCACCTACCTAATTAATATTTGAATACAAAAATAACATCTTAATGGTTTTTGAAATGTTTTTAAATTTTTATACTTGCAAACGCATACACATACAAACACCGTACACAAATACTAGCACACAGCATCACAAGTTGAACATCACGTGCTTAAATAAATTTATTTAATGATTTCGATTTTCACTTCTCTCCGATAGTCAGCTTCTCGTTCATGCTTTCTCTTTTCAACTGCCTGCATTTGCAACGCTTTAATGTGTTAATAATTCATGTGTGATAGCACTTGTTAATATTTATTATGTTTTATTTCACTAATTAAAACTATGCACTGTATATTTTTGTTATATTTAAAAAAGTATATTTATTATTATATTTTATAAATATTTATAATAAAATCTATAATAAGCCACAATCTACAATAATCGCGATCAAGTTTTAAGCTGCTGCCCAACTTTAATTACAAGCCGATCACGTAAATGGCGTGAACATTAATAACATTCTCATGATACTGAAAATATATACATATGTAAATATGTGCTTACAAACAAGTAAGCGGCGAAAGCAATTTCGCATTCCCGTTGATAAGTAAAACAGCTGATAATACATTCATATACGACCACCATTAACCTGCGTGTGTTGAATGGAAATTTTTAGGGGCTCGCTTGGCAAAAAACTTTCATATTTCATCACACAATTTTTTTTATTTCAAGCAGCTATTAAATAATTTAAATTATTTATGTTCTATGAATGTATGTATGAACTATGAATTTGTTTTCTTTATAGACTTTAGCTTGTGCGTGGGTTAAAGTAAAGAATTCTGATAGGATCACGCGTGTAGTTTGCTTGTGGACAAGTTTTAAAAAAAGTTATTTCAAATATTCTCTAATATAATTACTAATAGTTATAACCAGGCCAGTAAAGAAGAAGAAGTTATAACTAGGTGGGTAGGTACCAAACTAGCTTGAAGCCAAATCTGGAAATATTATAAATGTACAGAGTTTGCAAGGAAACAAATAAAAGTCCGGTGGGGCAATCATATCTGGGCTGTTAGGTAGCGGTTCACAAGAATGGTGGTGTGAGGCGGGGCATTGTCGTGGTGCAACTTCCAATCGGCTGCGATGTCTTGTTGATCATTCGTTTGAGTCTCTTGAGTACTTCCACGCAAATTTTGGCGCTAAGGTTTGTCTAGGAGGAACAAATTCATGGTGGACGATGTCTTTGATGTCAAAAAAGACAATGAGCATCGTTTTCACTTTGGAATTTGCTCATTTTTCGGTCTTCATTAGCGACCTCTTTTCCGGTCTTCTAGAAAGGCCTGGCCACCTTAACTTACCACTTCTTGCTAAAGCAACATCTGGGTAAGCCTGCTTGCAGATTTACCGAGTTTCACTCAGAATTTAATCGCGTACCTCTGCTCTAACGAACGCTGCATTTTCGGCTTGCACCACTCATAGAAATACGTCGCGCGAAAATGTTTGTTCTGACTCTCCAGGTGCCCGGAGACAACTGACAAGCCGCTCTTTCGTTAGCAGGGAACGCCCTCTATCGTATCTAGATGGTGCGTACACGCTCCGAAGTACTGTCGCGGCGGAAGAAAAGCAGCTCTATTATCTTTCCGACAAACCCTGTATTTGTCGCCATTTCATAATTTCTTGATAGACAATGAAATCAATTACTTATGCTAATAGAGCTTATCATAAGAATAAAATTATGATTCGATCATATTGGAAACTATGGGTGATATGGTCTTCAGTAGTCACAATTTCTCATTGAGAAGTTATTGCGGCCAACGTCAGAAAGATTCGATCTACGATATGTTTAGGCTTTCAATCCACTGTAGTATTATCGGAGAGACGTTGTTATGGCTCACAAGTTCCTTCTTCTTCACTTCCGGTCTATAATTGACTTGTTTCACTGAAGTAGTATACTAAACAAAACAGTTGGCAGAGTAATAGTTCTAATTCTAATGTTGTATGTTATGAACAAAAGGTCTTTCAACGGAACTTAAACCATAACTTTTTAATGTTAACCTCTGACTTTCCGTATCCTGTGTTGGAAATGGCCAGGAAGCTTTAAATTCTCACTCATCAGATCTCTATGTAAGTCACTCACTTTTAACTTAAATTCGAACAGTAGGTTGGCTGCTCTTTAGCGGCCGATACCATTGATATTTCCCTCCAGCTTGGAATCAACCTCGTGAATACCGTAGTACACCTCGTTGGTTTAAATCTCACTACTGAGTTAAATATGGTAGCATTAGCTGCAAGCTTAAAGCTACATATAACACTGATTGTTGGTCTTCCCTCTCTTATATGTATTAGGCGAGTTTTAGGCACTATCTGGCATTCCACCATCGATGGCTCTGTAAACAAAATAGATATTTTTAAGCAGAAAGTAAACCTCGAAAACCACAGATCACCCACGATCCTTATCATTTTAAGATTTCAATATTTGCTTTTCACTTACAAGCTTTCTGAGAGTGCTTAAAAGCATCTGAAAAATGTATTTTTCTCACTTTTTTCCCTCATTTCCTCTCATGTCTAGTGAAATAGGATGATTTCGTTTACTTTTAGTGCCATTATGTTAGCACACTACTGTGGCTTAACCAAAAAAAGGAGGAAATTTGAATGTATAGTATAATATATATATAGATGTGTTTGTGTATAATAATAACCCAATAAAATATACATAAATGTCATTTGCTATAAACACAGATTACTTTCGCACTTTCACTTTGGAGCAAATTGCTATTGAATAAGCGTTGCCACCCACAAAAACGCAGCTCAATTTTCACGTGCTTCAGAAAAACAACACTCAAAGTCTCCAAAGACATACACACTTCTATACATACACACAAATATATGTAAAACCACAGCTAACCAGTCGCATTCATTTTCATTGCAGAAATAAAACGCGAGGAGGAAGTATACACCGTGATAAGTGCAACACCAACAATAAAAAGTCATAGGAAAAATCAACAGAAATTATTTTTCTTAAAAAAAGGCGCAGAAAAACTTAGTAAAGCAATGTCAAATTGGCAAGCGATTGCATCGAGCAGAGAGTAGTAATTGCATTTTGAGTAGCACGCGGTGGAAATTGAACAATTGCCAGCCACAACAGCAGCAGCATCAACAACAGCACCGCCAATTGAGTGCAAATTGCGTGCCAACAACACGTTGCACAGACAACCAGCCATCACTTGCAGTTTTAACGGTTTAATTTTAAATACATACTGCTGGTGAGGAGCAAAAGCAACAGACTGATTTGAAAGGCGCTTCCTTGCGCTTTCACCAAACCAAAGGCAAGAGCTTAACTGCACGCAAACACAAAGACACATTCCAATCGCTGATTTCTTCCTTAAGTAGTTCGTACTAAACACAAATATGGTGCATGCACCGGCACGTAAAAATAATAAAAACTCAAATGGCAATTGTGATTTGGTGGAGGATGTACTGACACCGGTGCCACCAGATGGCGGCTGGGGTTGGATGGTCGTTTTTGGATCGTTTATGATACACATCATCAGTAAGTAGAAATTTATTTTTACAGCTAAATCTAGAATTAATAGAGCGTCCGTTTAATAGAACTTTCACTTTATTTATGATACCTGAAATGTATCTGTTAAGGGGGTATTCTGTTCCAGACATCAAATTTTGGGCAGTTTTTTGAATTTTATTTAAAAAAAACCAAAAATATTTTTACTATCCATTTTTTTATGGTGTTTTTATTGATATCTTAAGAATACAGAAAAAAAATTTTACAAAAAAATATTAATTATTAGTAGCTGTATTCAATACTCTAAGCGATAGAAAAAATATTAAAAATATTTGCGGGTAAGTGAACTCGCGGCTGGCTCGAATATATTCCAGCGGAGAGTTATAGTTGTCGACCATTTTTTGCAGCGCTTAGGCCCGTTAGTAATCGCTATCAAAACGACCTCCTGCGAAAAAAGTATTACCTGATTGAAAACGACATATCAAAAAAATTACTTTAATCGGTCATCCGCAATTTTGAATTTAACTCACTCAATCCGAAACGGCGAATTGAAAACGGAAAGAAGGCATTATTTTTTAAACGAGTTGGTTGTTCGATTTACAACTCTCTATGATCTGCTAAACGTCTGTAAATATTTGAAGTACAAAAGTGTTCAATTTAGTTCTACAGCAGAAGCTCATATAGTACATTGGGTAGTCGAAATAGTCTTTTCGCATTTAGGCAATAAATGTTGACGGAAATTGCATATATTACAGATTCAATAAATTAGAACAACTTTACCAATTTTCTGTTTGATTTCCAAATAAGTCAAAAGTATGAGTCGAACATTATAACCCTATCTAACTTAAACAGCACAGAGTTGGTATATTGGTAAATGTATTATAAGAACGAAGCTCTTTGAGCCAATCACAAATTTGTTGAAGAAGCTAATGTAAGTTTCGGGATATGTCTCATAGTTCGCCGATAGTATGACCTCAAAAAATCTGAATAATGGAGAAGAAAGTGCCTGGATGTTTCCACCTCACCTACTTCCATACAACTTTAACTGTAACTTTTGCGACCGACTGAATTTTCAGCTTTACAACGTGAACTCCAATTGAAAAATAGACCGGCAAGATCTCGCAGCCGCTCAGTGGCTCAACTAACTCCTGCTAAGCGCACACGAGGGCCGCAGATCCAGTGCTAGAACGTACGACGCCCACTCTAATGTGAGCGGGGTTAGGGTGCTCTCTCTTTTAGGCTCATCCCAAATGAGCTGTTAATGAAGTAGTTTTTACTATATCCACTCCTTGACTAGTTTTGAGCGCACAGATTCCAAGCTCAACGCTAGTATTGCCGCTCTGCTGCCGCTTCTGCTCTTTTCTGCTGAAATCTTTGCTGGCTAAGGTATCATCAATTACCTAATAATACCTTTATATTCTTCTTTTATCTCCCTTTTTCCCTCTGTATTGAAATTGAACCATCTCACAGAAGTCACCATATTACCAACCATTACTTTTCTACTATGGACAATTTTTTCGAAAGTTAGGATCCCAAATTAAAAGTTTGGTGAAACTAATTGATAAACTTTAAGGATTTGAAGTAAATATTGCCAGCTGTTGTCTGTATCATATCAAGACGCAAGCAAAATGAGTACTTCAGAACTGTAGAAGTGAACAAGAAAGAGTTTCATCCAGCAGTTATTTTAACTTTTTGATTCATATGCTTTAAACTTACGGCATCTTCCATAAAGCCAGTGCGTATGAGTAACTACTTGTGTTATATGTCATTTCGTTGCCTTAAGTAAATAGAAGTGAACCAAAAGATATCTATAAAATGTTTACAAAATGTAAACAATAGAATAGCGAGTTACAAGTATGTTGACTTATATATATACAAATATTTGTATTTATTCAATTGACTTCATCGTCTCAATGCTTATTTACTTTTCGCACTAACTTTGTCTTAGCAAAGCTATTGAGCTGTAATCGCTTAGTTAATCCTCTTACTCATGTGTAATCATTTGTTTACATGCACTAGTTAGGCGCTTTGACATGCTTTGCTTATTAGCCTTCGTTCATATTATTTTTTCTATCGCGCGACTGATTGCAATTTCCAGTTAAGTGTGTCAATGAGAACAGGAAAATAAATTTAATTGTTTTATTGTCCAACGATTTATGATTATAGCGATATCCAGTGTAATTTGGCAGCACTAAAGAAGACTAAAAAAAAATTTTTTAATAAATTGGTTTTTAAAATATTTTTTATAGCCTGTTGAAAATTTTAACTGTCAAAACTTATCCTCCAAAATCGTTTCCCGATTGATCTTAATACCAAATTAATATCTTTGAAATTTAAATTGACAATTACTTGTCTAATATTTGTGCTATAATTAAGTCACTAAATCGCCCATTTTGATAAGAAAATGAAATTTTAAACTCATAATTATTGTTGTTACCGTTGTATTAATTCAAAAATATATATTCTAGTACAAAAATCTTCACTTATCAATTGATAGGTAATCAAACCTTCAAGGAATATTAGTCACAAACATTTTAACGTATCTGTAAAACTATGGACACCAGGTGTTGTAAATAATTAAGTTGAAATACACAAACCAAATGGTCAAAACAAAAGTAATTTATGAACACTAATTGAAGTCAGACGATTACGTCATCAAATTAACAAGCTTTAAAAAATACAAATTTCTCTGCTAGCTCTAAATAACTATTTCTTTTTAATAATTAGTATGATAATCAAAATAAAAACAACTGTTTTTATAATACTAATACATTTTTGTAAAAAACCTCTTATTAAAAATTTCCCTCCGAACTCTCAATACTCGCGATTTGTCTCAATATCTCACGCTCTTTCACAATATCTTCTTGTTTGATCAGCTAAGTAACATATTTTCTAATATATGTAAACAAAAGTTTCATAACTTTTGATATCAATCGATAATAATATCAAAAGTTTCCAGCATGAAGCATTAGTTAGGATCATTTCAGCAACTATCAAGTGTCAACAATTATTGAATTGGAAACAATGTACACTAGAGCGGGTCGATTTTTGACATAAAATCATAAAATCGCGTATACGGAACATGTGCTGAAAAACTTTGACTAGCAGACTATGGGTCAGAAACTAGTTCTGAGCCCGCGTTTTTAAGACGAAATTTAAAAAATCTGAATAATCTGTTGTATGAGAAATATGTCATATAGTTGTCCGATCCGGCAGATTCCGACAAATGATCAAAAGAATATCAAAATACAACTACGTATTAAATTTCATGCAGATATCTCAAAAACTGGCGAACAAAATTTCATGATCCCTGAAACAGTTCGCCTTAAAATCCGCTGGCTCGAAACTGGTTATAGACTCTTAGTCGTTCAGAATGATGCCTAGAACATTTCTCACATACGCGATTTTCCTATTTTTTTGGCTCCCCGTAAATAGACCCGCTCTAAAGCCCACACTCGCTCAATACATATTTGTAATAACAAAACTTTGTGTGAATTGATAACATAAATTATCATTTCCGCCACTAAAACCTTCTTGAACTATTAACAGTTAGAAACAAATATGCTACTCGTAATGAACATGATAAGTAACTATAATGTCGATACATACAGACAAGTGATAAGTCGCGTGCAAGATATGTGTCACGCGATAACAAATCGTTAAGTACAATAAATACTGGCAAATGGATTTATCACATCACACATTTAAATTCACATATTAGGGGTGTAACTGTTTCTATATTTCTTTTTAAAATAAACATAAATTAAAAAATAAAAATATTATCACATGTCATAAGTAAAAATATAAAATATAAAAAAATATAACTTCAAATATATCCCTCAACGCAATTATTTGTGCTAATTTTAAACTAAAAAAAAAAAAAAATATATTTAAATATGTACATACAATTCAAGTAGCACTTGACCGCTTTCACTGTTCAAGTGTTTTGTTTCTGTGGTTTTTTTAACATAAAGACTTCGTAAAAAAATTTAATTTTTGTCGAAATCTGAAGTGCTCCAATCTACTGACAACTAAATATTTTAATTGATTTGTTTTGAGTTCAAAGGTTTATATTATATTTGTTTATATTTTTTTATAATGTCGTAAAAGCTGCCAATTAAAAAGTTCCTGCTTGAAAACGAAACAATTGAAAAAACCGCAGAAAACTGGTTACAATACTTCAAGATCGTTTGTTTATTTCATCATCCGTTGTCAAGTCCATTCTCAGGTACTGCCGGCTTAAGGTCAATAGGAGTAGGCTATATATAGATCATTATTAAACAATTAACATATAAATAAAATTTTATTGGTTGAATTTTTGTTTGAAAATTTTAATTCTATATTTTTGGCAAATTAAAAGTTCATAATTTTTTAAACCCTAACAACATTTATTGTGTTCATTCGACGACGGGGATTTCTTCCCAGCGAGCATTCTTTTGAGATCTAGAGCAGGAAATAGTCGCAGGGGTCAGACGTGGAGAATACATACGGTGAATGCGGAAGCAATTCGAAACCCAATTCATAGTTCATAATTTTTCCATCATTTTCACTGACTTGTAACACGTTTTTTTGCTGTTTCCGTCTTTCAAGCGGTCTAATAACGCTAGTTCTTTCTTTTTGAAGATACGAGATATGACAATTAAGTAATGAGACTGATTCCATAAAAACCGTATATTTGAAAATTATTCTACAACTCTGACATCCCCTTCAAAGTAGTCTCCCTGGACAGCTATACAGGGATTCCAGCGCGTTTTCCATGCTTCGTAACATTTCTGGAACGCTTCGACTTGGATGTCCGCAAGTACCCTCGTCACGACCGCCTGGATGTCCGTAATCGACTCAAAATGAGTTTCTTTGACCACCGATTTCTGGTCTCCCACTCCGCGCCTCGTCTTCCACGCTTTCACGCCCCTCCTTAAACGCTTTGTGCCATCGAAACACCTGGGCACGACTAAGAGCACTATCACCATACACTCTTACAATTTTAGGGGTACGTTTCCGAAGCTGTTTCGCCCAATGAGGCGCAAAATTTTATTGTGACGCGTTGCTCTTGATTTCGTTTTTCCATTTTCGTGACGACCACTACAATCACACGTCTACTCAACTTGACGCAGCAGGCGAACTAAACAAGCTAGAGCGATGGTACATATATCAATAGAGAGGGGAGGGATGCCGAAAAAAAGGGAATTTCAAGGTCATAAGTTTACCACAAGCGCGGCAATAAACTCAGTCTCATTACTTAATTGTCAAACCTCGTAGTCAGTAAATAATAATACAGACGGCATAACTGAGTGGCGTTTTTCCACGCTTTGAAGCGGGTTCATCATATGAAGTTCAATCGGAAGACTGTCGATTATACTTCGGAGTGAAATGATGGAGTCATGTCTCATTCATCGTCATATATCGACATAAAAATTTGTTTTTTTTTTAAGCTTCGACATCTCGAAATATTGCACCGAATCAGCAATTCGTCGTTTTTGGTCAAAACTGAACCCACTTTGCCCAGAGCTTTCTTGTATGGTGAATGATATGAAGAACACATTCAGTCGGTATCTTTAGAGTAAAATCTTCACTTTACTGTCGTTTAAAATTATTTTGTGGATTTTTTTTTTGATATTTTCGGATAATTGTTAATTCTATAGCAATCTGGAGCTTGGTAAAAAGCAACGATCGTACTCAACGGGTCTCGTATTGAGTAGCCGTTGAGAGACCACATCTTCAAAGTACTGTAAAATGGCAGATCACTCCTTAATATTAGGTAGTCGAAAAACTCTTTTCTTTTTGTCAATAGATGTCGTTGCAGTCTAATATTGATGGTCTTACAGCTGATTCAGTTTACATTTTTTTACTGGAATCTTATATGAAGTCTTTTGCAGCTTTATTATATTATATAAACTAATATTTTACCTTTCAAATTCCCTTTTTTCTTACAGCCGATGGCATGACATATTCGTTTGGTCTCTTTTATGATGAGTTCCTTACCTACTTCAATGAAGGTTCAGGCTATACGGCCTGGATCGTGTCCATTATGGTGGGCGTTACATATGCGTCAGGTGAGTACTGTTATACTAAACTTTCCGAAATTTAGAAGAAAATGTATTATATTCCCTATATATTAATATGTTTCCTTGATTCACAGGTCCCATCTCGTCATCGTTTGTCAATCGCTACGGCTGCCGAGCGGTCACCATAGCCGGCGCAATATTTGCCGCCGCCTGCATTGTGGCCAGTATCTTCGCGCAGAATGTGCTCACACTCATATTTACAATTGGTATTGGCACAGGTTTCGGACTGGGTCTCATCTATCTGCCAGCCATTGTAAGTGTGACGACGTGGTTTGAGGCGAGACGTTCGCTTGCCACCGGCATTGCCGTGTGTGGTTCCGGTTTCGGTACATTCGTATTTGCGCCGCTCACCGAACATCTGATCGGTTCGTTCGGTTGGCGTGGCGCTATGCTCATCATCGGCGGTATTGTGCTGAATTGTATACTATTCGGTGCGCTCTTCCGACCCTTGGAACCGCCAAAACCTTCGAAAGCGCAGAAAGGTGATATTATCGACAATAATACAACAATTGCTGAGCTGAAGCCATTGAAGTCGGGCAAACCGGAGGGTGATCAATATTTACAGTTGCCGCAACGTGCCGACGCGGCTTTGTGTCGCTCGAACAGCGTGGGACACGGCTTCAATAGCAACAATGTAAGTGTGTGAGGGAGTTAAAAATATTTCTAAATTTTTGATTGTCGGTAAATTTAGTGGTTTCAGTTTACTTTTTAAGAAAATTTCTCTACATATTATTCTAATTGGTTTCTATTCTATTCTCGTCGTTTACGGTGCGCGTGCGCGCGTCTCCAACTCACAACAACAACAACATAACCACATAAACACACTCAGTTGCGACAGCAGCTGCGTCCCTCGTTGGCGCATTGCCGGATGCTCTCGCTCGACTTGACCATGCTGTTAGCGCAAGTAAAATGTAGTTCGTTCCCAACACTTAACGCTGATTCCCAAACAATCGAAACAGACCTTACTGCACTCCTGTTATATACAAATGTATGTGCCCCACCCAGCACGCTCGCAATTTACAAATTAATACAAACAAATATACATAATCGTACAACCTCTCTTTCTCTCTGCACGCCATCCAAGCACGCTGTGATATCTTTATGAAAACCTCACCCACAAGCAAAGCTTGCACCCTTAAGGGGGTCTAGTACGCATATATCTATTTATCCAAATGCTAACACTCCCCACCCTCCAACCCATGTGTTTGTTGTGTTTTCTCTATATCCCCACTTGACGTTTGTTTCTTTTCCTTTTTGTTTATCACGCGCTTATTGTGGCTAGAAACTAACTCTCTGCTCTTCTTCATATACATGTGTGACACTAGAACAATCAGGCTGTGAGCAATGGCGCTAATGGCAAGATCGCAGCTTCAACAATCACACAAAGCACGAGCAGCACGGATATGGTGCGTCATCGCAGTCAGCCGCATTTAGATCAGTTGACGCCACCGCATGAGAATTGGGGCAGTGGCACCATGTATCGGCCGGATATCTTGTATCAGGTAGGCACATACACTAAACACTCTTGTATGATATTATTTACATAATTGTTTTTATGCTTCTAGGGCTCCATCCTCAACATACCGGAGTATACAGCCTCACGTCAAGATCTTTCTAGCACCGGCATGATGAAGCGTTATGGTTCGGTGCGCCACAGTGTGCGCGGCAGTCAAAATGATGTGAGTAGCAATCCGTATAATGCTTTTATTTAGTTTATATTAGCATTTACATAAATATTTCGACACATAAGAGACTTTTACATTTTTACTGGTTATAGTAAATTTATTAATTCAATCTGGTAGCCAAAACTTATAAGAATACTCTTGCACGTAATTCCTTAGTAGAAAAGAGAACAGTCCCAGTAATTGTAGTAAGATAAATATGATCACGATTCGCACGTAGATGGGCGTTTCCCAAGATAGACCGATGCTGAACGGAAACATTTCACTATTATAATTTCTTTGAAACTCTTTTTTATGTAAATATTTCTAATTTTAAAGAAATTTATATTATTTCATTATCTTTTTTTTATTTTTATAATTTTTATTTTTGATCTTTGACGTTCACTTACAAATTCCTTGCCACTTTTTAAAAAATCGTATATCACCCAGTAGAATTTTCAGCGATGAGGTTGTATATTCTCCCAAAAAAATTGTTTTAATTCTGGTTAATACTCAACGTGCTTCTTCTTTTCTGTTGGAGTGGACACCGCTTACGTGTTTAAAGCCGAGTTTATAAAGGCGCGCCAGTCGTTCTTCCTTTTCGTTAGAAAGTGTAGCCAAGCCCTTCTCCACCTGGTCTTTTCAACGGAGTAGAGGTCTTCCTCTGTTTTTTCCGGCGGATACTGCGTCGAATACTTTCAGAGCTAGAGCGTTTTCGTCCATACGAGCGACATAACCTAGCCAGCTTAGGCGCTGTCTCTTAATTAGCCAAACTATGTCAATGTCGTCGTATATCTCGTACAGCTTATCGATCCATCGACTGATATATTCGTCGTTGCCAATGCGCAAAGAGCCATAAATCCGCAGAATATTTCTCTCAAAACTCGCAACGTCGACTCATCCGTTATTGACATCGTCCATGCCTTTGCACCATATAGCAGGACGGGAATTATGAGTGACTTGTAGAGTTTGGTTTTTGTTCGTCGAGAGAGGGGACTTTACTTCTCAATTATTAAATAAATTAATTCTACGTTGCATTTCAGTCTGACAGTATTGTTGATGTTAATACTTGTAACCAGCAGACGAAATTATCCACGACTTCGAAGTTATGACAGTCAACAGTGACGTGGAATTATAGTCGCGAGTGCGACCACTGTTTGTTTGATGACAGGAGATATTTCGCCTTGCCATCGTTCACTACCAGACTCATTTCGTTTGATTCCTAATCCAACGGCACGGTTGTTGAGGCCAATGGTATCAATAACATCGCCGTACACTCTTATAGAAGATTGTAATTTCTTTATTGAGATCTGTGATTCATTTTCTCCAAGAGCAGATTGATGAAGTCGCACGATAGGGAGTCGCCTTGTCTGAAACCTTATTTGGTATCAAACTGAAACTGCTCAACGTCAGTTTACACAGCCGTATTTGTTTTGCGGATATACCAAATTCAGACATCGCGCCATAAAGGCAACTCCTTTACGTGCTGTCGAAAGCAGCTTTGAAATCGACGAAAGTATCTTCGCCACTGTATGAGAATATCTCGTTCGGCAATCCATCGAACCCCGCCGCTTTGCTGTTCTTCTGACGGATAATAGTTATTCGCACTTTTTCAAGGTCCGGCAATGGAACATCTGCTCCATTGTCATCGATTAGGGAATCGGGTTCGCCTTCTCCTGGCGTTATGCTTTCATTGCCATTCAGCAGGCTGGAGAAGTGATCCCTTCATAATTTCAGTATGCTATGGGCATGAGATACAAGATCGCCTCCATCGAGTCAAGTTTATCCCTAAATCACATAGGAGAGATCATTTTATTCCAGGATTGGCAATTGTGGAGATTATACCTCCCACTGTAAAGAACTTTCCACTTATCTTCGCATTGTGGAACAAAAATCTGTCAACAAGCTATGAGTTTTCATTCACAATGATCCGCACCTGATTGCGTCGGTTAAGAAATATTGTTAGAAATGTATATCTTCCAAAATATCTAATAATGGAGCAATTCACACTCCTACTTATACTTTTTCTTCCGTTTTCTTCTACCATCTCTTCATTATATATGTTTATTTGAGAGTAAAAATTATATTTGTCTTTAACGAGTAACAATGGGCGTTCTTCTATAATTCATTATAAATATGTATATTTATCAAAAGAGGATACTAGGAACTTTTCAAAACTCGTAAAAACCCCATTTTAACTATCCAAAATTACGATAGAACTTTTCCGTGTTCTTACAGTTTCCAAAATATTCAAGTAGAAGGAAACGTTCTAGGTCCCTATGAATACAAATATCAACACTAACATCATGCTGGATTCATATTCCAAAAGTAGGTAGTACGTATATAGTTCAATGTCTCATATCATACAGGGTGTCCAAAAATTAACGCTAGACTTAAATTTGCCGCTAGTTTTTTATAGTTGACGAAATTAAAACACTATTCCCACCATATTTTGTATCAAAAGCTTTCATTATTTTTGAAATATTGTTCAACAGTGAAGACACGTTGTTCTATCTGAACCGGCTGATTTCTACAAAGCCTAAACTGTCAGCTGTCGATTTTATTTAAATCGTTGCGTAAATTTGAAATAGCCTTTATTTATATTTCGGGTAGCAACTTATTATATATATTCCAGAGGAAATTTCAAAAATGGTTAAAATATTTTGTGACAAAAAAGTACCTGGAAATTATAAATTCAACTTAAACAATTTTAGTTATTAGTCAATATTTATGTTGTCGCCTTTAAAGTAAGCCCCACCAGATGTAATACACTTATGTTAACGATTTTTCCAGCCCTCGAAACACTTTTCGTAAGCACTTTTTTTTAAATAACATTTACTTGAGGTATTTTATTACCTTTTTATAGTATATGTTAGATACCATTGCTAATTCTCAAAGATTGCGATCACACTTCGATTCCTAAGGACAATCCTTTGTGAATTCCAAAAACTCTTTTAGGTGGATATGATGTATTACAAAAACTTCTTGAACTCATCAAAATTTCGCTTATTTCCATTCTTACCAGTGTATTTATAAGCTGCGTTATCCCAAATATTTATTTTTTATTTTTTTTATATCTTAAAAAGTATACTAAAAATTAATGTGCATAATTTTTTATATAATTATTTAATATTTTTCTACCAGTTTTTTTTTTATTTTGACTAACTACCAGCAGTGCTATAAAAATCATTCCTCATAAGTCATTTAGAAAACAATTATTTACTAATTATTACGAAAATTTTATAACTATAAATTTAAGACTTTTTTTTACAAAATTTAATCTTTTAATAATAAAGTAATTTGCACTAAAAGAAATCAATAACGAGATGCAAACACCCCAAAAAATATAAAATTTAGTCTTCATAGAGGTAAAAATGATTCCAAAAGTCATATATAAGTTAATGTATGTTATACAAGTACGCAAGAGTCTTTAGATACTTTAGTAACTGATGTCAAATACTTATTGTGCAGTAGGTCCTTCAATATAATTGAGCAAAAAGCCATAAAGCCATCGCAAAATGTAGTAGACTATAATTGCACGCAGAATATTATATACCCAACGCTTGCTGGAAGAGAAAAAATCAGGAGGTCCTATCAAAATACAAGCAATAATTAACGACTTACATTCTCAATCTCTTCTGCGCAATCGGAATGGTATTTGGATTCTCATTGAGCAAGTGTTCACGAATCGAAAAAATCATAGTAGTACAAATGTCAAGAAGTCCCTCGTCGGTTTTGGCACGCGTGATATCGGGCAAAAGATCGAATTCGGTGCTACAAGTGAAGGTTGACAATAGGAAACAGAAAATTTTTGAAAGCACAACACCACAAATATAGCACTTAGGTATTAAATATTGGATTTGTTTTTAGAAATACGATCTGTTTTTTCTACCTTATACCTCCGCCCAAACTTACCCCTTCGTTGCCTCCGTCATCTCTTCTATATGTGTCATGCCCGGACTATCGTAGGTGTTGAAGAGAAATGGTTTCATAACCTCTAAAGAGATATACGCCTTACGTACAATACCCATAAGTACCGGTTTGCGTCCAGTAAGCATGATTAGACCGTCCGCCAGCAAAGCAGGCAGTATTTGCTTGGTGAATACCTAGATATAGAGCATTCAAAAAATATATAAACGTACATAAATATGTATACCCTTTTCATACCAAAAATTTGTAGACAAAACGACTATCCGTGTAATGACAAGTGGGCAACATGAAATTCTTTTCAAACGCCGCCTCATACCACAGGCCACCTTCCATAACCTGGCACATCTGAAAGAAGGTGTGACTTGACAGTTTCGATGATGAGGACATATAAATGGGCGCTTCAGCAATTGTTCTGTAAAATATAGTTTGGGTTTTAGGTTGGGTTTTCTTAATTTTTTTTTTTTGAATTTTTTCGAAATTACTTTTTCTGCGCATATTCGTTGCCGGCGCGTGCGGCATAGTACAGCATTGTTTTGATGCCGATATCTTGTGGTGTGATGTCAAAACGTGTTGAAAACGATAAGAAGACTGTTTTTAGTATGCCAGCGCCAACGAGTACGAAGAGACCCATAGCACCCATCAAGGTCGGTGGATAACCGGGTATGGGTTCGGAGAGGGCATGAAGCACTATAATTTTTATTTTTTGTAAAAAATAATATTTTGTAAATTTTTTTTTGTTTTTTATCGAGATGATTTTATCGAAGAAAAATCAATTACTTTCGATAATTAGTAGTCATAAAGGCGATAATAGTGAACATATACTATACTAATGGTAAATATTGGGCATTTGGTGCCTTTGAAACAGATAATTACTATCCATCTAACATAAATCTCAATTTAGTAAAAAATATGAAAAAATAATCTCTTATTTAACTAGTCGATTTCCTGAACCAATATATACAAATTCCGAAGTTATCATTATTCGATTAATCGATAAATATTAAGCTTACGCACATACTTCGTATTTATTTTAAAGTCAATGCCTCACCTATAGACGGTCTATATATAGCAACCGGCAAACGTTCGCGAAAGTCATTGACCACACTCTCGGCGAGATTCTTCGTGAAAGTGTAAGTGTTCGGGAAGCCAACTGTAAGCCTAGAATGAAATGCATTTACAACAAAAAAAGGCTTCCATAAAGTTTAACATTCTCAAGAAAACCTACTTCTTTGTTAAATAATCCAAAGTATCTCGCTTGCTATCATCCTGCAAGAGTTTCAAGCACATACGCCAATCTAACGGTGAATCGTAAAGCTGAAAATGTAAAAAGTACGCTCACTCATCCTACGTGCAACCTTTAACCCACCACATACCTTCGGTTCGACGCGCTTCAAGTAGGGATTGCTGTAGAACGTTGAGACATGCATGAACATTTTCAAGTTCTTCAGCTGCTCAGCGAACAGCAAAGCCTCATAAGTGGCGCCCACATTTAGCTTCAAAGCAACGGGTAACGGTTCATCAAAGCGCACAGTCGCCGCGCAATGAAAAACGACCGAAACGTTAGACATTAGAGCAATATGTTCTGCTGAAATACCCAATTTCGGTAATGCTGCATCGCCTGGTATCGGTATCAGCCGCTCGAATATATGTGGCTTCGTGGCGTGCAATACTTTGAAGATCTAAGAAAGTGGAGTGGAGAATATTCAAACTTTATTTGGATATACTTATTGACGATGCGCAAACCTTCGCCTGCTTTAGTTTCTCTAAACGTTGCTCCACACTGAGATTCTTCTTGGTACGCAACAGTATGTAGACTTTTCGCACATCGCAGGAGCGTAACAATTTCTCAATCAAAGCTTTGCCAACGGCGCCTAGTTTATTTGTTTTAAGTATTTTTTAAATAAAAAAAAAATGTATTTTTATTTAAAACATTTTGAGCCGAGTTTACATTGTTTCGTGCTTCTTCACTTACCCGAGCCGCCAGTCACAAATATCTCCGTATCCTTGTAGAATTCGTGTATCATTTTGAAATATTGTATTATCTCCCCACTTTTCCGAAGACTTGTCTAAAATTCCTAAAATGCTTACTAACTATGCTCCTGTGGCAACTTGAAATACTTTTTGGTATCCTTATTCGTTTTTTACTTTGTATTTTTCCTTTCCTTGCTGCTTACTACCACGCACTTGGAGCTCTCTACCAGTACTATCCCTCAAGCTTCGAATAAAGTAATTGCCGAACCCCGAATCAAGCGTACAACGTACGTTTCGAAATATTTGCATTTTATATTTTACATTATCTCTGATAAAATTGTATTGCTTTTGCTTTTTTGAAAGTACGAAGGTTCACGTTCAAGTGTAATATTCAACTTCGTTGGTCTTTATTTAGGTATAATTCCAATAGCATGCATATAAATTATTTATTTCCGTTTTTATTTTAGTCTAGGCGAATTAAAAATTGACTTTTTGTTTTTATATACAGACGTACATTCTTCTTCAGCTAAATAATTTTGGCATAAATTAGCAATAGTAAAATACTAAACATTTGGTTGCCTTTAAATTGCATAATAAATATGTCAGCTGCGTCAATTTCGTGTAATTGAGAAAGGAGTGCATATGTAAACATATTTTGCCGTATGGGAATGAAATAATTTATGTATGTAATTGGGTTACTTACATACATTATGTAAATTATGTATAGAAAAAACTTCAAAATTTGTTTTTAAGCTTAATTTTAGAAATACATCTCCAAAATTTGAACATACCTTCACATACTACCAAAAAAAGTTTAATAAAACAAATGTTTCAAAGTCTCCAAAAGAGTAGAGATTTTTAAAGTCTACAATTCACATAATTTAATGTAAAATTGTATTATGAAATGTTTTAAAAGTATTTCTCAGTTTCGAAAAGTTGCAAAAGTCTCCAGTTTGTAGAGCCCTGTTTGTACGTTCAATTATAAAAATATATATTAAGACAAATACAGACATACACATTTAATAAAAGAAAAAATAATTAAACATTTGTTTGGAAACTTGATATTTTTGATCTGTTAAGTAAAAGTTATTTTTGAAAGTCTCCAAAACCTGTAGAGAGTTTCAAAATCTACAAAATACTTAATTATAAAAGTTACCATACCATTTAATTGCTACTCACCAAAATCCACAAGTCTCCAAAAAGTGGAGAGTTTTGAAAAACGTTTTAATAGCATTAATGCACTTCATATATATTATCATACAATATTTTACCTTTTATATGCATTGTTTACAAAAACATCTAAGGCAGAAAAACTTTACTTTGAAATAAAGGGTGATTTTTTAAGAGCTTGATAACTTTTTTTAAAAAAAAAACGCATAAAATTTGCAAAATCTCATCGGTTCTTTATTTGAAACGTTAGATTGGTTCATGACATTTACTTTTTGAAGATAATTTCATTTAAATGTTGACCGCGGCTGCGTCTTAGGTGGTCCATTCGGAAAGTCCAATTTTGGGCAACTTTTTCGAGCATTTCGGCCGGAATAGCCCGAATTTCTTCGGAAATGTTGTCTTCCAAAGCTGGAATAGTTGCTGGCTTATTTCTGTAGACTTTAGACTTGACGTAGCCCCACAAAAAATAGTCTAAAGGCGTTAAATCGCATGATCTTGGTGGCCAACTTACGGGTCCATTTCTTGAGATGAATTGTTGTCCGAAGTTTTCCCTCAAAATGGCCATAGAATCGCGAGCTGTGTGGCATGTAGCGCCATCTTGTTGAAACCACATGTCAACCAAGTTCAGTTCTTCCATTTTTGGCAACAAAAACTTTGTTAGCATCGAACGATAGCGATCGCCATTCACCGTAACGTTGCGTCCAACAGCATCTTTGAAAAAATACGGTCAATGATTCCACCAGCGTACAAACCACACCAAACAGTGCATTTTTCGGGATGCATGGGCAGTTCTTGAACGGCTTCTGGTTGCTCTTCACCCCAAATGCGGCAATTTTGCTTATTTACGTAGCCATTCAACCAGAAATGAGCCTCATCGCTGAACAAAATTTGTCGATAAAACACATTTCGAACCGAACACTGATTTTGGTAATAAAATTCAATGATTTGCAAGCGTTGCTCATTAGTAAGTCTATTCATGATGAAATGTCAAAGCATACTGAGCATCTTTCTCTTTGACACCATGTCTGAAATCCCACGTGATCTGTCAAATACTAATGCATGAAAATCCTAACCTCAAAAAAATCACCCGTTATTTATTTTCATTATTAATCAATTTGTTATGAATTAATCGAATTTTCTACAATCTTGTTTACAGGTAAGAATAAAATGTTGCGGCTGCATCAGCTGCTCCCAAGAGACCCACGACACTTTCGTCGAAATGATGAATTTCTCGTTGCTAAAAGATGCCGTCTTCATGGTGTTTGCACTGTCGAACTTCTTCACCAGCATCGGCTTCAATGTGCCCTACATTTACATAGTGGCCCAAGCCAAAACGCTCGACATCAGCAGCGCACAGTCCAGTTACCTGATTGCCACAATCGGTGTGGCCAACACCGTGGGTCGCATAGTGCTCGGCTACTTGGCGGACAAGCCATGGGTCAACCGTTTGTGGGTGTACAATGCCTGTCTGACAGTGTGCGGCATCTGTAAGTGCACAAAAAGAAATTATTAAATTGAGTAGGACTTTAGCATTCATTTAATTGCAGGCACTGCGCTATCACCGCTCTGCAGCGGCTTTTATACGCTCGCTGCTTATTGTGCCGCTTTCGGTTTCACCATCGGCGCCTACGTGGGCCTAACCTCGGTGATATTGGTCGATCTGCTCGGCTTGGAGAAACTGACTAACGCTTTCGGCTTGCTGCTACTCTTCCAGGGTATCGCCTCATTCATAGGGCCACCAATTGGCGGTAGGTCAAATATAATATTTTGTTTGATTTTTTATTTTTATTTGAATTTATTCTTTATTAATATATTTTTTTATTAAAATATTTCTTTCTGCATTTCAGGCTGGATGTATGACATCACCAATTCATATGGGCCCGCCTTCCTCATGGCCGGCATCACAATCGCCATCAGCGGTCTTATGCTCTTCGTCATTCCACCACTGCAAAGGCACCTCGAGTCCAAGGCTAAGCAGAAACAGCAGATCACCGTTACGCGCAGTTAATGTGGTCCCACGTCCCCGAGACCTAGCCGGACGTAAGTGCTTTCTGCCAGTCCGAGCAAGTTGGCTGCGATTTTTTGAATGTTTTTCATTTGCTTAGCGGTTTTTTAAGACTTCTTTATAAGTTAGTATAGTATATCTATGTATATACATATGTTTATATGTATGAAATGCAAATAGCTGTAATTTACTATATAGCAATGTATATATGCACACACATACAAACACATACATATGTAGTTATGTTTGTGCAGGAAGTGACCTTTGCGGCGCAACACAAAAATAGGGAAACAATTCTGCCTTTAATATTTATGTAATATGTAGTACATATGTAATCTGTAATATATTCATATGTATGTCTGCATAACTGTAAATTTTATAAATTACACGTAAGTAAGAAATTACACACACATACATACATATGTACCTACTAGGATCTTCAAATTTACTTTAACTGCTAGCAACTTGCCGTTGAAAGTGCAATGAATTTAGTCATATTTTACTATTGTTGTTGTTGTAAGCTTATAAGCAAAACTGTCATAAAAACATATGAATCTTACAAAAACATATGTAAGCGCAGCACCTGAAGAATTTAATATTTCTAAGTGTTAAAATACTATTTTTATTAAAATCTTGGCGAAAATTATAATTTTCTTCAAAAAAAAAATTAGAAAAAGTGTAACAAAAATATTCAACAGAACTATAAGTATAAACGCTCAGGTTTACATATCAAATGCTCAAACTGAATGTATAAGAATTATTAACGGTATTCATAAATTGTTATCAAATACAAAATATATATATTAAGCTTCCATATCTAATATTAAAATCAACTGCTCAACATAAAAAAATCTGTTTAAATTAAAAAATATATAAAAATGCATAATTAAAAATATTTAATAAATTAAAAAAAAAATTAATTAAATTTAAAATTTTTTAAAATTTAAAAAAAATTAATATTTTTTAATCATTTTTTTTTAATTTTCAGAAAAAATTAATTTTTTTTATTTTTATTTTTTTTTAATTAAAAAAAATTAAAAAAATAATTAATTAAAAAATAATTTTATTATTTTTTTTTTAATTTTATTAATTTTTTTAATTTTTAAATAATTTATTTTTTTTTTTAATTTAAAAAATTTATTAAATTTTATTAAGTTTTTTTTTAATCTTTTAAATTTAATAAAAAGTAAAAAAAAATATTATTTAATTTAAAAAATTAAAAAAAAATTACTAAATTTAATTAAAAAAAAATAATAAAATTTAATAATTTAGTAAAATTTAATAAATTAAAAAAAAAATAAAAATTTATAATTTTTTAAAAAATTTTGAAAAATTAAAAATTAAAATTTTTTGTTTTTAAACATTTTAACTTTTTTTTTTAATTTAGAAAAATAAAAAAATTTATTTAATTTTATTATTTTTTTTTTTAACTTTTTTAATTCAATAATTTTTTTTTAATTTTTTAATTAAATAATATTTTTTTTGCTTTTTTGAATTTACTAATTATTTTTTTTATAATTTTTTTTTCAGAATTTTATTATGTTCTTATACAATTTTTTTTTTTAATTATGTATATAATTTTTTAATTAATTGAAAAATATAAGTTAAACCAAAATTAAGTGGCGATACTATAAGCACAACTTAATTATGTTTATATACTATAAAATAGAAACAATTTTTATTAAATAAATATATAATTAGAAAATTATATAACAAACAAAATTATATGCTCAACGGTTATGAAAAGGTGAGTAAATAACATATTTTTCTTAAGTCACTAAGCCATTTTCGCAAATTACCAGCTCATTCGGTTAGTTATGGCGTCGATATAAAATAAATTTTATTTAAAAAAATTAATTAAAAATAAAACAAATTATATTAATAATTTTATTAAAAAAATTTATTTAAAAAAAATTTAAATAAAAATAATAATTTTATCAAAAAAATTAATTATGTACCATAAAACATGCAGACACAAGCAAATTTGGGCAAAATTCCATTCACCAGTCACCAAAAATGCATTTTTATAACTCACACCCAACTGCATGCACAAATCGCATCTGGTCACCCCAGCGGCCAGAAAATTATTTTCGCTGAATTTCATTTTGGTCGATTTTCACCAGGCGCGCAAAGTGGCGCAGTAAGTGGCTGCTGCAAAATTTTTAACTGCAAGTGTAGCATACCCAAAAGGCGCAATGGGCACTGCGCTGCCGACTTCCGCAAGTGCGACTGCAAGAAGCGGAAGTTAGCAATAATTGCTTATAGCTTCGTTAATTTTGCACCGATTGCGTGCGTTGGGGCAGCAAATTAAAGAGCAAGCATGCAGCTAGCAAATCAGTGCAACAGCAATAATAAGAAAACCAAATTGAAAGTAATATTTTGAAAGCAAACTCGCTAGTGCCACTTTCAACAAAAATGCACAATTTGACAACTTCAACGTCATATGAAGACACCTTGCAATGATATTTCTTAAAATTAGCACAATCAAGTGATTTGCGCTGAAAATCAGCAGTTCATCGACACTAATTAAAGCAATACTTTAAAATGAAGCAAATTATAATGACATTTTTAATATATAATTTGCCTGAGCCATATATGTGATGAAAGCAAGCAACCACCGGTAAACGCTGCTCGCTTGTTCAAGCTTTTATTTGCTGGTAAAATTACGAAAATCGATCAAGTATCGCATGAGCTATTCATGCATGTTTGAAATGTATAAAATGCATAGTTGCACTGCTATACCGACCAGTTGACAGGATGTTGGCTTGCGCCTTGGGGGTATGCTACGGAAAATATTTTTTTTTTGCGGCAGCTACCTACCGAGCCGTCCTGGTCGCCTGGTGGAATTCGATGTTTGTGATTTCAGCGAAAAATTTTGTAAAATGCGCCAGAGTGACCAGATTTCAACTTTTTCAGTAATTCGGTGAGAAATTTACCAATTTTGTTTATTTTGGCATCGAATGAAAGTGATTTTATTAAATTGGTATTAAATGACTAAAACAAGGCAATTTTAAATATTTTTTGCATATTTAGGTTAAAATTTAAAAAGTATTTTATTTTAATATAAAACCTTCTAAAAAAGCATATACTTACAGCACTTACATTGATGTCATCATAATTAAGACGTAACATTTTTGAGTTCAATTCTAATTTTTATTCAAATTCAAACTTATGTAAGCTGTTATGTATTGGTGCTATATATTATTTTATATGTTGTATGTAAATAGTTATTTATGTTTGGCCTGACATTTGGATGGTAAATAAAACAAAATATCGTATTATGCTTGCCATTTATTATTTACATATTATGTTTTTTTAGCTTTATTAAGTTTGGCCAATTTCTAACCCAACATTCTTGTCTACGCTTGAAAATTTAAAGCTTTTAATGATGTTTCGTAGCCTATATTTTTTATCCTTATACAATTTGCCTCAAAAACTCACGTTTTAACTAAAGAAAATAATATGTTTTTACTTATTAATAATGAAATAGGTTTTCTTTTAGAAATATAAGTAAGTTATTTATTTTTTATGAGATATTTATTTTATTTGTAACATGTCAATTGCGAAGTCTCCGACCTGACACATATGGTAGACGGCGCTCCTGGAATTAAATTCATATTATTATTACTTAGCGTTTAAAAGGTGTGTGCAGACTGCTGTCGGATCATTATCTTGTGATTATAATCATTAATTATTAGATTATTTGAAGCATGAAATCGCCAAAAAACGGTCGCATCTGAAGAAACGGAAAATTCTGTTTCACTGAAACAATGCACCTTGGCACAAGTCAGTGGAAGCGATGGCAAACATCTATGAATTGTACTTCGAACTGTTTCCGTATCCATCGTATTCTTCAGATGTGACCACCAGCGACTAATTACTCTTCTCCGATCTCAGAAAAATGTTTGCTGGTCATTTGAAGAAGAAGTTTTCGCCGAACGAAGAAGCGATCTCCGAAACTAAGGCCTATTTTGAGGCAAAAGTGGAATCGTACTACAAAAATAGTATCGAAAAGTTGGAGGGTATCTTTAATCTGTCTTAAATCGCCTTAAAGGGATCTATTTTGAATAAAAAAAAGAAACAATTTTGCTTAAAATACATATGTGCTTTACTATGAATATTGGGTTTTTCAATGGGGACGCTACAAACGTATACCGATAGGGACACCAAACGACGCCATATTTTTTCCGCTCTTTTGACATTTTACTTCTGTAAGGATTGTCATTTTATCATGGAAAGATATATGATCCAACAACGAGTCTAAAACGTCTTGTCAGATCAACAATTGAGTGTCTAGTGGACAAATTTGAATCCACAGGCACAATACAAAATGTTCCCGTGCCAGTGAGACAAAGAAGTGCCCTTAGTGCCGAGATAATTGCAGTTGCTTGCGCATCAATTGAACAAGATCTAAATCAGTATCTGACACGTCGGTCGAAAGCATTTGTACAGAAGTGGATACAGCGATATATAGTGGCTAAATATGTCGATGATTTACCAGAACGTGGTTCGATACGAAAAGTGAACAAAAAAGTTGAAAAAAGAATAGTGAATTTGTTTGTCGCGGAATCCTGCTTTAACACTGCGACAAGGAAAAGCAAAATGTTTAAATCTCTGTGCTATTGGCTGAGTGTATACTGGATATATCTGTCAATATATGAAATATTTATAATAATTTAGACCTCATGATTCTCTTTATACTATGTACATCTGTTAGCCGGTGCGATATATCTCAAATTATTCAGGCAACTTAATTGATAATTGGTTCACCATTTCTTCTAATAATGAACATGGATTTTATACCTGACATCTTTTAGCTTCGTAGACTCCTTAAAATTTGCTGAACGAATTTCTTTGTTCCCCTTTCCAATTTTCTTGTAATATATGAAATCTTTCGAATATAATTATTTATTATTCTCGTACATCTAATTGTTATAAAAGTATGATCTCCTTTGTGTCTGCATTTCGTATGTTATTGTCATAATTTTGCTCAAATAATATTTTCAATTATTAAAAAGGTATTTGTCATTTTCAAGGGAAAGTGCCATGAAAATTTGGCAAGCAGATATAATTATTGAAAAATGCATGTGCAAATAATATATATAATACATTAGGGTGGACCAATAATATAGGAAGATAATATCTAGAACATATTAAATACTATAAGCACATCATTTTTTTGACGATTGAAAATAGTAAGCCACATCGTACAGGAGGGCCAAATTTTGTTATGGAGAGTCAAAGAATAATCATATTTTGCTATTTAGTACCGAAAACCAAAAGAATATATTTGAAGTCATAATATATATTATTAAAAAGATTTTTTAGTCTTTATAAAAAGATGTTATTGCCATACCTTAATCGTCTACGTACTAATTAATATACATATATATATTAGCTATATCTGTGAGACTGAAAGTTTAATTAATTCCCTAAGGCACCCGCTACTTTATTTTAGAATTCACCAGACAATAGCCCAGACTATCGTTATTTGAATTTCCTGCTCACCACATGCTTTTCATATGCAAATGCTTGCGTTCATACACGCTGGGTTAATCAAAATTGCAGCCAACGCCCAGACATGCCACCATTTAATATGCAATTGTGTCTTCCTCGTTGAAATTATGAAATATATTTTTATTCATTAGTTGTAAATTTTAATTACGTTGCAAAGTGCCAATGTTGGGGTGGTAATTCTCAGCTTTTCTTGCATTTATTTTCGGCCTTTTTCACCGTCTGCACAAACTCGCTGCTATTTTCGACCGTGTGCCGCAATTTCTTTGATTTCAATCAGGGCTACATTAATCATTTGCAACTGTAAGTACTTATTTCTGGTGCCAAGAAGAGGTGGCATAAGGGTTTTCTAGGAAAATAAGAAATTTCGAAAGAAAGAATCAATAAAATATTTTAGTGCTTCAAGGGAATTCGAACCAAACTGCAACAATGGAGTTTACTTGAAGACATAATTTCTTCTGGAAGAAAATATAGAAAGGAATTCGATGAAATAGTTACTTAAAATTTTTCTTATTGAAACCAGACTAACAACAAAATATTTGGTTATTCCCTACACGGCACAGCAAGCATCCCACAACCCACATTGCAATCTGCAATTTCATTGAGGACTGAGTTATGCTCATGTGTGTGCGTGTGTGTGTTTGGTGTTGACGCTTTTGCATTGCTGCATTTGTTGCGATTATCTGCGAAAATCTTTGCGCCCAGTTTAGGAGGTACTCAACGCGAACACAGTGAACAAGGCGAACGTGAACATTGTTGCATAGTGTCCGATTCTAAATGCCTGTTGACAGATTTATTAAGCGTTGCAGTAGCAAGTAATACTAACCATTTGGCATAATACCAAATTCTTTGACTTTTCTGCGTTTATTTAGTTGGTTTTAAGGTATTTTATGATTGAGGAAATTGTGTGTAATTAACAAAAAAAATATATATTTTTAATAAAATGCAGAATATTAGGTACATAAAGGCAAATAAACTCAATAAATTTAATTGCAAAACAGTTTTGAAGACGAGACATTTTTGAATTGAAAGTAATAAATTTTATTTAATTATTTTGAAAAAAATAGAAATTTAATTTTCTGTGCAAAATTTTAAAATGCAAAAATATATTTTTTCAAAACATATACGTAATACTTATATACGATTTTATATTTTTATCTAATATCATATTTTTTTGTATTTATCAATGTTGTAAATTGATGTACATATGTTATTAGAAACTATACAAATAATATATATTTTTTTACTAAGTATATTCATAACGTTTTATATGTTTGGTTAAGTTGAAATATTTTTTATATACATTTACTTTTTTTAATATTCTCATTAATTTTCTTTTAGTTCTTTCTAATCATTTATTACTTTATTTATAATATTTATGCAAATTTATTTCAGAATAAATATGATTTTAGAGCTTTTAATAATTATTGAAAAAAAATTAAGTTTCATTTTTTGGTTCGATTTAGAAATTAAAAATTAGAAATTTTCCATTTTTTCTAATTTAATTATTATTAAATTTGTTTAACTATTTTCTTACTTAACGTTTTGTTAATATTTCTTTATTTTTTTAAATTATTTTAAGATTTCTGGATCTTTCTTATCACTTATCAGTTATTATTTTATTATTATAATATTTATACAGTTTTTTGTTTTTTTTTAAGTATTATGTCATACCTTTTTGTAATTATTGAAAAATTTTGCAATTTTTTTCCAATTTTTTAGTAAATTACTGGCACTATTCATATACATATATTCATAAAGTTTTACTTTTATGGTTATTTTTATGTGTTGCATATTTATTTATTCTAATTTAATATTTTTCATTATTTTTACATTACTTTAGCTTGTTATCTTAGAATAAAATTTTATCTTCTTTTTAAATATTTTATTGTTTCCCCCACTTTATTTATAATATTTATAGAATATATATATTTTTCTCCTTTAAGCCTCCATATATTTTATTATTTGAATTTCTCTTTGAGTATTTCAAAATTATTACATTTTTTTTCCTTATATATTTTAATTAATTAGTTTATATTTACGAAAATTGTTTCCAATAACAATTTGTTTTTAAATATGTGAGTTTGAATAGTTCAAGTTATTTATCTAGGTTTTTTTTATTTTTTATAATATTACTTATTTATTTATCGAAATTTATTTATTTATAATTTTATCAAAACAGTAAATTTATTTTTTTCCAGCTTAATTTTTGGTTGTTTATTGATATGTAGGAGGATGGAGTCATGTGTAGAAGTTCACGCAAGTGAGGAAAGTTCTCTGATTGCCATTCACTTGGGAGTGGCCAGAAACGATTCTTTTACATGTGACTCAAGCAGCTCACGACTTCCGGTCTTTGACCAAGTATCCTCTGGGTAGCCTAAGAACATCCGTTTGAAGGCGAGCTAACGTGAGAAGGCGAAGCATCCCCTGCATAGGGTTGTGCGCTGGGTTTGGGACCCGCCACGTAAAAAAAACACCCCCAGTGAAAAGTCATAACCAGCCTCGGATGAGAGACCCCCCTTTTGATGACGACCATGGCAAACGAAATAAGGACTACGAATTGAGGGCATGCACCTGGAATGTCCGGTCCCTTAATTGGGAAGGTGCCGCTGCCCAGCTGGTTGATGTCCTCGTGAAAACAAAGGCTGACATCACCGCCGTCCAAGAAATGCGATGGACGGGACAAGGACAGAGACGAGTAGGTCCTTGTGACATTTACTACAGTGGCCATATAAAGGAGCGCAAGTTTGGTGTTGGATTCGTGGTGGGAGAGAGACTCCGTCGCCGAGTACTATCATTCACTCCGGTGAATGAACGTCTAGCCACAATCCGCATCAAAGCGAGGTTCTTCAACATATCGCTGATTTGCGCCCACGCCCCGACGGAAGAGAAGGACGATGTGACCAAAGATGCCTTTTATGAGTGCTTGGAGCGCACTTATGTGAGATGCCCCCGTCACGATGTAAAAATCGTGCTTGGCGACTTCAACGCCAGGGTGGGCAAAGAAGGTATCTTTGGTACTACGGTCGGTAAATTCAGCCTCCACGACGAAACTTCCCCAAATGGGTTGAGGCTGATCGACTTCGCCGGGGCCCGAAATATGGTTATCTGTAGTACTAGATTCCAGCATAAGAAGATCCATCAAGCTACCTGGCTGTCTCCGGATCGAAAAACTACCAACCAGATCGATCATGTTGTGATAGACGGAAGACACGTCTCCAGTGTTTTAGATGTGCGTGCGCTCCGAGGTCCTAACATCGACTCGGACCACTATCTTGTTGCAGCTAAGATTCGCACCCGCCTCTGTGCAGCAAAAAACGCACGCCAACAAACACAAGGAAGGTTCGACGTCGAGAAGCTGCAATCACAACATACAGCCGAACGATTCGCTACTCGGCTTGCACTCCTGCTCTCTGAGAGCACTCGTCAACAACTCGGTATAAGGGAACTGTGGGACGGCATTTCAAACTCTTTACGTACAGCTGCAACCGAAACCATTGGTTTTCGGAAAGTGCAAAAGAACAGCTGGTACGACGAGGAGTGCCGTGTCGCAGCGGAGAGAAAACAGGCTGCCTACCTCGCAACGTTACGATCGACCACAACACGTGCGGGATGGGATAGATACCGAGAGTTGAAGAGGGAAGCGAGACGCATTTGCAGACAGAAGAAGAAAGAGGCCGAAATGCGTGAGTACGAACAGCTCGATAAGCTGGCCGACAGGGGTAATGCTCGAAAATTCTACGAAAAGGTGCGGCGACTTACAGAAGGTTTCAAGACCGGAGCATACTCCTGTAGAACCCCCCAAGGTGATCTAGTTACCGATGCCCAGAGCATACTTAAATTATGGAGGGAACACTTCTCCAACCTGCTGAATGGCAGTGATAGCACAACACCGGGAGAAGGCGAACCCGATTCCCCAATCGATGACGATGGAGCAGACGTTCCATTGCCCGATCATGAAGAAGTTCGAATAGCAATTGCCCGCCTGAAAAACAACAAAGCGGCAGGGGCCGATGGATTGCCGGCCGAGCTATTCAAACACGGCGGCGAAGAACTGATAAGGAGCATGCATCAACTTCTTTGTAAAATATGGTCGGACGAAAGCATGCCCAACGATTGGAATCTAAGTGTGCTCTGCCCAATCCATAAAAAAGGAGACCCCACAATCTGCGCCAACTACCGTGGGATAAGCCTCCTCAACATCGCATATAAGGTTCTGTCGAGCGTATTGTGTGAAAGATTAAAGCCCACCGTCAACAAACTGATTGGACCTTATCAGTGTGGCTTCAGACCTGGTAAATCAACAACCGACCAGATATTCACCATGCGCCAAATCTTGGAAAAGACCCGTGAAAGGAGAATCGACACTCACCACCTATTCGTCGATTTCAAAGCTGCTTTCGACAGCACGAAAAGGAGCTGCCTTTATGCCGCGATGTCTGAATTTGGTATCCCCGCAAAACTAATACGGCTGTGTAAACTGACGTTGAGCGGCACGAAAAGCTCCGTCAGGATCGGGAAGGACCTCTCCGAGCCGTTCGATACCAAACGAGGTTTCAGACAAGGTGATTCCCTATCGTGCGACTTTTTCAACCTGCTTCTGGAGAAAATAGTTCGAGCTGCAGAACTCAACAGAGAAGGTACCATCTTCTATAAGAGTGTACAACTGCTGGCGTATGCCGATGATATTGATATCATAGGCCTCAACACCCGCGCCGTTAGTTCTGCTTTCTCCAGACTGGACAAGGAAGCAAAAGAAATGGGTCTGGCAGTGAACGAGGGCAAGACGAAATATCTCCTGTCATCAAACAAACAGTCGTCGCACTCGCGACTTGGCACTCACGTCACTGTTGACAGTCATAACTTTGAAGTTGTAGATAATTTCGTCTATCTTGGAACCAGCGTAAACACCACCAACAACGTCAGCCTAGAAATCCAACGCAGGATAACTCTTGCCAACAGGTGCTACTTCGGACTAAGTAGGCAATTGAGAAGCAAAGTCCTCTCTCGACAAACAAAAACCAAACTCTATAAGTCACTCATAATTCCCGTCCTGCTATATGGTGCAGAGGCCTGGACGATGTCAACAACAGATGAGTCGACGTTGCGAGTTTTCGAGAGAAAAGTTCTGCGAAAGATTTATGGTCCTTTGCGCGTTGGCCACGGCGAATACCGCATTCGATGGAACGATGAGCTGTACGAGATATACGACGACATTGACATAGTTCAGCGAATTAAAAGACAGCGGCTACGCTGGCTAGGTCATGTTGTCCGGATGGACGAAAACACTCCAGCTCTGAAAGTATTCGACGCAGTACCCGCCGCGGGAAGCAGAGGAAGAGGAAGACCTCCACTCCGGTGGAAGGACCAAGTGGAGAAGGACCTGGCCTCGCTTGGAATATCCAATTGGCGCCACGTAGCGAAAAGAAGAAACGACTGGCGCGCTGTTGTTGACTCGGCTATAATCGCATAAGCGGTGTCTACGCCAATTAAAAAAAAAAAAAAAAAAAAATTGATATGTTTTCTTCAGTTTTAAATTTTTAGTTTTTGTATTACTTTTTATTTTTTTTTTTCAATTTATTTTTTTTTTTATCAAATAAGTAAAATTTAATTTTTCAAGGTATTTATTTGTGTTACTTTCTTTTTTAGGACTTTTATTAATTTCATATTTGACGAAAAGTTATTCCAATATTCTTTATTTATTTATCTTTTTCAATTGAGTAAAATTTATTTTGACAAGTTGAAAATTATTCGATTTTGTTTTAATAAATAATGTCTTATCAGTTGTTTTTGGTTTTTTTTTTAATGAAATTTTTCGTTTTTAAATAACTATAATTAAATTTTTAAAGTTTTTTATTTTTTTTTTACATTTATTATCATATTCCTTTTTTTTATTTTTCGAAAAATTTTTCCGTTTTTTATCAAAAAAGTTTTATTTTAATTTAATTTCTTTTTTCAAGTTGAGTTTTTTAGATTGTTTATTGAGTTGTTTTTTTTGTTTTTTGTTTTTTATTTTTAATTTTTTATGACTTTTTATATTTACAAAAGTTTTTCTAGTAGATTTTTCGAATATATAAAATTATATTTTCAAGTTAATTATAAAAAAAAGAGTAGAAAACTCTTCGTGGTTATGAAATAAATAATAAAATATTCAAATATCTTTTTGTAAATGAATTATGTTTAAATATTTTATTATTTATTTTATTCCAAGTTTACCATTCTTTTTTTTTCAAATAAGTGAAAGTATATTTTTAAATTATTTATTTGTATATATTTTATTTATTTTTTTCTTTATTTTACGAAAACTTTTTCCAATAATTTTGGTTTTTTCAAATAAGTAAAAAATACGGTATTTGTTTATATTATTTTTATTTTTAAAATTCTTTTATTATTAAATTTAATTTTAATTTTAATTATATATTTTAGTAATTTCTTTCTTTAAATATTTTATATACTTTAATTAATTACAATAAAAATTAATAAATATTTGACTTTCTGGAAATGAAATCTTTTATTTTATTTACTCTTCAACTAACGAGCAACATTTACTTTTTCATTTCTAAACATTGAAAAATGTTATAATAATTTAAAATGTATATAGTTTTCAGTTTTTGTTTAAACAAAACTAAAACAAACATATTTCATTATATATATTATTCTTTCCTTTACTTAAATATTTTTTATTTTGGTTAGACTTTAAAAATATAAAAATTATTATTTTTTTATTTTACCAACTAATATTACTCAATTTTTGCACTTTAATAAAAATTGATAATTTTTTAATCAATGTATTTATTATTTAATATTTATTTTAGTAGTATTAAACCGTTCTATTCAATTTTTTTATAATATATTAAATATATTAAAATATAATTCAAATTTAAAATCAAATTAAAGTTTTTAAAGAAATGAAAAATTAGTTTTTATTAATTTTTTACCTTTGAATAATTCTTTGTTAGGTTTATAAAAAATATAATAATAATTATTTATTTTTTATTACATCTTCGTATATTACATAATTTTTGCTATTTCATAAAAATAAATAAAAATTGTATGCCCTTAAAATATATTTTTATTATTTTTTTATTTTATTAATTTGAAATTTTTGTATTTAAATTTTTTTTGTATATTAAAAAAAAAATATTTTTATTAAAAAAAATTAATTAAAAATTAATGCACTTAAAATTAAAAATTAATTTTTTTTTTTTATTTCGCAAAATTTATTGACGTAATCTATTAATTTTTTCTTATTTTATTTTTTGTAGTTTCATTTATTCAAAAACAATTTTTTTATAGGTTCAATAAATTCAGTTTCATTTATTTTTTTTTTGTACCGGTTTAAATATTTGTTAATTTGACCCCATTTAATTACTCTTTTTTTAATCCTCTAAATTTTTTATTTTTTTTTTTAATTATTTCAGCTTACCTTACTTATTGTTAGATTTTCCAATTTGCTGCTTGGTTGGTTCGTCTACGAGATTGGCTTGAGTTGACTTGATGTGTTCTGCGGCCCAGTTGACAGCTGTCAAAGAATGTCATCTATGTTCTGCGAGTCTAATTAAAATTCAAATAAACCTACCTAACCACATACGAGCACCTATACACATACCTACATATGTATATACAAATGTTAGCGTATGAAAATTCTATATAGTAAATTCTTTTGACGCAACTAGACTAAAAATGCGCTGAAGTACACTAAGTGAAAGCAAAAGAATTTAATTTATGCACTCAACGACGGAAATGAAGCATTTACACACATTTTTTATTTATTTAATTTTTTTTTTTGCATTTCAGCGACTCTTTATTTGTGTTTATTTAAATAATTCTCTTAGTCATTCACTATTTATTTCAGACTCAGTAGTAAACATTAATTCTAGAGATTTATAAATTTGAGGATACAACTATTTAGTAATAAATAAATTGACGCGTAAATAATTGCACGATTTTCCGCTGACAAGTCGGAACGAGCACGCATTCGGCCAAGCGAAAAGGTTTGCAGTGCGTTAATTACGTAGAATAAAGCGACAATAAAAGGAATTGGAAAAGTTATTCGAGATAAACGCTAACAAATTGCAATAATTCTCAAACAGTACAACAACAATGGACAACTGGAGTAATAATTAACATACAAATGCACACACTAACAACACAATAAATACAAAAACTCCTTTGATTGCCTCCGCTGTCTCTGCACACCCACGCACCGCCTACGGTATCTCATTGGTAATTAGCTTCTTCAGTGTACAATCGCCGGCGCCCAGTTTCTCCAATATCTCCAAAATCTCCTCCCGATAGCGATCGCGATGTCGCACCTCTTCCTCGGTGAAGTCGCCCTTGAAGCGTTGCATGCGCCAAATCACATTCAACTTCGCCTCGACGAGCACATAATTGGAGGGCGGGCAAAAGCGCGGACACATATCGTTTATGAAAGTGATCAGATCGTGCACGGTGCTCGTGTTGATGCGATTGTTGATCGTGTTCAAGGCAAAGTCCTGGTAGCGTGACATCTTTGCGTGTGGCGCAACGGTATCGCATGTGACGCAACGCCAGTCCGGTTGCAAGGTTTTCGTGTGTTCCGGTATAACGATGCCTTTGCAGCCTTGTTCGCGACAGAAGAGCGCAGACAAGTAGGTGCCGTTCTCCTGTAAAGAGTTGCATATTAAATAAGTGAAAGTGAAATTAATTCACACTTAATTATGGTGTTCCCTTAATTGCTAGCATGAAGCATTCAAAGTGGCATCATATTATTTCTCACAGCAAGTGAACACACACGCAAGTTGAATTAAGCTTATTCATTTGCATTCCATTAACATATTTTGTATTGCGGAGGGTGAGAAAAAAAAAAATCAATTAAAATTCGCTTTCACTTTTCAAACCAAGCATTCACAGTTCATCACACGATAAAAGGGAGTTTTAATGAAATGGGTTTACGCAGTACTTTAACTAAGTCAATTAGCATATTGCTTATACTAATACTATATGCGCACATAAGAAAGAATTGCTATTCATTTGATGGTCAACATAAAATTATTATTATTATGCCTCCTTAAGCTTTGGAACTTTAAAGCTCTTAATTTTCAGAATATTTACCTATAGCAGTTTATATTATTTATTATTAACCCTTTATCACTGGAACGATATATCGAAATGGCGTCATACAGGACGTCAGCGCTTTTACAAATTGTAATAGAGACTTGATATTTAATTCTGATACTTCATGCAATCCCTCAAACTGCTAAGCTCCTAGATATCTAAGCCGAGTCTCGATAAGGATATATATGCGGAGGAGGTGTTCAACTGTGTCCCTCATGCCTACTTCCTTGCACTTTCTGCATCTATCATAGTTAATAATGCAATACGGCTCGCATGTGATGCCAGTACGTTTCCCTTTCCCTTTCCGTCTGTCAGGCACTTGCGTATTTCCTGAACTGGTTCGTTAATCAAGCGGATGGTACCTTTGGCAATCTCATCAACTATTTCATTTCTCGGAACAGGCAAGTTCAGTTTGGGGAACAAGAAAAACTTATACGGAGCCAAATCTGGTTAGAGGGTTGATCGATAGTATTCATTGTGTTTTTGGCTTTAAATTCGGTCACAAGCGCGAATCGATGCAATGGTGCATTATCATCGTGCAAATTCCATGAATTGTTCTTCCACAATTCCGGCCGCTTTCGACAGATGTTCTCACACAAACGCTTCAATACAGCCAAATAGAACGCTTTATTGACCATTTCTCCCTCCGAAACAGATTCATAGTGCCACGAATATCGAAAAAATGACCATTACCTTGATTATTGAGCGGTTTTGGCGCGGTTATTTTTGTCTCGGCTAATTTTTTCACATTCCGATAATTGTTGGCTTGTTTCCATGCCGAGCAAGAACGCTTTTTATATCCAAAATATCCCGAACAAATCATCCGAACGGACCCCGGACTTGCCTGATGATTTTCAAGCACTATATTCTTCACTTTTTTAATATTTTATATCGCCTTGAACAATCTCTCGACCGCCTTTGAAGGCTTTGTAACACTCGTAGGCTTGCATTTTTGAATAAACTGAATCACCGTAAACCTTTTACAACGTTCGCAACGATTCCGCACACGAAATTTGGTTATAAATGCAAAATTTGAGTCAGAATTGTTCCAAAGTTTTATCCAATCTAAAAATCGCAACGCACTGTCGAACTATCGACTTACTTGCTGTAAAGAAACTGGTAGACAGATCGCGCTCTTATTTGGCATACCTAGTAATTAAGGAAAATTCTATCAACTTAGCAAAAGACATGTTTTTTTTTTCAAATGTCATTTATCCGACGAATTTAATTACAATTTCCGTATGTATATGCAGCCGCTTTTCGGTGGCCACTGTATCTACTGCTTTCCCTGCTTCTAAGAACATTCTCTGACATAATCGGATGTCAGATTATTGCTTTAATTCTTCTTCTTCTTCTTTACTGGCGTAGGCACCGCTTACGCGATTATAGCCGAGTCAACAACAGCGCGCCAATCGTTTCTTCTCTTCGCTACGTGGCGCCAATTGGATATTCCAAGCGAGGCCAGGTCCTTCTCCACTGGGTCCTTCCACCGGAGTGGAGGTCTTCCTCTTCCTCTGGTTCCCGCGGCGGGTACTGCGTCGAATACTTTCAGAGCTGGAGTGTTTTCATCCATCCGGACAACATGACCTAGCCAGCGTAGCCGCTGTCTTTTAATTCGCTGAACTATGTCGATGTCGTCGTATATCTCGTACAGCTCATCGTTCCATCGGATGCGGTATTCGCCGTAGCCAACGCGCAAAGGACCATAAATCTTCCGCAGAACTTTTCTCTCGAAAACTCGCAACGTCGACTCATCGGTTGTTGTCATCGTCCAAGCCTCTGCACCATATAGCAGGACGGGAATTATGAGCGACTTATAGAGTTTGGTTTTTGTTCGTCGAGAGAGGACTTTACTTTTCAATTGCCTACTCAGTCCGAAGTAGCACCTGTTGGCAAGAGTTATCCTGCGTTGGATTTCTAGGCTGACATTGTTGGTGGTGTTAATGCTGGTTCCTAAATAGACGAAATTATCTACAACTTCAAAGTTATGACTGTCAACAGTGACGTGAGTGCCAAGTCGCGAGTGCGACGACTGTTTTTTTGATGACAGGAGATATTTCGTCTTCGTTCACTGCCACACCGATTTGCGTTGCTTCCTTGTTCAGTCTGGAGAAAGCAGAACTAACGGCGCGGGTATTGAGGCCGATGATATCAATATCATCGGCATACTCCAGCAGTTGTACACTCTTATAGAAGATGGTACCTTCTCTACTTAGTTCTGCAGCTCGAACTATTTTCTCCAGAAGCAGGTTGAAAAAGTCGCACGATAGGGAATCGCCTTGTCTGAAACCTCGTTTGGTATCGAACGGCTCGGAGAGGTCCTTCCCGATTCTGACGGAGCTTTTCGTGTTGCTCAACGTCAGTTTACACAGCCGTATTAGTTTTGCGGGGATACCAAATTCAGACATCGCGGCATAAAGGCAGCTCCTTTTCGTGCTGTCGAAAGCAGCTTTGAAATCGACGAATAGGTGGTGAGTGTCGATTCTCCTTTCACGGGTCTTTTCCAAGATTTGGCGCATGGTGAATATCTGGTCGGTTGTTGATTTACCAGGTCTGAAGCCACACTGATAAGGTCCAATCAGTTTGTTGACGGTGGGCTTTAATCTTTCACACAATACGCTCGATAGAACCTTGTACGCGATGTTGAGGAGGCTAATCCCACGGTAGTTGGCGCAGATTGTGGGGTCTCCTTTTTTATGGATTGGGCATAGCACACTTAAATTCCAATCGTTGGGCATGCTCTCATCCAACCATATTTTGCAAAGAAGCTGATGCATGCTCCTTATCAGTTCTTCGCCGCCGTGTTTGAATAGCTCGGCCGGCAATCCGTCGGCCCCTGCCGCTTTGTTGTTCTTCAGGCGGGCAACTGCTATTCGAACTTCGTCATGGCCGGGCAATGGAACGTCTGCTCCATCGTCATCGATTGGGGAATCGGGTTCGCCTTCTCCTGGTGCTATGTGTTCACTGCCATTCAGCAGGCTGGAGAAGTGTTCCCTCCATAATTTAAGTATGCTCTGGGCATCGGTGGCCAGATCACCTTGGGGGGTTCTACAGGAGTATGCTCCGGTCTTGAAACCTTCTGTAAGTCGCCGCATTTTTTCGTAGAATTTTCGAGCATTACCCCTGTCGGCCAGCATATCAAGCTGTTCGTACTCACGCATTTCGGCCTCTTTCTTCTTCTGTCTGCAAATGCGTCTCGCTTCCCTCTTCAACTCTCGGTATCTATCCCATCCCGCACGTGTTGTGGTCGATCGTTGCTTTAATTACAGTTTGATTATCGACGTATACATATATTGATATTCTTTATGTCTTCTTGCAGCTGATTTCGCTGCGGAGTTTTCCATTGCAATGCCATTAGATGGCGAGGTGAATTACCTTATTGTGAACTTTAACTTTACAATTGTCGTACAGCTTCCTAGAGAGAACAATAAAGTGATAGCTGAGAGCACCCAAAATCGTTCACAAAAATTTAAGTTTTATTTAAACTGGTTTCGAATACTTGGCGTTTGGTTGACACGGACACAAACATCATTTATGAGCGTTTTTCTACACCAGTGGTCTTGATGTCACATTAAAAGTTAATTGAAAGAGTGAAAATAAAATTTCAGAAGGAATTGAATACTGAAACTAACATTATATATTTAAATTAATCATTCTGATCAACATATTGATTAAAAGTACCACTTCAGTATGACTGGCTATTTTATTTATAGCAGCTGTTCGTTCGATTCATTGCTCTCTACATATTTAAATGAGTTAAGCCTCTCCCTACTCTATCCGGGAAAAACTATCGCACCCTGAGGAAACGCTGCACAATACACCACATCCAACACAACTCACCACACCTGTAAAGGGATTCGTTACTCAGAGTTGGGATACACTAACAAATTAAGGGGTTAGTCTAACAGAAGTAAGTTAATACATAATTTGAAATGCTTAAATGGAGAGCATTTACGTTTTTCTTGGACCGGTCGATAGTGAGTTAGGCAGTGCTTTGTATTTGTGAACATTTTTTCTACCAGAGAAGCATTGAACACTACTGTAAGTCAGAACTTAAAATATAAACTAACCACCACATGCCATATTTATAGAAACTTTTTAATGCTAACGATTGAATTATGTCATGTCAGTTAAATAAATACATTATGATAGAAAAGAAAGAAAAATTTTTGGGGCAATTTAAATAATGCTATACTTTTTCTTTATATTTCATATCTGTTGCATTAATCGATGGTTTGACAATCACCATGTAGATCGTTGTTTAAAGTTTTAACGAACATCTCAGCAGACTTCAAATTTATGGGATCCGTCCATTAATGTGAAGAAGTACAATACCAAAAGGAATATAAGCTCAATCAAAACTAAACGGTTGGACTACCCGATTTTCATAATTGTTTCGATATTTTCCAGATCGATCTTTATCTTTTGCATCAAATTTATCAGAATAGAATCGACGAAGTGGTATTTACAGTGGTATTTACACAATACAAAACAGCTTCTTAGCTTGCGTTTCGCCGTTATCGAAGAAACCCTATAAACATGTAGTATTTTCTCTTCACTGGTGCCCATGTTTGAAGCATGATCAAACAATACTGAGTCAAGCAATCACATTAAAATTTCTTTAAAACGAAATATTACCTTTCTAACGTCATATAGCGTAAATCGATCGCATTTACATAACGCAAGATAGAGTTTACTAAAGTCATCTATTGAAAGAATAATGTACATAGTTCTTATTGCTACATCTTCTATATTGTTATATATGTATATGCACACAAATTATTTAGTAAAAATATCGGTTCAACATATTATATATCTACGTATAGATGCCAATATTAATATTTTCTTCCTTTAAGTATCGAAACCTAAATTTCTCAAAAACTTATTCATATACAAGTTCCTCTAATTCATACTTGTAAGAATATGAGTGTTCACCCCCATAATTCAATTATACTGTACAAATTAGTGTCGCGACCGTACTTCATGCCTGTCTGCTCGGCAAGTGCGCTACATTCATCAATTAAGTTGCCGCCAACCCAAGAAATTCATAATTTCATTCAAAATGCGTGGGGCTTATAGAGAATATATGTATGTATAAGTATATGCTTTCGAAAGCGCCAGGCGGCTATTTTTAGACGAAAGTAGACATTTAAAATAATTTTTGGAAAGTAATTAATTCTCATTTCAGAAAAGTTCAACCACAAAAGTTCTTGGCATTTCATTCTTTGTTTTTCGTGCTTGTCAAATAATTTCGGTTTTAGTTTTCAGCACAGCGAACTTTCTTGCCTTTATTGAAAAAGAAAATACATGACAACTAAGTGGGAAGTTCCAATTTGTCGTTTCTGCGTATTTATTTTTAATAATTTTATATATTTTTGTTTAAACAGAGAAGAAGTAGACACACTTGTTATGTCTTGTATGTATGTACATTCTCGAAAAAAAATCATTTTTGAGTCGTGCGACAAATTAATTAATTGTAGATATTATTCATCAACGAAAAGTAGTTTTCTCACAAATTATAGTAATTTTTTCATGTTTACTTCTTTCTACTCATTTGCTTATTGATTTTGGTAATGGAATATTAATTTAGAGGAAAGCAGACCCTTACATTACATCCATGTGAAATTACGTTGTCAACAGCAGTACTTAAGAATAGTAAATTAGCATATTGGACGTACATTGCAACCAGAAGGTAGACGAAGAACAAGAAGAGAAAAAAAAAATTAAAATAAAGTACAAATATGTGAGGCAACAAATGTTTGTTCGCATGTAAATATATACATATATCGCATGTACGCTATACATATATGTACATTATATACTCAATATATTTATATAGGTATATGTATATACATACATATATAATAGGGCAAACGTTGCTTTAATGAGTATTCGTACGTTTGCTCTGACCTTTGAGTTCTTATTCGAAATTTATGCAGATGGCCGCTAAAGCCTGAAAATTCTGAAATTTATAAATCCCATCAAAGATTGTGTAAATTGTAGAAATATTTACAATATATTAATATATTCATTTCTTATATATGTAGGTTGGCAACCAGAGTTTTGATATATCTTACTGTGGAATTCCTGGATTCCGGATTTCCAAATTTCCCTCCTCATTTAAATGCCCATTCTTTTAAGCAACTGGGAAGCCTTTAAAAGTACTTTTTACTTATAATAGCCTTTTTTTAGATGTCGCGCGAGAGTCGAGTCAGGCTGTCTTGTTAGATTTGTTCAGGCAATACTGAAATCGTCTCAGCATTCACTACTAGAATATATGAGACCGAATAGACCACTTCCCGCACGCAGTGAAGAAAATATAGCAGCCGTTGCTGAGAGTGTAATCGAAGACCGTGAATTCGATTCGACGCCATTCGAACTGGCGTGTGGAATGACTTTGTGAATTTTACGTCGAGAAATTAAATTGAAAGTGAACAAAATATAGCTTGTGCAAGAACTCAAGTCGCTCGACCTTCCCAAGCGACTTCACTTCGCCCCATGGACTCGCGAAATGTTCCAAGAAGGTCCAACGTTTTCGAGCCAAATTTTGTTCAGCGATGAGGCCCATTTCTGGCCCAATGGGAATGTAAGGAAGCAAAATTGCCGCAGGTGAGACGAAAAGCAACCTAAAGAGATTCAACAGCTGTCATTTTAACCACAAAAAACAACGTCGGTCGCACTTTTTCAAAAACGATGCCGGTGAGAATGTATTCGTCAATGGCGACCGTGCCTCCATTCGCGCCACCACTTCTCACATATCGCATCAATCCATTTATTCAGAGAACATTTCGGTGAGCAGATACTTCCACGTTTTGGGCCGGTGATTGGCCACCAATATCGTGTGATATCACACCGTAAGACTTTTTCCTGTGGGGATATGTGAAGTCTGCGGATAATCCCGCTTCGATTCAGGCCTCGGAGCAAAACATCACCAGTGTTATTCGCCAGTTGCCATTCGAAATGCTCAAACGAGTCATCGATAATTAGATTTAAAGGATGGATCATCTGAAACGAAGCCGCAGTAAACATTTAAAAGAGATATATTTTTTCCCCGATGTTAGAAAACTATAAAATCTATGAAATATGTTATGACGAGCGTCTGTATATACGAGAGCTTGGCCTGATTTTTTGAGATATCGGTCTGAGTTTTTACACACGTCTTTTTCTCCATTAAATACTGTTTATTTGTTGGTACCGCTGATATCAAACCATTACAGCATATGGCTGCCATTCAAACTGAACGATTGGGATTAAGGAGTTACATGGGTTTACGGGTTTCAAAAAATCGATTTTTTCTACAACACCTTTAGAATATTGCCCTGAATTTTCAAGTTGATTCCGGTAATGGTTTTGGAGACACAGCCTTGAAGACTTGTGCGGTCGAGACTTGATAGGCTAAATATGCCGTCTTTAAACGCGTTTTCCCGAAACTGTATTTTTGAAATCGGCTGGCAAGGTTTCTCGAGAACTCGGTTCTTCATGAAATTTTACACAGGTCTTTGAGATACTATTCTTCCTCCTTATTTCAAGGATTTTTTTTTTCGATTACAACAATTTGAAAAAAGTCGCGAAATTTTCACTGAAATTTTCTTTTCTTTTGTAAAAATGTCCGCCAAAAATCCAATTTTCATTTTTTTTTCTTCGTCCAAGTTCTAAAAAAAGGTTTTATCTAAAATACGTATTTTTCACTTTAGATGATCCTGTAAGGGGTTATCCTGCCTACGCGGGCGCATCTTTTTTCCGAGGGGTCACAAGAAATGGCGTCGCAATGGCCGAGTTTTAAATATTTTTTTTTTTCGAAAAATTTCAGAATTTCTTTGTTAATAGTGTATGTTCATAACAATAAAAATTCTAACAAAATAATTCAGTTTTTATATAAGAAAAAAATTTTTGAAAAAAAATTGTATTTTATCCGAGGAAGCTCATGTAACCCTTTAAGTGGTTTTTTGGATTTTTTTTTCATTTGGGGAGATATTTGGCAATTGTTCAAGACAGGGCTAGAATCTCCAAACAAATCGTTTAGATCGGACTACTATAGCATATGGCTACCATACAAACTGATTTACGAAACTAAAGTCCTTATTTAAAAAACGTTTTTATTTGACGGTATATCTTCACAAAATTTGGTAAAGATTATTATGCAAAGCTCAGCCACAATCTTCGAAGAAATTGCTAAGTTTGGGCGACCATAGCATATAACTGTTATAAAAACTAACCGGTTGAACTCAGATCCGCGTAAGGAAAATTTTTAATTAGTCAAGGTGTCTTCACGAAATTCGGCCTTTTAAGGGTGTTATAGATTCGGTGCTGCTTTAGTTAACTTTTTTTTCTTGTTTTAATAATATTAGATATACCATAGAATGAAGGTAAGCTCAGGTAAAACAGTTGAAATGAAATCGCTGCGTTCCCACTGATTTCAATTTTGTATGTAAATTTAGAATTATATTTTTTATACACAAATTTTATATTAAAACGCGGACAAATTATTTTTCTCTTTAAAAAAATCCTTTAAGCATTCTTAAACTGCAAACAGCTTAAAGCAAATTAAAACTTGAATACTTTTCGCACTGTAATATATTTTAAAAAGCTTTGACCTCGATAAATCTGATAAGGAAAATTATTAGTCGCATTAAGTTATAAATTTAATGGAATAATAGCATTTTTCCACACACAGCAGAGTTCTCCCCTACTATTTCCTTTAACATATACATTTTTATTGAATTACAAATAAATTCTGCGCACACACACAGCGGAAAACACACGCCTTTGCTGCAGTTGCCGCAGTCACGCAAATAAATCTCATTAGTCTCATTGCCAATGTCAGCGTTAAAAACTGCAACAGCAACAACAATAGCTGGGGGAAGAGCAATACGAGTATTGCAGGTAAGGTCGCGCACCTTGACCAGCAACCAACCAACACCAACAGCAATACAGCGAACACTACCAGCCAGCTATCCACCCTTCTCTACACTTTTCGACACTCACCGTATTGTCGTTGCAGCGCGTACACTCACATACAAAATGTTTAGTCATTTTGAGAAAAATGCCACGCGTCGGATTACTCCAGAGAATCTTCGTATACGTGGTGGTTATCTCTGCGCCCTTGGGTATATGACGCGCCGCGCGCACCACCGCTAATTGACCATTATCGAAGTAATGACTCGCATTGGGCGTACACTCGTGATTCATGATCGCCGTTAGCGGGAAGAGGCCACGCACGAGCGTCTCGTGTTCGCCAATGCGACATGGCGCCTCAAAAGCGTTCGTATTCAATACGCCAACAATGCGAAACAGATTGTCCATAAATGATTTATCTGTTGTGGGAAATTTGCGAAAACTCTGCGCCGCTTTGATGATCTCCTGCCGATAGCCGCGATCCGCATTCGCTTGCATGGCGTCGACGAGCGCGCGCTGCTCTGGATTGAGAAAGAATACGCGCACCGCCGTAAGTATGCGTAACGAATAGGGATTCACCAGCGGCGGTCCGGCGCTCTTATCTGTACACATTTCCGCTAATTTACTCAATTCCACGGGCTGCCAGCGCTGGAAGAGCGCGCACTCTTCACGATGTAGCGCGGAATCGGCGCACGCATCACACACGGGCAGCGTACATTTGTGTTTGCAGAGAAAGTCCTTGACGGCGAGCAACTTGTGGCAGCAAACGCAGGTGTTGAGTATGGAGCCCTTGCGCGCCGTGGGACCGACCACAAGTGGACATTCGCGGAATAGTAATTCACCAGCGGCGATGTCGCGCGTTGCGAAAACACCGCGTCCCGCGACATCGGAATGCGCGACGGTCCAATTCGGTTCACTTTCCTGCAAATCACGCAGGTGTATGGCGACAAGGCGCGCCAGCTCTTCGGGAGTGGACATAATGCGGCAAACGCGCACTCACTTCACTATGGAATGTTATTAATTATTAGGCTTATTGGCACACACACACACGCGCGCACGAGAATAGTTTTTGCTAACGACCTTGCGTATGTTCAAGTTATTAGTGTTGTGGGTATATTGTGGTTAAAACAATTTTGCGGAGCGTCCGCCTTAGGTCCGTACAATGCAAAATGCGAACGCGTACTATGTTGTGTGCGGCAAAGCGCGCCGACCGCAACTAAATAAGTTTACGATCTGCTTTTGTTTTCAGCGCTTGTTGTGTTCTTTGCTTTTGTTTTTACTTGTGTTTACCACACTATTGTCACCGCAATAATAGTGGAACGCGTGAAAGCGAACGAGTCGCCACGCGTTGGGCAGGCGCGCGCTGAACGCGAAATGTTATGAATTTTGTCGCACCGCCACGAATGCCGTGCCATGCGATTATGCGTAAAAATACCAAAGCACTGTGTCGTCAAAAGACAACTGTTTGTGCACACACACACGCTTGTGTGTAGAGGAGTGGCGAAGAGACTTCAGCAATGCACGACTTGCCGCCAGACGCCAGCACATGGAGCAGCTGTCACTGTTGTTTGTTGCCTGCTATTGCTGCGCCATGTGCAACGTTTCGTTGACATCGTTATACTGTTGCCACTTTGCATCTATGTGACACCGTTGGCCAGCGCCACATGCAGGCGCTTCGCTAGTGGACAACGCCAACAGCGGACGCAGCCAATATGGACGTCGGCGCCAACGACAGCCTTGTGCGCAGCAATTGCAGCGCAACGCTTAGCGTCATACGTCATCAATGCGGCATTTTGCCTATAAATTGTAAATGTAGCCCTCAACGTAGTTCGGCATATGCAGGTTCGTGTCTCCACTAAGTTGTGCGCGCAACAGCTGCGAACGTACACACATGCACTTATTTATTATTCGTGTGTTTTGTTTTGCTATTTGCTTCTGCTCAAGCAATATGCACTTTGTTCGCTTTTATATGCTTTTGCGACTTGACTCGTAATTTTCCATTTTGTCTCATTCGCTTTGCTGCATACACACATACATATTGTATATCAACATGAGCATGCTTGTTGCTGTTTTTGAACTTTTAGCGCACTTTTGCCGGCTATGAAATATAATACAAGTTTATGCCAGTTGTTGTGGGTGGTCTTTGAAAGGGCGCGCGTTGCCGGCTGCGACACTTTACATCAATTACTGTTAGCTGTGTGTGTGGCGCTCGATATTTTGTGGTTAGAATTTCAAAATTTTTAAGTGACATATGGAACTCATTAATTGTCTCATTGACATGCTCTGACATGAGTATTTATGCGGAAAAATATTGAAGAAATGGAAAGACATCCAATTGATAACTAACTTCTGATTGTTCAAATATCTCATATATTTGTTTTTGTTACGGATTGATTTATATTTATATAAATAATATGTAATATCTTCGAAAATGTTCATTACTAAGTATACTTGAGAAGACTGATTTTAATCTAGCGAAAGTCGCCGCAGGTTTACCCAAAACAATGGACAAAATATAGCAAATGAGAATGGCACACCCAATACTCCCAATTGTTGAAGTCTATATCTTATAGACTACCAACTCTTTTAGTTGCCACTTTTATGCCAAATTTCATTTCTGATAGAACACATGATCAATCTTAACTTATGCGGCGTATATTTTAATGAATATATTCAAACTCACGCTTCAAGTAGTCAAAATTAAACGATGGATTAGGTTAAGTAAAGAGGCTGATTCAACGTGAGGCCACGAATAATCTCACTTGGACATCTAGAAACGTCTGTCCGGGGTGATCCTAGATATGGATCAAAAAGAACATTGCATATCATCTAAACACTTAGAGCCTGACACAAATTTATTGAGGCGGCTGGCATTACTTCCTGCCAACTCGCTGTGTTTGTAAAAAATATGGCAGCTGAGATGCTTCAACCATGGTCTGGCTAGAGATGGAGGAGTGGAGTAGAGGATAAAGAATTTAAATGGCTCTACCTCACATCTTTCTCATTGCAACTTTGACAAGTTACATCCTTTAAAGTCTTTAGCCTCACACGGTGCTGATGGGACGGTGTCCAATTAGGACATCTATCATTGCGTCGACATGACTCTTGCTAAGAGCCCGCAGTTCAATGGAACTTTTACACTTCCTCTTGGCCAGAAGACTCTCATAACTCCACAAATGCTGGTTTGTTAACCAACGCTTGATGAGCTCACGCAAAAAATATCAAAGTTAATCTCTTGAAAAAAATTAAACTTCATTTTCATTTATTTAAACAAATTTCTAGACTTCGGATATAATAGACCGATAAGGACAGCAAACGACGACACATTTTTACTCGCTCTTTTGACATTTCTCTTCAATAATGTTCGTCATTTCATTATGGAAAGATAATCGATCCGACAACGAATCGGAATTATTAAAAATTACTGTCGAAATTCGGAGTCGATAGCCTCAACTTTAAATCAGATCAACAATTGAGCTTTTAAAGAAAAAATTTGAACCCTCAGTCCCAGTACAAAATGTTCCCATACCAATGAGACAAAGAAATGCCCTTAGTGTCGAAAATATTGCCGCCGGTGTCGCATCAATTGAAGAAGACCCAAATCAGTCTCTCACACGTCGTTTTCAAGCGTTGAGCATATCTGTGACGTCATTGTGGCGAATTTCGTGAAAAGATGGTGATTTACATTCCTAAAAGATCAAATTGACCCAAGAACTGAAGTTGCTTGACCGCCAGATTCGTCGTATGTTCGTGATGCTGGGCAACAACTTGAAAATGATTCGGATTTTCATCGAAAAATCATCTTCAGTGATGAGTCTCATTTCTGGCTTATTGGCTTCGTCAATAAGCAAAATATGCGCTATTGGTTAGGCAGCAATCCACAGGTACTTCCTGAGCCACCATTGCATACCTAAAAAAATTACGGTTTGATGCGGTTAATGGACCGGTGGTGCCTTAGTCAATTGGTCGCCTAAGTCGTGCAATTTGAAGCGTTAGACTATTTCCTGTGGGGCCACGTTAAGTCTATGGCCTATGCCAACAAGCCACTGACTATTAATGAATTTTGTAAGAATATCGAACCTGAAATTGTAGCAGTGTTGGTCGATTTATGCTTGAAACCGTCGAAAATTGGGTTCAGCGCCTGGACTTCTGCAAGCGTGCCCGTGACGGCTATACAAAAGAAATCGAATTTCATACATAAAGGCATCGAATGTATTTTAAGAAGAATGTGAAATTTTATTGATATCCCAAGCTGTTTTTTTTTAACATTTGTAGCGCTCTTATTGAAAAACCCGTTACATATATCGCGATTGAGATAATAATAATTCCCTTCAGCGAATTTCTCCTTAGTTTATTACAGCCATGAAATTTTAGTAGATAGTATGCTTGAGTTTCAGTAAGGAAAGTATTATTGCTAATCAAATAGTTAAGCAATCTTTTTCGCGATCTTTACTCGAACGTATATGATCCTAAAGGATAAACATTAGACTTGTTAGAAGTCCTTCGATATCATATTGCGACTTCCTTATCGATTCTCGAGCGTAGTCTCATTGCCAGTTTTGTTTTCGAATCACTCGCAAGTTTTGAACGATCTCATGATCCTCAGCTAATGTTTCAAGACAATAAATACGAACTAGTTCCTTAGTTTCTGAAAAGTCAATCTGAAATTTCTGTCTGAAAAGCACCTTATAACTCGGAACTGGCAGACAAACTGACTGTTCGGAATCAAGTCCCTTTATGAGAAACTTTTTTATACGACGAGTTATCTTAATGATATTTGATACGGCTTTTTATCCAAGGTATCGATAAAATCACTGAAAACATCAATTATATCGGATCCCTTTAGCATATAGCTGCCATACAAACTGAATTATCGAAGTCAATGCTTTATATGGAAAAGTTTTCATTTAACAATATATCTTCACGAAAATCGTAAAAAATTATTAATCAAGGAAACCTTGAAATCTCCAAAGAAACTGTCTACATCGGACCACTATATAGATACCATATAAAACTGATCGATTAAAATGAAAATTAATGTATTTTTTACCCTCTTCAGTTATAAGAAATGCACATATGAAGGGTCTATGCTGCCGATGTCAACTATTTTTATCATCAGCCGTTCGAAGTCGATATTAATTTTTTTAGACCATTTTTTAGAAAGCCAATTGGAATTCACAAAAATTCGTTATAATTGACATTCCCTTGCGCATACATTGATTGATTAAATAGTCAGCTGTGTAGAACACACACTTCTACCCCACCATATGGCTTCCGCAAGCCACTTGTGGGTCATCTCTATAACTGCACACACAAACATTTGCACCACGAACATCCTATCTTAACGTAGCTATCTTTCGGCAGTGTGCGAAATGTCACGCCAGCAAAATTCTCATTCTGGCGCAAATTGTTGTCAACCGTGACACTACCATTGCCCAGTCAGCGCTGCTCTGGTCCGCAGTGGTCTGGCCCGCTCATTCATACATTTCGTAAATTCGTTAGGCGACTAAGCAAGGAAGCCATCATCATATTCTGTCGCGTGTTGTGTTGTGTGTAAAGAAAAGAATTCCTAATGCGTTCGCTTTTTTGCCGCTGCCAATGCGCAAAATTTTGCTCATAACAAGCGCTTGATGATTAATGTAGCGATTCCCTTGACCTCCATTCTTCCATTCGCCAGCGTGCGCCACACTAAATCGCTCGTCTGTGATGTTGTGCACCATAAATTTTGCGGTTGCTCGTTTGCCTGCAACAGCGACGCTCACAAATCAACCAGTCAACCAGTCGGCAAGTCAGGCAGTCAAGCAGTCAAGCATTCAAACAGTCAACCGGCTAGCGGTTAACGGCCGAGCCGGTCAGAGCCATGCTTGACTGACTGTTTGCTGATGGCGAATCAAGCATAGCATTGGAAGTGAATGTGAAAAGGTAAATAATACAAACACATACACGCACACACCTATATACGTGCACACAGCTGCAAATTCAGTCATATGAATGTGGGGACCACACGCGCTTCTAGGCGCATTTGAATATGCATGAAAATGTACACCAGTCCGCCGCGCGTCGCGTTGACGCTTCCGGTTGACACTCTTGTACGCTGCTGATTGCCATAAATACCGTACACTCATATTTATATGGCAGCCTATTTGTGTTGTGCTCGCTCTTCGATTTCTCGCCAAGCAGTAGGAGAGGAGAGGAAATATATATTTGAAAGTGAAACTATTGAGTGTTAATGACTATACGAGTATCGTAAATGAAAGTGAATATTGCGGTATCGAATAAAAGTTTTGCCTTACATTACAATTCTTGATTGATTGCAATAGATGATTGGTTTCTATTTCGAATGTTGGAATGTGCCTCATCGAACATTCAGCTAGCATTTTTTCACTGAGTCGCTCTGAAAAAATCGGTTTCGAATTAACTTATACTTGAAAGTGGAGACTTAGAGATCTATATTAAATTTTAAGGAACCATTTATACCATCTGATCAAATTTTACTCGGACTGACTAAAAAAACAACAACAAAATTTTCACGTATTTTAGCACGAATCTTTGTTATCTCCCTCAAATTAGACCACTTTGGGAGCATGCTAACGCTTAATTCAATTTTCCATACACTTGCTATAAACTTTGAATGGGTTGGCTTCAGTTCCTTCAGAAAATTTTGCTTTGTTCGCAGGTTGCATAGTTTCGGCGGAATATTCTTACATCGACGTCTCGTCACCAATCGAATTTAGGGTCTTCAGCTACATTTGCAAGTTTCTCTTTTATGATCCCCACTCGACCCCGTATTCGCAAAATATTCTGGTATTTTGGTACGAGTCTAGCATTGACTCACCTAATACCGTAAACAGTATCCAAAATGTGTTGCGCTTATCCATAAGAGACGTTGTGACCCTCTGCTATTTCTCTCTATCATCATTGACAGACGTGGTAAACGACTCGCAGAGGCAAGTTTTCGATGACTTCACGACCTTCCTTGAATCCATGGTGCCGTCAAATACTTATTATGAGGTGGACTCCCCTAAACATTTCTGCAACATGCCCCTGGCCACGATTCTATTGAAAACTCAAAATTTCATGATAAATCGTTGTTGAGTTTATTTCTATTGTAACAAACAGTTGACAAATCCATACCAATTGGTGTATGGAGATCAAATGTCAAAAGAACATAAAGAAGGGTTTAACCAATATGCCTTTTGCTATGTTGTTAGGACTGTTCTTAAATACTTTGCCAAATATAAGCACGACCTGAATACCAGTTTGTTTACACCAGCTGCTTAAGTCGGTACACCTCAGTATTGCGTTGCGATTTTTACATTTTTTGGCTAAGAATAGAATTTGTTTCAAATTTTGTATTTCTAACCAAATTTCGTATGCATTTTCATTGTGAATATTCGAAAAGACATACGGTGATTCAATGTTATCAAAAACACAAGCCATCATGGACGGTCGAGAGATCGTTGAAGATATGCCACGTTCTGGACGACGGGCGAGTTTTTTACCTGATGAAAATATTAAAAAAGTGAAGGATTCAAGCACCATGAAAATCACCAGGTAAGACAGCTCGACATCCCTTGTGAGTCCTTTCGAATGGTTTTGCAATGTAACTGCCCGTGAGTGATGCGTTAATGACTTTGACTTGCAAACAAGTCAACAATCATCGGAATGGAAGGGGAAAACAAGCCGAAAACCAAAAAAACCACGCCAAAGTTACTCAAGAATCAAGGTGAAGCTCAATTTTTCCGATATTCGTGGTTTAGTGCATCATGAATTTATTCCGGAGGGACTAATGGTCAATAATAAGTTCTATTTGATTGTGGCCGAATTTAAAGCCAAAAACGCAATGAATACCACCGATCAACGGCCATATTCATCACACTCCAGGCTCCGTGAGATTATTTCTTGTTCCCCAAACTGAAATTGCCGCCCCGTGGAACCAGTTTTCAGTCGATCGGTAAAAAAAAAAATCGCTGTAAAAGCTAAAGGCGAACCCGAAATATTCTTATGAGAAGTGTTTCGACGACTGGCAGAATCGTTGGCATAAGGGCATTACATCTGATGTGGATTACGTTGAAGGCAACATGATTACATTACATATTTTCGCGTTTTATCTGCAATTTCCGGGCACATTTTTGTCACAATGTATGTGTGATGTTTGGTCCAAAAGCGTTATCCAACTCTGATGAGTTTTAACGTTCGTTTTACGACTAAATATTAACTTACTTGGATCATGTTAATAGAAGTAATGATTTCGTCGAGAACAATTGAGCTCCAAATTGAATTCAGTAGTTATTCAAAGTATTATTTTCTAATAAAAGTTATAGATCATTGAATTTCATGGCTGGTTTTGACATTTTTAATCCTATTACTCTTTCCCTGAAAACATTTTTAATGAAGTTAGAACTATCAACTCCATGTTAATGAACATTTTGTAAGAAGGTTTTAACTATTTAATATCTGTAAAGTTACATAAAAAATGTAGTTGACGCTAACTTCATAGTCATTTCACTTAAATATTGTGTCAAACTTATCTGAAAATTTCGTTCGAAAGGCATGCTTTTATTCAACCAAAAGCTCTAATAATCTCTTTTTCAGATTAGTTTTTCGTTTGATTAGCAGCACTGGTCTGTAATTATTTGTGCTATTTAGTTAGTCTCATTATTGTCTTTGGAGTTTATGTTGTTAGGGTTTTTGAGGACTTTAGAGTTATGGCAAATTTTACCTGGGACCACTCCCATAGGTCATCTAAAATGAAGAATCGCTTGGATCTCTGACGAATCTTACTTTTGTCACAAAAAATCAAGTAAAAATCGATAAAAAAAGCATTGAAAATCATTTCATAATCACATAAACTAAGTTAAAAATTGCTACACAGAACTTCCAATACGTTTTTTATCACCGTAATCTCAAATATACAAAACTAGCATCACTACTTATTATAAGAGTAGGGTACTTCAGTTATAAGTATAGTGTTACCGAAAAGATTTCCAACCTTGCCTTTCTAGTACACCAACAGCGCTAATATTCTTGCGTCGCTTGTTGCTGCACCGCTTGTTCGCGGCCAAACGCAAGCAACAGTCCAATTGCGCGACGTTGCTTTATGCACTTGCACAGTGGCAGTGGCAATGTTTCTCACGTGTCTCGTTTTCCTTCAGTTATTGAGTGCAACATTTGTACATATATACATATATATGACAAACAAATGAGCTATTTCAGTGACTGCGGACAGTCGCGACTAACGTGTATGCATTTGTGCCTTTTTACCGCAAATTAACGCGTACAAAGTTTTCATTAGATTGCGGTCGCGTTGTCTTTTCTATGTCACAATGAGACTTAGGTATATTGTAATATTATTATGACATCTGCAAGTTGTTATTATTGTAGGCATAATGGATATGTACATATGTCTAATTCTTTCAATGCTGTCATACGCGGCGTATACGCAACGTAGTAATTCGCTTGTCTTTATTATTTATGCTTTGGCGACATATGGTGACATTAACGTGTTGGTACGTGGACACACATACCGACACACACACACTCACAGAGTTATGTGTAATTATATTCACATATGATATTTCACTTTTATTTCAGTACATGCCGTTGTCATAGTTGGGTATAAAGCACTCCGCACTTTTATTGTGTTTCCCCTTTATAATTCGTTCTTTACACACATATGTCATGCGTTCAAGGCCATTTAACTACATTATGTATGCCAACATGTCGCTCTTTATTACCACGCGCCCTTTTTATTATGGTGTAATTGCACGCAAATTAATAAACAGGAAAACTTTCTATTTACTCGAACTTTTTTACTTTTTTTATTTTCATCTTGCATATCGAATGAGGTGCGATAAAGTGAGTGTGAGAATTTTGTAGCATGCGATATTTGATGTATCATGTTTGTTTTTAAAATCCCGCATTTGTTTCATGTGTGCTCACTTCTCTCACATTCTCTCTCTTTTTCTACAAAAATATCGCATGCGATTTTATTCACAGTGAAAAACTTTACTATTGAATACGATTTTTCTCACTTTGGCACTTGATATATCAAAGAGTGTTTTTGTTTATTTATCTAATTCAATTAAATTTTTTGAGGAAAGATTCTTATCTGACCTACAAAACGGTTATCATATGTAGCTTTTTGTGGGAATGATTGGCTTACTGACCTCAGCGCTATTTTCACGCGAAAAACGTGATCATTTTTCAACGAAATTTTATGAAGTAAAGTCATCATCACCTAAAACCTTTTGATATTTTATTAATTATCATTCTTCTGTGGAAGAAACGTAGAGTATGCAGAACAAATTTCTCTATTTGGGAATGGTACCTTGTGAGTTAAACCGCCGCTTTTAGCCAACGAAGAACTATATTTGCCCTTTCGAATGAAACTATCACGACTTTGGTGATTTTATTTTCTACAGATTTATACAGACTTAATCTTGAAATGCTCGATAACACAGCTTTACAAAAACATTTTTTTCTGCTCTGAATCTGATGCTTTCAAGTCCATATTACGACGACCTTATACATGAAAATCTGGAATTGCACTTATTTTTAAGGCAATTGCGTACATATTTTGATTATCATCGGCTTGTTAGTAATAAAAATTTAGTGTTCCAGTCATCATTAGGGTTCTTCGCACCTTTTTCAAGCAAGCAAATATCACCTGATCTCCACGCTCAGGCTTCAAAAGGCTTTTTATTGAGAATATGACAAAAATTGTGCGGAAAATTTTAAAGTTTTATTCGAAATCAAAGATGGAGATATCTTGAATTACAGTATAAACAAAAAAAAAAAACGTTAACTTCGGCTGCACCGAAGCTAATATAACCTTCACAGGTGCATTTCTTTTAGTAACTGTGTGTTCAGTTTGTATAGAAGCTATATGCTATAGTAATCCGATCTGAACAATTTCTGCGGAGATTACATTGTTGCCTTAGAAAATAATCTATACCAAATTTCGTGAATATATCTTGTCAAATGTGAAAGTTTTCCATACAAGAACTTGATTCCAATCATTCAGTTTGAATGGCAGCTATATGTTATAGTGGTCCGATTTCGGCAGTTCCGACACATGAGCAGCTTCTTGAAGAGAAAATGACGTTTGCAAAATTTCAAAACAATATCTTAAATAAATAATATAATAAAAGGTAAGTCACATGGATTAACGGAAGCAAGAATGTCGGCAATTACTCATATACACATCCATTCGTGGGTAGACTTACCGTTATGTGGGTATTTGAAAAAAATGGTGAAACATCTACCTCAAAGTTGCTTTCTAAAATCATTGAGCTAATACATGATCAAGTTGAAATGACAAAACAATTGTCAAGGCGCTGGACGTGGAAAAAAATTTTTTTTGTGACATTTGGAACATAAAATATTTGATTCAGTAATTGCTAAGAGATACCATTTTATCAAAATTAAGACACTTCTGGTAATCGACAGTTGAAAAGTTGACAAGTTGCAGTCAAAAATCTCCTAAGCAATCAGTAAGTACCAAATTAGGAAGGAATGCTGACAAACTGTAAGGAACTAGTAGAAAATTAGACTATCTCCGTAATCATTTGGATACGTTTTCGGATAATATAGTGATAACTATAGTGAGAAACAGAGAGGGCAGTTCAACCAGTTTTATACATATGGTTTAAAGCTAATTTGAATGTGGTACAATCTGGCCGAAGATTTTACTTTTTGGATCCACAAAAGTTGTTGAAAATAAATAGATTCTTCCCAAAAATGCGTAGAATGAGGAAGTTGATATGTGGTTTACCTTTAAAACCGCCTATATGCTATTAGGGTTCAGTGTCTTCTCAAGTGACTTATCTCAAATATTTTTGTGTTACAGTCTCATAAAGTAAAGCCGCTCATCTCAACGAGCTCGATTAGATTATTTTTAAACAAGTTTTTCTCAAGCTACACTTTTCTAATTTACTTGATTGGTTACTCGGGGATTTTGAGAAAGGATTTGGGCTTAACTCACTCAAGAACTGAAGCCATTGCAGCATTGTAAAAGACGTGTATTTGCTGACAACGATTTTTTTTTATGAAAAGCTTCTTTGCCTATTGAGGCTCACTTTCATCTGAGTGGTGTGGTAAATAAACAAAACTGTCGATTTTGATGCGAAGAAAATACTCAAACTATGCATGAATAACAATTACATTCACCTAAATTGACAGTTCGGTGTGATTTTTGGTCTGCTGGAATCATCGACCCGTACTGGTTTCGAAATGAAGCTGGTGACACCGTTAATGTCAATGGAGAGCGGAATAGATCGATGATAACCAACTTTTTCTGGCCACGACAAAATCTGGCTCCAACAAGAAGCCAGGCATGAAGGCATGTACACAGCACGTTCAACAACCGAATTATCGCGAGAAAAGTTTGGAGATTCGATTATTTCAAGAAATTGTGACATTGTATAGCCTCCTAAAAGTTGAGATTTAATACCAATATACTACTCTCTTCAAGCTTTATAAGTCAATATTTAATTATTCGTGACATACGACTTTATTTAGTGGAAAAAGTAGTCGAAAATTGGGTTAATCGAATTCGTTCCTGCAAAAGAAGTCTCGGAGGTCATTTGAATGATGTTATATTCAGAGCTTAATGATATTGATTGTAAAATAAAAAGAAATGACTAAGTAAAAAAACATTTGACTTTCCTTGAAAATTAATGTGTTTTTTTTTTTTTAAGAAGTCATATCGCTTTTATTGGAAACCCCTGTAGTTCTCAGTACAATGACAAACCAGGTTTTTATCTGATCCGAAAACAAATTCTGTCCCTTTCTTTTTGGGCCGTATGTCATTGTACAAACAATACGCTTTAGTAGAGCAGTGTTTTTTTAGGTTTCATTCACTGAGTGGCCGAAATCACTACAGCAGTGGAGTACATTTTTTTAGTGTTGCCAGAGATCGCGTATAACTCGAAAAATTGTATAATAATAATATTACAATTATATATCTTTCCCCAAAAAAATTAGTAGTTCGTTTTTCAATTCCCAAAAAACGCTGCTTTTGACTATCATACTAGATCTTTCTAGACACTTTTTGGAAGCTGGAGAAGATATGTATTAAAGCATTACTTCAGCACTTGAACTAGTCATTGAAAGTGATTCAGGAGGACCCAACTTTATTCGCACAAAAACTTAAAAAAAAGATTATATTAACAAAACTTCGACTTTTTTTTCTAAGTTTATATACTTAATTTTCAAAAAATCTTTTCAAATTAAAAAAAATTGTCAAAAAATTATTTTTCTATATCTCAACCCACTGTGCAATAATTAATCTTGATCATGTAAACGTCCAAAAAAAACTTTTCGAACTAAAAAAAATTGTCGAAAAATATTCTTTCTATATCTCAACCCACTGTGCGGTAATTAATCTTGATCATGTAAACGTCCAAAAAAGCTTTTCGAATAAAAAAAATTGTCAAAAAATTATTTTTCTATATCTCAACCCACTGTGCGGTAATTAATCTTAATCATGTAAACGTCCAAAAAAACTTTTCAAATTAAAAAAAAAATTTCAAAAAATAATTTTTCTGTATCTCAACCCACTATGCGGTGATTAGTCCTGATCATGTAAACGTCCAAATAAAATTTTTTGAATTAAAAAAAAATATATCAAAAATAATTTTTCTATATCTTAACCCACTGTGCGGTAATTAATCTTGATCGTCGCGCTAGCTTACTGACTGTGTACATGTTTGTTGCTATGGCATGCGCCACACGACAAATCAGTATTGCTTTACCGCATTGAAGACAACAAAAGCCTGCGAACGACGAATGGAGACGACAATAACAAATTGTTGACATGCATGGCAAAGAGTTAGCAACAGGTGCTCGTTTACTTGGCATTGCACGCTCTATTTGTTTTGTGGTGTTAATTCTTCTATCTGCTATGGCTGAGATGCTGAGATAGAATGGCGTATAAGTAAGATAAATGAACTGTGCGATGTTGTGAGAACTTTTTGATTGATATCAAGACTTTTGAAAAGAATATTTGAAAAATATTTTATAAAAATGTTTCAATATTATAAATTTTTCGTTTTTAAGTAATATTAGCAATTTTTGAAAATTTTAATAAAATTTTCTAAATTCCACCAGTATCATAAATTATCAGTTTTCTTAGTCATTATATTTGAAATATTTGCAAAAATTTTATATATGCTTGCCATTATTTGGAACTCACGGAAGCTATACGAAGATACGAGTACATACACACCCGCACACTTTTTTGATTTATAAAATTCTAATCTGATATTTGTGTTCGCAAACATTCAGCTAATTCCAGCCCACACAAAATTTTTTTTTAAGAAACACACACACTTGCACAATTTATAATATTTCATAGTTGAATAAAAAATTTAATTGCTTTCCGCTGAACTCACCGTCGGATCCAAGCAGCGTTTACACCTACAAGTAAAGTGTTTGGTGCCGCGCAGAAAGAGTTGACGCGCTAAAGTGCTCCACAAGATTTTCGTATACGTGGCGGTGATCTCCTCGCCCTGCGCTATATCGCGCGCTGCCGTCACCACAATCGTTTGCGCGTTCTCAAAATGATGCGACACATTCGGCGTACAGTTATGATTCATGAGTCCTGCCAATGCGAAGAGCGCGCGCACGCTCGTCTCATGACCGTCCACAATGCTGCGGCCCTCAAACGCGTTTGTATTGTATACACTAACCGTGCGATAGAAGAACCCTAATGTCTCCTTATCCGTTGGGAAATTCTCAAAACATTCCGCGGCGCGTTCCACTTCACGCTTATAGTATTTATCAGGGTTAGCCTGCATGGCCAGCAGCAGCCTGCGTTTCTCGGGACACAAAAAGTAACAACGCATCACACTTAGTATGCGCAACGCATAGGGAACTATGCGCGTTGTATCCTTGGGCACCCAGTAGCGAAACAATTTGCACTCCATATCATGCGCGCCCGATTGCTGGCAGGCGTCGCAAATTGGCAGCGCGCAACCGGCGGCGCAGAGCGCTTTGTCCTCGTCCAGTAGGCGAAAACAGACAGCGCAGGTGTTAAGTACCGTGTCCTTGGAGGCCGTCGGTCCATTGAGCAGCGTGCGCTCACGAAATATCAATTCGCCGCGTTTGATGTCACGACGCGCAAATATGCCACGACCCGAAATCGGCGAGTCGACCACTTGCCAGCTGGGTTCCTGCTCACACAAGTCACCCAGATGGAGGTCAATCAGATGCGCCACCTCCGCGGTTGGAATAGTATTGGCATTTTCCAAAGCCATTCTATTTTCAAATTTTTTCCTTGCTTTATGAATATATTTTTTATAGTTCAAACGTCTGCACGCGTTTGATTATATGGCCGTAAATTCACTTGCAACGCGTTCACTTGTAATATTCATACTAGTTGCCACTAATTAATTTAATTGCTGATTGCGTAAAAATCTTAGCACAAGCATAATATATTTATACATATATACATATGCTTGCACTTTATCTTAATATTCGCCTTTCTTCTGCTTTTTTGGCAACCAAACCACGACGTAACTCAAACGCGACTAATATCGCCGCCGTTTGTTGCAGGCATTCATGACGTGTTTAGCCGCAACGGCGCTCTATAGCCAGTTCTTAGTTTCGACATGATCTTTTGAAGATAGCGCTCTACGCTCTCCCAGTTTCAGTGGCTGCCTATGTCTTAACTCAGTTCAGTTCATTTAGTTCCAATCATACAGTTAAACTGCCAAATGATCATCAAAGCTATCTCACTTCCTGACATATAATATGCATGCTGCGTTGGTGGCAAACACAGAGGTCGCTGTGTGACAGAGGCTGTGTAGCTAAAATGTTTAGGGGGGTTTGAGGTAAATATTAAGAGAAGCACACCGCAAAAATAGAAAGATATTTAAGCATCTCAAATGAGCGAGAATAGATTTGCATCCAAGTACCGGTCTAAAAAAGGTGGAATCGTTGATATGAACCTTCGCGATCCGAAGAGCAATTGTTTAAGAAGTTATGTGTCAAAGCTTGGTGGAAGGGTCCACTCTAATTTCAGACTTCCGACAATTGTAGTGTCTTCCAAGATGAGGTTGCAGCCATTAAGGTAGCGTTAAATTTAGTGCTTCGGAGTGCAGCCTCCTACGTCTCCATCCACTCAGATCACAGAGCGGCGATACTAGCATTGAACTCATTAAGAGTGCTTCAGGGCTGGTCAGAAAGTGCCTAACCTAACTATCAATAACATCGAGTGTCTTTTTAATAAGACTGGTCAGAGCGGAATCGCAGAAGACTGTAAAGCTGATGAGCAGGCAAGAAAAGGAACCCAAGGACGCTATAGGTAGAATGGGAGCGAATCAGTGCTTCCGTATCCTCTTGTGTTCAACTACTAAATAAATCGCAAGAGATCTAGTGATATCTGCCCTCAGTAAGTCTAGTCTATCTCAAGGCGTGGGACCTTTCCATGCTGTATGATTGGGAATCTCACCACTCACCATCTGCAGAATCTGTATGGAAAAATATGAGGTGGAAACAACTCAACACTTCTTTTTTGACTGTTCCGCATTTGGGAGGCCTTGACCTCTAATCTAAGCACTTGGGAGCATATACCTTCAGACATCCCACCAATCTTGCGGGAACTTAAATCAAACGTCTGTGCAAATTTTTATTAGCTACTAAGCATTTTGCTAATTTATAGTTCGAACAGAACAGTTCTTCTTTTCTACGGCCTCACTAAGGACTGCATATAGTAGTTCACTTCCCATCTTTGATCGGCCATCTATCACCTTAAAAGACTTTTCCATTAACTATGAAGTTTTTCGAACTTCCGATTGCCTTTATAATGCATATACCTTTTAGGTCTCTATACTAATATTTTTCTCTGTGTAACGTGACTTTGGTTAACTGTCAACTTATCAAAAAGGAGTATAATTTGTTCAAATTTTCACGAGTAGGTAGTGTTGAGTAGAGTATTGAAGTTTCTAGTTCCTATGACAGTTTTTACAATAAAGTGCCATTGGAAAAGGTACTTCTGTACAGGCATATAAAGTATGAGGCCCAAATACTCACACTACCCCCACCAAATACTGCCACTGCCACACAATTCGTTTATTTACTTTGTTGCCTGACATGGATTCGCGTGAATGTTTTTATGAATGCTTATTTCACAATTTAATGGATGGGTGGATTCGGCCACAAATTTTATGTGTGTATGCTTATGTGTTTGTAAGCACATGTACATACATGCTTACATACAAAATATACATTCTAATAGATGGGCGCATGAGATATATGAACCATGGAACAGCATGAATAGGCGCGTAGGTGTGAGCGAATGAGGCAAAATTAGACAGCAGTTTGTGGCAAATGGCTAATTTACATACAAACAATATAAAGGTTGGCATATGCAATAGTGGCGAGAGTGTTTACATTACGAAGTTCACATGGAAACATGCCACAACTCTGATATTGAGAAAATAAGAAGAGAGAACTAATGACAACCTAGCATGTATATATGTATTTATTCATTTATTTTATGAAATGTATATGTATTGGCGATTTATTTAAACAATTTATCAATGAATATGCATTGTAGGTGTGTATATATTTTTGACTAATGGTATAAAATAATTTATGCTGCCGAATTTGATAATATGAACGATATTAATTTAATTATATGAAAAATTTTAACATTTCAAATGAAAATCAAAAAACATATATATTTTATAAAAATTTGAATAGTTCATTTCGCCTTTTTCATTGCCTCTATACTTATTTTGCGTATTTAATATCATAAATGTACCCATCTACATACACATATACATATAGTAACATACGAGTACATGTAGTCATTTATCATTAAAAAATTTCCAATTTATTCGACAAAGTATTTATAAGTCAGCCAATTATTTTTAATGGCGACAAAAATTTGAAAAATCATCTAAGTGATTGACAGTCGTGTGATGCTCCAATATTTTCACTTCAATACAGCATCGCTAATTTGCCAAGCTAATGACCATAACCATTGACATACTACATATATCTATCCATAATGTCATAGTCATTTTAAAAACTTTATATTATTTTTGTTCCTCTCGTCGCCTAAAACTATGTTACATATTTTGAAAAAGCTTTTATTTTGAAATCGGCAGTTTTTGAAAAGCTGAACGGATGTGAGTGCAGGGTGCTTATAAAAAGAAATTTCGAATTACATAAAGCTAATATCCGTGACAGACATGTAGTAACAATGCCATGGGTAATGAGCACCCTGAAAAGACCAAGAGCTGTAATTTCATCCAGAAAAAAAACAACAGTTTAGTGTGGTTAGCGGGCCGGTGGAATCATCATTCAAAAATGATGCTGGTGAAAACGTAACTGTCAATAGCGACCATTATCGCGCCATGAAAACAGGAAAAAACAGGAAAAAACTGTTTGATGTTTGAAATCGAAGCTCGATTGGTTCCAACAAAATGGAGCCACTTCCCACACATCGTATCAGTCAATGTACTCGTATTTGTTGAGAGGACATTTCGGGGAGCAGATAATTTCATGTTTTAGACCAGTCATGTGATATCACACTGCTAACCTTTTTCTGTGGAGTTATGCAAAGTCTAAAATCTATGCGAACTATTACGCTTTTATCACACTTTATAGGCTGTTTGTTTTCAGGGAGGGGAAGGATGAGAAAATTGATTTTCGTATCATCACTGTGACGTCACAGCAATGGTATGTCCGGTTTACAAGTCACTAAAAGGTTCTCTATGGAACAGTTGTCCACACTGGACCGCTTTCACATTTCTTCAGGGTGGTGTTCCATATTTCTCGCTTAAAGACTCACATGTCATTGTCTCGTTTTTTTTAATCGTAGAACGTTTTCTATGTACTTCTGCACGTTCTTCCGTGTCCAGTGTGCCAACGCATGCAATTGACGAACCTGTGTTCAGCGTGGTCCACGATTACTGTAGGTACTTCCTAAAATATTGGTGACCGAATTGCATCAGTGCACTTTAATAATCCACCTCGCCATGTTTTCTGCTAGACAACTCTTTGACGTTTTTGATTAACCTAACCGACTTGGTGGCCGAATTGCATCAGTGCACTTTTATAATCCACCTCGTCATGTTTCCTGCTAGACAACTCTTTGACGTTTTTGATTAACCTAACCGACTACCACGACGTCCTTGCTCCCAGCGAGTTTGGCAACGTTTCAAAGTATTATTTTTTCCGCTTTTATGGAAATGATAGTTGTTTCTTGTTCCTTCAATACCGATATAGTTTCGCCTCAAACTATGCGGTATGCCAATATTGCACTTAGAGCTGCTGTGCGATACACTTTTTCTATGGTTTTACAATGATTATTTTTCTCAATGAGTTTACCTATAAGTCTGCTGCGTAAACAAAGTCATTCATGGTGGTTGACTTTAGCAGCTTCCGTTTCTCCTGTGCCGGTTCTCAGATGTTGGCAGCCCTCTAGTTTTGAAAATAATTATTAGAAACGCCTTTTCCGCAGCGTGTTGGATTTGTGCCCAGTAGATAAATCTTACACCTCATGTGTTCCATAATCAGAATATGCTTCTTTGTTAAAAATACAAGCTCAATTTTTTTCAGTGCCAAATTTAAAGTAGCTACAGCAATCTAAAGCAACCGATGCCGTCCTTACTCCCTCCTCAATAGTTGGCCTCACTCTATCAACAGCTTGTAAACGTGAACCCCGAAAGATGGGAGAGGCACGTTAGAGATATTATACCTCCTGGTAAAACCAATTCAGTTTTACTTGAGTTGACGGCTAAGCCGCTTCTATTTGCCCAGTTGAATACCACGATTTAGGAATTTTCCTTTAACCCTAATAACAACAAGGGAGGCTATCACCCTGCAACCTCGCTCCTTAAGTTCTTTAAGTTGATCGTAACTTATCATGGATAAAAAGCAGTGGGAAAAGTACACCACACCGCGGATGCCCCTACTAATATTTCAGGATGTTTTTGCACTCCCCACTCCGCTACGGCTATTCTGTCGCAAAAAAGAATATATATGAGAGGCATGAGATTTGATTCCACCTCAGAGTTTTCCAGTTCTTTAGCTTCTCCCTCCGACCGCACATTGTTGGAACCCTCCTTTATGTCGACCGTCCAATCATCACTGGAGCCGCTTCTAAGATCTGATCTCCGTTAGCTTCGATGCTCACAAAGTTGGTTTCCTTTTACTTTTTTGAGTTTTCAGAAGACAGGAGCTTTCAAAAGTAGTCCTACAAAAGGAGCTGAAACCCTCGCATTATACCTTATTTATAAAGAGTCTATGGGGTTTGCATTTCGAGCGCAAAGCGTCCACACTGAAAGGCTTGAGGTATGCCAGTAATAACGCGCCGAATATTATCTTCCAAGAGCCAATTGTCTCGGGCTTATCTGCACATACAAGCGACTTAACATAATTCCTCAAAAAATTATACAACGATGACGAGAAGAAGATTCCTTCAATAAATTGATTGTTTAGTTGTCTGTATGGCATATAGTACTGTATTGTTGAAACTAAAAGGCGTCCTCAACAATATCCTTCCTTCAGGCAGGAAAGAGACATTAATTATAGCTTTATAGCATTGATTATTTATTATAACCATAACCGACTATAATGCCTTCATTTTCGAAGAAATATGCATCAATGATTCCCTTTGCCTATAGAGCACCAAACTTTTCAGATTTAATTATATAAATTATAGAAATAGTTGCTATAAGAAATATATGTAAGTATATGTATTTTTTTTTCTTGTTTACTAATAGTCTGAAAGAGAATATCAGACTCAAATTCATATAATGTAGTAACAATTTCCAGCGTAATAATCTTTTACCCTTACTTGAAAGAAAATTCTTATTTTCTAATTATTTTCATTTTTATTAAGACATAAATATATTTTACACATTAAAATTTGCTTCTTTCATCCAACAAATGCTGTACTGAAAAATAAACGCTTTCCCTACTTTGCCCGAGCACCCATGTGTTTATCTATTTGTGGGTGTGTTGAGTCATTAAACGTTGCAGGCGAAGCAAACAAAAGACAAACGAAATTAAACAATTTATTGTAATTTTGCATAAAATGTAAAGCTAAATATTCTCTTAAATATATGGACTTGAAATTAACCCAGTTTATTATCGTTGCAGGCAAGTCAAATGTCTAGAAAAGCGAAAATTTATACTGCGACAAGCCATTAGCAGCGAAGCCAAAAGAAAGCAGATTTTCATACTACGAAAAGAGGCTCTTCACACATAGTACAAGTATCTCATATTTAAATGTGTTTAATTATTTGGCGCGCAAATGGACTAAACCGCTAGCAGGCTGGGAGCAGATGTCGCGGTGGCGATCGACTGCTGAAAAAGTAATATTATTTTGAAAATAAGCAGAAAAAAATAAACAAAATATTTGTAAAAGCTGTGAGAGAGCGTTTGGCAAATGTATATGAATGGACAAATGTGTTGTATGTCGCTATTTCTTTGTTGTTGCTGTCATGTTCGTTTAGCAAATAACACGGCATATTGTCAGCACACTTTCGGTACGACAAATTGGCGTTAAGACAAGAACATGGAAAAATAATATTTGTGCACAAAAACTGAGAATATAAAGGGAAAAATGAGCTTTGAGTTCAATAGAACACAAACAATTCACACAAAACTGGTAAACACTGTAAAAGATTTAGGAATTATTATAGTGTTTGGCATTATTTTATAATTTTTAAAACAATAAATTAAACAAGAAGATCAAAATTATGTAGTTTCTTTATCATTAAACTGATAAGCACTTTAACATATTAAAATAATTAGTAAAATTTTATCTATAGTTAATACTAGAAGAAGAGCATTAACATGCTATATACATAGATGACAGTCGAGGGAAAACTGTAAGTCAGTTGTGCCCTTTCTTGAAAAAATTTCTTCGGCAAAATTCAAGTTCATTATTCGACAAAGCCGACGCCGAAGGCAATACACTGATTATAGCGATGATACAATATCTATTTTCTTTTGCATGTTTTGTCAACTGCTTCAATATAGATGCCAGTCTTCTACACTGTTGCCACATTTCTTCCCAATGATCCTAATTTAATGATATCGGAGCAAAATAGTTGATTTTTACCATAATCTGAGATTATTTCTATTTCTCGATGCCTATTTTTTTAACGTCTTTTATCCTCTTCTTCAAAATAGACTTCAGTCTCCGCGAATATTTATACGCTGTTGCCAAATTTCTTTCTAGCAGGCCCACTATTATTTTACGATATGGGAGCAAACAAGTCGCTGTGTACTAGATCCGCAGGTTATGATGAACTTGGAAGCAATCCGAAGCTCAATTCAAGCAAATTTCTGATCATTTACATTTATTTTGACATATTTTTGATGAAACAACGCTTTCTTCATCTTTAAATAGGGCAGTTATCTCTCGATTCCGAAACATACTTCATTTAACTCTAATTAATTAGCTTAATTTTAAGCTCTGGGAATAGTAAAAATTTCTGTACATCAGATATTCAGATCATGGTAAACTCCGAAGCAATCCGGGTAAATATCCGATCGTTTCCCTTCATTTGTGTCGGTGGTCAACTCTACATTGTTGTCAATTTTCTTTCCAGCGAGCTTAACGTTAAGATCTAAAAATTCATTCTTTATTTCTAGTCAGTCGTAGTTGATCAATGCACATGCCAAAATTAGCGGCTATAACTTTGTCAGCTCAGATGACTATAGGTTGAACTTCGAAGTAAAATGATGGTTTCATGTTTCATTCATATCGGCAAACTTTGAATTTAATACACATGAACGGATCTATTATTATGGGCAAAAAGTAATGAGACTTTTTAGTTTTAAATTCGCGAAAAGTTCCAAATGTTGAAAAAGGCCTTCGGTGATAATTACTTGCCGCGAGCAAGTGTTTTTGATTGGTGGGGCAAATTATTTTAAGAGGGTCGAGAACGTGTTGACTACGAACAGTGTCCAGGATGGCTGTTTCATCGACAGATGATCAACAATCAATAAAATAAAAAAAATGGTGTTTGGTGTTTGTTGGCTCAAGAAAAGCGAAAGCACGATTAGTTCCAAAAAACTGAATTTTTTTCGAAAAATAGTGTCGCGTTAACATCTGTGAAACAGTGCTTTCCGACTACCAAGATGCCATGAATTGTGTCATTATTCGTGAGGAGTCTTCGATATATGCTTACGACCTGGAAAAAGATGAGAAATCGGCCGCATATCGTGATAAAGGTGATTCAAAACTGGAAAACCATGTCAAAGCTGGTCAAAAATCAACCGGGAAAACGTTTTGAAGATTACAAAAAACGTTGGCACAAGTGTAAGCCAAGAGGAATTGCTTTGAGGCAACGACTAGTTTTTTCTCATAGTAGTATACACACTTAATTTATTTACATGTAAACCGAAATTTGGTGGATGCAAGACTACAGCTTTTGAAGTGATTATAATGTGGGCCTATGGCATAATCCCAATCGTTAAAATAAACGAGTCTGGTCTCTTTTACAGAGTTATGCTACTCGTACAACTATTTTTGGACTATGACAGAATGTTGCTCCTTTAATATTACATTATAGGCATCCAACTTTTCGAATAGTTTAAATCTTTCAAAGATCTAAACGACACGTGCACATATTTCGCAAGTCATAACACTAAATAATATACATACATATATAAAATTTGAATTACTTAATTAATGTTGGGCACAATATTTTGGCAAGTAAATTATTAATGTAAAATACAAACAAAATTGAGCAGACAACACAAAAATATAATTGAAAACGACATACAAATGCAGATAATGCAACGCTGAGTGGCAAAAACTTGCAATGGATGAATGAATAGCTCATTTGTAATAGTCACACATTTTGAAACTGAGAAAATATTCAAATAAATAATTAATGTAAATAAGTTGTAACTCAACATATATTAGCCACATAATTAGCTTAGCACTGTAATTTAGCGCAAAAGTTATTCATATTCAGCATTATTTGGCAGTCAAAGGAATTTACTATAATTTCAAAATTTAATTGAAAGATACAGAATCTTATATACATATTATACAACCAAAGTGAAATTGAAAATAAAGCATGCAAAGAAAAATAATAATATAGCTAATTTAGAGTTTTATTAATATAAAAATAGTTTGTGGTCTACATATATAAATAATAATATAAATATATGCGTTTGCATTAGGGTGCTTCATTTTCATGCGATATTTTAAAAGCTGATACTTAAAAAAGTATAAAAAATTACACCCTGTAAAAAATTGTATTCGCTACAAAAAAAAATTAATAAAAAAAAGATGTTGTTTATATGGAAAATTATTACTTCAATGAGCTAATTATAAGAGCATAATTTTTTGTTTCCTATAATATAAAAGCTTTTCAGGTGACACATATTTAGAAGCATCTTAATTTATTTACAAATTATTATGCTTAGTACAATGTCGCGTATACGCCCACGCGCCTTCAGAAACAAAACAAACAGATTGGCCGGCATGCATACTTGCACACATATAAATATATACATTTGTTGATATACAAATATTTGCTTTTGCCCATTAATTATGGTGACAACTGTAACGCTTGAATTCTTCTGCGAGAAGGATTAAAAGCACTCATGTATATGCTTATACATATTTGCTGCTGTGCCATCTAGAATGACTAGGCCATTGGACTAAATGGGTGAATAACTTGGAAATTATGTGAGATTAAAAATTGATCGCTGAAGATTAGTTGCTAAGCGGGAATTTATGTGGGAAAAGTGAAAGAAAAAGAGCTTCAAAATGAATGCGAAATATTTGCAGACAAATTGTTTAAAATATTTTCAGCAGTTGTTAAAAAATGTTTATGCGCATAAATAATATATTAATGAAATTTTTAAGAATTAGGATAAAAAGATTTGCAAAAATTAAAAAAAAAGGAATTTGCAAAAATTGAAAAAAAAATAAAAGAAATTTTTAAATAATGAAATATTTAAGGAATTTAAATAATTTCAAAATTAAAAAAATTAATAATCACATTTAAAAAAATTAAAAATAATTTTTAAAAATTAAAAATTAAAAAAAAAATAATTTAAACGGTATTTATAATTTAATTGAATTTTAAACATTTATATACAAATACAATTTTAAAAATTAAAAGAATTATTATTATTTAAAAAACAATAATATAAAAATTAAAAAAAAAAAATTTAAAATTCAAAGAAATTTTAAGGATAATAAAAAATTAAAAGAACATTAAACATTGATATGATTAACATAATTACAAAAATTTATAATATAAAATATATTATTAATTAATTATTAATTAAAAAAAATTTTCAAAAATTAAAACAAATTAAAATGATAATAAGGATTAATAGAATTTTAAACGTTTATATATATACAATTTTTAAAATTAAAAAAAATATTATTCAAAAAATTAATAATAAAATTGAACAAATTAAAATAATTTTTTTTTAATTAATTTTAACGGAAATAACGTTTATATATAAACAATTTTTAAAATATTATAATTTTTTTAAAATAAAAAAAAAATTAAGTAGAAATAACGTTTATATACATATACACAATTTTTAAATTAAAACAAAATTATTAATTAAAAATTAATAATCAAATCAAGAAAATTAAAAATAATTTTAAAAATTAAAATAAAATAAATTAATTAAAAAAATTAATAATCAAATTTAGAAAATTAAATATATTTTTTAAACATTTAAATGGTAATTAATTTTTTATATGTATATTTGCGTTTTTATATGAATATACAATTTTTCATTAAAAAAAACAATTTTTGATTAAAGAATTAATAATAAAATTTAGAAAATTATTAATTTTTAAACGTTTGTTTAGCGACAATATATACTATAGACAGTATATCTTAAAAATATTTTACTAAAAAAAATATTCAACAATTTTTCTTTAAAATTTTAAGTACTTTTATTTTCATACACATAAATAATACACAATACAAAGTCGAGTACCACTATTTACAATTAATATTCGAGGCACAATCAATTGTGAATACGTTTTTTTGTTGTTTTTGTAATGTTATTTGGTTGCACAAAAAGTGTTTTCTTAAAAGTTCAGTGTCAGTGTGTCTTTGCAGCATAGAGTAAATTTTCTAATTAAAATATATAACAAAAAATACGTAAACATTTTCTTACATATTATATACGCTAAGAGCATTTTTGTATTTTGTTTTAATTTTTTCAAAATTAACTTATACATAAACATGTTTTGCAGCTAATTTTAAACACAGCTGCGATATCCGTTGGTTCTTACATATGCTTCCTTCATTAAAATAAAATTTTCTTCATTTACTATTCCAACGCTCTTCCGCTTACTTCACCTCCTTCGCCTTCTCGGCCTCCAAATAGCTACGCATCACGCAATCACCCAGCCCCAACTTGTCCATAATCTCCAATATATCCTCGCAGAATTTTGCCTTTGCCGCTGCCTCTTCATCCTCACAATCCTCTCGACTCTTCGACAGACGTGCTATTACTTGTAATTTAGCATCGATTACAACATAATTGCTGTCCGGTATGAAGCCGGAGCTTTTGTCTCTCAAATACAGCACCACCGATTTGAGTGACTTCGAGTTGAATTTCGAACTAATCGCGCCTGAGGCGAAGTCTTGTGCTTTTATCATTTGCGCATGCGTAGATTTTTGTTTGCAAACCAAACAGTTCCAGTTGGGATGCGGCAGACCAGTGGTCTCGGGTACGGCAAGACCTGTACAGTTCGTATCGCGACAGTAGACTGCGGAAATGAAGGCGCCTTTTTCCTTTGGTTGAGGAGAAGGTGAAAAGAGAGTTTGAGGATATGATTACTATTTGAAAAAAATGTGAAAATTTCTTTAAAAATTCACGCACAGAACTCACACGCACTCAAATAGGTTACACATATCAAGCGTAAATTGCAGAATACGTTCAGCTTGCTTTGTTTAACTTCGGAAAATATTTATTTCCACTATTCTTGTTTTTAAAATCTGACATAGAAATATAAATTCTATTTTCGTAAAATTTTCAAAGTATACATGCATATATCGGCATTTCCTCAGCATAAGAGAAAAATATATGAATATATCCGCTTTACTATAACCCATAAATATTAAAGTTAATGCTTAGTCTGCTATTTATCAATAGATTTTTTTTGCTGCTTGAACATACGATATACTCGTATACTCATATTTATACTATAATACATTCCCACTTCAATTCTTCATATTGTTGTTTCTTAAGCGGATATTCTGCCATCTGTATTTGAACTCATAACAATACAATTTAAAATTTAAAAAATAATGGCTTCCATAATAAACAAAAATAATTTATAAGAATTTTTAATATTATCTTTGCCAACCAAAGCGTATAACTTAAACTTCGCTCTGATCCGATATTATTTAAAGCTTCCTGCCTATTCTTCAAAGTGAAATAAAGAAGCGATAAAAAAATTTAAAAACTATTTAAGGGAGCAGAATAATGAAAAGATCACTATTTCACAATTTTTCTTGTATTTAACTTATAACCTTACTTGAAATTTAAATGTAACGAAAAAATAGCATGTTAAAGTTGGGTATGTAAAATAAGGATGGAAAGGAAATAGTAAATTTGCAAGGGCATCCGATTAATAGTTTCGGAGATACAGCCTTGAGAACTTGTGTGCTCGAGATTGGCTAGGCTGGCGTTTTTCTCGAAACTATGTTTTTGAAGTCGTTTGGCAAAGATTTCTCGAGAACTACTCAACCGATCTTCATGAAATTTTACACAGGTCTTTGAGATACAATTCATAAAGAAAATATTTTTTTCCAAAAATTTCATAATTTCTTTGTTAATAGTGTATACTTTTAACAGTGAGAAATTCAAATATATAATTTTTGTATAGAAAAAAGACTGTTTTTTACCCGAGGAAACCCATGTAACCCCTTAACAGGTCAATTTAATAAAAAACCGAAATTTCGTCTCAGTATATGGCAACGGTCGAAACAAGGCTTCAACATTTCAATTCGAAATCCAATCGACAGTCATCCGAGTGGACTGCACACGATGAACCCGGTCCAAAGCGTAGAAATATGCAATAGTCGGCTTGCAAAGTTATGCCGTCTCTATTTTGCGTTGCATATGAACTAATTTTTATTGACCACCTTGAAAAAAGAAACACCATCAACAACGACTATTACATAGCGTTACTGCACCATCTGAAGTAAAATATCGCCGAAAATTGGCAGCAATTATAGAAAAAAAATTCTGTTTCCCAGTGTCACAAGTGAGTAAAAGCGTTGACAAAAAACCACGAATTCAACTTCTAATTGCTTCAGCATCCGCCGTATTCTTCAGATCAGATCCCCGGCGATTATTTCCTGTTCTCACATTAAAAAAAATGCTCCCTGGAAAGAAACTTTCGACGAATGAAAATGTGATCGCCGAAACTGAGACCTACTTTGAAGCAAAGGATAAATCGTACAGCAAAAATTGTATCGAAAAGTTGGAAGATCGCTATAATTGTTGAATCACCCTTGAAGGCAACTATATTGAATAAAAAAAACGGTGCCTGACCCGTTACCTTCGTGTCATAACACGTTCACCAAACTTGGTTTTCAATAATACGATTGTGACATTTGCTATGTGGCTTGTGTCCTGTTGGAACCACATGTTGTTCAAGTCCATATCATCCAATTCGGGCCAAAAATATTCGGTTAGCATTGAGCGGTAGCAATTCCCATTGACGGTAACGTGCCGATCTTGATCATCACGGAAGAAATACGGCCCAATGACGCTGCCGGCCCAAAAACCGTACCAAACCGTTCCTTATTTCGGGCTGAAATGGTGACTTATTGAGTACGTACGAATGTACTTTTACAGGAGTAAAGAATTTTTTTGCCATCCCAAACATTTCTCCTTTATTAAAAAAAACTTTTGTAGCGCTCTTATTGAAAACCCTGCTCTTAAAGTTGAGGCCATTGTCTCCGAATTTCGGTAGTAAATTTTAATAATTTCAACTCGTTGTTGGATCGTGTATCTTTCAATGATGAAATGGCAAACTTTATTGGAGAAAAATGTCAAAAGAGTGGGGAAAAAATGGCGTCGTTTGCTATACCTTTTGGTCTACTTTTGTAGTGCTCTATTGAAAAAGGATAGAGTCTCCAAATAATTGAATGAAAGTTGGAGAAGAATTTTCTTTAAAGAAATATTTTTTATTGACCGGAAAACCGGATTGAACTAAGTTACTTATGCATTTCAGCAAAATGATTTCGCATAAGAACAAAACAATAATATGAAAAAATTATGTTATATCATACTACACTCAATTAGTTCCGCAATAAATTATCTTTCACTTAACGCACTCCTAACGAACTATAAAATATGCCCCCTTGTTATTAGTCGAAAAATGTTCGTCATTCTAGAAACAACGAAATATATGTACAAATGTTTTATGTTTCCTATTTAAATTTCAAAGCAATTCTCTCGTCACTGGAATTCCACAGAATTTGCCAACGAAATAAAGAAAGAGATCTTCCGGGCAGCCGCCACTTCGGCGTACTTAGCGAACGCCGATTGCCTGCGTGTGGCCCAAGTTCAAGAACAACAACATTAGGTCGAAAATGCTCGCACAGCCCGTCAGTCAATTTGACATGTATACATCCAACAAGACGCCTCACAGCAGCCACTCAGCTCGATTGTGTTTTTGTTTTGGCCTCCTTTTCCACGCAATTAAATATTTTCTTTTCAGAATTTCATTCGGTATTTTTTGATTTCTTTTTAAATTTTCTTTTCACTTTATCCACACACACACATTTAACGTGCTGCTCGCTCAAGTTCTGAGCGTTTATTTTTATAAGAAAATATGATTACTAATTAAATTAGCACCTTATTGCCGCAAGGCAGGCGAAAGCAAAAACGAAAATAAATAGGAAAACTTGTAGAATATACTAGTGTAACAATTTTCCTCCACTAAGCAGACGTAGAAAAATATTATGGCAAGTATTTATGTATGTGTGTAGCTATTATTTATGGGAATTTCCTTAGAAAATCATATTTTGATCGAACTTCATTTGCGTTGATTTCTTCTTAACGGCAAATTTTTGCACCCGACCAAGTGATTTTCCTGATAAAATAGAGCTTTTTTAATATTTTCTTCTTTTAAATACTCCAACGAGGGCAGATCGATAAGTACCGTCAGCCGTGGGACACGACATGAATCGAACTCTAAGGTTTTGTATCTCAAATCGGATTGAGTCGGTTCGATTCCAGCTTTTTAAAAGTAAATGGCACAGTAAAATCAAAAAGTGCTTAAAAACCTTTATGGTGATCTTTTGAACGATAATTTTTGATAAAAAAAATGCCATGAAAACGGCTAGCCGAGGGCAGCAATAGTAGCGAACTCGTTTAGATTGTAAGACCGTGACATAGCTGTGATAGCTTTCAAACAACGTGGACTATCACTTGAATATGAGAAAACGTCGGCTGGATGAGTTCCACGTTTATTTATTCCAAACAATTTTACTTATTGTTCGGAGTGATCCACTGGTTCACAACAAAGGCCAAGAGACAGTAAAAATAGAATACTTCAATCGGTTGAAGAAGATAAGAACTAACCTATCGGTCAAAAACGATGTTGAAAATCGTTTTGGGAAATTCAAAAGGTATGATCCTACTTGGAGAAGAATGAAAACCGTCACAGACCTACTACCATGCCGAATTATGGACTTAGTTTACCCAAAATTTCTTAGCCCCATATTATCGTAGCCAAGTAGGCTTACTTTACAGGTAAATAAGTTGGAGCATGGCATGAGGTCTAGTGTGGCGGGATAAAAGGAGTCTTTGAGGAGAATTTATCATCATTTACAATTTTTGTCGATATACAAGGACTTGTCGGACCTCCATTGTATACATAAGTATGTATATTTTCTAATGTTTTTTTTTTTCTTTTCTGTCAATCGTAAAATCCACCAATTTGTTATGCCACATACTTTCACACGCATCGCAGACTCTCCAAGGCGCACTAATAAATTATTTAAATGCTACAACAACACTTTAGGCATTTTTGAACAGCCCGAATCGTTTTGTATTCAAAATATATACTTATTTAAATGCCTTCGCCTAAGTTGTTAAAAATCTAAGTGACTGCTCAAAATCTAAATAAATTTATTTTATAGTCAATGGCTTAATTGCAGGGCGTTTTGTAGCATCCCCCTTGGAAAAAATATTTCAATACAAATATTGCAAAAGTTACGTCTATGTATATACGTTTGGAAATAGTCAATACATGTATATAGGTAGCACATATTTTGAAAATATTTAAGCGAATTTATTTATTTTTGAGCGCCTTAGCGCGCTATTTTTGTCACATATTTCATGATTAGCGATTTATTTATGAATATATTTACGTTTTTGTTGTTAATTAGTGGACTATTTCTATAAATTGTTGTCATAAATTAAACACACTCTATTTTATCAGGAAAAACATTTGAACTGTGTGTAGTGAATAGCTCTTATAATTCTCATTAATTTTTTGGAATTTGTAGTAAAATCTTAAGTAAATGGCAACATAGGATCTTTGGATAATCAAATCAACTAAATAGAATAAAATATTTGTTCGTTGATAAGACAAAGTCATTTAGTATTCAGACATGGTCAAGGCTGAAAGCGGCAACCTGCTCAATACTAGTTAAGGAATGCCTAGTATCTTAATTAATTGTATCCGCTTTCTATAAAATCTTATATTCATGGGAGCCAGGAGCAAGCGCTAAGTATCGCCGATGAGCCCGATAGCAAAAGCTCATTATCACCAAGCTGGGAACTTGTCTATTGTACTCCATCAGCTTGCCTTTTGCTGTTTGATTTGGCGAAAGTTGATCGACCGCCAGTCAGTTAAGCCTCAAGTGATTAGCAGAAGATCTGAGGTAAAATGTGAGCGTGCCACTATTTTTAAGGATTCTCAGGAAACACTGTCCCATAGAGAGATATTGATACAGTGAGTTACTTACGAAGTTGCTTTGTAGGAGAAGAGATCAAAGAATAATTTGAGTACTTCTTTCTTGATTATTAAACCATCTTAGACCTAATGCCTATTATAGAACTATTCGAGCGTAACTATCACCTCAGCAGATTTGTGATGGCCTTAAGATGCTTTGTGGAGAAAACTTCACTTTCAAGAAAATGTTGCAAAAGTGTTTTGTGGACTCTACTTCAGCACAAAATCAAATATTTGAGTGCCACAAAGCTTTCAGTGAAGTCATCTAAAACTTGCCAGCGAGTCGTCCATCTACCGCTGTTAACGACGACAACATCGAAAAATTAAAAAAAAAAGCGGCCCTTGAAAATAATCGTGTTGGATTCAGAGAGTTGGCAGAGGATCTCAACATCTCATATGGATCAGCTAGACTCATATCAAAATACTTGAATTTTGTTCAAAGAAGAAGAACGTAGCTCAGGTCCCTACTACCGTCAAATGCATCATTACTGATAGCAAGATTGGCCTTACGAATCTGACGTCGAAACTGTTCAACAATCTAGCGAATGGCGCTCCAAAAATGAGCCGAAATCGAAAAAAGCAAAAATCGTTGAAGGCTCTGATGCTGCTGAAGGCCATCCCAGTCGAGGCTTATAACAAGTGTATGGAAAATTAGAATATTTAGCAAGCTTGTATTGGCTCAGAAGCTTTTTTCGAAGGTGAAAATGAAGACACCAATTGAAATAAGTGAATATAAGTGAATCTGTATTTTTTTTTGGTTAGTCCGGGTCAAATAAGATTTGAGATGGGAACCCGTAGAGTTTCCTTCCTCATCTTGTATTAAGCAGCAGCTTAAATTGCCGAGCTTTGGTCAATCTCCAAAACATATGTGATAGCAATGTCATTTAGGCTTGAGGTGAATTGGAGAGACTTTAGTTAATCGAAAGAAGGCTCCTAGTTGAAAGAGTCCTCTATATCTGTGCCATGGAGATATGTTCCTACAGTTAGATAAACATTTTCCCGGTTACCATTGAAGTTGTTTAGAAAAAGGGGAAATAGACTCTTGAATTTTGCAAGAGTAAGGGTAAAACGACTTCGATCTACTTGTAATATGTACAACTGTTGAGGCGAGTAAGTTGAGACGAAATACATATCAAATCAAAGATTTTATAACGAGAAAAGTCAAGAATTCATAAAAACATTGCTTTAAACACGAGGTTTTGGCATAACGGGTTGGGGTGCAATCGGCTTCGAAGTATGATATATTTTCTGTCTTATTGAAGAGCTGATAAGCTAAAATTTATGACGGTAGAGAAATATGACGAAGTAGTAGCCATTCTACAGAAAAATATTTTGAGAAGCACCTAAAAAAGTTATGAGAACTTCGACCAATATTGCCTCGAAAATATTATTTTCATCACTTAAAAGTCCTATGCACTTTCATATTGATTTGACCTCATTTGGTACCATTTTGAACTCCTTAGAGACTCACTTTCAGAAATATTTAAAGACTGTTCTGGCGTCTTTAAATAACAGAACATATTTTCAAAAAATTTACTTTCCTTCCTATAAGATACTTTCTGTTCTCCAACAATTTCACTTTCACAAACCACTTTCTCCACCATTTTAAATTTTTATCACACAAGCACACTTACTGTTGGATCGGAGCAACGCGGACACTTGCAGGTGAAACCTTTCTTCATTTTCAAAAACAAATGGCGTGCAATATTGCCCGTAAACAATTTCGTATATGTGGTGGTTATCTCAGTGCCTGCCGGTATATCCACCGAAGCGTGCACCACCATATTTCTGGTCTTCTCCTCGAACGTGTAATATGAATTGGGAATGCAATCGTGATTCATGACGGCGAATAATGGGAATAAAGCGCGATATAGAAACTCTGCATTGTCATTGGAACGATCGGCGGTCTCATCGAAGCCATTTGTACGCAACACCGCAACGGTACGATTCATAATCTCGATCACTTTTTTGTCAGTGGGAAATTCATTGAAACCCTTAGCGGCATTACGCACTTCAGTGCGATGATTATTGTCCAAATTTGCTTGCAAACAATAGATGAGATCACGCTGATCCTTGGTCAAATTGATGGCACGTCCGACGCACAGCAAACGTATAAGCAGCGAGTTGGCCACATCCGGTTCGCAAGGTTTCCACGATTTAAAGAGCGTACAATCGGCTTTATGTTGTTGCTTTTTGCCACATAGTGAGCAGATGGGCAAACCACAACCCTGGCGACACATAAACTTTGTATCCGGCAACATTTTGAAGCAATTCGAACACGAGTTGAGCGTATCCTCGGCGCGCGCAGAAGGACCGATCAGCAGCGGACTGTCGCGAAAGATTACATCGCCACGTTTGATGTCGCGTGTGGCGAAAATGCCGCGTCCAGCTATTTTCGAGACACCTATCTCCCAAGCAGGATCGGTGTCCTTGAAGGGCGCCAAATGGAGTGTGATTAACTCTGCGGTGCGCTTCGGACAAATCATAATTGTCGTGTGTTATTAACAAAATTATTAAAATGGGAAACCGAAAGTCGTTAGTGGGTGTACACAAGCACAGATTTGCAATTATACTTTCTTCTTTTCAGTAAAAATTATTTTAAATTTCAAAATAAAATAATCCTTTGTCAATGCACTTGTTTCACTTGTCTTGTTTTTTGTTGTTTTCTTATTTATTTTTTATTTTTGCACACGTCTACCGTTAAATCAAGCTAAAAGCTTTCACTTAGCAGATTTTTTAATATTTCGCGCTGCGTAGCCGTTGGCAAACTGTCGCCGTTTTCCAGTTTACAACGCTTTTATTCGAAAATCACAGCATTTTTTTTAAATAACTGTGTGAAATATGCTTGATCTCAAAATAAATGACGACGCGATCGCCGAGATTCAACCACTACCGCGCCCGATCATGAGCACTAAGCATATGCTCACCGAGAGTGAGCGTGAATATGTGAGTGAAATTAACGAAATCTTTTCAAATTTCTTAATTTGAATTTAATTCGATTCAAATTGAGTGCTCGATGCCGTGTAGACCATTGAAAGTGTTTACAAGTGTCTAGTGTTGGTACTCTTGCGGTTTTAGTTCATTAAGTACTTAGGGAGCAAATAAAATTGGACTTTAGCTCTGACATGGGCTATGATTAGGAATTAACGTTTTGGATTTTGATTTGAGCCCTGGGCTGATTATTTCGACTTTCTGCCCTTTGAGTATGCTCGGGTGGTGAGCTAAGGCCGTGAATGCCTTCGTGTTTTTAAAACAAAGGGAAGACTCAGAGTATGTTGCCTCGTTATTATTTAGTTCGCGTGGTATATGTTGGTTGAGAATACTCTTTCTCTACGCTGGTCGGCTCTGAAAAGAGGCGATATTAGGACAATTAAAGAGGACTAACTTTCGGAGGGCGGATAGCGTCTATATGTGGGGCCCAATTTGGCTATGAAATTTTCGCATAAATTTAACGAAAAGAGGACGGTTTTGGGAAATGAAGGGAAGTCGGAACCGACACCCAGATCAATATCGATATCTGGAAACATAGGGCCCAGAGTGACAGAACCGTCACTTGCCAAGGCTATTAAAGAGGCCGATGCAGTCTTTATCTCGGGTATATTTAGAGTAGTCCCACAAGAGAAGGAAAAAACAGAGCAAAGTGCTAAAGACATTATTGACTCCTTACAATGCAAGAACAACTGTACTCGGCGGAATCGTCAGTAAGCAACAAGGGAACCTCTGCTAGAATCATGTGCACCACTACGGGCACTAATAGTGCAACTAGGAAGCGAAACACACCAGTTAGCCAACAGAAGTCGGACGGACTTTTGGCTACCAAAATTATAGAGCGCTACGGTGACAGGCAGGACCTGTTCAGCATGCCAGTACGCTAGAGTTGACCAGAAAGTTGCTGAGGAAAGATCATGAGTATGCGACTGTAGTAGTGAGAATAGTCTCTTCTCCCTTGAAGAGTGAAAAAGGTATGTCATTTTCGCGAAGGCTCTCCTAATTGAACCCATGGGCTTAACAAGGTGTGCTGATGAGCGATCGGCAACTCGCTATAAAGAGGCAGTGTTTATAATAGAAGATGTATGGAAATGGGCCAAATTGGATTTTCCATTGTGCCTTCGGGCTCAGATCTCACTCTGAATTGATTAACCTTAGCAAACCTACCAAGCGCTGATACTGTTCCTTACGGAGTCTCTCAGTCCTTTCAAGAAACCTAAGTGGCCCATAAGTAATGGCTTTGAGAGGGTGGACTTAAAAATCCAAACTGATGACAAAGAGTATGGTCTTCAACCCGCTAGTGCGTTAGCGGAGAAGGAAAGAGGTGATCCGTGAACCATGGAGGTAGACACGGTTGGACCACTTAATTGTATTTTGAAAGAATTGCTAAAAGCGCTCTTGGTTGCTTAACGCTAATGGCAAAGAGATGCAACTACCTGCGAGTACCCGGTTCGGCAGTCTCGTTTTGCCAACATTAGACCAGATTAGACATCAATTTTTCACTCTCACTGCACTGATAGCTCCCACAATGCAACAACGGGACACTCGACTACTCAATGAGCTGGCAGCAACCCAAAAGAACACAGCCACGACGGCGTAGGCGCACACTGACCGCAGGTAAGAAGGTGCACCAAATTATAATGATGAGGATGATGATGATGCTGCAAGTTGTCGTTGGTTTAGCGCACTGCTAGCATCTTCTATAAAACTGCAGACACTCGGAGGGGATATGGATTTCACTACACAGACGATACTTGGCGATTTTGCACTTCGGGTGTTGAGCCAAAACAGAAACAAAAACAAAATGCTCCCACTCACTTGCTTGCTTGGCTGCCCTGTGGAATTATGAATTTATCGCTGGCGGATCAGCCAAACGCGCATGAAATTATGATGCGCACACAATGTTGGCGAAATACTCGTGAGGTGCTCGACTGTAGGATTACTTTGACGCTGTAATAAGTACTTTGTTTCTTTTTGTTTTTGATGGTAATAAATATCCATATTAATTTTGTAGGTGAAATACTCAAAACAAGTTGTATACATCTATATATTATACGGTTGTGTTTATATGTATTTGGTGTCTTGTTTTGTCACGAGCATTTTGACGTAAATAATTTTAGCTGCAGAAGTTCGTAATGCTTGCATATTTTCCCACTGATTCAGCGTTGTTAATACCGTTCCTTGTATTCCCAATATTTTTGTTGTTTTTACTGTTGCTGTCTACCTTTTTATTGTGGTTTTTGCTAATATCACGTTTTCGTTTGCAACAACACTGTTGGCGTTTAGAAAATTTTTGCGAATATTTTTTTTTATTTTTCCTGGTTATTTTTATTTTAAAACTCAAAATATATTCAGCTGAAACTTGTTCGTCATATTCATTTAAATATTCTTTCAATAATATTTATGCGCACTTCGAAATCGAAAATTGTCAATTAAATTTTTATATCAATTAAAATTTGCACTTGCATTCCACCGCAACAAAACAAATTAAAAATTGCGAAAAAATCATTAATAAAATCATTTAAAAATTTGTGCAAAAATTATTGCAAATTTGAAAATTTGTTTTCGGTTTTTTTTCGAAGAGGTATTTGCTTTGCAAATATTGATTATTGTTGTTGTTTTATTTTTGTTTTTGGTTTTGCTTCGGCGACTTGCTGCTGGCGCTACCTGCCGCGCTGCACGTCTTCGCTTGAGGTGCGCCCAGCAGTCGGTGGTCGTCGTGCGCTTGCATGTAGCTTAGTGGGTGGAATGTTTGTTTGTTGTTGTTATCCTATTATATAGTATGTATGTATAATTAAATTAAATATTTGTTGGCATAGTCTCGCCATGCTTGGAATTATTGGTGTTGCGCAAAATTAATTGCTAGTGTCATGCGTGTGCGCAAGAGTTTTATACGCGAGAATTGCCAAAGAAAACTACGAAAGAGCTTAATGTAATATTTTATGAAGAGCCCGTTACAGAATATTTTATAACCACACGCCGAACATAGCTTCTCCATAATATGGTATTATATATTTTTCTTTCTATAATACATATAAGACATATTTTTTACAACAATCGCGTGACCAGTACGGCGGAATTTGGACAAGATTTTCCACAACAAAAAAGTACCCGGAAATTGTAAATAAAAGGAAAACTTTTAATTATTCATCAAAATTTATTTTGTCGCTTTCAAAGTAATCCCCACCAGGTATAATACACTTAAAAAAACGATTTTTCCACTCCTCGAAACACTTTTCAAAAGCACTATTTGGGATGGCCTTTAGCTTCTTCAGCAAATTTTGTTTTATCTCTTCGATCGATCGAAAACGGGTACAATTTGATGTCTTTAACGATCTCTCGAACGTCTTTGAAGGCTTTATACGATTCGTATACTGGCTTGTGACACGGTGCATTGTCTTGGGGAAAACAGCACTCTCTTTTTCTTTAGTTGCGGACGGTTTTCAGCAAGATCGTCTTTCAAACGGTCCATTATGTAATAGTCGCTGTTGAAGGTCCTTCCTTTCACAAGGTAAACAATTAAAATTATTCCAAACACATCCCAAAATACAGACAGCATAACCTTGCCAGCTGATTGTTGCATTTTTGCACGCCTTGGATCGGATTTGTCGTGTGAAGTCCACTCGAATGACTAGCGATTAGACTTCGGAGTAAAATGTTGGTTCCTTGTTTCAATCTTTGTCACAAATCGGCGAAAATTCTCGAGTTTATTATGCATGAACATCTTCTAACACTCCTCTGGTAAGCACGCACCACACCGAATTGTACAGAGCTTTCTCTTACTCAAATATTTGTCAGTGATATAATGTAAGTTAATACCACCAGTTCATATTACATGTACATATCTTATATTTGTCATTCATATGTAACATGACACTTACGACCCATATGGTCCATTTTAAGTGGATTGGATATATAGTTTACAACGAAATATGAAACATTGCACTTTGGTAAGATGTAATTCATAGATTGTAAGATGAACCTTTCCACTTGTAACATATGGTTTATCTTAAGTGGATTGTAGATATGTATACTTCTTAGAATGTAAGATTAATATTTGTATCGAGGCTTAGAAAAATATTGTATTTAAGAAGAAACAAAATAAAAAAAATAGGCATTTGCCCGTTGATTTTTATGTATTTCTCGGTAACAGTCTCTTTGGACTTTGAGACGTCTTCCTCGTGCGTCGTCCTAGATGCTTAGTTCTACTCGTTTAAACTTAGCAAATCACTTCTTATCGGCTGACTTTCCTGGTAAAAGGTTCGAATAATACTCCTCAAACAAAACCTTGACCTCAACTGTACCTTATTTTAGCAAAAAAAAATTCTTTTTTTACAGGAAACTCCTTTTTTTAGACTAACTCAAGTGGATTCATTCAAAATGCTAAAGAGTTTCCCAAAATTAAGGAAAGATTGCAATTAAATACTCGTAGAAAGTAGTACCAAAACGTTTTCCGATGAATGGCAACTATATGCTATAGTGGTCAGATCTGAACAAAATTGATTTTCCGTACACTCATAAGAAATTAGTTAGTCTAAGTTTTTAAAAACTATTTTTCTGACAAAATGAAGATATGCCAAAATCAAGAAAAGCCGAGTCGAATTCTTCGAAAAACAATGAAGAACACTCGGTAACTAACATTCAGTTTTATAGACGAAGAGTATATTCGATTATAGTACTCAGCAGCTATTTAGATCTTGAAAGTCTACTTTTAAGACAACCCATATGACTTTAAGCTTGAAAATATGCAAAACGAACGACTTTCTACATTGCTTTGGATCATAGAGGTTAACGATTTGCGGCTTAAAAAACTCGAAGGACGAGGCAGTCGGGGAAAATTCTTAAATACCGAATACGAGCTAGCCTAGGGGTACATCAGCAAGAAATATAACTGGATGAATAGAAACGGCCTAACCTTCAACCCAAGTAAAACTGGAATGGCGTTATTTACTAGAAGGTACAATATCCCAAAGGTGTATCTCCCCTCTTTCGGAGATTACTTCGTTGATGAGGTGTAATACCTATGGTTTATCTTTGGAAGAAAGTTTGCTTAGAGGCCAAATATTGAGGACAGAGTTAGAAAAACATCGGTTGCCTTATATTGTTGTAAGTGCGTGTGCGGACTCTCACATCACAGTGTTTTGGGTCTACGATGATGATAAGGGAGATGTGGATGTGAAGAAGTCGGTGAACGTTGGAAGGTTGGAGCAGGAGTTTTCTGTAAGGAAAAGTAAAGCTGCATTACTAGCACTGAGCTCGCTAACTGTGCGCTCAAAGAGTATCTGTCCTCACTCACTGTCCCGTTTGGGTGCCTGGTCACAGCGGAATTGATGGCAACTGCAAAGACGAGTTACGCAGATGGAACACCCTTGCTCCAGTCAGATCAGTCCATCAGAATGGGACCGAGTTGGTTCTCCATTGGCGTTTGTTAAGTGAGAACGGATCAAACACCAGCTCCTCTGCAACTGTGAGATCCTTTTGACCTAGAGTAGAAAACGGGAGATCTACTGATCTACCGTTCTTGAACAAAATTCACCTTTTAGCATTCTAACAATAGATATACATGCGGTAAGCCTAAGAATCTTGACGGACGCAAGTTGCCTAAGTTGTATGGAGGAGGGTGAAGTGGAAACATCGAAGCAATTTCTGCTCTATTGTCTAGCCTTTACATGACTGAGGCTGAAACATCTCGGCATTAGCCGTCTTAATAAATTTGCTGTAAGCCTAAGCGCTTTGCCGATTTGTAAAGGTCTTATGATTCAGCATATGGGAGTTTTTGATACCACAACGGAACGTCGTGAAAGAGATCCCAGTTAAAATCAATCTCTTAATCTAATTTAACCATTTCGGTATATTATAAAGTTTCGAGTGTCAACAGTTTTTTCATAAACCTCCAGGTCTTCTTATTGTCATAATTCTTGTATCTTGGATTATTAAAAACGAAATGTAAACCTGCATTTACACGTAGGAATATATGTCGTATGACGCTTACTAATCCGGCAAGTAAATGAAGTGTGAATAGATGTATACACTCTGTTGCCGCTGGCACCATTTTCCATCGCGCCGCCACACTTCACTATAAATATAACCACGTAAGCGCAAACTTCCGCACAAGCAATGCACTTATGTAGAACCAGCTGCCAGCGCCACGACGCAGTGAATACCTGCTACGCTTGCCACATTGCTACTGGTGCTGCTGGCACAGGCTGCATGCTGTTGCCACAAATGCCTGTCAAGCGGCATGCAATCAAGTCGGCGTGAACATTTTTATTAATCGAGCGTGATTTATTAGTAATTATATGTGTATACAAATATTGGAGCGCACGATTATTGCGGCGCAGACAAATTTGCAGTGCGAAATTCCAAAAAGTGAACATGCCGCAACAAAAACAAAAAACAAACAAGCGAAACAACAAAGAACAAGTCATTAAAATTAATGCACAAGAATTGCAGGCCATGCATAAATTACCAGCAAAACACATACAACAACAATGACAAAAGCAAAACAAAAACAAATATGAAAGGAAAAAATAAAGTGGCCAAGAGGCCACACGAAATAATACTGGCAAGCGCTGCCTCCATGCGCCACTCACGGCCTATGGCGCTCATTCCTAACGGCGCGCTTGCTGGCGCTTGCTTTCGCCTCGATAATATTGCCTGCGCGTATATGTATATGTGTGTGTTTATGTGTGCGCTGTATTTGTTTATTTCATATTTTGGCACGTTTGCTTTTCTTGGCCGAGCGAAATGTTTGCCCGCAATGAATGACACGCGGCGGAAGCTGCAGCAATTAATGGCCGTTGTTGTTGCAAATGTGCGGAAGTTGTTACTGCAAGCGCCGAAAACGCTTGAAGGCAAACGCGTGAGAAGAAATTTTGTATTTTCGGCGCAATTTTTCCAAATTTAAGTGACACTTAACACACTTACGCTCGCCTACAGCTGCTAATTTGTGTCACTGTTAGACGACAGTCACTCAACATACGTTGCGTATACGCACTGTATGGTGCACCCGCAGTATTTAAACACCCACGCAGCGTCAATCGATGCTTTCAGCTGCTGTCTGGCACAGAGCTCAGCGCGTTTATTTGTTTAGCCGTTGCTTAGTCGGTGTAAACAAATGTTGCCGACGTGTCATTCGCTTGTGATTTGTGTGCACATTAACAGCAACATACACACGCAGACCCCGCTACATCTGACTGTGTGTATTTTTAGTAGATTTTCACTTATCACTTCACTCAGCGATCACTAATGAACGCGATTGTTGTTGTTGACGCTGATTTGTTTACATGTCAATCAAAATATTTTGTTGATCTCGCTTCTTCCTCTGCGTTTGCGCTTTTCCAGCTAAGTAGGAGGAAATTTTGAATTAATAGCGCCACCATTAAACGCTTTCGAGGCAGGCAATAATTTTCGAATGAAATTTTTCGATTTAATATAAAGTAATGCATTAAGTGGTTAAAAGTTTATTGAACCCGCAAGCAAATGAACGCGTTGCACATGTGTGCTGCTATCTCTTAAGACAGGCAGTCATTTGCAAGCAAGAATAAGTTTGTACAAAAGTTCAAAAATAGATGAATTTAAGTACTACTATATTTTCGTGATATTCGTGGTATATTTGTGGTACAATTGGATATATTCTTATTGCCAGATGCTTGTCCAAACTTCTTCTAATTGTGTGATATATTCACCAAATATCGGAAACCTTCAAGTTCTATATCTACTCTAAGAGATCAATAAATTATGTGATCTCGGATTTTCTCCGTTGTCTAAATGAAAATCAAAGGCCTGTGGGAAAGTGTTTGATGGTAGTTGGAGGATAGATAGATTGGAATTTAAGGGATACAAAAAATTAAATAAAGGGTTTAAAGTTTTAGTTGCTGCCTTCTAAAGTGTCGTCGCACTAAATTAGCTCAATCAGTTTGCCTTTTAACGCATTGTAATCAAAACTACATTCTTCGAATTAACTTTCGAATCGGTTTTAGCGGAAACAAAAATCCATTTAGGCTAGAAATCACCAAAATAAACTTCGCATAACGAAGTCCTCAAAATTAAACGAGACTCTGACCGTTTTGAGCACCGATCCTTTCGCTATTTTGAACACCATTTCTACATATAACTCGTTCTAGTTTTTTTTTCAAAAATTAGGAATATTTTATAATAAAAAATAATTGATTTTTCTAAAAAAAAATCACATTTTTCTCAAAAAGTGAAAAACTTAAATTTCGAAAAATACCCCGCGTTAGGGACCCGCCACGTACAAACGCCCCCAATGAAAAGCAAAGGCTGTTTAGAAGAGAAACACCCCTTTTTATAACAACCATGGCACACGAATTAGGGATTACGATTTGGGGGCATGCGTCTGGAATGCCCGCTCCTTTAATTGAGAAGATGCCGCTGCCCAGCTGGTTGATGTCCTAGTAAGAGAAGACGGCTGGCTCACCGCCGTGCAAGAAATGCAATGGACGAGACAAGGACTGAAACGTGTAAGTCCTTGTGGCATTCACTGCAGTGGTCATAAAAAGGAGCGCAAATGCGGTGTGGGATTCGTGGTGGGAGAGATCCCGTCGCCGAGTCCTGGCTTTCACCCCGGAGGTTGAACGTCTATCAAAATCGGCATCAAAGCGAAGTTCTCCAACATATCACTGATTTGCGCCCACGATCCGATGGAAGAGAAGGACTATGAGAGTTGCCCCCGCCACGATGTCAATATTGTACTTGGTGACTTTAACGCCAGGGTGGGCAAATGAAGTATCTTTGGCACAACGGCAGGTAAATTCAGCCTCCATGAAGAAAAATTCCCAAATGTATTGCGGCGACTAACAGAAGGTTTCAAGACCTGATTATACTCTTGTAAAACCTCCAGAGGTGATATTAAAATTATGAAGGGAACAGTTCCCCACTGAATGGCAGTGGGAGTATAACGTCAGGAGAAGATGAACCCGATTCCACAATCGATGACGATGGAGCAGGCGTTCCATTACCAGACCATGAAAAAGTTCGAATAGCAATCACTCGTCTGAAGAACAACAAAGTGGCGTGGACCGATGGACTCCCGGCCGAGCTATTCAAACACGGCGGCGAAGAACTTATAAGGAGCATGTATCAGCTTCTTTAAAGAATATCATCAGACGAAAGCATGCCCGACGATTGAAACCTAAATGTGCTCTGCCCAATCCACAAAATGGGAGATCCCACAATCTGCGCCAACTACCGTGGGAGGTTCTTTCGAGCGTACTATATATAAGATTAAATCCCACCGTCAACAAACTGATTGGACCTTATCAGTGTGGCTTTAGACCTGGCAAATCAACAACCGACCAGATATTCACCATGCGCCAAATCTTGGAAAAGACCCGTGAAAGGAGAATCACACACCACCTCTTCGTCGATTTCAAAGCTGCTTTCGACAGCACGAAAAGGAGCTGCCTTTATGCCGCGATGTCTGAATTTGGTATCCCCTCAAAACTAATGCGGTTGTGTAAGCTGACGTTGAGGAGCACCAGAAGCTCCGTCAGAACCGGGAAGGACCTCTCCGAGCCGTTCGATACCAAACGAGGTTTCTGACAAGGTGATTGCCTATCATGCGACTTCTTCAACCTGCTTCTGGAGAAAATAATTCGAGCTGCAGAACTTAACCGAGAAGATACAATCTTCTATAAGAGTGTACTGCTGCTGGCGTACATCGATGATATTGATATAGTTCTGCTTTCACCAGACTGGACAAAGAAGCAAAACAAATGGGTCTGGCAGAGAACGAGGGCAAGACGAAATATCTCCTGTAATCTTGTTTGATGCCTCGTCGCACTCGCGCCTTGGCACTCACGTCACTGTTGACAGTCATAACTTTGAAGTTGTAGATAATTTCGTCTATCTTGGAACCAGCGTAAACACCACCAACAATGTCAGCTTGGAAATCCAACGCAGGATTACTCTTGCCAACAGGTGCTACTTCGGACTGAGTAGGCAATTGAAAAGTAAAGTCCTCTCTCGACAAACAAAGTCTACAAAGTTCTATAAGTCACTCAGAGGCTTGGACGATGTCAACAACCGATGAGTCGACGTTGCGAGTTTTCGAGAGAAAAGTTCTGCTAAAGATTTATGGTCCTTTACGCATTGATAACGGGGAATACAGCAGTCGATGGAATGATGAGCTGTACGAGAATGCGACAACATTGATATAATTCAGTGAATTAAAAGGCAGTAGCTACGCCGGCTAGGTCATGCCGTTCCAATGGATGAAAGCACTCCAGCTCTGAAAATATTCAACGCAGTAAAGTAAGAGTAAGACCTCTACTTCGTTGGAAAGTTCAAGTAGAGAAGGACTTGGCTACACTTAGAATCTCGGCCTGGCGCGCTGTTGTAAACTCGCTACCACCACTGCTAAAATACATAATTTTTCCCATGAAAAAAGTTTTATGGCAGCAATAATCACCTTTAATTATTACTTAAAAAAATATAGCCCTTTAAATCATTTACCGTGGCATGTGAAGCCATTAAAGTGCCAACCAATGAACGCAAGTAATAAATAAAACAACAAAGTGGCAGCACTACATGCACGGAAATGCAGACATGTTGTACATAACTGTAAAATCTTGCATGAGCGATCACACGGCTAACGCAAATGACGTCGGCCGCAGACTTATTTATGCATTTAAACTTAAGAAAATACTTGAGTCATGCATTTCGCCTAAATCAATTTAATTTAGGTGCAATTAAGATCATTAAAATGTATCATTATATTGGAATTGGCAATAATTCGCAACTTATTTTGAAGGAATGCTTAATTTATGCGGCAGAGGATACTAGATTCATAAACTCGTTATAACATATATGCTTGGAATATAAATATTTCTGGGTATATATATGTACATATATTATACAAGTAGAGATGTGTAAGATTGCAAGAATTTCAACTAGATTAATGAAATTACGATGCACATATTAAGCGTTGTTGCAATTAATTAAATTGGTTGTTGGGTATGAATTAAATCGTACGGATATGTCTATGTGTGCTTATATAATAAAATGTAGTTGAGTATTTGTGTGCAATTACATTATTTTATGCTAATTTAAGTCAATTGTACATTTTGCTCTCTGCGAGAAAATTCTATTTTTTACCCAAATGAAATAGCGTCAAATTTTAATGACAGTCCAAGTCACCAGCAAATGCCGAACAACGGACAGCGGCAGCTGCAGTGCGCTTATTTCATTAATTATTCGAGTAAAATTGCAAAAGTAAGACACAACAACCACCAACAACAACAACAAGAACAGCAATGCACAGTGATTAAATGCAAACATACTTATATATACATATATGTATACAAGTGTATATTTGTATATTCATATATAAGTGTTGCTGCGCCTAGCTGTTGCAAAGCAAGATTAGATGCAAATATTAAAAAAAAACAAATTAAATATTTTTTCCACACAATTTTTGTAAAATGTTAAATGTCTGATATTTAAGAAAACGTATAAATGCTCATTTATCAGTGTTCTTAAAGAGGTGTGAATTCGTCTGACAACGGTCTTGTATGTCCATATATTTGTTTGTTTGTGTGTTTGAGTAAGTGGCTGATGTCGCTGTCCAAATTGATTGATGCTTATGAGCATCGTAATATATAGGCATTTTTATACACTCAGGATCAAATTTGAGTCGGACTGGTCTACTTAAGGGGTACAACTAGTGTGAATTTTTGAAAAATCGAACTCGAATATTTTTTATACTCTCGCAACAAAGTTGCTAAAGAGAGTATTATAGTTTTGTTCACATAACGGTTGTTTGTAAGTCCTAAAACTAAAAGAGTCAGATATAGGGTTATATATACCAAAGTGATCAGGGTGACGAGTAGAGGTGAAATCCGGATGTCTGTCTGTCCGTCCGTCCGTCTGTGCAAGCTGTAACTTGAGTAAAAATTGAGATATCATGATGAAACTTGGTACACGTATTTCTTGGCTCCATAAGAAGGTCAAGTTCGAAGATGGGCAAAATCGGTCCACTGCCACGCCCACAAAATGGCGGAAACCGAAAACCTATAAAGTGTCATAACTAAGCCATAAATGAAGATATTAAAGTGAAATTTGGCACAAAGGATCGCATTAGGGAGGAGCATATTTGGAAGTAATTTTTTTGGAAAAGTGGGCGTGGCCCCGCCCCCTACTAAGTTTTTTGTACATATCTTGGAAACTACTATAGCTATGGCAACCAAACTCTATAGAATCGTTTCCTTTAGGCATTTCCATATGCAGTTCAAAAATGGAAAAAATCAGATAATAACCACGCCCACCTCCCATACAAAGGTTATGTTGAAAATCACTAAAAGTGCGTTAACCGACTAATAAAAAATGCCAGAAACACTAAATTTTCCGGAAGGAATGGCAGAAGGAAGCTGCACTCAGGCTTTTTTTTTAAATTGAAAATGGGCGTGGCATTGCCCACTTATGGACCTAAAACCATATCTCAGGAACTGCTCTACCGATTTTAATGAAATTCGGTATATAATATTTTCTTAACACCTTGATGACATGTACGAAATATGAGTGAAATCGGTTCCCAACCACGCCTTCTTCCCATATAACGCTATTTTGAATTCCATCTGATGCCTTCTCTGTATAATATATATATTAGAAACCAATGATCATAGCGGAATAAAACTTTACACAAATACGGTATTTGAACTAAGGTATCCCTTGTGAAAAAATTGTCGTGATCGGACTATAACTTTTCAAGGTCCCTGATATCGAACACGAAGAACTCAGTGCCCAACCTAACCTAACCTAATTTTTCACCGAAAATATCGGTAAATCTCTCAGAATTTAATTCTAATTAATTTTACAGCAAAATAAAAACAAATGACGGATAATGAAATCTCGATTATCACTTTATCGTGCGAGAGTATAAAATGTTCGGTGACACTCGAACTTAGCCCTTCCTTACTTGTTATTTCAAAGTTTAATCAACAGAAAAGGCCGAAATCATTGCAGCTCTGGCTGACTTTCTACAACCTTATTTTATATCTTGTAGTTATATGTATAAAGCTTCATTCCCAAATGATGATTTGATATCATGAAAAAAGAAATATCAACAACGAGTTTGCTTGAAATCTTGTGTTTCCAATGAAATCACTGCTATGTTGAGAAAGTTGCAGCAGTCTTTTGGGAAGTTTACTTTAGCACGAATACAAGTATTTGAGTGACACAAAGTGGCCATACAGTGCGTGACATTTAGCAAAGGTCGCTAAAGAAATGTTGGGAAACGTAGCTGAAGACCCCACATTCATCAAATATATCATCACTGCAGATGTGACGTAAAAACAAAAATATATAAGTAAATGAGGATAGCACCGCGACCTAAGGTCTATTGTGCCCTCTTTAAAGTCACAACGACTCACTTAGCTACAACAGATTGATAAATTCCAATACACTAATAGGTGCTATTAAGGGGATATGATCTGTATTTGGCAAAATGGATTCAAGGACCTTTATCCTGCGTCAACAGACTGCAATGAGGTGTTCTGGAGTTCCAGGCTATTGCAGAACCGCAATTTGAACAAGAAGCTAGGCTTATGTTGTTTATGTAAGTACTTCTTGAGCTTGCAATGGCCAATGTAGAAAGGGACAAGTAGCCGGAGTTTCTAGTTTGGGTTGTAACCACCTATTAGCAACTTGGTATGGGGCATGCCTTGGAGTTGTTGCCAATACCTCTACCTGCCGACTCCTTTATCCATGTGAAACAGCTTCTTTGCATTGTGGGGATCAACCCCAAGAAATGGTTCTGGCCCTACCATGTTGGTGAATGCTGCGGGGAAGACTAGCTCATCAGCCAGTTCATTCCCTACTATACCTTTGTGACGGGTCACTTGATTACGATCTGATTGACTGCTCAGCCATCCTATACACTGCGCTACGTTACGTTGGAAGTTTATCTCTACGCATCAACTTATATCAAAGACCTCTGCTCCGAATATACTCGAAATACTTCTCATAGGTACGGAGAGTTTGTTGCGTGGTCCTGCGACTACTGCACTAATTCCCTCCGTCATTTTCGAGCCTCTACCAAACCCTTCTGCTGTCATTTTAAGCAGTGTGTGTTTGGCTACGTGACTGATTACTAGATGAAGCGGTGTGAGCTCTAGCATGACGTCAAGTGTTGCCGGCAGGCATGTGCGCATGGCACGACACGCACATACAGGCGAGTCATTGCAGCTTCGATAGTTGAAGTTCTACTAAAGTTTGCGATGCTTTCAAGGCCCAAGCCACCGCTCCATACGTGATAATCGGTCGTATGATCATGGTGTAAAATCACTTGACAATTCTTCGCTTGAAGCCCCAGATTGATTGCACGCCATTAGTGATTTAGTAGCTTTGTCAACATGCCGCTTCCACTGCAGAATGGATTCCAGCGTGAGTCCAAGATATTTGACCATAGTAATCCCCAAGGCTTAGGTTCCAGAGGCCGGGTAAAGACCTGCGTCTCGAAAAACGGGACGATTAAATTCTGTGTGACCCAGATGTTGCTTTAGCAAAAAAGAGGTCATTCTTCCGAGTGGCACACGCCGGCGTACCTAACCAAGGCCGACATCCGACAACGCTTCCGCAGCAGACCTACAGCCCCAACTTTTTTCCATGCGTGGAAAGGCCAATGAAAGGCAAGCATTTTGAGACGACATAGAGGATCAAAGCAGCGTGCACCTAGGCTCTCAAGGCTATTCCGGAGAATGTCTTCCGTGACGCCTTCAATGCTTGGAAATCGCTCTGGCAGCGCTGCATCGACATATAAGGAGCATATTATGCAAGTTTTTTAAGAGCTGTAACGATTGGTTTTTTTATTTTAAATCGGCTCAGTACTATCACTTTTCAGAAAAACCCTGTAGAGTCAGGGCATTCATGATGGAAAGTCATTGCCTCGTGTCTAGTCGCAAATTTCGCCGTAGCGTGTGTGTTCTGTTCTTCACTTTAAAGGTTAATCGCCCTATTAGGCATTCTTCGACAGTTTATGAGTTTACCGCATTATAAATAATGCCAATTTTACTTTTTTAAAGAACAAATATCTTCTTCTTCTTTCTGTACTCGGTTTCGCGCTAACTATTGACCCTGCGCCTATATGTTTGTACATTCTTCAAAGCATCAACGGGGGCCAAGAATTTATAGTCGTTTGTAATTTTAGTATATATAATAATAATAAAATTGTCTATATTAAAACATCTGTTTAATGTTTAGATAAAAGAGATCACATTTGGTATTTAAAGCGCGGTCACTGCAAAGAAATACAGAATTTTGGAAAGAATAAACACATTAAGTGAGCGAATTTAAAAAAAACGGCGGCATCGCAGTTTTAACACTCTTCACAGGCGCATTTTCTAAAGCATAAAAGGGTATGAAAAGATCTTTATCTAAATTTGATCAGCTTGTATGGCAACTATGTATATCTTATAGTGATCTAATATCGGCTATTCCTACAAATGAGCGCCTTATGGATGTAAAGGGCGTATGCTGAATTTCAAAACGATATCTCAAAATATGAGGTTCTACTGTACAGGGTATGTAAATAGTTGCTACATAGGCATTTTTTAAAAATACAAATAAATTATATTTACAGGCACTTGCTATTGTTATTAGTCTGGTTTGTGGTTGTTTTTGCTTTTGATTGCTAGACACATGTATTTTATTGTGTGGTTTTTCCGAGCTCAACCAAAAAAATTTCAACACAAGGGCGCACATGATAAACAAATAAAACGGGCATGGAACACAGCTGATCGTTTATGTTATTAGCTGAGAGTTAGCTTCGTGATTCAATGACTGGAAGTTCTTTTCAAAGTCATTGCAACAATTTGCCTGCGATACCTCTTTATAGTATGTATAGCATTGTATGTGCCATATATTCTTATTAAATGTACGTACATGTATACATATATACATACATCCAAAGCTCCACATATTTTGCTAGATGTCTCTGTGGATGCCCGAAAATTGATGGAAATCCATGTTTTGGCAAGATGACTGCGCGCATGTCTTGACTGACTTTATGCGATTGACAAATTAGCTTTAGCCTTCATCATTAATATTTCATGCCTTGTCGCAGATACCGCTAAGCAGAACCAACGATCGATATTAATACGTTGGAAAGGAATGTGAGCTAACACATCGTCACACGTACATATAGTCATATATACATATACAGATACAAATTCTAAGCACTTAACTTGCAACAAATAGCGAAATTTGTCATTTATGCTCTTTTCTAGTTTTTAGCTTAAAAATCAACAGCAAACAGTTGATCGCGTCAATAAAAATTATAGCCGCAAATCAAAAGCCGAAGCCGCAAGCAACGCATGTCGATCGCTTGAGCGGTTACGTATGTGACAGCATGTTTCCTTTTTCATTTATTTATTAATGGCAACATACATACACATATTCCTCTTCATATATGTATGTTTGTATGGTATTAGCGATGGAAAGAATTAAGCACGCTGTTGTCGGTGATTATTTTGAAATCAACGTAAAATCTTTGCTGACAACGCAGATCCATTGAAGCGTTGCATGCAAAGTGAAGTGCGAACAGCTGAAGAAGCGGCGCGCAGCAGCATCCGTTGCTTCCAACATTTGACCGCTTAAAGGTTGGCAACATGCACGGACAGCGGCGCAACGAATTCACAGCGATTTCAACTAAATCTTTTATATATGGGTGCCGTGCATTGGATTAGTTACAGGTGTTTGTCGGCGACAAACATGTATGCGCCTGTGTAAGCAGTGGGTGGTGCCGACGACAGCAAATATTGGATATCAACGTTTTGCGTCATGGTCATTTGTTGCGTTCAATACTCCTCATTTATGTGCGGAATATCAACTGATATATGACAAATGACAGAAATTATTGCGCATTTAATATTTATGAATTTCAAAGAAATTATTAAACTGCTAATATGCGTGAATATTGAATATTTGCAACAAAAATGTAACAAAAGTGCGCGCGGGCAGTTTTATTTCTATACAATGTGTACTCAAAGTGGAACTAAAATTATTTTTATTGCTAATTTTTCAATTTATTACTCATTACAAAGTATTATATGTATGTTTATTTACTTATTTTTGTTTATTTTTTGTGATAAACCTAGAGCAAAATAAACAGAAGTTAGCACATAGTTTAATGTGCCACAAGTTGGAACAATGCTGTCATCTTTGGGGAATATTTGAGACATTAGAAAATGAAATCTTAAAAATTTGTGAATTTTTTACAAGCAGAAGGTACGGGGTGACAATTAAGTAATGAGACTGATTCCATAAAAATCGTATATTTGAAAATTATTCTACAACTCTGCCATCCCCTTCAAAGTAGTCCCCTTGGGCAGCTATACAGCGATTCCAGCGCGTTTTCCATACTTCGTAAGATTTCTGGAACGCTTTGACTGGGATGTCCGCGAGTACCTTCGTCACGGCCGCCTGGATGTCCGTAATGTCCGATTTTGTTTTAGGAAACAAAAAAGTCACAGAGTGACATGCCGGGCGAATAAGGCGGCTGTTGCAACACGGCGATCCCTTTAGAGACCAAATACTGAGACACGCTGAGGGCGGTGTGTCACGGCGCGTTGTCGTGATGAAGGATCCAGTTACGAGCGATGTCTGGGCGCACCCTGTTAACTCGTTTTCGCAATCTTTCGAGTACATGGCAATAGTAGACTTGATTCACGGTTTTCCCCGTTGGAACGAATTCTTTGTGGACGATTCCACGGCTATCAAAAACGGCAATGATCATCGTTTTCACCTTTGACTTGCTCATGCGAGCTTTTTTCGGGCGGGGCGGGCGGTGACAACCGTTGTGAGCTTTGGCGTTTGGTTTCCACGACTAAGAGCACTATCATCATACACTCTTACAATTTTAGCGTACGTTTCCGAAGCTGTTTCGCCCAATTTGGCGCAAAATTTTATCGCGACGCGTTGCTCTTGATTTTGTTTTTCCATTTTCGTGACGAGCACTACAAACACACGTCTACTCAACTTGACGCAGCAGACGAACTAAACAAAATCAGTCTCATTACTTAATTGTCAAACCTCGTAGTTATGCTTCTGAGTAAGTAGTAACAGTTGTAGGACTATACCCAATTCCTACGCTAGCATCCTCGCCGCCCACCCTGGAAACGTGAGTAACCTTCTGTAAGATGCGTTAGCCAACCCGTGTGGAGCTCGAGGTCACAACTAAAAGAGAGGACGCTTCAGCGAAGCCACTCCAGCATCTGTTCACCAGAGGTGTGAGCGGGAGTCGATCTTAAAACAAGCGGCTCGCTATATAAATGTATATAAAGCTTTATACTATTCGTCTCGGATGAGGGATCTTTCTTTTAATGACGACCATTGTAAACGCATTAGGGACATGATGGACGTGACAAGGACTGAGACGAGTAGGTCCTTGTGGCATTTACTACAGTGGTCATATAAAGAAAGGCAACTTCGGTGTGAGATTCGTGGTGGGAGAGAGACTGCGTCGCCGAGTCCTGGCATTCACCACGGTGTATGAACGTTTAGCCACAATTTGGATCAAAGCGAAATTCTTCAACATATCTCAGATGAGCGCCCACGATCACACCACCGATCGCGTCGTGATTGACGAGGACACGTCTCCAGTGTTTTAGACGTGCGTATGCTCCGAGGTCCTAACATTCACTCGGACCACTTTCTTGCACGTCAGCAAACACAAAAGAAGTTCGACGTCGAGAAGCTGCAATCACAACAGACAGCTGAATGATTTTCTACTCGTCTTACACTCGTACTCTCTGGGGGCATTCGTCTGCAAATTGGTATAAGGTAACAAGCTCCTTACGTACAGCTGCAAATGAAACCATTGGTCTTCGGAAAATGCAAAAGAACAGCTGGTACGATGAAAAGCGTCGTGTCGTAGTGGAGGGAAAGCAGAGGATATGGGATGGGATAGATTCCGAGAGTTGAAGAGGGAAACGAGACGCATATGTAGACAAAACAGAGAGAGGCGGAAATGCGCGAGTACGAAGAACTTGATAAGTTGGCCGGCAGCGGTTGTGCTCGAAAATTTAATGAAAATGTGTGGCGACTAACAAAAGGTTTCAAGGCCAGAGTATACTTACTCTTGTAAAACCCCCTGAGTGATCTAGTAACTGATGCCCAGAGCATACTGAGATTGTGGAGGGAACACTTCTCCAACCTGCTAAATAGCAGTGAGGGTATAACAGCAGTAGATGGCGAACCCGATTACCCAATCGATGACGATGGAGTAGACGTTCCATTACCCGACTATGAAGAAGTTTAAATAACAATTACACGTCTGAAGAATGAAGTCATATTTGATTTAAAAAAGTTCTTCGTTTGTTAGAGTGTACACCTGCTTTCAATTGGATAGACCTCAATGTTTGGAAAGATTTATAATAGCCAACTTAATAAAATAATGCTTTCTTATAACCTTAACCTGAGTGAAAGTGTATGCTATTGTATAAATATATCGACAGAAATTACAATCTTCATACCCTTTCCTTGATAATTAAGTACAAATGATTTTTATGGAGAAAAATAAAAATCTTTGTTATTCCCTCTGTCATAGAGAAATAATTACTATTAATTAATTTATTATTATTTCAAATGAAAAGTGCAAACACATTTATCATTATATATTGTCCAAATATGCTATATTATTCAAAATACACTTACCTCATGTCGACCAAAATAATTTGAATCGTTCAAAAAATGGGTTCTTGTCTAAACTAACTTGTGGTTGGTTACATGTAGCTACGTCGCCTTTTTCTCGCTCGTTCCTTTTGTGCTCGGCATTTACACACACATTTTTTTGCATTTTTTACTTTTATGCTATAAACTTTGATTTGCTTATTTTCAGCACAATATTCAAACATTCTTTATTCACTTCAACACTGATAACATAATTTTATTTTATTATATAATAATAACCTATTATTAGCACAATCTCAACAGCATTTTATTAGAAATTCAAACATTTCGCACTTTTCGTTTCCTTTTCACTTGCTGATACGGAAAACTGGATGACAGCGGCTTTGATGGCAGCGGAAGTTTTTGAAGCACAGTGTTGCATTTTAGTATAAAAAACAATAATAGCGGTATTCACAAAATACAAACGGACTGAAATCCTTATTTTAGATTTTGTTTTAAAATTTCAATATTATTCGAGTTATTTTCTCAGGCGGCTCAAATTCGTTTTGAATTTCCTTTCTAATTTATGTATAAATGATTTCTAATTATCATTATTATTTCGTAAAATATAAAAAAAAAATAGTTTTGAGTTGCATCTGTAATTTTTTTACAAACAACGCCTTGAGAATTACTCTGTTATTACATGTTATGGTGATGGAAAATTTAAATTATTCTCACACTTTAAACATTTACCAATATTTTATATTTACTTTTTGATATTATTTACACAAAATTATTTTCACTTCACTGACTATTTGACCGATTTCACGATTTTTACCCGATAAGTGTTCCCGTACTTTTGGCAGGCAGCTAATAATTTCACTGGATATCACTACCATTTTTTTACCTTTTTGATTAAAATTTAAAATTGCTTTATTTTACTCTATTTGGCTGTAAATTGTGTATGCATGAATGTAGATTATATACTTTTTAATGTTAAACATGAAAAAATCCATTTGTCAAATTTGTTTTGCTTCAAAGACGTTTTTTTTTTATTAAAATATTTTTTAATCTTTTTCATTGTTGCACCAATTATTTAATCTTATTTTATTTCGGTTTATTTTATTATATTTTATAAAATATTTTACTTATTTGCGTTTTTTCCGTAAAATTTCTTAATTTAATATTTTTTACACATTTTTATTCTTGCACCACTTAAATATCACAAAAAAGACCAACTCTTTATACATTTTCGTCCGTTATTCATGCAAACACAGCTCGGATCCGTTACTGTATTCGTTCGCATATGCATTCGTTGTTACTTTGTAAAAACAACACACTTAATATAACGGCTTTTTAAATTTTCATTGCTTAATTTCTTGCTGCGCAATTACAAAATTGCTATATTTTCAAGCATAACATATAGTGAATACCGTTATTCGAATTCTTTGCGTGCATGTACTTACTATTCTGACATTTCGCAAATATCCGCCGCCTTTTTTAAATCGCGTTCCTGCATCCGTGTCCGCGAGTGAAAAAGTGAAAAAATTAAAAGTGTTAAGTAAAACTAGTTTAAAATAGCATTTTTATATTTTAATATAATCCTGTCCATGTTTAACCGCGATAATCAAGTGAAAAGTAATAAAGAAAAGTGAGTTTTGAGTGTGTGGTGCAAATCCGCGTCGGTTGTGAAAAAATAAATGAAAAGTGAAAAAAAGGTCAGTGAAAAGTGTTTAATGTTAAAGCTTTTGTTTAAAATATAGTGTCTAATCTTATATAAAGTTAAAAATGAATAGTGCTAAGTGTGAAAAGTTGTGCGTGCTCTTGAAATCCAAAACAATCTATTGCAAATTGCTGTCCGTCACGCAGAGTGCCAGATGTACAACAATTGAGCATTATTTGCATTCATTTGCATAAGTTTGGCTTATTTAATACTAATGGTAAGTCTATACTATTAAAAGAGTTAACAAATATATGCAATAACAATAGCTCTAGCACATAACCTCAAAATACCAGCAAGTGGTTTTTGCTTTTATATAACTTTTCCAGGCATTATATTTTAAGTACATATTTATATTCGTGCTTATATGTACTCTAATAACAAATATCTACTTACTCCATTTTGCTTCACATAAAAATTAAAAAGCCTTAGAAAATGTGTACGTGTGTTTTTATTGTTTTTCTATATTAATTTTCATGTATTTAAATAAGACTTAGATAATATGCACAACATGCTTGTTTTAATTTTTTTTTCATTACTTTGATAATTGTTTTGTGTGCAAACCCTTTATGCCGTACAATTTTCGTATATTTCATACGCCTTCAATACCATAGAATTTGAAATATATTATAATAATCATTATTAAATTCTTTACTTTAGGTTTAAATATTATTGAATGTTATACTCAAGTTCTTTTTTCGTTCGTTTTATAATTACAAATGCATTTAATTGCATTTAAAGGCCATAAAAGGAATTTATTTACGTGAAAAGCTAATTTTTATTGTACAAAATTTTAACGAAATAAATAATAAAAAAGTAAGGAGGTCACATTCAAGGAACATAAACAGCTGTTATGAATTTATACAAATAATACTATAAATAAAACTTTGATAATTTTATGATATATTCAAAATATGGCATTCCGAATCCACCTAATTATGCACTTTGAAATACTTCGATTCTCCCAAAAATTTATATCCGTTTTGGAATCCTGTTATTGTTGTTGGTTTGTCTTAATTTCGCTGTTTCTCTTTTTTTTTTGAAATTTCATCTTCTACATTGCCATCTAAGTTTGCTTTCACTTTACTTGTGATTGTGTAATTTTTATGTCTATTTCAATGTGAAACGCTGAAATGCGTGATTACAAGCTGTTGCTTTTGTTGTGTGTTTGCCATTTAAGTTACTTTAATAAACTACAGTTAGTGGTTTAGAAGTTAATTTAATAAAACTTGTGTTAATTACATTAACTATTAATTTCATTTTCATTAACATTTTTATTACTTTTTGTATTGTTTGTTTATGAATAGATATATTTGCTTGTACGCGGTTTTTTTCTTTTTCATTTTTAATTAATTTCCTGTGTGAACTCTAAATAGGTTCGTAAATTGTCTCTAATCTATTGCAATTACTTATTTTTTGAACAATAATATATTTTTCACGTTTTGTCTTGAAACTATTTCTTATTTCTGTTTGTTTTTTTAGTAGTTATTAGAAATTAGGGACAAAAAAGTTTTGAATATGAAAAGAAAATGCAAAAAATGTTAAAAAGTTAGTTTTAGTAAGTTGTAACTGAAATTATAATCCTTTTTTGTATTCTGTGCTTTGCAAAAACATATCTATATTTCATATTTAGTATTATAACAGCTCGCCGCTTTTTTTTTGACTTTGTTTGAAGTCATATTGTATGCGACGAAAATAAACAAAATTGCTTTAAATTAGCGATTCGATTTGTGTGCATTATGCATTATTGCATAGGGTATTGGCTTATAGCAATGTGTCGTCAATTCAACGATGGTATCCGCATGTCATGCCAATTAATTTCAATATTTGGCCACTTTGTCTGCAAACAGGTTAGCATTGGATTGGAGATGCATACCGATTTTAAGTCGCTTTCAAGCAATATGGCAGAACCTTTACAGTAACCTACCTGCAATGAACGTGAAACAATAAATATTTATTAACAAAATTTATACAAAACAAGAACAAATATTAATTTCGGTTGCACCGGTAATTTCGTACTTTGTTGCCTTCATTAGAACCGGGTATGCCATTGTAGTGCATTAAATCAAACGTATCTGGTGTTGATCGCTGCTCCTGTGGGAAGAACTCGTCCATAAATGCATTTAAGAGAATTATGTGTAAGCCCTCGGGATCGAGACGCTTTTGCATGATTTCCACACTAAATAAAAATGTGAATATTATATCTGTAAAATAATATATCTAAAGCATGCAAGCCACTTACTACTCAGGCTCGTTGACCAAATCCAATGCGGCCAAAACATCTTGTAGCACATCAGCCGGTATAAAATTATTACCTTCCGGATCATACGATTTGAAAACGCGTCTTGCCAGCTCAGAAGGTGTTTCGGGTGACACCAGCCTCTTTTCAGTACTAAACAGCACTGTAGTGTACAAAAATATTGACATTTAAGGGAAAATCCAAAATAAATGGCGCATCTACGTACCAGTTAAATGCGTCTCCGAACCCATCACCCAAACAGGGTTTTTGGGATTCTTATAGAATGAACCTACGGTACAATAACGCATTTGCTCCATTAATGTGATAAAACCGATATCGCTTTGCTCATTAATGCCGCGCAACTTTAAGCCACCTACATCCTGATCATTATCCCATACATGTGCTACAGCGCGTCCTGTTAACATTAGATTGATGAGCGCTTGAGACCCATAGCCATATGTATTGTGTATCAGCGGCTCAGAGGTATCGGACAATTCCGAAATAACATTATCAATGTTCTATTATTATAAAAGAGAACAAAAATCTGCATTAAGAAAATATTTTTGAAAGCTTTAAAATTCTAACCTTCGTGAGCAGCACTGAATAAAGGAAGAGCATAACGCCATATTGGCCCGAGAGCACTTGCCAGTGTTCCGTATAATATTTCTCCACTTCTTCAATCGTGTCAAAGTTTAGTACTTGTAGACCCTCATGATATGCATCTGAAGAGACCTCACGTGCATCTGCCACACGCACGGTAGTTGCCGCACTAGCATCGACCGGTTCTGTCGTAGCCTCTTCCAAAGTTTCTGTACTCAGCTTTACATCTGGAATGTCACTTGCGGCGTTCACGACTTCTTTGGCTTCCGTGCATTGCTCCATCGGCAGCGAAACAATTCGAAAGCGTTTGGCACAGCACTTACTGAGGATGGCGCATAACGCTTGTATTAACAGGTGTCGACACTTATCTTGCGTGAGCTAAGCCAAAAACAAAAATTACAAAATATTACAATTTTTAAGTAAAGAATTGCACTTACGTCTTTGAGAAAGTGACCTGGCGTATCCATAATAAGTATTTTTAACAGGTTTGCCTGTACGGGCGCTATCACAGCACATGGTCCACCCTCTTTCTGCACCAAAGCTGATGGTTCTGTATCACTAAATTCGAAGCCTACAAATATTTATCAAATCATTTATTTTTAGATAACCACACCTTTGTTTTGTATGAGCACTGAGTCACTTTGTGTTATTTTAAAAACATTTACTAACCTTGGGACCAACGTCGAAACACATCCACACGTATGTTGGGTCCCCACAGTAATTTGCGAATCTCTTGTAATTCTCTTGCGGCATTTTCCGATAATTCGGCTTGTGTTAGTCCGGATCGCTCCTTACTAACTAAGCTGCATGCAATTTCTGTTAACATAATAGAATTTTGGCTTTACTTTCACTGTAATATAATGAGAAAGTTACGTTTTGTTTGGCTGTCCATATTTTTTAGAAATTAATGTCACTAATTGTGCATTGTTTATGTATGGGCTGTGTTGTTGGAGCTGCGCTTCCACACAAATTGAGGTTAAGTAGCCTCAAGGTAATTGGAATGTGGAGGTAATTCTATTTCGTTCTACTTCAAAAACAAAAAAAAAATAAACATTACTGCTGTTTATTTCATTATTGTGCGCTATCACAGCACAATAATTTCTTTTTTAATGTCAACACTTTTCACATATGCTACAAAAAATTAGTCAGTTTAGCATTAGAAACAACTACATTGGAGTAGCTAATACGCATAGCCGACACAAATAGTTCAGAAATTCCTTTCAACAATAAGATAGGAAAGCCACAAATATACGCATATACCCACCGCTCTCCATTCTTATCGATTGCGTTTCACTGGAAGGCATCTGACGCTTATTTTTGTACAAATGCAACTTCTTCTCGTCCTGTTTACACCATTTCAATTGGAATTACAATGTTTATTTATAAAAATTAGAAGTTTTGTGAAATGCACTGCAAAATTGAACACAAATTCAGGTTGACTCGATGCAACGCAAAGTTGCCAATTAGAAAGCTAGCAAATGCATTTTGCATTGAGATATTTTAAGTGAAAGAGCAGGGTATTTTTGTATAGAAATTGATTGCTTTAAAAATATTAAGGTTTTGTATATATAGATATATGATCTGAAATTATTTATTTTATTTTATTTCTTTTATGTTAAAAATTCTACAAATATTTGTTAAAATAAATTGTGTATTGTTGAAAAATTTATTTATTAATATTATTCAATATGACTGGCAGCACCATAATCAGCCGGTAGATGTCGCACAGCACAATAAGTTCGTACGGCCCAAAGGCGTTGTCAGTCGAAACAAAAATATAAATGTTTAGTTGTGATATACATAAATGTTTGGGCTTTTTGTTTATAATTATTATTTATAGTTATAGTTATTTTCGTTACCGTTATTAATATTTGATTTCGAAACATTTTGCTTTCCATGGCATTTATAGTAAACAATATTTTTTTAAGGCGGTTGCTACTATTAATAACTGAAAGTTAATTCAAAAATCAAATAAAAAAAATATCATAATTTAGCTACAGATCGGTATATAACTTCCTTACTTGTGTTCCATAAATTATAAAAATATCTTTTACACAACCAAAAAAGGAAATTGAAAAGTATTTTCCCAGTAGGTATTGCAATATAGAAGGTTGTTGTCTTTGCTGTCCATGGCCAGCAGAGCTTTAGTCGTGTCTCAAATCGTGATTTGAAGCTTGATTTGTAATAAATTACATAATTTAATCAAATGCGTTCCGTAAATTAAGAATAAATGAAGTATACGTATTGATATATCTCACTATGTCATCGAGTGAAAACCTCGTCTCGGGGAGTATGTAGGATGTTTCTTGGCCACTATTTATATACGTGTGTATAAATACACACACAATTCAAGAAAATACATCTCTAGTTTTAATGCTATTGAAAAATGAAAGAATGTTGCTGTTGTCCAACAGATAGCAATACCATCCCGACTACCAAGGGAATAGGTGTGGAGTAAAAAGTTGGCTTTTAGTTATGCTGTTGCTGCAGAATAGACAAAATAAAGGAAGTATAGTATTGAATATACATACATATATACTTATATACCGTTATAGTTGACCATAGCAGTTCATAGATACAACAGTTATTTCTTATCAAATATTTACCATCAATCTGTGTATTTTAAATTTGCATATTTTCCAACGCCAACCCACCACAACCCATTCATCATATCCCTTTTTTACAATTTGTGTAGACATACATATTTGCTACAAAAAACTGTTGACTGATAGCGATGACATAATTGAAATCGCATGAGAGTATCTATGCATACACGCTATGTATTTGTATTATTTATCGTCTTATTATAGTTATTTAGGACAGCAAACCGGAAATGCTAATAACGGCAAATGAAGATAAAAAATGAGGTAAATGTGCCTAAAGGAATAATGTTTTTGCAATCTCATGTTTGTGTTGTTAGTGTTTTTATAACATTTTAATACTTTTTTGGCGCTCCTTCACTTCGGTTGATTTTTTGTCTCACTTTCAGTGGCTGGTTTAAACATAGAGTTGGTGTTGGTGGCCCAACGAAAAATGGGTGCAATTAATCATGTTGAATGTCCGTGGGGAGTGGTAATGATATCACGTGTTTTAGAGTAAGAATAACAGGAGAAATTCCTAAGTGTGACATTTATTCCTAGCATTTTAGGAATTTAGACTTGATAGATTTGTTCTTTTTTTAAGTGAGAAATATATTGTACTTATGGTTTCTGATTTATAAGGGTTAATAAATGCAATAAATACGTATACGTATGTACATCTATACATATATGCAGCTGGATATAAATAAAAACAAATCTCCTTAAGGACATTGCATATCTTTCGTATTTTTACTATCCTTGGCTGAATATAAATTCGAGTCTGCTATGGTTATATAGATCCAACAGTCATAGAAGCGGTGTGTGTACTTATAGTACTTATAGGATGCTACACAAGCTTTTCTACCTGTTTCCTCAATGTTTGATTTCCATGAAATTCTGCTAACCAGGACAAGCTCAAAGTAGTTCTCTGTCCTCAGGTCGAAGACTAGAGCCTTGAAGGAGAGAAACATCTGAGACTTTGTACGCCCTAGAAAATAATACTAGTAGTCTAAAGCTAAAATTGAGCTTCATCAGCTCTATTTGTTCTTGGAGTTTAGGTTAAGTAAGGTTGAATGACTGATCCCTCCACATGACGAAGGGATCATATTTAGACTGTTATGTTGAGTTCTTTGTGGAGCCAGCCGAAAGACTCCTGAAATTCGATATTAGCTAACGGTAAATCGCTTTGCTCGTATCACAAATCTTTTTAGGGTTTTTATATATCTTTTTCGATATTTAAACTTAATGTCGAAAAGTTTGATATCCATGGTTTTTTGTCTTGATCTGTGAAAGCGGGAAATTCGGAGCGGAAGTGCTGGGATGATTATATCTCATTTTCATCAAAACAGCTGTTCAAACTTACTTGTCTAATCCCGATCGGACAGTGTACTGGTAGAACTCCTGCAACCATTGAATGGTGGACCTTACTGGGCGCGAATAGCTTGCTAGACCTCCCGCCTTTCTGGGTCATAAAAATCATTGGACTGTTCATTTGCTGGTAGTTGACCAACGCTTGCTTTCCCAACTGTCCAGTAGTTAACCACAAAAAGACAACAAAGCTCCTGCCTGTTCCTAATCGGCAGTTTTTGAGGCTGAAGTATCAGTTTTAGCAAAACAAGATTTATTTTTTGCTTTCAACCATTTTTCGGTTATTCATTGGCAATTCCAGAATACTTCGATTCCATGCTGAAATCAATATTTGTCTCCCGTTTCGTTCGCTTCCTGTCACTTTCAATTGAAACGTAGCGCAGAGAGTGATTGCGAGTGCCATGCACCTTTCAGCTTGTACCTGCGGCATCAGCAGAAGTTGTGTTGCTATCGGAGAAGATGTAGCGTGACAGTGATTAATAACATGACAGTCCTTTGGCATTTCGATACTCCTGTCTTGGTTTTGTTTTATTTTTATTTTTGGCAATTTGTTCCAGTTTTTAATTTGGCGAATGTCATTTGCAGCGAATTTCAGGGATTTTATTTATGTCTGTACATACTTGTAATTTTGCTGAAGCAGGAATGAGTTAATGCATAAGTAGTGAGGGAAACGGAACTAAAGTATGGGTTTAAAAGTGGGATGCTTTGATTTGCTTCAGTACATATATATGTATAACTGATAACGGATTATGTAGATATCTTGAGCTTCCTGTGAGTGCAAATCCGAGGTATTGGATATTTTATAATGAGTTTGCTTGAAAATTTTTTGTTTCCAATGGAATTACGAGTACGAAAAGGTTACGAGGAGTGTTTTAGGGAATCACTTTAACACACTTTAACACAAAGAAAAGTATATGCGTTGCACGAAAGATTCAGTGAAGGTTGTAAAGTCATCCAACACTTTACTCATGTGAGTCGTCCACTCACCTCTGCTAAAGACGATAACATAGTTAAAGAAAATGCTTGAAAATCGTTGGCTTGCCATCTTGGTATATCTTATGGACGAATTCAACACATTTCGATTAATATTTCAGTTAATTTTTTGGGTATGAAGTGTGTCAATGGTAAATTCGTATCAAAAGACCTGAATCTGTTGCATAAACGACGCAAAATGTGATGCCTGAAAACTAAGCTGATGTCGTGACGCTCCAAAGTAAGCGTAAATGGCAAAATCCATAATTCGCTGAAGGCACTGAAGCCCAGTCGAGGCTTATAACAAGTGTAAGGAAAAGTAGATGAAGCGTTGTATTGGCTCAGGAGTTTATTTTGAAGACGTAAATAAAGATTTGTATTGCAAGTAAATGTTTTTATTTTTTGACAGTCCGGGTAAATTTTGATCGTATGATATATATCTTCCCATCGTGGCTAGGTGAAGCGCAGAGGTGCGTCTTTCACAATCTTAATTCATAATTCTATTCAACTTGTCAAATTATAGGATAAAAAGATATCTAAAATACCTTAAACCCCTTACAAAACCCATGACAGTGTATTGCGAGCCTGTCTTCTGTATATAATACTCTTGATCTCATAATTAAGCAGTTTCTACCCTTATTGGAACATAATGAAATACCCTTTAGATCTCAAGGAAGAATTTTTATGAGTACAGAGCTATGGTTCTCGTTACTTGTTACGATAACCGTGGTTACTTACAATGTGCAGAACCTCCATCTTGGAAGCTCTGTTAAATTATTGATATATTACGTTTCATTTTTAAAATGGCTTCACTGCACAATTCGACCATGTTCGCAGGGAGAATGAACTCACTTGTGTCTTCTTTTAAGTAATTTATCTCTTCACGCATCATTTACTTGACTATATCAGAGTATATTTCCCTAAAATTTAACATTAGCACATTTAAGTCTGTCAAATGCGCGTAAAGCTTTCGCCAAAAGTACAACGACTCCGCACACAAGGTCATAAGCCATTAATTTTATGCAATTACACATGCTGGGAAATCACACTTGCTACAAATATGTCGTTCAAATATGCAAAATTTCCATTCACGCTTCATTATCCGAACGTGTAAATGTACTCACATTACCATATCAAACTCAACCCTAAAACAACAACTAAGAAAAATAACAGAATCTCAATAAAATCAACTGGAGCGCCAAGTTGCACACACAAACACATTAAGATATTCAAATCTAGGATTACAAGTATGCAGAAATAGCAATTGTTCTACTTATTGAGTTTTGAACTTTTCCTATAATCGGAAAACTTTTCGAACATTAGAATACAATGGCAACTAAATTGATTATCCATATTATCGCCCAATTGAATCTGCTCGCTTCATATCACGTCGTTGGCTCTTCCGCATACGTATGTCTTATATTTACAGTTAGTCATCGCATGCATAAGTGTGTGTATGTGAGAAACGGTATTTGTAAAGTTTCAAAAATTTCACTCGCCAATGAAAAGAAGAAGCATTATGATGCTTATGTAATCATGTACTTTGTGTATGGAAGATTGTTGGCTTTGGGTCAAAATATTTACATATTAAGTTTGGCAGCAGCGCCAATTTGATAAGAAATAATGGAAATCTAAATAACTACGAGAAAAATGTGGTTAAGAGAGAGTAAAATAACAATATTTATAGATTAGGTCATGTGTCTAATAAAATTTAATATTTTGGGCAGTATATTAGAATATTTAAAATGCTTCGGTATAAAAATGGTGATCCATTTCGAGGTTCCCAACTTTTTTAAAGAAACCCTCGGAAACTTCAAATTTAAATATTTATTATCATTCGAAAGAACATCGCCTTCAAATGTTGGCCGCGTCTCAGATGGTCCATCCATTGAGCCCAATTTTCGATGACTCGCTCGAACATTTTAACTGGAAGCACCACCGGCCCACAAACCACTCCAAACCGTTTTTTTTTTCTTGATAAAATGACAGTTCTTGAATCTCTTCAGGTTTCTCGTCATCCTAATCCATTCAAAATCCATTGAGCTATTCCCTGAACAAAATTTGGCTCGAAAACATGGGATCTTCTTGGAATATTTCAAGAGTCTACGAGTACAGAGCGAAATGAAGTCACTTGGAGATGCCCAGCGGCTTCAGTTCATAAACAGGCAGTATTTTGTACGCTTTCAATTTAAGATTTCGACGAAAACTGCGCCGAATCGACTCTCCAAGGTCTTCGTGTAAACTCGCAGCTACGGCTGTTATATTTTCTTCACTGCCTGTTGGACGTGATCTACAAGTATTTAGTCGAATATAATCCAATAATGAATGCTGTGTCTCAAGATAGTTGATGGTGTTGACCATGAGTTAGGACAGACAGTTACAGAACGCGATTTTTCGTAATAAAGTTGAACCATTTGTAAATTGTGTTCCGGCATAGGTCTTTCCATGATGAAACGCCAAACAATACTGTACAAAAATAACATGACAGCTTGCACCAACTGATGCGTGATTAAAAAAAGTCTATTAAAAAAATACCTCTATTTGGATCACCCGTTAGTTATAAAAGCTTTATTGACAAAAATTATTCAGTGAAAGTCGAAACTTGCCTCATGCGAGTCGTTCATCCATCTCAGTTTATAACAATTGCAGAAGATCTCAACATTTCTTATGGATTCCACCCAAATCATTGTGGTTCATATTTTAGCTAAGGACACTAAATTCCTCAAACGCAACATGAAGTTCGTCGAAATTCTCGGAATTGTCAAGGAATCTAGTAACTTTTCCTTTCATTATTATGCTGTGGCTCGGGATCCAACGGTAAATAAGGTCGTGAAGTCGTAAAGCAATTCGTCCTCAGCGAGCGGAGTCACATTCTACTATCATTGTGGCTGACGTTTTGATTCAACACCAAACGAGAGTAATCGCTCTGCTACCATGTATGACAGATTGGGCTCCCTGTAACTTTTTTCTGTTTTCGAAACTAAGAAGTTCGCTTCTGGGAACCCAATATATGTTCTGTATGAGATGATCGTTTTTTGTAAAAATCAAGTACTAAATATGAATGGGGAAGTAAAAAAAAAATATTCAAATTATTGCTGAGTCAAGTTTCGTGAATACGGCGGTGGGGGTAGCAGTTCCAAGCCCAGTACTTTGATTGTATTCTGAACCGATTTTACTTTGCGTGTCGTATAACAAAGTGACTTTGCCGAGTATTCTGGCTTCTTCTGGTCGTTTTTTCGTTCAATGCATAGTCATTGTTGATGGTTGTCTCGAGTTAAGCCATGATTTTCTCAATTTATGATTCTTAAAATAAATCCATTTTTCATCGCCAGTGAAAATTCGATGCATTTGCGATTTTCTTTCGCATCTTTGAAACAAAAGTTCTCAAGTGGTTTTTTGGTTTCCCATTTATCCTTCATTCAATCATGGTGACAGTTCCTTCATAATATCCGGCTGAACTCACACATTTTCATTTTTTAATAATATTTTGTGGATCCAAAAGATATGATAAGAGTCTCTGTTATCTCTCTGATACAATTTTAATGATATTCGATTAAAATTTTATTAAAAACGTCTTAGGGAATGAAAAAATCCTAAGCTTTTTAAGATTGAAGTTTTTTCTACACGTTGGACTCACTATAGATTATTCTAATACATAGGCGGCTGAGTAGATGATGGTTATAGTTATATGCTACAAAATTGTAAGTATTTTACATGATGGAAAACGTTTTAGAATGTATTCAAATAATTTAACAAATTTATTTCTTAAAAAAATATTCTTAGATTTAGAGTCGCATGAAATTGGGAATCTGTGAAGAATGTCACTTTCATGAGATGACATTTTCGCTGATGTTTTTCAATGCCTTTGAATATTTGATGAGATCATTTTTCAATGATTGGGCGAGTTTGAAATGGTTCCGAATCTGGTGAGCGTTAAATTTACTTTATTCTTTCTAGTAGTAGCCTTACTGAGAAAAAGTTTTCTATAAATATCTTCTTCACTACCGTAAGTTACCATATAGTCAGCTCAAGCAGAGAGATACCTTCGCAACTGACAGACCTTAAAAATTTACAATTTTTTGTTCAAATGAGAAGGTTTTAGCACTTTTCATAGGCAGCACAAAACTTCGCGCTTAAGCTAATTTCAAGCTCATTAATTTTACAGCTACCCGGAACCTCATAATATTCTGACACACTTAACCATCTATTTTTAAAATGTTCTATAAATAGGACACAGAAAAAAGGAAAAAAACCGTATTCAGGGAAGAGACACTCAATTGAGTTGAAAATAAATTTAATTGCTTTCGTCTCTTTGTAACTTTTTAAGCGCTGAAACAGTCAAGGAACTTCCGGCGTTAAGCTTTTACAAACAAATTAAAATGTCACAGTGAGCGTGTCGAAAATGAGACGAGTTGAATGCCTTGTTTGTGAGAGATTATCTGGCAATGACAAAATGTCACTCATGTGCCTCCTGCTAACATATATACTTTAAAATGGTACATGTAAAGTAAATATATAACACATATGTAAATAAAGTGTATGTAACTAAATAAACACATAACTTGTTTTATAAATACAACCACATACCCGGGAAGCATTTCCTTCTCACAATGTTATATAAAGGATGTCGTTGAATATGTGTGACACTACGGATGAAATTTCAAGCAAAAACAGAATTACAAAAACAAAATTTGGTTCAAAAATTCACAAATGAAATTCAAACGGCGTGTGTGGGGGAAGACACGCGCGCACATAACGAAAATGTTTACGAAATCCTTTAATATTTCTCGCAAATACCGGCAAAAATGTGCCGTGCGCCAAATTAAATGCGAAATGAACAAATTTGAAAGCGAAAAGCAAATCAGCAACAAAAAACAGCGGGGGCGATGCGTGTAGTCCCGCGGAGTTTGGCGGAAAACAAATTTCAAACTCAACGACTTGTTAAATGTCTAAAGAGTAACGATGACTATACACTTACCCGAGCTTGATGGCAATATCAACCAACACTTACGCACACACATTTGCAAACAACCACGCCCACGAACTTGTGTTTACTTTTGCACACATCCTCCGAGGCTTTCTGCTGTGATTTTAGATATGTGGCAAAGTTTCTGTTCGTTTTTGACGTTTGTCTCCCAATTTCCTGTGTACGAGAAATGTAAACACTTTGGCTTTCCACAGCATCCCAGGGATTATTTTTACTTTTATCCCGTTACTAACCTTTGCACGCCGTTCAAATGCCTGCCAGTTGAATATGAGACGAAATTGTGCAGAGGAAGAAGAAGCTTGAAGGTCAAAAAACTTGAATTGGGAATAAAAAAGGAAGATAAATGATAAGCAAGGAAAGTAAAATAAGAAGTGTGCTAATAGGAGCGTATGGCGTGGCTTGAGTTTCGACGTGGGTTTGAAAAGTTTGTATGAACAATATATTAACTGCTTGAATTTGACATTTCTTAAATTCTTTGCCACTAATTAAAATTTACTCCCACATGAATTGTTTGAAATTTATGAATGTGTAGGCTGGAAAAGGGAAAGAGTATTTAATAAAATACTTTAATTGTAAGAAGTTTCGTGTAGAAGCATAGGCAATATAAAACCGGTTATTTTCAAGAATAAAGTCATAAATAAAACAAAGAATATAAAGAAGTATATCTCATTGTAACTTACTTGGATTGATGGCGAGACCACTTCCGACGGCCCAATTTGAGGTTCCCCTGTGTCAACTCGTACACGGTACTCAAGAACTCTCCTTTAACCATAAGTGCTATATCGTCTGCCTAGACAATCATCGGTCAGCCATGATCCATAAGTTTTTTAAGCAGGTTGTTCACGACCGGGATCCATAGAAGAGAGAGAGAACTCCACTTTTTGGGATTTCTCTACTCACATTTCGTCGATCGCGTGCGTTTCTTCATTCCGTCTCAATCACTCTGTCGCACAGAAGACGGAGAATGAGATGTTTGAGGTTTGATTCCGTGGGAGCCCATAACCAGCCTTTGGGATGAACATAACTCTGATTCTTGCTTCAGTACCCGGGATGTAACCCAGTCTTATCCAGTTGGCATAGATATGTAGGTGCCAACCAGTTGCATGATACATTGACAAATTGCTGCAGCTGCGCTAGTATGATACCATCCATTTCCGGGGACTTAAATCTGAATTGATCGCCCAGGAAAGTGCCGTTCATCAAAAAGGTTGACAAAGGTCGCGAAATCATCTTGCAGCATTCAGAGAGATATACCTCCAGAGGACGTATCGCTCAAGAAATAAGCCTCACCCATTTGCGTTCTTAATATATTCCGGGGAGGCAGAGTTATTTGCAAGAATACGCCTGAACTTAAAGGACTAATGACAATCCCACTCTTTCGTAGAAGCTTTTCCATGAGGTCCACTTTGCCAACGTCAAGTCGTCAGTTGAATATATATCTGCAGGACGTTCTGATTTCTGAGAGTTCTACTCGTATAGTCCACTAGAGAGATTTCCTTTCAAAACGGCTAAGTAGAGTATTTTATAGACTGTTTGACTCTCAGAAATGAACTCATGGTGAACCAACCCAACTTGACAGGTGTTTTTCGCTTTCGGTCAATTTTGGGAGCGCCATTCGCTAATGGTGAATAATGTAATGATATGTTAGAGTATGAAGAATTTTCAGCTCCGTTGCCAAAGACCTCTACCTGATGTCGTTTTTGTAAATGATTCAGGTCTCTTGACACGAGTCTAGCATTAACAAAGTTCATACCCAAAATATGTTGAATCGATCCATAAGAGACGTTAAGAATCTCTGTATTTCTCTGATGACAACATGACAATTTTTAAGCACTGTTTCTTTAAATACTTTTCATTATTACTAGAGGTAAACGAATAATTCGCATGATACATACAAGTCTGCAATGACTTCACGACCTTTGCTGAATGCTTTGTGACACTCAGATACCATACTTGTAGTTGTGATAAAGTAGACTACCTAAAACATTCCTGAACAATTTTTAATGATACCGCGGATATGATTCCTTGGGAAACAAAAAAGTTCAAGCAAAGTCGGAATTACATTTTTTCCAAGGCAAAAATCGCCACACAAAACTTTATGCGTGATAAAAAACAGCTGGCAAGCCCATACTAATTGCCATATGGCGATCAAAATTCACTCGACCATCAAAAAGAAAATATTTTTTTTTTTGTTTTTCATCGGTTTGGTTTGTGCGCATAGTTTAAATTTATCAGTCCGAGTTAAATTTGAATAGATAGTAAATACTTTTCTTGTGCAGATTGTGCTTAAATTCTTAATTTTGATTTTAGATAGTACGTGTTCCTAGAGTCATCGTCGCCGGTGGAGGGTTTCTTGAAGAAAGTAATTTCGAAAATTATAATTTTTTATACTCTCGAATTCGTGTTTATTAGAGCGTGAGAGAAAGAAATTCAATTATTTTTATTTTTAAAGTCTTTTTTAAGATAGGCAAAATAACTACATTTTCCCTCCGCAGGGTTGTGCGCTGGGTTTGGGACCCGCCACGTAAAAAGCAGTACCAATGAAAACTAAACGACAGCCTTGCTGTTGTTAAATCGGCTATAACCGCGTAAGCGGTGTCTACGCCAGTAAAGAAGAAGAAAATAACTACATTGTATATTTTTATGAAAAAAAAAAAATAAGTTGTCTTGGTTTTTACCCTTTCAAATATTCCTTTTGTTTGAAGAACACTGAATTACCCAGGCAGTATCGCTTTCACACATCCAAGCACACACACTGTGCGGCGTCCAAATACATTATTCACCTTAAGTGAAATTTGCGTGGCAACTGTATTTTGCTGATAAATAACTGTAACCACTTACGCCGAAGAAGACGAGGGGTTGTGCCATCTTTGTTTGCTCTTCATTAAGCATAATTGTATGCATTCGCGGCGATATCATTTGCATTCGTTTGCGCCACCAGAAATGATACGAAACGCGAATGGCGAAATGCGAAACGCAAAATGTGCATTGAACGCAAATAATTTATTTCCTACGAATTTTTCCACGGCAATGAGCATTGGCAGTGAAGTGATGGCGGCAAGTGAAGTGCATAAAACCGCAGAAGATGCCGCCTTTACGGGTGTGCATTACTTTATGCGTTTGTGTATGTGTATATGCGTGCTTGTGTGTGTGTAGATCAGTTTGTGTGTGCAGTGAAAATTCATCGCTGCATTTTTATTGTTGCAATTCGACGCGCATTCTACGCTGCTGAGCAAATATTGCCTTGCGCACCGATGTTTGGCTTATATGCGTGTGTGTATCTGCATTTGCATGTGTTTGTGTGCTTTGTGGGTATTGCGACGAATTGGTGCCAGGATTCAAACAGCGCGTTGGCGCCAAAGCTATGTATATTTGTACACTTGATTTATATACACATGTCTATGTGTATGTGCGTATAAATATGTGTAAATGTGTGCGCTTTGCCGTACATTGGCCACAGACATTCACTTTTGCGGTGAGCCATATTCAAATGTTGCCGTTTCCGTCATTCTTATTTACGCGCTGCACACTTGCTTTGCATGTATGTGTGCGAGATTGTGCATATGTATGTGTGTCTGTGTATATTGCGTTTTCTCCTTTATTATTGTGCCATTTTATTTGCTATTCCTTTATTTATTGGTATCGGATATGATTCATGCTGGCAAATAAATATTTGACTCGCACACACATTCACACACACTCACACAAACACCTACAAGTAAATACCACGCTGTCTTCGTTAACTCCTTGCCGCGTATGGCGGAAGCATTGGAAGTGTTCAACGTAAGAAAAGGTATAAAACAACGCTTTCGCTGTCTGCGTCGGTGGAAAAGTCACACGCGTGAGCTGCTGAAAACTGTAGAAATACGTTTCTGCGCGCACTCAGGTCGTTGCCTTTGACTTTTCTTTCCATTTCCTTTGCGGTATTGCTGCTGTCAAATTTTTATTGCTTTTGTGTGAGTACCTTTGGTATGTTTTTCTTTTTTTTTAACGCGTTGTTGATAAGCTATATGAATGCATAATGAAAGCGCTTAAGTCGAGGTGTGATTGTTATGTTGATTTTTGGCACAATCAAGTTGATTTTTTAAAGCATGAGTATGAGTTAAAAATTCAGAAAGAGTATACGATTTGATTTAGCATTTCAGAATCTTTCATTTATAAATATTTTTGCACGCCAAGAAGTTCTGTGATTTGATATGCTGGGTGTAGTAGCGTTTGAGTACTGAAGACGAGTGTATACCACGATCGTTAGTTTTTGGTGTATGGAGTATCTGTTGTTTAAAAAATCGGTCTACCGAGAACTGTCATTATTAACTAAACTGAAGTCTAGAGTATCAATAGGAATAGTCTGACTGTAAGAAGCAAAAGAATAAGAGAAAATATCATTACCTTCTCCTTTAGACAGGAAGGTTTGGAATCAACATTTGAATAGTGAATGTTTCGAAGATTGAAGAAAATTTTGGCTTATTCGAAATCTAACAGGAATACTTATGGTTATAAAGGGTGATCCATTTCGAGGTTTCCTTCTTTTCTATAAGTAAAAACACAGAAACTTCAAATTTAATAGGGAATATTTATTATCTTTCGAAAGGACATTAATTGGCATTTATTATTTGAAGATTATCTTTTTCAAATGTTGGCCGCGGTTACCTTTCAGTTGGTCCATCCGTTGAGCCCAATTTCTGATGACTCGTTTGTGCATTTCGACTGGTAACTGGCGATTGACACGCTTGATGTTTTGCTCTATGACCTGAAGCGAAGCGGTATGGTCCGCATAGACTTTAAGCTTTGCATATCGCCATTGACGGTTACGTTCTCATCGGTATCATTTTTGAAGGAATATGGACCAATGGTTCCATCAGCCAAAAAACCACACCAAACTCTTGTTTTTTTCTAGATGAAATGGTAGCTCTTGAATCTCTTCAGATTGCTCTTTGTCCCAAAAGCGGCATTTCTTGGAACTTTTTAAGATCCCATAGAGCCGAGCGGCTTCAGTTAATGCACATTCTATATTTTGGATGCCTTCAAATTAAGATCTCGACGTAACCAGCGCCAAGTCGTTCCATACGTCAGTCCAAGTTGCTGTGAACGGAGCTGAATCGACTCTCCATAGCTTTCGTGTACACTTCCAGCTATGTGGTCTATTCTTAATATAACATGAGATAGGAAAAAAAATTGATGAAACTATGAACCTGTTGGCGTTTATGGAACGTTATTTGATTTTTGCTTTCTTATTTTTTCATCAAGATAAAGCATCGTATCACAAAATTTTATGAAATTACTCTGGTTTACTTCTGCGTATTCCGTATTTTCTAGTTCTGACTTTTTTCTATTGTTCTCAGATCTTAAGAGATTTTTGCTTTCAAGGCAGAGATGAGGTAATTGCCCAAACAAATCGTGCTACAAAAGGAGAGTTGGACGATTACTTTAATCAAATATTGCCATCGATGGTTATGATACCTTCTTTTTCGATTAGCTTTAACACATGATCTGTAATTTCACGATCAAGACTTAAATTTAAGATCAAGTTCTAGAAAAATTTCTCACTGACTGAAGTACTCTGTAAGATTTAAGTAGTATACATAATTTGACGTATCTCCTTCTCTCTGTTAGAACTGAAATACTCTATGGGAGTTAAGTTTTATAATCCATTTGTTCACACTGATCTGACTAACTAAGAGATTTCTTAAGACATACTTTTGTCAAGATTTTATTATCTTTAATAGAATTACACAGCTTGTACTCAGTAACCATGCGGACTCAAGTGTATACATTGGCAATTCTCGTGAAAAATAAATAGTATTTATTATCTATGTACATCTTAGAACTGCAAGCATAATATGCTGGGAAGCTAAGTTACATGTTTTTGTAATTTTTCCAAAAATCCTTATCTTTAAAGCTAGTGTTCTCAAGGGGTAACATGGATTTCCTTTGGTAAAAAACAGCCTTTTTTCAAAATTGTTTTTCTAAATAAAAAAATAAAATATTTTATTATAATTTTTTATTGGAAAAAAGATTTGCCCACGTTGGCTGTATAACTCCTTACAGGATAATAATAATAAGTGAAAAAATACGTGTTTTAGTGAAAACCTTAACTTAGGGAAAACACTGAAAACTTAATTTTTAGCAGATATTTTTATAAAAAAATGAAAATTTCAGTGAAAATTTCGTGACATTTTTTTCAAATAGCTGGGATCGAAAGAAAAATTCTTCATCCATGTCTTTAAGAATTGTATCTCAAAGATCTGTGTAAAATTTCGTGAAGATCCGTTTAGTAGTTCTCGAGAAATCTTGCCAGTCGACTTCAAAGACACAGTTTCGCAAAAAACGCTTTTAAAGACGGCCCACTTAGCCTAGCTAGCCTCGAGCACACAAGTTTTCAAGGCTTTATCTCCGAAACTATTACTAAGATCAACTTGAAAATTTAGGGCAATATTCTAAAGTTGTTGTAGAATTTAATAATACAATAAAAAAATATCGATTTTTTGAAACCCATATACCCATGTAACCCCTTAACTATTTTTTCTATACTAGTAGTAGTAGTAGGTTTCTTTGCAGATCCTCTTAAAATTATGTTGCTTATGAGTTCTCAAGAACTCGAAATACTTAATCTGATTGAAAAGAAACAAGATTTTCAGAGACTTTATCGACTTGTCGATCGATTTTCAATAAACCGTTTCTTGTTTAAATGTTTTTGCTAATCTTACTTTTACTACTACTTTTGATAAAATTCCCTATTTTGAGTTATGTTCTATGAAATATTTGTTCATCTGCTTACATATCCACACTTTCACAGCCATAAGTAAAAAAATGCATGTATGTATGTAAATTTGTTTCTTTGAACCCCAAAAAAATTTTGCAGGTCTCCAAATAAAGTAAACGCTCTAACACTAGCATGAGGTGACACAGCGTTACCACCTTCGAACATAAAAATAAGAGCATAAATAATTTATTTCAATAATAAATGTAAAATATGATTCCTTTTGCGATGCATAAGCAAATAAAAAACCGGTTTCACCGCACATTCCATATTTTATTTGTTTTCACTTTGGTTTTATGTTTTTCACTCTTTTTCGTGTGTGTATTGCTTCTGCACTGAACTTCCTCTTTTTATAGATGTAAAGTATATTTATGTGCGTGTATGTAATGTAAAATATGTAGAATATGATTGATTCATGTGCATTAATAAAATCGTAAACGAAATGAAAATGCCAATATTTGTTTATGTGGTTGTTTGTGTGAGTCCCTGTGTTTGTGTGCGTGACAGAGCTAAGTGATAAAAATATGCAGACTACAATGTGTGAAAGAATAATTTACAATTTACTAGACATGCAAATGATTGCCAACATTTATGCCTAACAGCTGATCGATTGCCAGAGCTTGTGCATGAAAAATTTCGTACAAAAATTAAATTTTGCCTGTGTGGACAGACAGTCTAATACGCTTTTACACATACACACAAATATGTTTTTTTTGTAAAATTGCGTAACTGTTGAGTTAATTTATGCACGGAAAAATGTTGCCGGTGCATATATTAGCATATACATGTGAGAAAATTATTTCAATATGGCAACTTTGTCCAAACAATTTTTATATGAAATAATTTTTAAAGACTTAAAAGCTTTTTATCAGCAACATCAGTGTGTGCGAATTTTGCTGGCAACATTTTGGTCATTTATTATGCTTATTTTAGTATTTTTGTTGACTTTTTAGTGCTAGTAGTGTTTTTGATAATTTTTTGCCAGCAGCAAGGCGCTGTAACCGCCGGTGTTGTATAAATTAACTGCTTTTTGAACATGTACGAGCAATTAGTTTGTTTTTCTGATTTGTAACATAAACAACTGAGGAACTAAACTCTCAATAACATTTTTTGACGTTTGGTTTAATTCACCCAAAGCTATATATTTACATAAATTATTTGATTTATTTATTTTTTAATATGCAGCTACAGGATAACACAATAAATTATATAAGTAAAAGAGTTTATTATAAATTTAGTGGCTGAAAACACCATAAGGGAAGCAATGAAGAGTTTTTTTAGGTTTGTTGAAGACAGGAAGACACAAACGCTTTGTTAGGTGTTCAATAGAATATGCTCTGGTATTCATTAGAGTCTGGTCTGGTAACTAATATATGGACGAATACCCGATTTCTCTACTAGTTATTGTTCCATACCGATAGCCGATATATTTCCGTTAATAATTTGGATCTCAGAAAACTATACTGGTTGTCGTATTATATATATTTTTAAATGGTTGAAGCTCTAACTATTTGCTAGGCAATCTGTTACTTTGCCTTTTGGGTATTTCCTTCAAAACATAAATAATAAATTATTTTACTGGATCTAATATGGGTCTTTCGAAGCTTATAATAAAGCCTACCAGTAAAACTCACTTTAAATAAATAAGACAATGTCTGTATGGATGATGTAAATCTATAGCTCAAGCATTATATAATGTGTCTGGATACGGCTTTATGAAGAGGTACACATTTTAGAGATTTATGAAGAATTTTGTAGTTAATTCTTCGGTATTTTGCCGAGTTCGTTCGTTTGCGCTATCTATAAATAATTTAAGATATTACTATCTCTGATATAAGGCCTCTGAAACATATATAGCTGGTATTATTAAGACTTTCATTAAAAAATATCATCCAAAGGCTAATGGGAATGTTTTTCTTTTATGCTTTGGGATGTCCTTAGCCTTACTAATTTTTTCACCCTCATGAGAGTATATTAATTTTACTGCGAGGCTTGTAAGACCTTGTACCTTTTTAAAGAAAAAATACAGATACTTCAAATTTAATGGAGAATGTTTATTACCATTCGAAAGAACTATTCTTTATCTTCTGATTTTTGAAGACTACCTCCTTCAAATGTTAGTTGCGGCTATGTCTAAGATGTTCCATCCGCTTAGTCTAACTTTCGATGACTCGTGACTTCGAACATTTGACTGGTAACTGGTGAACAACACGTATACTGTTTTGCTCCGAAACCTAAAGCGAAGCAAGATTGTCCTCACAGACTTTATACTTTACATATTTCTACAAGAAAAAGTCTAAGGTGTGATATCACACTATTTTAGTGGTCAATCGATCGGCTCAAAACGCAAAATTATCTGTTCATTGAAGTGTTCTCTGAATAAATCCATTGGTTGATGCGATGTGTGGGAAGTGACGCGGTGTTGTTGAAACCAAATGTAGCCAAGATCACGAGCTTTCTTTCTTTGGCGTCGATTTGTCGGTGATCATAGCGCGATTAACGGTTATCATTGATGCTTACATTCTCACCGGCATCATTTTTGATGAAATATGGACCGATGATTTCACAGAGCCTCAAATCACACCGAACCGTTGTTTTTTTTTGGACGAAATGACAGCTCTTAAATTTCTTCTTTTCGTAGCAAATGCGGAAATTTTGTTTGTTTATCTTTCCGATTTTCGTCGGATCTTCTTGTATCTTTTCAAGAGCCCATAGAGCGAAGCGATGTCGCTTGGAAAGGTTGGGCGGCTACGGTTCTTGCACAAGCTGTATTTTGTACGCTTTCAATTTAAGATTTCGACGTAAAGTCCGAGTAGGAGTTGATGCGAACGATACAGAATCGACTCTCCACAGTCTTTCTGTGTATTGTCAGCTATATTTTTTCACAACGTGCTGGACCATTGGATTAATTATTGTGATGTTATTTGAAGTCGTAGGTCCTTAGCAATAAACCGGGCTCTCTTCAAGCTTTAGCACTCAATATTGCATATTATTCCTGACTTACGACTTGATCTGGTGGAAAAAATACTCGAAAATTATGTTCATCAAATTCTTCTTGAAAAGGAAGTCGTGGGGGCCATTTTAAATTAATAATTTAAAAACATTTGAAATCCTCAACAATTAGTGTGTTCAGCTTCTTACATTAAAATATTATATTATTGCATATTTGTCATAAAAATAATAAAGCAATTACTCACTTACAGCGTCAAAAAAAAATGTACGTACTTGAGGTTACTCATACGACGTGGAGTCCACCATTTTCAGTTGATATTAGCATGCATATGAGTTAGCTATTGTAACAAAGTTCTATATTACAAAAACGGACGCACGTGACTATTAAGTGGTATTCATTACCGTTACAAATTATGTGGCGCATATTAAACCATCATTTGTCAGGAATATTGTAGCCAGCGTGGAATACTAAATGACTAATGATGACTTTCAAATTGTGTTACAACGAGAGAGTTTTTTAATAGATATTTTGGTATTCATGTGAAGCGGGAAAGGCGTTTATGGAACAGTAGGCTTACTTTAAATTCTGTAGACCCTGTAGAAAAGGTAGTATAGCAATGTTTGGCCAACGCTCATTATATATAGTAAGTATACCAACATTTCTGTTAGTAAATACATGAACTGGTATTAAAAACGGGAGCAAAGGTGTTTTACTTCAACTATTGTACAGAAATATGTACAGCAGTTCACATATGAGCATTACATACTATATTGGCGGTGTGCTGCTTTGAGCTCTCAATTTGTTGCTGTTTACCACACTACATGACATAGCTAATAACAGCATTATAAGCGACAAACGTGTCGATGATGACGCTGTAATTCTGCGTTTTATGTATTTATGCACCCCTACTAAAGCCACCATGACCACTTTGCGGCTTGTAATGCCGCTGTCAAATAAATGTCAATAAAGTGCTGCTTGTTGTTGCTGTTCGTTGGGGGTGCCGAAAGAGTGGCGATTGCCTTTATGCTCATAAAATAATGTGGAAGACATTGTGAGTACAGAGAGTGTCATGCAGAACCGACATACTACATTTTAAGACCATAGCATATGAAAGCAGACAGCATTTCAGAAAATGACGAAGCGTGATAAAAATGCACAATATATTGTTGGCAGCCCGATAGGACATGTAGATTTGAGTTTGAGAATTTTGAATCTGAGAAATTGTCGAATATTTTTTATATAGACTAGTAAAAGCTTCGAATCGACGTCGGTCTGTCTGTATATATGCAAACTAGTCTCTCAATTTTGAGATATTGATTTGTGAACGTCCTTATCTACCCAAGAAATTGCTCATTTGTAGAAACCGCCGATATGGGACGACTATAGCATAAAGCTGACATAGAGTTGGAACATTCAAAATCATTTTCTTGTATGTAAAACTTTTTAACTGGAATGATATCTTCTCAAGAGGTTAACTGAAGAGAAAAATTATCTCTGATTCGATTATTCCGAGTAAAATAAATTAACAGATCTTATTCAAGTGTAGCCAAAAGGACTCCAAAATCAAATTTTTCCTCAGAACTAACCAAATTCCTAAATTATCTATTCGAAGAGAGTTCCCTTTCATAATTACGATGTTTAAGTTCATTTAGGACCAGTCTGAACTTATCAATGGTAGATATCCACCACTAGTCTTATAGTAATACTTAAAGTCATCAACTAAATTCCTATAGGGATCTTTAAATTCTACTGCTTCGTAGTAACTTAGTACATATGTATATCGGTTATCGCAAGTAAAATATATTACAAAACACCTCAGCAACAGGAAAACACCATTAATTTTCCAAATGCAACTGACACTAATGCTTTACAGCGAAACCTTTCTGCTGGAACTAACTCTTTTTTGCAATACACATATACCATTTCCAAACAAATTTTCTCTATTTAATCAATTTAATAGTATTTACTCAACGCCGGAAAAAATGCAAATCAATTGCATAAAAACCTTCGCCAGACAACCAGACAGACGTGCTGACCAAGTACATAAATGCCGACATCATAAAAACGCCCTCAAATATTTGCTATCACCGATAAGTGCTCGATTTATTACACCTGCTGTATTGAGTTGTTCGTTTTTGTTGCTTTTCCTTAAATGTATGCATTAAAAAAATTTCCAAAAAAAAGAAAAAACAAACGCAAATTGGTTCATTGACAAAAAAGAAAACCGAACTGAGTTAATAAAATAAATTTGTAGCATAAAATTAAGAGCGCAAATAATAAACTCTGGAGTGTACTTTGCAGGTGGAAAAGCACAGGCCTCGCTCACGTACCCTTAAACCTCGCTGACAACTGATTTAGGCGCTCGATGAACAGCGGGCGGTGTGCAGCGACCGTTTTGTGGTTTCCTGCAGACGTGCGCAGAATTTATTGTTGAAATTAAAATTTTATGAGCCTTTCAGCACGCAGCTCGTAACAAGCGATGATGAGCGCATTTTATTTTCTAAAATGGAATAATAAATTTGTAACAGCATATCTTGAGAAGTAATGAAAAAAATTATTAACGATGCCTAACCCCATTGTTGACAGGTGTTTAGAATATGGCCTTCTTAAAGTAGAAGAAAAATTGGTTTTAGGTATATCATAAAATACATATAATATGGTGTTGGATTAGACGCAATATTAAGCCGTTATCACAATTATCGAATCTACAACAATAACATTTTTAACTTCAAAAATTCTTAACTTTAAAAATGTCAGATTTGACGCCCTAAACTTGATGGTTGGTCAAGGAAGGTGTATGAGCGCCAGACCGTTGACGTCTGCACAGAGACCCTCATAAAGTGTAATGTGGTCCGGAATGGTAACTACAAGTAGATTTGGTTCAAAATATGGATTTTTTCAGCTTAGCTGCACAATGTCATTTGAGTTGGAATATTGAAAGCCATGAATATATGCCGTCTCATCCGTTGAAATGCTGGGTATTCGCATCGTTAATGCTTTCCAACAATAATAATGTTCCAACATCTCATCATCTTATATACATATATATATATACAACTCTGCATTCCAACCTTACAATGTTATTAACTTTCCTTTTGCCTAGAAGTAGAATAAATAGTCTTTAGACAGACTAGTCTTTAGACAGTCTAAAAATTATGTCTATCACCAAGTAACTTTGTGCTCTGCTCTGTGTTCCAAGATTTGAGTTCTCTCTTCTAGAGTCTAGTTACCTAGTGAGATTATAGTTATTGCCTGCTTAGCTATCCATTAGAAGATTTGCGGACTTAGACTGGTTAAAGCAAAAATCCACATGTCCCCTTCTGTTATGCCTAAAATTTCGGCCTCAAAGACTGAATTGTAGTAATTTAGTTCGAAGCTAACTCCTGTGTACGGAGTACTAATGAAGGAGTCCTCTCCTTTTCTTATTTCATCCTTTTATGCATTCGCCGTTGGAGCTGGATCACAGAACCACTGGTCAAATGAATTCCCAATTTAGTCCGACTTCATTGAGAATGTCGAGTATGACACAATGCCCGTAGCGACGCCAAGTTTAACTCTAGTGACCTAAAATCATGAACTGGCTGGACGTAAGCATTGTTTGAAACTTCATATGTATATATCTATGTTGGCCGTATATCGAGAATATTCTCCAGAGCCTTTCTTGAAGTAGTTTTCATTGCGTCCGCAATCCGCATTAAGCACGCCCGTTGAACCAGTTTCAGAAGTTGAATATAGCACTGTTTCTATATGGTAGTATAGAACAGACGACTCTTGTGTTGAGCCAATAGACCATATGGGGTCGTAAATCTCTCTTTGGCTATGAATCCTCTGCAGGATTTTCAGATTCGAAGGGCTTTGAAAGCTCTGCTCTCAATATGTTTTATTCAGCTTAGTGGAGAGTAAAATAGTTATGCACCTTAAAGAGGACAGATTGAATCAAGAAATTTTTATCCCTATTGTGAAAAAACAAATTCAGGATCAGACATGAGAGTTCGTACTTTATGTCTTCTTTTCGTCCAATGTGAAATGAAAGGCCAAGTCTCAGTTATCGGGAGGAATGGATTTATGGAATCGAAACTAAATTATTTATTGTTGATTATAATTAAATTAAAATTGGTTTGGATGTTACTTAACCCTTATTTTTGATTCTGTCAGAGTTTTATCAAAATACAAAAAAACTAAAAAGTTTATACGTCAAGTTAATGTCGGAAACTTCTGAAGCCAAAAACTGAATACCTTTGTTATAAACTCAAGAACCAAAAAGTGCAATAGCACAGAAATCATGAGTGATCGTATTGTTCGCAAGTGATCAGGTGAAATGAATTCGATAATACTAACACGTAACGCTTCGAAAGTCGTCGAAGATACTAAATTGGGACGAAAATACTAAGTTTGTTGGCTCTGGAAATGGCTAAGTACTCGGAATAAAAGACCTTTTAGCGATAATTTCATTTGAATTCAAGTTATTATCGTTATGAAAATTTCATTCGAGTTTTATTGAAATAGAGTGAATTACGAATATCCAAAATAAAGCCGTACGAATTGGCATTGCGAATTTGAATTTAAATTGCATGATTCTCTAGCTTACCAAGTGATGTGAAATTTGAGAAATAATCATAAAATTTAAAATAATAAAAGAATATGCGTAAGCTTTCTATTCATAAGGCTTTAAGTTTTCACTTTCAACTTTCGTTTCAACTTTCATTTACACAACAGATTTCGGAAATCATTGCTTAGCCCAGTGGCATTAAAACAATAATATCAGGGAAGTGCTTGAATTTACGGAATTTTCTGCTTCTTGTTAAATTCCATTTCCACTTTTCCATTTGCTCTCGTGTTAAAAATAATTTATATTCAATTTAATGCACAACTTTTATACGTGAAAGTAGTTTTTGACTTTTGCCCAAAGTTTCACAGTTTTTTGATTTTGCATATGCGATAAATTCTGCTTTTATATGAATTCAGCATGAAATAATACTTCCATATAAATGCATAGCTCTCAGTCAGAGAGAAGTTGGAAATGGTTGCATTCAGTTGCAGACAAACTCAAAGCAACAGATGACTGATGAATGATATTAAAAGAAAGAAGTAAAGAAGAGCTAAGTACGCACAGAACAGAATATTCACTTTACTGGCATTTTTTGAGATTTAGATATCTCTTTAAGACTATGAAATCTTGTTAGTCAAACATCTGACAGATATTTTATATGCTTAATCAGTGATTCAATAATATTTATATTGGGTAAAGGGTTTTCATACCTTTATTAATGTTTGATTTGTATACTTTGAGTATTGAGTTATACATATAATCTAAAATATTATGCTGGAATATTGTTTGAGCCTTTATGATTAGTGGGGGAAGATATCATGCGATTTTATTAACTTTTACATTATTTTAAAAAGTGCCGGTTCCCTACTTGCTAAAGAAAAAACACAGAAACTTCAAATTTAACGAGTAATGTTTATTATCATTCCGAATCATTTACCGAAGTGTTCTTTCAATGAATTGATTGATGCAATGTGTGGGAAGTGGCACCGTTTAGTTGAAACCAAATATCGCCGAGATCACGAGGTTCGACTTCAGGCATCAAATAGTTGATTATCACGGCACGATAACCGTTGTTTTTACTGGATGAAATGGCAGTTCTCGAAGCTCTTCAGATGGCTCTTCGTTCCAAATGCGGCAATTTTGCTTGTACACACCTATTGGTTCCAGATCTTCATGTAAACTCTTAGTTACGGATACTATACCTTCTTCACTGCGTGCTGGACGTGGTTTATTCGGTCGAATATTATCCAATAATGAATGCTGGGTCTCAAGATGGGTGATGGTGTTGCGAATAGTCCGCTCTGTAGGTTGATTATGTTGACCGTAAGAAAATTTTCGTAACAAAATTGAACGGTTTGTAAACGTTTGTAAGTCTCTCCATGATGAAATGCCGAACAATACTGAACATAAAAATGGCAGAGAGCGGCATTGCTACCGTTGTCGACTCAACAGTCGATGTCGATCAATAAATGCAGCATAGTAAAGAATTGCAAGAAGGCTTTACCCTCACCGGCAAGTCAACTCCACTTTCGGCAACGTAAAAACAGACTAGTTGATAATAATTAAGAGCCATTGTATGCGAATTTGACCAGCTGGGAGATTCAAAAAATCAGATAATCGCGTTTAAAGACGGCTCACTTAGCCTAGCTAGCATGGAGAGTAGAAGTTCTCTCCGAAACTTTTATTCGGATGAACTTGAAAATTTAGGACAATATTCTAGAAGTTTTTCAGAATTTAATAAGATAATAAAAAAATCGATTTTTTGAAACCCGTAAACCCTTGTAACCCCTTAAAAACAAAATAATTCAACTCATTATAAAATAGTATTTGAATTATTGAAGAGAATACTTAATGAAACAGTATTGACTGACTTTTTATACATAAAAAATTTTACAAAAGGTTGCAATATAGTAAAGAAGATTAGCTAAAATAGTTTTAATGATTATTAGCCAAGCCTTATAAATGCGTGAAAGTTTACCAACTAAAATATTTAATTTCCACAAATTTATTTTTAAATTTAATGCCAGCTGACATAAAGTTTAAAAATGCTTTCAAATATTTGTTACTGCTCAAATACGCTGGTTTTATCACTCAAAATTTCAGTTTGTGCATTTAATGCAGCGCTATAAGCACCTTAAGTACTATAAAATCAGCTTTTTCGAAATGTATATACGTACATGTTATTGTATGCATATGGTCAAATAAAAAATACAAAATAGTACCAATATTTAAAAGCGAATTTTTCATTGCTTTCGACCATACCGGCGCCAGTCTGCCTCTTCAGCATACCTATCGCGCCAAACTCTCAGCAATATCTCAGCATTTCCACATTTTTACTTACTTTCTTTGCTTATTTCTCGTCTTGTACACGCATGCAATTTATTTTATTTCTTCAGCCGCTCTGCATCACTCCACACTTCTCCTTTCGCCACTCGCCATGCGATGAATAAAGATGCACTGTAAATATTGCCTTTGTCCGGCAGTGAAAGGCGAAGAGGAAATTGTAAAAATGTTAAAATGTTCTTGCAAGAATATCAGTTAGCCATGGTTGTGCATGTAAATGACTTATAGCTAAGCTGCGGTTGAACGAATGAAAGCGAAGCGGAAGTGAACGAAAGTTGAAAGATTGAATTTTAACAAAGAAGACAAAAAAGCCACAGGCTAGGGTGGTCACAGATGTCGGTCGGAAATTTTTTTATAAAAATATCCTTATATGAAGTTTCATTCGGTTAAGGCTATTTAACTGGAATTTTTAATTTTGATATTCATTTATATGTAGAATAATCGTTGTCCTTTTCTTCGTTGCTTTTCGAAAATTATCATAATTTCCATTTCTGCTGTTCCACCCTAGTAATTTCTCGTGCAACTTACTTCCATTTACTGCAATATAAATTGCGCTTGAGAAAGTGAAAATACCTGTACCCACTTATATTGTCTGCTCGAAGAGATATTGAAGGCAAAGATAAAATAACTTGAACTAATTGCATCGTTCTGAGCTGTTGGCGCAAGCAAAAGGAATTCTTCGCCTTTTATAGATGAAGTTAATTGACTTTGAATATGTATTTTGCCTTTTAATAAATTGTAAATTTTTATTTATGGTTTATTTCAAATGACGTAATCAAATCGAACCACAGAAATGCTTTTAGATAAAGCTGTGCTGACAGGTTGCTCATACGTCATGTTGTCCTTATGCAGCAGTTAACGGCTTGAGTATATTTGCAGGCGTTAAAGAAAAGTAGTTATATTCAAATATAATTTTAATTTAATCAAAAACCCGTTTTTAATATATTGCAATAGTTTACTATTGTTTACCTTTTTAGATATATTAGTTAAGCATAGATCGAAGGCGATTTGTAGTCTTGTGATTATTACTTGAAATTGGTTGCTCTTACGATTTATCAAACATGTTAATATATAATAGTAATATTAATAAGTAATAGTATTCGAAAAAAACATTAAATGCTGTAACTAAATAATCAACAAAGTGGACCAACCGTTTAATTTTCGTTTGATCAATGAAAATACTGTGGGTCAATTGTAGGCCTAAAGGCAGGTCACAACTTAATTATATACTTTAAAGACAAGGAAACACTGTTGCCATTATTAAAGATGACACTTGTAAACAGTGCAGGAAACTAGCCATGAGAGAGATGGTGGAACACCCACTCTGTTTCTGTTCAGCTTAACATATTTAGGAGATTCGTAAATGAAGCGAATATATAAAGGATTAGAAATAGATATCCATCTGGTATTACTAAGAAACAGTATGTCCATATACAGCGTAAAGGTCAGTATAATCTAACCTAACCCTAACTGACTGTCACATCAAAATGAAAAATATAGCACAATTTCAATGCAAATTTACAAGATGTGCTTATTAAAAAGAAGAAAGAGGCGTATACATAATTAATGTTCGTTTACGGACGCTTGAAAAGCTTAACCCACTATGGTCGAAAACACCATCACAGCAGTTAGCTTCACAAACGCCAAGATTGTTCATGGCCTCAACCAAAAACCATCCAGTGTAAGGACGATACTTGTAGCGTCGGACTTGTCAAAAGTCTTTGACACATTCAACCATAAAACGTAATTTGAGGACACAGAAATATCTATGCTTCCTCTTGTGTTGAAGAGGTGGACTATGAACTATCTGAGTGGTCGGCAATCATCTGTACTGTTTCGAGGTAAAAACTCCAAGAATAATTAAACAGTGGGTTATATTGTTTGGTGTTCTCCCGAGCAGTCTAACCCGAAATTATCCCTTTATCGAAGTGTTCTTTCAATGAATCCATTGATTGATGCGATGCGTAGGAAGTGACCCTGTCTAGTTGAAACCAAATATCGCCAAGATCACGAGGTTCAACAGATTAAATCCAGCATAGTAAACAATTGCAAGAAGGCTTTACCCTCACCAGCCAGTCAACTCCACTCTATCATTTGATTTCTAGGCCACAGGAACACTTTCGGCAACGTAAAGACAGTCGAGTTGGAATAATTAAGACCCTTTTTATGCGAATTTCACCAGCTGGGAGATTTAAAGTTTGTTCTGTATAATGTAGCAGATTAAACTCCTGCTGTTCCATAAACGACCCTGACATACCGAACATATGACAACTACAGCCGTTATCGCGCCATGAATCAATCAATGAATTTATTTCAAGACAACTTCGATAAGCAGATAATTTTAAGTTTTGGAACGGTCGATTGGCTACGAAGATCGTGTGATATCACACCGTTAGACTTTTTCCTGTGTGCTTTTTAAAGTCTAAAGTCAATGCGGTTAATCCCGCTTCCATTTAGGCCTTGGAGCAAAATATTATGCGTGTCACTCGCCAGTTACCAGTAGAAATGGTCGAACGAGTTATCGAAAACTGGAGCTGAGGCGTAACCGCGGCCAATATTTGAAAGAGATAAAAAACCCAATGCCAAACAATGTTCTTTCGAGTGATAATAAACATACTCCATTAAATTTGAAGTTTCTGTGTTTTCTTTAAAAAAGTAGGGAACCTTTGACGAAGTATCGTCATGAAATGTACCTGGTCTTCCCAATGGTGTGGAGGTTTTTTTCTTCCATTGCTTCGACTTCGAAATTATGACTGTTAACAGTGACGTGGGACCCAAGTCGCCAGTACGACGACTGTTTGTTTGATGACAGGAGCTATTTCGTCTTGCCTTCGTTCTCTACTAGATCAATTTGCTTTGCTTCCTTATGCAGTCTGGAGGCAGCAGAACTAACAGCGCAGTTGTTGAGGCCAATGATAAAGTATCATTAGCGTACGCCAGCAGTTGTACAATTTTATAAAAGATTATATCTGCACGATTAAGTTCTGCAGCTCAAATTATTTATGACAGCAGGAGATTGAAGAAGTCGCATGATAAGAACTCGCCTTGTTTGCAACTTCATTTGGTATCGAACGGCTCAGAGAGGTTCTTCCCGATCCTTACGGAGCATTTGGTGTTGCTCATGTCAGTTTACATAACCGTATTAGTTTAGCGGCATAGAGATAGCTCCTTTTCGTGCTGTCAAAAGCAGCTTTAAAATCAACGAACAGGTGGTTCCTCTTTTCATGGTCTTTTCCAAGATTTGGCGCATGATGAATATCAGTCAGTTATTGATTTTCCACGCTTAAAGCCACAGTGATAATATCCAATCAGGTTTTTAATGGTGAGCGCGATGTTGAGGAGGCTTAACCCACTTAATTAGCGCAGATTGTGAGGACGTTGGATCGTTGACAAATATCCTATAGAAATAAGGACTTGTAAAATACATTTTCATGATTAGTTTAAAGAAAGTTAAAATTTTCAGTAAAAATACGAAGGCAATATCTAATGTCTCACCTCCATCAATAAAAATTAAAACCTCTGACGTTATCACACTATCCTAAGCAAGTTTGCTGATGCCAGTTAAATTCCAATAACGGACAGTACTTTAAAAAGCCGTAGCACTTAAATAGTTAAGATTTATGACAAACGCTCAAGCTCACCCACCTAAGTACAACGCAGCTATTTGCGAACTTTTGATTTGTCCTTGAGTTGCACATTCGGCACTAAAACTGGCGCCAACCACAACCACCGACAATCACATAAAGTAATTCCACGAAACAATGCCAACTGCAGCACAAAACTCACGACACTCATATATCGCATATATGTATCTACCACTAAAATAACAACAGCAACAACCACAGCGGCTACAGTGGTAAAAAATACAAATCGACAACAATTGATTACCATAGTTCCGATGATGCTGTTGTGGTCGGTGTGCTTAGTAATTGAACGCCATCAATTCGCTGTGAAAAATGTGCGCTGAGTTGAGGAGAAAGTTTCGCCAAGCCTCAACACACCAAACGCCAAACGCGCTGAGTATGTGGGTATGTTTCGAATTTAAAGAACAACAGTTGTAACACATGCATGTGTGTGTGTAGAGAAGTGACGATTGTGGCGACGGTGGCGTTGTGTAGGCACAGCGTTGCCACAAGCACAATTTATGCCAAAATGCCGAACCAGCCACCAGTTATGGATGAATACCACGGCTCGTAGTTTCATATGTGTGTGTGATGTGTTTGTGTATCGTCACTTGTATGGAAAACCATTTTAACTTTCAGTAACTGGCGAATGTTTTGCCATTGTTTCGAGCTGCCAACTCACAGTCGCATTCAATTAAATTGTGTTGTTGTTGTTGGTTGGCGATTTTACCGAAAGTTTTGACTTAAATGAATGGCATTTCATCAATTTGCGCCGTTGAGTAGACCAGAACAACGAGTTTTTTTACAACTTTTAGTTTGGTTTAAGTTTTCGCGTGTGTTTGTTGGTGTTGCACCGACAGCACTGGTGGGAAAATCTCAGTTGGAAAGCGATATTATTTCGGTGAATTCATTGGTGTTGATTAAAATCATTTCATTGCGGCAGTAAATGCTTGTGAGTTTCTATTTCTAGTTTAGTAATGCTTCGATGATAATTGATGAGATTTAGGGAGACCCGCTTATTACTTAAACACCCGATGTATTGAGGACTTATTTAGGGAGTTACTGAATAATGAGTATTCGCGATAAACTTGTATATACATAGATATGACTTTTTTGACCAATAAATGTGACTATGACGAAAATTAGCAAAGGTTTCTCACACATAAGCTTCTTTAATGGCGCAAGTCCGGTTCAAATTTGATCAGTACTCTATTTAAAGTTTGGAGTATTCATTGGTACAGGTGCTATAAATTCCAATGCAAAAATAATTATTTTCATAGTTTTGTAGGCATTTGTTAGCGGCATTGTCACCGATTTGTAACTGACTAGAGACTATTTTTTCAAAGACAGCAATTATTTCTGCATCTAAAACTTTGTTCCAGCTTCAGGTACTTTTTGAAATCTTTGTAACTTCGCACAAAAGTCTCAGAAAGTCACTTTTCGGTTTCGGGAGAGCTTTTGCTTTTTTCCATAGTGTTGAAAGCGGCTTTGAAATCCATAAACTCTCGGTATAATTAAGTCCAACACTGAGTTATTACTGATCAGTGGTACATTTCGATCAGTGCGGATGAGATCCAATCCTTTGGTGGACGACTAACTTTAACCTTAATAACTATAACAAAAATTGGTATTGGAAACGTTTTTGAAACTGGTACGGTTTCTGGTACGCTTTCTTATTCTTTAATGTTGATATACTTAACCATCCGACTCGATAAAGTGCCGGGTTGAGCTAGCCAGAGAGAACACTCATGTCCCGCTCACAACTATAAGGGACGGCATTTGGCATTTTGTGTTCAAGCACTGGACCAATGAACCTCGACTCCTGACCAGCTCCTGTGTGACTGTAAGATTCGTTTGATCTAAAGTAGAACGCAAAAAATTTACTGAACAATTTGTCCATGTTGCAAAGTTCATCTTGCCCTTCTTATTGGTTTTTTTTTCCAACAGACATTCATGCGGTAAGGTTAAGACTCTTGACGGACAGAAGTTGTATGGAGAAATATGAGGTGAAAACATCCAGCCATTTTCTCCTCCAATGTACAGTATTTGCAAAACTGAGACTGAAACAACTCGGTAGTTTTATCTTCGGCGAACCAGAAGACAAAGCCGAAATTTACATTAGCCGCCTTAACAAATTTGTGCCCGATTCAAGGCGCATCGTCGCTTTTTGAGGTTTTTTTAAATAATTTTTATAAGAGTTCTGGGTACCACAAAGAACCGGCGTTATATGCCATCCAAGTAAGATACCCATTAGGATCGACATCTTAAACAAACCTAACCTAACCTAACTAATGGTTGATATTTTAACTTAAACTTCCTCACAGTTTAACCTCTTATCAGAAAATTCATTACCGTTTGCGACACGACAATTTCCGAACTATTCCCACTATGAATTATAAATGTGAAGGAGGGTTCAAGATCTTCGCTCTCTTTGCTTTAAGAGCTCCCCTAGGCCTACAAAACCTCTCTAAACCTGAAACTGTCTCATCAATATATATACTCATACAGCGAGCCGCATGCTTCAAGACATTATTTTACCGGCTGCAGATCTCTTCTTCTTCTTCTTATATGCGTAGACACCGCCAGTCATTCCGCATTCTCTTGTGTCACTTTTTGAAATTTCTTACAGGGTCGTATTGACATTGGATATCCGTAGGCTTTGAAGCGCCAAAACGCAAGCAATCACCTTGAAACCATTGCTCAAACTTTGTCGAGGAAGACAAAAAGGCAGCTGAAGAAAGTTGATGTCGTATTGAATTGGGTAATTTTTCATGTAGTTCCATTTAATAAAATACTAGCTTTAAGCGCGCAAAGTTTTGCATTTGAGCGGCTACTTTTCAAGAACAAACGGAAATGTTATATTATTGAATGTCAGCAATTTATTTTAAAATTTCTGTTTTTACTTTAAAATTACTTTAAAGTCATTCAATACTTTCGTTTTAATATTTTCTATAATTTAATATCCGCACACATTTCAATGTCAAGTGGCCATATCAAATGGTGAGAAACTCAACAATTGGTGGCGCCACAATAACCTTAAAACAACACTAATCTACTTAGACTGCGCTTATTTACATTTTAGCAATCAAACAACTTAGCACTTCAACCCCCACCGTCTGATTCCCGCATTCATTTAGCCTTCATTTCAGCCACTCTCAGCTCTATTTAGCTTTGCTCTCATTTGTGACTTTTTGTGTGCGAATGCGGGTGTGTTGAGGTTTTTGCAAATAAATTTTGCTCGCGTTTTGTCTGTGTGTACCTTTTGCACGCCATTTGCATAATATGTTTTACCAGACAGCAGCAATCTAGCGCGCTGCCGCCGGGTTCATTCAAATTAAAGTGCAGGTTCAAGTGAAGTTCACTGCGGCAATCATGTTGTTTGTTGTTTTGATCGCGGTTGGCATTACTTTGATGACGGTCGAACCCTATTGACGTGGTTGGCGTTCGCCACTGTTATTCAAATGAGTTTTTTGGTTGTAGCGTAGTACTTTTTTATATGGTATGAAGGCTTATAGAGATATTTGCGTTTTAGGTTTTAAACATGTTCGAAACTGAAATTTTGAGTTTTCTAAATATGTACATTGAGAGGACCATGAATAGGGCATATTAAGTTTGAGATATCGATCTAAAATTTTTCACACGTCCTTTTTATACCAAGAAACTGTTCACTTGTCGGAATCGTCATTACAAAATATAACCGTCATATGAACCTATCGGTCAAAATCAGGTTTTTGTATAGAAAACTTCTTTATTTGACAAGATGTTTTCAAGAAATATGATATAGATTATTCTCAAAGGCAACTCTATAATCTCAGTATAAATGTTTCATAATCGGAACACTATGCCACATAGCAGCCATAAAAACTGACTGATCAAAATAAAAAAAAATTATCTTTCTGTACCCTTTTATACAATAAGAAATGGCTTTGTGAAGGGTATTTTCAGTGTACCCGAAGTTAGCGTTTTTTGCTAATATGTTCACTCCTGCAATGAGAAAAATGGTTTTGCTCCTCCAACAGGAAATTGAAGCATGAGAGAAGTCTCTGTGTCTCCAAATTTGTTCGGAAGTTTTTTCCGTTGATTGTCTTTTTCAAGTATGGAAATAAGAAGAAGCCACACTGTACCAGATCTGTATAATATGTATATGGGACGGTGGTATATAACCTAATCTGACTGATTTAGCCGAGGCGACGGCAACGATGTTATCCGGAACTTTTTCAAGGCCGTTTTATTTGTAATTCGGCTTCGAATCGGTCCTCTTATGCGATGTAATAGAGTCTTGTTAACGTTTTGCCTTTATAAATTCCGCAAAAATTTAGTCACTACATATCCGGGCTAAGATAAGACAGTCTTCACCTTCTTCGAAGAAGATTCGTCGGGTGAAGACCGTTGTTCGACTGTTCTTTGATCTATATTGTGTATTATTCGATGCAAGTCTCGTCGTCAGTCACGAAACGCCGTAGAAACTACTCGGATTTCGTTGAAACAACGTGAAGCACTGTTGTGAAAGCCCTTCACTTCTCACACCACCCCGATTATTGCCAAAGTACAGAACCGTAACAAAATCAAATAAAACATTGTTGCCAATATACAATGCAATCGACCGTCCGGTTCTTAACTACGGTGCGGCAATATGGTCGCCTGGATGCAGCAAAACGTAGACGAGCTAGCTGCAAACAAGTCAGAATACTGCACTCTGGACTACGACAGGATGCCTCTTGATGTCTCCCATCGAACACCAGCATAGTGAAGCCCGTATGCTTTCAATTAAGGAGCTTAATGCACTCCTTTTGAAGCAATTTCTGCTGGGTAAATCATCTCTGCAGTCATCTGCTTGGAGCGGAACCGCCTCCTAGGAACATCAAGAGGTGCTTCCTCAACTACGTACCAGACTTCGGACGCAACAAAATAACAAACTTCAGACATGCGCTGACCGCCATTCACAGTGGAGCTATCAACACCTTTACCGACCTCTCAGCGAATGGCGTACTTGGAGTCAACACTACCCCTTGGCGACGAAGAGTCGAGTTGCTGAAAAACGAGAGTGACTCTTGTGCAACTTCGTTCTGTCTACTCTAGCAGGTTAAACTCCTACTTATCCAGACACCCTTTTCCTTTTGGTCCGACCACGTCGAAACAGCATGTTTCTTGGGCCTACCGTTGGATGACGTCGATGACAACCTATCTAATCCTACCATCCTAATGGAGAATAGGTATCTGTTACAATAGCAACGACTCTTGTGAAATAGTTCCACGGTTGAGGCACGCATTGTGCCGACAGTTTTTAAGGAACAGATGAGAACCTGTGAGAGTTCCAGAAACACGGGGAGAGCCAAAGAAAGTAACTCGTATATTTAGTGTCAAGTATCTATATACCTTCTCAAACTGAAAGGAGTGTAATTTACCGGGGAGAATAGGAGAGATCCGTGTAATCTTCTAAAAAAATAAAATCACAACAGTCTATCAGTACCATTTCCATCCAATTGGAAACCCTTATACGATGTTTACGGGCATATATATTATGCATAAGTACATTAGCGGAAACCGTTATCTTTAAGAGACTATCCAAACATCCATTTACACAAACAAAGATATCTCCTGAATTACCATGACTCAATTTCAATTGTTTAGCTTCAAATGCAAATATTGAGTAATGTTTTATGCTAATACTAACTGAAATGTGTGCCGTCGCCTAATAGAAGCAGCAACTGGCAGCACAACTTTGCCGCGATGGCTGTTACAGTTGAGTTGAGTCAGTTTTGTTGTGTGTAAATGTTATAAATATATATGTGTGTGTATACTGAAAGCTGCTTCGGAAGCCTTAAACATGGCGAAGGCATATCAAATTTCATATTCAGCGCGTGGCGGAGCCATCGAAGGTATGCGCACGAACGAAGCACCGCCAATGACTGAGCGTGTGTTTATTTATGTGTAAGTCTGTGTATGTAAGCTGAAAGGCTCACTTAAAGTACATTTCACTTGAAATTGATTTGTAACATTTTGCATATTTATCAATGTTCCATCTAGAATGGCGTTGCCGTTGAATTGAAAAGAAATTGATAACAATTTATTGCACGTGCAACAAAGTAGCGAAGCATGAGGCAACTTCAAAAATACCAATCAATTTTATCAAGCGCAAAGCGGAATTTATTTCACATTTGTATGTAAATAGCAAAGCGCTTTAAATTCACCCCAATTTCACCGAAAATTTCACCACTTCCTATACATCTTTGCCACAATGTCTCGAAAGGGAAAACAATTTGCCGTTTATCAAGCTATACGGCGCCACTCTCACTAGGCGTCAAAAAGTGTGGAATTATGATTTATTAACAACCCTCGATGGCACGTCAAAGCCGTCTTAGAAAGCAAAGTGTGAAAAAGAATAATTGTTTCGCATTTATTTCAGACACAAGCAAACGCATAAGCTTTTGTTGCGGACACAGCGGACACATGCGAAATGAAAGTGTTAAGCCGAAGCTACCACAATGTAATGAATAATCGCTTTCCCCAACCCCGACTAAAGCCTTCATGATAGAGCAGATTAATGAGCGGAAATCATATGCACCAACTCTTAAATTGTTTGCCATTAATTCGGTGCTTAAACGCAAGACGCAAGTTGTAGGCGCAGCCGTTGACATGAGATCAATGATAGGCAAATTGGGGTTAAATGAGCTCTGTGTTGATGTGAAAAGCTTGTGGGGCTTGTGAAATATCTCTTTCATGCTCACATTTATTTAAGTGTAATCTGTCAACTGAAATGGCCAAGAATATATGAAATATATGTTATAAGAACATATATAAATAGAAGCAAGAAAGATAGAGATAACTAAATATTGCAAATATATGTAGTTCTTGAACCCATTTTGCCTAGTTCAGTTTTGTAGGGACTTACATTAAGTCTACAGTTTGCAGAATAAGGTTACTTATTACGACTTTTTTACAACTTGTTTCATGCCGATAGTCGGCCACACCTCGTAATGCGGCGGTTATTCCTCACATTTGTCTTTACGAGTTATATTTTATAATATATTCATACAATATGTCTAATGGACTGATCAGTTAAATATATAATTTTTAAACGGTGTAGTCTACATCATTATATAAGTTTTGGGAATATGATGTATATACTTAGGTACGTCCCGGCGTATGAATATCAATGTACATGAATCCTATAACCACTTTTTTTTTATTCTTACTAGTGGATCTAGAGCATTGTCCAAATATCTTATGAGGCATAACTCTGTGCTTGGACTCCGGCAGGTTTTGTCTTCATTTCTAAGCCTTAATATTCAGTTTATATTCTTTAAACACTTTTAGTCGTTCATCCTTAATTTTCACACTTAAATAATTAGTCTTTATCTCAAATCTTTAATATTGAGTCTTTGATCCATAGTATTTAGTATTTAGTCTGTAGCTCTTTAATCTTTAATCTTAATTCTTTAATCTAAAGTCTTTTGTCTTTAGTTTTTAGGCTTTAGGCTTTAGTTTTTAGTCTTTACTTTTAATCTTTAGCCTTTAGTCTTTAGTCTTGAGTCTCTAGGCTTTAATCTTTAGTTTTCAGTCTTTAGTTTTTAATGTGTAGGCTATGGTTCTTAGCTCTTTATTCTTTAGTCTTAAGTATTTAATCTTTAGTTTTCAGTCTTTAGTCTTTAGTCTTTAGTCTTTAGTCTTTAGTCTTTAGTCTTTAGTCTTTAGTCTTTAGTCTTTAGTCTTTAGTCTTTAGTCTTTAGTCTTTAGTCTTTAGTCTTTAGTCTTTACTCTTTAATCTTTAGTTTTTAGTCATTAGTCTTTAGTCCTGAGTCAAGCCATGTCTGCGTCCAAATCATGACCTGATTCAGCATTCTGCGGGCTTCCTCTGTGTCTCGGGCGATAATGACTGCTGCTAAGTATGTCGTCCGCGAAGCCGATTAAATATGATTCGTCTGCCATTTCGAGTTTTAGTATTCCGTCTTAACTAATGTTTCACACATCTCGGCTTAAAATGGACCCTTCTGCTCTTGATATAAGCTCTATTTGTCGTGGTCCTTCTCTAGTCTGGTGCAGCAGTTTTCTGTTACTAAGATAGCTCTAGCTGAAAACATTGAGGCAACCGAGGATTCAAAATTTTTTATCGATTATGTCCAACAGAGCTATTCGCTTGTATTTAGGGTGTGTACTCTATGCGACTTTCAATGGCGCTTCGGATAGCGTCGACCTTTCGGGTCTAAATCCATGCTGTCTGGAATAGAGTTCACCAGCTTCTTTGAAAGCTGCTTTCAGTCAAGATTTAGGTAGTCTGTCATTGAGCTTTCCCGCTTTGTCGAGCATGCATAGTGGGCGGTATGCTGATGGCGAGCTGGGATCCCCTTTTCCCTTTGTGAAAATTAATATTCAATATTTAGTCTGTAATCTTCAATATTAATCTATAAAGAAATCAGGTATAATCTATTAACTATTCCAATCGTCTCCAAAACCTGCTATTGAACAAACTTAGGAAGCTCACTTACTTTAAAAAAATCGAATTCATTCCACATTTCAGAGGATTTCCCACCAAGAGCAATGAACTCGATCCGACTAAGAACTAGCAACTCGCCAGCATCTCCTCAATAATTCCAAGAATATTTTACGCCGCTCCAACAACCACCAAAGTATGTCTTGCTGCAACATAACTTAGTTCTTTTTGTAATTCATTATCGCTGATAGTGTCGGTGCCATAATTATAGGCACTAAAATCATTCGCCATGCACTCGAAACAATTCACCCACACAATAACAATTCGGAATACCCATTTATGTATGCCTTTCTCTGCCATTTTTGCACGAATCTACAGCGATGACTTTAAACTGCACGGCGCAGCTGCATCAACGCCAGCAATGTCGTAAATTTCTAGAAAAATGAGCAATTAAACTTTGAACAATGCTATGCGACAAGAATTTTGCAAAGTGCCGGCATGCAATGCAGTCGCTTGACCCCCAAAAGTCGCACAGAGCAATGCATCTATTTAGGCGGCGAGTACGAAGGCACAATGCATCTGTGTTAAGCCGTCAGCCGGTGTCTGTGGACTGCAATGCTGCTTGTCGGCTGTCGGTGCTTGGTTGTCGGTTGTCGACTGGCTGCCTATTTAGATTATCGCTGCTACCAGAGACGACGCTGCGCTCTATTTCCTGTTGGTTAGGCCAAAATAGCCGGATTACCAGGGCAATTGCTAGACTGTGCCAGTATGGGTGGTCGGGTCATGTTGCACATTCCTGCTTAAGGTTTCACTTAGCCGCCCCGTCGATGATGGTGTTCTGGTTTCGTAAGCGGTGACCATTGTCTTAATTGTGGGAGAGTGAGGCGAGCGCACGACGTTGGAGTTCTTGGCTACAGCTGTGGTTTGTGCAAAATTTTACTATCCATTTGGAAGACGACACAGCTGCAGCGGCTCTAAGGCGCTTCGATTGTGGAATATGCTAGATATACATACATATGTACATTTGTACTTATAGCCAACGATTGGCTGTCTGTCTGCGCACTGTGGCGCTCTCTGTAACCTCATTGTGATTTCACGTCTAATTCCATTCAATTAGTTTTGCTAATCTTGTCGGCGGACCGCATGAAATTCCTACATTCGTTAACAGCAATCTTAATGGCATTGAGTGGGGTCAGCGCTGACTAACTATAGACACTCGAAGCCATCTCATGGTAAGTCACCAGTTCATCTCTGTGTACGAGTATATACGCTGATTTGCTCCTTTGTTGACAGGCTTTTTCCCCGCTGAGCTCTGGTTTTGCCTACATCACTGCTCGTTGGCTAACTGTTATCTACGATTTCATGTTTGGCAGGTCGCTTTAATGAAGCCATTTCCATGCTAATGTCCTTTGCTGTCGATTCAGCGAAATACGAGTGCCAGTAATGGAACCGCAAGCGAAAAACGTAACAAAGAACAGTTAGAATTTGGCATAATTTCTGCGGTATTTTTTCGCATAACTTTTGCATTATTCATGCCATTTAATGGGTATTCGAATGGCGACTGAAAAGATTGCGACATAAAAGTGAATATTTATTAAATTTTCCGCTACTCAACGTAATTAGAGCGTATCGAGAGTATTTGTGTTTCAATTGTCACCATTGTAAGAGTCTTATAAATATTCAGGTTTGTTCGAAGATGTGTAAATATTTGGCACATTTTGTAGATTTCTCTATTTTACATTTTTACATACTTTACTCTGACGCATTGTCCTTCGTTGGGTTTGTTTAGGTCCTTTCTACCAATGAAAACATACTATTCGCCAAATTAAGCAAATATTATGAATTTTTGAAGACATTACTATGGCAAAACTCAACTTATGAATGCAAATTTTGAGAATTTTAGTAAAAAATTATTTAAGAGTGACCGAAAATGCATACCAATGCGGAAAATTATGAAGCCTGTGAAGAAATTCGAAAAGACAAAGTAATGAACCATTTATCTATGACATCAAGTTCATTGACACTAAAAAGCTGATATTTGGGACCTTTTTGGAATAACCACTCGGAATTCTCAAAGAATAAGGATTTAATTATGTTAATTTTTCCAGCAATCTAAGTTTCGGTGGTGTAGCCTTTTCTACCCTCATTTTTGTTATCTCGAACCATCAGAATATATCAATTCGAATATTGTTTTACCCAATTGGAAGATAACTATATGTATATTGCCACTCTCAAAGACATCCCGGCACTATTGGTTAAACACGGGGATAGTCGATTTTCGCAAGCAAAATTATTGGCCCTAGACTGAAACAGGAAGTATCTACTTGATGCTAGGTACAAAGTATAAGAACCTCCCAACCAATATCTTGCTGCTTCTGGCGAGATTCAATAAGTTTTTGCGAGTTTCAATAAGTTTTTGCGACCTGGCATTGTCCTGATGGAACAGAATTACTCTCCTATTGACTAAAGCTGACTGCTACTGTGCGATTGTTTCGCTCATACGGTCAAGGTGTTGACTGCTAAGCTACGAATCAAGAATCATGGTCGTAAACAGCAGCTCATAATAGATGAGTCCCCGTCAATCCTTAGCAAACCTTCCTCTGTGTTAATTTTGGCTTGGCATTGGCTTGACTGTATCGTCAGTGATCCACTTTATTTTAAGGAGTTTACTTCCTTCATACGATTCAGTTGTTGATTGTAAAGGTCCGAATCAAGAATTTGGTCGAAAGAAGCAGCTCATAGTAAATGACTTCCCTTAACTCTTAGTTAAACTGTCCTGACCATTTATACCGCGATTCGAACACCGGTGCTTGACGTTGGCGTAAGTGAACCACTTTTCATCCCAAGAAATCATTCGTGTGACGAACATGAAGGGGAAGTCTTCTGTAAGAAGCTATGCGTTAAGATTAGATTTGGGTTACCGGACTACTATAGTATATTTCAAGTAGAAGTGACTAAAGCAGACCGGCAATAATAGAGTTGAACTCACAAGCTATGCGCTCAAAGTTAGTCAAGGAGTGTGTAATCTCACTAGATATAGTATCAAGCTATGTATATCGTTATCAGCTGGTCATAGCAGAATCGCTGGGAATAGCAAAGCAAGAGAAGGCCCCCTTATTCCGCTCACATCGGGATGAAAACGAGTAAGACCCCCATTGTCATCTTCATTCTAGTGCTGAACCTGTGGACTTCTCGTGCGCTTTGCAAATGTTAGTTGAAGAAATCCTTCCGGCCTTGAGTAGAACGTTAGAGATCGACTGAACTATTTCCTTTACCAAAGTTCATCCTGCCGTAAGTCGGACGCAAACTCTCAAAGTTATTATGGAAGAAAGTGAGGTGGAAACATTCGCATACTTTTCTCTCCATTCTCCACCGTTTGCAAGACTGATGCTAAAAAATCTCGGCATTCTTATTTTCTGCGAACCAGGAAACATAGCCGAAGCTGACTTTAGCCGCCTCAAAAAATTTGTGATCGGCTCAAAGCGCGATTCGTCGATATATGAGAGTGTTTTGATAATTTTTATAGGAGTTCTAGGTACCACAGCGGACCAAATATACTGTTCAAGTGATATCCCTTTCAGAACCGACCTAACTTAACCGCCCATTTTAGAAATGTATCGATTTTTTGGATTTTATGCTTATGAGGTGTTTTGTATCAATACCTGTGGCACCCATATATCGAGCTTCTTTTTGTATCCAGCCTGATTTAAATAATGCCAAACAGCCAATGCTTACGTCCTGAACAATCGAAACAGTTTTTACGTGGTGGTTGGACTCGCTGATTGCCATAATTTTGTCGATATTTTGGACAATTCGTCTTCCAGTGTGTGGTGCATTTTTGATATTAAAACTACCGGAACATAATCGACAAAACCAAAATTGAACGTTATTGTACAAAATCGCCGAAAAATAGCTGCATTCGAAGAAAAAGAAATTGCTGTTCCACCAAGGCAATGTACCGTAATACAAATCAGTGAAAACGATGGTAAAATTCGAGGAATTGGGCTTCGAATTATTTCTACATCCACCGTATTCTCCAGATCTAAAGTTCAGCAACTAAATATTTCCTGTTCTTAGATCGCAAAAGAATGCACGCTGGAACAAAATTTCTTCGAATGAAGAGGCTATCGACGAAACTGAAGCCTATGTATTTTGAAGCACACGAAGACAAAGAATTTTACAGACATGGTATTGAAAAGTGGAATTTTTCTAAAAAAATTGTTTTACTATAGTAGGGCCGGGACTTTTCAATTGACCTGTTATATTAGGTCGCTTTGGTATTATGTCTTCAGCCAGCCTAAGCATGCAAGAAATAGCAAAATTTTTGAGGTTTCTTTTTAGTCTGTTTTTTTAGCGAGTGTTCTTTTGCCGCTCGCTTAAATAGTAAAAGTGCTACTAAGAGCAAAACGGTGCAGTAGATTAATAAAATATTTGGACTTTAATAATATCTGGTTTTATTAATATCCACTTCATAAAATTGCCAACAAAATTAGCTGGTTAGGCTTTTATGGCTATTGCTTGTCCACAAACACTTATCCTTTAATTGGCTTAAAACTTTCCAGCTTTCTCGTTACGTAAATATATACATATCCTTGTTGGCATAATTTAAAGGGTTTGAATTTAAGGTCATGTAAATGCGGTGAAATCGCGGAGAGGTCAGGCGAGTGCACAATATTGACATAGCATGCAATCAGCAAGCAAGAAGTGAATAATATTAAGTCACGCATACCAACACACGCACACACATACGCACTTAGATGCATACGTGTATATAGAATGCGTGAAAACCTTCATAAAAATACACATACATATGCATATACAATTTTATAGAAAGGAAAATGACACACTCATTATGTTATGTAATGACATTTAACGTTGATAAGAGCAGATGTGTGCGTCAGTGGTAATGTTTTTTCTTTATGCTTTTTTGAAGTTGCTGCCACTTGGCTTTTCACAAATATGCACTTACACCAACACACACACGCGCACAATTTTTATATTCTTATTGATGCTTTGCACGTTTGCAGCAAGAGCATGTGTAAAATTATAACTTTTATAAGTCTATACATATGCATGTGTGCATGTGTGTCGGCGTGTGTGAACACGAGCACTTCGACACTTCAGCTGCAATATCGTAATATGTAGTTATCTTTCGTTTGTGTGCGGTTGTGTATGTGTGAAAACCGCGAAAACATTTTCCATTAAAATATCAAAGGCACATAAAAAAAAGACAAACACTCCACCGCACACACACTTATGTGCCTGTCTACACACGCACACACAGCGTGGCTCAAGCGCCGAGTGATAAAGTGGCAAGCAAGCAGGCAGTCATCATAATTTCACCTGCACACTTTCATAGACCTGCCAGCCTTTATTGCGCCTAGAAGTTTATAAGCGCGCACATGTGAAAACGCGTGTGCATGTGTGTGTGCGTAGATATTGTATGTATGCATGTGTAATGGCATATAAAATATTTTATGTGCAAGCAAGCAAATTTAATCGGCACACACACTCGTGAGCATATGCGCTTTATTGCCACGGCATACGATATATATTTATATACACACATTTGTTTGTGTGTAGATATGTATTACATATTTATTAACATACACATTTTAACTTACATTCTGCCTATGTTTATGTGGCATTTTCATAAATCGGCAATTTCTTCGCTAACGAAATGTGACACTTTCAATGGCGGAGATAATAAACTTCCAGCTTAACTTTGCTGGCAATTGTTCAGATACTTACGTAACATATATACTCTGTTGAAGCAAAGAAACCCAGTGGTAAATGCGAAAGTTACGAATTTGTAAGCTAAAATTATTTTAATATTAGTAAGGTTATGTTAATATGGTAGGCCAATAAGCCACGCATAGACCGGACTACACTGGTTCGATATCAGATGGTGTTCACTTGCCAAGTCCAAGATGAGTAGTCTTCGTTTAAGATGCCTCCGCTTGACGTGATTTTAACAGACTCTGCGACTCATTTCATCTATGTTTTATGCCCTGCTCTATGCATTTCCTGCTGTCTTCTCGATCTGACAGCTCCATTTAGCGGACGTGTGTCACCACCAGACACTTTCTACGCTCTCTTCTATCGAGTGCCAATAGGAATTTCGTGTACCTTCGATCTATCGTTTTGCACACGACTTTTGCAGCTTTGCACCCTGGTAGCTCGTTCCATCGGCTTTTGATTTTTTCACCATGATTTTGTTGAGATCGTCGTATATACAATGGATGGGTTTCCCAATGTTACATCATTCTTGGCATTATCGTCCACTATTTCGTTGCCCTCTATATCTTTGTATCCCGGCACCCAGTGGAAGTGAAGCTGCTTACTTCAGGCAACACATTCTACTTCTGTCCTGCTTAGTGCCTTGAATGCTACCATTGTCAACGTAGATGTTGACTCTGGAATTACCTGCAGGTGAATTAGAGACCAGCTCCATTGCATTTTCAATAGCAAAGATCTCACTTTATTCTTCTTTTTTTTTCAATCGAGCATGCCAATGGATAATACACACTGTGTGAGATTAGAATAAGAGGTTGATCCTAACAGGGACCTCACTTGGACTGTTTAGAACATCGGTATATTGTGGTACCTAAGTCTCCTATATAAGTGATTAATAGACCTTCACAATTCGATCAAGAACTTTGCGACTATCATCACTTTTTAGTACGTTAATGCAAGGCTTTGTCGTCTGGTTCGCCAAAGTTAAGATTGCGGAGCTGCCAACTGTTTAGCTTCAGACTCGCAAAGGCTCAGGAATGGAAAATAAAGTGTCTGAGTGTTTCTACCTCACACTCCTCAATAAAATTTTGGCAAATTGAGTCAAACAAGATTTTTAGCCTTACCCTAAGAATGTCTACTAGATATTTTTTACGTTTTCCACCATCTTTATACTATGAGATAAGAACGTAAAAATAGTTTTATTCCAATAAAAAAACATATTTTTTCTGATTTTCGTAAACTATCTGTTCACTTTGGTTGGAAATTGCTCTTCTGATATATTGTAAAACAGCCTCTTTGAATATTCTTTACTTGCTGGGACAATTTTACACATACTATACACCCAGCAAAAAATCGCTTACAACAATATATATAACTGTCATTGGCAACAACTTCAGCGCTTACGTAAACAGCTTAACGAGCTACTTGCAATTTGTTTCGCTCAATAAAAAATATATATTTATGGTTGAAGGTAAAATAGTAATATAAATATAGCTAACATATAATATACATATGTACATCAACCTACAATATAAATCGACGAGCACAGAACTAAGCTGCAGATATTTGCCTTCAGTGCATGACTTCCCTCAGCTGAGCTGAATTACTTTAAACTTTTTTCAAAAAGTTTTTGGTAATTTCACAACATATACCTCTTTTGTGAGGGTTTCATTCCTCATATTTCTTCCGGAGCATCTTTAATCGCTTGCCAATTATACTAATTTACAACAGTCTTAAACTTGCGAAGTGCGTAAAATTTGCTGCCGTATTTCATACGCATTTAAAAGTTCTTAATTTTTGTTATTATCTACTTATTATGCTTCACAGCAATACTTTTTTGGAAGTAAATTAGCGCATCATTATTTTTCATATTAACAATAAATATATTTTTATGACATGGTGGAATGTAAGGATTCATTTATTTAATGGTCATCAAGACACGTCGCTATTAATAATACATTTCATGATATCCTGGTAGTCGGAAAGCATTGTTTAACAGCAACGCTGTTTTTCAAAAAAATTAGTGATTTTGAATCGAGTCGCGCTTTCTCTTTTCTAAGGCCCAAATGATGCTTCAAATGGTTTTCATTGATCCTTCCGATATTCCAAGGATCTCTGTAAGATCTGTGATTATCATCGAAGACCTTTTTCCAAAATTCTAAAGGTTTCGGCATCAGAAATTTGATTTCGCATGGAAAATGTAAGGATTCCGAGTAATAAGTAGTTTCGGAGATATAGCCTTGAGGACTTGTCCGCTCGAGGCTAGCTAGGCTAATTGAGCCGTCTTTAAACACGCTTTTCTAGAAACTGGGTTTTTGAAGTCGGTTGGCAAGATTCCTTGAGAAGTAGTCAACCGATCTTCTTTTACATATGGCTTTGAGATGCAATTGTTAAAGAGTTGGATGAAGGATTTTTTTTTTAATTTTTCGAAATTTTTTTTTTTGAAATTTAATTTTTTTTTTGTAAAAATATCTGCTAAAAATCTAATTTTCAGTTTTTTTCTTTCGTTTAAGTTCTAAGTTAAGATTTCTACATATTTTTTCACTTTAGATGATCCTGTAAGCCGTTATCCTGCCAACGCAATGCCCGAGTTTAGAATATTTTTCTAAAAATTTCAGAATTTCTTTCTTAATGGTGTATGTTTGTAACAGTAAAAATTCTAACAAAATATTTAATTTTTTTTATATGAGAAAAAAAATGTTGAAATAAGGCTGTTTTTACCCGTGGAGCGCCATGTAACCACTTAATTTTACAATGTATTATTATTACGCTAAGAATTGGCTCCCTTGTCTTTAGAGAACAAGTTTATTGATTTCTATTAGTCATAGTAGATGTAGCATAAGGATTGGATTACGAGTTATGTAATGAAAAATACTATACAATAATTCATTTTTTAATTTTTTTCAATAAATTTTTATCCTTGCCCACTTTTTATCAATTCATGTTAAGTATTTTTTTTTAATTTTGTTATATTTCATACTCTTAGTTATATGTTTATAGATTAATAAGGTACAAATACATTTGTTTCTTTACAGATGTTCATATGAAGCCAACGCTAGTGAAGTTCACCGGTGCGTATGAGCAACTTTTTACTTATTTTGCAATTAGTAGTAAAGCTAAAGAAATTTTACTAGAGCTGTACAAATATACATGAATTAAAGTAATATTTCTAATTTACGAGTATTTATATATAACCCCATAAACCCCAAAAAATTGAATAAGATGGACCGAACATTGTTATTTTTTTTAATTTGCTTGGTATAAATTGTATATTGTATCAGGTATATATGAGTATTTTGTTAAATTTTATTATGTTATGTTATGTAATTGCAACTTCGTGTTTTTATCTCTTATAAATATATATTTGTTAGCAGTCCCATATTTGTGATCTCAAATGTATTAACTTCATAGCTTAGTAATATCCTTTCATTTCATATTACTAATGGTTAAAATGCACTCCAAAAACTAACTTTAGTTAACAAAAACTGATCACACTCCGCTATAACCACACTAAATACCAGCAGCGACTAATAGAATTTAACAAGCTTAGCTATTTCATTATGCCCATAAATTGCTTTGGGGCTAAGCTAACTGCTTGTACCCTTGAGATATTACACTCATGCGGACGGCTAATTCAAGCTTATTTAATTACTTAGCATGTGAAAGTGTTAATCGAAAAATAATTGAATTCGAGCAGAGAAAATTGCTCAATACCCTGCAATTTGTATGGCAGAAGCGGGAGCAACATCGATTATACGCTGCTCGCCGTTCGGCGTTCGCTCACATGTCTAAATATGTACATAAGTATGCACATACAGAAATGTATTTATACATATGTGAAAATTAATGTTTTAATAATAGCTTGCCAGAACACGTGTTAGACACATGTGTAATGTTAGCATAGAGAGGTGTACTTGAGAATAAAGTAGGCCTGCATATTCACTTGTAACCGTCTGCGAACACCCACATATCAACAACTACAAGCTTCGATGTGGAGGCGTTTGTTTATTTACAAAACCAATAAACGCTATTAATAATACACCCAATATAGTTCCAATATAATAAATATATCATAAATATGTGCCTGTGAATTATTTACATATTTTTCGTGCTTCATCATGTTTATTGCTGCAGTGATATCTTGCCAGCTACCGAGTGCAGGTGCCTTTTCAATGCACCTTGTTGGCATTGTAAATAAAAAGGTGGCACCTCCTATACCCGTAGATAGTACATACATCCTAATAACTAATTATTATATTTATATGCTTCTATGTAAGTTGTATACTCTTGTACTTTAGCTATATACACTATCATTTTGAGCACCAAGCTTTGGTTCTGCTGTAGTATAGATAGTTGTTTGACTGGTAAGGTGTAACGGTATCGATACCTTGTTGGAAATATGTTATTAGAAGATATGATGTTTATGAAAACTGCTGTCTTTTATGGTGACTTTCAAGGGTCTACAGCAGTATCTCAGCTATTTTCGTCCATATTATCCATATCCATATTAACTACGAAGATATACTTTTACGAGTAAAACACGCTCTCTCATTAAGATAATTCACCTATTGAGCAATTTCTCTGCTATTGGCCGATATATCCAGTACAAGGTCAAACGGAAGTTATAAAATCTTTATATTGGGTATATGGGGGCTCAGGGAAGTATTAACCCGTTTCAACACATTTTTGTCAGGAAAGTATTCCCTCTGAATTTTATTTACATACCTCCCACATGGACCGATATTTTCGGTAAAAGGTCAACTATAGGTATGAGGACCCTATATTCGGTACCTAGGATCTTGAACAGATTTGGTTCGATTTGCCCTGGCAGTATTCATGAAATGTTCTATCCCGTTATTTTAATTGGTGCTTTATTTGTACATTCCAACGGAAAGAATCGGTTGAAATTTCACATTTAGTTCGATTGCCTTATTTTTGCTTGTAACTTAGGAAGATTTCTCTATGTATACCTTATGCTTTTTCATACAAAGAGTGAAGCGAATTATGCACCTATACTGCTTAAGGTAGTTTTTGAGTCATGAATGATCATCGGAACATCTGAGGAAAAGAACGGACTGACAAAAGTAATACTAAGTATATTCACACCAAATTAATATGAGTTGTCGGAGGTTAAAATGGGAATGGGAACTTGGGAATTTTTCAGAAATTCATGATGTTGCTTATTCTCCTAGATCTGGTCAGCTGCTGAATACCATTCAAAATACCACACAAAATTAGAACTGTACGCTGAAAGTTAAAGTTAGTAAAAGATGAAATCGCCCATTGATTTAGACACCTGCCGGAATTTTCTACAGCATGTTCCTACTTGCCTCTTCAAGACTCATTACAGTCCTTAGTATTTGCGAGAAGCCAATAATTTCTCCCATTACTGCAGCAAATTTTATGCATTTTATCGGTAAATCACCGTTCGGAAGCAATGCAAATGCATGTTCGCTAAACATCATGAGAGCACACAAGCACCCACACCGACATACTCCCCACAACCCACATAGGCGCATACAAACAGGCATGCGGCACATGCAGGCGTTGCAAATAGAGAAAATTAGCTAATGTCGGCATGTTAATTGAGGTCAATTACAAGGTTTTGCACTTCAAAATTAATTATCGCCAACGATAATGAGCAAATAAGTATGCAATTTTGGTGCTGGCAAAATACGAATGGGCCTAGTCGAAATGTGCCGTGGAATAAGCGGACGCGGAATGGCGCATGGAAGTTTGTGAAGTCAAGAGCGAAATGGAAAATATCTGGTTCAAAATTTAAAATATTCAATTAAGTGGCATGCTTCATGCATATTTTTAGAACATTTACCAAAAATAACATAATTTTATAATAACACTTTTGGAATTTTATGGAAATGAGTTATTTTAATTTTTTGTTGTTGTAATTTTTGACATGTGCTGTCATATGCTAAATATGCATAATTTTGAAAATTTGTAAACAATATGCGACCGCAATGTAATTTAGATGATAGCGGTCAGTAGGAATTTAAGGGTTGCCAGCTTCGAAATTTTTTTTTTTTTAATTTCATAGGTTATTAAATAAAATTTTAGATATTGTTGGGTGTACTGTTAGGGTTTCGGTATTTATAATTTGTAAAAAAAATTATTTCTGAAAAATTAGCAGCTGTCACTGTTAACTGAACAAATACATTAAAATTCATATCAAATGGAACTAACCTCAAAATATTTGCTTGAGATTTAGGTAATACAACCTTTTAAGTATTTGAAAAAAAAAATAAAAAATAAAAAAAGACGTTAATTTGTTTCACCGAAGCTTTAATACCCTTAACGGGTGCACTTCTCATAGCTTCTATGTGTATAATGATGTTTATCTCGCTTTTACCCTATTAGTTTGTATGGCGGCTATATGCTATAGTAATCCGATCTGAACAATTTGTTCGGATATTGTAGGGCTGCCTTGGATAAAAATCTGCGCCGATTTTTGTAAAGATATATTGTGAAATAAAAAAGTTTTTCATACAAGGGCTTCATTTTGACTTGTCAGTTTGTATGGTAGCTACCTGTTATAATTCTCCGATCTCAAGAATTTGCTTGGATATTGTATCGCTGTATTGCATTATTAATCCATGTCAAATTTCGTGATGATATCTTGTCAAATAAAAAAGTTTTCTATACAAAGACAGGATATTGATAGTTCAGTTTGTATGGCAGCTATATGTTATAGTGGTCCAATCTAATAAATTTTCTTGGTGATTATATTGTTATCTTGGAAAATAATCTCTACCAAATTTCATGAAGAAATATTGTCAAATAAAAAAGTTTTCCATACAAAGACGGTATTTTGATAATTCAGTTTGTATGACAGCTATGTGTTATAGTGATTCGATCTTGGTGGTTTCGACAAATATGCACCTTCTTACGGAGAAAAGAGTGTGTGCAAATTTTCAGATTGAAAGCTCAAAAACTTGAAGTAATAGTTCGCTTAGTATACTAAGACGGACAGGGGTAAGGCGATTCAGCTCGTCAAGCTTATCCGACGTTGCCTTCTGGGTGTCTCAAACCTCGTTGCAAACTTTATACATATACTCGTACCTTGTTTAGATTACTGAGCAAACTTTTACCAGAAAAAAAAATCTTGAATTTTAGTAAAGTTAAAAAAATAAAATAATATATGGCAACCCTGCTCATTGTTAAATGTATGTCTACAACAAGCTCATAACCTACACAATAAAATAGATATCATTAAAATATGGACAATTTCCTCTTGAACTACTTCTCTTCACCTTTCTCTCTCGCTTTCCAGCAATTGACGCACCAAAGCGTGAAAGCAAAACCACAAAATAATTCGCATTACCATGTCCAATCAATTTACACACAATTATTAACACGAAAAGCGCAGCAAACGCATTTATTAATTTAACATATTTTTAACATAATAACGCAACTGCGACAGCAAACATTAAACATGCCCGCCTATGCACATACATATCTACACATATACATGTATATATGTATGTGCTGGCATGGATTTGAAGCGTGTATATGGCATGACACAACGTTACAGTGTTGCATTTAAGCGCCCGAGGCACGCCCGCCACCTTGGTCCTTTGGGTGGAATTCAATAATGTGACATTTATTGCAACTGAAAACAAGATTTCAAATTAATTGTCACATGCAATGTTTGTTATTGTTGTTGCATTTTAAATTTATGGAAATAAAATGCCGCAATTTATCCGAAAATAAACATGAAAATGTGCATTTTGTTAGAAATTCTAATTGCGGCAATAATTCAAAATGACTTTTACAAAAGTATCAAAATGTGCATGTGTGTGCTTATCGAATTGATAGCAAATTTGTTTGTATCCACACTCTGTTCACATAAAGTGTTTTCAATTAATTATGAGATGCAAGATACTGCAATGCAAATGAAGTATGGCAAATTGAATTTATGTGAGTGATGCTAAAATATTTTTTTGTTTAATGTGTTTTGAAAAGATGGAAGAGATTTCACATTAAATGTTTGGCTTTTTAGTAAATTGGTGATATTTCTAGACTTAATTACTTAAATTACCAACCACTTTCAGGTTTTATCTTTCACGGCTTTCATCACATCTTAGGTATAAGGGATATTTGGAAATCCTTGAATATATCTAAAGTTTTGATTTATTTAATCTTCCTATTTTATTTTCGCATAATATATTTTAATACGAAATCGCTTCGACAGCGTACATTGTGGACAAAAAAAGTACCCCGGAAAGTATGTAAAAAAAACCAAAATATTTAGTCTCATCAGATGTAATACACTTATGCTTATTTTTTCAACATCTCAAAACACTTTTAAATAAGAAATTTTTGGAATGGCGTTTCAGCTCCTTTAAGCGAAGATTTTTTTTTATCACTCTTGATCGACTGAGAAACGGGTTCCCTTGGAGTGGTTAGTTTCAGCTTGTGGGAACAAGAAAAAAATCCGCAGAGTGAAATCTGGTTCTGGGTTTTATTGCATTTCTTAATTCAAATTCGATTCATAATGCGTGGATTGATGTGATGGTGTGATTTGTTCTTCCACAATTCCCGGCCGTTTTTGTTGGATGTAAAACGGCCTCAATACAGCCGAAATAGAACACCTTAATTAGCCGTCTGTTTCTCTGGAAGAAATTTCAGGACGCACCACCCCACCAAACCACGAGTTATTGAAAAAACAATAGCGAATCACTTGATTTTGGAGTTGTTTGGTTGGCGTGGTGTTTTTGGCCTCGTCCTTGTTTTTCCTCCTTCCAATTCCGATGATTGGTGTGACATTTTTTGCACTGTCAAAGTCATAAAACCCCATGTCCAATCGGCAGGTTGTAATGCTCGTTTCATGATTATGGGATCGGAATTTCGCACCGAGAATCAAGGACGATGAGACTCGTTTAAGGTAATCTTTAAAAAACAAATCAGCTTTAGTCGGGCCGACAGTCGCGGTTTCATACCCAAATAAACCACCAAAGTCATTCAGAACTCTCGCGAGAGATGTCGGGGCTATCTTGTCATCTCTCTGACAACTTGCCTGGACGATTTTTCAAGCACCATAATCTTTCACTTTTATAAAATTTTCATCCAATTGAAAAAGGGTCGATTGTTATGTATGGGCTTAGTTTCGCATTTATACAGGCCGGCAGACAGACGGGACATGGCTTTGCCAGGTTTGATACGTTATATGTCTACTTCTATAGGATATGAAAAAGTTTACATTTTGGATATTACAAGCACTGTGAGAACAGTAGTACTGATACCCTGAATCAGTGTATATTAAAATAACCCTTATAAGGTCTATTAAAGCGATTTGGAACTGATTTAGGACACAAAAAAAATCATTAAATATTCTTATTTGCCATATGTAAACTTTTAGATCCTTATAAATGAATTTGATTTCTAGGAATAGAATGAGAAGCAATCAATGTATTTAATGGATTCAAAATTTTATAAGAATTGAGAATTTAGGAAAATTAAGCCCGGTTGGATTAAGTTGGAAGATCTGTGTTTCAGTATATTTCATTAGTGTTTTATGTTGAGATATCACTGATCCTAAAGCCGTTTATTACCCTTTTAGCGTTCAGATTATAAAGAGACAAACCTGTTGCAAGAGCTTTTAAAAATATTTTAATTACTACTGAGCTGGGCATCTCAAAGCATTAGGTTTGCAAACAAGTGAATTTCCTGGAACTATAGGCGTGCATCGATTCTTCTCCACTTTCGGTCGGTTTGATTAAGTTTGAAGATAAAAGACTGCTATGACATACTATTAAAAATTATTATACTACTGGGTAGATTTATCTATTGCTGATATAAGCTAGAATCCTGGATTTATACCAAGTCTCCTTGTTTATCTTATACCAAACCTTTCTAAGGGTAAAAGACTCCATATATGCTCTGAAATTGTTTTTAATTTAATTTAAGTTTATCTATTGTTGATAAATGTAGAACTCTTCATTTATGCTAGTTTTTTTATACCAAACTTTGGAGAGTGGCGAAACGAACAAACAACTGGTATAAATCATGCAGTCATGTTATATATAATGAATACAATGCTTTTCAAAAATACGAAAATATCTTTAATAATATTACAAAAAAATTGTTTTTTTTCATTCATATCCAAAGATATGGATGTTTTTTTGTCCCCATACATATCCTTAAAAACGTTATGGTATCATCCATCGTTCAGCTCTGCGCTTGGATGCTTTTCTTGCGTCACAGATGTCGGGAGCTTACGAATTATAATAAGCAAATATGGGCACTCTAGTGTTTGTTCTAATTCTACAGTTCAAAACTGCCACTTTTCGAAATCATTCTTCCAAGCTTTCAGCCGTTTGCAATGTAATAACTTTTTCTTTTCTTTCGTATACAGAAAGTGTCATCTAAAAATGTTAATATTTTTAAATTTAATGGGTTCAGTAATCCAAATGAAATAGTAAATTTAAAAAAAGCCTTTACGAAAAACAAAAAATGTTATTCCCACGCAAAATATAGTTCTCTTAACGCGAAATACTCTCTTGCTGCCAACTCTTGCCTACACTTAGGCGCTGTTGAATTTAACATGGCTACTTCATGTTGGCAATGCTATGTGCTCTTGCGATGGCTCCCCGCGTCGCTCCGTATGATGCTTTTGAATGTGCAATCAACGGTTTAGTGCTTGGCTGGTTATGACGACGTACTGAGGAGTTAGATAAGAGTATAGGGTGATTTTGTTAAGAGCTTGATAACTTTTTAAAAAAAAAAAACGCATAAAATTTGCAAAATCTCATGCGGTTTTTCTTTATTTGAAACGTTTAGATTTTGGTTCATGACATTTACTTTTTGAAGATAATTTCAATTTAAATGTTGAACCGCGGCTGCGTCTTAGGTGGCCATATCGGACAGTCCAATTTTGGCAACTTTTTCGAGCATTTCGGCCGCAATAAGCCCGAATTTTCTTCGGAAATGTTGTCTTCCAAAGCTTGAAAATAGTAAATTGCTTGGGCCCTTTATTTTCTGTAGACTTTAGGAACTTGACGTAGCCCCACAAAAAATAGTCTAAAGGCGTTTAACAATCGCATGATCGTTGGTTGGCCAACTTACGCGGTCCCATTTCTTGAGATGAAATTGTTGTCCGAGAGTTTTCCCGCAAATGGCCATAGATCGCGAAGCTGTGTGGCATGTAGCTGCCATCTTGTTGAAAACCAAATTTCAACCCAAGTGTCAGATTTTTTCTTCCATTTTTGGCAACAAAAAGTTTGGTTTAGCATCGAACGATAGCGAATCGCCATTCCCACCGTAACGTTGCGTCCAACAGCATCTTTGAAAAAAATACGGTTCCAATTGGTTCCACCAAAGGCGTACAAAACCACACCAAACAGGTGACATTTTTCGGGATGCTATGGGCGAGTTCTTGAACGGCTTCCTGGTTGCTCTTCACCCCAAATGCGGCAATTTTGACTTATTTACGTTTAAAAGCCATTCAACCATAAATCGAAGCCCTCATCGCTGAACAAAATTTGTCAGCGAAACACATTTCGAAAAAAAAAACCGAAAAACACGATTTTGGTAATAAAATTCAATGATTTGACAAGCGTTGCCTCGGTTAGTAAGTCTATTTCCATGATGAAATTTCAAAGGCATACTGAGCATCTTTCTCTTTGACACCATGTCTGAAAATCCCACGTGATCTGTCAAATACTAATGCATGTGAACATATCCTAACCTTCAAAAAAATCACACCCGTTATGAAGGATATTTTGCTTTAAAATTGATTTCTATTTACTATAGTTTCACTAGCAGGCTTAAGTTGGTCTTTCTTACGTATATTTGGTACAAAAAAAAAAAAAAATAAAATCATTAAAGTTGTCCAATAAAAAGAGACTAAATACCAATTTAAAGCTAGATGGTCTGATAGTTCTTAATAGTGTCTGTCCTGCTACTTATACATACATATATGTACACAAATCTGTCAGCTATGTTTCGCATTACTAAATTTTCATCCAGTTTTTGTTTGTGTTTACCTTGTCCTTTCTTTATTATTTGCTTTTGCTCATATTTACCTTTACTGCAATTTTCTGAGAACGCGTGTGTGTGCGCGGATTTTGGGTTCTTGGTTAAATCTGCTTACTTATGCAGGCAAACCTAAACTGATATGGATATTTTGCTTTCAATTTCAATTTCATGTCTACTTTGCCAATCGATAAAATCGCTGAAGGTACTTTAAACTCAGAAAATTGTGCGTGTAATTTTAGCTTAAATCTTTGCAAAGATACGTTATTGCAAGAAGGTTTAGAAAATGTTTTTAATATGATATTATTTAGCAAGCAGCATGTGATATGATTTGAAATGTCTGTGGATTTATTTAGAGTAGAATTGAGCAAAGGAATTTTAAAATTTAATACGGTTGATAATAAAGCTATTTTTGTGTTAGACGAAATTCCTGACAGTTAGCTTACATTTTTTTAAATAATTTATAAATACAACTAACGCTTCACATTATCCTATTCAACAAAACTTAGTGGCTGAATAATATTGGCATACTAGAACTTTACTCCAGACAACGATTCGACACTACAGAAGGACCACAAGAGATTTTACTTGGACTAAGATAATTTTAATATCACAATAATATTTTAGAGAAGATCAACACAAAATAGCGTACCCTGTATTAGGTACTAGGATATTATAAATTTGTTTTATAATTTTTAAAATTCTTAATTTATTCTTCAAAATCTATATCGTCCCCCTAAAATTCATTCTCGTAGGCCCAAATACACTTGCGCCAATAGTCTTTCCAATCTTCGAAACGGTTGTTGAAGTCAATTTCCGGAATAGCCTTCAGTACGCATTGCAATTCACGTTTAATGTCTTCAATTGGGTCAAAAAGGTTACCCTGAAGCGGTCGTTTGAGTTTGCTGAATAGCCAGAAGACACTTTAAGCTAAATCAGGTGAATACGCTGACTGCAGCACAATTCTGGTGGAAAATTTGGAGAAAAACTCACGAAGAATCAATGCAGTATGCCAGACGGTGCATTATCGTGCAAAAATTAAGCGTTGTCGGCCCATAACTCTGGCCTCTTTTTACGAATAAAAATAATATAAAATAATGTATAACTAAGTAGTATTCCTTGTTGACAGCTTGGGCGGTCGAAAGAAATTTGGAGTGCACCACAACTCGATAGTCCAAGAAATCGGTCAATATTACTTTGATTTTTGACCTGCTTGACGTAGTTTTTTCGGCTTCAGCTCACCTTTTCCACGACATTCGTTCGAATAATCGTCTGTTTTCGGGTCGTAAGCATAGATCCAAAACTGATCGCCAGTAAGGACATCATGGTAGGTAGAAAGCATTGTTTCACAGACGTTTACGTGACTGTTTTTAGAAAAAGTTTAGTAATTTTGGAACCAATCGTGCTTTCACTTTCCTTAGTCTCAAATGATCTCCTAAATGGTTTCCATTGATCCTTCCTATTTTCCCCCGATGCAATAATAATGTACTTCAGAAAGTTAAGAGTATACATATGTAACTTCAATGAATATTTTGATGTGTCATTTGCCATATTTTCGCTTAACAAAGAATGAAGAGTTTTTTCATAAAAATGTACTACATGTGATCAAAACATTCTTTCTTGCTCATACGACATGGTTTTCAAAAATAAAATCATGTTGGGAAATAAGATTATTGGATCATTTGGGAGAGTTATTTGGATTAATCGGAATTATTTGCTCTGACATTTTCTATTCAGCTGCTTAGTTTCTACTGAGTTTTGTGGTATGCAGTTCAATAGAAATTTTTTATTCGAAAGCGACTTTGAGGCTTCTCCATTAAAGGTTTTGACGGTCATGAGCTATGAGGTGTAGTCTAACAAAAGCATTAAAGCTTTAACCGACAGCCAATTGTATAGTAAATATTAAACAGAATATGGTAATACTTTTAGCTAAGATAGATTGAAAGCGCCTTTTACTAAAGCGCTAATTTTGAACAACACAAACAACACCACAAAACACCAACTCCATCCATGCACACGCTCACCAGTGACTTCTCCAGTAGCTGTGTAAAGCCTTCTCCCTCATATTTTTAGTGGCCAACAGCAAGTAATTAGCTGATGTCGTACTTTCACTTTGTTGTTGCTGTTGTTCGGGCATATTTCCGCAAATTGCCATTAATGTCAAGCAGACGTTCAGTGGCTACTTATGCCTGTAAATGTGGATGTGTGTGCTGCCGTGCCACCCTTTTGCGGACTTAGATATTTACAGCAGCCAATTCGCCAGTGGCGAGTACACGGCGCACGAGCATCGCAAAGCGTTTAAGGGCTTCTTTTAATTATTGTCTTCATTAAAACGCTATAGGCGCTAAACTGATTTCCTGCGTTTTACTTGTGGGTTTGTGGCATTTTACGACTATTCCATAGCATCCAAGCTGACATTCAGTTGCGGTTTTCGTTATTTGCGCTGTTTTTGCTTTATTGTGGCATTCGCCGAGCGTTACACAACAGATAATGCTACTTAAAAGTAGCGGCATATTTTGATTCTTGAGTGCTAGCTCATTAGCGCTGTCGGCGGGATGAATAGGGTGGTTCAAATGGAAAATAATGCAAAAAAATAATGAAAGTATAAAGTAAAAAAATAAATATAAAAAAATAATACAAAATTAAGTTAAAATAAAATAAAATAGAATAAAATAAAATAAAATAAAATAAAATAAAATAAAATAAAATAAAATAAAATAAAATAAAATAAAATAAAATAAAATAAAATAAAATAAAATAAAATAAAATAAAATAAAATAAAATAAAATAAAATAAAATAAAATAAAATAAAATAAAATAAAATAAAATAAAATTAAATTAAATAAAATTAAAATTAAATTAAAATGAATTTAATTAAATTAACTGAAATTTAGTAAAATAACCTCAATAAAATAAAATGTTGTGAAAAATAAAATAAAATTAACCTATACTAATTTAAGTAAAGTTTTCCAACACCACCCTGTATACCTCCCATAATTCGCGAACGCGTTAATCGCTGACTGCCATTTCTTTCATCAATTTAATTTCATGTCTTGTTTGTGTACGCCTGCTGTTTAACAACGACAACAAATTACCACAGCAAATCAGTACTGTTACGTCTTTAACCAACGAAATTTGTATAACCGCATCTGTCCGCCAACAGCAGCACAACAACTTATTTCAAAGGATTTAGAAGCACCCATGCACACACTCACAAACGTAAACATTGCCATTTACATATCTTGTGACTTCTTATGATTTCCTTGTATTGCCAATTAAAATTTATCACAGCTTGGGCGAAACATGAAAAGAACAACTGTGAAGGGGTGGATATTACTTTTATTTAAATTAAATGGCGAATCAAATCGAGCAAATAAGAGGAAAGGAGTTGTTTTTACTGCAGATGGGAGTGATTATCAGATGGTGATACGTATATTTGAGTGATTTAAAAAAAGTATATGTTTTTTATTAAAAAAAAATTGTGAAAAATCATATTTAAATTTTTTTGAAAGAACATGCCAAGAAGCATAAAATATCATACTTTATGCAAATTTTATATAAATATTGGTAGTCGAAAAAGTCTTTTCGTACCAATCACATTGTGTTATACCGTATAGTGTAGCATGGTTGAGACTTAAACCTTAATTTAACCGAAAAAAATAGATTCGGGGAAGTTGAAAAAAGTTACAGTTACAGTTACAAAAAGGAAGAATGCCACGCAATCCACTAATGAAACTTGTAAAGCTTACAGAGATGATGCTGGATCAGTTCGTGTAGTACAACAATGGTTCGCTCGCTTCCGTTCTGGAAATTTCGACGAAAAAGATGCATCTCGCGCTGGTCGACCTATCGTTGAAAAAGTCGATGAAATTATGGAAATGATTGACCAGGACCATCACATAGGCAGCCATGACATCGCTAGGGAACTTGGCATTCATCATCAGACTGTTTTGAACCATTTAAAAAAGGCTGGCTACAAAAAGAAGCTCGATGTTTGGATACCACATGAATTGTCTGTGAAAAATTTAATGGATGGAGTTAACATCAGCAATTCTTTGCTGAAACGAACTGAAAGAGAACCATTTCAGAAGTGAATGGTAACAGTAGACGAAATATGGATCAATAATATGCGAAAAAGATCTTGGTCGCAAAACCAGGACTGACGGCTCTAAAGGTTATGCTGAGTGTTTGGCGGGATTAGTAAGAAATCATTCACTATGAGCTGCTCCAACCTGGTCGATCGATTGATTCTACATTTTACTGTTTTTTTAATTGTTGACCTTAAATAGTTTCAAAAGGAGCTGATCCAAAAGTAACTAGTCCCGGAAGTAACTGGTCCAAAAACCACTAGTCCAAAAGTAACTAGTTCCGAATGAAACTAGTCGAAAAGTAATTAGGCCAAAATTAAATCCGATTAGAAAATGCTTTTTCCAGAAATATGTTTTCGTATTTTGACATGCTGAGTTAACTGAGGAGAACGCACTGACACATTAGCGACTTGAACAGAATGTGTTTGGAATCTTTATTAGTTGTAGAGTCATACAGTTTTCTTTAAGCCAAAAAGGTGGTGGTTTTGCAAATTCCAGCCTTATCTAATCCATTAAAATTTGAACTAGCTTATGGTATTGAAAAATATGTACATTTTTACTAAAAATTGCCTGATCAAATTCATACTCGAAATACTATTTTTAGTAAATTCAGATGGAATTTTGATTGAGGGAATTTAATATACATATTTGCAGAGTTTTAGAATATTAGAAAACATATATACATATTTGTAGCATAATATTGATAGATTTTGCATACACTACTGCCACTATCAAATAAAGAAACAAAATATAGTTAAAATATATTAAAATAGACATCGTCATGGTGTTTGAATGCAGTGCTAATTTGTGTCAAAAATATGTCTTCACATTTTAGATTTCTTCATTTCAAATTAAATTTTATTATTTTTAAATATTTTTAATTGACTGTCATTAAGTTTTCACAGAATCCATTTAATCTGTGTTATGAGTTGCGAATTACACATATCTTTTTCTTCTTTTACACATTACAACATATATTATTTCATTTATTCCATTGCATCTTATATTTTCCTGACCCCATTCTTAACACAAATACATGTAACAAAACATAAAAGCTCAGCAGTAACTAAATTTAGTTGAGTAATTCCGTAAATTTGCCAGAACAGCACTTCCAGTGTCATTCACTTGCGACACACTTTAACAATTATAAATTACACTTCAAAATCAGTGCGAAGAAATTCATCACAACAATCGCACACACACAATTGCAATTTCATTTTTACTTTACATCATCTTTGATGTTGTTGTTTTTGCTGTTGCAAATGTATGCATGCCATTGTGTTTGTAGTGCAATTTATGCTTTTTTCGCCAGCCACTTAATTCCTTTGTAGCATATTTTTGAGCGCACATTGCTCGCACAGAAACAAAACAAGAGCGAAAGCATAAACGACTTTATTTGTGTGTGTGGGTGTATGTGTGCGCTCAAGCAGCGCAGAGTATGATTGGCAAGCGACAGGCTGCGAAGTAGCTAAACCATCAGCACTACCAGATCTTATGCATTTGAGTAAGTGTGTACGTGTGGTTTCATGCATGCATGTGTGTGTATGCGCGCTGCATTTTAATGGACTCAACCAGCATATTAAGGCATCATTCATGCTGCTTTCATGCAATTCACTTACTCCTTTCACATTCAGTGGCTGAAGTGGCCGAAATGGCTCTTTTATGTTTGTCAGCCAGAGCTGGCGGGCCGTGGGTGGGGCGATTGCCATTTGTAGTGTCTAAAACTTGTCCGACGCGCGCGTGTGTGTGTTTGTGCCTCGTTGTTGTGTGCAGCACGGAAATCGCATAATGTTTGTTTTAGTTAGTTAGTTGAGCGGTTGTTGCGTACAGCAGCAGATTTCCACTTCCTTGCTGTTCACTTCCTCTTCTCTGGCGACTTGGCTTTCACCAGCAGTAGCGCTTCCTATGCATTTGCCTTCCTTATTGCTTTCATTATTTCGCTCTTTGTTTTTGTTTTTGTGTTTCGTGTTTTTTTTTGTTCGCTCGCATATGCCTTTTGTTGTTGTTGTTGTTTACTCTTCCTCGGTCGTTTGCACTTAAAACGTATTTGTAATGAATGTAGGGTTGCTTGGCTGGTCGCTTCGTTCTTCGCGCTCGCCACTTGTCCACTTCAGTTTGGCGTTAGCGTCTGTTTTATGTCAGAAATCCCTTTTTCAGTGCGCAGTTTATTTAACTGAATTTTATTTATTGTTTTTGTTTGTTCATATTAGTTGTATTCTTAGCGATTTTTGGCAAGGAATTTCCGCATTGAGAACTTTTATTTATTTTTATACTTTTCTCTTTATTCACATTTAGTTTTGTGTAAGTAATCTTTTTTGGTATTATTGAAGGAACCAAAAACTGCAGAGAAAATATTGTTTTTTGTGCAACATCACAGTTATAATATTACTGGATAGGGATATTCTTTTAAATAACGCTTGTTGCAAGACCACATAGGCCAAACAAGTAGTAGTAATTACTTTCTAGCCTCTTTGTTATTCCGTCGAATCATATGTAGCCCCTGAATTATGTAATACTCATGCTTGAGCATCATTTTAGGACAGTTTATTGTGTAATGAGTTTGCCTTTTATATTTCGAGATTAGAGAACACTAATATGTATTCATATAATAGTCCTATAGCCCTATACCAATTTTCGGAGCACTTTTGCCACTTCGATTGAGGTATCTCCAAAACTTGCACTATGTACGCATATACCATCTCTTCAGGTATCGAAACCCGTTGACCTCTTAATTTATTTTTTAAGATCGGGAATGAAATGAAGTTAGTCTCATGACTCATCAAATCGATGGTTTTTTAAGTTCACAAAAGTGATGTTGTTTCAGTTGATATATTTTTTATTTTGGTTCATAGTAGGATGAAACATCGAAAGCCGGAGGGCGGGACTTTAATCCGCTAAACCTAACCTCCTCCCATTTCATCATCTCATGTCTCTCTTAAGGGACCACTTGATTAAGTATTACTACATGGGAGAGAGAGGAAGACATTTAAATCTCCGCTATAGTGCGGATTGACTGACTTTTCGCCTATACTTGAAAACCGAGGGCAATGATAGAGTACGCGTTCAGAGTCTTCTATACACTCTGTACACTTCGGACAATGGGGACTAAAATCATGACTATATTTGTAACGGTAGCTCTTAAAGCACCTATGGCCACTGAGTATTTGGATCAGGTGGGTATCCAGGTCTCCATGTTATCCATATCTATCCTTAAATGTATATCCGGAATCAGTCTGTAGGTCAAACGTTCTTTAGATAAGATTTACCACCGTTCGATGTTTTTTATTCTCTCCTCTCTAAAAGTCTCTGATGTGTGGGATTTTGCATTGTCGTGGTGAAGAGTGATCCATCTTCGGCGGTTCCTTTTCCAATTTCTTGAAAGACAACTTACGAACAGATGGTTGTGCATTACAACTTTTTTTTGACTTCAGCTCATTTGAAAGACACTCATGCACTTTCGGGCTCATACGAGTTCCTTAGCAAGATATTAAGACTACCTGCTCCTCTCGTTAACTTCATAAAGTTTTTTGAATGGTCAAACAAAAGTTTTGTTAGCTAAAGGAAGCATAGACTTTAAATCACTGAAACATGTCAAATAATCTTTATGGTTTTTTTCGTTTATTTTTAATGACGAAAACTATTGAATTGGACTCTAGTTAAGTATTTTTAAATAACATTGTATCATTGAGAGCCCTAACCATTAGCATAACCTAGTAATGCCCTTAAAACAAAATGTAAACTTCAATACCATATTTGTTACATTTTTGTTAATATAAAATTCTGAATGCATGCACATTGCACATATTTTTTTAATTTCATAAATTGCTATTAAAACTATGTACATTGAGAAGTGGGCCACAGCCTCGATAATACACACAAACATACACACAATGTTCTTTCTAACCGAGTTGGCAGGACATCTTTGTTTTATTGCCAAAATCGGCCAAGCTGACGGTCCACAAAAAGCTTAAGTGCACTCTTCGAAAGCGTTGTGTTGTGGTGGGCAGCAGCAGCTGACAGTTGTCAAACCGAAGATGTTTCATTTATTTTTCAGTTTTTTTTTTATTTTCGTGTTTTCATACGAAATTAAGATGAATTGTTTTGTGGTTTTGAAAATTGACAGAGCATACTTAATGCGTTTTCAAGGTACTTCTTAAAAGTACAATGAAAATGTAATACATTTTAGTTATTACGACCAACGATGCAAAGATGTCCTTGAAAAATATTTACATTAAATGAGGAATGCAAATTTATATATACTATATTATTCTCATTTTTGTTGATTTTATTGAGAAAAAAATTTGATGGAAAATTTGTCTTTATATGGTTCGATAAATTCTTGTGAGTTTATACTGAGTTTTATATTGTCAATTAATACTCAAAATATTAACTAAAATGGTTGAGTCGGTTCATAAGAGTTTTGAGATCCTATGTCAATTCTCTGTTGACAATATGATGATTTTCAAATACTGTCTTTAACTTTTCGATGTTATGGTCATTAAACAGGACTGAGTATAAACTCTCCAACGTATCTAGATTGCATAGAAGATTCTGAGCATGTACCCTTTTATGGCGCTCGCTTTTTTAAGTGCAAGTGAAGAACTTAAAACTAGACTAACTGGTAGTTTTACGGTGGAAAATGTGTTAGTTCACTGAAAATTGGAAAGCTGTCAGCTTAGTGGCAGCTTCAATCATAGCAAGACTGTGACATTAAGAGCAGAATTTGCGTCCGTCAGTCCATACCTTAGAGGAGACCTAAGTGTCTTATTACTCGCACGAAGTACTATATACTTAATCAGATGGTTCCATGAGAGAGTCTTTAGTTGGGAGTAGGTTAGATTTAGCGGAATAAAGTTCTGCACTGCCGCTTTCAAATCTTCCTCCTAGTTAAAAATAAAGAAAAAAGTGTAGAAATTATACTTCACACAAACTTTTATGCTTTAATATAAATCTTTATCAACATTTCGCCGATCACCTCTTCATTCGACCAAAATTTTTTCCCAGAATGACTGTCAAATGGACTTCAGACTTAAGTGATGGAGCTCATGTTACATCAATTGCCATAAATAGATATAGAAGCTCGCTTGACTATGATTGAGTATCTCTAAAGACTGCTCCAAATCATCAGCTCGTCGTTGTTTTTGGTCAAAAGTGAGCTCGCGTGGCACCCATTTTGCACGGAGCTTTATTCTTCTATTAGTGAATAATATGACGTACACGTTCAGTTGATATCTTAGAATTGGCTACTATCTCGAACCCCCTCACCTTGCGGTTATCGAAAATTATTATTTTTTAACTTTTTTGACATTTTTGTCGGTAGCAACCTCTTTAAGGCGACCACTCCATTCACCGTCTTCGGTGTTCATTTCACCTTCTCTATTTAAAAAAAACGCGAAATTCCTTGTTAAAAACCTTCAAAGCTGGAGTATTCTCTCCCATCCGGACAACATGACTTAGCCAGCGCAGTCGCTGTCTCTTGATTCGCTGAACTATCTCAATATCATCGTATATCTCGTACAGTTCATCTTTTTCTCGCTACCTGTACAGCTGGTATAAAGATTATACCTTTCCTATTCGGCTCTGCCGGTCGAATTACTTTCTCCAGAAGCAGATTGAAGAAGTCGCATGGCAGTAGTATTAAGCTTATACCTAGAAAGATAGTTCCCTACCTAACAGAATTTAGTGTCACCAGCTTTTCACTGAAATGAGGCAAGGGAGAGTTAAAACGAAATTCCTTTAAGCAATAATTATTTGAAAAAATTGCCTGAGTGGTGGTTGGTGGTTGCTGCGATTCTTGAGAATGAACATCTGTATGTTCCAGTGAAACTGGGTTGCAAATGAGCTGATGGAAAATTTTCGCTTCGAGCGCACTAAATCCTGAAAACTGAATGAGCCACACGCACATTTCGATTATGACAGAAAGCTAATCTCTACTTAAGAGCTACAAATGCTCCGAATTCTACGTCGCAACCAAATGTTGCATGCCTGCAAGTCCTCAATATTTTGTTTGAGGGAAGTGCAAAAATATATTTGTGCTAATGTGTGCGTGTATGTGTGCAATTACGACAGACACAGTAAAAGTTGAAGTTGAAATGACAGCGGAGGCGGTCATGCAACAAGAATACTTGACCCATATTGCAATGCTGCAGCATCAAATTTTGTTTATATGTGCAACAAACAAAATAATAACAAAAAAATTTAAAAAACACAACAAATGCACGTAATAAAAAACGAGCGCAACAACAACAACAGCAAATACAAAGCACACAGTTTATGGCATAAAAGTGAAAACAAAACAAAAAAAAAACAACAAAAAAACGTTCACTTTCAACGTCGTTGCGTAAGAACTAGTTGCAGTTGCAACAACAACAAAGCGCAGTGCTGCAAAGCGGACTTTGCTGTAAGCTCAGCAACAGCTGCTACCACTCAATTTGGCGTTTTGACTCAGACAGTTTGTCATCTGGCAGCACACTCGGATTGCTTTGTGTTCACTACTTGAGTGCACTTGCAACCTAATTTAGAGAACTTTGTGTGCGCATTTTACTTTCTGCTTTCTGGTGTATTGGCACACTTTCGGACGCTTTTACTTTTCTCGAGCTCTACTTTGCACCAAAGCTGGAGCACACAGCTGTCAAGGCTATTGGGAGTATTTTTTAGTTGTTGTTAGTCGCAACGTTTGCTGTTGCATATTTTTAGGGTGGTTTTGGGCGAATCGGAAGAGATTTATAATTTCTATAAATATATTCAGAGTTTTATATTAAGCATTACATTTATATGTTATTCTATGCTTTGAAGTGTTTGTTAGTTCTTACTATTATGGTTTGTGGAGGTTACTCATACACCATGGTGTGATGTAATTAAAAATAACCGAATATCCATTAGAGATATTACATTTTTGATTTTTTTTGTGGTTATTAAACAATATTTCCTAATTTGTATATTTAATAAAATTATTTTCAAGTGTATTGAAAGCAGCTTTCAAGGGGTGTGTCTCAGTACATAGAGTTCCTAGGAAAGTCTCTTCCAAGTTACCAGAAGGAGCTTGCATTCTTATGAGATGACCTAGTCATGCTCAAATTTATTTTAGGAATATTTTATGCCACTACAACAATAACTGGATTATATTAGTGACTGCGTTGCTGGCTTTTCTTCGTGCATTTAAACAAATTTTCATAAAACTCAGAAGTTTTGCTATCTTAAAAATCTTAAACTCGTATTTATCGTCCACTAATAATGTAATTTATATTTTTTTGGCATTTCTCGAATTTTCCCTTATCTCCATCGTGTTTATTGGAGTTTATGAAAATGCATTCAATGTCATTAAAATCGGATTTTTCTTGGTTTAAAAGAATAAATCTTAAACTCGAGTTTGTGATAAACATATAATTCACTTTAACATCTTTGTTGGCATGAAGTAGAAAGTAAAGGCTTATTATACCTTTAGAATTCCTCAAATTTTTCTTTAGTTCCTCCAAAATCTTTGATATTTTTGGAAAAGCATTCAGGGTAGTTAAACTCGAAATATCTTGGTGTTTATGGAAATGCGTTCAGACCAGTATTGGCCCTTTGCGACACCAGATAGAGTTCAGTTGCTAAGTCCAAGTGGAGTAGTCATTCATTAGGATGCCTGCGCTTGACGCGAACTTTGACGTACTATGTAGCCTCTTACCGATACCTACTTCAGTTTATCAAACCTTGGGGACTTCAAATGCTTACAGCGTAGTCTTGTCAATACAGAGCAAGTGCAGGAAAGATCCTCCAAGGTTTCCTTGGTGTCCTGTTCTAGACATTTTCTGCAGTCTCATCCTGCGGACGTGTGTCGCCACCAGATAGTGATCAGTTTGTATTCTTATCATGTTCACACAGTCCTTTTCTATCGAATGCCAATAGAAATTTTATGTACTTCGGATCTACTTCTTTTCAAGACACATCTGCCTGTTATGCAATACGAGGTTACTGCTTTGATTGCTGCTTGACTGTCTACGTTAATGTTGAGCCGAGAATTATCAGCAGCTGGTCTCTAGCTCTGTGGCTTTCGAATTAGCAAAGATCTCAGCTTGCCTTACGCCTAACTCTAGACAGTACAGGTATATTCCCTGTATATTCCCGCAACAACTCCATCGTCCACTTTCGAGCCATTCGTATAGATTTTTAGTGTGCAGCGGGTACCTTTATGCCAGCCGTCTTTTTCTGTGATTACTTTCAACCATCTTTCCCAGTTGAAAAGTGGGTGTTTGTCCAACCGCCATTACCTATCGAGCTATGTTCGAAGGCTCTATTTGTAAGTTCTCCTGTAGCCAGTAGTCTCCCCGCCGATTTTGCTGCGCAGTTTTCAGCGAAGAGATTCATAGGTGGCAGGTTTAGTACTAACAACATCCGTCTTTGGGGTTGTTCTTAAAGTTGCTGTTGTGCAAAGCGCAGCGAGCCTCTGAACTCCTTCTATAAGCTACCCGACTGCACCGTAGAACAGAATTGATTTTACAATAGCCGTGCTAGACGGACATTGCAAGAGAGGTTGTTCCGATCGAGGATTTTTGTATAACATTTCTCATACAATTTTTTACCTTCTCCATGTTTTTTGGTGTTTATGGTGTCATATTCATTCATGTTGACTGACATTATTAGTTCATCATTATGTATGCGAAAAATATCAATTTAAATTGAGAGTAAATTGTTATAGATAAATTTCAAGCCTTAAGCAAGAATTTATGACTCAATACTCTCTAGTATTTTTCGGCCTTATAAGGCGTTTTTATTAAGGCATTATTAATTTTTTCCTTACACAACCCACTTCCAACTCAACTAAACTCAATACTTCTCTTCCACTCTACTATGTTCTCTAGAAAGTACTCGTCTACACGCGCTCTCTGCTATCCTTTTCGCAATTCGCCAGATTAATTTTAATTTGTTGCAAAGCTGACAACAATCCCTGAATGCCGAAAGCGTGTAAAATAAAACTTTGTTGCACGCATGACGACTGCTTCCCGCCTGACGGTCACCCACTGCCTCCGCCCAGTGCATTTATGTATATTTTATACGCTTGCGTGACCATTGTACTCACATGTGCATTTATGTACTGCTGTCTTTTATTCTTTATTTACGCTTTCAACTTAATGCTCATTACACTTTATTTTCCGCTGTTGCAGGCGCGATTTCATTGTTACTTACGCAATGCATGCAAGTAACTAACTTTTGCACCAGCAGGCGAGTGCGTTTCCATTGTTGTTGCAAGTGCTAGGTATACACCTTTTATTTGTCAACGAAACAGTTAGCTAGTAGATTTATGTGTTGGCAGGAAGCTTAAGGTTTATGATAGAGGTAACATATTTCCAGCAATCGTGAATGTTTGTTGCAATTATTATGAGCGTTATCAGCTGAATCACATTTTGTTGTTGAAGAGTGTCAGAGAAAGGGTTTTTCGAGTGAGTCATGCTTTAATTCAATATATTTTTTTTTGAGAAATGCCTACTGAAAGAAAGTCGAGTTTAAGGTTTGAAAGCAAAAGTTTTGATTATAAACGGAATTAGTAAACACTGAGTTTAAAAATTTCAACCGAATATGATAGTCATCGTCAAAAGAACTGAATAATGGGTTGTATTTCCATAAACTCTAAAATTTGTGATGTTTCAATCAAGTTTGATAAGTAATAAATTACTTCAAAATTTATATTATTTATATTTTTCTTTAACTCTGAGTTTATGAAAACTCAAAAAATGTTTAAAACTAAGCTCAATAATAAGCTCGAGTTTATTGCCTAATACTTTGTGCTGAATTTATATGCTAGATGCGCTTTCATTAATTGCTGAGTGTACTTCCTGAATACATGAATTTTTGCAATATTTTTGGAGTTTAAGTTAAACACTGAAATTAGTAATACATCTTTTTTTTTTTGGTTTTAACTTATAACTTCCAAATTTACTGCTTAAATATTTTCAGTAAGTAGGATTTAAAGTCAAACACTAGAGTTAGTATTAAACTCGAGTTTATGTGTTGAACCTGTAACTTTCAAAATATTTCAATTACACTGTATGAATATATTTTTGTAAGTAGAGTTTAAGTTAAACCCTAAAATTAGTTAAACTCGAGTTTATCTTTTGAACCTATAACTACCACAAAAAATTTAGTTCTACTGCAATAATATATTTTTTAAAGTACAGTTTAAAGTTAAACACCAGAGTTGGCAATACACTCGAGTTTATGCTTTAAACTTGTCACCTTAAAAATATTTCAGTTACACTATATGAATATAATCTTGTAAGTATGGTTTGAAGTTAAACACTAGAGTTAGTAATAAACACGTGTTTATGCTTTAAACTTATGAATGCCAAATTTACTTCAACTATATAGTACTGCTTGGATATGTTTGTAAGTAGAGTTGAATGTTAAACACCAGAGTTAGGAATAAACTCGAATTTATATTTTGAACTCACGACTTCCAAAGCAATTTTCATTATACTGCCTGAGACATATATTCATAAATAGAGTTTAAAGTTAAACACTGGAGTTAACAATAAACTCGAGTTTATGTTTTAAACCCGTGACTTCCACAGAAACTTTAGTTTTACTGCATGAATAAATTTTTTAAAGTAGAGTTTAAAGTTAAACGCCAGAGTTAGTAATAAACTCGAGTTTATGCCGTGAACTCATGACTTTCAAAATAACTTTCATTATACTGCCTGAAACATAATATCGTAAATAGAGTCGAGTGTAGTTAACACCACACTAGTAATAAACTCGTGTTTATGTGAGGTACCTGTTTTGAGCTTATGACCTCCATGCACCACTTGCGCTGCCAAGAGTTCAATTATACTGCATGCATATTCCAATCTCTGTAAACGAGAATGCAGATAATTCTCTGTAAACCAATCAACGAGTACAACTTGTGGCACAGAAGCGACGACATTTACAAGTGTTTCCAAACATGTGGCTTGCTTTTGTAATAAACAGACACACATATATGCTTATGAATTCAGCTGTCATCAAGCGATTTCACACATGACAAGCAATTTGACATGTGTGCCTTTTGACTTTAAGCCGGTGTCAAGAACCAGCCGGCCAAAGGCACGTTTTCGGTTTTTAATGAAACACAATGCCTGGGTGCAAATCGAACGCTTTGCAGCGCACATATTTCGCCTTAATGATGATTTTTGTTGTTTGTTTTTCAGAACTTGTATTTCTTTTGTTTTTGTTTTCGGGTGCTAACACGAGTTTTGAGACACCAGCAAGGCATACATGCATAATAAATGCCACGCGCCAAATCAAACCCGCATATGTATGCATATTCTATTGTGTAAGTGCGTCAGTATGTCTTTGATTGTGTGTTTGTTTGTCGTTTTGTGTGTGTCACACGCATATGCGTGCCAATCGCATATGCTAAATTATTCCAATCTGCCGGCACGCACGACTTGTGGTGGCAGCGTGAGGCGAAAACATCTTCGCAGCATGTAACGGGATTACCGCCAGCTTGCAAGAACGGAAGCGATTTTTTTCGCTTATTCCTCGCAATTAGGGAATTAGTTTTTTGCACCGTTAAAACACATGTCTTTTGTATTTTTAACCTGTTTTCTGTTTTATGCGCACGTTATAACACGTTGTTGTTGCTTTTGTTGTTTTTTAATACGCCGCTCATACTTCCGTTTTGTGTCTTTTTGTTTACGTTGTTCATTGCCGGCGCCAGTGCTGGCATTCGAGCGGAAGCATGGATTTATTACAGTTAAGCTTTGCGCCTGTGCGTATGCAAATACATATATGTACTTACACGTAACGGTACATTTTTCACATATGTGAAAGAAAAAGGTGCAGTGACAGCCTGGAGGGTGGCAGCATGTGTAAAAAAGCGAAATAAATTAATTTGCATGTGTCATAATGCGTGCGTGTAATATTCCTGCCTATGCATGTTTGTGTGTGTGTGAGTGTTTCTTTTTTTCCTTTTCAACCCTTTCTGCTGCTTCATGTATACATTGATTCGTATTCATGCATGCCATTTGTATATTTATGGGCGTGTAAGCAAATACACTGGCGGATAAAGAGCGTTAAGCCACAAAAGTGCACCTGCTCCCCTCCGCTCTCCTCTGCTCTCCGCTGCCCTGTGCCCCATTGATGGTTGTCGTTGCTTATATACATATTTGTATGTGTTGTTGTTATGAATGGTTATGTTGCTTTTATGTATAACGCCCACAGGCTTATTTACTAATTTCTTTAGCACACCATTATATTCCATGCTTGAGCAAAGATTTGCAAAAAGATGTGCCCTCGTCTCCTGTCGAAGTGTAGATAAAGTAGCGCCAACCTTTTATAAACATATGGTAGAGTGCGTCAGTTATGAAGCAATTACTTGATGCTCATAGTATTTTAAGTAAGAAATATGCAAATAATTGGATTGAAACTTTATCTAAGAGAAAATTTCCTTTAATTTAATTTTTTTTTTAAATTGGAAGAACGTTCTTCGTAATTATTGTCTGGAGGTACTGTAAGTATCTAAAGTGATTCTTTTGCATGACAGCGGTCGGCTTCATATTGCCAGGCCCGTTAAAAGTCAGCTAAAAACTTTTAAATGGGAAGTCCTATTCCACTCGCCATATTCCCCGGATATTGCACCGTCCTATTATTATTTATTCCGTTCGATGATATAAGGTCTGACTCAGAAGCAGTTCAATTCGCAAGACGACATCGGAAAATGCTCCAGCAGCCAATTCGCCAGGCTCGTATAAAATATAGCAGCCAAGACGTTTCAACTTTAGTCTGCAGAAATTTGGGCTGTGATGAATGTCTAAATGTTTTCACCTCTTTCTGGCAACCTTGACAAATTACGCCCCAACGTGCCAATGGGACATTGTCCAGTTAGGAGATCTATCATTGTGGTGATGTGAACCATGCTCAGAGTTAGTAGTTTCATGGACCCCACAACTGATGCTGAGCAACGCTTACTAAGCTTGTGTGAGGCCCATAGATCAAACGACCGAGTGTACGAAGACAGGGGAACAAGCGGCTCGTTTCAAACTCAAAAGGATTTGGGAAAAGGTGCCCTTTCTTGCGAGCTCACTATCAAGGCTGTATAGCAGCTCTGCTATTGGAGAGAATACATATGGTACCTGCCTGATGTCTGTCACTTCTATTTGAAAGATACTACAGTGATCTGGAAAGATTGGTTTATATTTAAATTTCTTCTCCAATAAACAATTTTATATATTTTTGGCACTATGGAATACTATTACGGTACAAAGCCGAACACAATACCGAAAACTTATTATTAGGTATAGAGAGATAACTTTAAAGATCTGCTGACCTAATACAATGGCGAACTTTGCTCAGGCACAAATGTCTATAACCGAGAAAGTTTGCGGGCATAAAAAGAGCTGGGTATACTTTGCGGAAGCAACGGATGAGGACTGCAGATAAGCACTAGAGTCGGCTTGGAAAAGAACTTGAGCCGATGTAGACAACCTACAACGGACTGAAATCTCTATGAAAATAATGTAATCAGTGGAGATATTTGCCTCCGGCCTCCACAAGGAACCAGAGGAGCTAACAAGAAATATAATAATAATAAGAAGAAGATTTGAGACTACGGAAATTATTTGTCCGATTTTACCCATTTAGAACAAATGTTTTAGAAAAATATTCTTTTTGAAATTTACCGCTATATTAGATAATTGTTCCCTTAGCAATTACGGGGACATCAAAACTCGGCGTAAAGGCTCTGAACCTATCAATAATACGCTTAGGTGTTTTATTTCAATTTCCACTTTTTCACCTGGATGTCTAAACGTATGAGAACCGAAGTGTTTTTGCCTTGATCTGATAAAGTGAAACATTCAAGTTGAAAGTGATGATGCATCTGGCACCCGTTAAGATATTCAATCTTACTGCATGAATTCCGATCGTTTTCTGGACCTCTTATGATTTACCCAAACCAGAGCGACCTTGCTATTGCAATGCTGATGTTGATCAACACTTGCTGCGCTGGTTTGAGACCCAAAAGTCCAGTAGTAAGCTAAAGGAAGCCAACGGAGCTCCTACCCGTTCCCACTCCGCAGTTATTTAGACTGATGTATCGGTTCTAACAAGCTCATCAGCCTTACAGTTTCTTGCATGGCTCCACGACTGTGGCCACGCACCCATGCCCGTACAGTCATTCAGTTACTCCACGCTAGAGGTAAGGAGTCTAAATACTAGTGTTTAGCATACTGTCAACGAACCCAAGTCTAATATCGGTGAACCATTTAGAAGGGGGCTGGGCTTTGGATCTACCTTGGCTTGGAAGAAGCAGTGGGAGAGAAAACTAAATTGGAGCTGGTGGCAAGTTCCCAACATTGTATTCTTACAGCAACCCGCAAGATTTGATCCATCTATAAAACAATTTATCGCCTCTCTACTAAAACGATCAGGAGATTCGTTAATTTTTGGATCTTGTACGATCGCGGAAATTCGGGTTTTGGACTAATGAGTACGAATAGCACCTTCCTAGGGTTTCGAATAGTAGTTTTTGTGGGTTCGATGAATTCTGACGTTGAGCACACAACTAAAAACACACTCTATCTGGCTAAAATAACATTTCGCTCGCACTTACGACTCACTTAAGGTCAATTTGAGTGCTTACATTCTTATTAAAAGAAATCACTTATCACCATTACATGTACATATATATATGTATATAGTGCACATATGTGTCTTTATTTGGATAAATGAACACCCAAGTTGACCTTTACTCAACGATAAACTCTACAACTCGACAGTGTGAACAGCATTCGCAAGAACGCGCGCCAAGTATTCAGCCCAAGGCGTCGATCTGAGATGAGCTGAGCACACACTGAGTGCGTCTCAATTCAATCGTCTCAGCTGTTTATATTTGCCGCTGATAAAGTGAAATATACACAGCGCTGAAATGCAGCAAAAGGAAAACTACGAAAAGGACAAGTATTAAAAGGGGAACTAAAGAAGGAAAAACTTGTATTTGTTGCAAAGAAAATAGTCGAGTAAGCATGATACTCGCACATATTGAAGGGTAAAGCGAGCAGTTGCCCTTCGCGAGGAAGTTGCTTGCGCTGGTTCAGCAATTTCAACAAGGCTGATTGCAAGAGTGGAGTGCAAACGCACACACATTTTATTTGCAGATTAACGTTGATGTTCTGCATTTGTTGTTGTGTTGCGCAAATGTACCGGAACGGTGACCGCCCGTCGCGTGGACACGGTCAGTCGATATGTACCGCGGCCAACACATGTACAGCACGTAGGTCAGTTGCTCACTCTTTCTGCCAATTATGAATCGGTTGTACGTTCGAGACTTTTTCACTTATTCTCGCTTGTGCTTGTACAGTTAGAGCATTCTTTGTGGAACGATTTAAAGCCATTTAAGCTTTGCTGTTGCACGCATTGTTATCGCACAACGCTTGCCAGGGCAAATCCAGTAACTTGTTCGATGCTGATTGTTGCTTGTCGTCTAAGTTCGCTGTATTTGTTGTTCTGTTGTCCTGTTGTTTACATGTTGTGTTTCTAGCAATTTTATTGTTGAATAAAATTTGCACAGCAAACGAATCAATGATCTGAAAATCATTGCTTTGCGCTTGGCTTGATAAAACTATAATAAAAGCGGAATGTAGGTGAAGGAGAAATGCGACAAAATGGGAAGCAAGTTATAGAAAACCGTTAGAATTTGCAAGTATAGAAGATACACAAATAAATATAGAAATACACAAATATAGAAAAATACACAAATATAGAGAAAATACACCTAGAAATGGCAAATAGTAGTTGGGTGAATAGGTAAATTTGCTTAGCGAAGGACAATCCGATAAATGTGAGGCTTCAGACAAACAAGAATGAGAGTTTTTGTGAACTCTTTAACAATATATCAGCTAGTGGAGCAGCTACACTATTATTTTTGGCTAGAGTAAAGCGGAATATTGAATTTTTTGGAAAGGCAAAGAAAGGCAAAGGCAGAGGCAAGCCTCTAAATACTTTATGTCGCAAACTCAAGTTGGTCCTGGAGTTCCTAGGCTTATAATGATCATCAATTTGAAATTTTCGACAATTCTGTTCTTGTCAGAATAAATCTGACACATAATGCAGTCTCAGTTTTGTAATCCAAAACTTTATTGTTTTATGTAATGAGTAAGAAATTAAGAAATAAAGTCCCATCACGTCGAAAAAGAATTTCTTTTGACACACATCCGTTTTATGGGCTCGAAGCGCCATCATCTTAGCATCCAACAGCCAACTCTTTAGGCGTTAGAGATCAAAGTTTTTTAAGTTGTTCATGAGCATTGAATTATTGGTAATAGAGAATAACCATATATTATTATAATATTCAGTGTTGAGCTCCGTTGACCCCAGTCTCAATGTTCGTTAGACAAACTCTCGAAATCTAAAGGTTTCCATATAGGTTGAAGTTCGAATATTGTACTGTTGCTTTGAAAAATACTTCCTGATAAATTTAAGATAACATTTCAATTGAAAAGTAGCCGAACTACCATAGTAAAACACAGTGTTTTGGCAAAATTGTTTTTTTAATCAACATAGTTTCTCTCAAGGTGATTATAGCAACCCACCAAACTTTTCGATACATATTTCTAGAATAATTTATCCCTATCCAAAATAGGCTTCATTTTCGACGATCACCTCTTTATTCGACGAAAATTTTTTCTCAGCGAGCATTCTTTTCTAATCTGAGAACAAGAAATAGCCGCTGAGAATCAAACCTGGAGAATCCGATATATGCGAAGGCAATTCTTAGCTCTCGCTTTTCACTGACATATGACACGGTGCATCGTATATAGTCCACTCGTATGACTCTTCGGACTAAAATGTTGGAGTCACGTTTCATCCATTGTCAGATAACGACGCATAAGCTCAGATTTATTATGTTGGAACATCTCCAAAAACTGACCAGAATGGGAGTCATGCTGCCTGTTTGAGCTCCTGTGGAACATAGGGGTCCTTTGTGGGCCAATCGAGTAGAGTGCGGTACAGTACGTGGACTTGTTGCAGATAACACAACCGTGGAGGCTATGGTTGCAGATGCGTTTGTAGCATGAGATCAAGTAACTCGTAGTTCACTCCCGAGACGTCTTAAGGCCTGATAAGGTCTTAAGTTGGATCCATTAATCGCATGTATTACACATAACCGAGGTGGAATTTGGATGCAGGCTTTTGGCGCTGATGTAACAAAAAAAAAACGGCCGGGCTCGGGTTGAACTCAACGACAGCATGAGTCAGTAGGATACGGAGCCACCCTGCGGCAGGACGTTGATCGCAGTGATGACAAACTTGATATAACCAACCGATCCAAAGATCTCCGAAAGTTTAGCCTTTTGCCTGATAAAATCCGGGTCAATTCCGGCAATGTAGAACCGGTTGTTGCGGGAATTGGTGTATCATGAAGTGTAGGTAATCAAATGAAAAATTCGAGAATCCAGCCGCCGCAATACTGTCTTCATGTCTTCGAGGGATTCTCTGGGCCTATGCCTTATAGAATATTATTATAGATATACTCTACTTGCAAGATGAAATGGAGTCTGCTTCGGGTGAACTTTTACTAAAAAATGGGCAGGCTGTAAGTTTACATATGACATGTTCTCTTTGTGTGCAAAAAGGAATGCAAAATGGCCTAAGAAAATTTATGAAATTATATCGGACGGTGGAATGAATACAATATGTAATTGAATTTTGTAACTGTCTCTTCGGCCTTGATGAAATTAAGAAGAGTTGCATTCAATTTAAATTTGAAGGTAGCTTACATCAGCCAGGCATTTAACCCACATACCCTTCTTAAAAAAATGAAACCAAGAACACAAAAATCCCTTAATGCAAAATCGTTCACTATTCTTTCGCAATTAGCATAATCAGAGTAGAACCAATTGCACACAAGACAAATTACATTATGGCAAGTGTGGAAATACCAAAATTGTAAAAACATCAACAACAAACAAATTCAAAACAGTGCTGTCGTCAGCTACAGGCTGATGAGCTTTTCACAACGCATTTTCTGCACTTTCATTTTCTGTGTAATTGCCAATTTGGCTTCGTCGTTTTGCTGCGCATCTTCTAAGTTCCTGAGAACGTACTGACTTACATGCCAACTCGATTTAATTGCCTCTACGCTTCGGGTGAAGTTTCAAGTATGCTTTTCGTATTAAAAGTCGAAGAAAGAGAACGAGAGAATGAAGGAATGAAAGAAAGAGAAAAGAGTTTATCGATTTTTAGTTGCTGAACTGTAGTTATGGAGTTTACTCACTTACTGTTTACTTAAAACTTTAAAGTTTTTAATTTTGGGATTTTCGATGCTTACTTTTAATTACTGAGGGAGTTTAACTTTCAAAGGATTATTTACTGGTATATATGTTTATGTGGCTTTAAAGTTGATTTTTTATTTTATTTTGATAATCATTGTTTGGTCTCAAAACTTAAATTAGGAGTGTCAGCTGTGATGGGTTGCGAAGAAGGGAAAATAGCCACTTCACACTGATTTGACAGACATCATTTAATACCCGTTTCACAGCTGTCATCTAATAACTGGCTGCTGACAATCGATCGACAGTTGTCATCTGACATGTATTAAATATGCGTTTGACAACGAACATCGGACATCCTTTTGCTAGTTGACATCCATATGATAGTTGTCATCCATATGATAAATGCCTTCGGACAATTGTTTGACAGTTGTCATTAGACTATCATCAAACATTTCTTTGTAATCGCCCATGAAGCACCTATTTGGTAGTTGACGTCTGTAAGCTAATTGACAGTTGTCACCTGACATCCATCAAACAAGTATTTGACATTTTACATCTGACATATATTTGACAAGTGACATCTGATATCCAACTGAGAGCTGTCACTTGAAAGCTCTTTGATATTTGCTGGCTTATACGAACCGCTGAATTAAAAATTATAAAAATAACTGAAATAATTTTTCATAAAAAAAATCAAAATCCGTTTATTTATTGAAAATTTTCTAACGTTTCATTGGTTTCAAACTTACTATCGAATGTTTACTCTTCACTTTTGCTCCATTACTTACTGTACTTTATTGTCTCCTTATTCCTTATGGTTTCATTTGCACTTTTATTTCCATATTCCTATGATATCCACATATCTTTAGCCATATCATTGCACCATCAGGTATAAGCGTTTTGTATTTGCCACATGTATCAACTGCAGCTGTCATTGCCACAGTGCTCTTCCTCTCTCTCTATCATAAAAATTCGAATATAACTGTGTGTGCACCGCAGCTGCTAACTGACTCACAGGCTTACCGACACTTCCGGGAATCTGTTGTTCGAAATGGAAAAGCAGATGCAGTCGTGCAAAGGAAAGACTTTTTATATTATGCACAGAACGTGCCTTGAATGTGTGGCGTGGCGTGGCAAATGCAAAGTGCGTTATATATGTGGTGCTTATGCACAATATGAAGATGGCGCCGGCATTTAAAATGCATGGAAAAAGTTTAAAAGCGGATTGGAAAATCACGGCAAAGAATATGAAAAGCTTGCGCAGTTTGAGAGTTGTTCTAATTTCATTGTTTCCTTTTGCACGATTTTCAGGGTTCTGCTGCGGTTACTACTTATTGGCGGAAAATTGTTGAAAGTGAATTTTGAACAGCAATATTGTAGTCGATATTTTGCATTATTTTTTATACATACATATTTATCGACTTTTAAATTTTTGTTTGCTTTAATAATTTGTTTCTCGTTTCAGGCTTAAAAATTGGTTAGGCTTCTTCATATATTCATATTGGTAAGTTATATTATTTTTCATATATTCATACTTTCCTACATTCAGTAAGCGATTATTTTTTATTTAAAATTTTATCGCTTTCAATAAAAGCATCAATCTATTTCATGTTAAATTTTTTTGTTAACAAATATTTACCATCAATTTCTACTTGACATATTTGTTTCACCATTCAGCATACTCTCGACAATCCACTTTACTCCTAATGAAAATCATCATAGACAATTAAATTTTTTCGAAACGTTTATTGATCCATAAACCAATGTCAATCATCGATCATCAAGCCCAGTTATGCATACTCACATACATACATACTTACATACACACATATATGTATATATACACCACACTGACACAATTTCCACACTGCCAATCAAACGCAATGAAAGCGAAAAGTGAGCAATGCCAGTGCTGAAAAAGTTTGCTCCGTGTATGTGTGTTAGTAGCAGCAGATTAATTTTCGTAAAAGTATGAATTGAAAATCATTGAAATATGCCAAGAGCACGTTTCATTCGCATTCCAAACTAATACTAACAAATATGCGTACTAAATTTGTCAATATATATATGAATATGTGTATATAGTTACTATATAGATAAAGATGAGTATTGTTTATATGCTTGTCTATTTGCTGTTGCCTATTCGTATCATATACAGGGTGTTTCAGATTTAGATTTTTCTCTATACAATAAAAATAATAAAGATAAAGATAAAGATAAAGAATAACATCTTTGATATTTTTGACTTAGTGGGAGATAGCCTTATCTTCGTGGTAAATTTTATAAAAGAAACTAGCAGCCCGCCCCACCTTCACACGGGTATTACACAATAATTTCAAAAGTTATAATTTTGTACCCACTCTCCCACACATATCTGTACTTTCTCTGTTTTGCGTTGGGTCATTAAATATTAATTATTTGAAGGAAATTCGAACGTGAAAGTTAATTTTTTGTATTATTATAATTTTTTTTAATTTTTGTAAAAAGGCCTTTAATATATATTTTACATTCTCTGCTTATGGAAACTGATTTATTAGGTCCGAGCTTGCCTGTCAATGATTTTGATATTAATTTATTTTGTGGCAGCAATATAAATTGATTTTCTGGATCTCCGACCTGCGATAAACCAACATACAGTTGGCTATGAGTAAAATATTCTTTTCGTAGGTCAATCCCTACTAATTCGTAAGTTTGGCCTTGGGACTTCTTTGTAGTTAGGGCAAAAGCTGTTTTTACTGGACATTGAAGCCGTTTAAATGGGATTGGCTGATTATTTGGAATCATCGGAATCCTCATTATATGAGCTAGTTGACCCGCCGGTGATAATGGTTGCTGCAATTAGCATGTTCTTCAACCCCTTAATACGCAGTCCGGTCTCGTAGCACATCCTTGGGGGACTTAAATTCCTCAAAAGAATAATTGGAATTCCAATTTTTAAACCAATTCAAGTGGTGGCAGTTCAGAAGGGTTAAATGAATTTAAAAATTCTTGTTGTTACGTCTTCGATATTAGTCACGGTATCTATCGATTTGTATTTTTTTATTTCTCCGGGAACTTTTCGAATAGTTAGACGTGTATTTCGTTAACACTGTCATTCTTGGGTGACACTATTTTCATAGAACACAACTAATGAAACTCATTTTCGTGCAAATTCTCGATGTAAACTGCATCTAATAAAATTTCTAATTTATAGACTTTTTGGCCTAGAGACTCATCCAGAAGAATATTACACTATGTACATATACACTTAAATTTGAAGTGGAAAAAATTCCTTCCCCAAGTTTAAGCAGTTGCTGTGGAAAACCACCATCAGTGATTCTATGAAGATGAGCTCTCATATTCGTCCGTTATTTTATATTTTCAATCGAAGACTATATTAACTATGCTTTGATGATATCTGCTCTCGTACCTCTGTCAATGACAGGGAGAACCTGTCGGAAATCTCCAGCAAATACAAAAGTTATCCCGCCCATAGGTGTAAAGAAGTTTCTTAAGTACTTTAATGTTCTGTCCACGGCCTCGATGGTGCATTCATCCCACATAATCAACGAGGCGTCTTGCAATAGTTAACCAAGAGGCCCATTTTTGCGGATAGAACAAATTGATTGTTGTTCAAGACTTATGGATAAAAGAAGTTTAAAAGATGAAATGCCAGTTTTTCCATCCTTTAGAAGAGCTGCGGCAGTTTCTGACGAAGCAACTGCTGAAATATTTGGACTATACTTTGATATAAGGCGATCTCATAATTTAGTTCTATTTGAAAAAGAAAGTTGTTGATAGTAGCGAATTAATGATGGAAATAATGATTTCGGCAACATTTCCAAAAAAAATATGCACAATATTTCAACTAAACTGTTGAATTTGATAAAATTTTGAAGGCCTGGAAAGTAAAACTATGAGTGATACGCTGTGAAGAAGAAGGTTTGTTCACGTACGGTCACTATCTCTGAATTTTTTTTATCTTTTATTTTTTATTTGTTCTCGGAGTAGAAATCTTCAAAGATATCGGCATTTAATGTTAAGCATTACATCGTGGGGCCAAGCTTAGCCATTCGGCCTTTCCGTCATAGTCAGTCGCCCGAAGTCCAATTAATTCTTCTGTTTTCGCTGCATTGCCACTCTTTCTTCCTTATATCTTGTATAGCTAAAGCTGACCCGGTTTTCACTCTGTCCTAGAACACCTTCTATTGGATAATGTAAGGGACAATATTCTCCGGCATGACTCGATCGTTTGTGAGATTCTCTACTCCGTTGTCATTCGCGTGTGTAATTATTTGTGCCTCCTTGAATAATGGGAGGCGCAGCACCCCCATGCAGCCTTTTGAGGCTCCGCCTGTCACTATATAGCTTTTTTTGGTTGACCAGCTTTTGTTATATAGGGCCAATAGGCTGAGTCAAAATCATTTTTAATATCGAATGTGATCGCACATCACCATACACTCATCTAGTTCCCTTTACTGCTTTACTTTCGACTTGGATAAGTTTCTTGATTGCGTCATTTGTTGACTTCTGTCTACGGAATCCATATTGGCAGTCCAGGCGTACCTTTGTAAATAGTTTTGTTAATGAGTCAGTATTGTATTCAATCGTGATCTTTAGGGCCTTGCTAGGAATTGTTCTGCTGCTTCTGTAACCTCTTTGTCGGCAACTCTTGAAGTCTTTGTTCCACTTTCTTTTAAATGATATCCTTCATACGATTGCGCGGAAAATAAGTACAGATTCTGGTAGCTTGGGACAGGTTAGAGCTTGTCATTTATGTTCTCTGACTTTTGTAATCATCACGGTCTTGTAAGCGTCATCCCATGGTAAGGCAGCACGCCTTACTTCTTTTTATAGTTGTTTTGAGGTCTCTCTGACATCTGTCGTCGATCATCTGTTTGACAGTTGACAACTGATGTTCGTTTAACAGATGTTTTTGGAAATACATCTAATAGCGGGATTCTGTAACCAGTCTCTAGTCTCTATTTGAGACATTTTGAGCCAAAGTCTCAATTTGAGACTAGTTACTATTCACTAAACAGTCTCTAGCGTTAGTCTCAAAATATTGAGACCTGGTAGTTAGCCGGTCACAAAACTAAAAAGAGCTCTTGTCTGCCATTTTGAATATACTGAATAGAGATCATCATAGATATTAATCGATTGTCGTATTTTTATATTTTGTAAGCAACTCAAACACGAAAAAGTTAAAAATAAATAAATTTTACATAAATTTCGTAAATATTATGAAACAAAGTCAACATACATTTTCATTTTTATTGATAATTATGTTTTTTGACGATGTTATAGAAAATTTAATATTTGTTATCGACATATTTATTTCCATTCAAGTGTAAAAACATCTCTGAATGATGAAATGTAATAGATTTTGTGACTGTCACTTACAGAATAGCAAAATCGTCTCAAGTCTCAAAAATTGTCTCTAACTCAAAATCTCAAATTTAGAGACTTGAGACTGTCTCACGTTACAGAATCTTACGGTAACAGTTGCCACTTCAAAGTTGAGAGTTCTTATGATCAGATATGTGCTCATACTGAAATAATTAGGACAGAGAGACAATCACCTTATATATTGATAGAAAATTTGATGTATTTGAACCAATCTTTAACACCTTTTTCAGAAGTCAGATACAGAAGTGTAGAACATTATGACCATATTGCAACTTTATACAAATATATCAGTAGTTCCAAAGGTAAAGTCTTTAGAGGTACTTTTTTCAATAGCCACGCGTGAGTCGTGTCAAGCTGTCACTTTATTTTTGTTCAGTATTGTTTCTCTCTATGGAACTAAAAAAGGAACATCAAGCGTATCATTCGCCAGTCAAAATACTCGAAGGAGTCATCGACAATTGGACTCAACGGATGGACCATATGAGAAAATCGTCAAAAAATGCGGACATAATGAGAAAATCGTCAAAAAATAAATGCCAAAGAATGTTCTTTCGAATGATAATAAACATTCCATATCAAATTTGAAGTTTCTGTTTTTTTTCCTTAAAAAAGTAGTGAAATTCGAAATGCTCGGTTGAACTCCATTATGCCAACTTTATTCTTAATTATTTTTCTGATGAGTGGCAACTCTTTTCCATAAATATACCTAAACTAAAGATTTAGATTTAACTTTAACACACATTTTTGCCCAATCACCATATGAATCACCCTGTTGAATGTCGCTAGCTGCATGGCATAGCAAATCCAATGAAATGCGCTGCCTAAGCTCGTTATTTGTAAAATTTAATGTGCTGACTCAAGCAGTGTAAGCGCACATCGATGTTGCCTTTTAGCTGCGTCATTACGATGGGACATTAGTGACAGAGCTGTCAACGCTGCCATTAAATGGCCATGCCGGAGCTCAACAAGTTTCACTGCTGTCGATGGCACGACAACACACACACATATACACATATAAACAATTTTTATATTTCTTGTTTTTAAAGAGTGTTTGATTTCTTACTCTAAGCTTTCTTCGTTCTAAATCTGCGCTTGTACGCGTGCGTGTGTGTGTGTGTTCGCTTGTGTTCGTGTTTATGCGCGCATGAATCAGCAGCTTTTGCTTTTATGCATGTTGCTTCCGGTTACCTGTTGCTGCGTGCGCCGTTATTGGTATTGGTTATGACCCTTTGCTGCTGTTTGCTGTTTATGTTGTTTCCGCTATTTATCGTTGTTAGCCTTCGCCTCCTGCACCGCAGCGGTGTTTTACCGCTGGCTGCCGCCATCTGATTGCACTTGTTAATGACAATTTTATGCTCGTACGGCTGTAGTACGTGTACAAACACCGACACACACATACATCCTTAGATAAAAATAGCTGTAGCCTTCCATGTTTCATGCTGTGTTCTCTACACGGACCGGCTTGCCTTTTCTAGCTGGAGTTGTTGTATGTTTTTATGTCCGCACTATCTTTGCTGCTGATTGCCATATTTTTCCGTATCTGGAATTGCTTTCATGCACTTTGGCTTAGATTTTTAAAGCTGTTTCATGGCGGTTGACAGCTTTGTAATAGAAAAGCACAGAATCGCTTCGCATAGTGCATAAATTCAGGTAGATTTCTGCATTTCATTGTGGTGAAAGAATATATTGCAAAATGATATTCAACTAGTGTGGAGTTTGCTTCGATTTGATTTAAGATACCTGGTTGGTTATTTTCCAATTATTAAATGTTTTACTCCATTGATTTACGGAAAAATAATCGAAATAAAATTTGATTTAGTGAAACAGGTTTGTTGGCGGAAAACGGGAGACGCAGGGTTTCAATATCAATATCAAAATGATGTAGTCAAGCAGCCCTTTAACTAGTTGAATGGTCTAGGGCAGCTTAGGGGGTTAGGGGTAGTTAGAATTTTCAAAAAATTAATATTTTTTTGCAGTTTTGTTAAGGGAAATATCTTAAAAATATTTTCTAAAAAATTCACGTTGATCCGATAATTAGTTTTTGAGTGATTCGACAAATAACAAAGAGAGCTCGGCACTTCAAAGCAAAAAGGCAAACTTTAAACGCGTTTTTCTCAAAACTATATCTATTTATAAAAATAATTTTTTTTGTCCGATTGATTTTAGATGACTCTCCAAGGACTTATGGTTGTCACCGCAATTACCTTTTTTTGGAACTGGGTCAACGCAAACCACTATAACTTTGAAAATTAAATTTTTTTTTTGGAAATTTTCGTGACTTCAAGTCAACACATTCTATAATAATGCCATATTACTACTTTTGTAAAATAACATGATTTAATAGCAAAAAAAAAAAAATACTAAAAATTCTAATTTTTTCGTGCCTCTGACTACCCCTTAAAGAACTGCATACCCACTAACACTGAGCTGGCCAACTCATCTTTTCCTATATAACTGGGATACCAGACGATGTTCACGGAGGAGGCTAAAGGAACAGCATTTCGAAATGCTCTTGAGAAGGTCAACATACAAGTATATACAGGTACCTTTCGTATATAACTGGGTATTCAGACGGTGTTCACTAAGGAGTCTTAAAGAAACTTTATTCCGACAGTCTCTGAGCAGTTCGCCCCATCTGTTTCTTTTTCATTTCCATCCTTTCCTATATAATTGGATAGCCAGACGAAAATCACCGAGTTTTCCACTGAAAGTTTAATTATGGCCTCCTTACATAGTCTCTTGCAGTGAGAGTTCGGGGTGCGGATAGCCTTATTGTCGCTTAGGTATTTACTAGGTTAGAGCTCCATTGAATGCCTTGCAACCTCTTCGGCCTGAAAGATGAATTGCAGTCATTTAATTTGAATTTTCCTTTTGTGTTTGTATTGCTACAAGAGAAACCTGTTCTTGCTCTTGCTTCACTCCTAAATCCATGAGTGAATTTATATATTTCGTCATTGGTATTGTCGATTGCGGTACCATTGGCATATTCTTCGTTATTGTGGAAGAAAAATGTTGCGTTTAACTTCCATGGTTAACCTTTTCTTGCACGCATGACCGATCTAGTCCAAGTTCTGTAACAAAAAACTTAGCCGTATTAGTCCCATGATTTCATTGTACCGCGTTTCTTAATTTAAAGCTCAAACCTAAATTATTATACTAGTTCCTACAATGATTAAGATAAATCTGTAAACCTGTTTTCTTTCATAGAGATAGGTTTTGCCTTTTTCTACAAATGGTTTTTTCACTACTTTCTTAAAGAGCGAAGATCCTCTTTTCCTACGAAATGAAAATTTTATTCAATAATGAAACTATAAAATAAGTAATTGCTTGGGAGTAACTTTTTAAATTTTTACTTGACTGTGCAGAGCAAGTCAAGGATATCAATTGAGCCTCTCCGTTGCTTCTTCTGCATGAAAATGGTTTCCTCCTTCAAATATACCTTTTGTACAGATGTGGACTATATTTTAGCTATGTACTAACCATGGTCGTTTGTTAGTATTTTTTCCACTTATAGAAGGGTACTTCAGTATGGTATTATGGACGTCCTCATAAGTAATACTCTTAACTGGGCTCACTAAGGAGTTTATTATTTTCTCCCTGTCTTATGTCGAAAAAAACTAAGGTTCAGCGAAACTCGCAATATATTACTTGATCTTTTTAAAAGCCCGTTAAAGATAATCGAAATTTTTTTGAAATTTCAAAAAAAAAAACATTTCACAAATCACTTGGTCATTACCTTAGAGTCATAAAGGAAACCGATAATGAAATTGGCAAAAATCAGAAAACAACCAACTGTTTTTAGTTTAACATCATTCTATAGAAGTGCGTAATGAGTGTATATAAAGAAATAGAGAAATAGAGATGGAGATATACTGAAAATGGGTGAGTCGAGCTCAATCCGCTAAAAATACCCCATACAACATTATTATATAGCCTTTTTATACCCTGAACAGTTTGCCTTGAAGTTTGTAAAATACAGTAGGAAACGTCGGATATCATATAAAATGCGTAGACTGCTTTTTATATTCACAATTCTATCATTAAGTTTGATATTCTTTATGTTATATAGAATGTTTTTCAGAACAGTAACTTAAAATATACATCTTGGCTCAGAAATGGAACTAAATCCTGAAAAATTTCGCACAATTTTTTTTTACAACTTCCGACATGGATTAACTCAGCAACAATGCATCGATTAGCTTAACTAAATTTTCGGCTATGAAGCTCCATCAAGGGTCAATGTTTAGAATTCGTGAGAATTGTAATTGAAGTTGTAAATCATTCAAAGACTAATTTCGTGAATGTCTTCCGACATCAGTTGTCTGGGAAACTATTGATGCTGTACGCAAACTGATATTGCAAGATCATCATGTGAACTATCCTGAGATTGCTATACATACAGTCATTAGTGGGACTAGCAAACATTCAATATTTGACTATTAATAAAAGTTATTCACGTTGGATTCCACACAATTTGTCAATCGCTCAAAAAAGGCTTGTGCCGATTGGTCGAAAGAACTGTTAACAAAAAACTATAATGGTGCTTCGAAACACGTCTATGACATAGTAAAAGGTGATGAATCGTGGATTTATGAGTATGAGCCTGAAAGTAAACAGCAGTCGACTGAATGGGTCAACAAAAGTTGATCGCGCAGGAATCACTTTCAAGCAAATGACTGTTTGTTTTGTTAAAATTAACTTAGGCATGTAGCAACCATACCACGAACAACAGTAAATTCTGTGGTACACAGCTTTTTGGAATCAGGGAAAATCACCGCAAAAATGTCTCGCTTCTCGACCAAACAACTGAAGTTGAGTGCTCACAACATCGATTTGATGAGTCAACCACCGATAGTCCTGTAGTCTTGACTTGGCACCAAATGTATTAGAAGATACCTCCAACAGTTTATGAAACATTCTTCGAGAATTGGTTCAAACGCATTGAAAACTGTATAGATCTTAAGGGAGAATATTCTGATAAACAATAAAGCGGTTTTCTATGATTAATATTTGTTTTTGTGGTCTAAAAGGCAACATAAATGATCAGTATGATATGCTGAGTCGTTTTACCATGTCCGTTTGGTTACCGTATGTTTGTATATAAGCCAACCTCAGTTTTTGAGATATCGAGATCTTGAAACCACCCTTTTTACCAGGAAGATGCTAACCTTTTACGTTACGTTTTCTCTTGTTTTTAGTAAAATCGAATTATGGTAAAATGTAGGCCTGACTAAAACTATTTTCAAATATTGTATTAGAGTTAGAGTTTTTCTTATAAGTTTTGAATCTGAATATTAGAGATCAGAATTTAGATATTCAACTTAGTTTACAATATTTAATAATATCTAATTTGTAATATACGGTGTCACTTTAAAGGTACATATTTTCATCAACATCGACCGCTGATTTCACCTACCCTCATCCAAGTCGTCCGATGTTGTCACATCACACAACCTTGGTGACCAATTGTCACTTCCTTTCCTTTTTATAATGCGGTCATGAAGAGTTCGTTCCAATTAAAAGATCTAACGAATATCTAGATTATTGATATGGTAATATCGTTTTCCGAAGAGCCTATACGAGGCATAAATGTCGAATATGACTTATTGTACTTTGACGGCTATCCCTTTAGGAAAATACTCAACTCTTGTAAACACCTTAAATGCATAAGTAATTAAATGCTAGATTTCATTCGTTTTCAGACTTCCTCTGCCTGCTGTAAATAATATTTAAATTAAATTTCCACAATAATCTTGCAATAATTCAATTGAAATGTATCCCGTTGCAATATGTGACCAATAATTTTCAATCTGCCTGCTGTGGAATGTCAATTTGCACTATACTGTATATACTCCTATATAGTATATTCATGTTCATATATGTATATATATATACTCGTACTTATATATATAGAAATTAATTGTCACAGATAAATAATTTTATTTGTCATTTTCAACTGTGTGTAATTTCATAATCGCAACAAATAAACTCAAATGTTGACCAATTTGTAGCAATTTCATGGAACACAAAACCATTTGACATTGTCTGCCATTGTCATTTGTAAGAGTTGATATAAATAATTGCCACTTTTGCATCAAAAACAATATCTACTTAAGTGCACACACACACATGCTTAACGAATACATATGCCGCCTCAGCACACAAGCTGGCAGTGCAGACAAATCTCAGCCGCTGTCTCAATCTCAATCTCGGTCGTCTCGTGCTCCGTCTCCTGCGCAACTAGGCAAATACTTGCATACGCTGCTTGGATCCGTATATTAGCATCTCGGCATGACATGATAAATGTTATGACGTGCCGGCACACAGCACTTCATACTCACACACACATTTCCAAACAGATCTGCGTACATGTATGTGAGGAAATATTCCGACTTGCGCAAATATTTGCGTGTGAGTAACGTGAATTTGTCTTGCGTGGCAAGAAAGTAGTAACTGAGAGATGCCTTGTAATTTGCTTACATTCCGTTATCCTTTAAAATTTTCGCAAAGACAATTTCTCGCATTCAAATCTGGCGGCTCATTTGGGTATAAAATGCATATGAGCTTGTAAGTCGATTTGTAGCTTTTAAGTATGGGTCTTTGTGTGTGTATGTGCGTTGTGTGGTAATCTACTTAACTGTATAAGATTTCATGTGGCATATAAGGATTCAAACGCTGCCTGGCATAATAATTTATTATATAGTATATATTGGTGTATATATATGACCTAAAACATACATATATCAAATATTTAATGTTTTGAAGAAATTTAATGAAATATGTTCGCTATGCTTGTAGTTATGCTAAATTAAGTTCGTTTGATATGCTACATCTGCATTTTATCAGCAGTTAATATGCTAGTAAACTAATTTGAATTCCAAATGAAATAATCATATATTTTGAAAATTTATTGTTACTTTGCTATGACGTGCTTAGCATATTTTAGCCACAATTTACGATTTAAATCGAATAAAAAAATCACAGTAAATAAATGGATATTAAAGATCGACACAAAATACGACTTGCTTCTGAACCATTTTAGTTCAACTATTAGTTTACATATATATCCACCAAAATATGTGCCTATCAGCAGAAATAATTTACTTCACAAAATAGGCGAACAACTGCATCATTTTATTGAAAATCAAAATAAGAATACTCGATGGTCTATCGCATGTAAAGAAAATCTCATATTTTTCTTCAGAATAATATTTTAGGTAGTCCGATTTCTATTCGCCCTTGGATAACTAGAACTATTTATTAGCCTTTTGTGATGCCCAGAACTCCTAAGTTTGGATCAAAAAGACCTTCGCAAATCGGAGCGAGTAGCGTTCTATCAATGACACGGTATTAGCTGTGCTAAGAGCTAGCAGTTCAATGAACACTTTACGTTCGAACAATAATATTTTCTTCATCTTCTTTACCGGAGACAGCCAGGTAGCTGGATGAAGTTTCTTTGCTCTTCGGGCCCCGGCGAAGTCGATCAGCCTTAATCCATTTGGGTCATCGTTAAGGCTGAACTTACCGACCGTTGTTCAAATATGCCTTCTTTGGCCACTCTGGCATAAAAGTTGCCAAGCACGATTTCTATATCGCTGAAGATCTTTGATCACATTGTATTTCTTCTAAGTCGGGATGTAGACGCAAATCAATGATATGTTGAAGAACTGGACGTTCATCTATCGGCGTGAATGACAGTACTTGCCGACAGAGTCTCTCTCCCGTTACGAATTATACACCGAATTTGTGCTCCTTTATATGGCCACTGTAGTAAATGACACCAGGACCTTTTTGTCTCAGTCCTAGTCCCGTCTATCTCACTTCTTAGCTGGCAGTGATGTCAGCCATTACTTTTACGACAACACTAACCAGCAGGGTAGCGGCACCTTCCGAATTCAGGGACCAGACATTCAAGGTTCTTGTTCTCGAGCTGTTTTTTCTTTTCATTGGGGGTGCTTCTTAATTGGCGGGTCCCAAACCAGCGCACAACCCTGGGGAAGGATGGTTCGCTTTCTCATTTTAGCTTGATTTTTTTTTTGGCTATCCATAGGACACTTGGTCAAAGACCGAAAGGCGTGAGCTGCTTAAACCATATGTAAAAGAATCGTTTCTAGCCACTTCCAAGTGAATGTCACTCACTGAACTTTCCTCACTTCCGTGCACTTCTACACATATGTATCTATGTCCATCCTCCACATTAAAATTTTAGTGGTTTATAATTTTTATAGACATTACTATCATGAAACAAGGTTCGTTTGGCCTAAAGTTAAGTTTGATCTGGGTTAAAAGAACATACTTGTATAATTGTAAACAAGTCGTTTCCGATGCTGTAGTCTCCTATAGATGAATTAAAATATCGAACACCACTGAATTATCTTGAGACCATTAAAACTCTACATCCAACTATTTGGTTTAGTCTCAGTTTGCTTTAACGGCTGATGGTAGATGATCCAATAACTTTAAAGGGCTAAAGGAAAGTGTTTATGTTATACTAACACATCTTCTCTACACAACTTCGATAATTGACATTCTGTATCATGCTCATAACAGGTTGACCCATAAGATGGTGACCGACAAGACAATACCTTTAAAAAATGAAATCATACCAAGATGAATATTGCAAAAAATAAGGACCGCACTAGAATTGCTGCGATTAGTTCGAAAATACTGACAATTAACTAGCTCAACCATCCAGCTGTAAACTGCAAAAGTCTCGCGAAAGTCCAACCTTTCTCAGACAGTTGATATTTGTGTATTTTGGAACCAATATAATTACCACAAAACGATCTAAGCTTTAAAATCAACAGCAGAATGATTCTGAAGCTTATTAACTAATCCCGCCTGAGCTGAAGGCCGCTTAATGCTGCTTTGCTATTCAAATGAATAACCATCTCTTCGAGGAAGACAGCATATTGGGAAAGTGAGTATCCTATTACTTTGTTTAGAATACTAACAATAACGCATTTGCATTATAAGAGAGGACGACTCTAGGCTTTCTAAAAAATCATCGATGCAAATCTCTAAGTCAAAAGATGAAAAAATCTACCCAAAAAACTTTTTAAGGCCTACATTTTGGCTGAGCATGCTTTTTATAAAACTGCTTGAAAGAACTTAGCTCTTTGCAAATAAAACAAAGCTATTTTATATAAGTAGTAACCTACCATATCTTGAAATTTTTACTTCTGAAACAATTATATGTATAATAGACTGAAAATGCTGATTTTCTGGCCTACATTTAGGCTGAGCACACTTTATAGAACAACTGATTGAAAGGACCTAGATACTTCTAAATAAACAAATTAGATATTATATACATTAATCGACAATTTTTTAGATATAAAGACTGACCATACTCGAAAATCTATTACAATTCAGTAACTTTACTTATCTACCTATTGATATGTTCTTAGATGAGTTCAGAAACCTAGTAGGAACCACCTTTCATATGTATTGCCTTAACTGCCTGTCCTTACTCGCCGCCACAAACTCTGGCTCATGTGAGAATTCGAATAAAATATAGTCACCAACCGCAAATTAACTTTCAACATAAGACCCTGAGAAACATCATCACAAAAGTCTACGCTAAATTATAAGTAAATCTGCTCAGACACATCTAACTAATTGCTCTTACAAATACGAAAAATGTACAAAAAGATTGCGAACGAGCAAAAGTATTTACTAAGTGCCTGTTTGAGAGCGCTTAGCCGGCACTTTGGCGAATATTACCACTTAAAGCGCTACAGCACAGCAACAAAAAGCGCCTCTATGCATATGGGTGAATGAGCAGACTTGTGAGCAGATTTGTGAGCAGACCAGAGCAACACAGCGCAAACAAACGCAATGAAGACATTCACACACACATTCGTGCTTAAGTACTTAAGTGCCATCATAACATCAGTCAAAGAAAAGCTGCGCCACAACAGCCAAACGACCACTAAGCCACATTACACATATTGCATACAATCGTAAACACATATTTACTTTATTTATGTATGTATGTATGCATGTAAGGAAAGGCGGAAAAATTGCAAATGTTGTTTTCTAGCTGTTGCTTTGTCGGGTTAGACATACTTAGGCTATGTATTTTTGCTACAGTTATATAATCATTCTTATATACTATATGCACTTACACACATACGAGTATGCATATATGTATCCGAATATGTGCTATAAAAGCATATATGAGAAAAGTCGCAAAGTGTCTGCAAGTCAAACTTCTAAATTAAGCTCAATGGAAGTGTTGGTAAACTCAGGTCATTATGAAGGTCTAAATCCGACGACAATTATGGGCTTATTTCTTGCAAACAAGTGGATTATGTATAATATAATATTTTCTGTTTTTATTTGCTCATGAAAGAAAACATAAGATTAAGGAGCAACAAATTGTTATGATTGCAACAAAAACAAAAGTTTAACTTTGTATACATATACTCGTTTTTAGTATTTATAGTTACTTATATAAGGAATAGATGTATAATTTAAAACTCTTAGGGTTTCTCTTTTCTCAAAGTTCACCACATCTCTTGAAATTTCTTTCTTATTGAGTAATTTGTATCTCACGTAGTTCTAGAATAATTTTTAAAAGCTGAATAAAAGCTCTTTCGGCCTGGTATCCCTAAAGCAAAGTGCATTTTTTCCGCATCAGCAGAGCTGTCGTCACAGCAACGCTATATATACGTATGCCGCTTGCAGGTCACTAAAAAACCACCGAACCGTCGCACAGTGGCACCGCTCCATACATTTCTTGGAAAAAAATAGAAGGAGTGGTCGTACAACAATGAAACTTTGCAGAAACACTTCTCTGGACTAAATTAAGAAATTTTGAAAAAATCTTGGAAAACCGCCCACTGCCACACCCACCTCCCATATAATTGCAATTGCCAAATTTTTTATTTTTGGACCTAGGGACTTGAAATTCGGGACACTTCTTAATTGAGTTCTCCTGATGAAAAAAAAAAACGCAAAGTGACGTTATTTATACCTTTACCTTGATAAAAATCCAATATAATATGCAATGTTTTAATTGAATATGTAACAGGCGAAAAATTGTGTTAGTTTTTATTTGTAATATTATGCAAGCACCATATCTTTAACAATGGGATCTAGTTCTAAGGAAATTTTGTTCGAATGACGCCTTAAGCTACTTATGTAAGGATCCGAAGTTATAAGAAGTCTGTTGAAGACATCAGTATTTGTGGAAATTCGATCACACTTTCTCGAAAACATCAATCGATACTTCCTGTAGTCTTTGGCTTTCTCGGCTTCCTCAGAAAGCATTCCTATTGGTAATACGGCAGCATCCATTATATCCTTACCATGCATTAGTACTTTGTGCACAGTAACAGGCAGATAAAACCACCTATACTTTTGTACGAACAGTTTCGCAGTGTCCGACGTATATAATTTAAATTTGTCACTATCAATTTTTTCGCCACATGTAATTAATTGAAGAATTATCCTGAATCGATAGATAAGGTCTTCATTGACGCCAGTAATATCCGCAACCATTTGTGGGTTAAAAAAAAAAAGCCTTGTTGTGTTCCCGTCGTTAGAAGTTCCTGTACCTTGTTGAACAAAATCAACTCGCAACCGCATTTTATCTTTAAAGGCCGCTTGTATTCTTTATTTATTTTGTATTTTAATTTCTTTGTTTTGGAAGGTTGCAGCCCATTTCTGAAATGGTAACATAAACTTGATTCTAGCATGTAAGGATGAAATTCCCAATTCACATGCCTCAGGTTTAATTGTTTTCATGGAAACTAACTCTAAGTTGTTCATTTCAGTAGGTTTCGCTCCACAAATGTAGCATACTGCTGCTGCAGTAGTATGTGTCACTATCTGAGCGGTTTTACCATCCAGCAATGTAAAAAGGAGCTTGTGTAATACATTAATTTCCTTGCCCTTTACATGAGAGCCTGAAAGTATACTACATTTTTTGTCTTATTGACCATTTGTATGAAATATTGGAAGTGACTTTTGAAATTAAAATCGATGTTACTAAAAGGGACGGTAATTGGCGGTTGTTTTTTTTCTTTTAATTGAAAGTACAGACTCGGAACTTTCATTTTTTTATAGTAAGAGGGCTAAGCAAGGCAAAGCACATAAAGTTTTTTTCCATCAAAAAATGAAAAGTTGATATTTTTTAGTATAATTTTTGAAAAATTATAAAAATTAGCTTACATTTCCAATTTCGATAAATTTTTGTTTTTATAAACAATTAGGTGCTATATTTTCACTAAAAAATAAAAGAAAAGCCATAGCTGTAAACTTACACACAAAAAAAATTCTTTATTTGGACAATAATTTTAATCTGATTTTATTGAATAACTTTCCGTCGACTTCTGTTAGATTTTTTAACTATAAAATTTCACTTTTTATAAAAAACATTGTTGAATTTTTCTTATCCAAATATTTCTTTACAAAACAAAATCATTAAAGTTTTGAAATTGGAAAGTGGAAAAATCCTATTTTTTCCGCCGAAATGCTACTGTGTGTCGCTCACCCAGGAACCTCCTTTGGATTACGTCAGAGTGACGTTTCATTTTTCTCTTTGAGTGATTTACATCTGCGCACTTGCGTCTAGATCCCGCTTTCTGCGGTGTCACAAAATTGCAGTGTATTTTAGTTTTTTCGCTCTCCAGCACGACACCAATTATATTGTCTATGTTTATTAGTCCAACCAGGTCTTTTACGGCGATACGTCCATTGTTGCTTCTGTCGTATCGTTGTATAGACATGATGCCTCTTCGACTTTTCCCATTTTATGAAGATATTTTCTGAAATATAAGTACAAAACTCTTATAAATCTGGCTGTCATTCTGCCGCGACTCTCATTCTCCCATCTTCGTTGCATTGTGAATATAGTGTTTTTCTTTATTCAGTCAATTGTAATCTGCTTTCTCTAGTTCCAACAGCTTTTTTATTTCGTGCGCTTCAATGGTGTTAATATCCTTTATGACAAATATTGCATCTCCTGATACAGTTCACGCGGCTGCTGGAGCTCTCAGGGCTGCGAAGTGATCCACGCCTTACGGCGGTGTTCTTTGTTTAGCACATCTCCCCAAACCTCTGCTCTGTATAGAAAGATGGTGGTGGTTCTTGATCTTAAGAGCTTTATCTTTATTGTGTGAACCCTCCTATGTTGGCCATTATTCTGCCAAGATAGAAGGTGATTTTCGCTTCTTTTACTGAGGCGTGCTGGATGTGCACCCAGAAGGTTAATCTGGGGCCAAGTCTTATGGCTAGGTAATTCATTGCCTTTTGGCTATTGTGCGTCTTGAGTATACTTGCTTGCACTTTTATATGTAATGCCGCCATTTTATAGTTAGATTTTACTCTCCAACTAATGTCATATCTCTCTATGTATAATAACACTAAAGACTTTATATCCATCATGAGGAAGAACACGTTAAATATTTTTGGAGAGCCTGAGCTAGTAAGAAGATATGAACATATTAGAGTTCATCTCAATAGCCATAGAGAGTCGGTGATAGCTTGAACCCTACGAAGCTCGAACGATCATTAACTAACAGGTAGCACATAAAAACTCGAACTCATTCACACATCCAATGAGGATCCTCGAATATAATTAGTTTTTCTTGGAGAATCATTAACTATCAGATAGTGCACGGTAAAAGATTCAAACTTATTCACATGTTCATTAGAACATCCTCAGAGATAATTAGTCTTCCTTGGGGAACCGATTTACGATTTATCTAACGTTAACAATTTGTAGACCTTTTTTCGAAAATAGTAAAATAATTAGCCACTTGTAGTGAAACGACAAAGTATATGGAGTAATCTAAGAACAAATTAGATTATAAAACTTTGGGAAGGCAGTCTTTCTTGTTCAACGTCCGAATCGAAAAAATGTTCTCCGTAAATCTGCGTAGCGATATGTACCGAAAAATATTGAATTACGAACTGTACATGTTCTACAAGTTCTTCGACATGGATATAGTGAAGCGCAAAAAAATCCAATGAATGCGAAGCTTAAATCAAGTCCTCTTGATGGAGGATAATGCTACAGCGAAAAGCTTCTTCGAAGAACTATGGGCCCCCAACCATCATACGAACCTCTCTACATTTATGTAAAATATACAACTAGCGTAACGGCCGACCGACCTATGGTTGTGGTACCAAAGAAGAAAAAGGATGACGAGTACACAAGATCTTTCCCTTTACTGGGAACTAAGATTTTTATATATAATTTATTTCAACGTCAAAAAAAATTTTTAGATGGGGATCCCTGACTGCAGCTAGTGGCAAAGTGTGAATGAATTTATTAAAGGATCAAACTTTAAGTGATTAGTTAGTTTTGAAGTCATTAGTTTCAGATTCAAGGATTTGCGAGAAAGATTCAAGCTAACCAACTCTGCCTCTAATTAGTTTATGTTCGTTCCGTTCCTTATATTTAAGATGTGAATTAAAAGATTTTTCCACAGACGGTATGTTACGTGCAGTAAACGGAGCGTTTCCTGTTATTGGAAGAAGACGGTAACTGCCAACCAAAGAACCGGAATTCCTTTGTTCTGTTGTTTTCAAATCTCTCTTAAAATACTAAGACTTCGGAAAGCACTGTTAACTGGATTCTAAATATCATGATTTGCTAAAGGCACACAAGCCTTCCAATGAGAGTTAATCGCTAGTTCATGACAAAAATTAAGAATCAGTAGTGACTCACTTAATTGCTTCACAAAAACAATAAAGAATATAGATCCCTTGCTTACAACTGATACAATGTTTTCATACAGTATGCAATCCAACAAGTATTAAACAGCCTCGTACTAATGAAAATGCTACAGGCGAGGACGTACAGAAGCCCTGTTGCTGACAGCGCTTGGGTTGACAAACATTCATATATTTTAGAACAAATACGCACCCTTGCATGCAATGAAAAATGGTTTCTGGGGTTTCTGTTCTTATTTCTAGTCTAATAACCTACGCAGCGCTTCAATCGCATGCCACTGTGTTGACTTTAATGTCTTCCAATGCACCCATTCCCTTGTAATATTTATTTTCCTTTCTTGCATACCTTTTTCAAGCACTTCCACATGGACGAAGGACTCAGTCAAATGTGATTTACTTACGCGTTGACACAATTGGTTTAAAGGGAAAAAAGTTGAAATTTAAAAAGAGGTTAAGTGCCCTCGAGCACACGCACGAACAACCATTTGCCTCTACAAATACATATTTGTACTTATGTACATATATGACTTGCTTAGTTGAGTGAGTGTGTGTAAATGTACTTTTGTCTTTAATAACTCCTTAATAAGGATTGTTATACAAAATATTCAAGTGCTTTTTTCCCTCAGCCATAAGTGTATGAGTAAATAACCCGCAGGTAATTAATTACCTACTCTCACTCTGCCATTATTTAAGCGTCGATTTTGAGTGAGTGCTCATAATTGTAAACACATCACAATTAATTATTACTTTATTGCTTTCAAGTGGTGTCAATACCGCACAATTATCCAAGTGGCTTCAAAAAATTTGTTGTTTGAGAAAAATTGTCTTTGTAGTGGCAATGGGTTATAATACCTTGTGTAATTGATGAGAAGGTTTGGGAGAAGGGTGTATGCTCATAGTTCATTGAAATGCGACCTAATTGTCTCCAAAATTTTACAAAGTTTGCATAATAATTGAATATTTTAAGTCGAAGATTAAGGCGTATGTGTCATCGTTGAGTATATTCACAAATTTGATTAGGTTTGCTGTCGAGACAATGTCATGTACAAGCCAGCTTTATAATAACATGATCACAGAACCTAAAAAATCGATATTTTAAAATTCGCTTCCCAACTCTTTATTCGTGCTTTGTGCAGCTTCAGTATGCGATTAAACATGTTATTACTCAGAAATAATCTTTATGGATGAAATATTATTGCAGCCTCATCAAATACAAGTTTTGTCCGGACAGTAATAGGACTGAGCCAATTTAAAAAAAAATGATTCAACCGATCGTAACAATTCTTTAAATGCTTTTAAAATAGGCTCTTTCTGCGTCGATGCAGCGCTGCTAGTGCGGTTTCCAAGCATTGAAGGCATCACGGAAGGTATTCCCCGGAATAGCCTTGATAGCCAAGCTCTCAAAATGTTTGCCTTTCATCAGCATTTTTAGAACTAGGACACAAAAAAAGTCCGGGCGGCCGGGGCTGTAGGGCGGCTGCGGAAGCGGTGGAATGCCGGCCTTGGTCTGGTAGCCGTTCACTAGAAAAGCGGTGTTCGCCGGGTGCAACTGCATCGGCTGCGATGTCTTGTCGGACCCTATTAATCCTTCATTTGAATCTCTTGAAAACTTCCCCGTAAAACTTGGCGTTAACAGTTTATCCATGAGGAACAAATACATGGTGGACGATACCTTTTATGTCATATTGTCAGTGTTAGTCGAAATCGCAGATCTTCCAGCACGGTCTTCATCAGCGACCTCTTTTCGACCCTCCAAAAAGGCCTGGTGCCACCGAAACAGACCACTTCTGGCTAAAGCAACATAAGGGTAACAACGTCCGGTGTGTTTGACGTGAGTACCTGCTGACCTTACCCAACGGCGCTCAAAAGCAAAGTGGATCAAATCAATGCGTTGATTAGCGCACTGAAAATGCCAGGAATTTTCAGTACCAATTGACAGAGTGGAATGGACACACTAACCACCTTGGTCGGATTCGAGGCCTATCTAAAACATTTGCCGTGCTTTGGGTCCGGAACCCGGTTACAATGCAACTCCACATTCAACTGACAAAGTCAGTTCTTCCCGTATTCAGGTTTTAACCACAACCACCACGATCAACATAAGGGTAAGCCTGCTTGATCATATCAAAAGTCTCTCATGCAGATTTACCGAGTTTCACACAGTATTTAATCGCGTACCTCTACTCTAACGAACGCTGAATTTTCGGTTTGCACACGTCTGCAACCCAAATCTTCTTGCCCTGTATTAGTTTTGATAAAGATATTTGTAGGTATGATGATCGTATAAAAATATCTTTCCGTTGATTTGTTATTTTCGAAATTCTTGCAGACAATTCGTACACGTGTTCCGCAGAAGTCCAAGCGCGTGTTATGCCATGACAGTAAAACGCAAAAAAAAAAAAATAAAAGTATTTTTGTTTCAAACTTCGCCGTTTGATTGACGCTTTAATGCATTTAATTGAATTTCAGTTACAACAACAAAACGGCTGAAATTCGCTACTTAACGTTTTCACAAAATATGATTCGAAAGTTATACCAGGGCTAATGAGCTCAGCAGTGATTGAAAATAAATTTAAAAAAACACACAAAAGCGATAAGTAAATATAAAAATTTCAAGTATATGTATTCTTGTACTCGGATATATATCCGCACACGTTTTCCGCATCTACAAATTGGATATCTTCACCAGCAAACTTGAAGACGCCAAGGCAAGCAAAAATCACTTACCACTCCCGCTGTTGCTGCAGATTAGCCGGCGGCCAACGCAAAAGTCTCTACGCGCCATTAATGCTGCCAAGGCATTGCCAAGTTTGTAGCGCGCGTTTTCGATACTCGCCAACAACTGTCAAACAAATTTTTCGCCAGCAAGCGAATAATACGATTTAATGCTGAGGCGGTAAAACTTTTACTGGCATACTGCGAGCTTCCTTTTTTATTAATTTCACCGCTCATTGTCTCTTGGGATTTGGCGTAGGTATTTTAACCGCTGTGTGCGCTTGATTGTGGTTTTTCGAAGGGGGCGGCGATAAGTAAAAAAGGCATGACTACCCAAAAATCGAAGAGGCTCAATGCGGCTAAGTCAGCTTAAAAATATGAAAATTATTTTTGATCAATTTATTAAGCACACAAATTAGTAAAGTATTATGTATACTTAGTTGCTGGTTCTTCAACACAAATTTATTGAACTTATTTTTTTCTTTGCTATTTGACCTGTGGTTGACCCTATTTGTGTGAGCTTAACTTTTTGTAAAGTGGTACAGCTGAAATTGTGAAGCAAAGACCATTTACATATATTAATATGATATGCCAGGAGTAATACTTATGTATACAAAGGAAGAGACCCTTATAGCCGAGTTAATGGTCATAACAACCTCGGAAAGGGGCCTATTAGAAAATGTATTTCATATATCGGGCACAACACAGCTTTAATCCAATGACGCGTAAATTTACCTTCAATGAATTTCGCAAAAAAATTCAGGTCTTTCAATGGTACGACTCTGGTATTGACACGTTTCATACCCAAAACATGCACCAACAATGTATAGAGTCGATCCTTAAGAGATATTGAGATCTTCTGCTATTTTGCTGAAGCCAACGCGACGATTATTGAGGATTGTCTCTTTAATTTTTTCAATGTTATCACCATTAATAGACGTGGGTTTGTGATCAAAGCACACCGGCAATATTTGCAACGATTCTGTAGCCGTGAATCCAGCGGAAGCACAAAATTTTCAAGTAAAGTCATTGTTCAGTTTTTTCCAATGGAAAAAATCGCCAGACAAACTTTTCAGGAACAATATTTTTACACTTAAAAAGGACAAGAGACCCTACTTAGACCGGAAAAAATATAATAACTAGAAATAAATTCCATATATGTTTGGTTATTCTGAAGCAAGGGAAGGCAAAGTAGTTGCTTTGCTTGTGTATATGATCCTCTTGCCTTTTCCTTTAGTTAACTGTCAAAATCAGAAACGTAGTTTAATTTTATAACTCACAAATTCTTGATATTGTTAAAAGTGACTGAAGAAGTAAAGAAAAGTGTTAGGTTTATATAGGAAGGGAACTCTATCGTAAGTATTACTGGTGAAAGTTTGTTTACTAGTTTCATACAAGTTGGATAAACTAACCTTTTTTCCGCAAACTAATTCTAATCAAGCTTGTTAAAACCATTAATAATAAATAATATATACAAGGTATGCATGGTACCGACTTTTTAGCGATGGAGTATATGTATTAGGAGAAGCTAATAAACTATTATTTACTTCTTATTATTTTTCTTCGTGTGAACCTTAGTTGATTGATTCTCTCAGTGTATGGTATGTGTCTTTGCTAAATTTAAATAAAATGCGCCTAGTTGTAGGCAACAATTTACTTTTTTTTACTTTACCAGAACTTTGCATTGGAATCTGTGTAACGCGAGTAACTAGCACTGGAGAGGGAAAATGACATTTGAGCCGCAGAAAATATTGGAATAAAATGAAATATAGCAAGTATTTTAAGTTAGCAAGCTACTTAAGTTTGATTGATCTACATATATAATATTCGATTATTATACTCTATACTACATCACCACTAAGTATCAAATTATAGCTGGCAACTAAACCATTATAAGGCAATTATCCCATTTCTCGTCGAAGTTGCAAAGTTTCAGAAAAACAAAGCGTAACTTTTTCAATGAATGACCTGCGTTTATTGGCGAAGATAATACAGCTAATCATGTGAGCAAACAACGGAAGTGGCCGAACTTCCGTGAAAACTTCGAAAGTTGAAAACAATGAATTTTATCTTGCTATACATAATACATATGTATGTATGTGTGTATGTGGTAAGGTATTTAAATAGCAACTGAGTAACAGTGTTTTGAAATTCTTGCAAGAACCAATTGGTGTTAGAAAAGCTGAATATTTCTCTGTGCTTTATCTCCTTTAGTTACGTTAATTTCCTACACCAATGTTTGCGTGAAGTTTAATAGACCTTGCCTCACCTCCTGCTTGCTGCTTTTGCCTGCTTATTTTAATTTTATTAAATTTTATAAACTCCAAAACTTTTAACCGCAACAAATAGCCCAAGTGGCTGAGAATGACGCACAATTTTAAATCTACACAATGCGCAGACACATACACACTTACTATACATGTATAGTGTATGTGTGCAGATTGCCTAACACTCGAGCTGGTGGCAGTAACTTTGTATAAAATTTTCAAGTAAACCACTTACTAAAGCTTTTAACCCATCGCCTTGCACCAGTGGGTAATTTAATTTGATGCTGCCTGCCACAGGTTTACGTTCTTCTAACTCACATACACACACACACACAAGCCCAGCAGCTGGTCTGGTCAAGCTCGTTGACTGTTTGACAATGTTGGTGAATTACTTTAGAACTGCATAAGTACTTGTTGTTGTAGATATATATAATGCATACATACTCACTGTAGTACTTATGTACTTGTATATTTTATTGTAGTTGTTGTTGCTTTTGTTGCTTAAGTACTGCAGCAGCAACTACTGTTGCAGTTTGGCTCTCTGCTGCTCTGTCTCTGTCTCCTTTGTTCTGAGCTCAAGTGAAGGCATAGTTTTGCTTTAGCCAATTAGTGTGTGAATAAGCAATTTCAATAAATAATTAACTCTGAATAGTTGCATAGTGTTTTGTTAGTTTTTAAATTAATTTGTTAAAAGTTTTATGAAATATTTTGTGAAAAGTTGTGACTATTTGTAGGTAATGTTGCATATTTTAGAAGTTTCCTTTTAATTAAATGTAATTGAATTAAAACGAGCTTACACTTGTCGTAATATATATGCATATTAGGGTGTGTGATATTTCCCATGTGGATTTGTTTTGCAAGCACTCACTAAATTTGCAGTTTTTGCCCTATAAAATTATACTCATTTCTTTTCCAACGGATTTTTTTCGCCTTTTTCTATTATTATTTTATCCCTAAAGCAAATAAATCTACAAATTTGAAAAATACATATTCTAATACAAAACATAGAATTTTACGGAAAAGTCCAGCATTCGTTTAAAAGTTACACACAATAAACGCTATGCATCATACAAATGATTTATACCTATAAATTCTATGTTGCTCATACGACATGGTGTACCCTATGAGTACTCAACACAAGGTGTACGAGTTTAACTTCAAAAACTGAAACTTCGGTGTACGTCAAGCAAAAACAACAACTAGGGACATAATTGCACCCTAATGTAAATATACTATGTATCCAGGAATAATGTAAATTGGATTTTCCATGTTGTATTTGAGCCCAAGATATAGGTAAATTAAAAAAAGAATTATCACTTAAGGCAATCCTTACTGATTCATACTTCGAGATTACCAGGTGACACGTTTTTATATCAAATATTTACAATTTTATTTTACGAAACTTAGACAGAAGTTTGGTGGGGGTGTTTTCTGTAAGGTTACTTCGAAGAACAGGGAGCAGCGATGAGCTGGTTTGACTGGCAAGGATTGGCCTACCTCACCAGTGATGGGTTCAAGCTACTACATTATTAGACTTCTCTGGGCACCTGGTCATAGCTAAGGCTACAAATACGATGAGCTTACAAGGATATGATTTGGAACAAGCTGAATCAACGTTGTCCGCTTGCGTTCTGGTGCTGCACCTATTGACTTCGCGCGAGTTTAGCAAGTGTTGACCAACGAAAACTTTCTGCCAAACTGTGAGATCCTTTTAGCATAGAATGAAATAAAGCAGATCCACTCAATTACTTGCTTGTAGAAGGGTTCATTTTACCGCAATCGGAGGAGGATTTACCAGATATTATTCAATAGGCGTACATGCAGAAATATTTAAAACCTTGCCAGACGCAAAATGCTAAAATTATATTGAGGAACTCATGGTAGAAACATTCTGGTTTTTTCCCTCTATTGCCTTGCTTCAGCAAGATTGCAGAATCAGCTTTTTATGCGGCGAAGTGTCGAAAAAGAGCGTTCAAAGCTCGCATTCGCGTCAGAGAAAGTGTGCAGAATGTGTGAAGAAAACTATGAATTATGTGGTATAGGTCTACATCGTCCAATGCTGTAGTTCTACTTCTGCCCCCAAAGGCACTACCAGGGATCAAGTTCATGTTTGAGCATGACGTTGTCATTATCCAAAAAGCATATCACTCTATCTATCAAGCAGTCAATAAGATTTTTTATTTCTTTGGTTTTCAAAGCACGTACTTTTCATAATTTTTCTGGAAGCAGCAAACTCAGTGGAAATCCATCCAATACTTCTCTAGAAAAGCATGATTTCAAATTTTCGCCAATTGTATCGAACAGAGGAAAGTACAATGAGACCCTGTAGTATTATTCGCAAGTTCTCACGCAGAAGTTTTCGCGTTTACCGGGCGTTGATTCTTGTTTTTCTTCGTCAATCTTTTGGCATTTTTTTCGTGTCTGAATAAATGTATCGAAATTGTTCCTCAGCTTTTTGTCTTCGATTTTGGAACATTACAAACAGAGCATCTATCATATTTGATGCTTTTGCCCGATCGATTGATGATTCCTGAAGAATCACGCTGAATGAATGAGTTAGAGATAGAATATCACATTAGCAAAAAATCACATTTATAAATACAAATTAGCACATGGCTGCGATGAGTATTGTTGCTTTTCTTGTTAATTAATATTTTTTTCAAAGTAGTAAAAAATACTGGGTTAATAGTGTGTTAGTTTAACCAAACAGGAAAACTACATATTTCCTGATAAACCCTATTATTGTAAACTATCCAGGTTTTAGACGTTTTGCTTATTAAAAAATGAGCAGAGAAGAATGATGCATTACGAAGACTGCGGCATGTTATAATACGTCAAGCGGTAGAATGAGAAGGCTCAAAAAAGTAAATGTGAAAATGTCACAGAAATGTCGTGGTTGTTGGTGTAACGGTTTTCAACAAAAAGTGATCCAGGTCAAGTTGCTGTCAAAATCATCTAAACAGAAAGCCAGGAAAAGTGCTGTTTCAACGGGGTCGGACTATAAGGAGAGCGGTGTTAGATGAGTTGGTTTCATAGGGCACAAAAAGAGGTGTTTAGAGTCGGGACATATATTAAGGATGTCGAGAATTGGTACTTGAGAATCGGCGCTTAACAGTCAGAAACTTTACAATCATCGTTGGAACATCGGAAAAATCAGTGAAAATTATTTGGAAAGATCATTGAGGCCTAAGAAAAGTGAATACACGATTTGTCTTACTATTTTTTGCTCGTAGTAGTATATCAACGACTCCTCATATCTTCTATCGGTAATTCCTGGCTTTTTATTTCAATAACTTTTTAATATAAGTAGTTGTATAGTAGTAATCAATGGCTTAAAAATCACCTCTTTCGTTTCACCCACTCCTGGTAACCAAAACTAAGGAAACATGTATCTCCTACCAGACATCGTTGTCTAACAAAATAAAGTTAAAACAAAACATGCTTTTGATTTATTTGAGCAAATATGGATCGCACTTCGCCTATACCATTTCGGAAAACAATGCCACAATCGCTGGATAAATACATAGAAATATCCATAAAATTCCAATGCAACAAAATGATTTGCTAGCCATGCAATATCTTGAGACAATAAGCAATCCTGCCGTACAACAACACACAAACAAATAAATGTAACGCCACCAAGTGCCTCACCAAGTATTTACGGTGTTTGTCTGGCTGCGCATAGAGAACACTCGCTAAACACTCCAGAGACATTGGAGGAACTAAGTGCTTATTGGCAAAACACTTACCAACAACGGGGAAAACAAATACGGAAGAGACACCGAAACTGACGACGAGGGAGTAGCGTTGAGGAAGCGCGCAAAAAAAAAGAAAATAAATTTGTAGAAAACAAAAGGCGGAAATCAGCTTTGCTATGAGTAGCTCAAATAAGACTAAGAGCAGCAAGCGCGAGGAAATCGACGTGGAAGTGTCTTCCAAAAGGGACGTTGGTAATCAGCAGAAGCGCTGGTGCAGGAAGAAAGAGATAGAGAAGATTGAGGCGCTGAGACAAAACAATGAGCGAGGCACTTCTAAGTTTTCCACAAGCAAGTATGTTGTTGTTTTTGCATGATTGTTGTTGCTGTTTTGGTATATTTGTTGTTGTTTTATAGTTGTCTGCATTTGTGACTCGCAGTCGGTGCAAACGCGCCATTATGACTCGCTGATGGCTGATTGTGAAGTTGAGTAGCAGACCGTTCATATAGATTATATATATATTTATATTGATATCATACAATAGCGACTACTTACAACAACAACAATGCTGAAAGCAGCACTCGAACGACAAAGCAGGCTACAATGGAGAGAAATAGTGCTTGAAAAATGAGAAAAACAGTTACTTAAGTAGCAACCAGCTTTGATTTTATTTAGAGCAAAAAAATATCTAACGGTACATTTTATAAAAAAAGTGCAATACTTTTTTGCAGCAGTGTATATGCATGCATTTAAGCAACAGTCATCGAAATGAGCGAAACAATCGTTGCCAGTCCCTTTATGGCGCTCAGCAGCGACGCAAAATACCCAATCGATAAGAAACATAACGAATTTGCAAAAAGAAAGCAAAAATCTTGAAATAAATTGAAGAAAGTAGCAATAATCCAAATGACTGTCTTACAAGTGTCATAATCCAGCCGGGCATTAAGGGCTGATAGTTTCGGGCCAAAGGTGGGATGATGACGGATAAAAGCAATTCCAAATCTATTATGACATAAGCAAACAACGAGAATAAGGCGAAAGGAAAAATATATGAAAAAGAACAAAGAAATCAAGTATAATATAGATATATACATAGATATGTATATAACATGCAGACACGCGCCGACTATGCACACGCTAATACTCCAGGGATTTCGAAAAAAGCACGCAGACAGCATGCATAGCAAAATGGCAAGCCAAACAACTAACCAAAAACTACACGCATACACATATACAAACATATATACCAATATGTATATACAAATGTATATGATATCAATGTATGGGCATTAAGTTGACGAAAGTTTTTGGCAGACAAGCGCAGATAACAAGCAGTCAAGAGCGACTAAGTAGATTGGTGAGGGAGCTCAAGCACAATCGGGTGTCTATAAAACTAATGTTAACGCACACAGACACATGCATACAAACATGCAAGAAAATACACACAAATACACTGAAGCATGCAGCTACAAAAGCTCTGCACCTCCCAACCGAGCTCCACTCCTAGCAAAAGTAGTTCTTATGCCAAATATAATGTACTTATATAAATTCAGTGACAGTCAGCAGAAACTCCTGCATACACACACATACACGCACTCATTCACATGTTGTGTAGGGCATACTTGTTTGTGCAACATTTCGCTTCGCCTTGGCTTGTGTGTTGCATGCCCTTTGCGCCATCAAAATCAATTGTCAATCGCAATCATCACAACAATGTCAAATGGCAGGAAACTTCAGCGGCGACAATAGTTTTGTTTGTCTGTCTACGGTGTTTATGGTGAGTGCGTCTAGCTTTGTGTATGCGCAGTTTCTTTCTTTATGGTTTAAGTTTGAATGGTTGCCGAAAGATAGAGTAATGAAGAGAGTGAAGTATGATTGATGGTTGAGCTCATCGTAAAATGCAGGCGGGAGAGATAAAGGAAAAATTAAAGCACTCAGTTCGAAACTCTCTTTTAAGTTTAAAGGAACTGGCAGTATTGTTATGTAACGGTTTGAAGATAGAATTTCAGGTTTCCAAGACAATGATAAACAATGGTAAACTCTTTTCGAATAACAATAATGAGTAATGGGTGCATCCGCTTTGAGGTTATGTTTGTAACTCAGCTTATTTCTATTTCATGGTTGCGAGGTAGCAGTCCTGACTTACTACATAATTGTTTAAATTGATTTAAGTATGTACTAATTAAGTATGTCAATTAAAAACCTGTATTTGGGGCGTTGGCTGTAGTTCATGCTTGAATAACTAAAAGCGTCTGCTCAAAATCTATTACGTACAGAATCAAAGCCCTCGTAATATGTTTTTACACTCTCGCAACAAAGTTGCTAAAGAGAGTATTATAGTTTTGTTCACATAACGGTTGTTTGTAAGTCCTAAAACTAAAAGAGTCAGATATAGGCTTATATATACCAAAGTGATCAGGGTGAAGAGTAAAGCTGAAATCCGGATGTCTGTCTGTCCGTCCGTCCGTCTGTCCGCTCGTTCGTCCGTCCGTGCAAGCTGTAACTTGAGTAAAAGTTGAGATATCATGGTGAAACTTGGTACACGTATTTCTTGACTCCATAAATTCGAAGATGGGCAAAATCGGCCCACTGCCACGCCCACAAAATGGCGGAAACGGAAAACATAAAAAGTGTCATAACTAAGCCATAAATAAAGATATTGAAGTGAAATTTGGCACAAAGGATCGCATTAGGAAGGGGCATATTTAGACGTAATTTTTTTGGAAAAGTGGGCGTGGCCCCGCCCCCCACTAAGTTTTTTGTACATATCTCGGAAACTACTATAGCTATGTCAGCTAAACTCTATAGAGTCGTTTCCTACAGGCATCTCCATATACAGTTAAATGGAAGAAATCGGATAATAACCACGCCCACCTCCCATACAAAGGTTATGTTGAAAATAACTAAAAGTGCGTTAACCGACTAACAAAAAACTTCAGAAACACTAAATTTTACGGAAGAAATGGCAGAAGGAAGCTGCACCCAGGCTTTTTTTAAAAACTGGAAATGGCCGTGGCGTCGCCCACTTATGGACCAAAAACCATCGAATTAATTTTACAGCAAAATAACAAAATATGTAAATGACGGATAATGAAATCTCGATTATCACTTTATCATGCGAGAGTATAAAATGTTCGGTGACACCCGAACTTAGCCCTTCCTTAGAGATACGAAAGCAATTCGAAATCCTATTCATGAATTTTTGCCATCGTTTTCACTAACTTGTGACACGGTCCATATTTTTGGTGAAACTGCACTTTCCTTTTTTCAAATGCGACCATTTTCGGCGATTTCTTCCTTCAAATGCAAATTCAATAACACTAATTAATGGTCGCCGCTGATGGCCCTTACTTTTTCAAGGTGGTCATTAAAAAATATTCCGTGCGCCATAACCTTGCCAGTTGACTGTTCACACTTTGGACCGTGTTCATCGTGTACAGTCCACTCAGATGACCGTCGTTTGAACTTCGGAATGAAATGATGGATCCATTTTTCATCCATTGTCTAACATCGATGCAAAACTGGAGTTTATTATACTTGAATATTTACAAATACTGCTCTGAACCATCAAATTATTGTTGTTTTTGGTCAGAAATGCGCTTGCACAACACTCACTTTGCATAAAGATTTATCATACTCAAATATTCTTGAATGATATGATGTATGTATATATTCAGTTGATATCTTTGGAAGATTTGCTCTCTCAACTTAATTCACTTTACGGTAATCCAAAATTATTTAGTGGAGTTTTTGATGTTTTCGTTGGTAAGAATCTTGTTTGGGCGTCCACTGCGTTCACCGTCTTCGGCACTCATTTCACTAGATCTAAATTTAGCATACCAACCCTTAATGGTTGAACATCTGGTGCAATATCTGGAAACTCATTATCAAGCTAAGCTTTTGCTTGAACTGTAACTTTTCCTTCAAAAGTGATGCTTTATTAACACGCAAAATTAATTTTTATTCAACCTTTCTATAATAACGAAAGTTCTTTCATTGAAGATGATATAATTCATAAACTAATGATCCGACAGCAATTAAATTTATACACGCGCATTTTAAAGGTTACGGCTAACTAATAACTGTATGGATTTAATTGTAGTAGCGTTATCTCTATGTCATGCCGTGGAATTTTCAGTTGTTCTGGTTAAAAGTCTTAAGAATATATACAATAATCTTGAAGATGAAAGTCTTATAGAATCTCTTTATCTATTTGGCCAAAAAAATGGAAAGTAAATTTCAACAAACTGCTCTTGAGGCAAATTTTTCACCTGAAAAATCATTCGCCATAGGCAAGAATAGGTAGTAATCACTTGATGCCAGTGAACTTATAAGGAAGTAGATTCCCAGCCAATCTCACCAAACAAATGTTTCTGGCCGTCATTTCCGTTTTGACCAAAGTTTGCGTTGGCTAACCCGAATTCGACAACGACCATTTTCGCTAGACTTGTCGCTAATGACTTACATTTTCTATTAACAGCAGTAACCATACGCTTCAGAAATGGATAAATTTTGTGGATTTAGCGGTATTTTTTAGATTGATTTTGGTTCATAAGGTTTTTTAAATAGTACCAAACGCATTTTTGTGAAGCCGAATATAGATTACGAAAGCATTCTTATTTGGAGAATAATGTCCTTAGACCTTAGAATATTATGTTATTTATTTGACAACTTTTCTTCCTTATAATTTTGAAAGCTGAATGAGTAAAATACGATGAGAATTTTAAATAAAAACAATATTTCATTCAGAGAACAGCGTCAAAGCATTATGATAGAGGTATAAATTACCCATTTTCAATTAATTTACAAGGGGAATTTTAATTTTTACTTTATCAGGAAATCAGTGCAATGTGATGTACATATTTGTATCCTAAACGATGTGAATTTTGACTGTTTTGTGCATATCGAAATGATTTGTATGCGCATTGGAAAGTGATTCCAGTTAAAAATGTCTTTTCGTGATCTGTACAATTTGTAAATTTCATCGAAGTTTTAGTTTATTTTTTTCTTTGTCTTACTATTGTCTGATATACTAATAATTCACATGAAAAAGAGAGCATTTTTTCTAGTTTTTCTTCAGAAGCCTTTACCTTTAGACCTACATCAACACTTCCATGTAGAAGTATTTTTCTCTGATTGTGATTGAAATTTTGGTGAAAATTTTTTTTCCTACCTCACTAAAGGATTTTCTGTCGAAAATTTGTGGCAAAATTTTTGGAAAAATATTCAATGAGAAAATTACACGCTTAGGTATTTCCATTTCCAATTTACTCTGCAAAAATAAAGTTTGTTAAAAAATCTTGACTGTAACGAAACTCGAAAAACGTATCACAAGTTCCTACAAATGTGAGTTTTATTGTTTACATGAGAGTATGGGTGGCGAAGTATTGAAGTCGGTAAATATCTGCGAAGAAAAGAATTTCTGGCAGAGACGAAAATAATTGAATGATATTGAGCTAGCAAATGAACCTTCAGGAATCGTTACGACTATTTGTCTGCATACAAAAACAAATATACTCGCATTTATGTACTCAGATTGCTTAGAGCAAAAATTCATTTAATACTCGTATAAAGAGGACTCTTTAACCACTTGCTGTGCATTTAAACCCACTTACCGAATATTAATTAGTTTCACCCACAAATTCAATTAATTAAAAATTCGTCATATAACCAAATGAAGACACTTAGTGTATGCATCTAGACCAAAATCGCTACTTAATTCCATTATACCTAAGCCAAAAACTTTACAGACAAATTGCGAGAGATATTTGCATGCCACATGCCACAAGAAATTGGTATTGAAATGAAATAGATGACGTGCAGCTGCTAAAATTTAGTATTTTAGTTGCTTGCCACAAATGTAACCGCCTGCGTGCAACAATTATTGACACACGCAAGCACACACCACGCCCACAGCGCTGGCCGACAAATCAACTGCGATGGCAGTGAAGCAGAGATTTCCTTAGAAATGTGTGCACTAAATAATGCACGAGCTTTATTGAGTTTATTTCGAGGAATTCTACACTCGTCTTAGCTATTCGTGTGAGCTTACACATACATACATATGTACATATGTGTGAGAGTTTGTATCTGTGGTATTAGTGCGTGAATGCACAGCTGCAACAAAGTGCCGCTTTGGAATTGTCCTGCAAGGTGAATGGGAAGCTCCTTTGCATAAGTATGCATGTCTCAGAGCAACAAGTCTCACAATTTTTTATTTCATGTTTGTCTAAAAAAGGAAGTGAAGCACATGTTTCCGGCAACTGAGAAGCGGAATTAAGTTGAGTAGGCTGAGATTGCGAACCATGAGAGTATGATGGTGACACCAGGTATGTATCATGCAATGTTCTCTGAATTTATGGGCATGAAACGCGTTGAAATTAAATTCGTTCGGTTGTATGATCCTTTCCTACGCAGCTTCGAATTACTGGACATACTGGGAAGGGAAGAAGTGCTGTGAGATGATATCATATCAATGGTTTTCTCACAGTTTTTATACTCTTGCAATCTTTTGTATAATAAGAATTGCACATGAGAAGGATGGTATAACTTCAGAGCAGCCGTAGTCAATGCGTTTCTTTTCTTGTAAAAGGGATGTCGTGGAATGGTGGTTTTTTCCTATTAAAGAGCAAAATAATTTTCTTATATTTATTGAAATTATATGGTAGTGAATATAAGAACTCCTTAAGAAGAGTTATTAAACCAGTCTAAAAGGCCTCCCGTGAGGACTAAACTTTCAAAAAGAGGATATTTTCTTTATATTCATATTAATAAATAATCCCCGTTAATGCTTTAAATTTTTCTAAAAAACTCAACCACAATTAAATAATTTAAACAGTTAGCGCATAAACAAAAGCTTGCAGATATAAATATATTGCTGTGCACAAATATATCCCATTAGCATATTTCCATGCTACGTTTTACATTTAAATCTCGCCGCATTTACCGCAAAAACCTTACAGTGAATGCAATCGATATCCACAAAATATCATTCAACCAACAAAACATTCAAATCTTGCGTACCTTAAACCACAACAAGAGTCTAGGATTACATTTCTGCTCCACATTTGCACACAGTCGAAACAAAGCAGGCGCTTACAAACTGAGACGCCCCCACTTGGGCACAGTGAAAGCGGTATTCATACATTTACCGTATAGTAACTGCTTGTGTTTGTGTACGTTTTTCTGGTGCCTTGGAGTTGGGCGCCTGCTCGTTATGTTGTCAAAGGTCGTGGCAATTTTTTATTTTATGCAGAGGCTGAAACTGAAAATGTGCGGCGCTGCTAGGCTAGCACTGTGGCCTAACACTTTTGGCAGAGAGTAAAATGCGAGCAGAATTTCGCTCTTAAAGTTTGTTACATTGCTGAATTGTGAGCGTGTAGCAGTTGGGCAATGCTGTTAAACGGCATTGCCAGGCGCGAAGTTTAACATTCTACTGTTAACTTACGCCGTAGCGTCGCTGCTTGTGGCTTTCAGTTGAAGTTTGCTTATAATTTGTGCGATTTTCAGTAGTGTATGAAGCTTCGTCACATAAGTAACGAATATTGCTATTTTTTATAGGTAGAATGAATTCTATTTTTTTATGAAATTTCATTACGTACTTTTTAAAAAAATATATTAAAAATATCTAAAATAATAAAATATATTTTTGTTACAGCGTTATAATTATTTCCAAAGTATTTACGTTAAAATATTTATTTTATTCTATAAATTTGCTGTATTAAATAAATTTAATATCTATATGACAAGACAGGGCGTATACGCAACTTTTGCTGTTGTTCCCTTTTACAGCGGTTATTAAGGAGATAAAGCAGTATTTTACCGTGAACTGAAAAGCAATAATCGTTAAGTTGACTTTAATATTCAGTTGAGTCTGGCTGTAGTAAATATTGTTTTACAGTTTCATGAGCTGGATTATATTATTGGTAATTTTGTAGGTAAAATAACCGAAAGTCAGCGCGTTTTTGAAGTGAACGTAACCTTACGCGGTTATATGGATATCCTCGGGAGAAAATAGCCTTCTTCAAGAATTTTTTTCTCATATTAAAACTGAAATATTTAATTTTAATTTTTATGGTTACAAACATAGACTATTTACAAAGAAATTCTGAAAATTTCCAAAAAGAAAATTGGAAACTTAGCCATTGTGATGCCATTTCCGGTGACCCCTCGGAAAACAGACGAGCCCGCGTTTAAAGTGAAAAATACGTGTTTAAGTTAAAACCTTAACTTGGAACTTGGAGGAAATAAACAAAACTAAAAATTGCATTTTTGGCAGATATTTTCACAAAAAATGAAAATTTCAGTGAAAATACGGAAGCTTGAAATGTCGCCTCAGATACAACTTCTACTCCTTGTTTAATGGCGTGCCCACTGCTTACGCGATTATAGCCGAGTTAGCAACAGCTCGCCAGCTGTTTCTTCTTTTCGCTATGTGGCGCCAATTGGATTTTACAAGAGAAGGTCCTACTCCACCTGGTCCTTCTAACGGAGTGGAGGTCTTCCTGTTCCTCTGCTTCCCTCTACGGGTACTGCGTCGAATACTCTCAGAGCTGGATAGTTTTCATCCAATTGAACGTTATGACCAAGCCAGCGTAGCCGCTGTCTTTTAATTTGTTGAACTAGGTGAATGTCGTCGTATATCTCATACAGCTCATCGTTCCATCGAATGCGATATATGTCGTGGCCAGCGCGCAAAGGAACGCAAATCTTTCGCACAACCTTTCTCTCGCCTTGTCTGAAACCTCCTTTGGTATCGAACGGCTCGGAGAGGACATTCCCGATGCCCGATGCCATATTTGTTTTGCGAGGATTCCAAATTCAGACATTGAGGCATGAAGGCAGCTCCTTTTCGTGCTGTCGAAAGCAGCTTTGAAATCGACGAAAAGGTGGTGTGTGTAGATTCTTCTTTCACAAACCTTTTCCAAGATTATGCGCAGGGTGAATATCTGGTCGGTTGTTGATTTGCCAGGTCTAAAGCCACGCTCATAAGGTCCAATCAGTTTCTTGACTACGGGTTTTAATCTTTCACACAGTACCCCTGATAGAACCTTATATGCAATTTTGAGGAAGCTTATTCCACAGTAGTTTGCGCAGATTGTGGAGTCTTTCTTTTTGTGTATTGGGCATAGCACACTTAAATTCCAATTGTTGGGCATGCTTTCGTGCGACCATATTTTACAGAGAACCTGATGCATGCTCCTTATCAGTTCTTCGCCGCAGTGTTTGAATAGCTCGACCGGCAATCTATCGGCCCCCGCCGCTTAGTTGTTCTTCAGATGGGTAATTGATATTGGAACTCCTTCATGGTCGGGCAATGGAACGTCTATTCCATCTTCATCGATTGGGCAATCGGGTTCGCCTTCTCCTGGTGTTGTACAACTTAGAGTAATAAATTCAGACACCCATTCCATTAGCCGACCTTGATCCGTCTGTATAGCGCTGGAGAAATATATAGATCGATATATGTGTTCTAAAAAACCAGTGGAAATTGTCTTTAAATTCCTGGCTAAATGATATTTCAAAAAAATTTATTTTTCTTAGTTGATAGGACTGCCCTTAATTACAATGCCAAATATGAGCGCGATCTTTCAACCAGTTATCTAATAGCAGCTGCTTAATTCGCCACATCTCAGTAGTTAGTTCACTGCGATTTTTATAATGGATAAAAATATGGAAGAAATAATTTGTCTCAAATTTTGTATTTATAACCAAATTTCGTGGATGGAATCGTCGCGAACGTTTGAAAGGGCTTACGGTGATTTGCTTTATCAAAAACACAAACCAACTAGTTGTACAAAATCTTCAAAGAAGGTCGAGAAATCGTTAAAGACATGTCCCTTCTAAACGACATTCGAACTCTTCAACTAATGAAAATATTAAAAAAGGAAAGGATATGTTATGAAACGCGTTCTTTCTCCGCTCGTTGCGACAAAACTGCATTTTTTAAAAGGAGTACCGTGAGGTGAAGACCAGTCCAAAAATTGCTTATGAAAAGTGTTTCGAAGACTGGAAAACCCATTGGCATAAGTGTATTACATCTGGTGAGAGTTGTTTTGAAGGCAACGAAATAAATATTGATGAATAATTAAATATTTTGCATTTTATTTACCTTTTACGGGTACTTTATACTATATAGTATATATATATTTATTTCCTTAAAGGGAAATCAGCATTTTTGCTGACTTTGAAATAGACAAAACTCTTTAAGGCCGCATTTTAGGTTTATTGGGAGTAATGGAAGAGGGTATATGAATTCAATATTTGAAATCAGTATATGATCTATATAATCTGTGTAACGTCAATCGCAAAATAGAGCGGTTTAGTTATTTTTGAGATGTTTTCAAATTTTCTAGAATTGATATGTCGGATATCGAAAATTCTCAAAATTATTTGCACATCAATCGTCAAAGCATTTGCTTTGTGTTTGTACATTTGTAAATGTAAGTGTCGCTTTCAGTCGTTAGGACCTATCAGCTGACTTCACTAACGGCATATACGCATCTGTCAAAGTCATTCAACCGAAAGCACTGAAGTGCCACAAATATTATCCTTAAATATTTAAAGCTTATCGCTTGACACCTGCCGCCAACGGAACGGTAATGGCAACAACAACAACGACGCGCAGTTCTAAAGCAAAATCTAATGTGAAAACAATACACAGTTATGTCAGGCATTATCGTCGTTGTTGTTGTTTTCTTTGAGTACGCATAAATAACAACACACAACAACAACACCAAAACATGCCGCGAATATATACTACATATGTGTTCTAGAAGGTATATAAGTTTGTACATATATGTATATATGTTTGTACATATATATATGTATGAATGCATGTGTATGTGTGCGTGAGGTATATAGGCCACAAGCTTGTTACCGCGAAGCAGCGAAAACGAAAAGAAACGTCAACTGGAAATGTTACGACGCAATTATCGTGTCACCGCAGCGGCGGCAACAACGAAAACAATAATAATAATATGTAATACATATGTACATACATATACATATGTATTACATGTGCGCCTTCGTGCGCGTATGGAACAACGAACAACGGTAATATTAATGATGGCAGCAGCAGTGGCGGCGGCGGTGAGCGTCGACAACTTGCTACGGCAGCGTCAACATGCTCATTACAACATTGACATGCGCAACAACAGAACACGGCGCGCCAGCAAACGTTAAGCAAGAGGCACCTGCAACAACAACAGCAACTACAACAACAAGTTGCACAATATCAATAAGACTTATGCGAAAAGCAAGCGCCAAAGCGGCTGCGCCAGCGGCAACGGCAATAAAAACAACAACAAGCATAACAATTTTCAGTAACACAGTGCCAACAACATTTTTCGTGCGACAACAACATAAACACGCACATGTTGCTGCATAAATTATTCAACCTGTGACGCAGCAACAAAGCATTGAAGGAGCCAGGCAGCCCAGGCAAGCAAGGCTGTTAGCGAGCGCTTGTAAGCACAAGTTGAAAAGACAAGTATGCATGTGTGTATATGTATGTAGAACCCTACTACATACACATACTTGTACATATGTATATGTAAGTAAATATATAATAATAACGATTACAACAATAGCAACGAAAATAGTGAGCCAACACAGCCGCTGGGCCTACTTAGGCGTCAAGTAGCAACAACAACAATACGTGCAAAACACCCAATCAGCAATAGCAACAACAACAACAATGTTGTCTGTTTGAAACATACACTTAAATACGCTTAAAGCAAAACAGCGCCTAAGTGTTGTTATTGTTGCTTGTTTTGGTGATTTCGGTGGAGCGTCGTCTGCCACTGCCAACTGGCGATTATACACGTTGTTGCATGTTGTTTCATTTGTAAGCTGTGCGGATTTCAGTTGTCTGCTTGGCATAATCCGAAGTTCAAGTTGTCGTTGTCCTCGGGCTGTATCGAAGTGTTTACAGCTCGTGCGCTCGTCTTGCCGCAGGGCTGCATGTGGCATATGTAACTGTAAGACATACAGGTGCACGGTGTGTTGATTTCGAGCCTTTGTGGGATTAAAATAATCTATATTTGTTTGTTTAAGCACTTAAGATATATACAATTTCGTACTTTAAGCACCTTGAAGTCAACTGGTGATTATGGTGTGTAGTAAGCTTTACGTTTTTGTATTGAATAATGTCTTCAATATTAAATTCTGTTTAAAAATGTGCTCGTATTGAACTTATAGAAAGTATTAGTGCGGAACTATTGTAAGTTCTCGCTGTTTTTTTAGAAAATGCAATTTTATTGTAAGGAAAAGTTTACAAATGAATTGTTCGAAGTATTGCTCATCGGTAGGCACAACTTTTTCCCATATTTCTGGCAAAGCTGGAATATTATTACGGTAAAACTGTTCATTTTGTGATGCTATCCTAGAATCAAGCCATTTTTTGATGTCGTCTTGTGAGTGGAACCGCTTCTGAGCAAGACTTTGTGTCGTCGAATGGAAATAAATAATAATCGGAAGGTGCAATATCTGGAGAATATAGCAGAGAAATGTTCTCAGGTGGGTTTTAAGGAGAATGGCAGCGTGAGACCAAGAGCTGTCATGCAGCAGAATCACTTTTTCATGCTTCTTCTGCTTTTGAGATCATAAGGAACCCAAGTTTCTTGTTTCTGAATCATTTCCAGTGGACGTAGTCGCTTTTTCAAGTTCCCGCTGTGCTTCATCCTCCGATTTTTTTGACGGAAAGAAGAAAATCAACACTTTCTTTAAATGTCACTAATGTGAAAACGCAGTTCTTTTTCATAAATATATGTAGGTTAAGTTCATCACGTCTTGCATATATCAAAATCGATTAGAATTAATTGCTGAAGCCATCTATTGGCAATCAGCGGCAACTCCGTTGCACACCTAATACTACTATATATCCAGACTTTTTGGGTAATAATCAATATATGTCAAGACAAATTCAACAATTTTTGGTTTCCAAACAAATTCTTAAGAATTTGGCATTGACTTATCTTTTTATACCCAAAACAGTGATTTGGTTCTGCTCTGCGCCTAATGTTCGGTCGACATAATCGCGAGCAGAGTCTATAATTCGGGGAAGCATGGATCACTTTCGCACGATGTTTTTTCTAGTGAATAATGCGCGTTCTTAGTGCAGCGAAGACGCTATGCTGCTGTGGAGCATAGTAACGAAGAGGACCAACGAATGAGACCATCCCACATCGCGCGCAACAATTGGTACTGTGCCCATCGCTCTTATGGAAGATTTTATAGAATAATCTAGCTTTGGGGCTTATAAAACCCAACTCGCGCAACAACAGAGGCCCTATGAGTCCAAAATGAGGTGGTCACAGATCTCAAATTTCACAAGAAAATTTTTTACATGGGTAAAGCTAAAGCTCACTTTAGATTGAAAGGGATCGTTATAACGGGTGATTTTTTTGAGGTTAGGATTTTCATGCATTAGTATTTGACAGATCACGTGGGATTTCAGACATGGTGTCAAAGAGAAAGATGCTCAGTATGCTTTGACATTTCATCATGAATAGACTTACTAACGAGCAACGCTTGCAAATCATTGAATTTTATTACCAAAATCAGTGTTCGGTTCGAAATGTGTTTCGCGCGCGTGTTTTGTTCAGCGATGAGGCTCATTTCTGGTTGAATGGCTACGTAAATAAGCAAAATTGCCGCATTTGGGGTGAAGAGCAACCAGAAGCCGTTCAAGAACTGCCCATGCATCCCGAAAAATGCACTGTTTGGTGTGGTTTGTACGCTGGTGGAATCATTGGACCGTATTTTTTCAAAGATGCTGTTGGACGCAACGTTACGGTGAATGGCGATCGCTATCGTTCGATGCTAACAAACTTTTTGTTGCCAAAAATGGAAGAACTGAACTTGGTTGACATGTGGTTTCAACAAGATGGCGCTACATGCCACACAGCTCGCGATTCTATGGCCATTTTGAGGGAAAACTTCGGACAACAATTCATCTCAAGAAATGGACCCGTAAGTTGGCCACCAAGATCATGCGATTTAACGCCTTTAGACTGTTTTTTGTGGGGCTACGTCAAGTCTAAAGTCTACAGAAATAAGCCAGCAACTATTCCAGCTTTGGAAGACAACATTTCCGAAGAAATTCGGGCTATTCCGGCCGAAATGCTCGAAAAAGTTGCCCAAAATTGGACTTTCCGAATGGACCACCTAAGACGCAGCCGCGGTCAACATTTAAATGAAATTATCTTCAAAAAGTAAATGTCATGAACCAATCTAACGTTTCAAATAAAGAACCGATGAGATTTTGCAAATTTTATGCGTTTTTTTTTAAAAAAAAGTTATCAAGCTCTTAAAAAATCACCCTTTAAATAAAGTTGACGCATTTGGAGAAAACCATTGTTGATACATCGTTATACATATCTTCAAAAAGTCACTGTATGATTTGTTCTATGGGCATTGGAAATCATTGGTCCATATTTCTGCAAAAATGAAGCCGGTCATAATGTTACTCTAAATGTGCTGTACAGTCCATGAAAAATGAGTTTTTCGTGCATGAGTTGGAAGATTTTGAAGTGGACCACTTTTGGTTCCAACAAGACGGCCAATGAAACAAATATTTTCTTGAAGGAAACCTAACAGGCAACTGACCCTTTCTGCACGATTTCTAATTTTAATCATACTTAAGTAAATGTATTTATGACCCCGGTTGAGTGAACTAAGTGACACTAAATGAAGATAATCGTCTATCGCTACCTCTTATTTAATTCCACTTGCTCCCACTAGCTATCCTGGGCTCTCGTGTCAGTATTTGGTTCTCATTGGATAATCAGGATCTCATTGGATTTCTAAAGGAATCTCGTTGGTACTTACCGGTTCTCACTGACACTCGTTCACTCATAATGGCTTTTAATAATTATCACGGGTGGCACATTTCAAGTTATTTAGCTCTCTTCCGAGTAAATATTCGTGAATTTCGATAACTTTCAATTACTCCTTCCGGCTCTATCTGACTATTCTGTACTTTTGGTTCTTCTCCTTGTATTTTTCACCGGCTCTCAATTTTCACTGACTCTCATTGGCTCTTACCTTTTTCCATTGCTTCTCAACGACTCTGAGAACCTTTAGCTGGCGCTTACTCTAATTTTCATTCAAGCACATTTGTATTTATTATTACTCACTGGCTCTCTCCGTCATTTAGTAGATCTCTCCTGTTCTTAAGATAGTAAAAACAACCGTTGCGAGATTGTACGTATAATAATCCTGGGAGTTCGAATTTCGGTTCATAAAAGCTTACTTGTTCGAAATTTCCGTGATATGGAAGGCCTTTTTCCTCAGCTTAACGGTTTTTTATTCTAATTTCAGAAGTTTGCACAATTTGTCAAGTCGTATTAAAGCCAAAGACCAGGGCTTGGATATATTGTATGTATATGGGGTTTAAAATAAGAAACATTTAATAGGTTCAAGTCAATGAGCTGCCGAAATGTTGCACATGTGCGCTTTAAAGCTAGCTCTTAAGCTTATTAGATTTTGTATCCGGGTTGTTACCGAACTTGCGGCATAATACTGTTGCCTGCGGTTATTGCCATTGCTATTAGCACCTCATAACTCACAGGTCGTTGAGTAAAAGCGGCGATTTACAAAGCTACACATGTGCCCTAACGCTTGTGTGGAGGTGTATATGTAAGTGTGTGTATGGGTAGAGGGGAGGGAAGGGCTTTATTGTTATGTGATGCAAATTTGATGCGTATCTGCCACATCAAGCGCCCATCATTGTATACGCACTGCTTTCCGCTTGCCATTATTTCTATGCGCTTATCTTAGAGTGGATGTGAGTGTGTGTGTGTAAGGAGCATCTCTCTTAGGTATTAAGATGTAGGTGGTGCGGCAGTAAATCGGGTCATACTGTTAGCTATGCTGCCAAATTAGAAGCGGCTGTGTGTCTCATTGTCACTTGGCAATTCGCCCATTTCCCTTGTGTCAACCGCATTACAATTACTGGTTTTGGTGTGCGAGTGGAGATGGCGGATTATTGCTAGCCAACTCGGTTTAACATCAGCAGCCAGGGTACTGTTATAATGATATCAGGTGGAATAACAAGTAGGAGATCATCCTCAAACTGGCACTTAGACAAACAAATAGACAAAAATGGTTTATGAACCGACGAATCTAGCATTCCGGACAATTGCTCGACACCTTGCTCACCCATACACGACACATAAACACTCGAGCAAAGCACCCACTAGCATCCATAAATATCAAAATACTGCATTGGTGAAATATGGCCTTGTAAATACGCTCCGGCTACATATTTATTTATGTAAATTAATCTGTGTTGCCAGCAACGGCTTTGAGCCAACGCCAGCCAGCTAAGTAGACAGTCAAGAGCCAAAAACAGCTGGCAGCTGGCACAAGCGTGTAGGCCCAGCTGCTGAGCGTGAGTTGGACAATAGACAGGCAGCGCACAATATCCACAATGGCAACAACATTAATCCCTCGTTGGAGCGACAATGCTGGTATTATTTAATTTTTGGCTCCCGGCTGCTCGATATACACACGTGTGTGCGGGTAAATTATGTACTTGTGGGGGTGCATAGAGTAAAAATCGAAACGGTATTATTTAACACAGTTCTGTTGGCGCTCAGAAGGGGTGACCCCTGAGGTTAAAATCGTTTAAATTGTAAATACATTTAATGCGTAAAGCACATTTATATATAAATGGGTATCTAATGAATGAAAAACAATAAATCTATCCTTTAGCAATCCAGCTAGCAGAATTGAAAATTGTGAGACATACAAATTATGCTCTTAAGTAAATTTCATATATCAAAGTAAAGGAAATAAAAATAAAATAATTAAAGAGATGGACTATCTGTACCATACCTATAACTATTTACTTTTTCAATATGTTAATAGATCCAACCGACATATCGTATTATTGCTAGTATTGCTTTTCTTTCACTTAATTTTTAGTCCTTCCTTCCTTCATTTGTTGAAGTCGTTCTTAGTTTTCGCTGTTCGGCGCCATTTGGAGATTCCAAGCGAAGCCAGGTCCTTCTCCACCTGGTCTTTCCATTGGAGTGGAGGTCTTCCTCTGTTTTCCCCGGCGGGTACTGCGTAGAATACTCTCAGAGCTTGAGTGTTTTTATTCGTTCGGACGACGTGATCTAGCCAACGTAGCCACTTTGCCTTAATTCACTGAACTATCTCAATATCGTCATATATCTCCTACAGCTTATCGTACCATCGACTGCGGTATTCACTGTTACCAATGCGCAAAGGACCATAAATCTTCCGCAGAACCTCTCTCTCCAAAATCCGTAACGTCGACACGTCAGATATTGTCATCGTATATGTATGTATATCTCTGTACCATAGCCAGACGGGGTTGATGACTGACGTGTAGAGTTTGGTCTTTATTCGTCGAGAGAAGACTTCACTTCGCAATTACCTACTTACTCCTGCTGGCAAAAGTTATTCTGTTATTGTTGGTGTTAATGCGGATTCCAAGATAGACGAAATTATCTACGACTTCAAATTTATGACTGTCAACAGTGACGTGGAGGCCAAGTCGCAGGGGCGACGACTGTTTGTTTGATGGCAAGAGATTTTTTGTCTTACCTCGTTCAATACCAGACCCATTTGTCCAGCTAAAGAAAGCGAAATTAAGGGTGCGGTGGTTATGACCAACCTGCAGCTCGAATTATTTTTTACAGGAGTAGATTGAAGAAGTCGCACGATAGAGAGTCGCCTTATCTAAAACCTCGCTTGGTATCAAACGTCTCGGGCATGTGCTTCCCCATTCTGACGAAGCTTTTGGTATTGATTTGCGGTGAAACCAAATTCAGACATAGCGGGATAGAGGTGGTTTCTTTAAAAAGCAGTTTTGAGGTTGACGAAGATGTGGTGTGTAACGGTCCTCTCGCAATGCTCACACTGCACTTGGTGCAGATTATGGATTGGGCAGAACACACCTAAATGGTTCTAAGTTTCTACAAGAAAAATTTCATACAGAAAACAGCGGAGTGAATACTGCTGCCCGCTGTTCTCTGCACAACGGGAGTACTGAGAACCATTCCAACGGCTGCAATAAAAACATTGCTCAATCAGCCACCAATCGACACTGCAGTGGTAAGCTCTGCTGTAAAATCAGTTGTATGATTGGAGGCGTTAGGGGAATTCTCCATAAGGATCTCCCAGCATTATGGAAAAGCTTATCCCGATATGCAAGAGATTGGATAAAAAAGACCACATACCCGCATGCCTATTAGCTGTCGGCATGCATGGGTTCTGGGCCACAATGGCTTTCTGGGGAACGAAGTAGTCGATGAGATTGCCAAAATGGCATAGACCGAAGTGGACTGGGAGTGGACTAAACGAAGTATCAAAATTTGATATTAATTCTCTCTTAAGCTTCGCAATAAGTGTGAGTATTACCCTCGCCATTAAGGGAATTTGGCTAAAATTTTAAGCCATCGAAATCTAAACTTTTATAATTCCAAATAAAATGATTTTTTACGGATCGTTCTTGATATAAAGTAACTTCAGAAATGTCTAATGATTTGTGTTCAAAGAAATTAGTTTAGAGTAGGATCTCCAATTCATTTTTAGGTTAAAACGGTGTTCAGAATGAAGTAAATAAACGTTGGTTGGGTCACTTTACACACAAATTGAGTTAGTTGAAATCACACTTTACAATGAAAACAGAACTATATATTACTTATTTACAAACCAGCTTCTGGGAAGCTAGTTGCTCCATTTCTCATTCAACCTGATTATTTCGAAGTCAATCATAATGGCTTGTCGAGTCCACAGCAGACGCTGCAAATAGCAGAGGGTTTCACAGAACAGTTATAAATACCAAATGTCGTTTCAGATATACATACATACATACATACCTACTTAAACACACACATGTATACCTTTACACACACTGAAATTCTCTACTTTGGGTACGATTTTAATTCTGTGAGCCAACCACACATGTGTAACTACCCAATATCGCCGTGTGTGCTTACCCTTCATTACAGATGCTGGCATGAATTTACTTAACTCACACAAATAATAAATCACTTTTACGAATTTCTGTGAACCCTTTCGACTTTAAAGACTTGCTTGAACGCATTTGAGTGACTTTTGGATGATGCTTGACAGTTTCTGTGTGAATGATATGGTTGGAAAGTTTACCTAACATTTGCCTTTTTTCCTTTTGGACAGACACATAAAAAGTTTTCGGTTTCATGTGTAAGCATAAAACTAATTGAGTTTAACTTTTTAATGCCTATTTACATTAATTTGTACATATGTAGTCATGAAGCGGTTTATAAAGGGTGATTTTTTAAGAGCTTGATAATTTTTTTTTTAAAAAAAACGCATAAAATTTGCAAAATCTCATCGGTTCTTTATTTGAAACGTTAGATTGGTTCATGACATTTACTTTTTGAAGATAATTTCATTTAAATGTTGACCGCGGCTGCGTCTTAGGTGGTCCATTCGGAAAGTCCAATTTTGGGCAACTTTTTCGAGCATTTCGGCCGGAATAGCCCGAATTTCTTCGGAAATGTTGTCTTCCGAAGCTGGAATAGTTGCTGGCTTATTTCTGTAGACTTTAGACTTGACGTAGCCCCACAAAAAATAGTCTAAAGGCGTTAAATCGCATGATCTTGGTGGCCAACTTACGGGTCCATTTCTTGAGATGAATTGTTGTCCGAAGTTTTCCCTCAAAATGGCCATAGAATCGCGAGCTGTGTGGCATGTAGCGCCATCTTGTTGAAACCACATGTCAACCAAGTTCAGTTCTTCCATTTTTGGCAACAAAAAGTTTGTTAGCATCGAACGATAGCGATCGCCATTCACCGTAACGTTGCGTCCAACAGCATCTTTGAAAAAATACGGTCCAATGATTCCACCAGCGTACAAACCACACCAAACAGTGCATTTTTCGGGATGCATGGGCAGTTCTTGAACGGCTTCTGGTTGCTCTTCACCCCAAATGCGGCAATTTTGCTTATTTACGTAGCCATTCAACCAGAAATGAGCCTCATCGCTGAACAAAACACGCGCGCGAAACACATTTCGAACCGAACACTGATTTTGGTAATAAAATTCAATGATTTGCAAGCGTTGCTCGTTAGTAAGTCTATTCATGATGAAATGTCAAAGCATACTGAGCATCTTTCTCTTTGACACCATGTCTGAAATCCCACGTGATCTGTCAAACACTAATGCATGAAAATCCTAACCTCAAAAAAATCACCCGTTATATGTATGTCATTTAATTACGTTTTTACTCTCGTAGCATGTTGCTACTGAATTTTGTTGTGTTTTTTCTTCGGGGCTTAGTTGTTGAAGGTCAACTCAATTATGGTGCTTAGTGCTTTTTGAGCAAATTATATTTAAATTGTAATTGTTTAAAGGGTCAATTAATGCCTGCAATAATTTATAATGAATATGAAAGTAATGAAGATGAAATTTACACTATTTTTGACATAGAATATGGCACTTGTTAAATTTAATAGCGTTGATGTAGTCATAACTAGTAATTAAAATAGAGGTAGTTTTTCCAATAGCATTTTGTTTGACAGATCACGTATGATGATTCGTGTCAAGCTGTCATGTTATTTGTAGTCAATATCATGGAAATCAGCATGGAAACGCTTACGCCTAAACAACGTTTACAAACGTTTAAGTTTTCTTCTGTAAATAATGTGTTACGCGGGCTTCATTCAACTTATAATCAATATAATCGGCCTACTGATAGTACTATTTGCAACACTATCACCTATCTTCGACCGTCCAGCAGAAGGAAGAAAGTTTAGCAGCCAAAGGCTGAACTGAGAATGTACACGAAGACCGTGGAGAAGAGGTATGTGTTTTACTTCTACCTTAAATCGTTAAAAAAGACCTTTTTTTATTAAAAGTTATGAAAAAAACTGATTTTTTTTTCAAAATTTTACACTTGTATTACTACTTGTATTATTCAACAACATGACTTTCATATCAGTTTTCCACCTTTTACCATTAAAATATGTAGAAATTCAATACCTGTGGCATCCCTTGCTCAGCATATATTTAAATCGATACCTTGCACGTTTAAAATTTTTAGTTTATCACTCATTTGTAATTCTGGACAAATATTTGTATAAGATTATCATATTTAAAAAATATTTATTTATAAAAAATATTTTATGTAAAAAATAACCTTCTCAATAAAAAGCAATAAAAAATTTACATTTCAACAAATCTTTTAGCTTTATTAAGCAAGTATTACAGCAAATTTTAGAATTACGTAAATGAAGCTACAAAGTGTTTCTCTAGATACTCAACTAATGCCCACACAATTACACTGCCTTTGTTCTCCTACAAAAACCCTGACGTCACTCATACGCCCCGTGGTATTGCTTTGGGCATTAAGCATATTTGCATAACTGACCCTTCTGCCTACATAATAAACCAAAAAACAAGGAATGTGTGGCAGTACTAAAAATATCATAAAAATGTTGAAAAGTAATAAAGAATTAGGTTTTGCCAAATGAAGCATTGCAAGTTTGCAAAACCAGGAACACAAATACATACTAACTTATTATAATATATACCTGAATAAACACATATATGTACATGTATATAAAAGTAAATATGGTTAGTGCATACATACATACATATTTTCTCCATATCCTTTACATCTTTTTAGCAATAAAAAAGCTTCGACTTATTTTGTTACTGTGCACTCTTTGGCTACCACAAACCCATTCCTTTTATCTGACTTATTTGTTTACGTCGCCAATTTCGCGTCATTTACATTCGCTTTACATATTTTTATGCCATTTTGTTGGCGATTTGCTGTAGTTTTATAGCTTTTAGAGTGGTCTGTGTTGGTGCGTCTAAAGTCGTGGTTTTGGTAAATTTTTTATTTACCATTTTATACTGTTTTTAATACCTTCAGACTTCCCTTTCGTTACGTTGTTGTTGCTGTGTCGTGAAGTTGTGGCCAAGCATTAAGCGAAATTTATGCATTTTTCTAGAGCTTTTCAATATTCTGGAATTATACAAGGGCTTAGTAGGGATTTTTTATGTGTTTGTGTTCAAACAGCTCCAGCCAAAAGCTCAGCTTCGTTTTGTGAAAATATCTTTTGGTGGCAGTGAAGAGTTAGTGTGTGCAGAACGATTTGTTTACTTTTTTCAAGAGATGCTTTGACATTACGGCGAAAATATTATTCTTACAAATTTTATAGAAAATATGGTACAATATTCGAGTACCTCACAGTCACCGATCCAAAATTGTTAAGTTTTGCTTGAAAATTCGTTAGATACCATGTGATCAAATTTGAACCGGACTGACAAATTTTCGTTATCGGATTTGAAAGGTCCTCCAAATGGATTTTTGGGCAATACAAGCATGCTAATCCTCATTTATGCTCTTTTATAAGCCTCAGCTGTGATGACTTGAATGTTTTCAGCCAATTTTGGCTGTTGGAGCACCATTTCCTGGATTGTTATTGCTTCTTGGAGATCTTATAGAAAATATTCGAGTACCTCTCGGTCACCGTTGTCCAAAATTGCTGAGGTTTACTTGAAAATTCGTTAGGTAACATGTGATCATAATTGAACCGGACTGGCAAATCTTTATTATCACTTTTAAAACGGCTCCTTTTGAGACAATATAAGCATGCCAATCCATATTTTAATTTAAATTTTATGGATCAATCCAGGTCAAATTTGATCAGATGGTATTTTTAGTAAATAAAATCACAAAAGCTCTTTCGATAAGCACAAAAAAGCTTCATATTTATTTCTAAAGATATTAAAAACATTTTTTTAAATGCTATCTCACCATCAAATAGCATTAAGCGTTTAATCGTTAAGAGCGTTAGCTGCTCTGTTTAAATTAAAATCTTCTCAATTTTCTAATTTAAAACGTTAATCTTAATAATGCAATTAGAATGTGAAAGCGAAAGCGTGAATAAATTTTTGCTTTGAAGTTTCCAACACCAAATCCACTTACCGGCACAATGTCGTTTATTTGTGTTCCACAAAAGCGCGAAATTCATTATTTAATGCGACAGCGCGTTTCAGAGTCAAAAATAACAACAATGTGCTCGAAATGCCTTCAAACCACAACGAAATTGTCGGAGCACAACGAACACGGCGCGTCATTACTTCGAGCAAATTTGAATTAACGCATTACCGAATGCCAACGCCACAACAGTATTCAGTGGAAATAGCACCACCCTACCGCGCCACACCATCATTATGCGAATGGGAGCGTGCAGGTTACATTGCCAGCTGTATTTACGAAAGCTTTCTACCAATTAAGTCATAATCCGCGCCAAGCCGTGCAGAGTGGAGAGCTGGTAAAATTCCGTACAGCGGAAGTCGGAGATTATTTGTCCGAAAAAGAAACTGTTGACGCACATATTTCGTTTTCCTCTGTGCTTGATGTGCCACCCAATGCGTCTTCATTACTTCCCACGAGTTGTTTCCTCGTGCTTTTGGCATTACTTTGTGTCGTCGCGGTTAATGTATTTGTCGGCGTCACGTCATGTCAATTTCGCGGCCGGTCACTTGGAAATCTGTCAGCTGGGAAAATAAAGTTTTCGTCCAAAACATGTGTGTGTGTGTATGGAGGCACAAAATTTGTCATAAGGAACCTGTTTCCGCTTTGCAAGTGAAAAAGTGCTTCTGGACAGAATGAAAGACATTAATAGAGCTTGAGTGAAAAAGAATATTAATCATTAGTTTTTTAGGCGTAGTTAATATACTTTGTCGTGTGTTCGATTTGCTTTTAAAGGTGCTTGGTATGAGTGATTGGCTGTAGCTCTTTTCTCCTTTTCTAAAATTCAGTAAAGTTTGGCAGATCTTTTATCTTCTTTGCTTGTTTTTTTTCTTCTACATTTTACTTTCTTAATCTAATCATTCGTATGTCATACTAACGCATTTATCCAGTCCTACCTCAGAAAATATTATATCTTACCTTGTCCTGTCCTTATCTGTCTTATTCTGTCTTGCTCTATCCTATCGTGTCTTATTTCATCTAATCTTTTCCATTCTATCCCATTCTATCCTATCATTACTAATCCTATCTATACTATCTTATCCCAACCTATCTTATTCTATCCTATTCTATCTTTACCATTCTATCGTATCGTATCCAATCCTATTCTATCCTATCCTATCCAATTCTATCCTATCATATTATCCTCTCTTATCCTATACTATCTTATCCTATCCTCTCCAATCCTCTCCAATCCTATTCTAACCTATTCCATTGAATTTTTTCCTTTCTTATTCCATCCTATCCTATCCTAACTAATCCTATCCTAGCTTATTCTATCCCATCCAACCTATTCTATCGAATTCTATCCTCTCCAATCCTATTCTAACCTATCCCATCGTATCCAATCCTGTCCTTAACTATTCCATGCTATCTTATCCTAACTAATACATACCATCGTATCCTATCCTAGCTTATTCTATCCAATCCTATCCTATCCCATCCTCTCCTATTCCATCCTATCACATCCTATCCTATCCTATACTATCTTATCCTATCCTCTCCAATCCTCTCCAATCCTATCCTATACTATCTTATCCTATCCTATCTTATCCTATCCTCTCCAATCCTATCCTAACTAATACCATCGTATCCTATCCTGTCCTTAACTATTCCATCCTATCCCATCCTAGTTTATTCAATCCCATCCATCCTATTCTATCCAATCGTATCTTATTTCATCCTATCGTTTCCTATTACATCCTATCCTATCCAAACCCTATACCTATCCTATCCTATCCTATCCTATCCTATCCTATCCTATCCTATCCTATCCTATACCATCGTATCCTATCCTAGCTTATTCTATCCCATCCATCCTTATCTATCCAATCCTATTCTATCCAATCGTATCTTATTTCATCCTATCGTTTCCTATTACATCCTATCCTATCCAACCCTATACCTATCCTATCCTATTCTATCATACTCTATCCTATCGTAGCCTATCTAATAGTATATCTTATCCTATTCAATCTAGTCTCATCCTATCCTATCCAACCCTATACCTATCCTATCCTATTCTATCATACTCTATCCTATCGTAGCCTATCTAATAGTATATCGTATCCTATTCTATATTACCAATCCAGTTTTAAACTATCTCATGTCAACAAGCCCTATCTTATACCATCCGGTTCAACCACAAAACATTTTACCATATCCTATGAGTTCTTGTCCTATCCTAATCTTTCACCTCCAACTCAATTCTATTCTTACTAATTCCATAACTTCTGTTTTACTCTAAACTGTCCTTATCGCCCCATATCCTACGTATCCTATTCTATCCGAACAAATTCCGTCTTTTCCTATGAAATGATACTCTATCCATCATCATACTTTCCAATTATTTTCTTTCTTATTACATATTTTAACCATGGATTCATTTATTTCCCGATACGATACGACAAATAGGATAATACCGTATCCTCTTTCTTAATCTTCAAATGCAGTTAAAGGCATTTTCAATATTATGGAAAAAATATAAAAGAAATTTAAGATTTAAACTGCAGCCATCTTCGCAACTCAACCAGCCGACTTTTCCACAAATGAGCCAGCCGCTCAATCCCACCGGCTTATTAACAATTCTGTGGAGTTGCGGTCAAGGTGCACGCAACCACAAAGTAACAAAAAGTTACGCCGAACGAATTTAAGTCAATCGTAAAAAAACAGTAGTCCCATTTACGCCTTTTAAGCGCTTTCGCTCTGCTTTAGCGTTGATAAAGCCCCCAGGGGAAATAACGCCACTGACCTCCTCTCATCGCAGTCGCATAATGAAGGTCCAGCGTGCAAAGGGAAACATTGGCTAGTGAAGCTGAAGCCCGCGGAGGAATTGGAGCATGTGTTTCCTCGTTGTAGACGCTTGCACGCTGAAGCGGAGGCGAGCAGTGCGTAGTTGCTGGATTTTGTTGGCCATTCACTTTTACTTTCTTCGCTTGTTGTTTGTGTGCGTATTTGATTGCTGCAAAGTAGCCTAAATGAAAGTGCATGAAAACAGTGAAATTGGTGCGCAGAAGAAGTGATTCGTTAACCTTTTCGCATTTTTTGCGTCCTATGAGTTTCACCTTACTTCTTCAGAACTTTGTTTGTGCCATCGTTTCAGGTTCTTCTTACCGGTTTGTTACATTTGCCGCACACATGACTGTCGGTAGTCGATATATGTCCAATGTGTGTACCTACATATCGACTCTTACCTAGTTTTTTGCTGCTCCAATTTAGTCGCACTAATGAATTGCATAAAGGTGAATTCTCGTACTTCTTTCCTCGTACTCTCTTTTATTATGGTCTTCCAAGTTTTTCTCTGCTATTTTCTGTTACGATTCTCTTTTTGCACATTTTTTCAACTTTTTTGAAATTAGCAGGCATTCCCAGGCAAATGAAAATAAATACCTTAAGAGCGAAAAAAGTTCCAGGTTCGTTATTTAGAGCTCAAGGCAAAATCCGAATTTTTGATGTTGAGAAAAAATTGCCTGTGGCATCATTGTGCGTAGTTATCCCGAAACGAAACTAGACATTTCCACGTGTCCGGGAATCCGGAGTTCAGCTTGTATTTGTCAAACTACTTGTGCCGTGATGTCTAACATTTTGTATGTGGTATGTGATCTCTTGAAGGTGTCGTCTACTTTCGCGGTTTGAAAAAATTAGTTTTTCGTAGACATAACTAGAAACATGCATCAATAAGTTCGGTATGTTTCGGTGGCACCCGGCTTTTTAGGAGAGCCCTCGGCCGAAAAAGGGAAAAATGAGCAAATCCAAAATGAAAACGATGCTCATTGTCTGTCCTGACTTTAAAGGCAGTTCTCAAGAAAGGGGGATAACAGATGGGATCCACTCCTTCAATGTTTGGAAATCGTGCTGGCAGTGCTTCATCGACGCAGAAGGAGCCTATTTTGAAAGTTTTCAATGAATTGTAATGAATGGTTCAATAAATTTTTTTAAATCGACTCAGTCCTATTACTTTTCGGACAGCCAAATAAGCAGTTAAGCCAGTGTAAACAATTTGCCAAAGATCTATGAAGAGTAAGCAAAAGAGGAAAAGCATGCGAATAAGTGTTTTTAAATTCATTGAAAGCAAAACAAATCGTGATCATTATGCAAAAAACTGTTAATTAATTTTTGACCTTAACTAGTTCCTATCTAACTTTTTTTTTAATTGTTGACCTTAGCTGGTTACCTAGAAACTTCAAAAGGAAGTGGTCCAAAAGTAACTAGTCCCGGAAGTAGCTAGTCCAAAAGTAACTAGTCCAAAAATAACTAGTTACACATGAAACTAGTCCAAAAGTAACTTGGCCATAATTAACTGGTAACAAATGTAACCTTTTTGGAAGTAACTAGTTTTTAAATTTAAAGCTTTGCTGCTTTATATTCTCTTCATTGTATGCTGGACGTCCAAAAATAAATACTGGGTCTCAGGATGGGTGATGTTGCGAATAGTACGCTCAGTAAGCCGATTATTTTGACCATAAGTTGAAGTCGAAGCGCCCGAAACACATTCTTTACAGAACGTTAATTTTCGTAATGAGGTTGAAGAATTTGTAAACTTTTTTCAAACGAAAGTAGTCTGAATGGCCGGTTGAAGTAGTCTGAATGGATTTCAAAATGGCCTGATTGCCTCTATCTGGAATACTATCCTTTTCTGAGCACTAGCGAATGTGCGTAAATGGTCCTTGTGGTTCTGGAAAAATTCGTCTCGTTATCCTGTTTACAAATTATTCCTCTTAAATCTATCAGATTCACGTGTTATAAAGAACAGAAAGGTAAACAGTTTCTAATCAATATATTCCGAGAGTTCCGTACAACCGAGTGCTTTCACCCAAACGAACGACATGACCAAGCCAGCCTATCCGCAGTCTCTTACTTTACTGAATTATATCAGTATTGTCTTATATCTTGTACAGCTCATCGTTCCATCGAATGCGACATCCACTGCCAATGCGCAAAGGACCATAAATCTTCCGCTTTTTTTTCGAAAACTCTTGAGGCCGACTGCTCGGATGCCGTGTACCATTTAGCAAGACATGAATAATGAGTGACTTAAAGAGTTTGGTCTTTGTTCGTCGAGAGGGGACTTTAACTAGATTTGGAAATCAAATTAGATAGAAACATAATATTAGCTGATATCTTTATAACTTTACGTTGATTCTTTCAACCTATTTCGTCTTACAATTAATAACTCAAGCAATGCAAGAGATAAAGATATTGATTAGTATAATTGGATGCTTTCAATATACGACCATTTTTTCATTGTGCAGAGTTGCCAATATCTATACCATCATCATCACCATTTCCTGTGAAGCATAGGGCTTCTATAGTCTCGCATTAAAACTATGATATACAGATATATCGGTATAATACCATTAGTGTGCTGTAACTTTCGACCAATAGTTCAGTTTAATCGATATTGCAGAAGGTAATCTGATAAAATATTCAGCGGAACAAAGTGCACATCGAAATCACGTATTTCAAAATTCTAAGCCATTCAACTAAACATTTTTGAACCACTAAAAAGAACACAAAATTTCATATTCTCGTATAGTAACAGTAATTTTCACGGAGAAAACTGCAAGGTTCTAAATTTTTTTTTTATATTTTTCTACGTGCACGTGTTAATGATACACCCGAGGCGTGAAAATTTTCAGGCTAAAATAATCAAATGCAACTTAAAATAACCAATAAAACTAGCAAGAAGGTATACAAGCTGCGAACAGCATTATCCCTACAATAACAGTAAAGAAATATAAATGAAGGCAGGATGAAATTGAAATTAATACAACAACACTACTGCATTGTGGGTGAGCAGCACACACCGGCAAAGTAACAATATGAACTCGACAATAATTGCTCACCAGGCACACCAACTGGCCAAACACCTGTGCGCCCAGACTTAACCGCTTCCACGCCTTCTCTTCCTGCCGCTTACCGACGCTCTCTCTCTCTCCGCCACACATGCAATCAATGCTTTCACTTGTTATGAACAAGACGAGGCAAAAACGTTTAGAGCAGCCACAGACTGGATTGAGTATAGAGTTGAGAGGAGCGATAGAGCGGAAAGAAGGCAAATTATTTCTACGAAACGTGCAACGGCTGCTTGCCAAACTGCGAATAAGTGAATATTCTAGTGAAGTAGAGTGCGCACCCAAACAAACATACATAATTACAGTGTATATCGGTGTATATGGCCGTATTTCAGGCGCACGTGACTACCACATTTTCTGGCATATCGAAAAGTGTCTACCTCAAAAACCGGAGCGAAAACAATATAGTCCTTTGTTTCCTTCGCCTGTTGCCACACCAACAACCACAAACACTTTGAGTCAGTGGGAGATTGTGCAACCAACTAACCGACTAACCTACTGGCTTCGGCTTGCACCTGCCCAACAACCGCCATGCACACGTGCAACTCCGCATTTACGAGCAGTATGTGCAACATAATTTATCGTGGAGCTCAGGCACAGCAGATATGATTATGTGTAAAACTCAAATGTACTCCAAAAGTGGCGAGAGTGCAGCGTGGAGAGTGCTTGCATAAATTGGGTGGATTTTAGTGCCACTATTATTAAATAAATTATCTATCAATATTTAGTATGCGCAAAGCAAAATTACCAATATGAGCGGCTGCCTTAAGTAGGTGAGTGGTGGGATAAATTTAGGACAGATTAAATGGAACTGGAGCTCGTAAGTGTTGCAGGAAGTTGATATTTGCTGTTCTGCTTTGTTTAGTTTTGATTAAAGTCATATTGTCCCGCAGCAACAACTTTCCAAAATTTCTTGAATTAGTTATTATGGAAGGATATCTCACTCTTCAGATCTTTTTATTGGGTCACCTTTGGAAATGAAACACAACCAAAATTTTCACCATTAAATAAATTATGAAACTGGATGTTTTCACTTCGGATCCAATAACAATTCAGTCAAAAGGCCCTCGTCCAAAAGGCCCTCGTCCAATACAGCGTTAATCTACGGTTCCTTTTCGAAACTTTTTCGAAAGTTGCTTCATGCTAACAAATGAGTAGATACTTTTCCAATTATTCCAAGAAAAGTTCATAAGCAAATACCAATGTCCTTATTCAAATACCATCAGATCAAATTTGACTCAGACTGCACTAACGAAATCCATTATAATCTGTTGCTTTGATTTCGGTTAATGTTTCGGATATGAAGCCAGTCAATGCTAAATTCAACCAAAAATGTAGCGACAACTTCCTGTCGGGTAGTGATAGCAAAAGAGATGTTTGACAAAGTAGCTAAGGCCCTAAAAATTCATCGAACGTATAATTACCATCAACAAGACATGGATTTATGAATATGACAACGCAATTGTCAAACAATCTAGTGAATGGCGCTCCAAAAATGAGCCGAAAGCAAACACAGTGGTAAACTACTGTCGGATCGTTGAGAATGTCATCAAAATAAGTATACTTTAGTTTTGATTTTGGACAGTTATTAATTCGATAGATATATTTTTTGACAATTGAGCCGTTAATCGGTTAACAGTTGAAAATATTTTTATCTAGGTGACCGCCAATTAAATTTTTTATTCGACAATATTGTGAAATGATGTCGTTCGTTTAAATTTTATTTTATTATTTCCATAAAATAATAAAAAGAAAGGGTTGCCACCTGTGTAAAATTAGTCCATACATTTTTTAAAGAATCAAGAACTAAAAACATTTTATTAAAGAAATTTTAGAAATATTTAAAAATATTACTTATGCAGGGTTGCCACCTTTTTGTCTATAACAGATTTAATCAGAAGAGTTAAGCGCTGAACAATTTTTTCCAAAGAAATTTAATAGAGCTTAGGTTAGGTTAGATGGTTAATCCCTCAGCGTGGCGGAGGAATCACACTTGAACTATTCGTTCAGTCCTTTGTGAAGCCAAATAGAAAAGTATAGAGTCTAGGAAATATCTATCGGCAAAGCACCCTGAATTTATCACAACACTGCTGAGGTGCCTTAAGTATATTTTAGCTATTTCACACAAATGTATGAAATCCGATGTGTTTTTGCGTTGTTCTGTTAAAAGTGGGACATTCGAGGAAAAATCTTGAGATGATTATATCTCAACTTCCTTCAAACAGCTAGTATAGCTAAGATTTTCAATCTTACTACAGGAACGCCGATGGTACAGTGTCCAGTTAAACTCCTTTAAGTATTGAAAGGTGAGCCTTGCTAAGAGCGAAGAGCTTCCTAGACCTCTTTCCTTTAACCCCAGGCCAGAAGGATCTTGCGACTGCACAGGTGGTTGTAGTTGACCAGCGTTTGCTGAGCTGGTCTATAACCCAACAATCCAGTAGCAAGCCACAAGAAGTCAACGGCACTTCTACCCATTCCCATTCTGCAGCTATTGAGACTGATTACCTGCCTTAGCAAGCTCATAGGGCTTGCAGTTTCCTGCAATATTACTATAACCAGGCTCCTAAGGCAGTTTAAATAATAAAGTTACTTGGTACTACAGATAAGAAGTCTGAACACCACTTCACCAGTTTTGAACGCACAGTCAGCGAACTTAAGGCTAATTGCGCTGCCCTATTATCAAAGTGGATAGTTGCTGCTCTAAAGAATGCTGCGCTCTGAAGCAGTAGTTCTACTGCTATTTTTATGAAAGCTATATCCGATTGGAAGACGCTGCAATGATGAAAAAGCCTAAAACTGCAGTTGACGAAAGTTCTCCACATTGTACTCCTTCCCCAACACCGATCCATACATAAAAAAGCTCACCGTTCATCCCATCGCATGCATTTAATATAGTTTACTGCTCAAAATATTTTTAAGAACGGTTGCCAACTGTAGAATATTACAGATAATAGGTAGAATAAATTGAGATATTTTGAAGAGTTGTTGTCGCAAAAATAATATTATACTAACGGGTGATTTTTTTGAGGTTAGGATTTTCATGCATTAGTATTTGACAGATCACGTGGGATTTCAGACATGGTGTCAAAGAGAAAGATGCTCAGTATGCTTTGACATTTCATCATGAATAGACTTACTAACGAGCAACGCTTGCAAATCATTGAATTTTATTACCAAAATCAGTGTTCGGTTCGAAATGTTTTTTATCGACAAATTTTGTTCAGCGATGAGGCTCATTTCTGGTTGAATGGCTACGTAAATAAGCAAAATTGCCGCATTTGGGGTGAAGAGCAACCAGAAGCCGATCAAGAACTGCCCATGCATCCCGAAAAATGCACTGTTTGGTGTGGTTTGTACGCTGGTGGAATCATTGGACCGTATTTTTTCAAAGATGCTGTTGGACGCAACGTTACGGTGAATGGCGATCGCTATCGTTCGATGCTAACAAACTTTTTGTTGCCAAAAATGGAAGAACTGAACTTGGTTGACATGTGGTTTCAACAAGATGGCGCTACATGCCACACAGCTCGCGATTCTATGGCCATTTTGAGGGAAAACTTCGGACAACAATTCATCTCAAGAAATGGACCCGTAAGTTGGCCACCAAGATCATGCGATTTAACGCCTTTAGACTATTTTTTGTGGGGCTACGTCAAGTCTAAAGTCTACAGAAATAAGCCAGCAACTATTCCAGCTTTGGAAGACAACATTTCCGAAGAAATTCGAGCTATTCCGGCCGAAATGCTCGAAAAAGTTGCCCAAAATTGGACTTTCCGAATGGACCACCTAAGACGCAGCCGCGGTCAACATTTAAATGAAATTATCTTCAAAAAGTAAATGTCATGAACCAATCTAACGTTTCAAATAAAGAACCGATGAGATTTTGCAAATTTTATGCGTTTTTTTTTTAAAAAAAGTTATCAAGCTCTTAAAAAATCACCCTATCATACCTTAGCATACTGTGAAGATATTTGTGGAGTAGGACGAGTGTGCACAACTCTGTAGCTCTCTCAAGGGAACTTCCGTAAAAAAACTTTTTTGATATACATAAACACACTGGAGAGACTTGAATCCAACAGTATGGCGCGGTTTAAATAAGACAATTTAACTTTATAAATTAGCAATTCCTTGTATTACCACCTAGGCTCCTTTGAAAAAGTCAAAATTAATAATCTTGCATCTATGACAGACTGAAAGTCCACAGCTTCTTTTTCACGATTATTTATTCCACATATGGACTTGTCTAGCCTTTTTATTTAACTACAATATCACCTGGTTCTTCTGCTGAAAAAGTCTGTTCTATGAATTGTTGGTCGATTTTATAGAAAATCATGTCATTATGCAGTAAGTAGGCTAAGTGACACTAGAAGGAGATCTAGAAGTGCTGCTATAAAATAAGTCGTAAGGCTGTTATACTCTATTCGATTTTATTCTATTTTCTATTATTCTATAAAGTACCAAAAATCAGACATTTTTCTTTCGATTTAATATTAAATATCTTCAATATAGTTTACTATAATACATTAAACTGCAAAATATCTCCAGTTCGAGTAGTTTTTAAATAATATATAAAATATTTTATCCACAAATAATAATATTTTTCTTTTCATTTCAGCACTTCACTTCCAGTGTTCATTGGTGAGTACACAGCAATTTAAATAAACATATCTATATACACAATTTCCTGAAACTCAATGCAAATAATTTTCTATGCAAATATGTTAGTAGTAAGCGAGCACACTATAATACATGAAATCACTATGCTATGAGCAAAAATTTTAAAATACTTAATTTATTCTTCAAAATCTATTTTGTCTCCCTCGAAGTAATATCTCCTGGTTCCAATAGGCTTATGCCAACGGTTTTCCGAATCCTCGAAACAGTTGTTAAATCAATTTCCATTAGTTTTCAATACGCGTAGCAATTCACGTTTATTGACTTCAATTGTCTCAAAACTGTTTCTCCGGACCGGTCGTTTTTGTTTGCTGAATACCCAGAAAACTTGACGACAAACTCACGAAGGAACAATACAGTATGCAACGGTGCATTATCGTGATGCAAAAACCAAGGGTTGTCGGCCCATAATTTCGAGCCTCCACTGATCATTCCGATATTCTAGTAATGCTAGTAAAATTCCTGAATGTGCTTAGAAAAAAAATTTCAATTAAAAGTCTTACTATTTTTTGCTCACAGTATGCATGCATTTGTATATTTCTAAATTGCACAAAAGTAATATCGTTTCAATGAAAAAATATCTAAATGTGCGCGAATAATTTTTAACGGCACAAATATTTCACTTTTCATTTTTCTAAAATATGATTTAGTGTTTAATATGGCGTTGCTAACGGAGCATAGTTTTGTCGCCTGCCAAAATATTTCTAATATTCCGTTACCGTTGAATGCGCACATGTATCGGATACCTGCATTCCATGTATGTGTGTGTGAGGTATATTTTTTGTATTTGTGCAGAAATCAATTATTTACACTCAAAAAAATGGATTGTAAAAAATTGCCAATTCGCGCTAAACGCCGGTGGAATGCAATTATTTATGCACTGGTGAGCATGCATGTTAGCATACCTACATACCATATACCGTTATGCAGGTCCATAAAGCGAAAAGCTTTGGAAATTTGGCGTTGCTATGACAACGCCGAAAATAATATTTAATTGAATTCTAGTATCTTTCCTTGTGAACGCTTTGCCTTTTCCCGAAGCCAAATAAAGAACTGGAAAACAATTTTGATGGAAATTAAAATGGGTACAAAATATCGGAAAACCAACGGGTAATTTAAATTAAATTTTTTTTAACAAAAAAATAAAATGGTAGAAAATTTTAAATTGTTTTCAAAATTATCTATCTTTAAAATTCGGAAAAAAGGCGTTTCCGTTAAGTAAGAATTTTATTCGAAATATTGGCGTTGAGAGATTTGAGTGACGAAGTTCGAACTTTGTTTGTTTTCGGATTTCGCCAAATATTTGGCGTTTGTATATCATATTTACTTGTTGAATATGGTAAATCCTACATTACAGTTGAAGTTAGGAGATACTTTCGGGTTCAATAAGCGCCAGGTGCGCCATTTTTATACACTATCGTAAAACCGTTATATCTTTGTAAGGCGTTTCATTGCTGTGTTCAAACCATTTGGTTCCCGCAATAAAACTACTTAAATAAGCAAGTGAGGATTGCACCACGACCTAGGGTCTATTGCACAAAAATAAAACTACTTATTTCCGTTATGCTTTTTGTAGATACACCTTTAAGGTTACGAGTATGTATCTGAAGAATTATAAGACTTCTGTGACTGGTTTTTAATGGGCCTAGGCAGTCACAGAGGAACTATAAAACCGTTTTCTTACTCCCTCCGAGCTTGCAGGTGCGAGAAGTGTTATTATAAAGAAGACCCTTTTTTAACGCATGTTCTCCAATTGGCCAATACCCAGTTATATAGGGTGATTTTTTAAGAGCTTGATAACTTTTTTAAAAAAAAAAACGCATAAAATTTGCAAAATCTCATCGGTTCTTTATTTGAAACGTTAGATTGGTTCATGACATTTACTTTTTGAAGATAATTTCATTTAAATGTTGACCGCGGCTGCGTCTTAGGTGGTCCATTCGGAAAGTCCAATTTTGGGCAACTTTTTCGAGCATTTCGGCCGGAATAGCCCGAATTTCTTCGGAAATGTTGTCTTCCAAAGCTGGAATAGTTGCTGGCTTATTTCTGTAGACTTTAGACTTGACGTAGCCCCACAAAAAATAGTCTAAAGGCGTTAAATCGCATTATCTTGGTGGCCAACTTACGGGTCCATTTCTTGAGATGAATTGTTGTCCGAAGTTTTCCCTCAAAATGGCCATAGAATCGCGAGCTGTGTGGCATGTAGCGCCATCTTGTTGAAACCACATGTCAACCAAGTTCAGTTCTTCCATTTTTGGCAACAAAAAGTTTGTTAGCATCGAACGATAGCGATCGCCATTCACCGTAACGTTGCGTCCAACAGCATCTTTGAAAAAATACGGTCCAATGATTCCACCAGCGTACAAACCACACCAAACAGTGCATTTTTCGGGATGCATGGGCAGTTCTTGAACGGCTTCTGGTTGCTCTTCACCCCAAATGCGGCAATTTTGCTTATTTACGTAGCCATTCAACCAGAAATGAGCCTCATCGCTGAACAAAATTTGTCGATAAAAAAGCGGATTTTCACATTTCGAACCGAACACTGATTTTGGTAATAAAATTCAATGATTTGCAAGCGTTGCTCGTTAGTAAGTCTATTCATGATGAAATGTCAAAGCATACTGAGCATCTTTCTCTTTGACACCATGTCTGAAATCTCACGTGATCTGTCAAATACTAATGCATGAAAATCCTAACCTCAAAAAAATCACCCGTTAGTAGCTGTAAACCTTACTAACTTTCCCCAGACCTGTGTAATAATTCGCCAGTTTTTATCTTGACATATTTTAGCCATATTTCTTTCGCTTTAGTGCTTTCGATTTTAAATTAAATTTATTCTGAGCTAATTGTTCAGTTTTTGTATAGAATTCCTTCTCGATTGACCCAAACGGACACGGTATTAGACCTGCCTCGTATTCGTCTAGAGGGGGTACTACCATAGACAACTTGTCTACTTATTTGTTTTCGAAAATGTTTTTGTGGCCGGGGAGCTAAATTACGGACAAATAGATTTGGTCCGCCAGTCCGCCTTCCTATACTCGTTTACTACACTGGAATTGACCTTCGGCGACGACAAGGCTAGTAGTGTTACTTGCTTTCTGTGTATCCCGATGTAGTTATTCAGTAGCACTCCCCAAGCATTCTCTATGTACTAGGTAGCCAATAAGAAAATTCTGTTTAGGTTTGGTAGACGGAAAGATATGGACGCAGCCCTCCTCTCCTACTGAACTTTTTCTCCTTTCACGTCTTGAGGGTATTCTCCGCTGGAAGTGATTATTGGAATCCAATTTTGCGAGGATAAAGTATGATTTTAGGTCATTGTTACTTCCGCGTATTCTCTATATATGTATGCATATACCAACTAATACATTTCTAAATATTATTTTTCAGTTCAGTATGGTATCTATCTGTTTTCCTGTGGGGGAGATAGAAATTCTATTGTATAAAAAAACACCTCCTTGAGGAGTCCCACTGCTTACAAAACATGTTCGTGACGCTGAACGGTGTGATGCCTATTTCTTTAAAGAAGAAAACACAGAAACTTCAAATTTAATGAGGAATGTTTATTATCATTCGAAAGAACATTCATTGGTATTCATTTTTGAAATGTTAGCCGCGGGTACGTCTCAGATTGTACATCCGTTGATCCAATTTTCTATGACTCGTTCGAGTTTTGTTTCAAGACAAAATCTGACGGTGTGATATCACACCATCTTAATTGCAAATCGACCGGCCCAAGAAGAAATTATCTACTCATCGAAATGTTCTTTCTAGAAATACATCGATCGATGGGATGCGTGGGAAGCGGTGCCGTCTTGTGAAACCAAAATGTCGCCGGGGTTACGAGCTACAATTTCAGTCATCAATTGGTCGGTTATTGTGGCGCGGTAACGGCCACTCTTGACGCTTAATATGGACCGATGATTCCATCGGCTCACTAATAGCAGCTCTTGAATCTCTTCAGATTGCTCCCAAATGTGGCAATTTTCCTTGTTTACATATCCTTTAAGCCAGAAATGGGCCTCTTCGCTAACATAATTTGGCCCGAAAACGTCTGAGCTTTTTAAAACAGAACGTGAGTTTTCTTTTGTCGATTTGTAAACGTTGTTCAGATGTAAGTATTTTCATGATGAAGTACCTCTACTTTGATAACCTTAATAAGTAAAGGGTACATTTACTCACTTTGCGCCCCATATACAATGTGTTCACCGGTATTAAGCCTTACGTGTGTTATCAAATTGGTTGGCTTTATATTAATTCCAATATATCTAGCAAGTCTTCTATCCGAAGTTTATATTCTCTGATTCGTCTTCTCGTCGTTACAATACTAAGTTCGTCAGCTCTTTCTATTCTCTCATTAAATATAGTGAAAGAGTCGTTGTTATCGGAAAGGGTATTTATAATAAGATTTATATATATAAAGATTGCCAAATATCGCGAGAAACAGTTTACCAGAAATAGTACCGGAGCAATATTCAATTAGGAAGCCTCTTCGTGAACCAAAATATTTAGTCAACCTCCACATACCACGTAGAGAAAATCTTGTTCTAGCTTGAGTCTTTTTCTATAAAGTCCGATTAAAAAAATAAGCGAGTCAAAAATAAGCTTAGAGTGTCTCATAGAAATTTGTCGGTTGACTAAACAATCGCTCAAAATGTACATTCGAACACACACGAAGACACCCAGGGAAGTTTTGAGAATAACTCCAGCAGGTTGTTGTACCAAGTTTTAATTTCTTTAATTTTTTAAATTTGTTATGTGTCTACTGGATTTCATCAGCGAGACTTGTGTAACTTAGAGTAAAGCAAGTCGAAAACCCGCTACAATCCGCGATAATCAACGCATCGTGTTATGAATGAAATCAAATCTAACGGGAAGATAAAGAGAAATAAAGATGTAAAAATTGCAAAGCAACGCAAGCAAAAGGATATCCCCTATTTATTTACATCTCAACAACAAGGTAACCATGGTCGGGAATGTTGCTAAGCTTTTTCGCGCTTCCTGCAGACTATCGATCAAATAGTTTTATATAACTACGTGTAGAGACGCTATTAAAGACGCTTTCGCAACAGTTTACTGCAAATTAATAAATTAAATATGAAATTCTTTTTGAAAAAATGTCTGCGCAAAAAGCCCGAAGAGATGAAACCGGGCGCCATACTGGACGCCGTCATTTCACAATCTTCGCCAACGGCCAACAAATGTCTACTTTACAAGCTCGCAGACTACAAACGTGGCGGCGATCTCATTGATGCACTCAACAGTGGCGGTCTGGTCGCCGTGGAGCAACTGATACGCGAGCAATTCGGCATCTTCATGTATAATGATGGCAAAGGGCAGGTGATTAATCGCGCTGAATTTCTACGTTGGAAATATCGCGATCACACTGAGGTAACCATACCAATTGAGGCATCACTCTCGCGTCACGATCCACTTGGCAAGTGGGAGGACCACAAAGCCTGCTGGCAAATGCAGTTTCGTGGCGCACTTGGCGAGAGTCTACTACATGTGCTTATCATATGTGATTCCAAGATACACACGAAGTTGGCGCGTGTACTGATACGCGTATTTCCGAATCTCGCACAAGATGTGATGGAAGGTGAGGAGTATTTGGGTGCTAGTGCGTTACATTTGGCGATTGCTTACAGTAATAATGAACTGGTGGCCGACCTTATCGAAGCAGGCGCGGATATAAATCAACGTGCAATCGGTAGTTTCTTCTTACCACGTGATCAGCAGCGCCGCAATCCAGCTAAATCGACGGACTACGAGGGTCTTGCTTATTTAGGTGAGTATCCGCTGGCTTGGGCGGCTTGTTGCGCCAACGAAAGCGTATATAATCTATTGCTGGATTGCGGCGCTGATCCGGATGCGCAAGATTCCTTCGGAAATATGATACTACATATGGTGGTTGTATGCGACAAGTTGGTGAGTTCGTTGCTTGATTGGTTAAAGTGGTACTTTATAAATAATCTCATATTGTTCAGGACATGTTCGGTTATGCGTTGCGTCATCCTAAAACGCCAGCCAAGAATGGTATTGCTAATCACAGTGGCCTTACACCATTGACCCTGTCATGTAAATTGGGCCGCGCAGAGGTCTTCCGCGAGATGTTGGAGCTTTCTGCACGTGAATTCTGGCGTTACAGCAATATCACTTGCTCGGGCTATCCGCTCAATGCTTTGGATACTTTGTTACCAGACGGACGCACAAGTGAGTTCCTGCCAAAGTAGATCTTCACAGATATTTTGAAGATTTTCGTTTTCTTCAGATTGGAATTCCGCACTTTTTATTATCTTGAACGGCACCAAAGAGGAACACTTGGATATGTTGGATGGCGGTATCATACAACGTTTACTGGAGGAGAAATGGAAAACCTTTGCTCAGAATCAATTCTTAAAGCGCCTACTCATTCTGCTTGTTCACTTGCTTTGTCTCTCGGTCTCGGTTTATATGCGTCCTGCACATGTAGCCGACGATGATGAAGACGAGGTAGTTGCAAGTGGCTCCACTTCGAAAGACGTAAAAACGCTTGAGCTCGCAGAGGAGACGGAAGACGAAAAGTACGATGTGCAGACTATAGTGCGCTATTGTGCAGAGTTTGGCACGATTGTGGGCGTCCTCAGCTATGTTATCTTCCAGCAGGGCGATGAGATAAAAAATCAGGGACTACCGGCGTTTCTTAAGCAATTAGTGAGTTCGGTTGTTTGTTCAATTCAGAGACGTTGTATCTAGTCACTTCTAATACCTGCAGACCCATGCACCAGCCAAGGCTATATTTCTTGTTTCTAACTTGATGATTCTCGCCTGCATACCTTTTCGATTGATGGGCGATACAGACACTGAGGAAGCCATACTTATTTTTGCTGTGCCAGGTAGCTGGTTTTTATTAATGTTCTTTGCTGGGTGAGTGAGTGCTTTGTGTGATTTAGTAGTTTGTTCTAAAATTATTTTGCTCTTCTTATGTTTGCTCTTAGTGCCATTCGTTTGACAGGTCCCTTTGTGACCATGATTTACTCTATGATAACTGGTGACATGTTCACTTTTGGCATTATTTACTGCATTGTCTTGTGTGGCTTTTCACAAGCTTTCTATTTTCTCTACAAAGGACATCCACAGATTCAGTCGACTATGTTCAATACCTTCCCGAGTACATGGATGGCTTTGTTTCAAACAACACTAGGTGATTATAATGTAAGTTGGTTAGTAATTAATGAAAATTGGGAAATATTAGTGGTACATTTTGGAGGTTAAGATAGTCGCTAATACTTTCAGTAAGGTTTACATCTAATATTCGAAACGTATGTGCTCCGAAACTCCAAGACCTCAGTAATCTTTCCCCACGTTCGAATAAACTTGCCATACGTTTCTAAATGGTTTTATAAAAAACTTTTTGAGTTCTTTCAAATCCAGCTGTCCAATATTTGTTAAATTGGAACACTGAGAGCCGTGAAATATGTATATCCTGCCTCATCCCACTGAAGGCTGGGCATTCGCAAAGATAACGTTCCAGCAAGTCATCATCCTTCACGTATGCTCTGCATTCCGCCGAATCCACTTTTCCACTTTTTGGAAGGTGGGATCTTGGCGGTAGGTGTGTTGGTAGCATTCCAAGGCCTTAGGTTATCCGCTGAGGTCTATTGCTTCAAACAACCTTTGAAGAAGCTAAATAGCGTCCGAGACGGTCAACTCGTTTGGCTTTTCGTCTCCTGATATTCGCGTATGAAGGGTACCCAAGTGGTAACAACCGAGTTAACTAACGAAACGTTTGAGACTTTGAACTGGCGCTACAGATAGCTTTTATCGCCACTTGGCTGTACACTAAAAGATTTATGGACTTGCTGGTTTCAGCTGAATCCCACTTGGCACCCTCTGTTATGCTAACAATGTGGGGATAAAAGAGTGAATTATTGTCATTTAGTTTGAAGCTAGTTTCTGAGGATAGAATAAACCTGTTCCGGTTTCTTTTTCACACTTTGATCTAGAACCTTTGATTCATTCTTTCCTAATGAAGATTGAAAGCATTATATTTAATTTCTCATGGATCTGCATTTCTCGGTCACATTACCAGTCTAGCCCGAGTTCTTTAATAAGTTTGAGTATAATACCATACCCCTAGAGCCGCCGAGCCTGACGCCAATGGCCGTATTACCCAAGTTCTATAGGTAGAATTCAGTGGCTTCAAAGAATTTATCTTAGCTCATTCATCTGATTAAGGATCAATTTTAAAGGGAGGATGTTTCCAGGCTCTGAAGCACTTATAACTAAGAAATGTTACGAAGGAACCAATAAAATGGAACCGATTATTTGGTCCATATATTCTGTGCATAAGATAGTATCCCATAGAACAATTCTTGAAGAGACGACATTGGAATTAAGACGAAACTTTTAACATTTCAAGCCTTTATGTCTTCTATGTTTATGTATAGAAAAAATTTCTCTCGATATAACCTTTCTATAGGTTATTATTTCTGCTCTTTTTCGTCACATTGTCCAAGCTTTAGAAGTAGGAGAGATTATTAATTAGCTCCTGAGAGAAATCATTTTTGAGTAAGACTTCTCTCTCAATATATTTTTAATATTTTTACGTTTATTCTCTCAATTCGATCTCAAGTATCCCGACTTGAATAACACAACGTATCCGAACTTATCGAAGACAGTGTTTGTAATCTTCATGATTTTTGTGCCCATACTTTTACTAAATATGTTAATCGCCATGATGGGCAATACATACGCACAAGTGATTGAGCGTTCCGAGAAAGAGTGGATGAAACAGGTAAAACTTTAAACTTTACCAGAGGATAATATATATTTATACACAATCCTTTTCGTTATGGCTTAGTGGGCCAAAATTGTGGTCACTTTGGAACGTGCTGTGCCGCAGGCCGATGCAAAAAATTATCTGGAAGCCTATTCCATACCACTCGGACCGATAGATGATTCCGGTTACGAGGTGCGCGGTGTAATGGTTATCAAGAGTAAAGCGAAGACCCGTGCCAAACAACGCAAAGGCGCTGTATCAAATTGGAAAGTGAGTTGAAGACTTATTTTGATTCAGCAAAACTTGTATAAACCACCGTAATCTTGCAGCGTGTTGGCCGCGTAACGTTGAATGCTTTGAAAAAGCGTGGTATGACGGGTGAGCAAATGCGACGCCTGATGTGGGGACGCGCCTCCATTTCCAGTCCGATTAAAATTACCAAAAAGAAGCTTAAGGACCCTTACAATTTAAATCCACAAAGTGATCTCACCAACGCTATGGATATGCTGTCCTTCGCTAACGATCCAGCCTCGAGTTCAGGTCTGCAATTACGGACTTCACTCACGGACGCTGGTGCCGATGGGAAGACTACACAACAACAGCAGCAAAATCAACAGCCCGCACCTGATCCCTTACGCGATTTGATCTTTCTTGCCGATCGACGTCCTGAAGTACATGATCCACAATACTTTGTCGGTCTACAACAGTTGGCCAATCAAGCCTTAGATTTGGTAGAGCAGACAATGGGCATGCATCCGATACCGACCCCAGCCACGAATGCGTTGCTTTTGTCGGCAGCAGCGGCCACAACAACCGCAGGCGCTGTAACTATACAAACAGCAGGCACTGTTGTCCCAACTGCTCAGACAACAACAACCGCAGCTACAAATAGCGCCGCGGCAGCAGCAGTAGCTGCGCCTACCGATGATTTGGTTACGCCGCTCAGTGCAAACTTGACCACACTCTTCCAGGATCCGAAGGATGTTGTTGATCCACAAAAGTTAGAGGAATTCTTGAAGATGCTGGCCGACATCGAGACGGAGGAGAGTGATGGTGGAGGTAGACCAATTTTGGGTAAACTGTCGCTTTCGCGTCGGACAAAGAGCGCCTTGTCAAAGGCTCAAATTAAAAAGGAATCGATTGGTGGTAGTCCACTCAAGCTGATTCCTTCAGTGTGGTCGCATAATTTACCACAGCCGGAAGAAGAACCGGTGAGTTTGAGTTAAATATTTATAATAGAAAGGAATGGAAGGGAAAGTTCCTCAAGGCGGCTGAGTTTATGAAATTATTCCTATATATTTCTTTGTACCTTCATACAGAGATTTTTATATGACTGATCTGGAGATGGGCGTAATTTGTGTGCCATTTTCGAGTTCGAAGAGTTAATTCGCCTGAATTAATTACCAGAGCTTTCGTTATATAGGATAAATTTTTTGATATAGTCACCAAAGATTCTTGCTATCACTATGTATATCTTAATAGGATTAGGTTATGATAGTTTAGGTCGCAGTGTTGATCCAAAATATGTGGATCTTACTTAAACAGATATTCGTCTTTTGTAATATCGATAAAATTCGAAATGAGGAACACCTGGTCTTCATAGATCAACAAAGTGTTTTGAGCTCACGAAGGCGGTTAATATCAATCCAATCCATTTCTTTAGGTTCTCTTAAGATATTTCTATCTCAGTCTGGGAATGCTGGATAATAATAATAAAGCAACAATATGATTCATCCCGCCTTCATCTTTAAGGCTTGGTTAAAGAGCTTCAGATAAAATGTTTAGCCGCGCCGTGTGTGAACCTATTGGACAATGTTTGACTGGACCAGATAAGAGCAAGTAGTTTAGAGGACCTCTTACGTTTCAGTTTGACTGGATCTGATAAGAGCAAATACTTCTTATGTTTCAGTCTAAGCCAGAAAGATCTCAAAGTCGTACAAATACTGGTTGTTCACCAGCGCAAGCCAAGCTCACTGGAGATCTGCAGGTTCAAAGTTAGAACAGAAGAGGTCATCGAGAAACCGGCACTCTTCCAATCGAACGAAATTGGTGTAAACATACCTTTCCTAGCAAGCTCATAAGCTTTGCAGTTTCCATCGGTTTGAAGATTTTGCTAAGCCCTTCAACCCAAAACCTCTACCCAGTATAATGTTAGAAAGTTTCCTAATATTAGGACATTCTTGGAAATGACTCCATCAAGAGCTCACATGCTTCTAACGTACTTATTTTCTAACCCTACAACTTTTAGGAATTCAATTTCGAAGCCGCACTGGCCGAAGAGCACACACTCACCATCGAACAGGAGGCCGAGGTGGAAACGGAAACCGGCAATGAGCGTGACGACAGCGAAGACTGCCCAACCGTTGAGGAGGTGCATGCGACAATGAAACAATTTCACCTGCGTAAGCGGCAATACCAGCAGGACGACGCAGCGCGACGTGCAAAAAGCGCACGCATCAAGCGCAAAAATAGGTCAGTAGCGATAATGAAGCATTTCCAGTGTTTTTCTAGCGCATTTTGATTTTGCCAGCTGAGGCAACAAAATTCACTTAAATTTCCCGTCATTTATTCCATACGCACAGAATTTCGCCCGAACAGTCCCATGACGCGGACGACGGCAAATCAACACACCCGCGAGGTGCCTCAGCGCCAGGCCGCAAGCAAACGGTGAACGAACGCTTATCACCGCCCGATCCGCTGGAGCCGTGGAGTACGCGCGAACTGCAAAATATCAACAAAATATTGGCGCGAAAGTGAAAACGCAAGCGTACACACACATGCACACATTAATTTTGCAAAATACCGTATATGTATGTGTATTTGTAGTTGTAGTGGAAAATACAAAATTGCTGTAAACCGTTAGCTCGTTTATTTACGGCTTTTTGCACAGTTTAATTTTTGGTTTGGAAAATTTGCCGACGCCATAGGTGTTATTATTCGTGTGTAACGGTGAAAATTGCAGTTTTAGCCAGAATGATGGCAAAAAATTGTGTATTTTTGGTAATATAACGGCACTTGCATAAATGTATTTGTTGAAACAAAAATTGATATTTTATGCGCAAATTGGTGAAAAAACACACTTTCATGTTAACGCTGACGTTTCTGTCACACGATTTTGTTGTTGAAAACCCAAATACATATGTACTTACATACAAACACTTTCATTTGCGCCAGCCTGCAGTATATAAAGGGTGTTTTTTCTGAGATTTGCAACTTGTGCAAAATTTTTTGCCAAAATTATGGTTCAGTTAGCGTGACGTAGTGGAGCTCCATCCAATGTTTGGTCGACATAATCGCGAGTATCGAAGAAGACCCAAATGAGTACATCCGCCGTCGCCAGCAGCGATTGGAGCTCCACTTTATGGATGACTTGTGGCAGGATTTTGGTTTGTGGGCTACAAAATTTAACTCGTGCAATAATTGAAGCCAAACGACCATCAAGCGCGTCGCACCTTCGGTGAATGGGCCCAAAACAAGGTGACCACCAATGCCGAATTTCATAAGAAACTTCTGTTTAGCGATGAAGCTCATTTTTGATTGAAAATCGTGTGATATCACTCCGTACGACTTTTTCCTGTGGGGATATCTAAAGTCTAGAGTCTCTGTAGGCAATCTCGCTCCGATTTAGACCTTTGAACAAACCATGTGTCATTCGCCCAGCGGAAATGCTTGAACGAGTCATCGAATATTAGACTTATGAGATGAGCTATCTGAGACGTAACCGCGGCCAACATTTGAAAGATATAATTTTCAAAAAATTATTGCCAAAGAATATTCGTTCGAGCGATATAAAAACATTTAAGTACTTAATACACAAAATTGTCGCATTTGGATTGTTTACGAGGTATGACAATTAAGTAATGAGACTGATTCCATAAAAACCGTATATTTGAAAAGTTTTGTACAACTCTGCCATCCCCTTCAAAGTAGTCCCCTTGGGCAGCTATACAGCGATTCCAGCGCGTTTTCCATGCTTTGTAACATTTCTGGAACGCTTCGACTGGGATGTCCGCGAGTACCCTCGTCACGGCCGCCTGGATGTCCGTAATCGGCTCAAAATGGGTTCTTTTGTTTTAGGAAACAAAAAGAAGTCACAGGGTGACATGTCGGGCGAATAAGGCGGCTGTTGCAACACGGCGATCCCTTTAGAGGCCAAATACTGGGACACGCTGAGGGCGGTGTGGCACGGCGCGTTGGCGTGATGAAGGATCCAGTTACGAGCGATGTCTGGGCGCACTCTGTTAACTCGTTTTCGCAATCTTTCGACTACTTGGCAATAGTAGACTTGATTCAAAGTTTTCCCCGTTGGAACGAATTCTTTGTGGACTATCCCACGGCTATCAAAAAGGGCAATAATCATTGTTTTCATCTTCGACTTGCTCATGCGGCCGGGCGGCGCGCAGAGACAACCATTGTGAGCTTTAGCACGACTAAGAGCACTATAATCATACACTCTTAAAATTGTAGCGTACGTTTCCGAAGCTGTTTCGCCCATTCTGGCGCAAAATTTTATCGCGACGCGTTGCTCTTGATTTCGTTTTTTCATTTTCGTGACGAGCTTTACAAACAAACGTCTACGCAACTTGACGCAGCAGGGGAACAAAACAAGCTAGAGCGATGGTGCATATATCAATGGAGAGGGGAGGGATGTCGGAAAAAGAGAAAGGGAATTTTAAGGTCACAGGTTTACCACAAGCGCGGCACTAAAATCAGTCTCATTACTTAATTGTCAAACCTCGTATAATTCACAAGCTCTTTCTGATTCGCCGTTATAATCTCAAAAAGTCACTTTTTTATTCAAGATGAAGTCCGTTGTAATGATACAATCGATGGAAACCCTATCTTTATCATCTTCTGGCGCTACAGCTCTGGCCTTCTGCATATGTGCCCTTCAAACATCTTGGTCCTTTTCCGTTCTTTTATAATCATGTTTGCTAAGCTTCTTTATGTCTTCTTTGAGTTCGTCAGTCCAACTTGTTCGCGGTCTTCGCTTTGCTTTAGTGGTGTATGCTGCATAGTCTAAAATTTTTTTGGTTTTATAACTCGTACAGCTCATCATTCCATTGCATGCGATATTCGCCATTTCCAATGCGCAAAGGCTCATAAATCTTCCACATAACCTTTTTCTCGGACACTCGTACCGCCGACTCATCAGATGTTGGCAAATTTTTTTTTGTAATTGTTGGCGTTAATGCTAGTTCCCAGATAGAGGAAATTATTTACGACTTCGAAGTTATGACTGTCAACAGTGACGTGGGAGCCTCGGCGCGAGTGCGACGACTGTTTGTTTGATGAGAGATATTTCGTCCTGCCCTCGTTCACTACCAGACACATTTGTTTCACTTCTCTCTCCAACCTGGAGAAAGCCGAACTAACGGCACGGTTGTTAAGACCAATGATGACAATATCATGGGCATACGCCAGAATCTGTACACTCTTATAGAAGATGGTACCTTCTCTATTTAGTTTTGCAGCTCCAATTATTTTCTCCAGCAGCAGATTGAAGAAGTCGCACGAAAGAGAGTCGCCTTGTCTCAAACATCGTTTGGTATCGAACGGTTCGGAGAGGTTTTTCCCGATCCTGGCGCAACTTTTGCTGTTGCTCAACGTCAGTTACACAGTCGTATTAGTTTTGAGGGATACCAAACTCAGACATCGCGGCAAAAGGCGGCCCTTTTTCATGCTGTCAAAAGCAGCTTTGAAATCGACGAAAATGTGGTGTGTGTCGATTATCTTTTCACGGTTTTTTTTTCCAGGACTTTACGCATGGTGAATATGCTGTCAGTTGTGGATTAGCCAAGCCTAAAGCCACATTGATAATGTCCAATCAGTTTGTTGACGGTGGGCTTTAATCTTTCACACAGTATGCCCGTAGAACCTTATACGCGATGTTGAGGAGGCTTATCCTACTGTTGGCGCAAATTGTGGGGTCTCCCCTTTTTTGTGGATTGAGCAGAGCACACTTAAATTCCAATCGTTGGCATACTTTCATCCGACCATATTCTACAAAGAAGCTAATGCATGCTCCATATCATTATTATTGCTGTATTGCAGTCTTCTGGCAGCGATTCATTATTCGACATCAATGTCGTCAAGTGATAAATTATTTCAATGAAAGCCGTATATAGCCATGATTATTGATTTTTTATGCCTAAATTAGAGGATGTCGATGTAGACGACCGTTTGCCCCATTGCGTATATTTTTTAGCGTCGCGGGCCTACAATATTGCTGGATTTAATCCCGCTGTACTCTTCTTTCTGGGGTTATGTGAAGTTACTTGGAATATTCAGCACATTAAAGCTGACTTGTGGCACCAAATTGCTTGAAAAGTGATCTAAAATTAGATTAAGCCGTAGTTTATTCGAGCCAGCCGCATCGATAATCTGCCCTAAACATTTTGAAAATACTATAATGGAAATCTCTTATCTTTATAACAAAGTTAAATTATTGATCGTGTTGAAACTTGAAAATCACATACCTAAGCAAAACACCCTTTAGTCACCGCACACATGTAGTGTTTTTGTAGTTGTACGTACTCTCAAAATCGCTGCGCCCAAAACTTTTTAATTAAATTTCTGCACACAAACACACGCAGATACCGTTACACACGCACACAAAGAAAACAGACAAAAAAGTTATTAATTAAATTTCTTCTCTGTCTCGTCGGTGGGTGCCGTTGCCTTAGAAGTGCGTATGCAAATAGGTGTAATTGTGGAGATTCTCACAGATTTGCTGCCAGCAATTGTCGCATGCGAGCAGAATTTGTGTGTGTAGGCGTGATTCCTAAGCTGATTTGCGCACCGTCGAAGGCAAAGCGAAGATAATTTGCTTTCAATGCTTCAGAAATTGCTAAAAATAAGACACATTTTTTCTTCGTTGCTTTCTTTCGAGCATTGAAGCAGAACAAATTGCAATCGCAGGCGACATTATTTGCGTCACAAATTTATTTTGCGTTGAGAATTCTCTCTCTCCAGTGGCATTAAATGGCTATGTGAAATTTGCAACACCTAGCGGCTACTTTTTTTGTTATTTTTTTTTTATTTTTTTTACGTCGAATTTACATACTTTTGCATAATAGGCAACTTAATGAATGTGGAAATGGCAATGGAGTTGAGCAAGAAATTTAACTTGAATTTGATGGATCTTCATTCAATGTCGTAAGTTGGGAATGAAGACCTGCGAAAGTTTTTCAAAATTATTTTTATTTAAACCGATTTTTCCGAATTATAAACATTCTGCTCTTAATTTTATATTTTTTTTTGCTTTTGACCAACATGCAGTTAATTGTGATCCAAAACGGTGATCACGATATTAGGTGCAATGGCTGACCAAAGGATCACAGGTTAGGTTAATCTGGTAGGCCACTAAGCCACGCATGGACCAGTTTGAGTCCTTTGAAGATTGAGTTCAGTTCTTAGGTCTAAAAGAAGTAGTCATCCTGCGCTTTGAGAGTACAAGCCACCAAGTGCCTTGATCAAGCGAACATGGAACAATCAACTTCTCTTCATTCAGACCGCTTCTGCAGCTGTCATCCGGTTAAATTCTCTACGTTACAGCAGGACAATTGCCTCCATAACTAGGAAGAGGCTAGGCCTACTGAGGGCAATGAACTCACTGGTTCTCTAACAATCGATTTTTGGCAAAAATAATCTCGTGACAGCGTATATACCGCCAAGCTCTTGTGAAGCCCAGTTATCCAGTAGTAGATTACACAAAGAGAGAGGAGCACCTACCGGTTCCCATTCTACTGATAGCGGAACTAGGGTGCTTTTCATTGCAAACTCATCGACATTATTATCGGACATAGTTACCTGCGATGCTGTAGTGACCGGCTCATATACTAATCTTATCACAAAGAGACAAACTCATTACTGTAAATAAAAAATAAAAATTTTTAAAGTATCAGTATCGAAGATGCTACAATAGACGAAAAATACACAACTCCTTCGAAATGAAGTTGATCGCTATAGTTGCCATACCAAAAATATCAAAAGAACCAAAAAGCTTTAGCGAGCTCATAACTTTATTACTGGATATACAACCCAGCAACGTTGTTTAATTTCAGACCTGAAGCGAATGCAGCTTGGAAAAAATATTATGGTTCACGAAGAAGGCCTCTTACTAAATACGAGACAAATCGTTCACAAAATCGCTGTAATAGGAAGATTTATTTCGAAAGAAGGCTGTATCGTAGTTTGGAATTTATATTTCGTGATTTCGCAACCATAGGGTTGGAATCTGGCAACTCACTCAATTTTATTGTAGACGCAGACACCGCTTGTATAGTTATAGCCGAGCTAACAACAGCGCGTCTCTCGTTTCTTCTTTTCGCAACGTGGCGCCAATTTGAAATTACGGTCAAAGCCTGGTCCTCCTCTACCTGTCGAATACTTTGAGAGCTGAAGTGTTCTTGTCCATTCGAATGACATGACCTAGCTCGCCTCATGTTTCTTAATTTGCTGAACTATGTCAATGCCGACGTATATCTCGTATAGCTCATCGATCCATCGACTTCAGTATTCGCAGTGTCCAATGCGCAAAGGACCATAGATCTTCCGCAAAACATTTCTATCGAAAACTCGTAACGACGACTCATCGGACTTAGTCCGATCCAGCACCTGTTGACAAGAGTTATTCTACGCTAGATTTCGCTCCTGACATTGTTTCTGCTGTTAATACTTTCGTCCGACATACTTGTATTCTTTTTTACCAAAGGTTTCATTTGGAGCTGTACGTAAGGAGCTTCAAATGCCGTCCCACAATTCCCTTATACCGAGTTACTGACGGCGCGTGGGCCCAAATTAGCGATATGTGGAAGAACTTTGCTTTGATGCGGATTTTGGCAAGACGTTTATCCACAGGGGTGAATGCCAGGACTGGAAGATGGAGTCTCTCTTCCCCTTCGAATCCCACACTGAATTTGCGTCACTTTAGTAAATGCCAGACCTACTCGTTTCAGTCTTTGTCAAGTCCATCACACTTCTTGGACTTCGGTGATGTCCGTCTTTATTTTCACGAGTACGTCAATCAGCTGGGCAGCAGCACCTTCCTAATTGAGGAACCGGACATTCCAGGTGCATGCCATTAAATCATTATCCTTAATGCGTTTTTGAATGGTGGCCATCAAAGGAAGAGTTTCTCCTGCGAGGCTATTGTAATGCTAAAGTATAGTCATTATTCAGATCATACGAAGGTATAAATAGGCAAGATAACCATTTTGAAACTCCGGGTTCCCCTAAACTTCTTACGTACTTCGTAACCAGAATTCAACAGAAAGTCTGACTTTTTATAGGCCAGTATTATGCTATTGTTTGCTCTGAAGTAGTAGATGAGGATTTGGTCACTTATTTAGCCAGTCCCACAAATATAATCCTTAGAATGAATTGTGCTGAAAAACAGTTATGGTATATATGTAAATAGATGATTCTTAAACACTCTTAGGCCCAAGCCGCAGCTCAAACTCGGTTAGTTCTGGTGTATGAAATTTAGAGTCCTTGTATAAATAATCTAAACAGACGGTCACGTGCGAGTAAAGCTATTTCTCAATAGCAATACCCACTCACCTATTCTCTAAAAAGGCTCAAAAAAAATTCCCAAAAGTCTATACACGCAAATGGAAATGAAAAGCAATAGCGCTCTATCGATTTGAGCTAATCTCACAACTGAATAATACAAAACAAATGACAATTGTCCGCCACATGCGAGGGTGTGTGTGTCAGTATGCCAAACTGACCTTGTCACAGAGCGAACTGACTGTAATCCACAAGCGCCACTATGGTGGCCAAGTCAACTGGGTCACATCAGAACGTGACTCGTGAATAGTTGCCAACACACAAATAATCCAAAAAAAAGAGAAACCAAAAACCAGCAAAACTTTTGATGTGATTTAATGCAACAAAAGGAAGATACAAAAGCGAAAGTGGCAGAAGAAGAGAAACAGCAAACTAAATTACATAATGACAAATGAAGAACAACCAATCGATGTGTATGCACGAATGTCTGCATGTCTGTATGTCTGTCCGCATGTCGTAAGCGTCGATAAATTGCATTTGCGATGATTTGTACCACTTTTTGCTGAGCGCCAACGAGAGCAAAACAATGCCAAAGAACAATAAAAAGTGACACAAAACTTCTGTAAAACATTGCAGCACTTTCGATTGCATGATGCATGTTGCATGTTGCATGTCGAAATGGCAACAACAGCAATAACAGCAGCAGCAGCGTCATTACAAATATGATAAGCGGAGCACGAGGGTGCAGGGCTCCGCATCAAGTGGCAAGCGAGGGAGAGTATTAAACACGCGTGCAACAACAATTTTCAGATTGCACCAACAACATCAACAGCATTGGTATATTGTTTAAATGACAGCAAGAAGCTGGTGCGGCACTCATAACTGTGCATGGATAGAACCGCAAATGTGTTTACGTTTGCGAGGGCGCACATACATATATACATACACACATATATATACATAACTACACATACATACATACATACATAAATGCTTGTTAAGGATTTGTTCGAGGGAATATGCAGCGCTGGCAAATTAAGCATTCAAAGGACGTCGTCGGAGCAGTGCAACGAAAAATAAACATTGAGCTCCCTGATGTGTCATAAATTTCACAACACATTTTGTATATTGCAAGCGCGCTCACTTGTTAGTACGGTAATATGATTATTTGTTTGCTTTTGCAATAATATGTGGGTGCACTGGTGTGCAAGGGAGCTTATTGGCTTGCAGACAGTTGCTCATAAAAATGAAGCAACTACTTTTGTTACAAACTTTAGAATCATTTCAGAGATCTAAGAAATCTTGAATCGTGTTCTCTTTATAGAATTATCAAAGTATTCTCACACACCTGAGAAGTTCAGAGCTACAAGCAACTATTCAAAGCGTCTTACTCCATATTAAAGATCATGCGATGAATGGCTTTGGTACAACACCTTTCTATTCTAATTAACGTAGTGACAACAATCTCTATTATTGCTGATGTGAACAGGTCAATAGTCCGATGGCCACCCCCACAATAGTCTGTTATTAACGATAATATAGACAATCGCTGAGTGGCATTCCCCAAATAACACATTTCATAACCTAAAACTTTCAGTGATCGCAGTTGGAACTACAGCGCCTTCTACATTCACAACGGGTATTATAACGAGCGATCAATGATCTGCCGATCACATTTAATTCTTTTAAACTCAAAGCGAATATAATATGGTATATTTCCTGCATAGAAATAAGTCACTTCTATATACATGAAACTCTATATCACATTCCCCTAATTATAGCTCGTAATAGAATATTTTAGAACGAACACTGCAATATTTCCAAAATCTTTAACGGCTTCAAAGAATCGATTTTTTTTTATTATCTTATTAAATTTTGCAACACCTCTACAATATTTTCCTAAATTTTCGAATTGATCCGAATAATAGTTTCGGAGATACAGTCTTGAGAACTTGTGCGCTTGAGGCTAGGTGCGCCGTCTTCGAACTCGTTTTTCTCGAAACTGTGTTTTTGAAGTGAGTTGGCAAGATTTATCGAGAACTACTCAACCGATCTTCATGAAATTTTATACATATCTTTGAGAAACAATACTTAAAGACTTGGATGATGGATTTTTCTTCGATAACAACTAGTCGCGAAATTTTTACTGAAACTTTAATTTTTTTTGTAAAAATGTCATAAAAACACATTTTTGTTGTAAAGTTAATCCTGTAACGAGTTATCCTGCCAATGCGGGCGCATCTTTTTTCCAAGGCGTCACCATCACAATGGCCGAGTTTAAAATATTTTTTTTCCAAAAAATCAGAACTTCTTTGCTAACAATAAAAAATTCTAATAAATGTTTCATTTTTTGTTTGAAAAAAAATTAAAAAAAAAATGTTTGAAAAAAGTTTTTTTTTTAATTCGGGAAAACCCATGCAATCACTTAAGTTCAGAAACCACCAGTCTCAAATGCCATAACCACCTGTCAATGAATTTCGATATAATCGATTCAAGAACATCAGGACTATCATGTTTAGTTTAATAAACGAGAAGCTCTTAGAAGACCGGGTTGTGTTATAACGGGTGATTTTTTGAGGTTAGGATTTTCATGCATTCGTATTTGACAGATCACGTGGGATTTCAGACATGGTGTCAAAGAGAAAGATGCTCAGTATGCTTTGACATTTCATCATGAATAGACTTACTAACGAGCAACGCTTGCAAATCATTGAATTTTATTACCAAAATCAGTGTTCGGTTCGAAATGTGTTTCGCGCTTTAATTTTGTTCAGCGATGAGGCTCATTTCTGGTTGAATGGCTACGTAAATAAGCAAAATTGCCGCATTTGGGGTGAAGAGCAACCAGAAGCCGTTCAAGAACTGCCCATGCATCCCGAAAAATGCACTGTTTGGTGTGGTTTGTACGCTGGTGGAATCATTGGACCGTATTTTTTCAAAGATGCTGTTGGACGCAACGTTACGGTGAATGGCGATCGCTATCGTTCGATGCTAACAAACTTTTTGTTGCCAAAAATGGAAGAACTGAACTTGGTTGACATGTGGTTTCAACAAGATGGCGCTACATGCCACACAGCTCGCGATTCTATGGCCATTTTGAGGGAAAACTTCGGACAACAATTCATCTCAAGAAATGGACCCGTAAGTTGGCCACCAAGATCATGCGATTTAACGCCTTTAGACTATTTTTTGTGGGGCTACGTCAAGTCTAAAGTCTACAGAAATAAGCCAGCAACTATTCCAGCTTTGGAAGACAACATTTCCGAAGAAATTCGGGCTATTCCGGCCGAAATGCTCGAAAAAGTTGCCCAAAATTGGACTTTCCGAATGGACCACCTAAGACGCAGCCGCGGTCAACATTTAAATGAAATTATCTTCAAAAAGTAAATGTCATGAACCAATCTAACGTTTCAAATAAAGAACCGATGAGATTTTGCAAATTTTATGCGTTTTTTTTTTAAAAAAAGTTATCAAGCTCTTAAAAAATCACCCTTTATTTGACGTAATAATATCAAGACTTTTGTAAAGCAAGCGCATATTTCTGTGTAACTTACTGGTTATAAAACCCTTTAAAACCACAAATTTTCTTTATATTTTCTGAACAGCCTTATCGAATATAGTAAACAGCCATCATAGTCTACTTATACTTACGTATGTCCGGCGACAAATTAATCTCAAGAAAACATTTTTAAGTAGTTATTGTGAATCAGATTTGTGCATGTTCTAAGTAAGAAGCATAAATTGGTTTACAAGATGCTTTGTGCCCCTTGAAATAATATTGCTCAGTCTACTGCAAGTTTCATAAATTATGAATATTCATAACGATAGTTATAGGTTTATATTGTTTTATCACGCATTCAGGTACCTATCTTATTATAAGATCACTGTTGAGCTCCGATAGATTTGGAGAATTATATTACGCATTAAACTTAGGCAACAGAATTGCAGAAAACTATAGAACGGCATTTTAATCAGCATCTCCCAACGTAATTACATTATATCCTTAGCTAAAAACAAAATGTTCGTTTGCAGATAAGTATATGAAATGAAAAATCAGAAAACTTTATGATAACTCTAAGGGCTAGATAGATTGATTGAAATTTTTGGACGGCACTCCGACCTGTGCTCCTGTTATTAAAGCACTTCGCTTAACCCAGTCAAATCAAATAGTCCCATAGGTTAATAGTTGTAATGTGTTCTCTCACTGGATTTAACTTAACTCGGTAACTTAACTCTTTCTTCTTGCGATTGCGGGGCAATCCGGAAGTACAATATGTGCTCTGATGTTTCTGACCTTTGATCGCAGAAACGACACAGATCCATGGAGCATACCCTAATATGTACAGATGACACCGTAGCCTAAAGTTACCAATATAAAATCCCTCAAACTGCTATATTTTGTTTCTTAGAACTGCGATTATACCTCTCCCACCTTCCCCGTGACCACCCTCCGTTTCAGAGCCATTACATTGTACTCCAGCGAAGGCAATTGTCAAGAATGAAGTCCTCGTAACCACTTTTACAGGCCAGTGAGCCTTTAAACTCCTTTTGAAAGTAAATTCTCTCGGTGTTATGGTGTCTAGATAAGAGTGCCAACGGCAGACTCACGCCAATGACACACTATTTCTGTGTGTCTTTTTTTTTAAGAACAACTCCTTAAATCTTAAGGAAGAAAGAAGGATGGGTTATGATTCACAAATTAGGACATATATCCCTATAAATGATATAATGGAAGTCTATAATAGTCTCTATGAAATAATAGTATTATGACCAGTCCAATTTCGTTATGAGAAATGAGAAAAAAATTATTCTACACACTTTTTTGAGGGACTGTTTGCTTTCATGCATTTAAATATTATGTGCTAATGTGCTTTCTTTGGTGATTAATTAAAGCAAAGTGAAGTGAAGTGTTTGGATTATGAATCGTGGCAAATTGTGCCAGAAAGAAAAAAGACAAAGCGCCACAATGTGTGTTATAAATACTTAAACACATACACACATATATATATGGTATAAATTCAACAATGTAACTAATCGCCAGAGGGAATATATGTCCTGGTGTAAATAATGCACAAACTTTCGGTTACGACGAATCTTTCAATGTTGAAGGAAGCAGTGCAAATAATTGCTCATTGAACTAAACATGGATGCTCTCTACTCTTCACAGTCAATTTGTTTACACAAACATACTAAGGCTTCACCTTTCAACCGCTCAAGCGTAGATGAAGTAATTAATTTGTCAGTCAATTGATGTGATGTCAGTTCGCTGACCAGTAAATTAAGATATTCAATCAAGAAGGAAATGGTTTAAAGTATGTAAAGATTATATGTAAATAGAAGATGCAAGAGTTTTGCACTAATATTATGTTCAGACCGAAAATTTCAAAGATTAGATTACATTTAATCATTTCATAACCCAACAGTGTTCTCACTGCCGTTAGAAAGATCAAAAAACAGCTGTTATTGTCATTCATGAAGTCACATCGCTTAATATTTATCAAAAGAAAACATTGTCATATAGTATAGCCATCTTTTTTCAAATATTTTCCATATAATAGAAATAATGGACTCATTTTTTTCATTTGGGAAGTCGATTTTCAGATGAAATTAGATTCATTGCTTTAAAAAAATTTGTTTGTTTATATTTTTTCCCCTTTGTAGTGTCCAAATCAGCTCTGATAATGTAACAGATTTCCAATGTTGACAAATAGATGGCGCAAAATCAGAGTCGCACAGAGAGATTTTGCGTGGATCAGTTTCAAATCATTTCAATGAAGTGATTTGGAACTGTCATTTTTGTATGGCGAAATCTTGATACATTTTTAAGATTAGTGGGATAATCTATTCAACAGCCGAAATCGTGTGATTAAGTGTCGGTCTGAACATAGTATAAGATATGAATTGATATGATGTGATTAAGTTCTGAGATTTGTAACAAAGTTTTGAACATCTCTCATATATATGTTATCTTACGGAAGAGTTGTAGCAGGTATCCTCTTTAAGCTCAATACAAGTTGATTTAAAGTGGTTAAGCAATGCTAAGCGGGAGAGTAAAGTGCAACAGGCGCTTCTCAACTTCCCTAGTTCTCATAGAATTTCTAACAGAAATATTTTCAAACTTCCTGCTGACTTTATAGCACATAGTATATTGGTGAATATCGCACATATAGAAAGTTTTTATGATTCTTAGATAATCCATAGAAGCCTTCTTGAAGAAGCTGTGTCTGAAATTGTTCTAGTAGCCGCCATTTAGTAACAAAGTGTTGCAGTACACGCTTTTAATTCTCAAAATTAGATCTTTCTGTGTCCGACTAGTCTCCAAAAACTAACTATTTTTGTCTTTTAAATAACATAAGAAACATTAAATTAAAATCCAACGTCTTCAGAGACACTAGAACTAGCGCTGGCAGCATGCAGTCAGTCTAAATAAAATCGCATTTGAATTTAATTAAAATATTTTACATTTCCCACACACACTCAGCCGCCTTATTTGTCTTTTGTGCTCCTCAAGACTCGTGTTGCTTGCTTGGGAATACTCACACACACACGCATACATACATACATAGAAGCAACAATAAAAACACTGCAAATTGTTGGCAATAAATTGTAATAAACGCACTGAGCACTTCAACTACCAAGGAAGGATCTAACTACACCTCAGCGCCAAGCCACGTACGCAGGCACTGATGTATTCTTGTTGCGTGTGAGTGTGTTTGTGCGCTTATTATTGAGACATTTTAAAGAAATTCTCGACATTGAAACAATACAAGTTGGCATTTTGATTAAATCAAATGAATATTAAGAGAGTAAACGCTTGTAGACAGCAGCGTAGCTGGGCGCTTGACATGCCAGTGAGGTAAACAAACAGTCACAGTGCTTGTTGTAGCTGCTGTTGTTGTTATTTAAATAAATTACTTTAGCGTAGATGGCAGCCACCTTCGCAGTACTGACATACTGATGCGTGTGCAAAAGACGCTTGCAATATTTTGCTTGACATGCAGGTGTGTAGAGGTTGTGAAAATACTTACATACATATATACATATATGTATATATAAATATAAGCATATAAATTTACATGCATGCATACATACATACATACATACATATATAGAAATGCAAGTGAAATGATAAGGAAATTCATTTACACACCGAAACTCTCAGCCAAACAAACAGCTTTCTGCTTGTATACACATATGTATGTCTTTATGTTATATAGCTTCTAAGTGGTGTTAACGGTTTATATATATGTATATATATCTCACTTGTAGCTTAAAATCTACCCTACTAGCATACATCCACAGCTTGCTTATGTGTCTGTTTGTTCAGGTAATCATTTGCATTATTGCTGATTTATACGTTACTCATACGCCCTGTGGCACCGCGCTAATGAAGATGTGTTAATTAAAGACAGCTGCAAAAGTTGTTCCATAAAATTTATGCGTAACAAAATGCCAACATTTTAAGCGCCAATAAATTAAGCTTTAATAGGCTTGTGATTCACGAGTGATATTATGGATGTATAAACTGAAAAGTAAAGGGTGATTTTTTTAAGAGCTTGATAACTTTTTAAAAAAAAAAAACGCATAAAATTTGCAAAATCTCATCGGTTCTTTATTTGAAACGTTAGATTGGTTCATGACATTTACTTTTTGAAGATAATTTCATTTAAATGTTGACCGTGGCTGCGTCTTAGGTGGTCCATTCGGAAAGTCCAATTTTGGGAAACTTTTTCGAGCATTTCGGCCGGAATAGCCCGAATTTCTTCGGAAATGTTGTCTTCCAAAGCTGGAATAGTTGCTGGCTTATTTCTGTAGACTTTAGACTTGACGTAGTCCCACAAAAAATAGTCTAAAGGCGTTAAATCGCATGATCTTGGTGGCCAACTTACGGGTCCATTTCTTGAGATGAATTGTTGTCCGAAGTTTTCCCTCAAAATGGCCATAGAATCGCGAGCTGTGTGGCATGTAGCGCCATCTTGTTGAAACCACATGTCAACCAAGTTCAGTTCTTCCATTTTTGGCAACAAAAAGTTTGTTAGCATCGAACGATAGCGATCGCCATTCACCGTAACGTTGCGTCCAACAGCATCTTTGAAAAAATACGGTCCAATGATTCCACCAGCGTACAAACCACACCAAACAGTGCATTTTTCGGGATGCATGGGCAGTTCTTGAACGGCTTCTGGTTGCTCTTCACCCCAAATGCGGCAATTTTGCTTATTTACGTAGCCATTCAACCAGAAATGAGCCTCATCGCTGAACAAAACACGCGCGCGAAACACATTTCGAACCGAACACTGATTTTGGTAATAAAATTCAATGATTTGCAAGCGTTGCTCGTTAGTAAGTCTATTCATGATGAAATGTCAAAGCATACTGAGCATCTTTCTCTTTGACACCATGTCTGAAATCCCACGTGATCTGTCAAATACTAATGCATGAAAATCCTAACCTCAAAAAATCACCCGTTATTACCAAATTGCTGACACATCCTGACTGTATATGGTATATGCGAATTAGCCCTTTAGCTTTTAATATATCGATGCGAAATTTTGCACATATATTTTTCTGTTCAAAGAGCTGCTTATTTGTCGGAATCGCTGATATTGGATGACTATAGCATATAGCTGCCATACAAACTGAACGATCAAAATCTAGTGCTTGTATGGAAAACTTTTTCATTTGACAAGATATGTTTACCAAATTTGCAACAGATTACTCTTCTAATAAATGCTATAATCTTCAGGTATTTTTGTTTAGGTAGGACCGCCACAATTTATAGCTGCCATACAAGCTGACTTATCAAACTCAAGTTCTTATTAGAAAAACATTTTTATTTGACAAGATTTCTTCATGAAATTTGGCATGAGTTATTATCTAAGGCTACAGTATAATCTCTGAAGAAATTTCTCAGATCGGATCAATATAGCATACAGCTGCCGTACAAACTGATCGATCAAAATCAAAATTAGGATCATTTTATACCATTTTATGTTGTAATAAATGCAAAAATGAAGGGTGTTATAGTTTCGGTGCAGTCGGATAAGATTTTCCTTGTTTTCTTCAGTATTCGTCAAACCGATATCAAATGGCTGGTCCTGCAAAAATAAGTGAACAGATTACGAAAATTCTCTTTTTCTTTGACGTAACAGACGTTACCTTAACATTTATATGACCTTAAAAGTTTTTATTGTCTTCTTCGCTGTACAACTTTAGTACTGCAATCCAAGCCTACAAAACCACAAAATTTTTGAGCTCCAACTTTATAAAACAAAACTAACCGCAGTATAAAAATCCTTAGAAAATAATTATTTTAAAGACCTTTGCAGCCTTTTCGGCACAAAAAACCAATTCATATACATTTATTACTACCATTATTGCACTGAGGCTTCGCAATAATTTAAATTTTCTTCGCTTTTCGTCATCAGCGATTTCATTATATTCGAAACTTTTACAATTTCAATTACCAACTGACGCAAATGTGGCCTCTTGTAAACATTTGCTTGGCAAGCCGCAAATAAAGTTTTAAGAGTTGCGACAAATTCAAGGCCAAGCACAAAGGCAACAAATGGAAAATTCGAGTGAAAAATTTTTCCGGCGAAAAGTTGAAAAAAATGATAATAAAATGTGACGTAATTTTTGCTTTTCATCACTTTTTCTGCGACAGAGCTGATTGAATTTGCGTCAAGTTGCAAAGTTGCGCGTCATAGCAAAATTCATAATGACGCTGAGGTAATGAGAGATTTAAGAAAATAAATATGTACGATAATTTTAAATTCAATAATTGCAACAAAAATGTAGTCTTCTTGAATTTACAGAAAATGTTGGAACTTAAATTATTTTAAGGACAAATATGTATGCCAGACACAAGACACAAACTGAAATATACAAGATTTAAGAATGCTAGCTGCTGGAAATTATTAGAAATAAAAGATGAGATAAAATATAAGTTAGATTCTTTATTATTGGATATTAATTACCAAAAACAAGAAAAAGTATTAACTTTGGTTGTAGCTGTAATACTCTTCACAAATATACAACAATCCTTTCAAGAATTTTGACATGCAGTTTGAAAAAGCATTCCATACAAACCTCTTCCTCTTACATGCTTTATTTAGCATGCTTAGAGTGACGCCATTTACGTGAAATAATTATTTTGCCATTTTGAAGGTAGTTTCATAGTAATAATTTCAAGGATACCGTAAAGAACCATAAATTTTTGAAAGCTTTTTTCGAGCCGAATTATTCAGCAGCAAAATAGTTCGCCCTGAACCGAAATAAGTAATAATCACTTGGAGTAGGGTGATTGCATAACAACCTCCCAACCAAGTTTCCGGTATATTAGCTTAAGCTGACCGCTACTGAACCATTGGTTCCCTTAAACAGTCCAAATGATGGCAGCATAGCCCGGAGCTTGGACTTCGCCCGTAGTGAAGTAACTTATCCACAATAGATTTTTCCATACCAATCACGCCATTAACGTAGTAACACTTTGGTGACCGTCACACTAGTCGGAAGTCTTTCACTAGCAACCATGCGCTTCTGAAGTTTACCGCGTTTTTGCGATTCAACAGCGATTCTTAGACGAAAGTTCGGTCTATGCGGTTTTTGTGCATCAACTCGAGTAGCATCTATACATCAAGCTTTTTTTGTATTCAGCTTTAATTTCTGGTTTAATGTAAATATTTTACACACGATTTATGTTACACCGACCGGTTATGGTAAAAGATGTTAAAAACGAGATAGTTCACTAATAGTTGCCAGACCACTCCAGTACATTTCAAGCAGAGGTCTTTGCTATTACGAAAGCCGCAAAGCTGGTCTGCACCTGCAGGCAATTCAACATGCAGTCAACATCTACGTAGGCAGCTAAGCAATAATAAAGGTAGTAACCTCGTATCGCACATCAGACAGAAGTGCCTTGGAAAGCACGGTAGTAGTGGCAAGTGTTGCTAAATGTAAGCAACTTCACTACTACTAGGTGGCAGGCCACAAAGCCATCAAAGGCAATGAAATAGTGGACGAGATTGCAAAGAATGATGTAAGGTTAACACCCGAAAACGAGATCAACCTTGGTAAACCAATGCATTAGCTATACAAAGATCTGGACAGAAGCATAGTAAAGAAAATCAAAACCCGATGGAACGGGCCATCTGGGTGCAAAAATGCTAAACGGTAGATCGGAAGTACACAGAAATCTTATTGGCACTCGATAGAAGAGACTGCATTAAGATTATGGGAATTCTGGCCACTGTCTGGTGGAAGAACTGCAGGAAATGTCCAGGGCAAGGCACCATGGAACCAATGGAACATCTCTTGCGCACTTGAACGCTCAAAGGAAGCAATGTAAAAATTAGACAATGGGTTGACACCTCCAACCTTTATATGAAATCCTGTATTTCAGGAGCTACTTAAACAATAGAGACAAGTTAAAAAAAAAAAATGGTGCATCCTGGTGACATTGATCCCGCCTCTCCTGGTGGTCTGAAAAAAAAATCAAAAGAAATTCTTAATCAGTAGAGATGCGGTTATAGTCCCTACCTTAGGGAACACGAAATTTTTTTTTTTGAAAAATGGCGACTGCCTGAAAATAAAAATCTTTACGCTTTTTTTTTGAAACTCTTGAATTTTTTTAAAATATTCAAAACAAAGGATTAAGGATTATATAAAGATAGAGGATAAAGGATTGTATAAAGAAAGTTCACACAGAGTTTCAAGTAAATCGGTTGTATAGAACTTGAGATAATGCCGGTACCGTGTGGAAAAAAGTAGTTTCGAGAAAAACGCGTTTAAAAAGTGAGTCTGCCTACTTACCGGACTCTTAAAATAATTTTAATTTTAAAAATCCTTTGGAGGACATGTTCTTAAGGGACTAAACTATAAAAAAAGTATACTCCTTATGTCTAGCATCATATTACTTTAGGATAACACTGGTTTAGGTGCCTAATCACAGTGCAATTACAAGAAAATTACAGTGTGAGGCTGATAAGTTTGGTAAGGCAGGCACTTCAGTCTAAATAACTGCAGAATGCGAACAGTTGAGAGCTCCGTTTACTTCTTGTTGTCTGCTACTGAACCGCAGGTTCACAGACCAGCTCAGTAAGCTTTAGTCAACTACCAGTAGTTGCAAGGTTAGCTCTAAGTGGATATTGTCCGATCGGGATTTATGCAGTAAAATTAAACATTTTACCAGTGTATTATTTATTCTTTTCTTGTATCCATCTCAAACAAACCTGAGCCAACCAATCACAAAAATGTGTGAGAAATATTTGTTTAACAAAAATATATTCTTTCTAGCGCCATATAGTGTATCCTACACTTTCACAAAGAAAAACAGAGAATACTAGAGGCATCTATTGAAATAATAATGATTGTTTTTTTACTAGACCGTTTATAATGCCAACTGAGTAATTAATTTAATATATCACTCACTACGTTCACATGAGAATTCTTTTGCCATAATTATTAATTTTCACTTGAATTGACTATTTTCGCTACGCACTATGCTAAAAAACCACCCCTTCAAACGGAAATTATTGGCCACTCGATCCTTCCTAGCAACCAAAAAATCAACTCTGCTTTTTACCAAGGCCTAAATTAATTCGTATCATAAATCAATTCATGATTTCCAATTTGAAAGCAGTTAACTCAACCCAATTCAGCTCAATAGCCGCTGAAAAGGTAAAGAAAGGAAATAAGTTTTTGTGTGCGAAGGCTGCAGAGTTCGGCAATAAAACAACTCAATATCTGGCACAAATTTCACTGATCTAATTTCCATTAAAAGGAAGTCGCCAGCAACCTTTATTTTACGCCCGTGCCGGCGCAATTTTCCGTAAAGGTGAGCGCCAGCGAGATAATAATTCTATTAAACAGCGCAACAAAAGAAAGAGCGGACAAGCGGCAAATAAAAACTCTCTTGGCCCCGCTGTCCACGAAGCGCCTGTCATGCACTTCGCGAGTGCCGCTGAAAAAGTCTGTTTATAATTGATTTATGATAAAATTCACAACAACAAAAAGATGTTCGACCATTTTTCATGGCCTTCGGAACTGCGTAATAAATTGTTTTTTTTTTGTGTGAGAAATGATTATTAGCTGAGGCCGGCGAGCGCGTGCTAATAAAATTAAATCTGGCCACTGCACAAAAGGTAAATAATGAACACACACACAGCCAAGGGCACCCACCCATATATGCAGCTTAGTGTTAACAAACTTTAAGCCACAAACGCTGTGAATTGTGAACTCAGGCCGGCAAGTAAGAATGCAGACCACATTTGATAGGGAAAGCTAAACTTAAGCCGCGACCAGACAATAGCGTTTCTGCTGCTGTGGGGCTTGTCGGTAATTTATGGCCAAATTAGTTTCTTCTGTTATTTGTTTATTAACAAATTTGGCAAATGAATGCCAGCGTTTTTGGTGCTTTATTGTGGAGCATCTTCTTTTTGATTTCAAAAGCTGGAAAAACGTGCCAATTTGCATGTGGCACCATTGTGAAGATTTTTATTGTTAACCGCAACTGAGCGGAAAATATGTGTAAATCATAAAAATACGTTTTTTTACATTTTCCGCTTAAGGTTTTTGAAAATTTCGGACTCAAGATAGTTGGTAAACTTTCAGTGTGGACATATTCATTACGAATAGATACAGCTATTAGTCTCTAAAATCAAGAAGTGTATAATTTATATTTTGAAAATATAGCCTTACAGATCTATAGTCTCATATTTCCCCGAGAAAGCTTCTAACAGCTTCATCTCCACTATTTTCCTGCAACATCAGATGTCTTTTCACAATCTCGCTGGCTGCCTTCGCTGCTGTGGACGTTGTCGATTTTGAGCCTAAGTGCTTTGCGTTCAATTCTCTGCTACTTTCTCTTTTCAAGGGTGCATTCTGTTCGCTCTCTCTATCGAAATTTGCCTCTTTTCAGCGTTGCGCTGCTCTATGAGATTTACAAAGTTGGATCCGAGACACTGCACCAATATCATGTGGTGAATATGCGTGAACGTCTTTCACCGCTTCTCTGGTCCAAGTCTTCTCTTCCTTTAGGTTGGATTTGCTCTCGTGTCGGCTATTTATCCTGACCGGTGCCATGCATTACGTTTTAGCTTTTAGCCCTCTTGCTTGGATTCCTTCGGGGCTGTTTCTTATTGCCAGGTATGGAACCCTCGATCATCTTTTCAGAAGATCGCAGAAGCTTTTTATTTTTCCATACTAATGCTCTCATCACTTTCTTGTTCCGAGTCTTCATGGATTTGGAATCCGTGCGCTGTAAAGCTGGCTACTAGCTCTTACTACAACTGCCGCAACTTGATCCCGTTGCAGTGGAGGTGTGGTTGTTGGAGATAGCTTGTCAAATTGATGTGCCCACTGGTGGTAGTAATCACTTCTTCCACCGATGTTTTGGCTGATATTCCCGGGCGCATAATCTCTTCGTTGGTCTCCATACTGAGTTTTAACGTCGGAGGACTCCATTCTCGATACCTATCTAGGTACTTAATTAGCAATAGCTGAGCCCTTTCGAAGATATCCAACCACTTAAGCGTCCGTTCCGAAGAATACAATCCTCAAAAATACATGATGCTTTGAAGTACTAAACACAATAATGTGATTGCCTAGCAATTAGTTCTTGAAATTGACAAAATTTCACTTCAAGCATTCAAGCGCTCGCTTATTTTTATTTACTACAAAAACATCAAACGAAACGGCAACTTGTCAACTTGCTTATGCTTACATATATATTCTCAAACTTTCCAATTCTCAATCAGCTCTTCAACATATTAGCTTATCAAACTTCGCCACATCAAATGCAAGTCAATACTTGGCCAACAGCTTAACAGCAAATCGTTTAAACCGGGAAAAGTTCAAAGTGAAGCGGAAAAGTTGTGTTGCATGTACTGACATTAGCAGAGCTGGCCAATATTATTCAAGCCACATTTCCGTTAATAGCTTAGCTAACAAACTTTTCTCGAGTTATGTATTTAAATAAACGGGTCATCGATAGTTGTGGCTACGGCTTTATGGCTTACTATATGGCGAGGTTGAATGTAAATAATTGGTGTCAGTACCGGATAAATTAGAAGGAGAAGTGAAAAGAGGAGTGAAATTAAAACACGATATCATATTGGAGTTAGTGTCTACTAAGATTTGAAAGGATGGCCGAGATGTGGACCGTTCTTCTGTGAAATCCATGAGTAAAACATCTTCTCCAGAGCATTATTATGTATAATTATGAAGATATACATGATTTTTACTAAAAACTATGTATTATGGCTTATATTTGGCCAAAAAACATAATATTTGAAATACGAGATCTCGGAAATAGTAAGTTTGTCATAATCTGTCTATATTGAAGGCTCATGAAAGGTTCGTCTTCGCTCACCACTAATAATTATGTCAAGTCTATACCCAACCTATATAGTTGACCGTTGTGATGCCCGAATGCCTGTTATATAGTACATATATCGACAAAGCGTCTAGAGCCAGCCACCAGTTTATTGAGCCATCTAATATCTTCTTCTTCTTCTTTGTTGGTGTAGGAAGCGCTTACGCGGTTATAACCGAGTTTACAACAGCATACCAGTCGTTCTTCTTTTTCGCCAATTAAAGATTCTCAGTGCAGCCAGGTCCTTCTGGATCTGGTCTTTCCAACGAAATGGAGGTTGTCCTCTTGTTTTATTTTCCCCAGCTGGTATTGTGTCGAATACCTTCAGAGCTGAAGTGTGTCTCTTAATTCCCTGAACAATGTCAACGTCGTCGTATATCTCGTACAATACTGGGTTTTTCGGAAAGTCATAGCACTGAGTTGATTAAAAAAAAATTATTGAACCCGTCGTTATAATTCTTTAAAAACGTTCACAAAAGGCTCTTTCTGACGGAAGACATTCTCCGTAATAGCCCTGAGAGCTATCCCCTTTGTCGTCTCAAATTGATTGCCTTTCATCGGCTTTTTCGGGCAAGATAACAAAAAAATACGGGGCGACATCTGGGCTGAAGGGCATCTGCGGAAGCGTGGGGTTGCCGGCCTTGGTTAAGTATCTGTTCACAAGAAAGGCGGTGTCGCGGTGCAATGTCTTTTCGGACCCGATTGACCCTTCCTTGAGGACTTCCACGGTTTGTCCAGGAAGAACAAATTCATGGTGAAGGATTTGATGTCAAAAAAAACAATGATCATCGTGTCACTTTGGATTTGGTCATTCTTCCGGTCTTCATCTCCGACTTTTTCCCGGCCCTCCAAAAAGTCCTGCTGCCACCGAAACACACCACTTCTTGCTAAAGCAGCATCTGGGTAAGAGTGCTTGATCACATCAAATATCTCTTTCGCAGATTTACCAAGTTTCACATACTTCGTTAGCTAGGAACATCCTCTACCGAATACAGTCGGTGCGCGAAAGCTCCGAAGTAGAGTCGTGTCGGAAGAAAATCAGTCCTATTACTTTCGGTTCAATCCTGTACGTCGTCCATTAATCTTTCCCGAACCTTTTTCTCAAAAACTCGCAAGGTCGACTCATCTGATGTTGTCATCGTCCATGCCTCTGCACCATATGGTATGACGGGAATTATGAGTAAATTATGGAGTTTGGTTTTGTTCGTCGAGAGTGGAATTTACTTCTCAATTGACTACTTTGTGCGAAGTATCATCTATTGGCAAGAAATATTCTGCTTTGAATTCCGAGGCTAAAGTTATTGTTGATGTTCCAAGATAGACGAAATTAGCAACGGCTTCGAAGTTCTTACTGTCAACAGTGACTATGGAGCCAAATCGTAAGTGCGACAACTGTTTGTTCGATGACAGAAGATATTTCATCTTGCCCTCGTTCAGTACCAGAATTTATTAGCCTTGCATATGCTAAACAGTGAGACACTGGAGAATGTGTATAGATGTTTCCGCCCCTTCTTCTTCCATGCAGTTTTGACAAGTATTTATTAGCACTACGTGAGTGCCAATGGAAAAGTTACCAATAAGAATAATTATAGCGTCCATGTGAACCTTGCTAAGAGCTAGTGTTTCCATGGAACCTTTACGTTCCACTCCGAGCCAGAAGGCATTCACAACACCACAAGTTGTTAACCACGTAATGAGCTCGCGGAAGTCCCACAGATCCATCGCCCGAACGCTGACTGACTGCTATTAAAGTCGGAGGCCAGGGTCAAAATCCCCGAATACTGCATCTATCGTTTTCGTCGGATCTGGCCGGATTTAGCAAGTTGTTTGCTTCATTAATGCATACTCGTAAAAAGCTCCCTTCGTACACTCAGTGTAGATCGCATTTCACACAAGCAGTTGCATATTTTCATTTCTTTATAACACCTTTATGCGTACACCCACATATGCATAAGTATGCCATGCCAATATCAGCATATATTTGTCAACTACAGAAAGAAACAAAGTCATTTGCCGTTTGACAACCATTGACAATCGATTGCGGCCAGGGTTGTTGGGTCAAAGCAATTTGTCACTGTACTGCAGCTTTGAATGCTTGTCTTGAGAGCCACTTGGTGACATTTCTCGACACAGCAAAGAGCTGTGAAACGTTCTAAAGGATTGCGCAACAATAGTGTCAAGAAGCAGTGTGATATTCTGGTACTCGAATACTATTTTAATTTTTGCTGGCACAAAGTGTTGTGAGCGATTGTTGTATTGATGTGTCGAATTCTCAAACTGCTCCAATTGCATGTGTAATTTTATACTAGCTCTTGTATTTGTATCTCCTAGGAGTACATGTGATGTCAAAAAGTATTGTGCTGTATATACTTGTATGTAAAACACTTTTTGTTTTCTATACTCACCTCTTCTTGTTTACTTGTGCACACTTAACTTTGTTAAAACCTCACACGCTTTGATTTGAATTGACAATTATTCTCTCGCTATTGGAAGAAAGGATTCGTAGAAAAAGTTCATTGGCAACAACACAAACAGTGGCAACAAGACCAAAATTTTACTCTCCATTAAAACTAGGAAAGATACAAGTGAATTCTTTTTATACTCCTTTTCCTGTTTTTGTCATTATTGCAAGTGCAGAGAATTGCCATATTATTAAAATGATTCAAAATGAGAGAAAGCCTCATAATTAGCAATATACTATACGTATAAATAGTTGAACTTGAGAAGACTTTATGACAAACCTTTCCAGATAATATACATATATGTATTTTGTAGTAAAGCTTGTCTCTTTCTTGGGAGTGAAGTTCAGTCTTGAAACTCAACGCAGAATCATCCTTTCCAACAGGTGATACTTTGGAAAGAGTAGACAATTGAAAAGTCCTCTCAAGTCTCTCATCATTCCCATCCTATTATATGGGGCTTAGAAATTCATAGAAATTGACATCATCTGACGAGTTCGCCTTGGGAGAGACCTCCACTTCGTTTGGAAATATCAGGTGAGAAAGACTTAGCTGCAGGTTATATCTGGAATTAGCGCCAAATAGCGGAAAGAAGAAACGTTTCCTGGAGCGCTGTTGTTAACTCGGCTATAACCGCGTTTTCGGGCTAACAAAATCGAACTCGTGCAAGAAATGAAGCCGAGCGATCATCAAGTGCGTTGCACTTCTGTGAAAGGGCCCAAAAACTTTGGTTGAATGGGTATGCTAATAAACAGAATTGTTGCATTTGGAGTGATGATAATTCACAAGCCACAATAGAGACGTTGTTAAATCCGCAAAAAGCCACTGTTTGGTGTAGTCCATGGACATAAGGAATCATGGAGCAGTATTTCTTCAGAAATGAAGCCGATCATAATATTATAGTCAATGGGAAATACTATATAGCCATGATTAATCACTTTTTTGAGCCTAAATTGGTGGATAAACGACATTAGGTTCCACCAAGACTGTGCTGCTTGCCATACAGCCAACGAAGAATCAATTTATTGAAAGAAATTCATGATGATCGCATTATCTCCCGTCGTCAGCATCACGGACCTGTAGTGGGCTCTCCAAGATCGTTGGATTTAAGACTACTTGACTATTTTTTGAGGGATTATGTGAAATTGCTTGTCTACGTAGATTAGCCCGAGGGGATTGACGCATGCGGCGCATTATTGCTAACATCCGGCCCTAATCGCTGCAAAAAATGCTTGACTGGAATTTATTCGAGCCAGCAGCGGCGATCACTTGCCCGAAATCACATTAAAAACATAAGACAAACGCCTATCTTCATAATAAAGTAACTTCTCAGCCTTAACATTGTATTATAAGCGTTTATTACTTCTTGAAAACCAAATTTCTAAAATATCATAAAATATCGTCAAATAAGGAACTTTATATACAATTTTTATATTTAGTTCGAAACATTTAAAAAATTCAAATATGGTCTTTCTCTCTCGTTTCAGGTCACCTTCTAAATCGCGCAGATCTTCATTTTACGGTTCGATTCGGTGCGATTCGATTCGGTACGGTACGGTTCGGTGCGGTTCGGTTCGGTTCGATTCGGTACGGTACGGTTCGGTCTGTAATGATAATAAAAATGTGTAAGTGTTTGTATGAATGTGTAATAAAAGAGAAAATGTAATTTCGTAGTTTTTGAATTATATTCGCGTCATAAAGTGTTGGAAATATCGAAAAAACGAAGAGAAGTTAAATAAAAAAAATTATTAAATTACTCTGAAATTGCATAATTGTAAAACCATTGTTTCTTGGAAGTATAATCTCATTTCGGTACATTCGAAATACTCGCGACTCAGAATAAATTTAGTTGCTATGCCTATGTACGACAAATATGGACCGACAAGGTATGTCTCAATGTGTCTATTTCTTCAGCTTCTTCAGTTAGATTATATATGAAATTAAGAAAAATATTGATAAGACTTATTAATTTGCTGTTAATTGTTTCAAAAGCAAAAAATGACAAACTCTGTACGGGCAGCAATATTTAATTTCAAAACTTACATAAAGCTAAAATCAAGGTCTTTCCTGCCTTCCTCTCAATGGTTAGGCATTCGACGGCCATAGTTGTATCATGCAAGGACTTGTATGACATTCGTTGTGATATCTAATGATGATCAGGAACATTCTTAGAGTGTCAAAAAAATAAAATATATATATGTTGCGCTTCTCACCAACTCTCACTAGCACTCACTGGCTCTCGATTGTTCTCTTTAGCTTTCACTGGCTCTCAGCGACTTTCACCGACCGTCAGTGTCCTCACATAAACTCATTACTTCTGACTGATTCTTACTGGATCTGAAAAGAACTCAACTTCATATCATAGCTTCTCAACTCACACCAACTTTTGATAACCATAACCAATTCTCTCTGGTTCCCAGTACTCTCACTATTTAACAGCAGCCTTTACTGATTATGACGACTCTGGTCTTCAGTCATCAGTTTATCGGCTCTCAGCGACTCTCTAGAACCTTGACTTTCAGCGACTTTCTTTGATCCTCATAGCTCTCACATATTCTCATTACCACTGACTGATTTTTAATTAGTCCTAAAGATGCCCAATGCTTATAAATCACTCTCACTGTGCCAGCTCAAACTGGGTGTCGTTAGCTTTGACTGATTGGCACTGCTTGCTAGCTCAGTTTTATTAGTTCTGACTGCCTCTGGTCGGAATTTACTAGTTTTTAGCAGTACGCAGCAGCTTTCACGGGCACTTATCTATATTTCTCATTGACAAAGGGCGACTCTAATTACTGTTCCTTCCGTCGGTTTTCTTTACCTCTCAGCGACTCTCACTAATTCTTAAGGGCTCTAACGGCTTTCACTTGCCCTTAGTAAATCGTTTACTTTCACTGGAGAGTTTCAGTGCCAGTGTGACTCTCATCAGGTTACTCTTGTTACTTTTAGCTAATTCTCTAATTCGATGTTAGCGACACTCAATGCTTTTCAGAGACTCGTATTTGTTTGGTTGAAAAGAGAGGCGCAGGAGCGCCAGACCGCAGACGGCCTCAATTAGACTATCCTTAGGTCAAATTTTCTCCCAGGTGTTAACCAAACTAAGACTTAACCAGCAACTCAGTGGATTGGGAGAAAACCCTGTTCATCAACTTTACTTGACTCTTCTCGGCTATCTTCGGATCCTACTCCTTCCACCTTGCCCGATTATTGATTTATACGGGTTTTTAGCGACTTTCGCTGATCCTCAGTAGTGAAAAAGTAATGCGGAACAATAATAGTATGTTAATAGACTTTAATTAGCTTAGGATCACAAAAATCCTTGGAGGTATATTGAAGATATTCTTTAAAGATAGTATAGTAATATAAGTTTCTATAGCTGTTTCGGAAAATTAATGGTCCTTGCATATATAAATTTTCCAATACAAAATATATGTTCCTTTCCTTGACACTTTTGATGAATCACTCCATGTTGACTGCCACTCTCTTCAACAAATGCGTTTGGTCAGAAAAGCTTTGCGATTTAAATTTTACATACACAAATCACAGAGCAAGTGACAGTCTAAATAAACATGACCGCAGAACATTTGGGGGAAATTAGTGGCTCACCAGAAAAGAAAGACCACAAACCGGTTAACCATGAAAAGGGGGATAAAAGAAATGCCATGTAAAGCGAAAAAAAGAATTGAGAAAAAGGTCGCTGTAATTGTCGGAAAATTTGAACAACTCAAAAAAGATGAAAGAAGCTAGCGAAATGAAGAAACAATAACGGAAGAACGCACACACACACACATGTACGTATATCCTTGACGCACTAACGCTAGTACCAAAGTCCTTGTCGCTGGTGCGATTACAACTGCCGTTGGCATAACGCTACTCCATTGCGTCATCATTACGTTTGTTTGTCGTCGCATCAGCATTGCGGTTACACCAAATGCATGTTTCGTCTTTGAATAACTGAAATCTTCTGCACTTGATTGCTGCGTTGGTTTTCCGGGTGGTGGCTGATCGTCCTTGTTGGTGTCTACTGTTTTAACAAATTTGGGGTCGAATATAGTGGCTTGCCGTTTTTAGAAATCTCTATGTATTTGTGCGCCTGTGTATGTGTGTTTAGTTGTGTTAGTGTGCAGTGCCTAATTTGAGTTTAGTTGAACAGCAGCTCTTACGGCAGTGGCTAATGTCTAACCCTTTGTTTGATTAATGACAAGAATATGAAACCTTTCTGTGTTGTTGGCATATTACACTTCCTTTTTGATTCTTTCACCCATTTTTTTTGACCCGCATAAAATTATCTTAATGAATGTTGAAAATTTGAAATATTGCCTAGATAATTATATCAGCTTTATAACTTCCTGATAGTAAGCAGCTTGCATTGGATGCTGGTTGAACTGAGGGTTAATGTTTTATTCGGCTTGGAAGGCGGCTTACTCATTTCGGGGCAACTATTTGAAGGAAATTTCGTAAAGTAGGCGATAATTTAATGCAATATTGTTTTAACCTTGTTATGAAAATACCTTTTATTAGACAGCAGTTAGAAACTGTTAGTAAAATCTTCTCTTTCTGTGGGTCAAAAAGAAAGATACATTTAGCAAAGAGGTATCTAAGTGATCGTAGTAGATCAGACCTTTATTAGAGTAATCACCTACCGTTATTAGCGCATTTTAGGCTCAATTCATGAAGCTTATACTTACAAGAAGTTGGTCCCAATTGTCAGTCTGGTTTAGAAACTCCACCGATCCTCGCTTGTCGAATAGCTCAGATGTACTTTACAACTCTACATACATAGTTACTCCAAATTTCGCTGAGTGACCAATTTTCTCAAGCGGGATCTGTTAATGTGTTCTCTTCCAGAGAAAGTCTTTTCGAATTCGTCTCCCCTGACCGTGTCTCTGTTGCAAGTCTTCCATAACAACGCCAATTTTCCCCAGCATAACTTCAATAAATGGACAGAGTCTTTCGTTTGTACCACTTCTCAACTTCTGGACTAAAAATCAAGCAACCTCCTATTATAGTTACGCCCTATCCAATTTTATTTTCAAAAATGCTGTACACGCTTTCCAGCTACTTATGGCTTACTGTCTATAATTGCACCAACGACCTCTCAACTATAAATAATCTTCAAGGAAGCCACGTCAACTTTTTATACTCTGTTATTGGGTCTCTAGAACTCATTCTTAGGATCATCTAAAAGTTGTCAAGAAAATCAATTGGCTCGGGTTCCCGGCTGTCGCAGCCTTCAGCCTGCTCTCTAATTAACGATCTGCCTTAGATACTTCTGCATGATATCACTTGACAACTAATATCCTTAATTGCAACAAGACTTCTTAATACTCCTAAGCGCATAACTGCAAAATCGATAATAATTATAATTTCAACGAAAGTCACCTTAAAGAAAAGCCCGGAATGAAAAAAATATTGCTGCCTATCTTAGTGTCAATTCGAATCAATCGCTTCAAAAACATTCTGCGCAGTTATGGAATTTTTGGTTGAGTATTTGGCTCTGCATCCGTATAAGATTGTGTTGCCACGAGAATTGAAATCGGCAGACTATTAGAAACGCTATAGCCTTGGCGATTGGGCACTGGAAGTGATGGAAACCAATGACGATTTTCTTGCAAAAAAATCACCTGTTCAAATAAAGCACATTTCTATCTTAAAAGCTTCGTCAACAAACGAAATTGTCGCTATTAGGCTGAGTTTAATCCTCGTGTGATTAAAGAAAGGCATTGCAGACTGTGGTATGAATAGGGTTCCCATACCATAAATAGCGATCGTTATAATACTACGTAGCCCGACTTTATTTTCCGGAATTTTTTAAGTCGACGCAGACGATCTCTATTTCCAACAAAGCCGATGCGCCCCCTAATGTTTCGCGTTTAAACATGGACCAAAAACCAAGAGCTGTAGGATTCGGAGTGCACCACACATTTCTCCTCGATAAACGGAGAAAACTGTCAACATTACCTCGATTTAGGCCTGCTTTAACGCGTTTTTTTTCGACTTCGGCTCACCTTTGCCACGAAATTCTGCCGAGTGATCGTCTGTTTCCGGGTCTTAAGCGTAAATTAAAAACTCATCGCCAATAGTAATACGTTCAATGATATCCTAGTAGTCGGAAAGCGTTATATCACAGACGTTAGCCCGACGCTTTTTTTAAAAATAATTTAATGATTTCGAAGCCAATCGTGCTTTCATTTTCTTAGACTCAAACTGATCCTTCTGATATTTCAATGGTGCCACCATCTGTTAATCGTCGATTCTCAACGCGTTTTCGATCCTCTTTGAATAATTTGTATCAATCAAAAACACTTGCTTGCGACAAACAATCATTACCGCAGGCCTTTTCCTACATTCTGGACGTTTCGGCACCAGAAATATGATTCCGCACATCAAATTCAATGGAACTTTTTGTTGAATAATTTCACTTATCGTAAAAATCGCCGAATAATGTTTATGTAGTAGAGAAAGACAAGCGTATACTAAATTCTAGTGATAATTTTGATGTGACATTGGCACAGACAGTCATATCAACCTAGAAAAGAACATTTCAACGAATGGGTTTTCGCGCAAAATATACATCAATCGAGTCATAAAATATTTTTTGCGCACAGTAGTAATGTATTTAAATATTAACTGCAAAAATGCAAATTAACATTCAATCCGTATATTTAAATTAGCAAATTAAAAAATGTGTCCAAATAAAATCAGAAATTTCCCAAATATTAATACAATAAAATGTATCATAACCTCAAAAAAATGCAATCATTCCGTACATCAATAAGGCCATCGAACTGAATCAACATAAACCGAGCGATGATACCTCATGCGACCGCGCACCGCCGGAAGGAAGTGTGGTAGGTAATAAATTTTGCAGGTCCGCAATCCACATTACTGTCATGCCGAAATTGCGTTGTGTAGACATAATAGCGGCTACATTAACCCAAATATATATTACATTCCATATATTGACAAGCTCATCAACGACGAACTGCGCATCTATGTGTTGGTAAATATAAATATCTACCTGCATAAATAAATATATTAATGGTACATTGACCTGCCTGCATAAAATTCGCTCGAAATTGGCAATTTTTGTGTGCGCCACGCCACCACACGTGGCAACGTGTACATTTCGCACGTTTTTGCTCGATTACCACAACCGGTTTGATTGCAAATAGATTCGCATGGGTGCGTAAATGAATGCCGTTATCTACACTTTGCCACTCCATTGGATTTCATCAAGTGTGATTGACCTGTTTATGAGCCGATTTTATGTGTCTTCTGAGTTGTCATTAAAAGCCCACCGTTTTCTCCCTGAAGGCATTTATTAACGAGCACGCAATTTCTGTCTGGAGTTTGGAGGATTTTGCAACTTTTTTTTCAAAACCTTTCGTATGAGTTCATTGAAAGTTTTGAATAGAATAATACCTGATAATAATAGGACATTACTTAATATAATAAAACCTCAGAATTTCGACCGACATGAACGATTTTATTACGAGTATAACGTTACGAAAGAGTTGGATAAAGTTGTAAGTTGGGATAACTAAAAAGTTCTGAAAGGCCCTTTGAAAGATTTCCTGAGTTCTGAAACTTACTTTGAAAAGTTTCGAAGAGGAAAAGTATGTCATTGATTGGGTTATGTAGACTTGGAAAGACTAAAATAAATATTGGGGAGACTTCAACGATTTGGTTATCAGAAAACATAAAGTAATGATAAAGCTCCCACACTCAATTAGTTTTATTGGATGAAGTTCTATATGGTTAATTCAAGGTGTTTTCTCATAAACAAAGTTTAGGCTTATTCTATTGGTGATATTATCAAAAATGCAAGTTATTTATGAGGAAGCTTTCTTGGCTAAAGATTAGGTATTTCTAAAATAGATCCGTAGTTTAGCTGACAATTCGACGGACATTGGTTTTCACCTAATAAAAAGTCACATTTTGTCCTCAAGAATGTTTAAGTTTCATCAAGAATGACTTCGAGTTTTACCTCACACAGTTCCAGACAGCAATAGAGTGTTTCTTCTAATTTTCACTAATAGACTAAGTTCCCATAACGATTTCCGTAAATTACACGCAATAGTACTCGTAAAGCTTTAAAAGGGATTCAAAATGGCGTTTGGGAACGTAAATAGCAACTCGTATTAGAGCTGGGAAGCCCAAATGTCACTTCTAATAATTCTACCGGCCGTACTCTCTCGCTAGCTCGCTGGTTTATCGATGGAGTTTTGGACAGTTAAGTTCAACAGATTCATATTTGTGAGAGAATGATAAAATCTCATGATGTGACTATTGGGATTATGAAGCGGGAGATAGAAATACAGATAGCTTTATGCACGTTAGTCGGCAGCATATGGTATACGTTGATAGATAAGCTAGATCTTGAAAACATGCATAGCTAGTCCAATGGATCCAAATGCAAACCAGTTAAAAATGGGTAGGTAAGGTTGCATCTTGTCTGCGTTGAGATGACTTAACGACCTACAAACTTTAAGATTTTGTTTTCAATTAGTTTTTTAGGATTCAGCATTTATGAGCGTCAGTTAGCTTTCATTCGTCTTTGAGTTTCTTGTCAGAAGAAGAAGACTTATTATATGTAACAGGCCACAGTGAAACCAGTTTTGTACTATGCATAGGTTTGTTAGGAAGCTTGTACGGCCCAGAAGAAAACGTCAGAGATTCCATAACGCATACTACATATAACAGCTCAAGTGAAAAGTTCCTATCCTGACACATAATTGGCGCTACTAGAATTAAATCTATATGATTTTTTGTTAGCCCTAATCTTCAAACGTAGCGTGTATAAATTTGTCAGCTGCCGGCACATTAGTTTGCGAATTGTATTATTTTGGTTGAAGCAACTTTTTAAATTGTGGAAAGAATGGTTAAAAAACATTACACGTATTTATAAAATATTGGAAATCAAGTCCAAGGAGCATTTAGAAATGCTCCAGCTTAATAAAACTGAGTTTTTTCGTGGCTCTATCATTTCTTTCAAAAGTCGTAACATTCGAGCAGACTGCATACGTAGAACCCGCTCCAAAGCGTGGAAAGATGTACTCGTAATAGTCGGCAGGAAAGGTTAAGGCGTCTGTATTTTTGGATGCGCATGATATACTTTTTATTGACTTCCTTGGAAAAGGAAGGATCATCAACAACGACTATTACATAGCGTTACTGGAGCGTTTGAAAGACTAAATCGCGGAAAACGGCTATATTTTAAGAAACAGATAGTGCTGTTTCACTAAGACAATGCACCGTCTCACAAATCAGAAAAAACTATGACAAAAATCTATAAAATGAGCTTCGAATTGCTTCTGCATCCATGGTATTCTGCAGATCTGGCCCCCAGCGGCTACTTTCTATACTCAGATCTCAAAATAATGCTAGCTGGGAAAAATTTTCGTCGAATGAAAAGGTTATCGCCGAAACTGAGTCTTATTTTGAAGCAAAGGACGAATCGTACTAAAAAAATGTTACCGCAAATTTGGAGGGTCGCTATAATCAATGTATCACCATTGAAGAAAACTATGTTAATTAAAAGAAAAACGAATTTTGCCAAAAAGTTGTGTTTTGCTATGGTAGGCCGTGGACTTTTCAATTAACCTGTTATATATGATTAAGAAATTCTGAATTGAAGGTGGCTCTCATTCGTGTGTTGAAGAAATTCTGAGTTTCTTCTTCTTCTATTTAGTAACGCAGACACCGTTTACGCGGTTATAGCCGAGCTTACAAAAGCGGGCCAGTTGTTCTTTCTTTTTGCTTTTTGGGCCAAATGGAGATATCAAGTGTAGCCAGGACCTTTTCCACCAAATCTTTCCAACAGAGTGGAGGTCTTCCTCAACGTCTCCCAGCGCTTACTGCGTCGAATACTATCAAAACTGGAGTCTTTTTATCCATTCGGTTGACATGGTCTAGCCAGCGTAGCCATTTATTTTCATGACTTTAATCTATGTCCGCAAGATCTATAGTAAAACCTGAACAAGGTATATTAAGTTCGCGACCTAAAAAGATTACTGTCAGTTATTTAAGAGATGAAACACAAGCAATATTCATGAAACCCAGATTCATTTCGATTTCTCGATTTCTGAAGCACAGGATAGTGGTAATTCGAACAACAACTGATATAAACGACTATGGTTTGGTATAAACTGGTATAAATATCACGGGGAGAGATTATTCTAGTTTAATGATACTTCCACATTCTCTTGTGGTCTTGTATTGACTTCAAGTAGTTAACTTTGTTGTTGCTTTCTCATAATACTGGTGACAAGAGAGTAGTGCTCGTATGAATATGAATGAACTGGCATAAATAGACGCAGACAAGTTATACCAATGCTCGAACATAACAAGCAGAGCAAAGAAAAATGGAAGACGGCAAATTATTGTTCTCAACTTTGAGCTCTTAGGTGGGTTTAAAGCTATTCGCTTTAATAAACATTTTCACTTTCTACTTTCAGCATTATTCAACGACTCAATCCATTTACTCAACTACCTAGTGGAGTAACGAGCAGAAATATACTCGTATATTTAGTCTAAGCATTATTATAGAGCCGTTGCCATAAATTGACAGATTTTTCATGGTTATCGCTATTTGAATTGCGTGTTTATCAACATTTAGGCTTATTTATTGTTGCCACATTTCGCTCATACAATTTGTCATTGGCTCGGTGTCACCTAAGCTAATATTTAGATTTAGTCTCCACTGCGGAGTATACTTATATCTACACTGTGTAGAGTCATACCGATAAGTATGGAGTTGTGCTATATAATCAACCGCCACCGTCCCACGTGCACCATAAGCAGCGAGAAATTCAATTTTATTGCGACAATCTCAATTTTATGGTGACAGTAAATTCACTTTCGTGCCACACAGCGATTATTGTAGGTAATTTTATTATTGCCAATGAAAAACGGACTGACTCGCTAGCGCTTCAGCCAAATATTTGACTAGCATTTAGCACACTAAAGCGCAGAGTAAAAGTTGACAATGAAAGCAATGAGCAGAAACAGCGAAGTTGAAACAAATGACGGAGCAACAACAAATGCCTTGGAATGGCAGCAACAAACAAGTCATAAATGAATTCGATGCTTCCTTGGAAAAGTTATAATGAAATTTGAAATTCCTCAACACCAACGGAGCAATAAAAGCCAGCGTCTTTGACACTTTTTACAGCAACAATGAAATGTTTTAACTATGCGTCGATATGTATGTATGTGCGGGCGCAAGGACAACTCGCATCCTTTCTACGCACTGGCCGTTGAAAGCTTTCGCCTTTGACCCTACCGTTATGCTTGATTTCCGCCTTATTGCAACGCTGCGTGGGAAAGAATAGATCGTTTTTATGCTCTTTGCGTTTTTTAATGAAGAAACTAATTAGTAGCAGCAGTAGAAGCAGCAGCAGCAACATTGAAAGCAAACAGCAACTGCTGAGCAATGTCCGTCTTCGCAGCAACACCAACAGCACCAGTTGAAGCCCAAGCAATATAAGCGCTCTTCATGCTAGAAGTCCATCACTTCTCTACTCTATTTAGCTAGTACTTTGTTTTTGCTTTTGCATCTCAACTTGCACCGTTCGTTGGCAGTGGCAATAATATCCTTGACAGCTACAAGTGTACGCGGTTAATTAGTTACTAAGTGCCAGCCAGACCAGTCGGTCTGTGTGGTCGTGCGCTTGCTCGCCATTGAGATTGTTGCCGTAAATGAGGTGTCTGAGCACGCTTAATTGTTGAAGGCGGCTAGCTACTACACACTGTACTGTTGAGAACCCGTTCATGGGCGTAATAATTTGCTTAGCTACTACCCTACTTTAGTGAGGTAATGAGCTTTAATGTAAATTATTGCTGTTCAATTAATATGTTCAGACTCGCGCTTAGACTCACTTGACCCACCGTGTGCATAAAGTGGCTGGTGCTATTTTGTTGTTGAGACTTTAAGTGCGGTACATGCTTTTACTTGGACAATTAATATTTTGCTTTGCCTTGGTTGAGAGAAACGAATGAAGTTGGCGATGATGCTAAACAATTTCGTATGATGTCTAACGACTGTTATTCGTTAGACCTCAAATGACTGAAGGTCGTCGTTGTCTGTTACAAGCGCAATCTCGCAATCTACTTTTGGTGCTTCCGGAAGACATTTCAAAGCCATTGAAGTGACATATTAAAGACCAATTTAATCAATCCCATATAATTTTCGTGCAACACGGGTGACCGCAGGAGAGGCTAGCCTTACTGAAGGAAGAGATATCACTAGATCTCTTGGGATCGATCTTGAGTCAAAAGGCTTTTGCGACAGCGCATTTACCGATGGTGGTCCGGGGGTGGCGAAGCTTCCGAAAAGCCTAACTATCTAGTTGTAGAACACAAGAGCATACGGGAGCACCGACTCGCTCCCATTCGATCGATAGCGGTTCTGGGATGCCTTTTCTTGCTAGTTCGTCAGCAAGTCTTATCTTTGACCAACCCTGAACGCATTGGTAATGAGTTCAAGTCTATTATCGCCGCTCTGCTATCTGAGTTAATGGTCACTTATCTGAAGGAGACTGCAATAGTCAGGAAATCTGAAGCTTAAGTGGATAGAGAGCTCCTAACAGTAAACCCATCAACCTTCTCCCAAGCTTTGACCCATCCCCTCTCCACCAACGGCTTCTTCCAACCCACAACCCCCTCGCCGATATGTGAACAGAGAAGGAGCCGCCAGAGTTCGGTATGGCGACTCCATGATCTAAGTGATCCGGTATGAAGTCAAAGTGTGTGAGGATTCCCGAGAGTTCAGACACGTGTTCTTTAAGAACCCAGATTCTCCGAGTCTGATATCAACTGTCGCAGTCATATACCTTCCGACAATGTCTACGTGCACTATGTACAAGATGGCGTTAAGTGCCATGGTAGGAGTTGACCTTACCACCACCGCCCGTTGAATACTATCGCCCATATAAAGACTCTACGGAACATAATGGTCTTGACTATGGTGTCGTAGAGCCAGAGGACCACTATCGGTGAAAACCCCTTTCCAATGGCTTCTCTACAGCAGTTTTTTGCTTTATTTTCGATATTTGGCTTTCATTAAATCTTCCTATCCACGATGAGCTCTAGATATTTCATCCCTTTGTGGCAGTGATGCCATCAGGATCCTGTATTTTCTATTAATTAAAACCATCTCGGTTTTATTTGGGATTACGCAATTTGTTACGACGCTGAGATACCCTTGCGTCAACTCGTACACGGTACTCAGTAACTTTCCTTTAACTTTAAGTGTTACATCGTCCGCTGATTATCTAACCTGGCAGGCATGATCCTCAAGTGTTTACAAGCCGTTAACGACCAGGATCTATAGAAGAGGAAAGAGAACTCCACCTTGCGGGATTCGCCTACTCACCCTTCGTCATGCACGTGCATTGCCCCATTCCGTTTCGATCACTCTGTAAGAAGACCAAAAAGGAGGGGTTTGATGTTTGGGTTGACCACAAGACTATCCAGAGCAGTTACGATTGGCTTAAGCAAAACGTTATTGAAAGCTCCGTCAATATCAAGGAAGATCCCAACAGCGATTTATTTAACCCTAATGGCTTCCTCAAGCCATGACATGATAGTATGCAGGTCAGCATACTGACTTGCCTTTACAATAAGCAGTTGCGCTCCTGATAAATGGTCCCCTGGAATGTTCATACTAGAACCCAAAGCTATTGGCATTGTCTCTTGACATTCTTTATCATGTGCACTTCATTCATTTCATTTTAATTGCATTTTCTCTCCCTCTAATTTGTTTGCCCTAAACTAAAAATCAACAAAAAGTGTTAATAGCAAACTAATTGCGTTTTCTTGCTCCACACACTATGCAACAACACGCTCAGCTTTTATACTCACAACTTGGCATAAATATGTAGGTGTATGTGTTTGAGGACTCACTTCAAGCGATTCGAAAATCACTGGTGATTTGAGAAGGATAAGCACATATTCCATACTTAAGTTATATATATGTATTTATGTACATATATATGTGCCTATATATTATATTCATACTATATATAGTCGCTTTCATAGTCAATGCCTGCGTTTGCAAACAATTACTCACGCCAAGCTTTGTAGTCCCAGCGAGGAATTAATCATCTCAGTATATGTTAGTATTTAAAATCTGCCAACAAGATAAATTTCTAAATGTATGTGTGTATTAAATATTGCTATGAGAGACAGCCAGTGAAAATTCACTTATGAAAACTCGTTCGTCTTCAAACACAGGCATCCGAGCTCATTTAGTGCAAATATGTAGAAGTAAGTATTCAAGTAAATTACTCATACTTATTTGCATTATATTTACAACATTTATAAACAGACGCACAAACATATATGTATATGTGTGAATGTATGTGTATTTGCAGAATATTCGTTTGGAAATTCACTTTAAGTGACCCGGAAAATATGCTCATACATACAAATACAGAGAAATATGTATGTATATTAGAGCTTGGTTTGTACAAAGTATATATTTATATTATATATAGAGATAGCACCGTCCACAGCACACTCTCATTTACATATATGCACACATGTGTATTTGTTGCAATATATTACATCTAAGCGTCCACTGTTGCCCACATAACTCCCACACGCTCCTTTAGGGTCAATTTTAACAAAGCAATCGATTATTAATTTATTTTGTTTTGTTTAAGGAAATACGTTGCGGAAATTGTTGTGCGTAATTTACGTAATTGAGAGTCATTAAATTGAGACCAATATTGTGCATAAGAAAATATCTATAAGTGTATTAGATTGTCAACATAGAGTAGCATAGTATTTTTATACCTGAGTGAGAACTTTACAGTACTCTTTAATAAAAGTATTTTTGCAATTTGATTAATTATGGAGTAAGTGAAAGATATTTATGGTGGAGTATTTACTGATTAAGCTTAGTTTAAAGAATGAGGTATCTACTCCTTCATAATCTTTAACATTCAGCTGAGTAAAAATTTAAATTTATCCGAGATTCTCAAAGTAATAGCTATGAAATAAATAAGTTAAACTTATAATACTTCCAATTAACGCTGTATGACGATCGGAACTTCAAGAAAATTATGCAGTAGGCAAAGAATGTGATGCTACCAAACTTCTAAATATGGATCAACGTGATCCACATGAGATGCTTCAACCTCAGTCTAGCAAAAGCTGGTTAGTTTTGGAGAATTTTTTTTAGTGGTTTTTATCACGTTTAGGGACTATATTATAGTCACTCAAAAAAAAATCAAAGAAATCGAAATTGAGTTTTTGAAAGAATATTTTTTTTTTGAATTCATATTGCATATACTAAATATATGTAACATAAATTTTCAGCTTCCTCTCTTAGAAATAACCAATATATAACCATTTTATAACCAAAACTCAAATTTTTTTCAATACGAGTGGTTTCTATTGTACCGTTTTTCCGTAATTTTGCATTTTAGGTGATGATATGTAGCTAGAGTGGCAGTCTGCGGACTCAACTAGGCCTTTTGGAGGCCCATTGGGAAGCCACCACAATTAAATGACTCACTTTATTGACACTTCTCTGAACCACATAATGCTTCTCATGAAGGTCATAAGTGCAAATAGTTTTATCAAAGCAACCTCTGAAATATCGATAGTTGGAACTCTTTTTTTATTGAAAGCCTTTCTCATGTTATTCTACCATTTTTTTCCCATTTAACATCTTTAACCGTAGCAGTTGTATAGTATTCCCAGTTTGCTGGTATTTCTACCAATAACCCATTCATCGATTAGCATGTCTTCTATAGTTCATATGTTATTCATTTTGAGTTGCAATAGTTGTTATTCCAGAAATTCGCCGAGTTGAGAGTTTCTGGTCGGATAAAATTCGTGTCCGCACCGTTCCGTCCGTCCGACCCGACTTTCGTTAGAACGGGAATTGCATTAGTCCGCATGTTTGGCTCATATTCCATTTATTCCACGTTTGTTTGCTTTTAGAAGAAGTCTGGGATAGTTTTCAACCAGAGTGTGCTATATCTATTATCTTTTTATCGATTAAATACCCATATTTCCACTTAATCCCAGCTTAATTGCAGACATTACCTCTCCGGATAGTTCATCAGCTTCAAAATTACCAAGAATATAAATATGTCCAGGAATTCTTTGCAGGTTTATGATGTGAGAGAACTAAGAGATCAAGATCAATCAGTTTATTAACTCGTTTATTTACGACCAAGAACGTCGAATTAGAAAGTTAGAGAGATAATTACTCAGAATGCAGTAGAAGTAGGTGACAGTAGAACGACTTCCGATAATTTTGAAGAGAAATTTGACTTCATCGGCGTATAAACTGCAAATAACATAGAATATTTTGTCAACTGACCGTCCATCTTGCTTGAAATAAAATCAAATCGTTCATGAACATATGATATCAATACGAACTGACAGTCACTGGTTATCCGTTCTCAAGATTTAACTTCCCTGACTGCGTTTCGTGAGGTTATTTGAAAGACAATCTTATACCGATGAAAATGCTAGAAAAAGTAAAGGTAAAGACGTTAAGAAAGCCGTTTCCTAGTATAGTTCTGTGGTATGAATTTCTCAGTATCCAGCTTAAAAATATTGAAAAATTTGCTAGAAAAGAAAAACTTAAGCTAAGTGGAATGAATTCCGAAATATAATCCAAAGAGCACAAATCAACCTTTTAAGCTGGTGGACCATTAGAGTTTATTTCAAGCAGAGGTCTTTGCTATTAGGAAAGCTGCGGAGTTAGTCTTTAATTCATCAGCAGACAACTTCAGAGCTAACATCTTCAAAGACAGCAAGAGAGCATTCAATGTAGGAGTTGTTTGGCATATCGGCCTGAAGCGTACTGAAAAACTGGATAGTATCGTCAGGAACAAATCACTTTACTTCTCCTCGGGTCCAGGTCACAAAGGCATCGATATCAGTGAGGTAACAGACGATATTGTCAAGAGTGGTGCATTGCTGTCATCTGATAATGTGGTCGTCATTAGTAAACCGATTAATTGTCTTAACGGCGATCTGAACAAGAGCATGGCAAGTAAGGTTAAAATTCAAAGAAATGATTTTATTGAAGCTGACAGATTGAAATGACTGCAGGAAATGTCAAAAACAAGGAAAAAATATCGTAGAACCTATAGAAAACGCTGGCATTCTGAAGGTTTACTACATTTCATGAGGTGCAGAGCGGACCTCTATATGGCGTCGCGAAGGAACTAAGCGTTACTCACGAGCCGACTAACCTAACCTAATCCAAAGAATATTATGTTTAAATACCTACTGTATCAGCTCATTATCTTGGCTTATCTATACATATGTATGTAACTTAATATATGTATCTGAGCATTAAATGGATTGCTTTGCCTTTAAATTTCACCTTCCTTCTTCGCTTTGTGCCAAAAAATAAGTTAACAAAGACGAACCAGGTTTCTCTCACGGTTATGTGTAAAAGATTTCGACAAATATAATCGCACATACGCAAATATACGTATATTTAAACACTATAAATACACACATACAGCTAAACACGAAGATTGAGCAAAACCTTTCAGAAGCAAAGTGTCTTTCCATGTCACTAATCTTAGCGGATAAAAACATTTTCACTCCAGACGAATGGGACATGTCCGGAACACGCCAAACTCACACTCGGCAAACAGACTATAGTCACGTGAAACAAAAACACACAGTCGAATAGTAAAAGAGAAGATGAGCAAAAGTAATAGGTAAAATCGTATCACTCAGTCGGAATGAAAGCCGAGATCGACGGAAGCAGCACGTGGTCGCTTTTCATTTCGTTTGTCAAGTCGCCACGACAAGTCAGCAAATTGATGATATATTGAATGGAGAGCAAAGTAAATGTGTGTGTGTGTGTATATGTATGCTCGTATGCACTTAAGGAAACGAATAGAGTGGATTGGTAAGCAAAACGAGCTCACCTTCCTTGCTCTAATATCTTAGACGTCAATCGGGAATTCGTTGCGGCTGCCTCAGCTTTTGGGAATTTGATGTATCACGCTGTTGCGAATGAAATGAAAGCTTCTGAAACCACGAATGCAACGCAATGGAAAAATGGAAATGGAAATTGATAAACGTAGAAAAGAAAGCAGTCAAATATATATTTGTGGTAAACAACAGTTGGTATTCACGGGTTGTTGTCGCTGCAACTGTTCCACTGACCTTAATTTTCCGCATATTTATTGACACAATTTTATAGCATTCATGATGTAAGCAGAGATAAAGTTTGTGCGGCACCTGGTTGATGGAGGGAAAGTGTTATTTTTTCTAAATTCCCTTGAGAGTGAGGTGAAGGCCAGCTTGATAGTAATAAATTATTATTTTATAAACGTCTTACTATTTTAAGGTTAGGTTAGGTATAGTCCACACATAGACCAGTTTTGTTCCTTTGTGATGATAAATGGGGTTCAGTTGCTAGATCCAAGAAGAGTAGGATGCGTATTTTAACAGACTCTGCGGCCTCATTATCGATACCTTTTCTAGTACCCATGATCCGTGGGGACCCCAGATGCTTACGGCATAGTCTTGCAAATGCAGGGCAAGTGCACAGGGGACGCTCCATTGTATCCCAGGTGCCTTACTCTAGACATTTCCTGCAGTCTTCTTGATCAGTCAGCCTCATCCTACGGGAGTGTGTCGCCATCAGACAGTGACCAGTTAGTGTTCCCATCATGTTCCTACAGGCTCTACTACTACAGACACTGCTATTGGCACGTCCTATCTATAGTTTTGCACCCAAGTAAGTCGTTTCATCGGGTTTTGATTTTCTTTACCATGATCGTTATATAGACATAACATGGGTTTTCAAATGTTGATCACGTTTTCGAATGATAGTCGTCCACCATTCTTGGCAATCTCGTTCACTATTTCATTGCCCTCGATACCATTGTGGCCTGGTACACTCACTTCTGTGTGGGCTTACTTCTGGCAACACTTTTCATTGCAGCCCTGCTTCTCAAGACTCATCCGGCCGATATGCGATACAAGGTTACTGCCTTGATTGCTGCTTGGCTAAGTACGTAGATGTTGATTCTGGAAAGACCTCGGCTTGAAATATCCTATAATGGTCCGACAACTTAAAAGGTTGCCTTATGCCTAACTCTGGACAGTATAGTCCCGTGCCACCACAACTGCCCATTTTCGAGCCATCCATGTAAATGTTTAGAGTGTTGCGCGTTGCTTATATACCTTTACGCCAGGCATCTTTTTCTAATCTTAACGTAGAGGCCACTGACTCGGAGTTTCGGTAGTAAATTTTAATAATTTCGACTCGTTGTGGGATCGTATATCTTTCCATTATGAAATGACAAGCCTTACTGAAGACAAGTGTCAAAAGAGCGGGAAAAGATATGACGTCGTTTGCTGTCCCTATATGGTTACTTTGAACCTTCTTTCCTAGTTGAAAAGATTTGTCCTGTAGTCGGTGTTTGACAGGAAGAAGTCAATAGGTGGAAGGTTTAGTACCAGTTCAAGAGGCGCCGTTGAACAGCAGAACAAGCCTCTGAACTCTTTCCATTGACTTCCGATAGGTAAATTTTCGTCCCGTACACCTGCTCACAATACTACTGCACCATAAAGCAGTAGAGCAGAGAGCCCAGGTTTTGCCGAGTAACTGCCTACACGCAAATAAAATATTGCTGGCTTTCCACACACTTTCTTCTACAAGACTACCCCAAGGTACTTAATCCGGTCGTTTAGAGTCTTGTGTACCATTTATCGCATAAATTTTGTGATTTCTTGTGAACACAAGCAGATCCGTTTACTCCGGGTCAACCCAAGATCTGGACCGTATTGAGAGTGGCGGTCATAATACTGCCAATGGCCTGTAGACACCTACCCGTTATTAAGACGGCAATTACGTCTGCATAAGCCACTATATTAGGGACATTGCCTTCCAAGTTCATTAGCAGTTTATCCTATACTATGTACTATTTTAAGGATCCCTAATGTCAATTTCTCAGTTTAATACTTACACTCTTAAAAGTTTGTCTCTTGTTTTTATTGTTATAAGGGCCGATCTTCTTACTAATCACGATATAAGTTAATTGCAAGTATGGCCAGATGTCGACAAGTGAAGAGTACAGGAACTACTAAAGCTGAATTTTAACTTTAACTGAGTCTCTTTGTATTATCCTCTGTCAGCGATTTGCCACACTTATGCTTCATACTTCATTGATCTCCTTTTAGATCATTATATTTTTACAGCTTACTACCTCTCTTTATCTAAGAGATAAGAGACAACCATAATTCTATAGTATCCCGAAGATCGTCGCTGTGAAGCTTAGTAAGACAGTTGGTTGTCCAAATCAAATCTTCCAGTAAGTTGATACTCTTCTCCAGGTTGAAATCGTTCGTGATCATCTCGACGTCCTGTTAAAATATCTAATAACTGGAGTGTTTCAGATTCATATTGATAAATGTATGAATGGCTTACACCTTTTTGCAGAATTCTATTTAGAAATTACTTTAAATTCTCTTAGAACTTCATACAACTTTCCTTTATACTAGAACTCAGCCGATTACATGTATACTCTACCATTAAACTCAACACATTTTGCTTTATCAGCCTATCAAATTTCTTTAATCTCCTAATCTGGTCATCAGTGCACTCTTAAAGAGACTCAATGAACCATACGGGTCATAAAACCATTCCAATCTTTTCCATATCAACAGAAGCCTAATATGCATTAACGCCAATTGCAAAGAAATTCACTCACTAATGGATAATCGAATACCTAGAATGCTCGTTACAGTAAAGAGGCATACTAATGAAGAAAAAATATACACAACCAAGAAAGAAAGAAATACAGCTAATACAAGTCATATGGAAATAATTAAAGGATAAAACGATGCAATGTTTTCCAAAAATACTCTAAGCTGGCAATATCGGCCAAGCAAATAAATATTTATGCAGCGCGTGCGTGCATATTTTTCACATTAGTACCAATATGCCCTACGACAAGTCCAAGTCAGTTGATGGAATGGAGAATATAGCACAAGCTGCTTAGGACTATGTAAATGTCGCAGAGAGAGAGAAAGAGTGTGTTTGTGTCATAATGGCTGTAATAAAGGGCAAACATATTCAACGTGACACACTCGGCAACATAATCGGATAATGTAATTTCATTTCACTACACGGAACGGAGCAAGCCGGCGATTATGTCTGATTGCAACACATACACACATACGAGTATATGCAATCCCGTTACGAAATGTGGGGCTAACTGAAAAGTTTGACAGCTTTGTTTTGAAAGGTTGTTTGTATGATAGATCGACTAGTATCGCGTTATGATAATTTTGGAAGTCATCGAAACATTTCTATAAAAACTTGTACCCTCCAGTACTTCTATAACTTCTTAAGACTCGTCGTTTTACCAAAGTTTCGACTTTGGATGAGATAACAGTGGTATAGTGAAACATCGAAAAATCCTGAACCCGAAATACTTAAGTGAGGTTCTATCCTCCCATTCATAAGCTGGAGATCAGACTTGTCCTCTTTCACAGTTCTATATGAAATCAGATAATTTACTTTTGTAGTCGGAAAAGACATCTTAACAACGCGCATTGAATATTTTCATTATGCTGAATACGATCTCTACAGTAGCCCCTAACCCTGAACTACGAACTTGAATCTTATATGTTTCTTGTCTTCTTATGAAGACGAGTTCCCTACTAAAAATATCACAGACTCATGCGAAGATAGAGGTAGACTAAGCTAACGACAACTGTTTTAGAGCCAATACCCGCAACATTTGGGTTGGTTTACTTACTAGTCTTCGGAGCACTTCTCAGGATCTTCAGGCCATCAGTAATCCATTTCCACGACAGTCGGGTCTAAGTAATCTGAACGTACCTAGAGTTTTATCCAGCCAAGGACTGTAAATTCTCCGCTTCGTGTCAACTTACGCTTTAACATGGATTGGAAGACTACTTTCTCCGGATCTTCTTACTTCGGAAAGCCTCACAAGAACACGAAACGAAGATATAAAATAAGCTCCAGCCCAGTTACGAAACTTTTCGGACCACCCAATCGTTATTTGTACCTCACAGCCTTATCCTTTCGTGCAACTTCCCTTTCACAGCAATCAACGCCAGTTAGTGACAAAGCAGAATTGAACGCACTTAACGCACACGAATCAGAGTACGAGTAAAGGACAAAATGCTGAACCGATTCAGCTTCAAAGTGGAGCGCAAGAATGTCACATTCTGGGTGGCCCATAACTGGGAAAGCACTATATGTAATGATAAGTATGCGATTGCGAACGGAAAGTGAAAAGCAAAGAGGCAGTTACAACAACAACACGATTTGGGTAAACAGCTGGCAGCTTAGATGCCTATCAGCAACAAGCAAACAACGAAATGAGCAACTCAAACGAATCGGTTGGACTGAACTGGGTTGGATCGCGCGGCATGCAATGAAATCGAATTGAACTGTGCCAAGCCAAGCCAAGTCAAACTGAGCCGAGCGAAGTGAAGTTGAGGTAAATCAAACAAACTGCTACGAATTGAGTTAACTAAGTATGGCGAAAGCAGGAAGACATACACACACACACACACGAATATATAACTCAACATAATCACGAGTGCCGACGTAGAAGCAACAGGAAAATATGAAGTGGCGGAAGGCGGCCGTTTTCCGGCAAACGACAATATGCTGCTGATACAAATTTCCATAAGTCAGATAAGCGCTTTAGGCAAAACAGATATACGAGGGATTGCATACTTATATTTGTACGAAGATGCGTCACAAAGAGGAAATACAGATGACAAACTGACGGAAAGTGTTGCTTGTTTGCAGCTAAGCTCCGACATATTTGGTACTCCTTTGCTCCTCTCTGTAAGTTCTATTCACTTAAGCGACATATTTATACACATACGAATATGTTTGTATCAACTCGGTACATACTCGGCAGGCGTTGCTTATGATATGTTTGTCCAAATTTGCGTCTGTCTGTTTTGCCACGCATCTCAGTCTCAGTCTCTCTCTCTCACTATCAAAGTTATAGCATAGCAAATCGACAAACAAGCAATAAAGCCGAAGCTGAAGACGGATAAGTGTCAGCCAAAGTTGAAGGAACTCGGTAATTTTTCATGCAAAATAACATAAAAGAATATAAGTGAAACGAATAAGTCCATAATGTCTCATTTTAATGTGTGGCATAAACTGTTTGCTTTTCTAAAAGAAAAAATGAAAGATTGCTTCGTCGACTTCTTCAGCAGATATAATGGATGGACTCATGACGATATTCGGAGGTGGGAGTCTTAATATTCACAGCATAGAACAGAAAGTTCGAGGATGTCTCTTCTTCTATGGGACTGAAAACATGGTTCGGTCAGGGTCGTTCAGACAGAACTTCGCCAGTTGTCTCTATCCGTTGTGAGTCACGCCGGCTGTACGTCCCAAGTGCAGACATGTCGCTATGTACATGGTCCTTGGTCCTTCCATTAGGTCTCGAGTCGAAGTTGCTTTTCGCTGGAGCATTATCTTTCATGCGACCGTCATGGCCTAGCCACCAGCGCATGTTTTGAATTTTTATTCCCTTGACTCATTCATGGTTCCATGTCCTTCGGTACTCAGCGCTCACGCGGCCAGCTTCAAAGATGTTGCGAAGAACGATTCCCTAATTCTTTTCTGGTTGTCCTCGTCCCTGTTTCTGCGCCTTATAATTATTATTCTTCTTTATTGGAGGTCTGCCTATTCCTCTGCTTCCTCCGGCGCGTACTGCGAAACTTCAGAAACTTTCTCTCAAAAACTCGTAGCGCCGACTCATAAGATGTTGTCATCATACATGACTCTGCACCATATAGCAGAACGGGTATGAGTTTGGTCTTTGTTGAGTTTGGTCTTTGTTCGTCGGGAGAGGACTTTATTTCTCGGTTGCCTACCCAGTACGAGTAGCACCTGTTGACAAGAGGTATTCTCCGTTAGATTTTGAGACCTCCCAATTACCTGCCAACCCCAAAGTGACACCTCTTGGCAAGAGTTACTCGGCTGTTGAACTCCGGGTTAAGTCTATTGGTGAAATTTTGCTGGTTCCGAGTCTCTAAAAATAATAATTTTAAATTGTCAACAGTGACGAAGTTTTTAAGACGCGAGAAATATTGTCTCCAGGTAATTTGTTTTGCAGTTGCATTATATTGAAAAAAACGCTCGAGAGAAAATCACGCTATCTAAAACGTTGTTGGATATAGAACTGCTCGGAGGGGTCCTTATTGATTTTAACGGAGCTAATGGTTCTGCTCAAGGGCTGATTCCGCAAAAATAAGCGCAAACTGCGGGATCTCCCTTGGTGGGGATAGGTCAGAGTACACTCATATTTCAATAATTTTTTGCCGACCAAACCATGGTTAGCAGCTGGAACATGTGCTCTTCCTATTCCCCGCCTCCGGCTTTAAATAGCTAACCCGATATTCCATCGGCCTCTGGGGCTTTGTTGTTCTTAAGCCGCCTTAGAGCTATTTTCCCCTCGTCTTGGATGACTGGTGGGACGACAATGTTGTCACGCTAGATTGTTGGTGTGGGTTATTCTTCAATCGTCGCAGCACTGCTTCCGCCTTTTAATTTTTAAAATAACCTGGCGGAATTGGCAAACCAAATATTTTAGAATGTAGTTTAGAGCTTTGAAATAAAGTATCCAAAAAACTTCGTTCGTTCCAGCAATAGGTCCAGATATATGTAAACTTCGAATCTCCTTTTTTTCTCCAAATCATTAACTCAATTTGCCATTCAACATCTAGGGATCTTCTCACTCTCTTTCTATCTCATTGTAGTATAGTAATATTGAAGACTACCAGTTTGGAATACAGGTTACATAGAACCGGGATGGGTCTCGACGATTATTTAAAACCCTTTGAAAACGACTAAACAACCAATTTAGGGGTTAGAAAACAAATTTCACGAGCATATTTAAAACGTTCTAGATTTAGTTCCACTAAAGAGAGTAAAAATATAGTACCTCGTGAAAAAATACACAAGGGAGCTACACAAATTCCATTATACAAGTAATGCGACTTAAGCTGGTGGAATCAATGAATTGAATTGAAGATCAATTCAAATTCTATTGACCGAAAAATTATTACATTATTTCGAGGAGAAATGTTTTTGATGATCCTTAGCATCAGAGTCATACTCAGGTTACTCTTTAAGCAGCTTTACCAATGAGCTTTTGAAGTTCAAACTCTTGATTATGTCGGTACATATTTTGATGAGTTCGAAGCAAAGCTGCAACAGTTTCCATACAGAATAATACGAAATCAACTTTACCAGGAATTTTAAATTAGTGAATTTAGAACATTTGGCCCACTATGACCAAAAAATAACAGAACGTCTTCTAAGTTGGACAGACATTAGTTTCTATAGACCCTATTTGTAGTAAAAGCACTGAACCATCTACGAAGAAAATATCTGAAATAAAAACTGTATAGTAGGGACTCTCTTAGATATGCGTTCAAAATCGAGGAACTAATTTTGAAAATATTATAGCATAGCTTTAGGATGAAACTTGAAGGTAAAACTTCGTTAAATCTTGGAATCCTCCTAAATTTTAACTAAAGCAAGTAAGATATCTTGCGGATTCAAATGTGAAGTGCAGGTGGCCTCGAACAAAAACAAGCCTGTTTTTTAATCTATAATTTAGAACAAAATCAAGCCAATTGCTTATTTTTATTTCCAAATTACAGCCAATATTCTTAAAGTGTCTAAAAAAGTGCATAAATTCCAGGGTCAATGCCTCAATTCAGCTCAAACGCAACTTCCAGCAAATAGCAACCCTGACCAACCAATTGAGTTTATCGCCTCACATAACAAATCGACTCCCACTATATGGCCAGTAGCAGTAAAAATCCACAAGTGCCTGAAAGATAAACAGCAAAGTACATTGGTCAGAACTCACTTGTCTTACTTGCCCAAGCACGAAAGGCGGGTGTGAGTTCACGGATATTACAAAGCTAACAAAGCGAGTGCAAGCGCCTTCGCTTGCTTTTGTCTCATAAACTCTTTCATTGGCGTGCATTGTTGTTTTAGTGGCGCATTCCAACACTTTCAATACCTTCACATTGGTTGCGTTACACAGTTCAATGAAGCATTTTATCGATCTGCAAAGTAAACTGAGCTGAGTCGAGTTACGGTATATGCGCTTTCAAATAAAATTCTTTTGTAATATGAGTGAATAACTATACAGGGTGGTTCAGAAGGGACTACAGTTTAAAAGGCTTTTGGACCGACGGTTATGATGATTATCCAAAGCGGTTGTTGAGTCTAAGAAAACTCTCCCACGAAATTGCGAAAAGTTTCGAAGAATAAAGTTCTAAAAATGAGCTTTGAGCAATGAGTGAAAGCTCCAAAAAATTAAGCTTTCAGCTTTCATATTTGAGAGGGTATAAAGAGCTCAACAAACAAAAATTAATGCCAGCAAAATCTCTCAGTTTTCCTATCTGTGAGGATAGAAGAAGCTTAACAAGTTTAACTCCCAGTACTAAATTCCATATTTTTCCGACTCCTTTCACCTCTTCAACTTTATTGCGTCACCCACTCATTTTCCAAAGTATTACAACATTTTGCCGATAAACCTTGCCAGCGACTTTGCCCAACTTGCTCCGTCCAACTTAACCCCAATAAATTCTGTGTACGCATTCACTTAATGAAAAGTTTTAAATGTAAACAATTTTCTTTGGGTCAACAGACCCACGCTGTGAGCCCACAAAGACTTTAAGCATTTTCGGATCAAATGCGAGCGCAATTGTTACAAAGTACATTAAGTAGACAGGCATACAAACTTACCTCTTTCTTAACAAAAATTTTTTCCGTAGTTGTACTTAACGTATTTGATAAGTGAGCTGTGGTCGGAAGCAATTCAATACGAATAACAGACTTTGATGGAGTGAGTAATTTGGTGGTTTAGTTAAATAAATGCTTGTTAAATAGAGCTTGTCTAATTAATGTTTTTGTTAGTAAGAAGTTTGTTGAAGCACACAGTAAATTGACGGTATTCGGTTGCTAGCTGGCGTTATCCAAAATTAACTAGCGTAATCAATCAGTGTGGTGACTTGATACTAACTGATGGAGAGGTGATACCACGAGAGTTTATTTAAGTCGGAAGCCTTTATTCATCACATGATGCAGTTGGTGACCCGCCTCCATTTCTCTGTCGCAAAAAAAGTCCACGCTTGCAATAATTTTACCTTTAGCTGTTGTCATCTATGATACTAACGATAGAGCAAAGAGTCTTCGTGACAAGATGAGAAAATTTAGTCTTCACGATGAAACATTCGGAGAAAGAATGTGTTCGAATTCATCTGGGTCTTCGTGAAGCAAAAATGTCAACTAACAAAATCAAAACAGTCAAACTAGGTTTCAGATCTTGTTATGGGACTTCTTCGTGTGATCAAAAAGAGTAAAAGGTGCGAGCGGCAGAACTTAAAAGCTCGGTACAAGCTCTCTCTCCAAATTTAAGAAAGAAATCAGCTCAACAGTTTTCGTGGGGAAGTTGCCAATATTGGGAAAATTTGGTCGATACTAAATTGTCCAGGTATAAAACCACATTGATAAGGTCCAATCAGTTTATTGGCAGTGAACTTCAGCTTTTCACTCATTACGCTCGATAAGACCTTATATATGATATTAAGGAGACTTCTTCCACAGTATTTGGCGCAGATGGGGGCCCCATAGTTTTTTGTGTATTGAGCAGAGCACATATGTACATTCTCTTTCACTTCCTACAAGCAGGCTGGAAAAGATTTCCCCTCATAACTTCATATTCTTGAAATGCTTTGAACATCAGCCACTAGATAACCACTTTGGTAACTACAAGAGTATGCACCGGTCTTGAAACATTCCGTTAGTCGACGAATTTTTTCGTAGAATTTTCGAGCATTAACCCTGTCGTCCAGCTTCTCAAGCTCTTCATACTCTTTTATTTAGGCCTCTTTGTTTTTTTGTCTGCTTATACGTCTCGTTTCCCTCTTCAACTCTTGGTATCTATCCCACCCCTCTCGTCTTTTGGTCAATCGTAACATTACGAGGTAGTCTGACCATTTTTGTGAGCCAGACTTTGTGTAATCGAACAGAAAAATTAATAATCGGACGGTGGAACATCGTGTTTCTCCTGGTATTGAGGTCATGAAGAACCCATGTTTCTTTTTTCCCACTCATTCTCAGCGGGTGTAGTCGCTTTAAAATGGCTTGGCGGTTGACTAAGTCTCTAACTCACCGTCTTCGAAGGGATTTATCCTCTCTTTAGGTCGACGGTCATTAATATCGAAATCGCCGTCTTTGAAGTGACCAACCCCGCCACCTCTTAAACTATGTAGCTCGTCAATAAACCTTTTGGAGTTCCCGATGTGCTTCATCTTCCAATTTGTTTGACTGAAAGAAGAAAATCAACACTTTCCGCAAATGCTACTAAAGTGGAGAAGCAGTTTCCTTTTCAAATGTCGGGGTTAGGCTTATCACATTTTGGATATATCAAAATCGATCACCACTAACTGCTGAAGCCATCTTTTGACAAACAGCGGTAATTTAGTAGCGCGTCTAATAAATCGATCATGACGCCATCTATCAAGCAAAGTATTTTGTTTAAGGTGTTAAATTCTCTACTTAGCACCTCTAGAATATTGTCCCAAATTTTAAAATTGATCCGAGTAAAAGCTTCGGAGATACAGCCTTCAGAACTTGTGCGTTCGAGGCGAGCTAGGCTAAGTGCGCCGTCTTTAAACGCGTTTTTCTCGAAAGTGTGTTTTTGAAGTCGGTTGGCAAGATTTCTCGAGAACTACTTAACCGATCTTCAGGAAATTTTACACAGGTAATTGAGATACAATTCTTAAAGACTTGGACGAAGGATTTTTTGTAAGTATGTATGTCTGCAAAAAATCCAATTTTCAGTTTTTTTCCTTCGCCCAAGTTCTAAGTTAAGGTTTTAACTAAAACGCGTATTTTTTCGCTTTAAATTATTTTGTAAGGAGTTATGCTGCCAACCCGCGCGATTTTTTCTGAGGAGTCACCGGAAATGGCATCGAAATGGCCGAGTTTAAAATATTTCTCTCCAAAAACTTAAGCATTTTTTTTGTTTGTAATGCATGTTTGTAACAATAAAAAATTCTAATAAAATATTTCATTTTTTGTATGAGAAAAAAATTAAAAAAAAATACTGTTAACGCCTTAATGAATAAAAAAAACTAGGAATAGTTCCACAACGCAGATTTTTCGATTATTATATTACCCATATGTTCATTTTGTCAGTAATTTGCTTCATTTATTAACTAAATATATAATATATTTTAAAGAATTTGAAAAAGTCGCAAATGTATAAATATTTTTTTTATATTAAAATCACCGATTTTATGAATTTTTTAGAGATAATAAAAATTTCATGTGATAAAAACTATGTTAATTCACACTTAAATCAAATTTTGCTCACACATGTTTTAAATATTTTACAAATGATTTCACATGCTGCGTTTACACACACATAAGCACATCATCACACATACATACATGCATACAAAAAAACAAATGTCGTGACAACATTTTCAACAAATGCCTTTGATGTTATTTAAATAATTCCGTTTGCACAAATGTCTATTTGATATGCATTTGCTGACAGGAAACATCGACACACGCGCACATTTCAACCACTAACATACACCACACAAACACATTATTTCGTATGTGTGAGTCCAACCACCGACTGCTGTTTGAGGTCACTGCAGTTGCATTCGCATTCAAGAGCAACTGATTGCATTTCGCCTTTTCATGTTTTTCCTCATTTTCATTTTCATGGTTGTGTTGATGTTTTTTATTTCACCACTTCCTTGTTTGTTTATTTTAGTGTTGGCAGAGCTTATAATGTTGTCATAACAACATTTTGTAATGTCATCGAGCGCGAGCGTGCGCTTGCAGCAGTTGGCGCTGTTGAATTACTGATTGATGGGTACATAAGGCGCTGATGGCAACATTTTAGGATGCACCCATACAAACACACACACATACATATACTTGTCCATATTTTAATGCAATGTGAAGCTGCTGTGATGCCAGTGCAATGATGGCTTCAATTGTTGTGAATTTTAGTGAATATTCATGATTTTCCAGTTCACATGTGTGTGACTCGTACTCACACAAATGATACCAGGCTTATGTGACTCAGTTGCTGTCGGTTGACTTGTCTGAGTTTTTCTTTCCAAATGCAACGCCGCTTCTGTCAAACAGCAACTGTTTATGTAGTGCTGTCATATTTTGTAAGCGGATCCTAAAAAAAATGCTCATGAGTTCGAATTATGAGTAAAGGAAAACGAAAAATAAGAAAAAACGTTCATTTCGGCTGCAACGAAGGTGGAATATCTTTCACAAATAACGAAGTTTCCTCACAAGAACTTGATTTTGATCGTTCAATTCGTATGACAGCTATATGCTATAGTTGTGAGATTTTAATTTTTTTTTCAGATATTAAAGCAAATAATCTATACCAAATTTCAAATACAAAATGTTTCTATTCAAGATTCATTGATTGTTCAGTTTGTATGACAGCTATATGCTATAGTGATCTGATCTAAACAATTTTTTCGGAGATTAAATGATTCTCTCAGACAAGAACCTATGCCAAATTCGCCCCGAAAAAGTTTTCCATACAAGCACTTTCACTTTCCGATTCAGTTTATATGACAGTTATTTTCCATGGTGATCTGATATCAGTGGTTCCGGCAAATAATCAGCTTTCTTTGGAAAGAAAAAAACCTTGTGGAAAAATTTCAGATTGATATCTCAAAAACTGCGGAATCAGTTCACATATATACAGACAGAACGTCGGACAAATAAGCAGATGAACATGGCTTAATCAACTCAGTATGTAAATAGTTTGCTTTATGGGTCTCTAACGTTTCCTTTTGGGGGTTACAAACTGTTCAGGGTAATATTTATAGAGATAGTTGAGCCATTAATATTCCTAAAACTGCTCATTAAAATATAGTCTCCACGACCCATTTTTTTCTTGGGTAGCAATTTAAAATTAAGTCTATATTACGAAAATAGATGAACTCGATCAATCAAAATCACTGCATTGTGGAATTTTAACCGTGGTGGTTCCTTCCTTGCTCACACTCCTATGTAGTGTTGGTGGGCGGGGTGAAGCTATTGGAGAAGTACAGTGCAGCAGCGACAGTTTTCACGGATGGATCAAAGTTAAGTGGGAGAGTATGTAGAAGGCGGAGTCCTCTATTGAGGGCTCTGCATTAACTCTAGCTTTGGGCTAACAAGCCATTGTAGTCTCTTTTAAACAGAAGTGGCTGCCATCTAGGCATCGCGGAGTAGATGTATTGATCCTAAGACAACTTTCTAAAGAGATGCCTGAGTTCACTCCGATATTATAGCAGCTACAACGGCTTTGCCTTCGCTGACCGTGCGCTCAAAACTAGTCAAGCAGTGCATGATCACATTGGTTTTCATCCGTACTACACTTGTTTGGGTACCGATCACAGTGGACACAACGTAAAGCGGATGAGCAACCTTACCACAATTTTATCTGATTGCCAACGAATTGGTGCAACCTCTCGCTCCAACGCTGAACCTATGGACCTGCCGTGAACTAGGCAATGAAAACGAGAGGAAGCGAACTATAAGAAGTCCTCTAACTTCCTTTTACCAGAATTAATCTCGCCGCAATTGTAAAGGTTTCGACTGGGTACTGCCCAATAGGTTAACGCGAGGTGCGGCTATATACGAGGTGTGTTTCAAAAAGTATCGCGTATTTTGAATTTTTGCGGGTTACGGTTGGCTCGTGCCATTCGATTTTTATCAATGATTTGGCATGAGACGGGTCGCCGCGAAATTCGTACCAAAATTGCTCAATTGTGACCAAAAACAGCATCGCATGAACATTGCTAATGAGATGTTAAATTCTGTCCGCGACGACCCAAATTTTGCTCCAGAGGGTCATAACTGGTGACGAATCGGTTTATGGTTATGACGTTGAAACCAAAGCTCAATCATCTAAATGGAAGCTGCCGCCACGAACCAAGACCGAAAAAAGCGCGCCTAGTTCGGTCGAATGTGAAAGTTTTGCTGACAGTTTTCTTTAATTGCAGAGGCGTGGTGCATCATGAGTTCTTGCCACAGGGAAGAACGGTCAATAAGGAATATTACCTGCAAGTTATGCGCAATTTGCGTTAAGGAATCCGCCAGAAACGCCCGGATTTGTGGAAGAACAAAAATTGGCTTTTGCACCACGATAACGCCTTTGCTCAGTCGTTGTCGTCGTTGCTTTTGCGCGACTTTTTGGCCAAAAACAACACACTAATGATGCCGCAGTCACCGTATTCCCCAGATCTGGCCCCCTGTAACTTTTTCTTGTTCCCTAAACTAAAGAGGCCCATGAAAGGACGAAGTTACGCTTCTTTTGACGAGATAAAGACGGCATCGAAGGAGGAGCTGAAGAAGATAAAAAAAAAAATGATTTTTTGAAGTGTTTCGAAGATTGGAAAAAACCGTTGGCACAAGGTATATAATATCTCATGGGGATTACTTTGAAGGGGAAAAAAAAATAGATATTCATGAACAAATAAATAATTTTTGAAAAAACACAAAATTCGCGATACTTTTTGTGGCTCGTATACTTCAGTTTGTATTTTAAATATCGATGAAACGGTCTACAATTTTGTCGAACCACAAAAATATACCTGAAATACCCAAAATGATAATTCTAGATTTTTCGCTTTTTATATCGTATATTCATGCAACATGACGCAAATTTTGTTGTAAATAAACAGCTTTTCCAGAAATAACGGCAAATTTTCAAATGGGTTCCGACCATGGAGCTCGAACTTAACTTTGCTTACTTCGTTTACTTAAAGTTTTCATTGAAATTTTAAGCAACTCACAAGATGGCAGGGCTTGGAATACAACATGTCCGATTCCATTTCAGTGATTTTGCTAAGATGATTATCAAACATTCAAAAATGCATGAGTTCTGTTGGAAACAGCTTGTAAGAGCTCTTTTCTTACTTTCGGAAGAAGAACACAATTTCTAAAACTAACCAAAAGTCGATGGTACTATTGAAAACAAAAATGTTAAAGCTTACAAGAAAACACAGTACAAAGAACTTCTTGCTTTTTACTGCCAAAACTTTCGGCAAAGAACAAGAAAGCATTAAGTAGTCAAAATTATGTCAAGGTGCATGCAACAACAATATACACACATATTTATTATAAACTGTAAAAAACTGTAAGAAGCCACACATACATATATGTATGTACTTACGAAAAGACTTTAAAATTAAATGTTCGCCTAAAATACACAAGCCGCTCATACACACACACACACATGCATAGAAAGTTGAAAAACCGCAATGACCTTGCCACAAAGAAGCAAACAAAATGAAATAATAGCAAACACGAAATAAGCAAAACAATGAAAAGCGGCAAATGAAATTACGGATGTTAACATAAATACACACACACATACAGAAAAAAACTTACACTTACACACACATTTGTGGCATTCGACAAAAAGCTTATGAACTGTGTTGCATATACAAAATTCGGTGGCAACTATGTTGTGGCAACGATTTACAAACATACACACACACGCACACTCACACCGATGTGACAGTCAAAGTACTAGAAAATTAGGACATTTTTATGACAACTTACTGCCGAGCTTGTTAGCGCGCAAACAGCGGTGTGTCTGTAGTAAACAAGTGCAGCGCTGCCGTATCAACAATAGGCAGGCTTTGCGGTCGCCAACATGCGAGTTTATGGAAAATGAAAATACAAGAAAATATCTTGTAGGCAACAATGTCGTCACTGTCAACATTACATTTTCATTGGCAATAAAGTGGGCAGCAAACAAAATAGCAAAAATAAACAAAACAAATGCAAAATCAAAGAGCTTGAAGAAACCTTGGAAAATCTTTCTAGTTTCAAATAATTTATAGATTGTATTACGAAGGCTCCTATATATATTTCTGGCCTAGGCAACACTAAGTGTTGCCAGGTGCAATCTGACATTTCCATTGAAAAGTTTGAATTCAAGGGAATTTAAAAATTCATCTCGGCCAAAAATGGAATTAACTCGTGAACATTTTCGTGCGATCATTTTTCACAACTTTCGACGTGGATTATCACAACAAGAGTGCATCGATGAACTAAAATCTTTGTATGGCTATCAAGCACCATCCTATAACACTGTGAAAAACTGGTACAAGACTGTCACGTAACATACCTTCAGATAGAGGCATGCCTATGCATTTCTCCCACCAGCATACATTCGATATTGCATGAACACCTGGCCGTAAAAAAGGTTTGTTCTCGTTGGATCCCGCACAATTTGACAATCGCTCAAAAAAAGGCTCGTGTAATTGGAAAAATACGATCTCAGTACTTCAAAAGACGTTTATAAGATCGTCACAGGTGACGAATCATGGATCTATGCGTATGAGCCCGAAACAAAACAGCAATCGACCGTGTGGGTCTTCCAAAACGAGCCAAATTCAACGAAAGTTGTTCATGGAAGAAGCACTTCGAAGCAAATGGTAGCCTGTTTCTTCGGCAAAACTGGTCATGTGGCGACTGTGGCGTGCTTGAGCAACGTAGGACGGTCAATTCTGAGTGGTACACCACCATTTGTTTGCCTGAAGTCTTCGGAGAAATTCGAAAAACGACCAAGAGAAGACGAATCATTGTGCACCATGACAATGCGAGCTCTCACACATCCGCCGTACAGCCCTGACTTGGCACCCAATGACTTCTTTTTATTCCCACACATCAAGAAAATAATGCGTGGTCAACGATTTTCGTCGCCAGAAGATGCTGTTAAAGCATTCAAAAACCATGTTTTGGAGGTGTCTCAATCGGAGTGGAAAAAGTGCTTCGAAAATTGGTTTGAGCGCATGCAAAAGTGTATAAATCTTGATGGAGAATATTTTGAAAAACAATAAAACCATTTTCGTTGATAAATATTCCTATTTTCATTATTAGGCCAGAAATATATATAGCAGCCCTCGTATAACACATATTTTCACTTACGAAAAGTTAAGTATTTTTGTAAATTTTTTAAAAAGTGGTCGTGTCTCCTGCTCTTAATAGGTTAGGTCAAAGTAAAATAACCAAATTAGCTCAAGATAACTTCTATAACAACGCCTACCGGCGGTGCAAAAATCTGTTCACGACCCTAGGTATCAAATATTTGGACCCCAATTCCTACAGCTGACTTCTGACAGAAAATATCGGTCAATGTGTGAGATCTAACATTGAAATTCAGAGAGAATCCTTTCTAGATAGATGCAATCGGGTCAATACTTCACTGAGCCACCCATATAACTACTATGAAAATTTTCGAACTTCCGGATGACTTTATACCGCATACATCATCATATGTGTGTTATCTGAATTGAATTTAGAGAGCGTGTTTTTATTATAACGGTGTATATTTGTGCTTCGAATGAACAAAATCGAGTGAAAACTCACCATTGACCCAGATGACACTTCCCTGCCTTTAATTCTTCCAAGTTGGAAGGATATAAAATGTTTGGCTTTATCCGAACTTAGCTCCTCATTACTTGTTATTTTTGTGTTAACCCTAATGATCTATATGCTATGCGTTATTTGCTACAACAGTCCGATATCAGCGTGTTCAGGGTTAGGTTAGGTCAGATCGATCCCAATCTCATTGTACGCTATACACATACCTCAAAATTGAACACAAAGACCCTCAAAAATCGACGAAGAGCTTTAAGTCAATCACAAATTTGTTGATGCTGCTAATGTCAGGTTTAGCTAGGATCCGCTGAAGATATGCCAAACTCAGTCTTGCAAAAGCGAGACAATGAAAGAGAAAATGCCAGAACTCATAAGAACGCGGCAAGATGATATTTACATAGTAGTTCAATCTCCGTTCAACTCTAGGTCAGAAGGATCTCCCAGTAGCAAAAATCCCGGTTCTCAACCAACGCCTGCTATGCACATGCACACCCGGGGTCCATAAGTCCAATGAACTCATCCGATAAAAGCTACGAGGTTTGAAAATTAAGTAATGAGACTTATTTTATTGCCACGCTTGTGGTAAACCTGTGATCTTTCTCTTTTTCCGGTATTCCTCCCCTCCCATTGATATATGTACCATCGCTCTAGCTTGTTTACTTCGCCAGCTGCGCTAAGTTGAGTAGACGTGTGTTTGTAGTACTCGTCACGAAAATGGAAAAACGAAATCAAGATCAACGCATCGCGATAAAATTTTGCGCCACATTGGGCGAAACAGCTTCGGAAACGTACGCTCAAATTGTAAGAGTGTATGGTGATAGTGCTCTTAGCCGTGCTCAGGTGTTTCCCAGGTTGTCTTCGCGCGCCCCCTAACCGAGAAAAGCTCGTATGAGCAAGTCGAAGGTGAAAACGATGAATATTGCTTTTTTTGATAGCCGTGGAATCGTCCACAAAGAATTTGTTCCACCAGGCAAAACTGTGAACGAATTCTACTATTGCTAAGTACTCGAAAGATTGCGAAAACGAGTCAACAGGGTGCGCCCAGACATCGTTCGTAACTGAATCCTTCATCACGACAACGCGCCCAGCCACACCGCCCTCAGCGTGTCCCAGTATTTGGCCTCTAAAGGGATCGCCGTGTTGCAACAGCCGCCTTATTCGCCCAATATGTCACCCTGTGACTTGTTTTTGTTTCCTAAAAAAAAATCGGTGGTCAAAGGAACTCATTTTGAGTCAATTACGGACATCCAGGCGGCCGTGTCGAGGGTACTCCTGGACATCCCAATCGAAGAGTTCCAGAAATGTTACGAAGAATGGAAAACGCGCTGAAATCGCTGTATAGCTGCCCAAAGGGCCTACTTTGAAGGGGATGGCAGAGTTGTAGAATAATTTTCTAATAAACGGTTTTTATGGAATCAGTCTCATTACTTAATTGTCATACCTCGTATTCATTACTTCGAGCAGTTCTTTGAATTATAAGCACTTGAAGATTATGTAAAGAAAATGTGCGGTCGAAATTTGCAACAACTCGACGAATAGGTGGCACATGTGGACGATTATTAAGACCATAAAATGGCGAAAGAGCACGGAAAGTTGCTATTGGAGAATTGGAATTGGAGATTTTGATAATAAAATTGAATAATTTGTAAATGTTGTTCTGGCTTATATCTTTTCAAGATGAAGTTATAAATATTACTGAATTAAAAAAAAATTGCGGATCATGACATATTAATAATGGCCGAAACAATACCTAGAAGTCATATCATCCCTATTGGAAAACCGGTACTAAACATTCTAGAGCTGAAAATCGAAATAGTTACCTACTATCGTTATATACCGCTTGACAAACAGACATTTCAATGAAAAATTCGAATTAACGAGAAATATTTAAGCAAAATCAGAGTAATAGAATTGTGAACATGTGAAGGCCGAAGAATTTAATTTGCCATTTGCCAATCGATGGACAGCTGGAACATTCGAGTTTCCAATTTTAAATGCAAATATAGGACTCCGGTTTACTGATCACATCCATCTAATTATTTTGAAACTCAACACCAACAACACTTTAAATTGCTCCCAATCATTCTTCACATTGAAAACAGCAAAACAGACGTTTGTCGCCCACAATTGCCAGACCACAAATGGATTGAATCATGAAGCATCGATACAACAATGCAACTATCTGACTTAATATATAAACACATATATCTAGATATCACCATGCAAGCGTACATAGATCAACGCTTGACATGAAGCCGCAACCAAAGTGTTGCCAACAGCTGCGCGTCACTGCACATCATCAACATTGGCGGCCTAAATTTCGCATGTCAATATGTCAACGGTATGCTCCACAAGCGCTCACAGTCTATACACACACTTATACTTACATTCATATGAGGCTATGCAAAGTTGCTTTGGTAGTTGTTTGCGCAACAATAAGTTGTTGTGTTACCCCGGACCTACATATGCTCAGCCCCAACCACACACACACGCACACACACACACTCTTGTGGAGGCAAACAAAAATATTCCGCTCGATGAATGGGTGTAAAAGCGTGTAAGAAATAAACTTACAAATTGCATTCAAATGTCTGTGTCAAATGTTGCATTCTACTGCCATATTCAGCGCTGCTGTGTATTCAACTGCCGTGCGAGTGTATGTTACTCATACGCACTGTCCCATTTTTGTAGCGATTTTGTTGAACGCCAGAATTTAGGTGACTGCCTGGCATAGAAGTGCATGTTAAAGTAGGTGAAAGACAGTTACTGCTTTTGTCATGTCACTTGTTGTGTACAAATAGGTTTACTGTTGTTGTTGTTGCTGCTGTTGACATGTAGGTGGTGGTTCTCGTTGCAGTGAAAGTGTATTAAGTTGTGTCGTTTATATTGCTACAGGTGAGCTTAAAAATTAAATTTATGTACTTTTTTGTACAGTTTTTATAGAAAGAGGTTGAAGATTGAACTCGTTTGATCCTTGGCCTAACATCCCATGAAACATCGATGGATCTCGATTGCTATAAGGATGACTTCGCTTTATAGATCGACCCCTAGATTTATCAAATGTCTGACATCCCTTGATTCTTAGCTGGATTAAGAGAATTATACACCCTGATCCATTTCTTGACTTCACTTGGTCACTAATTTTGCAAAAACTTGACAGCAAGCTTAGCCTAGCGTGAACCCTAACTTAAACTTATCCAACCCTAACATGACTCAACCTTAATTGATCCTTTGCTGACTCTCTAACCTGATCCCTCTTGATATATTTACCCCAGTGTTACCTTGCTTCGCTCCTAACTTGACTTAGAGTAAACTATGACTTAAACTCCTTTTTTCCTTGATATCGCTTAGATGGACGGTCATTACATATTCCATTCTCAAGGTAAAATACCTAAGATATACAAGTATATTGCAGAAAAGGAAGAAGGAAAGGAGTAAGACACATTTTACCATCGTTGTAGGAATATTATCTGCTGTCAAAGATATCAAGTTTACTAAGTTTTAATTCGAGCGATCTCAAGGCCTATAAAGAAGCTTTCTACGCAAACCTCCCTAACATAATCCGCACTTCGTACACTTGCTGCTACCTTCATGACTGCCACTTCTTCTTAAAAGACACTACTCTAGTTTTGTAGTCTAAAACCAGAGTTTATTGAAAGCTCACGACGGACTCCCCCTCCAGTTCAAAGTTCACTTCGCCTCTTCTCCGGCGAATCCGCCACACCCACATATCTCTCGAGGGAATGTGGGCGGAGAAAGGATTCCGCTAGAAGTGGTTTCCAAATGCTGCTCCCTGGAACATTTAATGATACCAGTTTTCCGGTGTCTGATAGCAAACTTCGCAGCAATGCATCTGCTAGTCCATCAGTTCTATAAGTAGAATGACTTTAAGTGTCATCGTTGGTGTTGGCAATGTGAGCCGCAGGTTGAACACGTTCTAACTGTTTAGCCTTTATCGAGCACCCTCGTATAGGCGCTTCGTATAGGCAACTTTTGATGGGACACGCCACTGCTTCCCATCCTTAACAACAACGTAAGGTAACCAATGCCTTCCTTACCCTCTTCACATTATTTGGCTGTCATGATGGCTTCCTATTAAGAATGATGTTCAAGAACTCCAACTTTTGACAGGGTATAGTTGAGAGCGACCCAGTGAGGGATGTGGTGCTTCCGGAATTTTATACCTCTTGGTGGTCTTCTTCTCGTCGCCCAGCTAATTGTGGTACCCTTGTGGTAGCTCGCAAACAGTATAGCATAGACAAAGAGCTTAACAGCTCCGTCCCACAAGTTCTTTCAAGAGACAAAAACTGTAAAATTTTTCCGGCATTTCGTCATCGATTTTGATTTTCAAATGAACTGAAATATTCCATATATGAATACTATATTTCAGCCTTTATATTTTTGGAGTCATCTACTCAGAAAAATCAAATTAACCAAATTTAAGCTTCTATATATTCAATATTTTTAACAAAAAACACCTCGATTTTTAACGCACCTTTTGACTTACCACTTTTTGCTATGAGAGAGGGAGTAAAATTATTCTTCCTTTTAATTACAACCAAAAAGAAATGACAACGGAAAATATTAAATAACATTTTTGTACGAATGTGTGTGTTTAAAAACTCCTGAGCGGAGTAGTCCTTGCTGAAATAAATCGACCACGCAGCATATGCCATTTCGACGCCCGCGCTGACGGACATTTCTTTTTGCCAACTGGTCGACTCTGATATTGTTGGTTGATTTTCATATCGGTTAATCATATCAGCGTCATCATTTACTTACTTCTGCTTACACATTCATTTCTTTGAAATGCATTTAATGCATTGAATTATGTTTTCGTAACCGCGACGACTGCAGTTTTTCATGAATTGAATATGTCCATAAGTATATTTACTTATAATGCCACGCCACGCTTCTTCATTTGCTGCACGCACTCACGTCTCTTGCTGCTTCTACACAGCTCTACATGTAAGTGTGGGTGAGAGAGAAGTCAGCAGTTGTAAAGAAAGAAAGCCACAAATCTGCGCGTAATTTCCGCGTACTCGATTTCGTAATTGCGAAGATTTTCATTATGCAGTAGCTGCCAGATAAAAAGAAAAGGTGGAAAAGTGAATGACTCAAGCCGATCAGAAATGAGTGGAAATTTATATATTTACACATATAAATACGTATATAAATATGTTGTATATAAAGAGCAGATAGCTGCTTAAAATAAATGTCGAATGAAAACAACGAACCGCCAAGAAGAAAATCAAAATGGCAATCGGCAGAATTGAAGCCTCTTTTACTTAAATTTCATACAAAAGTGCACGGACAATAATTAAAATATTTTACCACGAAAAGTGAGTTCATACATTATATACATGACGAATCTTTGAGGATCTATTTTAAAGATTTTTTTAGTTGCAGTACATAACATTTTTATACCCTGCACAGGGTATATTAAGTTTAGCACAAAGTTTCTAACAGCCATAAAGAAATTTCGGAAACCTTATAAAATATATCAAGCTGTAACCAGCTGAGTCGATTTAGCCTTATCGGTCTGTCTGCCCGTCCTTCCGCTCGTCTGTATACACGCGAACTAATCCCTTAGTTTTTGAGATAGAACTCTCTTTTTTTCCAAGTCGTTATTTGTCGGAACATTTGATATTGGACCACTATTATACTTAGCCAGTCATATAAACTGAAGTATCAGAAAGTGCTTGTATAAAGAACTTTTTTCAACTAACGAGGACATTTGGGCAGGAATATTGCATAAAACAGATCAGATCGGAACACTATACCATATAGCTGCCACACAAACTGAAAGTTCGAAATCAAATTTGTCTAAGAAAGCGTTTGTATTTGTGAAGGCTATTATAACGTTTGTTCTTCTTTTAGTTTATTAACTCACTCAATATAATTCGCAAGTTTCCTCACCAAAAATACTATGATTAAGATCAAGTCAATTAATCCGATAACTCAAAACTTGTTAGTCCGCTATTGTTTAAGAAATTGAAATAACCCCATTTCGAAACTCAGCTCATCTCAGTTTCGAATTTGTGAATGTAAGATAGAGTTATACGTTAGTTAGTTATACTATAATTTTAACTGATCCAAGTTCGATGAATTTTTGAGATTGGTGGATTGAATGCCAGATAATTTTTGACCACTTTAATTTTTGACAAGGCAAGAAATCCTCCACCAACACGAATAATTTCGCAATACTGATCTCTAACGATGACTAATGGAATTGCGGCATCACATCATCCATGGTACTATTAGTTCCAGAACCATTGTTTGAGGTCACGAATGACGACTTCATCACCATAAGAAAGAGGCTCAGCAGCTGCGCTGTCTTGCCTTACATATTTTTCATTTCTCACTCATATATTCCCAAAAACTCTAGTGCATTAATGTTACTCACTACTTTATAACTCGGCCACCGAAGACATTACTTTTATACTGTCCCTAAGATTATCCAATACAAGAAAGGTTCTGTGGAAGACAAGATTTCCGCCCTTCTTCCTTTATAAAAATATAGAGACAGAAGTCTCATCAATTACTCAATTATAGAGGTTGCGTTGTTTTCTTTTCAGAAGTTAATATGTGAAAATTTTCTAGATTTTCTAGATAAGTTTTGACAACTCTTAAACGCCTCTAGAACTCTTCAAGCAACAAATTGCAGCACAGATTCGGAGTCACGGTAAGCTACCGAAAACTCTCTGGATATCTAACCGGAAACTACGTCTTTTTTTGGCATCAGCTTCTGTGCATGCAAGCTATAGCTAATAACCTCGAAATCCAACGCACAGTAACTTTTGCGAAAAGGTGCTACTTCGGACTAAGTAGGTAAATGAAAAGTAAAGGCCTCTCTCGAAGAACAAAGACTAAACTCTACAAGTCCCTTATCATCCCCGTCCTGCTTTGTGGTGCTGAGGCATGGACGATGGACGACATCTGATGAATCAATGTTACGATTTTTCGAGAGAGAGGTTTTGCGGAAGATTAATGGTCCTTTGCGCTTCGGGTACGGTGAATACAACAGTCGATGGAACGATGAGCTTTATAGGATGTATGCCTGCATTAACATAGCGAATCAAGTGATAATGGTTACTTTCGACAGATCATGTTATCCGGATGGATGAAAACACTGCTGTTCTGAAAGTATTAAACTCAGTACCCCCCGATGGAAGCAGTGGAAGAGCAAGGCCTCCATTCCGTAGGAGAGATCATATGGAGCAAAAAAGCGAAATGAAGGAACGACTAGGGCCTTGTTAATCGTTGTAAACGCGTTGTCTACGTCAGTAAAAAAGAAGAAGTAATGTCGTGGTTGACTTATGAGCTTAAAAATCAAACCATACACGAGAACAATAATTATCTTAACTATAACTATGACTATGAAACACGCCTTGGCATCAAAAATAACTAATTTTAAAAGGTCTCAACGGAGTCACACAATTTATTTTGGCCTCCGTGAAACCAACCCCCTGATTGACCACGATACTGCACGGAAACAACCAACTTAGTCAGCACGCTCTAATATTAAAAGAAATGTTTTTCGGATTAAAATATACTTTTAAATAATAACTGCTGATTATATTGGCATTCTTTCCATGATGTTTCCACATTATTTGAAAAACAGCGCGTAGTCAATTTTTAACTACACAAATCAAATCTCAATTGCTTTCGCCCCATTAAAATCAAATACTTTGTATTCAGAATTAAGCGTGTATGAAAAAATATTTTTATATTTGTATACAAAAACAATAAATAGTATAAAAATAAACTGCAAACATTGCCACAACAAGCAAATGTTTACCGTTAACAACCAATAAGCAAGCAAGCAAGCCACTAGCTAAGCACTCCCACTCGCTCCGAAGCGTATAAAGCGAAATTATTTAAGGATCATTAAACCCAAAAGAAAAAACAAAAAAAGCTACAACAAAGAAAAGCAAAGAAAACTCCCACGCCCGAGTAGTGCGCAATCAGTGCTAAGGCGAGCAGCTTAAGTTATGACTAGACAAACAAATATCAACGAAAGTCAATGCTCTCAACGCCACGGTATAAGAGCTTAATAATATAATATGAGGCACACAGAGTGAGAACTGAGACCAAAAGTGTATATATAATACTCATAAATTATTGAAGACTCTGTTGGCGCAGGTAGTTTTGCTTTCTTCGTACTACTTACCAGCGAAATTTATGAGTTGTTGTTGTGCAGAATTTGTGACTTTGAGATATGACTGATGACTTATGTGTATGAAATATGACATAAAATAAGAGCATGTAATAAATCATGAGAGATTTTTTTTCAGAAGCGATACGGTAAAGTGCGAATATATGTATGTATATATTTTATATGGTATGTAAGGGTACATATAATTCAAGTGCGTTTCGAAGCATGTATTGCATTTTACCACTGGATCTAAAAATAATATTAAAATCTTGCAGCAATCTGGTAAAAGTCCTGGCCGCATGCAAGAATCTTTCAACTTTTATGTAAGTCTCAAGGGAGACCAAAAGCTATATTCCGAGAAAATAATCGTATTCACTGGCTGAATTCTGACTTCAATCGATCCGTTCATATGGCACCGAAGTGTCGTATTCGATCTATATATTGGGCGAGATAACCCCTTAGGCCAAATTTCGAGAAACTTTCTCGACAACTAAAAAGTTTTCCATACAAGAACTGGATTTGAATCGGCCGATTTGTATGTGGGCTATATGTACGATATGTATTTTGAAATATCAGCTTGCACACAGCATCAATAGTTTCTCGAACAAGAAGTAATTTTGAACGATCTTCATGAATTCACCACCAAACGATTAGGATTGGTCCTTGATGGAGCTTCAGCGCCAAAAATTAAATTAACTTCATCAATGCATTCTTGCTGAGGTAAACCACGTCGAAGGCTGTAAAAAATAATCACGCGAAAATGTCGGTTATCTAATTTCATTATTTGAACCAGATGAATATTTTAAGTCACTGTAAAAACACAAATATCGTTCGTATGTCAAATCATTCTGAACATATATAACATCCAAAATTTGAAACTTTGCAATACAGTTGTAAATTGCCAGACTGTAGCACTAGGGTCACCAAATTTCGTAATATAAAAGGGAACCTGCGTATAGTGGTTCAATCTAAACAGTTTCTTCGAAAATTCTAGTCTTTCTATCGATAATAATATTTGCCCTTTGTGAAGATATAAAGTTTGTTCGGAAAGTAGCAGGACTGAGTCGAGTTAAAAAAAATTTAATGAACCAATCGTTACAATTCATTACAAACTTAAAAACTAGGATCCTTTTGCGTCGATGCAGCGCATTGAATGCGTCACGGAAGGTATTTTCCAGAAAAGCCTTGAGAGCCGAAGTGCATGCTGCTTGCTCGTGTCGCAGATTAATTGAGTTTCACACAGAATTTAATACCGTACATATGCTCAAACGAACGTTGCATTTTCGGCTTGCACCATTTACAAAAACAGGTCGCTCGAAAATGTTTGTCCTGACTCTACAGGTGCTCAGAGACAACTGAACAGCCGCTCGTTCGTTTGCTAGATACGCCCTCTATCAAATCCAGTCGGTGCACGCAAGCTCCGAAGTACAGTCGCGGCGGAAGACAATCAGTCCTATCACTTTTCGGAAACTTAGAAACAGACGTACAGGTAGATGGACGTAAATTTAGGGTCTGCGATATTTTCTGTTGAGTATATTCTCCATCAAGATTTATACACTTTTGCATTCCCTCAAACCAATTTTCGAAGCACTTTTTCCACTCCGATTGAGACACCTCCAAAACATGGTTTTTGAATGCTTCAACAGCATCTTCTGGCGACGAAATTCGTTGACCACACATTACTTTCTTGATGTGTGGGAATAAAAAGAAGTCATTGGGTGCCAAGTCAGGGCTGTACGGCAGATGACCCATCAATTCGACGTTTTGGCCGGTTAAAAAGGCGCTGGTTTGAGCCGATGTGTGAGAGCTCGCATTGTCATGGTGCACAATGATTCGTCTTCTCTTGTTCGTTTTTCGAATTTCTCCGAAGACTTCAGGCAAACAAATGGTGGTGTACCACTCAGAATTGACCGTCCTATGACCAGTTTTGCCGAAGAAACAGGCGACCATTTGCTTCGAAGTGCTTCTTCCACCAACAACTTTCGTTGGATTTGGCTCGTCTTGGAAGACCAACACGGTCGATTGCTGCTTTGTTTCGGGCTCATACGCATAGATCCATGATTCGTCACCTGTGACGATCTTATAAACGTCTTTTGAAGCACCGCGATCGTATTTTTTCAGCATTTCTTTACACCAATCCACACGAGCCTTTTTTTGAGCGATTGTCAAATTGTGCGGGATCCAACAAGAACAAACCTTTTTTACGGCCAGGTGTTCATGCAATATCGAATGTATGCTGGTGGAAGAAATGCATAGGCATGCCTCTATCTGAAAGTATGTTACATGACGGTCTTGCATTATCAGTTCACGTACGGCATCGATGTTTTCTGGCACAACGGCTGTTTTTGGACGACCTTCACGGAATTCGTCTTTGAGCGAGCGTCGGCCACTATTGAATTCGTTGTAACAGTTTTTCACAGTGCTATAGGATGGTGCTTCATAGCCATATAAAGATTTTAGTTCAACGATGCACTCTTTTCGTAATAATCCACGTCGAAAGTTGTGAAAAATGATCGCACGAAAATGTTCACGAGTTAATTCCATTTTTTGGCCGAGAAGAATTTTTTAATTCCCTGTAAATAAAACAATTCACGATTAAATGACAAAACGTTCTGAGTGATGTTATGCTAAAAAATGTCAAACTTTCCAATGGAAATGTCAGATTGCACCTAGCAACACTTAGTGTTGCCTAGGCCAGAAATATATATAGCAGCCTCCGTAAAACAAGCTATATGTACGCTTGTATATTGAAAGAATCTTGCAAACTGTATCAAATTTACATGTACAATTTGGCAATTGAATGTTATTATATAGACAATCTATTATTTATTACGTCAAACGGATAGGTAAGATCAGATCTACGTACTGCATGGTATAGCATAATACGGTCTTATATCACCTTGAAAGACGCAGATCATTATTATTAGTAGTGATAGAATATGTATATCAGGGTAGCTTGTTGCTAAGTTTCACTTCTATATTTCAGGAGCTGACGAAAATCGTATTGTATTGAAAGAGGACTCCTACTTTAATGTTTCAGGTGTTACTCTTTAGAAACGTATCGCACTTTTAATATATACAAGTACATACTTAAATAGTAACCTAACCTCAGAGATGATCTAGGCAGAACTAGGAAGTTTGGGGAAGAAATGAAAACTATAGAGAGAAAATAAGGATTCTTAAATTTTTATTAGTTTTTTCATTAAATAAAAGCAATTTTCTGAATTTTTTTTTATTAACTCTAATAAAGAATTATAATTGCATTAAAGCAAGCCTTGTACATACATACATACATCGTGTATAAAATATGTAGAAATATACTATACCTATATTATACTTCAATATTTTCACTCATACAGCACAACACTTTATACAAATAAATACAGAAGTCTGCCTTAAATTTAAATTCAAAGTTTTTGTTTATCCACAAAAGTGACATCTTAGAGACTGGCTTCTAATTGAATTAGTTCTATGGCATAAACGTATTATGTTTTATTGCTTTTTATCTAAAAATTTCACTTTAGATTGTCTAAGGACTTAAATGCTTTGTTTAGTTGGCAGCTAGAATCTAAAATATAAATCTTAAATGTTTTGTATGGATATGTTTGTGTGTGTTTAGCCAGACACTGCACAAGTATCTTTGAATTACTAAAAATAGTCTTAGCTGAAAATGTTAGTTTCGCAAGCTTTATTTTATTTATGCATATTAAAAATATGTTTTTTATACTCCCGTAACATGTAGCAAAAGAGTAGAATAGTTTTTTTCACCTAACGGTTGTTTCAAACAGTTAAAGTGAATCGAGAGATTTACAGAGTTTTGTGAAGATGACGAAACGTTGAAATCCGGGTGACTGCCTGTCTTTCTCTCCGTCCGTCTTTTATACAAGTCGTAACTATGGTTAAATTGAGAGTAAATTACGATTCATGTTAAGTCAAGCGAGGTAAAAATAGGGCCCAAGTGAGGTCAAGAAATGGATCAAGAGAAGACAATCATATGATGTTGAGCTAGGGTTTAAGGAAAGACAAGCTAGTCAGTGATAAGTATATGTATAAAGAATTTGTTCAAGGGAGATCAGGCTAAGGATTCAGCTCAAAGTCAAATGATTTCAATGGATTAACCGAGGATAAGCCGGGGATAAGCCGAGGTCATAGATTACGAGATGACACCTGAAATCATTTCAACGATTTTGATTCGGCTGCAGCCGTATATCGCACTACCTTACCTGTTTTGTTTACTTTGATAATTCATACTGATTCTCTTGCAAGCTCACAGCTGTCGAAATAAAATACAGTATTTGTGTGTCTGCATTATAGTCTGTGTGAGCTTAAGGAACAACAATATGCATAAAGCTTTCTTCTAGCGGTTTCTCTTGCAATATTGGCAAGTGTCCTTCTGGGGCAACATGCTCCCGCATATAAGTGTATACAAGGATATGCGAGTATGCCGCAAGTATTTTTCCTATTATTTTCATTTATCTAGACATTGACAGCTTGTTGTCACTTTTATGTATGGCGCACACAGAAGGGAAGCTTGTATGAATATGAAGAGTACATATGTGTACGATTAAATACATATTTCTATGTACTGATAGTATATAAAACATATACATCCAGCCAACTATATACTCTCACTAGAAGCTATTAATATTCTTTACTTATTTATGTCTTTCGAGTTTTTAACTCGCAGATTTTCGTCCGAAATGTACCAGTTTCAGACTAGTTCATGTCTGTTGAAATCCATTCATGATTTTGGAAACATTTTTAAAGTCTATTGTCTTCAAAACCTCCTTATATTTATTGAATGATTCGCTGCTGAAACTCTCTTATTTGCTATATTTCTGAGAAGAAAATTCAATTGCTTCATAATCATAGTCAATTTAAGACAGAAGACTCTAACTCGAATTTCTCCAATTTATTTAATTTTTTCTCTAAGAAGTTTATATACTTCATTACTATTAAGAAAAGCAATTTAAGACTATTTGAACCGCATATTTCACTCATTTCCAACTTCATAACCTTTTTCAATTCTTGCGCAATATATTTTTAATTTCAAAACTTTTATTATGCCAGTAAAACACAGGTGCACAGTGCCTTAGCACTTCGTTCTCCTTTTGCTTTTCCCATTCTGATTTATTACAACGAAAAGTAAAATCGATTTCCTTGCATTTACGAGTTTCGATTGACATTGATTTGCGGTTCACCATAAATTAGAAATAAGAACAGACTCTGGTTTCAATCATTATTTGCACGCAAACCTAAGCTTCACATTTCAAATAAATTGCAATAAAGCAAACGACAACGGTAACTGAAGTGAGCAAAGCAAAAATATGGAAAGAATATTTGAAAGAATGAAGATGTGGTAGTAATTGTATTAAATAACGCAATACCTCAAAGCTTTTGGACTAGTAACCTACAAAGCTACAGAGAAATGTTTCTGATGTGTGGAGAGTGTTTTAAATTCGAAGAAAAAAGGCAGAAGGCGCCTAACAAGGTGGCTCTTTTCATTACAGCCATAAATCGTTAAATCTGTATACCTTCGCAACATGGTATGGCTGACGGTATACTACTATTGTTCACCTAATTCCTGTTTTAAAACCTAAAACGAACGGATATGTCTGTGATATCCTATCTTGATAAATTTGGTTCGAGAAATATTTGGCACCATTGTAGATTGGTATTATTTCTAAGAAGAAAATCGAAAAAAGGTTAAATTGAGTGTAATGGATAATATAAAAGACTTTCTATAGGTCACTCAAGAACCGCTTCCCCGAAGCGAAATAAAATTGATATAAAGTTGGAATATATGTGACATTGAAACATAGTCGGTACAATCAGAATACAAACAACGTTATATCTTACATAAGATTATTTCAAAATACTATACCAAAAAGTTTTCTTAATTACAAACACCAGTATTTGAGAGGCACAAAACATCCATATGACCAACTCAACACATTTTTGTAAATGTTTCGGGTATAAATAGTGCCAATGCAAGACCCATACCAAAAAACCCGAATCCTTGGCAAAAATAGCATCTGGTAGAGATCGCAAAAGAGAAGCTCGACACCGAAGCTAAAAACCCTACATTCCTCAGTACTGGTTACGAAATGTGGGTTTATGAATATTACAATGAAACTGTCGAACAATCCAGAGAATTGAACATCAAAAATGAGCCAAAACCATCAATATACTATATACATATATGACTATCACCTTGATATGTATGATATATTTATATATATTTTTTTTATTTCTTAACGTGGTTCACCATAAATTCAATATATAGAGTAAAACGGTCAATAAAGAGTAGTACTTGACAATTTTGAGGCTTGTTCCCATGATAGTCGAATGTAAGTAACCGGAACGGCCCGGGTTTTTATCCGACCAAGGTTTGTCTACTCGGCTGTTTTCTCTTTTCTGCCGCTACAACAACAACAATAACCATATTGAGGTGTTTACAAGAGTAATTTGTGGTGAACGACGCGATTTCCGGTCTCCAAATTAATGAATGTTTCATCTCAATAATGCGCTGACTTTTTGACCAAAGACGAATCGATTATTATTACTATTACCGTATTCGCCATATTTGGCTCCCTGTGGCTTTTTCGGGGAACGCTCCATGAGACGGTTTAAAAGACATTCGCTGAAAGGACTCAAGGCTGTCCCAGATGAGGCCTAAAACAAATCTCCGGGAATTTAGATTAAGCATTTGGCATACTTGTAATGAATCAAACTGGGCTAGTCCATAATTTGTATTAAAATAGAGGAAATGCTGTTTTTTATGGTCAGGTTTGATCAGATGGTATACTGTTCTGGCACTAAAATTGGATAACTTCCATTCTTTTGTTTCCTTAAACTCACAAAACCAGGACAATAATGTCTGTGCGTACGGTAGAATTTCAATAAAAAAAATCTTGACAAAATTGTTAGAAATGTTTTATACACTTCACCCGACTTACATTATTATAACTTAGTGACTATTTACATTATACTTCCAATCGAACTTATCGCTTCCCTACTTATTCATATCTAAGTTAATTATTTTACTTTATTTTAAGTTTTGAACAAAAGTTTTTGCTCTTCTTGCTTTCTTAGAATATGCAAAGATATAATAAAGTCGCTTTGGTATTCAGCATAAGTTTCAAATGTTCTTACAAAACTCTTGAGAGTTCCACTTACACCCTAAATCTCATAAGTTATTCACCACAGAGAGACATATCAAGTTTCAATCACAATCTTCTCCATCCACTCTAAATATACAGTTATGAAAATTTATTTCCTAATATTTTTAAAATTCTCTCCTGCATTATGACGTCATAGGCATTTTTAAACCGACACCTACATCAAAGTGCACACGTGTCAGCGATGATGATTGTTGAACTGTATGACATTCTTGTAGGGGAGGAGATAAACGGATTTGCATAATTTGAATTTATGAAATCGATGTGTTGACCTACATTTAATAGATCAAAAGCTTAGTGAAGTTTTGGGCGAATAATGGTATGTGGTAGGAGGTATGTGAATAAAATATTTGATACAAATACACAATCACAAATCAATATTTATATATTTTTTATTAAGCCATTGGAATTTAGTAAGGCTCAACATACCCTTGGCCTTTGACTTTCAAAAACTGGTCGCAAATTGTGAATGTGAACGGGAGTGTGTGGGGATTATACATACAAAAGTAAAACGAGAATTTTACCAGATGTACTCTATGAAATTGGAAACTTCCTTTTGAAACTGCAATGGTTTTCGTGAATATTTACAAGTTTTTATGAAAGGAAGGTCAAATAATATTTATTTTCTTTAAACAAGATTTAACCTTTAATTCTTGTAAATATTACTTAATCAACGAACAGACACAAAGACCTCTTCGTCTGAGTAGTTTTTACCAATAAGTGGGTCTGTCAGAATTCAAATGAAAAGTGACCAAAAAATTTAGGTCCGGAGCCACATGATAACAACATCAAAAAAAAAAAATACGATAATTTAGTTCTCGGAAAGACAATTTTTTTTCGACTCAGAACTGTATTAAGCGATGTAACTAGTGCAGAGTCACTTGATGTTTTTATGAGCCAATGTTCAAATGAGAAAAAAAAAACGGATAACTGCTATTCCAGAACCAAATTGTATTTGAATGCAACCCTTTGAAAAATACATCAGAGATCAAATTAAAAGTCGAAACGGTATACTTCTAGAGGTGTCGGCAGAGCCGTTTTAGATGTACTCTTTGGAAATATCTCCGGAGTGATTTTTTGAAAAACCAATAGACCTAAAAACCAGAAAATCTCATTTAGCGATGAAAAATCTTTTCTTCTCTGTGAGAATGATTATTTTATTCATAATGACCGATTACGATTTTCTGAACTTGAGGAAATAGCTATGAAACTGAAAAATGGTGATATATGTATATATATACCGGATAATCTAAGTAGAGATACGTTTTTCATTAGTTTTTTTTTTGCCGATCACGCGTGAGTCGTGTTAAGGTGTCTTGTTATTTTTGTTCAGTGTTGTTTGACTTTTCAATGTGGAAAGACTTACGCCCCTGAACAAATTTTAAAAATCCTTCCACTTTATTACGAAAATTCACGTTTTGCGAAGAATGCGTTTCGCGTGCTACGCTGATTTTATGATCAGCATAATCGGCTTACTGAGCATACTATTCGCAACACCATCACCCATCTTGAAACCCGGCATTCATTATCGGATAATATTCGACCGAATAGCTCACATCCAGTACGCAGTGAAGAAGATATAGCAGCCGTAGCTGAGAGTGTACACGAAGATCGTGTAGAGTCGATTCATTTTTGCGTCCAGATCTTATATTGATAACCTACAAAATACAGCTTGTAGAAGAACTGAAGCCGCTCGGCCTACCCAAGCGATATCGCTTCGCTCTAATGGCTCTTGAAATGTTCCAAGCAGATACAACGTATGTAAATAAGCAATATTGCCTCATTTGGGACGAAGATCAATCTGAAGAGACTTATGAGTTGCCATATCATCCCGAAAAAGTAGTGGTTGGGTGTGGCTTATGGGCCTGTGGAATCATCGGTCCATATTTCTTGCAAAATGATGTCAATGAAAATGTAACCGTCAATGGCGACCGTGATCTCGCCAAGATAACCGATTATACCTGAAATTGAAGATCGTGATCTCGGCTACATTTCCTTCTAACAATACGCCGCCACTTCCCATACATCGCATTACCCAATAGATTGTGGATCATATTGAATCTTTCGAATTCGCAGAAAATATTCGTTGTCAAAATATATAGACCTTTAAAAGTCGTTTACTTAATTTATCGACACAATTATAACTGTTATCTATCACAAACTTACTCAAATGTGGAGAAAGGCAAGTTTTTGTAACTAAAAATAATTTTCTTTGTCAAATTAAATTTCCAAACCAATTGAATATTTTTCTCAATTTTCCAATTGAAACTTCAAAATTTATCTATTGATCCTCATATGTATGTGCTAATTGGTGAAGAAAATGATTGAGTTAAATGACATTTGTCAATCAAGTAAGCAAATCAGTGCTAAAATCAGCTAAACATGGAACTGAAAGTGGTGTCGGCCTTCAATTCGCATGTGAACACTCTGACAAGTGGGAAATTTTCTCGCTGATAGGCATTTGTGGTCGCTGGAAAATCGCTGGAGGCAGCGCTTAATTTGTATGACTAGCGCTTCGCTATATATGAGGATATCACGATATATTTCTATATATGTATGCAGATGCGAATGCTTTAGGGTGGTACCTAATCTCCGACTATACGATATGTATTATAATCAAGCATATTATGTTCTATATGGAGTCTTTGTGTGGTGGAGAGCTCTAGAAAAGACTACACTTTCAAAGAAACTTGAGAGCGTTCAACCAGCGGCGCTCATCAGCATATGAGGTGCACTTGAGCCGATTCCAACCATTTGATATCATCTTATATGTATATATGTAGTATTGAAGGTGTGTGTCCGCGAAAGTTGCAATCAAACTCAAAAAATCTGGATTTACACAAGTCTAAACGGAATCGTTTGAGTCATCAAACCAAACATATTCGGCTTTTTATCTACCTAGAAACCTACGAGGGAGTTATGGGTGGGTAGAAGCCGTTGGAGGAAAGTGTTTCTTTGCAGATGGATGAAAATTTGAGGTGAGGAGAAGAAATTGCCAGGAACTCCCTATCAACTTCAGTTTTAGACTTTCTGACAAGTGCAGAGTTTTTCACAACGAGGTTGCTGCCATTAAGGTCCTAATAGATTTACTGGTTCGAAATGTAGTCTCCTTCAGAAAAGTGGCTATTCATTCTGTTAACAGGCTGGCGATTCTAGCCTTGAGCAAACTAACCGTGCGATCAGAATTGGTTAAGGAATTCCTAACCTCGTTGTCAATCGCTTCGAGTCACTTCATGGTAAGACTAGTATGTGTGCCAGGCCGTAGTGGAATTGCAGCTAACTTTAAAACTGCTGAATTGTCGAGGCATGGCATCGATATCAGTAGAATGGGTCGCTACTCCCATCTCCTCGTGTGTTCTACTACTACTGGGTTTCACGGCCGATGGCGAGCACTGACTTATCATCAGTTCATGCCCTGTTTCAAGATCCTTTTGAAGATCGTAAGAAATCTAGTGAGGTCTTTGTTCTCAGTAAGGTTAGTTTCTTCCCAGTTGTGGGGATTCTAACATGACATTGCCCTATCAGCGTTTATGCTATAAGATTGGGAATCTTACCGAATGTTAGTAACAGAACCTGTATGGAAGAAAAGGATGTTCCGCGGTTACGAGATCACGACTTAAAACACTTGGGAGTCATCGGGGAAAAAGTAATAGAAAGTCGTTCACTGATTTGTTTTAGAATCACCCTAATGTGCTCCAAAACTCGATTGCTTTCAAAGTAGCAACATGTCGCTGGAATTTTACGAAAACCGCTACGATTGCCGGCATTCAACGCCAGGGTTTGGTTATTGCGCGCTTATCAGCTAATAGCTGCGAGTCTATATTAACAGCCACGGACTTAACTGAGCGCATGTGCTCGTATATATGTATGTAAATGTGTATATAGTAAAAGCTTTTGTATTGTATGTGTGTGTGTGTTGGAATTTGTTGACATTTGTTTGCTCACCCAGCTGGCTAGCAACATTGTCAGTGTTTTGGCCATGCGGCTTCAATAACAATTTTCACAAAATCCCTCGCTGTAGCTGCTGCACTCACGCACATATACACACAAATACTTAAACATCGACATTAACACATAAAAATGTTTTTGTATTTAACTTATGGTTTTAGTTTCATTCACTGCTCAGCGTTTCGCATCATGAACTCCTTAAACGCAAGCAAACTCTAGGGCACACACACACATAGAAATACCACACAGATACTTATAAACACTCACAGATACATAGAAACACACATTTATAGATAGCATACAGCTGACAGCTGCTTTTATTAAACAAATATGCTGCGACGCATCTCAATATCGCGATTGGACCCACTGTCCGGCTTCGTCGCACACAATTAAATTTGTGAGGGAATTGCTTTCGGACGATTGCTGTTGCCCTCGCCACTGCAATTATTGCCGTTTTGGCACAGGCGCATTCACATACACTTACATATAAATACACACACATACACACACACGAACACACTACCACATGTGCATAAATACATTTGTTTTTACTCAGCTTACCGCTTCTAATCGTTATGGCGAGCATTTGCTGCTCGTTAAAGCGCGTTATGACTTTAGCATGGAGGCACGTTGCACTCACACACGCAAACACACATATACACATGCACTGCTGCATATTTGAGTGTGTTGGTACGCCAAGTTGTGTTGTTTTAACCGAGAGCGTTGCTTTAGCTTTGCACTTTCAGCTTCAGCTATTTTTTCAACAATTTATTTTCGGTGCAACAAAGCGTGAAAATTCACTGTTATCACGGACACTTGCGGCAAATGACAATAATCATATGGTTGTTGTATCTATAGAGCAAGTGTTATGCACTCGTGGTTGTTGGGAATATTAGACTGTTTACAGCGAGTGGAACAATTGCAGATGGCAATGAACTTTAAATTGTGGGAGTGTTTTTCGAAATTTGGGATTTTTGCGGTAAAGGGTAATTTGTAATGCTGTGCTATGTATCTATAATATCTTCCGGAAAATCTTCGCCTTCTTTTTGGGTGTAATCAAACATTTGATTAAGGAAAGTGGAAAATTTGTTAATTTATCTTCCACCAACGAACCCATTTCTGTCATAAGGTATATAAATATCTATAGCAAAGCCACATTTGTAGGCTGGACAATCTCGAAAGATTCTCTAGTATTCTCTTCGCCATCTGGAATGGTTTGCCTGCCCAAAAAACTACTATGGGCAAAACATAATATGAGTTTGTTCATAATTTTAAAATTATTGATTTATTCTTCAAAATCTATGTCGTTCCCCTTAAAGTAATCCCCCTAGACCAGAATACACTTGTGCGATCATTTTTTTTCCAATCCTCGTAACAGTTGCTAAAGTCAACTTCCAGAATAGCCTTCAAGGCGCGTAGCGAATCACGTTTAATGCCTTCAATTGACTCGAAACGTTTTCCACGGAGCGGTCGTAGAAGTTTGCTGAATAGCCAGAAGTCACTTGGAGCTAAATCAGGCGAAAAAGGGGGTAAGAACACGATATTGGTTGAAAATTTTGCTAAAAACTCACGAAGAATCAATGCAGTATGGGACGGTGCATTATCGTGGTGCAAAAACCAAGAGTTGTCGGTCGGTAATTCCGACCTCTTTTTGCGAATAGTTTCCCGCAAAAAACGCATAACACTCAAATAGCATTCCTTGTTGACAATCTAGCCGGTCAAAAGGAATTCGGAGTGCACCACACTTCAACAATGAAAGAAAACTGTCAACATAACTTTGATTTTTGAACTGCTTTGACGTGGTTTTTCCAGCTTCGGCTCAGCTTTGCCCCAATATTCGGCAGATTAATCGTCCGTTTCCAGGGTTAAGCAAATATCAAAGACTCATCGCCAGTAATAATATGTTTCATGTGACCCTGGTAGTGGGAAAACATTGTTTCATAGACACTAACGCGCCGAAGTTTTTCAAAGAATTTAGCGATTTTAGAACCAATTGTGATTTCAATTTTCTTAGGACCAAATGAACTTTCAAAATGTTTTTCACTTATCATTCCGATTTTCCAACGATGCCAGTAAGATCTCTGACTGTTAATCGTTGATTCTCAAGCACCAATTTCCTTATTTTATTGACGTATTGATCATCGGTTGATGTTGATGACCGTTCTGGAAGTGGTTCGTCTTCAACGTACTTTCGACCCTCTTTGAATAACTTGAACCAATAAAAAACACTTGCTCGCGATAAACAATCAACACCGAAGGCCTTTTCCAAAATTCTGAATTTTTTTAGTACAAGAAATTTGATTCCGCACACACAATTTAATAGAACTTATTTGTTGAATAATTTCACTCATCGTAAAAGTCCCGAATGCACTTTATGTATGTACTTCAGAAAGACAAGTGTATACTAAACACTAATAATTATTTTAATGTGACATTTGGCACAGATGTCACTGACAGTCATACCAAGCTAGGAAAAAAATATTTCGACGAATGTATTTTTGGGCGAACTTTAAAGTCTTACTATTTTTTGCCGACAGTGGTCGGTAGGTAGAATGCATGTCTGAATACGTACATTGGCCTTTAGGAGTCCCATTGAGAAACCACTGGAACTAAAATCCCCTCTCTGAACTACCCCGTACTACTGCAATACAAAAGTCCGAAATATCGTCAAGAAAGCTTTGTCCGATAGTTGCAATTTTTTTTGGGATTGATGTCACCGAAACTCATCTATATTTATGTTCAATATCTACTAATAGTCAGATGCTTATGAAATCTTTCTTTTCATAGTCTAATTCCAGGGAGAAGTATGCTCTAGTTAGTTCAGCTGCTTCACAGTTTCCAGAAATAGTAATATATCCTGGAGTCCATTTAGAGATTATTGTGAAATTGGATGACAGACTCACCAAGAGATTAAGGCGTTTTTTCACTGCCTTTGACGAAACCCTAAAATCGATAGATGCATGTCCATGCGACCCTGTCCACCTCGTTCCTTTCCCATTCTTCTCTGGAAAGAAAAAAATTTGGAGACTGCATTTATATTAAATTCTATAAGAATCTGTGGTATTGGATAAAAACAGGAACTTATTAGCTGCCTTGCCCCTTATTATAGGTGGCTAATACGTAGAATTCCCTCAGTCTCAGTAGAAAGTTTCTTTATAATCATAATTTTTGAAGGAGTATTCAACGTTTGTTTAAAACTTGTTGCTTGTATCACAAGATTCCATAAGAATGGTGATATAACTTTGGATGAACTTTTAGTGTTTGGATCGTAAAATAATGCGATTTCTAATTAGTCATCTCGGACATTCTGTTTATCGTTTCTTTATAAGATTTCTGAAAAACTGGACTGGCCATACAACATTTTTCATCAAGCTCTATACACCATGGAATTAGAAAATGTACCTACAAAAGCTGTACAGTATAAGTAAACCATACTTATACGTTAGTAACATTCGACAATAGTATTTGAGGAATTTTTTTCTTAACAACTACGACAAGTCATAGAGAATGAAGGTTATTCGAAGTGTTAATGATCTGCGTTCATAAGATCATAATACATACCATATGATCAAGTTTGATCCGGACTAAAATAGAAAGAGTTAAAAAAGTTGCTTGAATATCGTCGTGTTGACACCAAACAGTTAGCAGAGGATCTTAATATTTCTTATGGGTCAACTAAAACATTTCAGTTAATGTTTTGGGTATGAAGTGAGCCAATGTTAGACTCGTACCAAAAAAAAAGTATTACTTTGCAAAAAATGACGTCAAGTAGAGGTCGTAAAAAAGATGTTTGATACTTGACAACGTAGTTAAGGACACTACATTCATCAAATGCATTACTGGTAACGAGAGGTTAGTTTAGGGATATTACGTCGAAACTGTACAACAATCTAGTAAATTGCCTTTTAAACAAGAACCGAAATCGGGAAAAACTGAAATTCGTTGAAGGCACTTGCATTGGCTCAAAAGGAGCCTCTTTTGAAGGCGATAATAAATATTCATATTAAAAGTGAGGATGTTGCAGTTGGTCAGTCCGGGTCAAATTTGATCAGATGGCATAAGGAGTTGGTTGGTACTATTGGATTTCATATTAAGTAACTGAACTATTTTGGAATTATATACCTACCTTCGGTTATTTGTAAAATATCTTTCTAGTATTCACACGATGAATCGAAAAAGCTACCACTTGGTCTGTTTGTGTTTACATGAGGTCTTACACGAATATGATTCAACTCCGCTTGTCATATTGAATCTAAAGAATGTAAAAACTAAAATATGTTGGCCTTGAAGAAACCAGTAAGACCAGTTAAATGAGGCATCCACATCTTGCTTTATGTGGAGTTCAACACGCTAAGTTTGTTGTTTTTTCAAATGTCACTTCTTTGAAAAGAGAATGTTGCTCCGGTATAGATAGTAGAAAAATGGCATAGTTTATGTAAGAACGACCTTGAGATTTTCAAATACCTCATCTTCAGTTATTTTTGATGAGTCATAACATCCATGTGTTTATGCTTTATTCCCTCAACCAGAAGTGAAGTATATCATAGAAACTTTTCTTTGCGTTTGCAGATGAAATATGCTCTTCTTCTAGCTATACAAAATATTTACTCAAATAATTCCTATATTCCTGCTATCTCCACCATATTGATACATCGACCTTCATTGCTCTGTGCGTCCATTATTTGCTTGATCAACAACATCGGTTCTTTCTCACTGTCCGTCAGTCCAATGTGTTCAATGTGTCATTGTTGTTTATTACTTACCGGCACGTCGCATCCGACGGCAATTTCTTATCATGCCACGGTCTTAAGATGGACGATAATTCACAGGCGAAAACAAACACATCTCTATTCTCACACACATACACCCATATATACATATGTACATAGAAGGCTATGAATTCTTCCACGCAACACATGCGAGGAGTAATAGTGACACAGTTACTTTGCATGTGTGGGTGTGCTGCTACATTTATGTTCATCTCTTGACACAAGCTCCTTCAATGAACGCCTCTACTATTATTTAACCGTTATTCCGATGACTATGGCTCACGCCTTCGCTACGGCTATTACGAAAGCGCCAGCTTTACGAGTATGTGTCCTAATAGTTTGATCAAATTGCCTGTCAAATAGACGTCATTCGGTTACATGCATGTTTCCATGCATATATGCTTGTGTGGCAGTGTGTGGGTAGATTGACTGTTTATCAGGCTACATAAGCTGCATTGAAATAACGTTACTTTTTCGTGTGAAAGTAAAAGTAAACGTGACAAAAATTTTAATGTCATGGCCGTTAGGCGATAGTCTCACTAACCAATACATAACTTATATATATAGTACCTTCTTATGCACATATTGAGCAATATTGGCTGTCAATGTCGCTGTCTTATGCTAGGCATCAGTTTCCTATTTCTTCCTAAGTGAGTGTATGAAATTGCAAAAAAATAGGGAGTATAAACGGAGCATTTTCCATAGTTACCTATATATACATATGTTTTTTTACATATATAAAAATCGAACTATATAAATATGGTTATATTTAGCGCATTCTACGCTTGAAATACTGTAGGTCAAGTATTTGAAATTTACTCTATGGAGGATGTTCATTACACCGATATTTTAGCTTGGTGTGTTTTTGGTGAACTTTCGAAGAATTTATTTATTTTCGGCCTATTTAATCAATTCAATTCTTATATTCTATAAAAAGTCTTTTGATATTAAAAATATCACCAGATAGTACACCTACCCAGATCTATCAATATCAGAGTCAAAAATCAACATTTTGTTGTTCTACTGAGGTTAATATACAAAGTTTCTCTGAAGACAAAAAAATATTTTCTGCATAAAAAATATGACTCACTCAAATCGCCTTCATATTTGTACTCCCACGATTATAATCATTGAGAATCATATTCTGTAAATAGAAAACATTAAATACAAATACAAATATAAATACAAATACAAATAGGCAAAGCATTATTAGATGGCAAAGTAATATGGTCGAATTTGTGTAGGAGGAACGTGAGTAGCATATAGTGCACACAGAAACCGAGGCGCATTATTACAAATATTTACGCAATATATGCCTATTTATTTGATAATTTTCTCATATTCACACAATGCTCACACTTAGTTATACAATATTTGCTCTCCACGCTAATTTGATTCCTATGAATGAGAAAAATAGTTATTATATAAAATTGGTAAATTAGGGCAAAATTTATTTTATTGGAAGTGCATATGTACATTGTTACAAAAAAGTAAATAAAACGCAAAATATTTATTTTTTCGCTTTCAAAATAATCCCCACCAGATAAAGTAACCTTAGGCCAACGATTTTGCCAGTCTTCGAAACACTTTCATAAGCACTTGGGATGGCCTTCAGCTCCTTCAAAGAATTTTGTTTTATCTCTTTAATCACACGGCACCAAATCTAGTGAATACGCTGGTCGATGGATGGTGTTCATTGTGTTTTTGGCTTTAAATTCGGTTACAATTGTGACTAAATTTGATGGTGCATCGAGTAAAATTCATGATTCATCCACAATTCTGAACGTTTCCCACGGCTATACTCAGGCAAACGACTCAATACGACCAAATGAAACTTCTTATTGGCCGTTTGTTCCTCCGGAACAAGGTCATCATGCACCAAACCACAAATATCACAAAAAAAATCGTATCACCTTGATTTTTGAGCGTCTTTGACGTGGTTTTTTGGTTTCGTCTCGTTTTTTCCTTTCATTTCGATGATTGTTGACTTTTTTGCATGTCAAACTCATAAACTTATGTCTCATCGATAGTTAAATATAATGCTCTTCATAAATATGGGATCGGAATTCACACAATCAATCATGTCCAAAGAGTACTCTTAAAAATAAAACATTGAGCTTTATTGGGACGAGAGGACCAAGATCGCGTTTCATACCTAAAATAGCCACCAACATCTTTCGAACGGACTCGCGAAAGATGTCTAAAAGCCCTCTTTATGTCGCTAAAGGAGCTACCGCAAATTTCTTCGGCCTAAAGGTTCTCTCTAGTCCTGACACTACAGCGTGGAGAGCAGTGTCGACTTGCCTTTCTATAGGCATACTGAGCCCTGAACAGTTTATTTCTCGTTATTCTTCAACGTTTTCTATAAAAACAAGGACAGGCTACAGGACTTAAGATCTTTATCAACGATGTGAGAGCTCTTCCGGTCTTATGTATAAACGCCACTCCAACCAGTCTCCAAGCCTTATTATACGTTCTTCTCTAACCCAGTTCGGTTACCAGAGGCCAGCCGACTGCATTACATTTTGACCATCCATCACAGTTGTACCAGAATGATGCCATCAAAGCCCGAGATCTTAAAAGGCTTGAATGGATTCATATAAGGTGAGGTTCGTGCAGATTTTTCCAGAAGGCTGTACAGCTCTCCTAAAGTTCCCTCGGTGGTGCTTCTTCTTCAGAATGGTTCAATGGAAAAGTAGCATCCAAAAGTACCTTTAGTTAAAAGCTCACTACTGACAGCACCACAAGCATTTCTTGGATAATATATTAGAGTATAATTTTTTGCCTACAATTCCGCAGAAGACTCTTCACAAGGATCTCATACTCATACATCGCCCAGTCGCCACATCTACGAGAATTATTGAAAAGTATTATGCTCGAAGATTTGCTCTCAGTCAGCTCCGATGTCCACGGAAGAGGTTTCCCTTTGCCTTTCTGAGTTTTCAGAGGACGTGAGCTCGCAATAGTAAGCCTACAGAGAGTGCTGAAATCATGGACGTCTTTATCAATCAAATCTCTCGAATGGCATGTAGTCCTTGTCGGGATTCGGAATCTGTATTGCACAAACCTTTGATTAGCTTTTCTTACCGCGCCTGATAAAGACTCTATTCTAACCGCGGGCTCGGTTGAAAGAGTTGATCAAAGTTTCATACACAGATCTCAATTTATGTTCACGACATTCCTATAGGTTATGCTTAGTGAACGCATTTCGCCCAAAATTAAATTAATGTATCTATGCTCAGAGAAGGAAAGATCGTCTAGAACTCTTTATTCTTAGTGAGTTATTTCTCTAGAGGCTAGCGTAACCTCAAGAACCTCCGCCATTATAAAAGTGAAGAAGTGCATATAACTAAGTTTTCACTAGATATAAAATCGAAACCTCTGGCATTTGAAACCGAGCTTTCCAGACGGTGCGCGTCGAGTTAGAAAGTGAGCGAATTATTACTCTTCTGTGTCTGGTATATGCCTGAGCTGTCCTCAGCCGACCCGGAGATGGCTCCAACTCGTCGGAAGGAGGCATTTAGACCGGCACATGCCAGAGATTTCCGGCAATGTCCTTTAGCTTGCCGGTGATGGCATCCCCGTTACTGAAATTAGGTAAAATATTATAATAAATCGACTATGATAAAATGTATTATGCAAATGATCATCTTCGTATTCCTGTGACAATGTGATGGCATAGAAATGAATCTCTACTGGCAACTATTACTTAAGGTAATCTTCATATTAATAATAAATAATCTACACTACATAGCGATGTATTTTTGCGTCACCCCAACTCTCAGCAACTCAGTTTATCAGCATTGCCCTTCCAAACAGAATAGAAAAGGGTACAACAAAACAAGACTAAAACAACAAATAATTGGTTCGGTTGCATGTTATTTTTATCAGCATTTGGCCAAATGCGAGCGAAAAGTCATTACCTTTCCTACAGTCCACAGTCCGTCGTGTTCGGCGATATTTGGCCCACCAGCGAGTCAGCGTCATTACTGTAATTAAAGGCAACCTGAAGGTACATATAAATGCATCATTGTATGTAGTTTGTATGCACTTAAAATTTGAAACTACCCGCATTCGTTTAGACGGACGATTGCACAATCGCGACTGGTCGTTTGGTCGACTGCAACCCAGCCAAGCGGAACAATTTAATTATTTTCCTAAGAACTTTTGATATTACGACGTATAAAGCAAAGTAATTGCATCGCACCATTAACGCCTTCTTGACAGCCAGACGGACATGAGGATGATGAGGCAACAGGGTGTCAAAGTGAATTATATTATATGTATATTGTATATGATATGCTAACGCAAATATTATGTAATACATATTAACAAAATATGAAATCAAAATATTATATATCCTGTCCTATGAATGTTTTACATCAGGTTTCAAAACTTTAAATAGTTTGCCTTGCAACTCACGAGTTCAAATTCGGTGTTCCTCGTAATTCGAAATTTTGAAAGCTATTAACATCGAAAAACCTCCAGCGTTACCTGAACAAACAGATTATTAAGGCTGATCTATTCCCTACTTTTTTAAAGAAAAAAAAAAAGAAACTTCAAATTTATTGGAAAATGTTTGTTATCTCTCGAAAGAACATTCTTTCGCATTTATTTTTTGAATACGTCTCAGATGGTATATCTGTTGGTTTCAATTTTCGATGATTCGGTCGAGCATTTCGACTGGTAACTGGCGAAGAACTATATCGAAACGGTCTAACGGTGTGATATGATACGATTTTGGTGTCCAGTCGACCGGCCCAAAACGTGAAATTCTCTGTTCACCGATGTGTTCTCTCAATAAATCTATTGATGATTGATGCGGTATGTGGGAAGTGGCGTCGTCTTGTTGAAACCAAATGTCGCCGAGGTCATAAGCTTCCATTTCATCAAATAGTCAATTATCATGACGCGATAACGCTCGCTATTGACGGTTACGTTTTCACTGACATCATTTTTGAAGAAATATGTAGGGACCGATGTTTTCACCGACCCACCAACCACATCAAACCGTTATATTTTCTGTATGAAATGGCAGCTCTTGAATCTCTTCGGATTGGTCTTCGTCCCAAATGACCCATTGAACCAGAACTGGGCCTCATCGCTAAACAAAATTTTATTCGAAAACCTCGGATCTTGTTGGAACTTTTTAAGAGTCCATAGAACAAAGCGATGTCACTGGGGAAGGCCAAGCGGCTTCAATTCTTACACAGCTGTATTGTGTATGATTCCGACGTAAAATGCGCCAAGTCGTTCTAGTCTGAGTTGCTTCGAACGGCGCCGAATCGACTGTTCCTGTACACTTTCAGCTAGGGCTATAATTTCTTCACTGCGTGCTGGAAGTGGTCTACAAGTATTCGGCTACTGAAGTAGTGGAAAAGTATGAAGCGGGCATAATACTATACTAGTACCAAATGAACTGAATATTGTGCAAAAACGACGTCAAGTAAAGGTCAAGAAAGAGATACTTGACAGCGTAGCTAAGAACCTTATATTCATCAAAAGCGCCATTACTGGTGATGAGACGAGAATTTATGAATATAAAGACGAAACTGTCCAAAAATCAAGCAAATGGCGCTCCAAAACTGAGGTGAGCCGAAAGAAAAACAAAATTCGTTGAAGTTTTTGAAGGCCGAGGTTTATGACAAGTGTATGAAAAAAAAATAATTATTTTGAAGGCGATAATAAAGATTTGTATTAAAATGCGTGGAATTTGGGTTTTTCAGTCCGGGTCAAATTTGATCAGATGTTATATTGCAAACTTAGACAATATACCATAAAACAGCACTGCAAAGAAATAAATTAAATTTAGAGACATTAGAAAAACATTGAAAGATTAACAAACTAGCATAAAAATATACCTCAACATAACGTAACCTAACTAAACATAACACTGCATAGCTTAATATTCTAAATATAGTAGAATATATTAATTGAAAAATGTTAATCAAACAATGACTACTTTAACAAAAATACTAACCTAATATAACAAAGCACAACTTAACTTAACACAACATAACATAACGTAAATTAACATAACCTAACGTAACATCACATAAAAGCTTCAATTATACAATTTTATCAAACAATGTCAATTTTAACAAAAAGTAATAAGATATCATAATACAACCTAACGTAACATGAAGTTACTTAACGTTAAATAACATAACATAACATAACAAAAAAAAATCAATTATAAGATTTTGATAAAACAACGACGATTTTAACAAAAAGTAATAAGATAACATAACATAAATTAACGTAGCATAACACTACTTCACGTTATATAACATAACATAAAAAAAAGCTTCAATTGTAACATTTTTCCAAACTATGAAATTTTAACAAAAAAAAAATTCGTAACATAACATAACTTAACATAATATAACTTAACTTAACATAACGTAACATCACATAAAAACTTAAATTATAAAATTTTACCGAACAATGACAGTTTTATCAAAACAAAAGCAACTTAGCATAACATAACATAGCATAACTGAACACAACATATGATAACTTAGCATAAAATACATACATAAGTATGTACATAAGATATAATTTTTTTTAAAACCATTGCAAATTTAACAAAACGTAATAAGCTAACAAAACATAACTTAACGTAACATAACATTACTCAACATAGCAAAAATGCTTCAATTATAAAATTTTGCCAATTTTAACCAAAAAAAAAAATATCCTAACTTAACGTAACCTAACTTAACATATCATAAAAATTTAATTAATAAATTTCCACAAAAAACGCTTTAAACACCCAAGAATCGTAAAACCTTCGCACTCCACTAAATGTTTGCCCACAAGGCAGGTGACAGTAGACGATAAAACAACGCGATGGACTTTTACGCTTCGTAAACATTTAAGTGTTTGTTGTACAAATACATTTAGCAATTATTTATGGCATTTTGAGCGCAGAACCGAAATATTTGCCAGCAGATTCCAGCGTTAACTTTATTACACAATTACAAACATAAATTTTACAACGACACAAATTCACGGCATCTTTATTAAACACTAAACTTTAACTTTGTCTGCACTAGTCGCCTTTTAATAAACTCCCTTCCAACACACACACACGCACTCACACAGTTACGTATATAAGTATCTATGTATTCAATGAACAATATGTTCGGCAATAAAACTTAATTGAGACACACCCATTAAATGGCAAATTACTGACATTTAAGTGTTGCACACACACACACACACAGGCACACTCATGCCAGTACTTAAGTATAAATACAATAATGAACTAAGGAGACACATAAAATTTGCATATGCAGCTGATTTATGTCACATAGTAACTAAGAACAAGCCAAGTCAGCGCATATTGTCAGTCAAGCGAGCGCCTAACGAAACCAGCTACGAGCCAATGCCACGAACAGCAACACAAATAGCAACGCGCCTTTCAAAATGCCGTCAGAATAATGCTTACGATACGAAATGAGCACAATGTGTATGTATGTATGTGTGTACTTATGTACATGTGTATGTGTAAGTTTATTTGGCGTTTAGTTGGCGTGCATTTGAAATAAAACTGCCATCAACATGCGCCAAACAAAATGATTATCTACAATTTATTGCCTTGCCAGTTGAGGTATACACTCACCCCCACACTCTTGGCTTTCTATGCTTTCTATGTGTAGGTATGGCACTTAATTTTAAGCTTGTAAATTATTGGCAAATAAGGCAAGTGCAGCAACAACAATGCCACTCTTAATATTTACTTTAATTTTATGCTCATCAAACGCAATCTAAGAACATTAACTTTTACGCCCTGTGCGCACTCGCAGCTGTGCGGAGCAAGCACTGTGCCAATATTAAGCGCTTATGCATCTAATAAAAAGTTATTGTGAACTTGAGAGCACACTAAAGAGCAAAAGCAGCAACAGTTGAGTTGAAAGGTATCAACAACAAGGAACTGAGGTTGAAGTTACACAACAAAATTATTCTCAGAAAATAGTTAGCAGAATTGTTTCGAGGTTGTTGATAGATGTTCTCACGCAAACGACTTCAAACGGTCAAATAGATCTCCTTATTGACCATCTGTCCCCCCAGAACAAATTCACAATGCACCAAAGTACGACTATCGAAAAAAACAATGATCTTCTGTTTGATTTTGGAGCGCCTCTGGCATGTTTTTTATGGTCTCGGCAAGTTTTTTCCCTCCATTGTTGACTTGCTTGCATATCAAACTCATAAACCCATGTCTCATCGGCAGTTATAATTTCCTCCATGAATGTGGTATCGAAATTCGCAATCAATCATGTCCAAAAAGATCTGCTTACGATACTATTTTTGAAAAAAAAATTCAGCTGTATCGAGACGAGTCGAGCAAGAACGTGTTTTATACCCAAAGTATTCACCAAAACCATTCGAAAGGACTCACGAGAGATGTCGAGCTCTTTTGCCATCTTGTCTGATGATTTTCAAGCACCATGTCCTTTTTTTTAATATTTTCATTGGTTGAAAGGTCGAAGATCGTCTACTACGAGGCATGTCTTCAACGATCTCTTGACCTCTTCGAAGGCTTTGTATCACTTGTAGTAAAGTCAGAAGACAACGTGCCGCCTAAACAAAATTTAGGGTTTAACTAAATTCATAATAAGGAAGGTCGTGAAAAATTGCACAATCAACAAGTTTTGTAATATTTATATGAATCATTTGATCTCAGCTCTTATTTTGCCCCACAAAGTACAGTTGAAATTGTAAACAAAGTTTGGCCGTACAACCAAGTGAGCTACTGAAATTATCTTTCGATTAGCTCATAGTTGTAACGGACATGAAATTTTAATTCAGAGCCTGCAAAAGGTACTATAGAGAGCTTCAATAAAATGAAGAGGAGTGGTGTTATATCCAGTCTCTGGGCTATACATACAAGTAGAAACAGCTTCGGAGAAACTTTAGAAGCAATGAAAAATGCAACATGTGCTCTTGAACAGACATATTTTTCGTCAGTAAAGCAGTTATCAGGTTACTAGCTGTATATATGCCGACCTGACTTTTAGATTCCGCTATGCAATGCCGGTTTCGCCTTTAACCATGAATGGCTAAATAAAGGTCAAATGTTTTAATATCACCCTCTGATATATACCTGAACATTACCCCAACAAATTTTCGCTTACTTTGCCGCTTCCGCATTTTCGATGTTGGCTTCTATGAACTTCACAATAATTGGCTGCATCCTTTCGCTTAATGGCGTCCTTTTTCACCTGCCAAGGCATTCGCAAGTAACTTCCTGCTTTATCTCTATTTATGTTTATGGCAGTCATTTTTCGGTTTACCTTTTCATTTTGCATTGAAGATATGCCGCGCAATCATTTGGCGGAAATTTTAGCTATGAAGCAATAAAGTGAAGCAGGAAGTCGATATTTTTTTTGGTTTTCAATGTACAAGGCATATATTTTATTAAATTAAAAATATATTAATTTTTAAACATTGCGTAGCAAATATTAATTTTTTAAGGCGATTTGATTATAAAAAGGAAGTTCCTTTATTTTTAAGTCAAACATTATAATTTTATTAATAATCATTTATGCTTTAGAAGCTCGTACACTTCCCTTAAGTGCTATTTATTTATTCTGATTTTAGTTGCTCATATTTTTTTAAATATTTTTAGCTTAAAAATCACTACTCAACCTCATTTATGTGAAATACTAAAACCATTCGCCCGCTGTGTACGACAGGGCGTATACGCAATAAAAACAATCGCCGCACAATTCATCATAGAGACAACAACAGCGAAAATGTTCGCTCAAATGGCATGTAGCAGGCACAATAGTGGTAGAATAGCGAAGCATATTAGCAGTTATGTGGTCAAAGCATTGTGTTGCCTAATTTTCATAGCGTGACTAAACCAAATTCTGTTGGATTTTAAGTTTGAAAGGCAAACGAGCGTATAAATGCTTTTATGAGGTATCAAAGATTCCTCATTTTTAAGGCTATTTTCACAGTAATAACTAAAAACTGCATTTAGCATTCGTAAGCATGATTTATGTCGCGCGCGTTGGGGTTATCATAGCGCGCGGGGAAATGAGATAACAGCAGGAAATGGTTGACATTTCTGATATACCAACATATTGCAAGCATTTACATAATATTTTATTTTTACTTGCTATACACATTGCTTACTTAATCTATCCTCTTTTTATAGAAAAATATGTGTGGCGTACGTGTTGGATTTCCGCTTCCCGGAAGGGCTATCGACATATCACATGACGCACATGAAGCCTAGACACATACATAAGTGCCAAACATACATATAATTCGCGCAAATGTATGTGGCTTCTATATACATTCCTGCCTATGCACACATATGCACATACGTCCGTATTTGCTCGTATCTCCTGCCATCGCTGACACTGACGAATCGCTGTTGCGTCGCTGCGTGACTTGCTACAGTTTGACTAATTTCATACTGAATCGGCGTGACAAATTTCGATTCAAAAACGCTGACTATAACTCATTGGGTAAGTGGTTTGAGTGAATCCCATATTTTATGCCAACTTTTCGATATGCGTGCCTAAAATCTAAATCTAAAAAAAAAAATAAAAAATGTTCAATATTAGAGGTTATTATTAGAGATTATTTAGAAATATTTTTTTTTATTCAAAAATTTATATTTTTGGTATTGAAGCAATTAGTTTAGGGAACTTAAGACTCAAACTTCAAAATTACTCTCGTTTATCGAAGTAAGCAACTCTCAAAAGTCAGCGAGGAGTCCCTCTTCACATTGTAGAAGTGATCCAACTCCCTTCTGTCCTTTAACAAACATTTTATTTTTTATCTTTACGAAGGATGATATACATAGGTGCGATGCTTGTTTTTGTTCCATAAATAAAGCTTTCTGATTCTCTTATACAGCTCAATTTGCTAGTTAGAGCTCAATTAGAGTTCAATTATATCGACACTTGACTCATAACTGTTCCAAACTTAAACGTAACTCGAAAACTTAAGTAATGTCTCTCTCATTAGTTTTCACTGTCAAATTTTTTCATTGAGTAACACTCTCCAGACCACCAATTATGCCCCAACAGGAAATTTTTCATTGACTATCTCATTGGATACCACCACTTCGCTCTCCAGGTGCTTTACCGAACACCTCACACACTATATGTCTCTCTCTTTAGTACCCACTATTCGGCTTTTTCATTGGAAATCAGTTGTCATTTGCTCTTCCAACCTCTCTCTGAGCATTATACCAGCTCTTACTGGTCACCAACAGTTTTTGTGTCTCACCGTAGCACTCAGGCCTCTCTCAGAATAGGTACCTCCCTGATCTCCTAAACTTTCAATAGCTACCGCATGTTCTCTCGGACACACTGTGGTTCTAGAACTCACTGATTGTTCCTCCAACGGTTTTTGCATCCCACCGTATCTCTCAGACCTATCTTAGAAGAGCTACCTCCTGGAGCTCCTAGCTTTCAAAGGCTGTCGCCGCTCTCCCGGACATTCCCTGGTTCTCACTAGAACACACTGATTGTATGAAAGTCATTTATTGTTCCTTCAACGGTTTTCGGATCACCCTGTCTTTCTCAGACCTCATTCGGAAGTCATATGCGCCATATATGTAGTATATTGTTCGGGCCATTCCGACCTCAGAATTTGTTTGCTTGAAGGCATATCCCATTAATAGTTCGAAAAATGACAACATGACAACAAATAGACAAAGATCATCCCATTCTCGACGATTCTAAAAACTACTCTCCTTTTTCATACTAACATCTTCTATATTATATCCTTTTCGAATATTAAATAAGTTTTTTGTGGAACGTCGGAACTATGTATAACATATTATATATGGAAATTACACACATTTATTTTTTTATTTTATTAAAGCTTACATAATAAACAAATTATTATATAAACTATAGTACGCAGCACTAGCATCATAGGCTTTCGGCTGACACACATTTATAAATACGCTACTTGTTTTTACCTGCTCACTCCCATCACTGCCCCATCGGACATTTCAAAATCGGTATTACAAAGAGGCGACTTGACCACAGCTACATTAACATCAACCCTTAAACCGCATTATTATTATTTTACTTTATCTTTGCTAATTCCATTCAATTAGAATTGCTAATCCTTTTGTATGCAACTACTTTGCATTAAGCAAATCACTAACACTCCCCTACTCCCCTTCCCCCTAGTCAGTTTTGCCGCATTAATGCAACCATTTCGATTGGCTGACAACGCCGACCCCAGCGAAGAATATGCCAACACTACTTTAAGGCTGCTTGGGAGGGTTGCCGTCATGGCATGTGTTCAAGAAAGCTTGCATAGCAGGAAAGGAGGCTTCCGCAACCCCATCAAATGCAGCAAAGAAATTTTCAAGTAAATTCTGTGATAACTTTCGCCTTTGCTTCATCAAGACATTTCTAGTGTTGGCTTGATGTTTTCAGTAGCAAAGGAGCAAGTGGTCGACTTTTAAAGCGAAGCGGAGCAACTACTGGCTGTGCCGGTAAAGAGCAAATGAGAAGCACCGAGCAATAATATGGCTCACAACGCACTCCATCTTGAGTTTATTGTTTTTATAAAGTAATTCTGATGGACGATATCACCTGATATGTACGTGGATTTTGCGGTAGGAGCCACTCTCGACAACGAGGGCGCATTCAACAATATGCGGCCGGAGATGGTGATTAATGTTCTAGAAAAGATTGAGATCGAATCGAATCTCAAGCACCTCATATATTATCTTTTCTACGACATAACGGATAATACAAACACATTCCGACAGGTTCATAGGGACACCCCTCGGTTTTCGGCTGATAGTCTAGGCTGACGACGTTCTCCTTATGGTTAACCCATTTACAGCCAATGGTCGATTTTTCGACCAGCAACTTTGAAAAATCACCGAGACGAAAATATCCGAGATATGTCTTGAAGGCAATAATTGTATGTCATCTTGCATCTTTATAATCTTGACAAAATTTTTCTTTCATTAATTAGTAATTGTTTTTAAATTTTATCGGATTTTCGGAAGACCCATTTTTTCGACATTTTTTATAAAAATTCGGAAAAAATAGAGAAAATTAAAAAAAAAAATAAGGTTTCTATATATTGTAGTGTTTGTCGCACACTTCACGCAGAATATATTTTTCAGCAGATCAGTTGTAGTATAGAATATAGAATGATAAGGAATGCACAAAATTAACTGGTTGATAAATCGACCACCGGCCGAAAACGATACGAAAAATATTTCCACTTCACTATTTTTGTGTCCTTACATCTAGGAAGTTAACATAATGCATGCGAGCGTAAAACTAATGAGTGTAAATGTTTATTGTTGTTTCTGTTATTTAATGTAAGGAAAGATTAAAGAAAAGATCAATTAGAAGTATGGAAATTATTAAATAAGAAAAAGAAAATATGAGAGGATAAGTAAGACAGGTAAAGAAAGAATGAAGAGAGATGTGTTTTTGTTGGTAGTGGGAGTACTAGTATATGACTATATACTTTTAATTTAACAGAAAATTGCTTTGTTAAATTGTTGATTACTGAGTTCTTTCATAAACAAGTATACGCAAGAAGTATCATAATGAAAAACATGCAGGACAAAGCACCGTCTTACAGTTCATAAAATTTTTCGTAATTACATATCAGAAAATGAAAAAATCGAATAAATACTTGTTCCATTCCATGGAATATTCAAGAACTTTCTTTCTAGATATTTGTAGAATAGAATTTTCCGAAGCTTCCAAGATCACAAATATAAAAAGGCGCCCTTCATGGCAGGTAGTTAGTCGGTTGTTGCACACGAGCCTGAACGCACTGTTTCACTTTAGTAAGTATCGTTTTCGGCCGATGGTCGACTTTTCGACCACATTCCCGTGGCTAAACGGCTTAATGTAAAAATCTCAAAAAATCTAAACCATTGAGTTTTTTTTATACTAAACAAAATATAAAGTTTCGTTGAAATCAAAGCAGTGGATCTAAGTGCGGCCGGAAATGGGTTAAAGAAAAGGAAGGAGCTAACCGAAGACTACCCTCAACTAAAGTAGAAAGTGAAGTGGTTTTATTTACAAAGAAGAATAAGATCCCAAACTTGCCTTTCCCCTCGTTCGGAGGTTCACGTCTTCAACTTGTTGATAAGGTGAAATATCTAGGGCTTATCCTTATTAGAAAACTTTCATGGAAGCCAAATATTGAGGTGAGAGAAAGGAAGCATCGGTTACCTTATATCAATGTAGAGGAACCATAGGGAGAAGGCAGTGTTTTGACTCTATGAAACCGTAGTCATTGGAATAGTGTTCTGTGATATATTCGTCTGCCGCTAGATAAAACTGTTTTTGCTAAACGTGTTTGAAGAGTGGCTCTCATTGGCATCTCCAGCGCACTACAGCCTACACCAGCTAAGCACTTAATACCTTTTTAAATATACCGCACGTTTACATTGTTGACAGGTGTATTGCTGTATTGAACCTGGGTATATGAAGGGGTCCGAACAAGGCCACGCTGCTATCATGGCGGCGCTATGAACTGCAGCTTCTTTCAGAGAGACTAGTTATTACTGATATATATAGAACTTCTGAACTACTTGGTTATTACTGGGCATTGCCCAATACACATTAATGCAGTAAGCCTCACAATCTCGTCAGACGCTAGTTGTCAAAGTTGAATGGTGAAGGGTGAGATGGCCTGGCACTTTCTCCTCCATTGTCCAGCCTTTATAAGACCAAGGCTGAATCATCTCTGCAGTCTTACCTTCTGCGAACCAGAAGACTTTGCTAAGCCTGTCAAAGAGACTGGACGACTGGAGCTCTCAACCTCAGGTACAGGCAGTCTAAGTTCATTTTTCAGATAAATTTTCTAAAATTTGGATTTTCATTTTAAGTCCAAACAACACTAAACCCTAGACAGATACACAATCATATATAAATTCTCTTTGAATCATCCATGCAATTGTGTCAGCAAATTTTGACAATCGCTGCTTGTAGCTAATTTTCATTAACTCATTTCCACTTAGAGAAACAGAAAAGTTCATCACTTTCGCAAACAATTTGCAATTTCAGCTCATTTTGGTCAAAACAACAACAAACTTCATAAAAAAAATCGGCCAACAGACACTGTCAATTTGCATATTACTAGGTCAAGTCGACCGCGTTCCTGCTTATGGGTACACTCACACAACGCGTCGGTAGCCGCACGCGTCCCCGCAGGCATAATGAGCGCCGTCACTCACACGCCTGTCCGTGCGCCAAGCAAATAATAAAGCCTTAAATGGCCTTTGGACCTGAAGGCACTGACAGCAACTGGTGCCGGTAAGTGTCATGACCCGAAAACTTGGCCGCCAATTACACGTTAATTTCTGACTTGGCACTTTCATGCCTCGCTCCCCCCTTTTTACTTATTATTCATCTTTCCTAGCCATTTGTTGGCAATTGACAATTTTCGCAATAACTTTGCGGTTTATTAAAATTTTAGTATGGACGTAATTGCAGTGCAACCTGCTAGAAGAAAGCAGAATATCATAAGGGAGGGTACGAAAAGCTGATGGATGCATGAAGCAAATGTCAAAGGGTCAAGTTGACAACGCAGAAGTTCTGAATGAAGCAATAAGATAAACGTTGCGAAACAGTTGTCAGCGCTAAGATATAAAAATGATGATAATAGCCAAAGTAAGAACGCTCTGTAAGTGGGGATGATGTTACATTTGTAACGCATTTTTGAATGCAATGTAGGAAAAATGTAGAAGTAGTGGCTTGTACAAATAACGCTGACATTTGGTCATAACTTTCAGTGCTCTTTCTTGGATAGAATCGTACGAAACAATGGATATAGGTCTTGCTTCAGAAGTTTGTTGAACATGGATTAAATTGTTCTTCCGATTTTTTTTTTGGTCGATGTCAAAAGAAACCAACTCCATAACTGATACATTTCTTCTAATAGCAAATTTAAGGATACTTACCAACCGAACAGAACCTCGGGAAATCCAAAGTCACATTCTACAATTCCATCGGTGCACATACTCGTATATTTATGCTCCGATAATGATCTCCGAACATCAATAACCCACGAAATGAAATTATGAATCCCTTGCTTGGTATTGCCATACCTGTATTCGTAATAACAGAAATAATATGTTATTTTAAAAATCCAGAAGCTTTCAGAACACAGTGGTATTCTTGCTAATTAGGAAGCAGATGAACTAGCCAGAACAGTCACCACTCTGCAATTAGACCCCGATAAAGTTGGAATATACATGCCCCTGGCTATTTGGAAAGAGAGAAGAAATAATAATGTGGACAAATTTTAGAACCACTGATTTCACAGTGAATATTTGAAGAACAGTAAAAACTTGTATAAAAGAAATCTATGTGGCCAGAAGCGTATCCAGAAAGTAGTGTATTTTTTTACTTCTGACAACAACCGTTTGCTGATCAAGTAGGCGATCCGCCTCTATTAGCCTGAAGTATGTGCCTGTTCTGAGATATAGCATTATTTTAGAATGGAACTGAAAGAAAAAAGTGATATCAATTCACAACAGATTTTCCGCACTTTGAAATCGCCACATTTCCTACAGGGCAGCTATTGACATTTTTAAATCACTTGACATTCGCCGTTTTTGCTACATTGTTGCCTTCCATTTGCTGTTGTAGCTGCTCATTACCAGCAAGTGTCGAAAATGTACACGCTTACTATTCCACTGTCACAATGTGTTGAAATCCCATTTTTGTTGTTTTTATTTTTTTACATTAAAAACTTTTTCACTTGCGTTTTACTACAGTTTTTCCAATTTCATATTCGGTTTTCTTTGCAATTTTCAGCATGCATTATGTCTTCAGCAGCCCCCATCTCTAAGCACGTCATTCCGCATTTATTTCTCTGCTTGTTTTCTCATCTTGAGTTGCTCTTATGTACAAGTATATTTCACTTTGATGGTCCCTAACAAGCTGTCAACTGGTATCGCATTAAATTTTGTTATAACGCTCTCAATTAAAGCGTAATAGTTGTCCTTTAGAACGTCACTGTCTTACAAGAGTTCACGATGGTTGCCAGAATAATAATATTTGTATTATTTTTTTGAGCAAACAAAAGAAGGGTGAGCGCACATTTTTGACTGGTACTTGACGCAGAATAATGTGGTAATTCAATCTTCATGATAATTACCCACATAATATGCATTACTAAGTGGTGACGGGTGTTAATTGCAGAGACCACGTGTTGGGTAATTTTTCGTTCATGTGAGGGGGCATGGAGCGTAAAAACTTCAGAATACCGGCTAAGTCTTGTCGTCAACTGGATTAATCTGAACATTTTTACTATGAAAACCTAAAATTTGGAGAGAAATGGAATCCATTTCTCCTTCATGCTATCTTTATGGTAGGTCCATTGCTTCTTTTATAGCTAAGTTTGAAAGATTTTTATCTAGGTTTGATTATTTAAGTACTTCGTGACTTGAACTAAAAAGACGATGGAAAACTGAAAGACGATAACTCCTGAGTTCACAAATAATTGTCATTATTCATCCAATTGCAGACTCCAAGCGACCTGGCTCGTCCTCTAACTGGTACTTCCAACGGAGTGCAGGTCTTCCTCTTCCTCAGCTTCCCTCCACGGGTACTACGTCAAAAACTTTCAGACCTGACTTTTCGTCCATTTCGACGACATGACCTAGCGTAGCCACTGCGTTTTAATTCACTGAACTATATCAATGTCGTCATATATCTCATACAGCCCGTCGTTCCATCGACTGCGGTATACGGCGTTGCAAATGCGGAAAGGACCATAAATCTTCCACAGAACCTTTCTCTCGAAAACTCGTAACGCCGACTCATTAAATGTTGTCATCGTCTATGCCTCAGCACCATATAGCAGGATGGGAATAATGAGCGACGTATAGAGTTTAGTTTTTGTTCGTCGAGAGAGGACATTACTATTCAATTACCTACTCAATTTGGAATTGCATTTGTTGGCTGGAGTTATTCTGCTTTGGATTTCAAGGCTGACATTGTTGTTGCTGCTAATACTGGTTCCAAGACCAGTTCCGAATGTTCCGGATGTTCTTTGGCTACCCAGAGGATACTTTGTCTAAGATCGGAAGACGTGAGCTGTTTGAGCCATATGTGAACGAATCGTTTCTGACCCCTCCCAAGTGAATTTCAATCAGAGAATGTTCCTCACATGCGGGAACTTCTACACATTACTCCATCTTCCTTGGGAACTAGGTTTTCTTGTATCAGCTCAAGCGTAGCTGATGATCAATACTGATCCGCCCTGAAATTACTATTTGCGAATTACAGGCTTCCCATCAAATCTTAACTAAATGTTTAGATATGAAAACGGTTGTTTTTAGACTAGATCCTATAGATATGTACTGCTCTGTTTGTTAGTAAGAGGAAATTCTACATAAACCGATCAACGAAAAGTAGGAGAGAAGACTGTCTGATATAGAATGTATTCCGACGAAAATTCACGTTTTACAGAGCTTTGGCACAGTTGAAGGCGGATAGGTATTTCATTTCAGGCTAAGTAAGATGAGATGCGCTCGTATCAAGACTGAACAGTTTTCCAAACGAGGTTAGGTTAGCACGCCGGACCATTGCGGTAGCTAAAATCCCATTTAATAGATACTAAGACCGTTACGAACCGACAAATCTTCTCCTTACCGCATATATGCCCATTGGACAAGATCAACCTTTCTAAGGGCGAGTAGGTGACAGTATCTCCTGTGTTCTACTCTAAGCCAAAAGGATCTTGCCGTCTCATAGCAGCAGTTCGTCGACCTGCACCTGATGAGCTTAGACTAGGTCTATCGGTTCAGTGTTAGAACACAAGACGCCAATGGAGATCCAATCCCGACGTGAGCGGAGCTAGGGTACTAGATCTCAGGCTTCACAGTTGACACCAATTCCGCTATGACCAGACATTTTGAAATTGCTTGATGCTATTTCTAGTGAGGATAGACATATCTTGACTAGCGTTAGGGGTCATTTAGCTAGACGAGGATGCATCGCGCGAACGTAATCACCCCAAATTCGGACTAAAATTAGACAGATTTATTCCACATCTTGCTGCCAGTTGCAATTATAGTCAACAACATAACCTAATCATACCTTCTATTTGCTTATGTAACCGACATAATACCATTAAGTCTGTTACTTTTTATAACCTCAACACAGTATATTAAGTTTACCACGAAATTTGTAACCCCCAGAAGGAAACGTCGGATACACAATAAAGTATGCATACAAAGGAGCAACGATCCGAACCGATTTATGTATGTCCGTCTGTATGTAACCGATCTAGTGCCTCAGTTTTGGAGATACTGTTTCTTTACACAAGTTCATTTCTCCCAAAGGAACGGCTTATCTATCGAAACCGCTGATATCGGGCCACTATAGAATAAAGCTGCCATAGAAGCAGTGCTTGTGTAGAATCTTGTTAGGTTCTAGTCTGTCTATCATTATAGCTTCGATTCAACTGAACTTAGCATTTTTTTGTAAGACCTCCTGATCTCATACTCATAATCTGAATGCTCATCCAACATGATTGAAAATAGAAGTATATAGAAGTATAAGTTTAAAGATCCCTTGATAGTCCACAGCCATATTACCATCATTAAAATTTAATAAGCTTCTTAAATGTTGTTAACTGTTGACTGTCGAAGATAGACACAACGCAGTAATAGAGCTCTCCCTAGTGGAATATTAACTTTATGGCATCACTCGCATCACTATCTTTCCCCTCCGCACATAATTAATTAATGAATTCACGTCAAACGTTTCGAAATTAGCTAGTTAAACTTTTTGCTTTTTACTAATTACTATCAGTTATACAGAGAACAGCAGCCACCGAAACTAATTTGCCTACAGTGACACAAACAAAAAGTGCTGATTCAACAGCGTGCGATTAAAATCAGCTGGCGACATGGCGCACCTGCTTGAAAGAAGAAGTCAAAAGCTTTAACCAACATTTAATTCAAAAGGGAATCACCACTGCCTACCAGCCACGTCAGTTGGCTAAGTGAAGCATCATCATTGCTCCTTACACATCTCTATCGCCTGCCGCAGCTAATGACTGCTAAGCGATGTGACATCTTCCCACCGTTTCCCACCGAGTCGGCGTTGATGAGCGACAATTTTTCGCTTACGGCGCTTTAATGAAGATTATAATTACAGGCATGCTTTAACCGTAAATGTCACAGACAGCTTAGCTACAAAAGTCTTGTGAACGCTTAGATAAAGACGGCAGAAATATGCCACTTGTTAAAGCAGTGAAAAGCGCAGTTAATTATTAGCATCGGCATATTTCTAAGTGGTTTGAGCAAAATACCTTAGCGAGTAATCTCAAAAGGCATAGCATAGATAGGCAGATGTTGGGGCGAAGTGATAGTTGAAGTTATTTATTTACATATAAAGGGTGATCTATTTTGAGGCTCCCTACTTTTTTAATAAAAAACACAGATACTTCAAATTTAATGGGGAATGTATATTATCATTCAAAATAACATTCTTTGGCTTTTATTTTTTGAAGATTATCTCTTTGAAATGTCTCAGATAGTGCATCCGTTGAGTCAAATTTTCAATGGCTTGTTCGATCATTTCAACTGGTAACTGGCGAATGACTCGCGTGATGTTTTGTACCAAGGCCGGAATTGAAGCAAGATTGTCCATATAGACTTTAGATTTTACATACTATATCCAAAGGAAAAATTCTAATGGTGTGATATCATAAGATCTTGTTGGGCAATTGAACAGCCAAACACGAGAAATTATCTGCTTACCGAAGTGTTCTCTCAATCATCCATTTATTAAAACTAAATGTCGCCAAGATCACGAGCCTCAGTTTCAGCCCTCAAATAGTCGGTTATCATCAGGCGATCACGTTCGCCATTGACGTTTAAGTTCTTGCCAGCATCACTTTTTAAGAAATATGAACCGATACTCCACCGGCTCAGAAACCATACCAAACCGTAATTTTTTCTGGATGAAATGACAGCTCTTGAATCTGTTCATCCCAAATTCGACTATTTTGTTTGCATACATACTCATTGACCCAGAAATGGGCCTCATCGCTGAACAAAAACCTAGTGCGACTCACGCATGATCTGTGAAAAAAAGGCTATTGAAAAAGGTACCTCTCCTTTGATCACCCGTTATATTCAGATAGAGAGAGAGAGTATAAGAAAAGTCCATCTGGCCACAAACAAATAGTTAATTGATAATTAATTCATTTTCATCAGTATTTCTTATCGCGTTTAGCCAGACTTAATTGTTGAGACCATAAAACGAAATTAAAATCTGGACAGAGATTTTTCTGGTTAACGTCACTTTATGTTCCTCATCATTTACTATTTTGCTCTCATTCGTTAATAACTTTAATATATAAACCTTTTGTCATAAAATGAAATGAAATGCTTGGCAATTTATTAATGAATATTTGTTCTAAATCTTTTTTCCATTTATTGAGAATGAAGTATTTGAAGATTGCTTGGCAGACTGCAGAGAAATCGATAAGATCAAGTTTTCTAAAGACCGGGAGAAAAGTGAAAGTTTAGCTTCGAAAAATATTCAGTTTAAGGTTTTACTGAAAACGGACGCTAGGTTGCGCTCTGCCCTCAAGCTCCCCTCTAGCCCTACCAGGAGCTTGGAATAAGCGTTCACAAAATTATGTAACAATTTGATAAAAATCCCATTGTTTTTTTTAAACCTTGAAAACGCTCTAGCGGCTAAAACGTATATAAGGTTTCATTTATTGTAATTATCGATTTCGGAGGTAATTTCCACTCTCATAGAAATATAGACAGCCGATTTATGGTTTCTAAGAATCTTGAAGCGAATTTTTCATAAGTACGGACTCTAAGGTAAATACATAAGAATCTAAGAACTCCCTAACCAAGCTACTTCAGCTTTTGGCGACTCACTATCGATGTGTGGAACCTATTGTTGCCCTGTTGAAACACAATTCCTCGCCTATTGGTCTAATCTAGCTTATCAGCCTTATTTAAATGGCTTACAACCTTCTTTTGTTAATATATTTAGCTCCAGGACAAACGATTCAACGCTGCCAATACGCAAAGATCTAGCATTGTTCCGCGGAACCCTTTCTCTCGAAAACTCATAACGTCGATTCACCAGAACGGGGATGATGAGGGACTTATAGAATTCAGTCTCTGGTCGTCAAGAGACGACTTTCCTTCTCAATTGCCTACTCTGCGTTGGATTTCGAGGTTGATGTCGTTGTTGGTGTTGAAACGAAATTATCAACGACTTCAAAGTTATGACTGTCAACAGTGTTGTGCGAGCCAAGTAGCGAGAGCGAGGACTGTTTGTTTGACGACAGGAGATATTTCGTCTTGTCCTCGTTTACTCCAGACCCATTTACCTCGCTTCTTTGTTCAACAGAGAAAGCAGAAGATTTTGGAAAATTTTCCTGATTAATTATCTTTTAGAGAAGTTTTTTTTTGTTGACTGTCCTTTCACCTCAACTAAGCCTTTGATGTTTTGTCAATAATACCCAAATAAATGAGCTAATTACAAACTATTAATGCCGATTAATTCGGTGTTGTCTTATGCTTTCATTGTGAATTAGCTGAAAATAGTGTTGTTATTGTTTTCAAGGAACTAATGACATACACAAATCATTTATAATACGTATGTCGATGTGTAATAGCAAGTGAAACATGTTTTATTCCATCCAATTTATGAGTTAATTAATAATAGTCTTTAATTAATTGAATACCTGTTCACATTGGTATGTCCATATCTATGTCAACGACAAAGCATTCAGCCAACGTAATCATAATAAGCAAAGCCAGACAACAATAAACATGAATTTTCCTTTCAAACTAATATTAAAGAAATAAGAAAGGACTAACTTCGGATGCAACCGAATATTTAACTACTTTCCCAATAGCCTTTTTTGACAGATCATGCCTGATTCATGTCAAGCTGCCATGTTATCTCTGTTCAGTATTGTTTGCCATTTCATCATGGATAGACTGAACAATGTTCACAAATTACGAAAGTTCACGTTTTGTAAAGAATGTGTTTCGGGCACCTCACTCATCTTAAGTTTAATATAATCGGCCTCCTGAAAAATTCCAAAAAAAATCCGACTTTTTCAAGCCAAATTTTGTTCAACGATAAGCCAATTTCTGGCTCAATGAGCACATAAGTATGAACAAGCAAAATTGGTGCATTTGGGACGAAGTACAACCTTTTGAGATTCAAGAGCTGTCATTTCATTCAAAAAAAAAAAAACGGTTTGGCATGATTTATGGGCCAGTGGCAGTAGAATCATCGGTCCATATTTCTTTAGAAATTATGCCCGTGAGAACGTAACTGTAAGTGACGACCGTTATCGCGCCATGTTAACCAACTCTTTGATGCCTGAAATTGAGTCTCGTGATCTCGGCGATATTTGGTTTCAACAAGAGGCCGCCATTTCCCACACATTGCATCAATGGATTTATTGAGAGAATACTTCTGTGAGCGAATAATTTCTTGTTTTAGGCCGGTCAATTAGTCATCAAGATCATGTGATGTCACACCATTGGACTTTTTCCTGTGAGGATATGTAAAATCTAAGGTCTATGCGGACAATCCCGTTTCAATTAAGGCCTTGTAGCAAATGAAATGTGCTCGAACGAGTCTTCGAAAATTGGACTCAACGTATAGGCCAACTAATACAGAGCCGCGGCCTTTTTTAATATTAAAAAATAAATGCCAAAGATTGTTCTTTTTAATGATAATTAACATTCCCCATTAAAATTGAAGCTACTGTGATTATTCTTGAAAAAAGTAGAGAACGTCGAAATGGTTGACCCTATAGTAACTCTAAATCTAATAGATCTACATTAGTTTCAAGATATTACAAACAACCGTTACATTAACGAAATTATTATACTCTGCAACAAAATGTTGCCAGTATGTAAAACATACATATATACCATATGTGTATTCCCGATTGCAAACATATTTTTATAACACCACGACGGATGCCAAACTGCTGATGTGGTTGATTTGTCATCGACATATTGCCCTGCTCATTATATGCAATATTTATACCCAAAATGGGTGTGTGTGCGCTAAGCGAGCGCAGCGAATATAAAACCACGCTGAAAGCCGATCTATGCAATTTGTGCATTTGCATATTCAATAAAAATTAATACCATGTGCTGAAATACATTGTGCTGAAAAATATACCTTCTATATATACATACATACACATGAATGGTGATGTTCAATTGTGCGCCGGAAATTAACTCGGAAAGCCTGCGGTGGCTCACTCAACCATACCTATTTGTATCAATGCTTGTTTATATGATGCGCTAATAATTTTAATTTGTAGAGCAAATCTAATGTGGTACACGCACACTAACAGGAATAGGTACACATGTTTCTGTATGCGAACATTTCTATTTGCAGCAATTGTCTAAAATATTGAATTAGTTAAAACAACCTTGTTAGAGAGACAATAACAACCCAGTAGTAGGGAGGTGAATTCAATCTATTCCTACTACTACTTCATCAGTTGCTTGTACATGGAAAAGAATATGACTCTGGCTTAGAAATATTGTGAATTGAAATATAACACTATTCAAAAAACCTGAAGGAAAAATTTGCGACTGAGTTGCTAAGGCTTTGTGGAGTTGAGGTACCCTGATTACGATTTTGACATCAAAAATGTTCCATTATCGTTTAGCCCATACACCCCTTGACTACAACACTAAATCAATATTTTTCTGTTTAAGCAACCTAAAATTGGCCAGAAGCAATCACAGCCTCAAAATTGCTGTAAACTAGAGTTATTAAAGCGATTAGGAAACAACGCTTTTCTCCGCAGGGTAGTTATTGACACACAAATGTATTGCATGGGAGATTCATGATGCATTCTTTACAATATGTTTTTGCAATAATTTGACGAACAATATTATTGTACTGTGGAATTCAGGTTTACGATATACAAAAATATAATTTAGTACAATTTAGTATCACATTTTGTTATCTACCGACTGCAATGCACTGTGGAACAAAATGACAATAAATTGCTTTATAGTCAGCTATTAAAGTGTGAAGCTTTTTCTCTCCTCTGTTTGCACCGGCGGGTACTGAATCGAAAACCTTCAAGACTTGTGTGTTCTCCCCCATCTGGACAGCATAACCTAACCACTGCAGCCCCTGAATCTCTCTGTCATCGTTCAATGACTGCGATACTTGCCGTTGCCAATGGGCAAGATACCATAAATCTTCCGCATCACCTTTCTCTCGAACACTCTTGAGGCCGACTCATCAGATGATGTCATTATGCATTCCTCCGCACCATAAAGCAGGACGGTAATAATAATGGACTTGTAGAGTTTGGTCCTTGTTCGCAGAACTAACAGCGCGTTTGTTGATGCCAATAATATCAACATCGTCGGCGTACGTCACCAGCTATACAGTCTTATAGAAGAGCAATATGTTGAAGAAGTGACTCGATAAAGAGTCTCCTAACCTGCAAACTCACTTGGTATCGAACGGCTCGGAGAGCTCTCACAGCCGAATTAGCTTTCCACGGATACCAAGGCATAGCGGCATAAAGACCGTTCTTTTTTGTACTGTCGTAGGCGACTTTAAAATTGTCGAAGAAGTGGTGTGTGCCGATCTTCCCTTTACGGGTCTTTTTCAAGATTTGCTGTATGAAAATCTATTAAATTTTATGTTAAGAAGGTTATTTGCACAGATTGTAGTGTCCCCCTTTTTGTGGATTGGGCAGAGCACCCTTAGGTTGCAATCTTCAGGTATGCTTTCATCAGACCTTATCTTGCATAGAAGCTGATGCATGCACCTTCGCCTCCGTGTTTGAATAGCTCGACCGGTAATCTATCGGCCCCTGTATCTTTGTTCGGGCTGGTAATTGTCGTAGAATTTTCCAGCATCACCACTGTCTGCCAGCTTTTCAAACTTCATACTCACGCATTTCGGCCTCTTTCTGTTTTATTTGCATAGGCATCTCGCTACCCTCTTCAACTCTCGGTATTTATCCCACTCCGCTCGTGTTGTGGTCGATTGTAGCGTTGCGAGGTAGGCTGCCTGCTTTCTCTCCACTGTTGTCAGCTTGAAATGCCGTCCCACAATTCCTTTATGTATTCCACATATGCATATAACATGACATCTGACCAATCGACTTTTAGTCGTTTTATTTTGATGTGATGTCGACCCATCCCATTTCCGTAAGTTGGCGGATACACACATAACGCTTCATAAATCTATTTTTAGGGATCTTATATATCATTGAATCGTTGAATATGATGGATGACAGTTTATTACTGAATGATATTTTATTGTCTGAAAAATATTAAATAAATATGTTAATATTAATATTATTTATAATTCAAAATGTTTTGTGATTAAAATTAATACTTTATTTAATTGTTTGCAGAATTATTTTTTTCCTCTCCTCTTTTTTCAATTATTTGCAAAGGGTGATTTTTTAAGAGCTTGATAACTTTTTTTAAAACAAAAACGCATAAAATTTGCAAAATCTCATCGGTTCTTTATTTGAAACGTTAGATTGGTTCATGACATTTACTTTTTGAAGATAATTTCATTTAAATGTTGACCGCGGCTGCGTCTTAGGTGGTCCATTCGGAAAGTCCAATTTTGGGCAACTTTTTCGAGCATTTCGGCCGGAATAGCCCGAATTTCTTCGGAAATGTTGTCTTCCAAAGCTGGAATAGTTGCTGGCTTATTTCTGTAGACTTTAGACTTGACGTAGCCCCACAAAAAATAGTCTAAAGGCGTTAAATCGCATGATCTTGGTGGCCAACTTACGGGTCCATTTCTTGAGATGAATTGTTGTCCGAAGTTTTCCCTCAAAATGGCCATAGAATCGCGAGCTGTGTGGCATGTAGCGCCATCTTGTTGAAACCACATGTCAACCAAGTTCAGTTCTTCCATTTTTGGCAACAAAAAGTTTGTTAGCATCGAACGATAGCGATCGCCATTCACCGTAACGTTGCGTCCAACAGCATCTTTGAAAAAATACGGTCCAATGATTCCACCAGCGTACAAACCACACCAAACAGTGCATTTTTCGGGATGCATGGGCAGTTCTTGAACGGCTTCTGGTTGCTCTTCACCCCAAATGCGGCAATTTTGCTTATTTACGTAGCCATTCAACCAGAAATGAGCCTCATCGCTGAACAAAATTTGTCGATAAACACATTTCGAACCGAACACTGATTTTGGTAATAAAATTCAATGATTTGCAAGCGTTGCTCGTTAGTAAGTCTATTCATGATGAAATGTCAAAGCATACTGAGCATCTTTCTCTTTGACACCATGTCTGAAATCCCACGTGATCTGTCAAATACTAATGCATGAAAATCCTAACCTCAAAAAAATCACCCGTTATTAATTAGCCCAGCTTCAAGAGAACGTTAATTGTTTTTGTGGTTTCAGGGACAACACTGGTGGTCTTTAGGAAAAATGTTTTGGCAACACTGCTTTGAAAGAAGGGAAAAACGATCGTGCCAGTATTTACTGTTGCATAGTTTTGGGGGCAACTTTTATTCGAATAGAAATACAGAAAGTTCTTATATTCAATTCGATTTCGATTAACATTTTTGGAGAAAGAAATGACAGAATACCTACCATTAATAAAACTAGCAACATTTTAAACGGACCACTGAAGTTAGTGTACAATTCCTTTATATCCTGAACATGACACATTACGTTCGCTGCTTTTACTCATTAGCATACCTTGGAGACCCTATAAAGTATAGTATATTTAAATGATCAGCGCGGCAAGCTGAGTTGATTTAATCATCTCTGTCCGTCTCTCTGTATATACGCGAACTAGTTCCTCAGTTTTTGAGATATCGAACTGAAATTTTGCACAAGTTTTTTTCTCCATAAGAAGATGTGCATTTTTCGAAGACGCCGATATCGGGTCATTATAGTATATATCCTTGTTTGGAAATTTTTTTTTAAATAACAAAATATCTTTGCGAAATTTGACATGATATAATGCTAAAGATAGTGCTACAATATCCGAAGACATTGTTCAGATCGGGCAACTATAATTTACAGCTGTCATACAAAGTTACCCTTAGAGTTGAAGTCTTTATATGGAAAACTTTTTTATTTGTTAAGGGATGTTCACGAAATTTTGTAAAGACTATTATTCAAGTCAACTGTATAATTTTATAGAAAACTGTTCCAATCGGATTACTATAGCATGTAGCTACCATGGAAACGAAGCAATCAAAGTCAAGTTCCTGGATGGATTTTTCAATAGAAGACATATCTTCACGAAATTTGGCTCAGATTATTATCTAAGGAATAGTACAACCTGCAGGAACACCCGTAAGAAAACTTGAAGGCTATTATAGCTTAGCTGCAGCCGAAGTTAACTTTGTTTTCCCGTTTTCATTCAAAACCGCGCAATCACGACACACTGTGCCGCAATTCACCGCCAACAACATTCATCATCGGGCGGCTGCAATTTATTTGCCAAACAATAGATTTTGTTTGTGTCATTTTGCCCACTTGTTGTATTCTTTATTGTTATTGTTGTTATTTGGTTTGCCTTTTGTCTTTCATTCGATTGATTATTTATTATTGCGGTTTGAGCCGCAAAATGCTGCCTTCGCCGGCACAGCGAGCAATGAATTTTTGACGATTTCACCAACGAATATTGTTTGGCCATATTAAATTTCATTGATTTGTTGTCATTAAGCGACCAGCAAAACCGAACACCCACCAGCACAGCGCCACCGCTGAGTAATTATGTGGTTTAGCGGGTAAGGGGGCGAGCTGTACTTCTTTGGTTGCTTTGTTGCAAGCTCCACACAGCTGCAGCTGGTTGCCGCTGACTTATTTTTGTTGTTGCGCCCCCTGTTGCTGTTATTGTCTCCGGTTGATTCGGTGCGGTTGCTGGGTTGGTTGAACGGCCAGTTGGTTGGTTGCTTGGTTGTTGTTGTTTCGTTGTTGGTTTGTTTGATTTCGCATTTTGATGTTCCATTGGCCTGAATATTTCAATTAGTTGCAATTAGTATTGTTGCTGCGGCGTTTGTGGGCAACATGGCGATTGCACTCAATTGCCCGCACAGACAACAACAACAACAACTACTGTTACTACTACGCGGCGGTTGCATAGCGGTAATGCAAGCGCGCTGGCAAGTAAAGTATATAAGTGCACAAGTATATGCTGGCACGCATGTGTTTTTACAACAACAACAACAACTACTGCCACTCCAGCGTGCATTGTCATTGTGAATACCGTTAAGCTCCGTTGATGGCTGTTATTTTTATTGTTGTTCGATTGAATGCTACAATTCGCTGCGCCATTGTGTTGGCAAGATGTATGTATGTGTAGGTGCGTGTATGTGTATTTTTGCAGATGTGTGTGTGTGTGCATGTTATTGCAGTTGTTTGCATTTTAATTGCCGTCACTAAAAGTGCGCTGCTGGCCATTGTTATTGTTTTTTGTATGTGCATATGTATTATTGTTATTGTTTTTGTTGTTCTTGCTGTGGTGATTGTTGCTGCTGGATGCTGCGTTGCATGCCGCCACTCGCTGCCGTTCACTGCAATAACGTTTATTGTTGGAGTTTTCAGCTGTTGTTGTTATTGTTGGCGGTTCTTTAAAATTGTTGCTGCTGCTTTTTGTTAGTTTTGTTTTCTTTTATTTTTGTATTTTTTTCTTTAGCTTTGCTGTTAACCATTGCATTCCCACGCTTGCCTTTTCCACCTTCTTCCTTTGTTTTGCAGTCGTGTTGTTTTTGTTGCTTTTTTCGCCTCGTTTCAGTTCGTTTTGTTCCGCTTCCGGTTTTGTAATTTCTGTTTCTTTCATGCTTAACGCTACCGACCACCCGACCAAAGTAATTGTTGCAATTGTTGTGGCACAGAAAATCTGCTGTTTTATGAGTTTTACTTTTGCCATGCTGTAAATAAAGTTAACTATTGCTTCCACACACACATTTACACTCACACACACATATACACTCCCTCACACATTCACAGCTGTGCTTATACATGTGTTCCGAGACACAAATACTGCAGCAAGTGCCGTAAATATAGCTAACGAACCACTCACAGCGTCCGAAGTGTACTTAAACGGTCGGTTTTTAATTGAATGACTGAAGTGCACGGTGGCAAATGTGGTTTAGTAGTAAATCTAGGTACACAATTCCAATCATAGTATCACTGATGGACAGCTATTCATGTGAAAAATTTAATTTCTCCCATAAAACAATCAATTTTTGCAGCGAAGAAGAAGATTTAGCAACGACAGACAGCAGTCAATGTTTTGAAAGGAAACGAGATTGTACAGAACAACATTTTCCTTAACGAAAATACTCGAGAAAAATCATGCCAACTGATCACATTTAACCCGGACTAACAAAAATACTACCTTTTAATTCAATTTAATAGAAATTTTTTTTTTCGTCTTCAAAATAGTCTAGTTTGCTATAGAAATATAGTATAAAGTCTCGGTTGGGATGGCCTTCAGTGCCTTCAGCGGAATTTAATTTTTTCAATTTCGCCTATTTGCTGGAGCGGCATTCACTAGATTGTTGAACAGTTCTGACGTCGTATACATAGAGCCACATCTAGTCACCAGTAATGGTTGATGAATTTAGGGATGAGGAATCTACTCCGTCAATCATACCTTTTACGACCTCTACTCCACTTGTAAAAGTTTCTCATATTTTGGCACGAGTCTAGCATTGACACGCTTTATACCAGAAACATTCATCAATTTGTGTTGAAATTATCCAAAAGCAAAGCGGAGAGAAACTCTGCTCTCTGACAGATGCCAGCACGACGATTTCCAAGCATTGCTTCTTTAATTTTTTCGATATTATTATCAGTAACAGAGGTGGAGAGCAAGGGACAAGTTTTCAATGACCTCACGACTTTCACTGAATGCGTTGTGTCACTCAAATACTTGTAGTCTTGATAAAGGGCACTCGCAAAACATTTTTGCAACATTTACAATGATTCTGCAGACGTGATTCTATTGCATATAATTCTTATATAGTTTAATAGATTACAGACCTTTCGAAGCCTATTACTTTACCAACCCAGAAGATGTCAACTTCAAACTCTCACATACAGTCTAATGCCTCTTACTTCTATCTAACCAGTTTCACAACAGAGTTAAGCTTTTTTCCAGATTTATAATGCAGCAATATACTCTGCTTCATTTGGTTGTATAAAAATAGAGCGGGATTCCAACTCCCTTTAAAGGCATTCTCCAGACTTCCCAAACTTTTCCCCTACTAAATCCAAAGATTGAGTTTACAACAGTATTTTTTCAAACTAGTAATCCTTGATTGAAATATCCTAGCCATTGGATATTCTCTTCTTTGGATAATCTTCCAAAAAAGGAGGAATCAAACATTATAAGTGCCAAATTATCCTCAACAATATATAATATTCAGATTTCTGAATTCCTTCTCCTTTACAACAACGCACCAGTCGTTCTTCCTTTTTGCTGTTTGGGCAATTGAAGATTCCTAGTGTAGTCAAGACCTTATCCACTTGGTCTCTCTAACAGAGTAAAGGTCTTCCTCTTTCTCTGCTTCCCCCGGGGGGGTACTGCGTCAATACTATCAGAGCTGTTTTCGTCCATTCGGACGACATGACCTAGTCAGCGTAGCCGCTGCCTCTTAATTCGTTGTACTATGTTAATATCTCATTCCATCGACTACGATACTCGCCATTGCTAATGCGCAAAAGATTGGGTTAATATTGGTTCCAAGATAGACGAAATTATCTACGACTTCTATGTTATGACTGTCAACAATGACGGGACAGTCAAGTAGCAAGTGCTATGCCTCTTTGTTTGATAACAGGTGATATTCCTCTTTGAATTGGTTCCCTACTAGACCCATTTGCTTTGTTTCCTTATCGTCGGGCATGCTTTCGTCTGACCATATTCTACAAAGAAGCTGATCCATATCAGTTCTTCACCGCCGTATTTCAATAGCTCGGCCGGTAATCCATCGGCCCCCGCCGTTTTGTTATTCTTCAGATGAGTAATTGCTATTCGAACTTCTTCATGGTCGGGCAATCGAACGTCTGCTCCATCGTCATATATTGGGGAATTGGGTTCACCATCTCATGGTATTATGCTTTCACTGCCATTCAGCAAGCTGGACAAATGTTCCCTGCATAATTTAAGTATACTGTTGGCATCAGTCTCTAAATCACCTTAGGGGTTCTACAAGAGTATGTTCCGGTCATGAAGCCTTCTGCTAGCCGCCAGACTTAGTCTAACTCAAAACCATAAATACTCCAAATGCATGAATGATACGAGTAAAACTAAAAACGTATTCCAAAAGCTCCCTGCTCAGTATCTCATCATCTCTTTAAATGATTATTTTATTCTTAATATAAAATATTTTATTGCTATGCAGAACTCATATAAAATAAATTTTGATATTGATATGATGTGGCACGTGGCTATTTTACGATCATTGACCAGCCTAATGGCCGGCAACACTTAGCCATTTCGTGTGAAGCGTGAAGTATTGTTTTAGGGACAAAGAATACATCAGCTGATTGAAGAATGATTATGAAATGTTGAAAGTGTTTAGGGCGCCTAGAATATTGATTATATTTGTCGCTTACGTGCTCTCGGCCGAATTGTCAAACTTCTAATAATGGACCAAAGAACAATGGACACAATACAAACTTATATAACTCGCATGTGTGATGCGAAAGGAAATATTCTATTAAAAGATACATACAATGCGCGAAATTTCCTTAGCCTCTTCTATCTTGTAGTGCAATATATACTTCCTACGCACTGTTTTCCGTATGGTACATCGCAATGGATTGCGTAATATAATTATATTTTCTTAATTGTATTTTGTTCGAGGACAAAATAATTCAGAAAAATTTGGTAATGAAGTTGGGAATATTTCTTTAATAATAAAAAATGAGATCTAATAATTAATGTCTACAACTTCGGTTACAGAAATATTAATTTTCGATTTGGTAACTGCTGACATAAAATAAGGGGCTGCTGCCGGCCAATACATATCATGTAAAGTATGATGCAAACCTTACGGACAGCCAACTCATGATTTTCGGGCATTGGAACCATTATGTGGTATTATATTCGATCTGGAGTCGGACCAAATGCAACCGATAAAAGAAGATCCATGAAAAATAAAACACAACGTTTTCATTCTCCGGTAAAAGGGGGTTGCTTCCTATGGTTCTTTGATCGACAGTTCCAATGACAAAATCTACATATTCTCCGATGGATCAAAAGATGAAATAGGGAAAGGACTGGGATTCTTTTATAGCAATCCATACGCCGAAGGCAGCTTAAAACTAAATTACTACGATTCAGACATTAAGACCACAAAGAAGGTGCCATTTGAACTTCCGAAAGTCCGTAAACCTTCTAGTGGACAGTAAAGCGGTAATTAAGGTTATCCGTAGCACTGTATTAAATCCCACTGTTTTATGTTATGCAATAACTAGACTCTCTGCGGTAAATATCGTCTGGGTACTCAGTCATATAGGAATAGAAGGAAACGTAAATTCTCGCGACTTGGGCCGCACGGAGACAGCCAGGAACACAATTCCATCTAAGCTGTCCTAGACCATTCAGAAACTTCAAGGGTTGTTTGAAACAATGGACTCTAGAGAAAAATCACAGCATACCAAAAAGTAGGGGTAGTGTTGATTGAGGAAAGATTATAAAACTTTACTTCTCAGTATAAGGGAACTAAGTAACACTGTATGGATCACCACCGTTCTTACCTTCAGAAAATTGGTAAACTCTATATAATTGATGGCATGCAGGGCATTCTTGGAGGATGATGAGATGTTGACTTTTAGCGGACTGAGACGGTATAGCTTCCGCGACTACCAATCATCCAACTTAAGAGACATTGGGCAGCTGGGGTGGAACGAATCGGATTTTATACCAAATGCACTGAGTTACTGGATAAGGCTTAAATCCAGATCACAATGGCCTAATCCTGACCTAAGTACCTGCAGTCTGGCGCTTCTCTTTTGAACCAATTAATCAAAATCGGCAGCATTCTACAGAATATTTTGAAGAGCTTTCTGTAAATTATCTGTAAAACTTGAGGTTTCCTTCACATGTCACCGTTGATTGTTTTACATCAAAAAATATCAAAATCCATATCAACTCTAAAAGTCGCGTTAGGATAGGTTAAAAGATTGATCGTATGAAGGATCTAACTGGACAGCTTAGAACGGCGATCTAGTGTGGTACCGTCAATCTCATAAATCCTTACAAATCGATAAAGCTTTTTGAGCCTCTCAGAAATTTATTAAAACGGTTAATAGCAGTTTCCGATATACCTACTGGTTCTCTGATAGTAAGATTACCGAGATGTCTCTTCCTCACCATATAACTTTGATAATTAGCGTCCGATAAGGTTTTACGCCTTATCACAGTGACAGTATCCAGTAAGAACTTCTACAATTGTCCCTCCTGAGAGACCATCCAGTTTAACCGTGGTCGTATTCGACCTACTTTCTCCCTTGTCCACCTCCCGCAAAAATAGTCGCCTCATATGGTCCCAAGGTTGTCTCAGTTACGTGGCCAAAGCGATAATGACAGGAGGGGAACGTACTCCGAGGCCTGCTAAGATTTTAACGGGACGGCTCCATCAGCCAACTCTCCTCCATACTTAGGTTACAGAATACCACGTCCACCAGCTCAGGGTTCAAAGCAATCCATCTAATAGCCATATCAAAGCTAGGATCAAAAAGCCGTTGGAGTCTAAAATGGCCGCAGGTTATTTAGCGTTATTCAGGATACACCTCGTGGAGGCAAACCAGGTCTACATCCCACTCTAAATGTCAGCGTTCGGTAAAACTATATCTGAGAATACAAATGAAAGGAACACCATAAGAAAGCAATACTGCATAAGAGTGATAGACTCTTATGTACTATAGGAGAGGAAAGATTATGATGATTTCTAAATTATAAAAAAAATATTTCATTCTCTTTTCCTTCTAGAATGTAGTTAAGCATATGACGCCCACTGTATATGTGTACGAGATCCTACAAACTTATTACAGAGATACGTAAAAATTTCCACGCCGCATGTCTCACTTAGCGTAAGAGACATACACACACACACACACACTCAGACTCACGCATACATGCGCACTTAATACAAGCATATTGTTCTGTGAAAAGACAAACTGATAACCAATAATAGATAATGGCATTTTGTTGTAACATTCGATTGCCGCCGTGCTGTGCTGCAACTGATGCGGCACGTTGCACGAACGAGTAAGCGCCAAGCAAGCGTAAATGTGTGTGTGTGTGTGCGTTTGCGGCGGTGAAATATCATGGAATGAAAGTAAAAGAGCATATATTACATGCCACATGCAACAGTGGGGGATTAGGACAGTATGTGTGCTGGCGAAAATGGCAAGGGCGTTTAATGTTTGACTTTCACCAATTTGTGGCACACACACACTGCTACCCAATTAAAGCACCGAAAATACGCTGTTATTACCATGCAACGCGGCCACTGACGAAAGTAGTGTAATTTGAGGTAACTGCGGGGCAGCGTGTGCTCCAACCGTACGTGCAACAATGCCTTTATATGCATAGGTGAGGGTGTGCGTGTGTGCATATTTTTATGTGCGCTGGCAACCACAATACACCATTAATGTTTTGGTGTACAGACGTGTAGCCGAAAATGAAAAATCGAACGTGCGGCATGCAACACAGCCACCGCTGCATACAACCATACACTCTCACACACACCCACACACAGTTAGCCGATATGTTGCTGTCACTTAGTAAATTTGCTTTACGCGCTCGCGTCAGCTTTGTGGTGTGGCAGCCGGCAGCAATCGACAAGTAACTGCAGCAGCAGCAACAGTACCGTTGCGGAGTCAGCAGCTCTTGCTGGTTTTACTGCTGCGTTAAGCCCACTTCAATAACGGTGTAATCCAATATATTGCTTGCCACACACACATACACACTCACGTGCATCACTACTAATATGCGTAAGCGCGAAACGTCCAACGCTTCGTTGGCATATGAATTGAACGGACAAGCGGGCGTGCAACCGCGTGCGCTTTGTTGCACGTGCCGCAGCGCAATCTGCCATGACGCCGCCTGACGCTACTCAACACGGGGCTTATTGCCCGCCAAGAAGCTGTGTGCTCACTTTTTCCTACCCTTTTTGTCTCTCACTGACTCAGTTGCTTCTTGTTTCCGCTGTGGCATACAAATTTCCTTTTGTTGCAAGCGGCGGCCAGCGTGTAAATTTAATAAAAATAAAAACAAATTCCTCATGTGTGTGCGCATTACCAAATGTTGCTTACATGTTGTTGCTTGGCGAAGCCATAACTCTAATGCAACCCCATATTGACTGCGGCATGTGCATACAAATGCTGGTATATGTGTGTGTGTGTGGGTGAGTGCATGCAACTTTATATGGCGGTCGCGTGCATGTCGTAGGTGCTGAAAATATATTGGTTTGATTATTATCAATGCTACAAGCAAGCGCCCTGCAGTTGCATACGTTTATTTATTCAATGATATACAGGGTGCTCATAAGGATGGAACGATGTCACCACGACTAAACTTTAATAGACAACCCGATGGCGAAAAGTAAGCAATTCATGAATTTTAAAGGTTTAGCTAAGATCCTCATAAGTCGAACCGTTCATTGCAGTTGGTCCCCATACAATAAAGGAGCTACTCCGCAAGCATGAATGAGTGGGAAGGGAGGGGTTATTATAAGGCTTAAATATGTATGTAGTTAATTTCCCAAGGGAAAAATTCAGGCTACTTTTTGCCTTCTACATTGGCCATTGCAAGCTCAAGAAGCACTTACTTACCATGGACCTAACTTCGTTTGCGAATTACCAGTTCTGCGATATGGAGTAAGAAACCACAGAACACCTGCCATCGCCTCAATGGCATATAACAGTATATTGGAATTTATCAATATGTCGTTGTGACTTAGAAGAAGACCTTAGGTCGCGATGTAATCCTCATTTATTTATCTAATCAGCTATAATCGCGTAAGCGCCAGTAAAGAAAAAGATCTCAACTAAGTCGAGCTACCGTTACCTCATAGCCGAAGACTTGAAGGAGGTCTCTTATTTTCTGTACTATGGGCAGAGTTATCGAAGAATATAATTTTTAGTCTTAAGGGTATTATCACATACATATGAGGACCACAGTAAAACTATATACTTTTACTTTCAAAGAAATACCGGAAACAGCTTGAAGTACGCAGTACTCATGAGCTCGAAAGTGTCAGTAAAAAAACATCAAGTACCTCAAACTGGACTGTTGAGAACTACCCCTATCTTCGATAAGAAAATATAAAGTAAAAAGTGTCACATATTAGTTCTTTTTCATATTCTAAAGTGGAGATAAGAAAAAGAGGGATTCCAAAGAAATGTCGGAGGTAAAACTTTCTCTTAAAAGATATTACTAAATAATAAACAGTGGAGGAAGGAATATCTGACTGTATAGCGTACCAAATTATTGAATTGCCTAGAAAATGTGGTTACGTTAGGTCGTTGGCATGACCCAAAATCTATGGATCTCAATTGGATAAATATTTGTCATTTTTGCTACTAAAATCTTCTTCTAGAGCATCATCTCAAAGATCGACGAAACATTTTGATCTTACGACAAATTTTTTAAGACAGATGATATCAATCCCAGCCACTTTGCTGAGTTCGCAAAAGATGTGCCTACCGAGGCGCTCATACAAGTCTAATATGGACAAAGCTTGAAGCTAATGGGGTCTTGCACTTCTTGACCGGTTTTAAATTCACAGTTAGTGAGCTCAAGGCCAGTAGAGTCGCTCGACTATCACAGTGAATGCTCTTATTATTCAAAAGGCCTGTAAACACAGCAGAACAATGAATGAAGAAAACTTCCCAAAATATGGAACGAATGGAAGGAACTTTTTGAACTCTTCTCTCTCAAAAGTTCTTGGGAACAAATTTCAGATAAAAAAAAAATGGTATCAAAAAGGTAAAGACAAAACAAGAAAAGTTACAGGAGACAAAAAATTTGGTAGTTAAGTAGATATTAGAGCCGGCAAAACACCCTGTATAGGCATTCACCCCTTTGCACTCGCGCAAATGTCCGCTCGCTTGCTATCAATGAGCTGTAATAAATTGTAATTGATCCGTTTCCCTTGCATTTCCTCCTCTCTACAGCACTGCTCCTCCCTGTCATTCTTCTTACTATACCATCCATGCCACACCACCCTTTTTCTGTGCGTATTTTATTGTTCGAAAACTAATTAGTGGCGCATTGCACATTTTTCAAATCTTATTGGCATCTAATTGACGCTAAAGCAATGAAGATATTCTCAGTTCATATTTTATTGCTCGCAATTGAGAGACAATTTTCGTTCTAGGCATTCAGTTCCGCTAATTGCTTGTGTGAAAATGCTCACCATTTCTGTTTGTGTATGTGTACGTGTGTTGCTGACAAATATTGGAATTTTGATAATTAATTGAAGAAATTGATTTAACTGTGAATTTTATTAAGCTGTCGGTATGTGTTTGAGTATAGAATATCGAATAACTTAATATAGTGGATTGTGGTCCATGGTTTAGGAGTAAGAATTTGGTGTTGTAGCGCATTAAAGACTTTAGTCTTCATGCAAAAACCGGGGACATTCATTACCAATGGACCAATGCGTTATATTCAATTTTAAACCTTATTATTTCGGCCAACACAAACTTAGAATGAGATAATAGAAAGATCTTTGGAAGGATTATGGAACATTTGTACAGATTTAAGAATAAGTGAAGGCATTGGAAACTCTGACGATATTGATGAAATAGTGGAATTAGCTAAGCAAATCGGTTTAGATGAGGTATCTCCAAAACTGTAGAAGGTTCAGTATCAGATTCAGAAAATAAACTTTTGTGCTAGTACTAACCAATTCCAAAATATTTCTCGCTTACTAAAACGGAAGTATAATCTCAAATTGAATTTCTCAACTGGGTTTCAAACTAGGAATACGCAATAATTGGGGGTTATACGAGTACAAATCGCTTATGCGGGAAATAGTCTACGGATCATTCTGAACAACTTTGCCTAAGGGACTGTGGCTCTAAAACCGGTTTTGATTCATTCCATAGAACATTTCATGCATACGCGGTTTTTCCGGTTTTTAGCTCTCTGCAAATCAACACGCTCCAGTGTACATAGATTTTTTTTATTATTTGCTTTATATAAGCCTTAAATACAAAATATTTACTAAAAGGGTTGTTCATAGTTATTGTGTAAATATTATATAGACATAGTCCTATATCATAAATTAAAGGGTCATTCTCCAAGGTTGTATTAATACTGCAGTTGTTACTTTTAACATGGATGCCTTCAAAAAGATGATAAGCTTGCTTAAACTGAACAGGTTAACTAGTGATTAACAAATCGCAATCAGTTGTTGTGTCAATTAAATATTTTGGTTGAGTAGTGTGAAGATTTTGTGAACCATTCCCATCCAACCGCTACATGGCATGTTGCGCTTTTGGATATTACCGCTCGTCAACTGACCTCGTCTCACGCACTTTTGCAAAGCAGTTGGAGTGGACATTTCCATTAAAACTTTTGTTTCCCGGTTTCGTCCAAATATAACATTTCGGATTGTTTTTAACAGACAGATGTCGTGGATTTGTCATAAATATAGTTTAAGAGACCGAACTCGAATAAAGGTTTGACATTGCCATTAAAAGCAAAATTCCAGGAAGTAAACTAAGAACGCATGGTTAAAATTTAATTTGACTACAGAACGCGAATAATGCTTTTAGAAATCAATTTAGCGAGGACATGAGGCGAAAATAAATTAAAGTTTAATTTCGACATTTTCAATAATAACCCAACCATTGCCACCCGCTCAACCTACGCGAAGAGAGCAATCTGTATAGTTTAGTTAATGTTGAAAATTGAGTCAGATTAAGCCAATGTGCAAGAATGAGAAAGAAAATCATGATATATGCGACGGAATAGTTCGTTTCATATCAAATTTGATGTTTCTGATTTTAATAGTGAGGGATTAAACTACCGCCTTAAGCGATTCGAGATATTAAATTAGTCTTAAGAAAAGTGGGAAGAGAACATAACAGCTTCATTCAGTATTTTCGCTAAGAATATCATGCCAAGTATGCCCCACGACGAGTGAATGTAGGTAGATTTAGAAGTTTTGAACGACTAGTGTACGGTTAAGACTTAAAGTAGAACCTCATCAAAAATGTCCTGAGGCAAAAAGTTAAAATTTTGAATATAATCTAACTTGTCAGAATGTCTAACTAGGGTTACATAGAACAGAGCAGAATTCTAATATAGCACTTGATCAAATTTGACTCGGACTGGTTCAATTATACATTTATATAACCAAGTCAAAGACCATCAAAACTCAAGGGATAGATTAAGTTGATCACCGTATGAAGTTTCTCGATGTTCTTTTTGGCACAAAGTCACATACTTGCTGAAAAGCCAACCATGAAATCAGGGTTCGCCATGAATTCTTTCGTCAGTTTCAAGCGTTAAGAAAGATAATAAAAAACATTACCTAGTCCTTTTTAGACATGTACATCGAAATCAACCAAAACTTTGGATAAAATATTCCTAAATTTTCACCATATAATAATCGGTCGGCATTCAGCATGATTGTGACTGACTTTTTGCCCAAACCAAATCGAGAGTCAATATTCAATTGAAAGCCCCAATTCAGGAAACTCGACATAAGTCAATTGAATTCATTAAATGTCATTTACTGAAGACACCGAAGGCCATCCCGCTCTAGGCTTATAATAAATTTATAAAAAATGTAATGAAGCGATGGTGGGCGCAGGAGCCTATTTTGAAGTGGATAATCAATAAATTTTGGAAATGCTCTCTTTTATTAGTCCGGGTCAAATTTGATCAGATGAATGAAAGAGATCAGATGAAGAGAGTAACATTAAGATCTCCACAGCTAAGCTTTCCAACACTATTGAAAAAAATTATGCCAAAGTGACACCAAGCGTCAATAATTTTTCAGTCTAAAGAATGGCAAAAGGCTATAAACCTTATGTTTTCATATTTAATTTTATTCCCTTGTACCGCTTTTATATATTTCAAAATAATTTTATTCTGCTTTAATAATGTTATATCTCAAATGTCTACAAAACCTACAAAAATTCCAACAAACACAAAAAATATTAACTCTTCCAGCCAAAAAAATTTGTTCCCTTTACAAACGTCGGCAACACTCTTTGCTAAGCAGCCCACGAGTCATACATCAAATTCGCCTCATAACTGTGGCATACTTTTAGGCAAACTCCCCCACGCACTGAGTAACCAGAACAGCTGTTTACACACAACATTTCGGTCGCTCTTCGCCGCACACAACAACTTCGCTGCTGCAAAAACATTCACAAAAGAGAGTCGCGCAATGGCAAGCAGCAGCTGAATTGCACGCAAAAGAGAGCACACTGCTGCTCACTGCTAAATGCACTGCGTGGCATTGCCAGCTGCGAACAACTCCGCCGTCGCCACTTACCAGCGCGCTACTAAATTAAAACAACAACTACAACGCACCATGTGCCATAGCAGCTGGCTGAAAACTCGACTGGCGCTGCTGCTGCGACGGCAACCGCGTCGTACACACCGCTGCTACCTTCGTCATTCGTACACTACTGGTTCGGCTCTAGCGCTGTTGTTTCTGCTGCCGCTGCTGCGGCCATGCCAGCTGCCCGACACTTCAGTTGTTTCTTAAAAGCCGGTCGAAGCTGTTGTATAGAGTCGGTTAGTGCGCGAACGTTGTGGGAATTTTTATTTATTGGTGCTCGCTACCAACAATAACAACAACAACACGTTGTCGAAGTGAAGTGCATACGATTTTTTTCGATTTACGAAGATTTAAAGTTGAAATAGAAAAAGTGCAGCGCAGTGAATTTGGCTTTCTTATGCGAGGAAGTATCAAAAAAAGAAAAGAATTGGCGCATTAAACAATTAAATCGCAAAAAAATTACAGTTGCCCGCATTTTTGTTTACATTTACAAGCGGAGCCAAGAAAAAAATAATAATTTTCCGCTGTGAAAGGTGAATAATACAAAGCGCATACGAAGTGATGTAAAGCAACAAACGAAATTAAAGTGAAGTACCTACATATTTAACGACACCAAAAGTGACGATGCCGAGGCCAAAGAATAAGCAAAGGCAGTAAGTGAAGAGAAGTGAAAGAAAGTAACACGAAACTAGTGTGTTTGGGTAGCAAAAACGAGGAAGAAGAAGCAGAAGACAAGCAAACCAAAAGTCGAAAATGTAGAAGTGTGGAGGCGCAATGCAAATGCAATTGGAGTAAATACACACACTTAAACATACATACATACATATGCATATGCATGAGTGTTATTCAAGCGAATGAGTACAGTGATGCGCTTTGCAATTGTTACAATTTAATTTAATTGGAGTGCTCAACAAATGAGGTGAAAAATAATAACAAAACAACAAAAAGAAAAGAATAATAATAAAAGCGAAACAAATACGTATATGAAGTGTGTGCTAAGAATACATAAAAAATTGCTATAAATCAAGTGTTATTAATGTGAGCGGAAAGTGTAATTGAAACAAAGTAAAAAAATTTTAACAAAGTAAAAAAAATTGAAATAAAGTGAAAACATTTTAAACAAAGTTGAAAAAAGTTTAAACAAAGTGCAAAAAAAATTTAAAAAGCTATAATAATTAACTGAATAAATAAGTGGAATAATATTAGCAAATTGGCAGCTAGCTTGTGTTAGTGCTAATGAAAACATGCAAATTAATACTCAAACATAAAAGGTAAATAAATATACTATAAGCATGTATGTATGTACATAGCGTTATACATTTAATTAAACAAACAGTGAAGTAGCGTGCATATTTGACATTGACGGGTTAATTATTTCATAACAAATTATTAAAATAAAACTGAAATTAAGTTAATACAAATATCGCCTGAAATTGCAATATTATGATTTAGTTTATTTATTGATAATTAATTTTTATTCTGACAGCATATTTTAATAAGTAAGCTTAAGGATTTATGGCCGGTTTCAAGCTGCCACCAGAGTCAGGGTTTTGTTATGTATCAAACACATGTGTAGTGAAAGGCGCGAATATCCTATATTTTTTTTTTTTTTTAATTTCTAAAAATATGATAAAAAAAATAAAAATTGGGAAATTTAAATAAAATAAACAGCCTAACCTAAAAATTAAAATTATTCAAAATTAAATTAACATTAAAAATATAATATAAAAAACTAAATAGACGAGGTATAATAGCCTTCAGAAGTGCATTTCTTATAGCATAAAAGGGTATAAAATAAATTTATCTTGATTTTTGTTGTTGTTGTAACGATTATCTAGTCCCCAGTAGGGACGGACTTTTGGAGAGGGTTGTCAGATGTGGAGGTTAGCTGGGCATGCAAAGTCATGGTTAGAGTCGTGGTTTTTCGGCGATCTAACCCCGTTTAAATCGATACATTTTAGATTTTTAGTCTTTTATCCGATAGGTTGTTGTTTTTGTAGCGGGCGAATTATGCCGCGTTGACAATTCTTGACCGGTTAAATGATCCTGGTCTGTTCCGGATACGTAAACCCGACTGTCGTAAGAACGGTCTTTTATAGGTCAACTCCTGTGGTATCTATATGTTATAGATCTGCTCTGATAGCCTTGGAAAATAATCTATGAACAATTTCAGTTTGCTTGGAAATTATAGTGCTGCTTTGGATAAAAATCTGTGCCAAAATAAGTGAAGGCAAAAAAAGTGGTTTTCCATATAAAAACTTCAGTTCGAACTGTAAATTATTATGAGAGCCTTAAGCTATGATTGTCGGAATTTTTTCGAAGATTGCAGGATCATATAAGATAATATCCTATGTCTCATTTTGGGAAGATACTTTGACAATTGAAAAAGTTTTCCATATAAAAACTTCAATTTGATAAATAACTTTGTATGACAGCTATAAGCTATAGTTGTCCGATCAGAACGTTATCTTCGGAGATTGTTGCACTAACTTCAGCAATACTTCATGTCAAATTTCGTAAAGGTAACTGGTCACATAAAAAAGTTTTTCAAACAAGAACTTTATTTTGATTGTTCAGTTTGTATGATAGCTAAAGGCTATAGTGATCTACAATACAATATTTTGGTATATACTTCCATTGGATATGATATTTTATTTATAAAATCGGTCTCAGAACATTTTCGAAGATGGTGTTTATTAGTGATTGGTATATTATCATACATAAAACAGTTGATATTGAGGTTAGTAAAACAATAACCTGCTTAATAATAACCATAAATCGAATATAATTTTTAATTTGCATATTCTTAAGCTGGTCTCAGTCCCTAAAAGAACTTTTTGGTCTATTATAAAATGTTCAAAACAACATTCAACACAATTTTAAATTTATTATAATTATCCTGAGAACAAATTTTCTCAAAAAATATTACAACAAAAACTACATTCTTAAATTTAGACTACAGTTTTTATAGCTACCGAAAGTAATAATAAGCAAGAGGTCAAAACCAATCAATTTTCTTGTGGAAACAAATCAACAAAACTCTGTTTTTGTTGAAATACACCATAATATATATAGATGTATATATATAAAAAATCTAGTCATGCCATACTACATTAACTTATATGGACACAGCAGCTCATCTCAACCTTCTACAGAAAAATTAAATTCTCACCTGCATCTATTAAAATAAATGAATATTTTAATGGTTGAGGTAAACGTTTATTGTCTACAATTTAAATAATAATTAAAATAGAATTGTCTGTGCCATTCGAAACGATTGCCTTTTAAGTGCATATGGATGCAGTGACTAAAGCAACACAGTAAACCAGTACGTTGCGGTTATCCCCAGCACCTCATCCCATATGCCACCACATTCGTGCCGTGACCACCGTTGAACCGACTGGATCAACCGGTTTACAAATACACACACATAAATTTTTGTGTATGAGTATGTGTGTTTGCGTGTCTGAGCAAATATTGAAATGTCTGCGACCACAACCAGTCGGAGGCACATGCAGTCAACCAGTCAAATGTCAGCTAGTCAGCCAGAAAACCAAAGTAATAACCAGCAAAAGACACAGACAACAGAGCGTGCAACTTCAAGCAGCTTCATTTGGGGCAGTTGCAAGCGCTTTGTTGCAGCTTTGGTAGCGAAGCAAAGACTGAAGCGCAAGCAAGCGTGGATTTTCATGCAAAATTGCAGTTAGATATGTGTTTATATGGAAAAATATAAATAATAAAAAAGAATATTGAAAATATAAAATAAAAATATAAAAAAATATTTAAAAAAACATATATGTACATATATCTATCGCCTGTCTATATTCTCAACTGAGTGTATTTGTAGCTTTACGTCATTGCAAAATGCCAATTATATTTTTCTATTTTTTTCCATTCCGTATAACATGTTTTTTCTAATATACTTGGTGGGTTGCTGTGTCCAGCAGTTCCAGTCCATCGTCGAAATAATAATTTCCAACGTTCACTCAATCTAAAATATTTGCATGTCCCCTCCCGGTGCTCGCCGCCACTTGACTTCGCGAGCACGCGCTTTGTTTTTCCAACTGCTTTAGTCGAGTGCACTGCTTCGAGTATTTATTTATTTTAATTTATTATTGCATTATTCCAGTTTTTGTTTGCCCACTCCGTTATGCTTTGCTTGCTAAGAAATACAACAGCAACAATTATTTTTATTTCTATTTATGCCAGATGTTTTTGTTGCTACCATTAATATACTATACTTGTGACTGGCGGAACTATTCGCTTGATTGAGACGAAGCAAAGAAAATATTCAAATACCGCGAAAGAGTTGCAAAAAGTAGATAGAATAAAAAGTTTATTAAATATCACATGGTGTATATGTTTACCGTTATTTATGTGTACTTTTTTTGTGTATTTATGAACTGCTGCCATTCATAAAAATTAGTCACCAAAGCGTATGCAAAATATTGCAACCAAAACATTAACGAATTAAATGATTAAAAATTAAATAATAATCGCATAAACAAATTTTAAGTTAATTATGCACATAAATTTAATAGGAAATGTTATAATTTTTAATAAAAAAAATTCTACATAACCAAAAAATATAGAAAAAAATAAAATAAATATATTTATATGAATATAATATGTATAGTGGCTCATAGCTTATTTCATGCAGCTACTAAATACAATTTTTGAACCTTATAGAGAAAGAACTAACGATGGTATCAAAAAAAATTGAACCCGACATTCCTGCTACATTTTTGTAAAGAAAATTAGCTCCCCCTATTAAATACGCCGAAAAAGTATTTCTGAGAAAAAAAGAGCTCACAGCTTCGTGCAGTTATTTTTCTGCGGCTACATGTGTTTTCTCGAGTAAAAACATCATTTTTTCAAAAAAAAAATTTCTCATAAAGTGAAATATTTTATTAGAATTTTTTATTGTTACAAACATACACTATTACGCGGCCATTGGGACGCCATTTCCAGTAACCCTTCGGAAAAAAGCTGTATCCGCGTAGGCAGAATAACTCATTACAAGATCATCTAAAGTGAAAATATACGTGTTATTTTAATTTAGAGCTTGGACGAAGGAAAAAAAAAACTGAAAATTGGTTTTTGGCAGACATCTTTACAAAAAATGAAAATTTCGCGACATTTTTTTCAATTAGTTGTAACCGAAAAAAATCCTTCGACAAAGATCTGTGTAAAATTTCATGAAAATCGGTTAAGTAGTGCTCGAGAAATCTTGCCAACCGACTTCAAAAACACAGTTTCGAGAAAAACACATTTAAAGACGGCGCACTTAGCCCAGCTAGCCTCGGGCGCACAAGTTCTCAAGGCTGTATATTCGAAAATATTACTGGGATCAACTTAAAAAATTCAATTTTTTAAAACCCTTAAGCACATTGCCCCTTAAATTTGCTCAGGACCAGGTCACAAAGCCAAATTCATTCTGAGAAGATGTCATTTTCGTCGAAGAATCCAAATTCAATATTTTTTTTTACGAGCTTCAAAATATAAATTTGGAAGCAACTGTTAAGCTTGGTGGAGGAAGTGTCATGGTTTTGGGCTTGCATGGCTGCTTCTGGAGTTGGCAAAGTAGTTTTATTGACGGCATAATGGATAAACATGTATTTTTAAAAATACTAAAAGAAAATTTATTGCAAAGTGACGAAGCTTTGGATGTACGCGATTGTTGGCGATATTACCAGAACAATGACCCAAAACACAAATGGGCTGATTTAGAACTGTACACACCTCATAAATTCAAAATTTCTCCACAGTTTTCTGTCTTAAATGTCGTTGAAAATTTGTGGGCAATTTCGGGCTTCATGATACTTAAAAAGCAGATTAGTATTCCAAACGAATTATAATTGTAAGGTCAACCAGAAGTTCGAAAATCTTTATAATGAGTATAAGAGGGCTAAATAAGGCGTTGACTCGATTTTACGTAGTTTTGTCTCAAGGACCCACTATTATCTGAAAAAAATTCCCTCACAAGTTTTTTTTTATGAAATCGGCCAAGTTGTTTCTAATATACAACATATCACTTAAAAGTGGGCGATGCTTGAAAGAGTTACTTCCAGCAAGTTTAGCTGAAATAGCTGGAGTAGCTTTTGAGATATGTATGTTCCTTGAACCTGCTATAGATCGGCAGCACGCCTCGCAATGCCAATTCTCTTTGTGTGTCAAGTAACAAGAGTACCAAGTTTCACTAAGATATACACGGTCAGACAGTCACCCGGATTTAAACTCGTCTTGTCATCCTGATCATTGATATATTTACCTACATATACTTATATGATTCCATATCTATTTCGATTAATTTAAGGTGTTAAAAACAACCTTTAGAAGGAAAAGCTCTTTAAGACCGTGTTGAGAGAGAATAAAAATATTCAAATAAAAAATACAAGTATGTATAAATAAAAAATGTAAACAAAAAAAATTAAATAAAATAAAAAAAAATATTTTGTTTTTAAATATTGATAATTAAAAATATAAACAAATATTAAATAAAATTATTTTTAATATAATATTAAAAAAGGGGCATTATTTAGTTCATAAACAATTGTATAAATGAAAAATTAAACTTTTTTAAGTATTTTATATGTAACAAATAAAAAAATTTTAATTCAAAATAAATAATATAAATTGCAAACAAAAAAAAAACAAAAACTAAATCAAATAAAAATTTAATATAAAATGTTATATAAATGAACGCATGAATCATAACGTCAAAACAACTGACGAATCAACTATAAAAATTCATTACCGAACTGCTGTAAATGCAAAATAAATGAGAAATTACTCCAACATTTCAAAACCAAAGAACACCTCCAGTGAAATACGCAAAACAAAATGTGCCTGGATGCCAGCCCACGCGCTCTCCTTTGCACACAAACCACTCGACACTCCACAGATTATCCGTTACTGTCTTATGTCCAGCGTCCCCCCTTTGTTCGAACACTCACCGCTAGCTCGCTTGGTGAGTTATTGGCAAACAGGCGCAAACCAGTTTTGAAGCGTCATCAGCAGCCAGCTCACACAATCCAATCCGCAAAAGATTTAAGCGACGCCTCATTGGGGCAGCCAAAACAAAAACAGAAGAAAAACAAAAACAAACGAAAAACATACTCAAAATAAAATCAAATAAACACAAATAAACAGAAAAGCGCAAAATCAACGAAATCTCAAAAACAAACGGGCGGCTTCGCAAAAAAAGACTGTCCAGCTTGCAAACAAGCACAACAACAACCATAACGCCAAAAATGCTGCCAAAAACTTTGGCGCTGTTCAAAAGCAAAGCAGCAACTGCAATAAAAACGCAAGCAATGAGCTAAAATATCTATAAATTAAAATGAAATAAACAACAAAGCGCCGCCGCCAAAACTTGTTTTTGAAAACACAGTGCCAGTACACACATGAATATGTATATATGTATGTATGTATATGTGTATATAGAAGCACGGACGCTGCTGTGCTGCTTAGTGTGGTTTTGCTACCGTTGTTGTTGTGTTTTTTTTTATTTGTTTTTGTGGCTCCTCCATGTGTTTGTATTCATCTGCACTTTTATTTATGCATTTATGAATGTGTGTGTGTGTGCAGTTGTACATGTAATTCCTAATGTTTTTATACCCTTAACGGGCTATATAGGGTAATCGAAAACGTATTTTCCTATTTCTAATCAGACTTCAACTTATTTTTTATATTTATAATGAACTTTAATTAACCAAATATGTACCATTTTGATCAACCACTTGCCACTTTTCCACTAAAGATATTATTCCATCAGTGTGAAACTTATCTGGTTTCTCGGCGAAAAACTGTGACAAGTAATTTTCACAGGCTTCTCTCAAACCTAAATTTACTCCTTTAAGGGAGTTCTTCATTGACCGAAACAAATGGTAGTCCGATGGTGTAAGGTCCGGCTATATGGTGTATGCATCAAAAATTTCCAGCCAAGCTCTCACAGTTTTTGCCGAATCATCAAAGATGTGTGTGGTCTAGCGTCGTCCAGATGGAAGACGAAGCCCTTTCTCTTGATCACTTCTGGCCGTTTTTTCCGATTGCTTGCTTCAATCTCATCAGTTGTTGGCAGTAAAATGCAGAATCATTCGTTCGTCCAGTCTGGAGCAGCTCATAGTGAATTATTCCTTTCCAAACCCAACAAACACTTAGCATAACCTTTGGAGGCGTTAATCCTGACTTTGCGACCATTTGTTGAGCTTCACCACGCTTGAACCATGCTCTTTTTCGCACATTATTGTAGTATTTGATCCACTTTTCGGTTCCTTTTACCTTTCGCTTCAGAAATGATTCGATTTGTTGTCGTTTCAGCAAAGAGTCGCCACCGTTTATTCGGTCCACTAAATTTTTCGCAGACAATTCATGTGGTACCCAAACTTCGAGCTTCTTTTTGCAGCCAGGCTTTTTTAAAAGGTTCAAAACCGTTTGATGATGAATGTTAAGTTTCTTAGCGATGTCATGGCTGCTTATGTGACAGTCTTGGTTAAATTCTTTCATAATTTCATCGACTTCTTCAACGATAGGTCGACCAGAGCGAGGTGCATCTTTCAAATCGGAATTTTCAGAACGGAAGCGAGCGAACCATCATCGTGCTACTCGAACTGATACTGATACTTCCCCGAATTTAATTTTTTTGGGTTAAATGAAGCTTAAAATCTCGCTTCTCCAAAACTATATGGTATGACACAATTACATTGGTAGCACTGGAGATATACGACTTCAACGATATCTATTGACAAAATACGAATTCGACTACCCAATATTATGTTTGTTCTGCAACACCCAAAATGAATCCTAGGAGATCTTCTAAAGTATAGATTTAGCCCTCTTATACTTAATATACATAAGTATAAATGATCAGCATGACGAGATCAGTCGATTTAATTATACAGATAGACGTAAAAACTTGAAGTAATTCATCAGATTTTGAGATATCCATCTGATATTTTGCACGGGTTCTTTTCACCCCAAGAAGATGCTCATATGTCGAAGTCGACTATATCGAACCCCTAACGCATAAAGCTGTCATACTAATTGGCCAATCAATGTCTAAATTAATGTAACGGTATAATCTCTGAAGACAGTCCGTAGATCGGATTACTATAGCTTGTAGCTGCCATACATCTGTCCCATCAATCTCAAGTCCTTGGATGGGGAAACTTTTTTATTTGACGAGATATCTTCACGAAATTTGGCAGAGATAATTTTCCAGGATAACATTACAATCCAAAAACGTATTATTCAGATTGGACCACTATAGCTTATAGCTGCCATACAAACTGACTGAACAAAATCAACATAAAGACATTTTAACACAGTTCTATCTCACAAGAAATGCACCTGTGTGGGGTAGTAAAGCTTTAGTGCAGCCGCAGTTGACGTTCTTGTTGTTGTTGTTATTGTCAGTGATTTTCCTGCTATTTATTATCTTTATCTCATACTCGCTTTGTTGATTTATGTTGAATCTCTTCTGCTGCACTTCATTCTTTTTCGCCTTTTATGCCGCTTCTTCTATTTTTTATTCTAAATTTCTTTTCTTTTTATTTTTTTTTCCTTTTGTTTTTTGTTTTTAAATTTTATTTTTTATATTTAATTTTGTTGTTTTATTTTTTTTTATTATCATTTTTTATTGTTATTCTAAAAAGCAGTAGCAAACAACTTCAGTTCTTGCCTGTCTCTGCTTTGCACTACCTTCGCGCTTGCCGCTGCCACGCTTTTGTGTTGTTCTTGTTGTTGCTCTGCTGCTGCTTCCTGCTCCGTTTCTTTTCTTAGCGACGCTCTGCTGCTGTCATTCTTCAGATGTAGCCTTTCCAAGTGTTGTCATTTAATGCAAGTAGTTGCCTTGCTTTGTGGTTGTTGTTGTTGTTTTACCTCTGCTGCGTGGCAGGCTGACTGGCTGTCGTTCCTCGCTTTGTACGCTGGCTTAACTTCATGTACATATGTGTTTGTGTATAAGTATGGGCTACCAGGCTGCATTGTCAAGCATACAAAAACAAAAACAACAATAATAATAATAATGACAACAAAAACCACACTCATCTGCTGCCATTATTTATGCGCTGCAGTCGCCGGCACCCGCGCGTTTTCACCCAAACACAACATTTTATTGTTGTTGTTGTTTTTTCTCGTTCACCTTTTTAACATTCACTTTAATTTTTTTACTACTGCTTATTTTATGTCTTTTTTCGTAGTGTTCTTAACGCGTTTCTTGCTTTGTGCATTTTATTTCAACCACTCTGCCGCTTCTTCAACTACTTCTTTCGCTTGCAAACACACACGTATACACACATGCATCCTCTATATACACATAGAAGCCACCACTTAATTGCATCTTCTTCTTGTATGTTGTGCCTTTGTGTCCATAAACTCCTGCTGCTTCGTCTTCTGCTACTGCCGTTTCAATGTTGGTTGTTGGTGTTGTTGTTGTTGCTGTTGAATACTTTGGTGGTTGCTGTACCCATAATGTTGCTGCAGCTTCTTTGCCGCCTGTATCACTGCTTGCCTCTTTAACGAGTGTTTCTTCGTCGTCTGCTCCGGCAATCTCCAGATTGTTTACCACCATCCAGTTAGATTGTCTTCACACACACACATATGCACACATCTATACTTCTTCTTTGTTGTTCTGTCCATGTTTGTGCTTTGCTTGGCTCTTCTGTGCATTCTACGTTAGCGTTATGCCGTTTCCTTTTTCGGCTGGTCAATCACTTCAATCTCCAAGCCATGGCCTGTGCCTCCAACACATGAAGATACTTTGAAGAATTGTATCACCAAATTTGTCTTGTTTTCAAATCTGTTGCTGCTGTCACGGACTCGAATGCAATTCCTTTTTTGTTGTTTGTATTAGTATTTTCTTTCTTAATTTCCTAGCAAATCTTGAAGAATTTTTCTTACTCTCACGTTTTGAGTGGCAGCTTTCTTGCTCTCCAGACCATAGACATACAGTTATGGACAATAAAATAGAATCAAAGGTGTTGCTTTGAAAAAATATCATAATTTTTTTGAAATTTTTCATCTATGTATGTAGTAACTTTTCGGCATAATAACAAAGGCAATAATATGTACTTTTAAAAAAGAGGAAAAGATAGCATTGTCGAGTTTTACAGTTAACTGTAATTTAAAAAGTGTAAATAGCATGCCTCGTGCTTAGTGACAAAATAATAGAATCAATAGCGAAATAGTTTCATAAATGAAAAATGTTGAATTTAAAAAGCGTAAAAAGTAGTTATATTAACTTAATTAGATCTGTGGAATGAATAATTGTATCAATTATGAATTTATTTAAAAAAATGGGTCAAGCAAAACATTGTTTAGAGGGGGAAAGATTGTGCGTCCAAAATTTGCAAGGGATGGGTCATGCGTAACGGCAAATTGCAAATATATGAAATATGTCTCAAATATTTGTGTTTGATGCCTTAAAATGTCTGAAAAAATAGCCCGATCACAAAAAAATGACTGCGCAAGTCGTTCGAAATATTGCATGATTGCCGATGCGCGTACCGTTAAAGGCCTCTGCAGCCATTCAATAAGAATTATTTGCAAAAATTTCTTCGAGAACAGTAAGAAGACGACTTGTGGAGAAAAATTGCTTTGGCACATGGTCCCGAAAGGTGCCAATGCTGAGAAAATGGCATAGATACAATCGTACTTAGTTTGCAAAACGACACATTAATTAGGGCGGAGCTGAAAATTAAGAAAAAATGGTTCGACATTTTATAGTCTCAATGCAAAATTAATATGATAGGAAATGATAGTTATGCATGAGTCCGACGTCCAAAAAACAAAGAAATGTGCGTCCGCTACACGACTAGGTCTTTCAAACGCTGTGGGGGCAATATATTGGTTTAGTATTGTTTCTCATATTGTGTTCCGGGACCTATATTTTGGATACAAGAAAACATAGACCGCTATAAATACGTTAAGGTTTTAGATAATCTCATATTCTCAAATGCTGGCTGGAATTGGCTTTGCATTTTGGCAATTCCAACAAGAGAGCGACCCGAAACATATTTCGGGTCTTGCCAAAAAGTGGTTTTCAGATCATGGTGCTAGCGTTATGGCTTGGCCAGAGTAATCAGCAGATCTGAATCTCATCAAAAACTTACGGAAAATTGTTAAGGAAAATATTGCACCCCTTAAACCGAAAAATAAAGCAGAATTCTGAGAGAAGGGACAAAGGTCTGATATTCTGTTCCACAGAACACTTTCGGTAGCCAAATTAGGTCTATGCTTAGAAGATGTGCATCGGGATTACACGATTAAGAATACACTACAATGTACTACTAATTTTTCTATTAGTTCCCTTAAAAAAATATTTTTCTTTTATTGAAAAAGTTTTTGATTCTATTTTTTTGTCCATCGAATTTTTGAAATATATTGTTTACCTTTGTTTTTGTAATATTTATGAATTCTTTTGTTCCAATATTTTTACTGCTATCAATAGCACTTGATATGAAGTACATAATAAAAATATAACTTAGTTGAATTTAAATCAAATTCATAATTTTTTGAGAATGAAAAATTAGTACCACGGATGATTCTATTTTATTGTCCATAACTGTACATATACATACGTAAACTTATTTAAATACCTTACCATATAACCTAAAACAACAACATGCCACCATTCCAACAGGTGTTAATTAAAAAATATATTTTTTCTCTTTCCCTTTTCTTTTTCCAGCAATTCTAGACACCTTTAATGCGAAAGCTCTCCAATTGTCTGGTTGGACGCGCAATTCGTCTTTATTGCAACAAAAGCCAAAAACAAAGAATTCTCCGTAAAGTGCTTACAGAAACGTGTTATTTAAGCGGTGTGAATATATAAATACATACATACATACACACATATGTATATGGTGTATACTGGTGCTTGTGTGCTTAAGGTTAAACCAGCAGTTACTCGCGATCGATTACATTTTTGTGGATTTAAGCAAAATTTTCAATTCGTTGGAAAATAAATTCGTTAAGTGGTGGCTTCTTTAAGCAAAATTTGTGCCGATTATATACACACACATACACATATGCATACATGTGAATGTACAGCGAGACAACAGGTTATTTGCTTGTGGTGAGTAAGAAGTTATTGTTTTTTTTAATTTTTATGAAACTCTATATTGCGAAAATATTAAAAAAATAATAATAAAAATAATTTTTATAATAATTAAAATGTGAAAAAACTTAAGTTTTTGTATTTGTACCTTGCCAATTGAAAAATATGCTGCCTACCATAGTAAAATATATTTATTTGGCGAAAATCGTTTTTTACTCAAAATATTGTAGTTTCCATCTAATGTGACTCAAGCGACCCACCAACTTGTCGATACCATTTTTGTAGTACGATATAACCTCTTCGTCAAAATAGATCTCAGTTTCGGCAAAGGCCTCTTCATTCGGCGAAATTTTCTTCATAGCTCGCCTTCTTTTGAGATCTGAGATCAGGAAATATTCACTAGCGGCTAGATCTGGAGAATTCGGTTGATGCCGAAGCAATTCGGAGCCCAACTCATGTATTTTTGCCATCGTTTGCACTGACTTGTGACACAGTGCAATCTCTTGTTGAAACAGCTCTTTCTTTCCCTTCAAATTCGGCCATTTTTCTTCGATTTCGTTCTCCAGACGGTCCAATAACGCTAAGTAATAGTCACTGTTAACTGTTCTCAGCCCTTTGGGAAATTTGTTTGCGTTTCGTTTTTCGAGACTTATTTACGTATATCCTGAACTGGTTTGGTAATCACTCGCACGACCCTGTCATCAATCTCATCTACTGTTTTACTTACCGGAATGTCATTGCGGCCTGGAACCCAATATAAATGTAGCCACTTTCCGGCAACCACTATATGTACTGACCCCTTGCTTCTAAGGATATTCCTTGACGCAATGCAATTTGAGATTATTGCTTTAAATGACGTCGATAACCGACGTATACATACATATATTGGTATTCTTTATGTCTTTTCCGGCATTATTAGCTATCTCAGCAGCTTTCCTGACAGGAAGGTCTTCTGCCTGGAAAATAGTGCAGTATTTCAACATCTTAAAAGGTCGCCTAAGATCCAGCTTCGCAAAATAGCTCCCACTTTATCAGCCATTCAATTAGGTTACTTATTAATACTGATTCCCGAAACCCGAAAATCACACTTCAACAGTTGTGAGCATGTTCATTTTGATGGCAGGAGCTCGATATCCTCATGTCTCGACAAAGTGCCTCAATTTAATCTCAAGCCCGCTAAGATCATGAGTTTCGATTTGTTCCTAGTTGAACTAAAATAAAGGGTGTAGTATTACTTTTAGTCCTAATAGCTAATTTTTAGTACTTTACGTCGTTGTTGACTGAATATGGATGCCACTGGGATCCGTCGTAGATATAGAGGGTTGGCGACATAATGCTGCCGCTCAGGGTTTTCAAATCTAGTAATTTGGAAAATACGGCGAATTTTGTTTGCAATATTTATATTCGAAATGTGACATAGTAAATTTTGATATTAGACTTCATATATCACATCGTTTCACTCCTTGATGAACCATCGTAACTGCTCTCAAGTTTTATACCTATCACGCATCCGTATATTACTTATTCATTATTTATATCTGTATTTGTAGCTAAATATTTGATTTCATATTAGCAGAAAAACATACAAATGCAACTGATCAATATCATATTGACAGATTTATATCACCCTTCACAACAAATTATTGGTGAACTTTTTCTATTTAAGTTAGATACGAAGCTTCAAAGTGATTGAAAGCATTACATTTGTTGCCTTTTCACTAAAGGTCCGTGACTCCGGACTAGTAATGTCAAAACCATGCAATGCATTTAAGCATTTCAAAAAACAAAATCGAAGCTTTTCATATCCAGTTATCAATTGATATCTACTATCAACAAAAATCACATTTCCGTCCATCGACCATTAATATTTATTTAACACGATTTTATCACTGCAAATGTTAAATATTTATTATTTATACAGCATGATGAAAAAGGTTGATTATCTATGTCACACAAAAACAAAAAAATATTAAATCAAATAAAGTGCAGTATAATAAATAACGTGTCCCACGGCGTTGCCGTAGGTGTTTGCATGCAGTGGTCGTAAAATGTGGAAATATAAATAATTCTTTGGAAAAAAAGCTTATTTATGGATATGAGTACATTATTAAATATATACATACATATGTATGTGTGTATGTAATATTTGTATTCCTGGAAGAAGGAGCCACTTTGCCGATTAAAATGGCAAATTAACCGATTACAGCCTTGAAGGGAAATGGAGATGGGAAACGTATGTTGATTTCTTATAGGCACGATTAGGGTGAGCCATTTGTTTGAAATATTCTTCTTTTGCAAGACGATTGTATTAATAATATTTCAAAGGCTTCAGAATATTTTGAAACCAATTATTAGTATTTTTGTCAGTATAACAGATATGCAAGCCAATACGTGATACGATTATATTTTCATCAAGTTTAAGAGATTTTTACACGCTAATCACTTTTTAGTACTAAAAAATTTTCTCTGGTTGAAAATGCTAGAGTGTTTATGAAGTAAATAGTATAAGACCTAATTCAATTTCTTTTTGAATATCCTTTTTGATGAGAGTTCTACCAGTTTATACAAATTATACCAGTTGTTCGTTTCGTCGCAATAAAAGAATTTGTGAGTATAATTTGTTGTTAATCACTCCCTTCTTCATTATACCATCTGATATAAGTTATACCAGTTTAACTAAATTATACCAGTTCTTGTTCGCTTCACTGCCCTCCAAAAATTTTCGGATATTCTCACTTTCCATTCTTTCTGCACCCGTTTCTAAACATATTTGAGACTTATACCAGATCTTCGCACATTTCGCCGCAAATCAAAGTGTAAAAGTTGACGATTGAATTGAGTCAAGTTGGTTTTAAACATATCATGTTGTCTCCTTAACTTCCTCAATTAGATGCATAGGCGTTGACACTTTTTTGTTTTAAACTTTTAAGGTTAAGAATCCGGTTTGGGTCGTTTGGTTGCTTACTATTCCAAAAAAAAATAGGTTGCGCGAAAATGGTATTAATAATAAGTATTTCTAAATAGTAATACATTTCAGTTCTGTATTTTTTTTTAATATTTGAAGTCCCTGCCTTCGACTTATCGACTGTTTTTTCGACTCAGCCAAACGAAAATGGTATACTTCAATTCAACCTCCGTCAGATTATGCCACTTTATCTGATTTTTATCAGTGTATGTCAATTGTACCCGTTTATGTTCGTTTCGTAATTTATACCAGTTTATTTTTATAATACCAGTTGTTTGTTTCGTCGCAACTAAAAGATTTTTGTATTTAACTTGTTGCTAGTAACCCGTTTTTTAATTATACCTTTTAATATAAGTTATACCAGTTTAAGTAAATTATACCAGTTGTTGTTCCCTTCGATGCTCTCCAAGGTTTTCGGATATTTCTACTATCTACTACTTTTCAACATGTTTATGCAGATATATGAGACTTATACCAGTTCTTTCCACATTTTGACATAGGTCAAACTTGCTAAATCAAGATTTTTGGTCAAGTTTTTTAGCATGTACTGTAATTTCGAATGGAAAAAAATTATTATTTTTAATTTTATCGTCTTCAAAAACCTTCTTTATTCGATGCATTCGAAAAAAAAAATTTATTATTTTTAGACCACCTTAATGTGAAAGGGATGAAATTATTCTTATATGCTGTTATAAAATAAGGTGTTGCTTTTATAAAGAAAATTATTATGATTTATGTCAATCGATTTCTTGGTTTGCGTGTATAAAAAAATGGTATAAAATATGAGTGCTAAATAAATATACGCGATATCTTCACAAAAACAACAAATACATGTAGATATGTATTTATAACATAAATATAAATTCTTTTTTCGTAATCCAGCAATGAATTTCTCACTAAAAACAAACTCCAATCGAAGATACGCGCATTCGGAAATATTTCCTTTTAATACTTGATGGTTGCCAAAGCCATTCCACCGCGAAGCTAACCGCCAAGGTAAGGCGTGCAATCCCCTTTCTGTGCACACAAGCACCGGCAACTATGGCAGCAACAAAAATGTTGCAGGTGTACATATAATAATTTAATATTTGCTCGCACATTCACTTTTTATTTAACTTGTACTTGAGTAACGGCGCGGCACGGCATGGCATGGCTTGGCAGCCAAAGCGTTTTGCCGTCATGATTTGCTCATTTGTTGGTTCATTCGTTCTTGCGTATTCTCTTTTATTATCGGTTATCAACTTTACATTAAATATCCGCCGCACCTCTTTTGCCCCGAGGCTCGTGAGTGCTGAATAAAGAGCCAACAACAACGGCAAAGCAAGCCGGTGCTGGTGCCGGTGCCGCGGTGTAGCGTCTTATCACGCCCGTCAGCGTGAGTATCTAAGCGATAGACTTTTGTAGATATGTATATATGTGTATGTATATATATTAGTGCAAACAACCAGCACATCGCGCGCAAACAAACACGCTTCTCAGTTCAATTCTTTTTTCAGCATTTTTTTTCGTTTGAAACTTTTGCTGGCGTTATCAATCTTTGGCCCGATTCGCTGACGGCCCGCATGCGAGGAAGTCTTTTTCAACCAATTTAATTTTCTTTCTTTTTGTTATAATCGTTTTTTGTGCTCTCTGCTTTTCTTGTTTGTGCTGCACTTTTTCTCGCTTGCCGCTATTGATTTTATTCCGTGTTATCAGCGAAAATACTATTTGTGTTGGCTCGAAAAAAATTGATTGCGGGGAGCTACTTAGAAAGACATGCAACATAGGCACCTATCTGTATGACTAACACATATGCACATATATATGTATACATATATACATAAGTATATACAACAAAAGCGCTGTGTGGGCGCTGCATTAGCGTTCTCATCGCGGAATTTCGGCTGAAAGCTAATGTCTATGCAAATCTAGGGTATGCGGGTACCAGTTGTCTGACGGTGTATGACTATTTGGGTTATTGCTTCACTGAGAATAAATGCAAAGTGTTGTAAATTGTATAAAACTATACATGCAAACCAAATTTTAAAATAATTTAAATAGTAAATTAAAAAAATAAAATTTCGAATTAGCGTATAACAACCTTTTCACGAGCGGTGACTAGAGCTACGTAAACTTTGCAAATAGTTAGTGCGACCTTCGGCAGTATTTGACAAACCTTCGAGTATGTACTTGTATTTTTGCTATGAAACGGTTTCATACAAATAATCCAATAGCCTTGAGATACTTACTGCGACCTGTAGTCTATTCTAGTCTGTCCCCTATTGTTATTTGAACATTGGTTTAACCGAGTCTTATCAAAGAGACATAGTAAAGCCTCCTAGGTTAAAGGTTTTAATGTGTTCTCTCACGGGATTTAATGACCTCATATCCCGAATCTCCCTTCTTGCTATTTGCACTGCTCTATGGTCACAGAAGCAACACATATCATTGGAACAGTCAGTTTTACTTAATTATGGTAACTTGGTCATAGGCGAAAAGTGTCATACACTATATTCTGGAAAATATGTTTAACAATCGCATTTTGAGTTGTCCGTTTCAGTGCTATAATATTTTTTAGTTGATAAAAATCAAAACGATTTATCAATTACGTTAAGATAAAACTGTAGACTTATTCCAGATTTTCAGCGCAATAAATTAAGAAAAAAAAATTGATAAGGAAAAGCTAAGTTCGGCTATAACCGACTCTCTCATACTCCTGCAAATTGCAAGGATTAGAGGCAGAGAGTACCCTCAGATACAGAAGGCTTGTTAGATATACTTATGAGGACTGGGTTAAGAAAGTTTTGACCTGATTTAACTCATTTTCGACACACAGTTATACTACTATCAGAAAGAGATCGCACTTATTGACCGATATTTTCGTTAAGAAGCCAACTATTAGCACTGGGTCCACAAATTCAGTGCTTAGGGCTTGAGCAATTTGGGGCTCGATTCAGGTAATTTTTAGTCATAAGGTGGCGCACCTCAAAGGAACTATTCATGCATATTTTTAGCCTGATAGCCTGATATTTTTAGCCTGATAATAACTCATTTCTGATTTATATACTGGAAGGTGAAATTTTCAATTCAAAATTATGTTATACGGGAAGTAGGCGTGGCAGTAGTCCGATTTCGCTCATTTCACACTGAAGCATAAATATGTTAGAGGAATGCCAAATACATAAATTTGGTTAAAATCGGTCAGGCGGGTCTCGAGAAATGTGTTTCCACCTATAAGTGGGCTGTGTTACATCCATAGTCTAATATTGACCTCGGCTCCATTGAAAACCAGCCATGCCATCTCGTCGACTTTGGCGTATTTACCCACTTATTTAAGCAGAATTTAACAGAACAGTAACATGGCGAGTCAGCGGGGTTATCATCCGATTTCATCCATTTTCACACTCTCAGTAAAGATTCTTTTAAAATTTGCGCAGTATGAATGTCTTTATCGTAACTTAAGTGGTTCAAGAGATCACCATTTTTGGTTACTGTTTTGTGGCCATGACTGTGAAGTAGTACTTTGTTTTTTTCAAGGATCACCCCTACCAAGTTTCATCAAGATATCTAAATTTTTACTCAACGCCCGGGTTTCAACTCGTCTCATTTTCCTGATCATTTATATCCTGAAATGTCGCATATATATGGACAGATAGACACGACTAAATCCGCTTAGCTCGCCACGCTGATAATATGTATACATATTTTATAGATTCTCCGATGAGTCTTCTGAATGTTGCAAACTTAAAATCTTCTATTCAGGGTATAAAAAGAAGTGAAATTGTTAGACTTTCAGGAAAAGTTGTTTGAGATTATTTAATTACTGAATACATTGAAATGGTACTGAATAATTCCAAGTTTGAAAAGTTTGTCATATTTAAGTAGTAGAGCCATCTAGTGGCAACATTTTTTTTAATATTCAGAGCTTGGAAATTTTATATTATTTTGTTAGTACCGGCAAATAGCGGGTATAATTTATAAATTAGGCAAAAAATAGTATATGGGGTTAGACGACTCTAATTATTATCTCATTAATTTTATAATGCAGTGGGCGAAATTCCTTTTCTTCCTTTAAATTTTAAGGGGTTACATGGGTTTCCTCGGGTAAAAAACAGCCTCTTTTACAACAATTTTTACTCTCTACAGTATCGCCTAAAGTGAAAAATACGTGTTTTGGTTAAACTTTTAACCTAGAACTTGGACGAAGGAAAAACCTGAAAATTGGATTTTGGCAGACTTTTCCAAAAAGTTGAAGATTTAAGTAAAGATATCGCGATTTTTTTTTTTCAAATAGTTGTAATCGAAAAAAAAATCTTTAGTCCAAGTCCTTAAGAATTGTATCTCAAAGACCTGTGGGTAATTTCATAAAGAACGGTTGAGTAGTTCTCGAAAAATCTTGCTGACCGATATCAAAAACACAGTTTGAAGACGGCGTACTTATGCAGCCAAGCTAGCCTCGAGCGCACAAGTTCTCAAAACTGTATTTCTGGAACTGTTATTCGGATCAAATTTAAAATTGAGGACAATATTCTAGAAATGTGGTAGATTAGATAAGATTAGATAAGATAATAAAAAATCGATTTTTCTGAAACCCGTAAACCCATGTAACCCTTAAAATGTTGGGTGGTGTTACCACTGAATCGCTCGCATAATTTATTTTAAAATTTTTTCCTAATATTTAATGCACAATTTTTTATCCATATTTATTAATTTAATTGATAATATAGTACTATAATATTTTTTTTAATAGAAATGTATATGTACATATCCATTAGTCGACTGCTCAAGTTTTCCTTATCCCTTACTTTAGTTTTTTAATTTTTTTCTATCAATATTTTATCGTATTACTCTCTTTACTCATGTGGATACTCAAAACTTTAACTAAAATTTCTAGCTCAACATTAATTAAAGCAGAAAATATAACTTTTATTTTCCTTGTAATTAAAAATTTCTCACATTTTCACACATAAAAAAAACTGAAGAAAGAGTACACTGAGTAGCGTCAAACACATTAAAGAAGCTTATAGAAAAAGTTAATGTGAATTGTCGAAGAAAGCGTAAGGTGAAGAGAAATGGCTGGAAAGGTGCGCACGCAAAGACGTGACAGTAGCAAAAATTGCGAAAATACTTGCGAAAGTGTTAGCAAATGGCACAAGTTTGAGAGCTGTCAGCAAACGAAAAAATAACGCTAAAATAAAAATGATGAAAAAATTAAATAAAAAACGAAAATGCGCAGAAGTAGCTTGAAAGAAGTGGCGCACAATGAAAATCTAATCAAATAAAAAATGTATAAAATGAGATTTTTCTTGTGACTAGAGCGAGAAGAATGCGCGCTTAAATGACACGAGCAAATAAAACAAATTTAAAAAATAAAAAATAATAATAAAATAAAATTTCACCTTTGCGATGGGAAAATCAAGAAATCAAACGCACGCTTGAGAATTTCACGAAAAAAAACACATTAACACCAAATGTTTGGCGCACATTTTTTCGAGACACATTTTTTATCGAGCGCTACATATGTACATACATATAATGGCTTGATATGAGCAGTCTACACTTGGTATCTAGTTGGGGATACACCCCAAAATGTACTTAAGGTTTAACGCAAAAACAAAATTTAATGGCATGTGTGTGCGCGGCGCTTGATAGTAGCAGTCACTAAGCGCTTGTGGTAAGACTGTCTGCTTACTAGGCGCATATGGCGGGTGTGTTGGGGGGTGACGAGAGATGGATAAAATCAATTTAACGATGACAGGCAGCAAAGTGACACTTAGTGAATTCCAAAGAAAATATTGACTGCATGTCACTTTGACACTTGTTGTTGTTGTTGTTATTTTGTACTTTTTTTAGTGCAGTTCCCATTTACGCTAGTGAGGGGAGACCCTAGCCGACAGTAAATGTACACATATGCGGCGGTGGGGAGATAGTGTCTTTTTTGTTGTTTTTTTTTTACACATGCACACATATATACATATATTTATAAATGTATGTGTGTATGTATAGCTCATATTTTTGTGCCCCTTCATGTTCATGCTCCTATCCATGCTTTGACTCTTATCTGCCGCAAGAATGCTGTCTCACAATCAATGCGTATCTGTCGACTGTGCAACTACACACACACACACACATGTACATGCCTTTTCATATTCTCGTGTATAAATAAATATGACATGACATGCGAATAGATATATGTGCACTTATAAATAACTGTAGTGATGGACAAACAGTGTGAACATTGGAATTTGTCCCCAGTGTCAATATACGATAAATGTCTTGCAACAGACAGCAAAAAAAAATTGAAAAAATATTAAATAATTTTGAAAATCGAACCGAAACGATAATACCCTTCACAAATAAAAAAAATTGTATACTAATTTTATTTCTTATTTTCACACAAAATTTTGTTTATTTCCGGTTAGTTTGTATGGCAGCTGTATGCTATGTATAGTGATCCGATCTGAAAATTTTTTTCGGAGATTGTACCATTATCTTAGAAAATAAGCCATGCCAAATTTCGTGAAGATATCTCGTCAACTAAAAAAGTTTCGACAAAGGGGCAATTTCGTGAAGCGTAAAAGATATTTACAAAGTTTCAGAACGATATATCACAAACTGAGGGACTAATTCGCATATATACACATGGACATGGCTAAGTCGACTCAGTTCGTCACACTAGTCTGCTTGGAAAATGCAATACAATATTCTTATATATTATCTACCTTGTGTGGGGTATAAAAATTTTTGGAAAAAATGCTGTAACGGCAATTGTAGCAGCAAAGACAGTGAAGAAAAGAGCAATAAAAAATCCGTTACAGCAGCAAATTGTTAATGCCTCACTTGTGCGCCTTGTAATTGATAAATTCAGTCAATTACTGCTGCCATTATGCGCACACACATATAGCCACACAAACATACATACAATCATATGTATAAACATACATAAGTTTTTCCCTACAGTTATTTTGAAGCGTGTGCATTTGTTAGGGCATATCAGCTTACCGAAATTTTACGCGCACACACACACACACACACACACATACAAGCACTTGAGCGCATGTTGCATTATCAAGTGTCGTAATGCCCATAAATTTATTTATTTCCAATCGCCCTGCTCCGCAAACTTAATTTATTGATTTTCAATTTTGCTTTACGCCCTTTTTGCTGTGCGATAAACAACCGCTTGTTGTTGGCGTTGTTTATATTTATTTTTTTGAAACTGCCTTTACTTATCATTGTTGTAATTTACATTTTCTTGTTGTAATTGATCGCAATCGTTAACAACAAATTGCTGGCATTTTCGTAACGGTCGCCAGCAACCGTAATTGAGCGGTAAAATTGTTGAAAAAGTATATTTTTATGCTTACTTAGAGTCTACAAAGCGCTACAATGTTGATATAAGGTATGTATAAATACATACATACATGTGTGCACATGTATGTATGTATATAAACTTACAATTTGTTATCGAAAATTAAGTTGCTAAAGAATTGTAATAGGCAACAATGCATTCGTTAAGCGCTGAGCTTTGGAAAATTGGCTTACAAAATTTCTTTTATGTAATAAACTTTTTAAGATTGTTTGATTATTAGATTATTTCTGTAAAAGCTGGAACGCCTTTTGTTATGCCAATAAAACGGCTTTAAGTCGATATCATTAACTTTCACTTTTGTTTTGATCGATTTTGTTGTAACAATATTGTTGTAATAAATTGAAATAATATTTTTCTTTCCACAGTGTTGCCACCTGATTTACTATTTATTTAAAATTGACTCGTACTAAATAATGTATAACTTTAAAAATTGGTATACAAAAATTTATGTAATGTCTTAATTTAAGTATAAACTTGTACAGAGTTGCCACCCTAACTGAATTTTCACATCTTTATTTAACTGCATCGGCATTTTACGTATCAAATGTTAATTTATTTATAAAACAGTAATATACAAACTAAAAAATTTAACAACTTTTCTGCTGAAAATAGTATTTCGAGGGAGTTGCCACCTGGCCAGTTATTGTATATCATTGCTCATAAATCCATTATAACCATAAAAATTGATATAGAAAAAGTTCTGTATTACACTCACTTAAGTATAAGCAGGTACAAGGTTGCCACATTAATTGAATTTTCATATATTAATTTAACTGTAACAGCATTTTACGTATCAAATGTTAATTTATTTATTAAACAGTAATATACAAACTGACAAATTTTACAACTTTTCTGCCAAAGTAGTATATCGAAGTGTTGCCACCCGATTTAATATTTATTTAAATTTGCTCGTAAATAAATTACAACTTTAAAAATTAATATACGAATACAGAAAGTTCTGTTAAGCACTCACTTAAGTAATAGCTGGTACAGAGTTGCCACCCTAACTGAATTTTCACATCTTTATTTAACTGCATCGGCATTTTACGTATCAAATGTTAATTTATTTATAAAACAGTAATATACAAACTAAAAAATTTAACAACTTTTCTGCTGAAAATAGTATTTCGAGGGAGTTGCCACCTGACCAAATTTAAAATTTCTTGTAAATAAATTGTTACCATAAAAATTGATATAGAAAAAGTTCTGTATTACACTCACTTAAGTATAAGCAGGTACAAGGTTGCCACCCTATCAGAACTGACAACATAAAACAAAATGAAAATTCCTAAAATTATCATTTGGTATAATTTATGGATTAAAATTTTCGTCTACTGTTAGCAAACAAATTCAGTGTTTAGATGAAGACTTAATATGAAAACCTTAGCTAGTCCAGCCTTCAGACCTACAATGCCTTCAGCGAGTTCTGATTTTCTCGAATTCGGCTAACTTTGGACCTCCCTTCGCTCGATTTTTGAACAGATTCGACATCATATGTTTAAAGCAACGTCTCGTCACTAGTGTTTGATGATTGCAGGGTCCTCAATTACGCTTTCAAGCATTTCTGTTACAAGAGGTTCGAGTCTAACATTGAGACCATTCATAACCAATATTTGTGAATAATTTGCTAAAAAGATTATTAGAGTGACGAGCTAAGTGAATTTGACTATGTCTGTCTGTCCCTCCGTTTGTATAGATACGAAATATTCCCCCAGACTTTGGGATATCAATCTGAAATTTTGTACCTGTTTTTTTCTCAATAAGAAACTGCTAATTTATAGGAACTGGCGATATTGGATCACTACAGGATATATGTACATAGTTGCCATTCGCACTTAATGATCTGAATAAAGTGCTTGCATGGAAAACCTTTTAATTTGGCGATATATTCTTCATTATTGGCGTAGACACCGCTTTCGGTTATAGCCAAGTTTACAACGGCGAGCTAATCGTTCTTCCTTTTCACTACTTTGTGCTAATTAGAGATTCCAAGTGCAGCCACGTCCTTCTTCAGCCGGTCTTTTCAACGAAGTGGCGGTCTTCCTCTTCCTCTGCGATAGGGAGTCGCCTTGTCTGAAACCTCATTTGATATCGAACGGCTCGAAGAAGTCCTTTCCGATCCTGATGGAGCTTTTCATGCTGTCGAACACATGCGGCTTTAAAATCGACCAAGTGGTGATGTGTGTCGATCTTCCAAAAATACTCTACTATTAGTAAATATGTGTATTTATGTATGTATGTATGTTTAAATTGCAGGTATTTTATAATGTTAGGTGAATAGCACTGTATGTAAGTAAGATATGCTCTGAGCAATGTCTTATGCTCAAGTATAATGGATTCTAATGATTTATATTTATAATGTTGGTTACATAAATTGTTGGTATTTATAACAGCATTAATTGGTAATACAAATAATTGATACTATGTTACTATACTACCAAATATTCTAGTGAATATCCCAGTAATTAGTTGCATAACTGCTTGCTTCATGAAAATCTCAGCTTCTTTTGAAGCTTTTGAATTAAAAATTAATAAGCTGAATTCTAGTTGCTAATATTTAGAAGATAATGATAAAATTTATATGGATATACTTACATACATATGTATGTATGTGTTCGTATGTACATACATACATTAATTATAAAATAAATGTAATACAGAACAAAATTCGAAAAGCGAAATCGCATTGATTTATTTCTTCATGTTAAGCCTCTTGCAACCAATAAACCCAAATTAAATTTTGAAAAAACTTCCAAAAAATCTGCTCCATTTTCCGGCTTCAACAATGCGCCAGCTATGAATATTCAAATTTCGTGCATACATATGCATTCTGGTATGTATGTATGTGTGAGCAGCGCTTCCCTGGTGTATGCCGAAAATTCGATTTCGACTAAAAAGCACTGCAACTCCACGAAACTGCAGCACAATGGAAATTATTTAATGAATTTTGATTATATGGAAAATATGATATTTTTCACGGAAGCAGCAAAGTCTATTATGGTCTCATATGCATTTATAATATGCTATGTATATAAGTACATTAGAGCGGATCGGTTTACAGGGAGTAAAAAAAAAATTCGAAATCGCATAAATACAGTATAACTATTCAGGGCTTCTTCTTCTTGTGTCTCTTGATTCGCTGATCTACATACTTATGTCAATGTCGCCATATATCTCGTACAGCTCATCGCTTCATCGACAAAATTTTTCTCTCAAAGGCGGTTCATCAGGATGTCATTGTCCATGCCTCCTCACAAGGTATGACTTGTAGAGTTTGGTCTTTGTTCGTCGAGAAAGGACTTTACTGTTCCATTGCCCATTCAATCTATAGACGCACCTATTGGCAGGTGATTCTGCTTTGGATTTCGAAGGGAATACCATGTTCAGATATAGTGGCATAGAGACAGTTCCTTTTCTGTTGTCAAAAGGCGACTTTAAAATCGACGAAGAGGTGGTGTGTGTCAATATTCCTTTCACAGGTCTTTTCCAAGGTTTGGCGAGTGGTGAAAATCTGTTCGACTATAGATTTCCGGATCTAGAGCCACACTAATACTGTTCTATGAGTTTGTAGACGGTGAGCTTCAGTCTTTCACACAATATCCTTGATAGAACCTTATATGCGGTGTTGAGGAGGCTTATCCCACGGTAGTTGGCGCAGATTGTGGGATCCTTCTTTTGTGGATTGAGTTTTTAACGATTATTCAGATTTAAAAAACGCTGGCTCGCAAACTGTTTTAGACCCATAGTGCCTTAGGCAAAGTTGTTCAGAATGATCCGTAGAATATTTCTCGCTTATGCATTTTTATGGAAAAAACGACCCGCTCTAATATACATACTTAAATAAACATAAATACTAAAATTCTCATTCAAACGCGCTGCTTCATAATCAAATGCATTTTTGTGTGCTCGCCTGGCATTCTATAGCCATGCTTATGTTTATATACATACATATGAATGTATGTATGTGTTTATACGTTTGTTGGCAATAGGTATGCTTGTGGGTCTATGACCCGAATTTGAATTATTGCCATAGTCGAAATTTCGGAATGGCATAATTTACTAGCTTTCATGGAAATAAATGTTTTGGCTGCCCAAATTTGAGCAAGCACACGCACACATGCACCCATACATAGATACATATGTGCTTAACAAAATGCTTGTAAATACATTAGGTGCGCAGCGTTGCGTTGTGGCGACGGCAGCGATACAATTGTTCCAAATTCACAGCAAGCCATTATCGGCGGAGAGCATCGCTGTTAAAGGCCAACCGTGCCAGCAGCTACCTGGCCGGGAACTATAGTCAGGGAAATGCATGTATACTAACACACACACACACACGCGCACATTCAAAAACTATCTTCCTGGCTGTTTTTACCTTCCGCCCGCTGTTCCGAAATTGTGCAAGTCTTGCTGAGCGACACAGCCACACACACTTACATATGTACATGTGTAGGTATCATCACATATGCGCCGGCTTGTTGTTCTTGTTGTTGCTTGGAAATGCGCACGGCGGCGCAGAATTTCACTTATCTGCGGGCCTTTCCTGCCCGAAATGCAGCTCACTCCAATAATAATAACAACAACAACAGCGGTAGTGGTAGCGACTAACAAAATTTTACCAACAGCTGCGCTATTGTGCCGCCATTAAAGCGTTTGTGGATGTGTATGTGTGTGTGCGCGCGTTTATCTGCCTGTGACAATCTTTGTTTGGCCGTTTCCGCGGTTAAGTTCAGTCAATTCGGCCATTTCGTTTGGGCTCTTCTACTGTTGTTGTGTTCGCCCGATTTGCTCGACGGCCGTAGCTTTTTTGGCATTGCTGTTGTTGTTGTTGCTAGTTTATTTACGCTGTACATTTCGTTAAGCGTTTTGAGGCAGCATATTTTTTTCCTAAACGAAATGCTCGCAAATTTTCGTATAATTGCTGTCCGAAACACACACGCTTGCTTCGTAGCCGAAAAATACCTTTTGAGTGCCAAACAATGGACTTTAATTACTTTTCTTCATACAGTTTTCTTGAAGTGTGTTTCTTTTGTTGTTTGCTTGTAAGGGTGCCTCCATAATAGAATAAACTTAGATGAACATCATTAACCGCCATTGAAAGGTAACCGAAACCAATTTCATAATATTATAATTGATGTAATCGCATTAGAGGTTGCCCCGTATGATGGTTTCGGGCATTGTTTGTTTTCATTTATTTTTTATTTTCGTTTTTTTTTACCTTTAAATAAATGAAATGCTCAACTTGTATACAAACATTTGATAAAAAGTGAAAATCAAAAGTTCGCAGAGAATATAGAGCTATAAGCAGTTGGAAGTAACAAATGTGCTTGGCGCTGAGTTGAGATCTTAAGTTAACTTTGTCCTATCTTGAGAACGGTTTGATAGATTTCTTTGAGTATTGTAGGGTAAGCTTAGCAGGCACAGATTTAACTAAAATCATCAAAATACTCCGAAAATTTCTAGGTTTCATATTGAAAAATATCATCAAACTTGGAAGTTTTTTTTGAAAATTACTAAGATTTTCTTCTTAGGTAATATAAGGTAGTCGAAAAGTCTTTATGTATTTCTAATCAAATTTCAACTTATTTTTTTTATATTTATAATGAACTTTAAAGAACCAAATAAATTCGTACCATTTTGGTCGACCACGTTTTGCCATTTTTCTGCTCGATATTGCATCAGTGTAAAACTTTTCTGGTTTTTCGGCGAAAAACTGCGACAAGTAATTTTCACTTGAAGCCAACTTTATTCCATTAAGAGAGTCTTGCATTGATCGAAATAAATGGTAGTCCGATGGTGCAAGGTCAGGGCTATATAGTGAACGCATCAAAATTTCCCGGTCAAACCTCCCAGTTTTTGCCGAGTCATCAAAGAAGTGTGTGGTCTGGCGTTGTCCTGATGGAAGACGAAGTCCTTTCTGTTGAGCAGTTCTGGCCTTTTTTTCGATTGCTTGCTTCAATCTCACCAGTTGTTGACAATAAAATGTAGAATCAATCGTTCGACCAGGCTGGAGCAGCTCATAGTGAATGATTCCTTTTCAATCCCACCAAACACTCAGCATAATCATTCGAGGCGTCAATCTTGGTTTTACGACCATTTGTTGAGCTTCATCACGCTTGGACCATGATTGTTTTCGCGCATTATTGTCTTATTTGATACACTTTTCGTCTCCAGTTACTATTCACTTCAGAAATGAATTGATTTCATTTCAGCAAAGAATCGCAGATGTTAATTCGGCCCATTAAATTTTCACAGAATTCATGTGGTACTCCAACATCGAGCTTCTTTTTGTATCCAGCCCTCTTTAAATGGTTCAAAACCGTTTCATGATGAATGTAAAGTTCCTTAGTCCTGTCATGGCTGCTTATGTGACGGTCCTGGTGAATCTTTTCCATAATTTCATCGACTTTTTCCACGATAGATCGACCAGATCTTTCACATCAAAATTTCCAGAACGGAAACGGAAAACGTCTGCGTAAACTTCTCAAATTTCATTGGTGGCTGGTGTGGTATTCTTCCCTTTTTTATACAAAAATTTCAAAATATACGGGATTTCTTCATTATTTTCATTCCGCTGTAATCTTTTTTCAGTGTAACTTTTTCTTCAACTTCCCTGAGTTTATTTATTTTTTTTTTGGTTAAATGAAGCTTAAAATCTCACCTAGATGGTACGACACTTGAATGTGATTGAAAAATTGGTTGAGAGTCATCTCTAGGAAAGACTTGTTCAAGAGCATAAAGCTGTTAATCGTAACAGGAAGGTGCTCGCCCTTACAGGTTTCTATTTTTTTCGTATCATCAGATAGAAAGAGTTGTACCTCGCTTTCAACTATTTGAAAAAATATTTCGTTTTGTGGTATTTGTGAATGCCCCAAAAATCTAAGCGGATATTGAAATTATAAAAATATTTCAGTAATTAATTTCGTCTTAGAATAATTGTATCTGATTAAGTTTTCGTTATTTCGAGCCTAGTTGAATACTAATTACCATACAACTAGTTATTTACTTGTTAATTGAAAGCTAGTTATAAAAAAGTGTTATTTATTCTGTTTTTATAAAGAGTCTTTAAGCTAGCACTATCAGGTGGCGCTATAACACTAACTCCAAATCTTGATCTGGGCAGTTAAAAAGTTCTGTACTCTTACGAGCTCACCTCCAATATACCCTCATATTAAATTTATTACCGCGAGTTAAGTGTAATTGGCTTCCAGCCGAATATTTAAATGAAAATCTACATTACAAAATACTTGACGCCGCAGTAATTGCAACCTGCAAATAAAACTACCTTTTGTTTTATAAATTTACAATACATTGACTGCGAGTTAAACAAGTAATCATATTTCCAATGCAGCAGCTGGTATTCAAAAGCAATGCCAATGCCATTACAAAGTAGATACAATTTAAAGAGATTTAATTAAAATGCTATTAAATAAACATAAACAGTTTATCGAAGCCAAGGGAGCGCTTTATGCGAAAACAATATTTTATGGCGAAATACAAAATATTGCAAAAAAATGTGGTAAATAATATGTTAACGTTCAAAAGCACAAAAAGTTCAAACAAAGACTCGGTAAAAGCTGGAAAATTAACGGCAATGCAATTAATAAAATAACTAATTAAACACCGCTGAATGATTTAAATTTTATTAAGTGAAATTGTATCAAGTGGGCTATTGAAAGAGTTGGTGATTTTAGTTATAGAGGGTGATCCATTTCGAGGATCCCCAAAAGAGAAAATACAGAAACTTCAAATTGCACGGGAAATGTTTATTATTATTCCAAAGAACATTCTTTGAGATTTATTTTATGCCGCGACTACTTCTCAGGTGGTCCCTCCGTTGAGTTCAATTTTCGTTGACTCGTTCGAGCATTTTGACTGGTAATCCAACTCCAAGGACTAAATCGAAGCGGGACTTCAGACTTTACATATCCTCACAGGAAAAAATCTAATGATGTGATATCACATGACTTGAAGGCCAATCGACCGTCTCCAAACGTGAAATTATCTGCTCACCGAAATGTTTTCTCAATAAAATAATCGATATGTGAGAATTAGCGTTGCTTTATTGTAACCAGATGTTGCCGAGATCACGAGTCGGTTACCATGGCGCGATAACGGTATATAATATACGCAGACTTCTGCGCCGTTGAATCAAACGACCCAGCTCAGGTCTTGGCTTAAATCTACTTCTTACCCACTAAGTTGAAAAAACTATCTGAGAAGTCTAGCTGAATTATTGACATTGATCGTTGATAGAAGTAGGTCCAAATTATAGAGAAACCCCGAAACTAATTTTGAATTTGAGTCAGTGTCACTTTTGAATAGAAACCTGTTAATATTGACATAGTAACGGGTGATTTTTTTGAGGTTAGGATTTTCATGCATTAGTATTTGACAGATCACGTGGGATTTCAGACATGGTGTCAAAGAGAAAGATGCTCAGTATGCTTTGACATTTCATCATGAATAGACTTACTAACGAGCAACGCTTGCAAATCATTGAATTTTATTACCAAAATCAGTGTTCGGTTCGAAATGTGTTTCGCGCGCGTGTTTTGTTCAACGATGAGGCTCATTTCTGGTTGAATGGCTACGTAAATAAGCAAAATTGCCGCATTTGGGGTGAAGAGCAACCAGAAGCCGTTCAAGAACTGCCCATGCATCCCGAAAAATGCACTGTTTGGTGTGGTTTGTACGCTGGTGGAATCATTGGACCGTATTTTTTCAAAGATGCTGTTGGACGCAACGTTACGGTGAATGGCGATCGCTATCGTTCGATGCTAACAAACTTTTTGTTGCCAAAAATGGAAGAACTGAACTTGGTTGACATGTGGTTTCAACAAGATGGCGCTACATGCCACACAGCTCGCGATTCTATGGCCATTTTGAGGGAAAACTTCGGACAACAATTCATCTCAAGAAATGGACCCGTAAGTTGGCCACCAAGATCATGCGATTTAACGCCTTTAGACTATTTTTTGTGGGGCTACGTCAAGTCTAAAGTCTACAGAAATAAGCCAGCAACTATTCCAGCTTTGGAAGACAACATTTCCGAAGAAATTCGGGCTATTCCGGCCGAAATGCTCGAAAAAGTTGCCCAAAATTGGACTTTCCGAATGGACCACCTAAGACGCAGCCGCGGTCAACATTTAAATGAAATTATCTTCAAAAAGTAAATGTCATGAACCAATCTAACGTTTCAAATAAAGAACCGATGAGATTTTGCAAACTTTATGCGTTTTTTTTTTTAAAAAAGTTATCAAGCTCTTAAAAAATCACCCTTTATAAGACCAGTATCTCGAAACAGGTTGGTTTTGTGGTGAACGAGGGCAAGATAAAGTACCTGGAGGCCACACACAAAGATTTCTCGCGTCATTGGGACTACGTCACTGTTGGCAGCTATATATTTGAAAAGGTCAAGGACTTTCTATGTCTATGAACGAGTATAAATTTCACCTGAAGATCAATAGTAATAACTTTTGCCAACAGCTGCTACATTGGGATCGGTGGGTCACTGAGAAGCAGATCTCTCTCTGGATCAACAAAAATTATGCTTTTTAAGGCTATCATTATTCCTGTCCTAACATATTATATGGTACTGAAATATGGACCTGACCATGACGAACCAGGATGAATAAGCACTTGAGCGTTCATGAGAACTGTTCTTCGCAAGATCTTTGGAGTCGTCTGCATGGCAATGAAATACGAGTTAGATCGAACCACGAACTTTGTCAGCTCTACGTCAACATGGATATGATTAGGCGCATAAGAATCCAACGAATGTGTAGGTTAGGCCATGAAAGGTGGTACTCCAGCGAAAAGTTCCTTCGACTGGAGAACTATTGTTGAACAATGGAAGTAAGGCCGCCCACGCATTGAATAGAAAAAGCTGGTCTGCACTTGGAATTTACAGCTGGCGTTACGTCGCAAAGGATAGAGGCACCTGACAAAGTTGAGTGTCTCGGTGCAGTCGGACTCACGGTTGTAGAGCGAAAGGAGAAGAAAAATCTTGTCATAGGGAAAAACTTTGGAATTGGTTTAAGACCAGTTAACCTTGCACTAAAATAATAATGGTTCATTTAGGAGTAGTTTCAAACTAGTATTTAAGAAGTAGTTGTCAAACTAGTTACATTTGGACTAGTTACAGACATTTATTTAGAAGCCTCTAACAAGAATATACACTTTGCTTCATGCTATCATATTTTTGACAAGAAAAAATTCGTTCTGCGCTACCTCATCTCTCAAAAACAATTTTTATTTGAACCGTACCTGCAGGATACTGCTAAATAAAGGTACTTTGAAAATTAAAAATGAAAACATGAATGCCTGCACGGAAAAACGCTTGAGTTGACACTTTGCTGGAGTGCAAACAAATAGCTTTAAACTCACACAAAAAGCGATACCCACAATTATAGGCACAAAAATGACACAAGTCTAGACTCAAGAGCTTTGACAACGCGCAAATTGACATGGCGCAAAGCCAAAAAAAAACTCATGCAGAAATATTTGTATGTATATATGCGTGAATTTGTCAAAACACTCCAGTCAAGCGCTGCCACTGCTGCGCCGCTAAGCGCGCCAACTTGCCGAAAGCGCACAGGCACCCAAGGCGCTGTGACGCTTGTCTTTTCGTTTGACTTTTTCAAATGTTTATTTGGATAAATGCGAATTTAGCGCATTTTGTATTTTACTGTAGCTTCGCACTCGAGTAAAGTGTGTTTTGACGGCGCTCGGATGCGCGGCTCTTAAATGGAGGCTATGTAGAGACTTACATACAAGAATAAAGACCGCACACAGCCAGCAGACATGCACTGGAGGTGCTGAATGAATGCGCGTTTGTTGTTGTTGGGTTGCGTTGTGATTTCTGCGGCGCGCCATTTCAATTTTTATCTGGAGATTTCTTTATAAGATTTCAATTTCAATTATTAGCGCTCAGCTTTTGCTTTTTTTTTTTTGTGCGTCGAAATGAACTTCTGCGCTGGCACGCGCAAATGCCTATGAATCGTTTCCATTCATCGGCGGCAGAGTGAAGCACAAAAAATAATGAAATCTGCGCACTTGAATTGGATTTTCTGCTTTTCATTATTTCTTTCAATTTTTTTCATAAAAGGTTTCTGCGTCTATAGAGTTAACGATTTTGAGATTAATAAACAACATGCTGTGCCGCGCATGAAACCATTAAAATGTCTGAAGTTGAAAAGGCAGGCGTGAGCGAGGCAGGGAGAGCGCGCGGCTAGAGGCAATGCGCACGTTTGTCGGCATTTACGCGGCGGCCGCAGCTGAAAAGCATCAATTTGGCAAGCCAGCACATCACAGCTGAAAACAGTTGAAGTGCCTGTACGCAAAAAGTGACAACAACAAATACATATGCATATATAGGTAATGCAAAAAGCAACCCTGCAGTAATTGTTGTAATAAATGCGGCATATGTGGCAGATAAGCCATCGGCGCGCGCTCCCCACCCCCAATCAAACACAACAAATGCATATTAAGAGCACCTCAACCAACATCAACAGCACCAACACCATCCACCCTCACCGTGGCCACCTTAGCGACCATTCACTGCTAAAACAGTTGCTATCATTGCCTGTCACCCCTCTGCCTGTCAACAGCAGCAGCAGCAGTGCGCACTTGCAATGCCTGCATTGACAACAAATTGTTGGAGTTGAAGCGCTCTCATGCGTTCCCATGCGCTTGGCGAAAGGCCAAAATGGCATGACACAACAATGCGCACAAAAACAACGAGTGCACGAGTATCCCTCATACACAAAAACTTTCGCTTGCGGTACAATACTCATATCCTTTGCTATGTTGCGGGTGGTGGTTGCTCTATGCACTTGTTTCTGCCCCGCCTGCCACACTTATTCAGTTACGCGCTTCGATTTCATTACATTTCGTTTCATTTCTCATGCCAACTGCATAATTTTGTATGGAAATTTCCACCCTCACAAATGATGGGCTATTGAAACTTGAAATTAACTCGCCGCGCGTTGTGCCCTGTGATAGATGCGGCTGCAATTTGGGGTGGTTGCAAGCAAATAAGTGCGGAGTAGGAAATCATAATTCAGGCAATGCTCATTATTTGGTTACAAAAGCGGCACTTTCTTCCAACAAATTGTGCGTTTCGTATGCATGGCATGTACTTTCCAGCACATTTCAGGCATTTTCTGAATGAAATGCAAGCTGACAGAGTGGGAGGGGAGAATTTTCCTCATAAGTATTGAATTTCCACCCATCAAGTATTGATACCATGGAAATACATTTCATTATGCGCAAAATGTGTATCTTTAACTGCGGCTTAATTGGACAGAATCCTTAATTATATTCCACGATAGAGCTGAAGAAGGTCTAATGAACCGTCATATGGTCTGAAGGGATTTTCAGTTATCATATATCTATGAGTTTGGGTTAGTTCTTACTTTTAGAAAAGGAAACAAAATTAATAAATTTATATAATTATTTTTTCTTGATACAAAAACTTCTACTATTAACTCACCACCTGGTTTATGACGACTAGATATACCCAAAAGGTGACGCATACGAAAATAACTAGCGATCTGATTCAACACCTTGTTGTCTTGTGACGCTAGTCACATTTACATGACTCAAGAGTAAACAGGTCAGTCGACACGCTCGTCAACAATATACCGCCTGACTGAGAGTATAGTGTTGTTATATGCTTTGGAAACATACAAGATAAATAGAAGAACCAAAATAACCTAATTTGTACAAACTTTTTCATAAAAAATCTTCTTATACTCAGAAAATGTCTGACACATTTATCGTATCTAACCCAGGTAGGTATTGCGAGGACAATAACCAGCAAGATAGCGGCACTTCTTCCCAATTAAGGAACCAGACATTCCACGTGCATGGGCTTAAATACGATTGCAGTGGTCGTCTTGGGTGGTTCTTTTAAATGGCGGGTCTAAAATTCAGCGCACAACCCTGGAGAGGTGTGTTTCACATTCTCACTTTGGCCCGCCTTCAAACGGAAGGGGATACTTGGTCTAAGACCGGAAGTTGTGAGCTGCTTGAGCCATATGTAAAATAATCGTTTCTGACCACTCCCAAATGAATGGTGCTCATAGAACTTTCCTCAATTGTGTGAACTTTTACACATGGCTCCACTCTCGCTGTTGTAAACTCGGTTATAACCGCGTAAGCGGTGTCTACGCCAATAAAGAAGAAGAACCTAAATAGGTAGATAGTACAGTACCTGTCTGACTACGCATCTAGGACTTTCGGAGCCCCATTGTGAAACCACCAGGTCCAAGAGTCACTCACTCTTTGTCTCCTTTCTGAACCAACCCGTGCTTTAAGTTAAACAACAAAAAAGCTTTAACTGTACAACCTCTGGAAACCCTTGTCCGTTGGTTGCGATCTTTAGATTCGCATAGAAGATGTTTTATAGTCTTCAGACTACTGCTACAATAATCATTATATGTCATTCCTGACATGCCTGAAAATTAGACAATGACCTATTGGTACATATAATAGTGTTATTATATCATTCATTTTGAATTTTAGTAGTCGGCATGTGCGGTCTATATTCCATGAAGAAATTAATGATTGCCTCCGTCGAGACTCTGTTAAACTTATAGCATGTTTGTCGTTTCTTTAGTAGCCAGAGCCATATAAATTTCCATTGTCTGATTGTAGCAAGTTCTGGCTAAGTCATCTGCTTCACCGGGAATATCACTATGTCCTGAAACCCATTGCAAGACATTCCTTCAATAAAAAAACTTGATTCCAAATTTTTTACAATAGATGGTGTAATGTTATCTCACCTTATGCGAAATTATAAAGATAAAGATAGAGATCCGTACTAAAAAATATTCCAGACAGATTTTTGTGTGCTTGAATCAGTATTGTCTGAGCGCGCGTCAAATATGGACACCTTCCAAAAGAAAATATGCCTAATTCTACAGTTTTTCTTCGACAACGCCGAAAATGCAAGAAGGACTCCCTAAAATGTGGAAAGTATTTAATTTTCAATTTTGGTTTCGTCGGTTCAGTTTCAGTGACATCGATTTCAAAGATGCATTCCACTCTAGGACCCTTGTTCGCAATTATCACTAAAATAATGGAAATCGAGTATTCCGACCATGGTGTAAGTACTTTTTCGATTGCCTAGTCGTTTGGTGCCTTTAAAATAAGGATGAATACAAAAGGAAGTTCTATATATAGGGCTGTCACATGGGTTAACGCAATAAAAACTCGTGGACAGAACTCTCTTCTACGCATTGCGGTTGAAACGCAACGAAATCTCCTATTAGTAGCGTCTCTGCGGCGAAACTCTTGCTTCGGCTCTGTACTGTCAACAATTGAACCGTTTGAAAGAAGTAATCGCCAAGAACGGGGCCAGCTTTAACAAATATGTAAAAGAGAAATTGTGTTCCAACAGAACAGCGACAGGCCACATACATACATATGTATGTATGTACATATATCGATTGTGAGTCGTTGGAAGCTCCGAATCGGTTGGGTAGTTCTTAATCATCCACTGCATAGTTCGAATCTGGCACCAAGTGATTACTACCTGGTGCTGTTGAATGGGAATTATTTTCCTGGTGAGAATTCGACTCAAAAGATACTTGTAAAAATCGACTCTCCCAGATTTTATGCCAATATGGACGATTGAAGAAAACCGAGGGCTTCTTTGAGAGTAGCATTATGAAATAACCTTCCAACTGGCAACAAGTTATCGAACAAAATGATGCATATATGACCTAAAACGGGCCATTCCTCTCTCAAACATAAATATTCATAAAAGAACGAAGAAAGAGTCTTAGACATATACATACTTGTATGTACTTGTATGTCTATAGTAGTTTATCGACAATCGAAATATATTTGTACGTTTGTAAATAAGTACGCCCGTTAAAAAATTATTTCCCGATAACGGCATTTCGACTTCATTTTATTTACTTTGATTTTCTTCCAAAAGTGCGCTCACATCAGTTGCGGCACGTTTGTTTAGCGCACGGTAAATGTGGTACAAAATTGCTCCGCACACAAACAATGACATAAAATCAACAATAAAACCGAATTGATACACATTAGGCTAGATATTGCGCGAAGGAGTCAGCATTTACTTTTGAATGACTTTTTCAGTCACAGTGTGTGGTTAGAGCATGTACCGTTACTTCCCGCACAACACAAAATCCAAAAGTTATAGACTCAGTTACCTTATCAGCTACAAGTCGCCCGCTATTGTGTTTGAGAAATCCGTCCCACCACCCCTTGCTTTTCAGCTGCTTGAGTTCAGAGTATCGCACTTTTCTTATATCCAATCTATACAGTTCATTGTTTGGATTCGCGTTAGCATAGAAGATGTATATGTATGTGTGTGTGCGGGTGTACTTCGTCTCTTGTAAGGATTTGTGTGCTTTTCCACGTTGCAATTTTTATGAGCGTAATAAATCTAACGCAAGATCGTGCATATTATGAATAAATACACACACACCAACCCATAAGCTCTAACACACCTACACCGCCACACATACATACTTATGTATGTACGTGTGTTGCATGGAGCCAGTACTTGGCAATATTTATAGTTTCCTTTCCAGTTTAAAGCCAAGAAATCGAAAGAAAGCAAATCGCTGCAGTCATAAAGGGTCGTGAGGCTGGCGGGAAGCCTGTATATATACATATGCTCGTATGTGTGTTTATTATGTCTTTTTTTCCACATTAGCACAGCTCGTTGGCGCGCAGGGCGTGGTCACCGAAGATAAATTTCTTATTTAAGTTTCAAAATGCGTCGGATTGAGTGGGTTGTTTTTATTTCAATTTTCTTTTTTTCATTTTTATTGTTGTTGTTTGTGGTAAACAAGTGATTTACTCCTTTGTGCTGCGTGTACTTTGTGCTGTGTGGCAAGTAAAGTGAGTGATAAAAAAAATATGTGAATCAATATTAGGGAGTTTAGGGGTTAATGCAAGTAATTGTTTTGTGGCATATTGGTTTATTTGTTGGCCCTGCGGGCGAGGGAAAGCAATGCTATGCATATATGTATGACTATGATATGGGATATAAGTATAATATATTTACATTTCAATTTCACGCGGCACACCCCTTTAGACCATGTAATTTACTGCGTCCTCTAATGAGCTGCTGCTTTGCATCGCACAATATTTTTATTGCCAAATTAAAGAAACGTGTCTTAGGAATCATGTACAGACCTTTAATTTCTATTCCCGCGAACTCGGTGGTATGCCTGCATGTATGCACTCCCAAGTGTTTAAGTCTTGACCTCCCAAACGAGGGACAGTCATGAAGGAAGTGTTGAGTTGTTTCCACCTCATCTTCTTTCATACAGTTTCTGCAGATGGCGTCTGGTAGGATTCCCGGCCTCATTGCATGGACGTCAATAGAGCCTGTTAAAAACCCCACAACTAGAGAGAGGCTAGCCTTACTTAGGGCAAAGAGATTATTAGCTGAAGTAAAGAAGCTCACTGCCCCTCTCCTCCACCGGCTTCTTCCCACATACAATTTCCTCGTCGGTATATTGGTAGAAAAGAAGCCATCAGAATTCGGTTTGGCGACTCCATGATCCAAGTGATCCGGTATTAAATCATAAGTTGATGAACGCCGCCCCTTGAACGCTCGAGTTTCTTTGCAATTGTGGTATTTTCTAGAGCCCTTCATCACATAGAACGAAATGGGACTATGGTGTCGTACAGTCAGAGGACCACTTTCGGTGAGAGACCCCACCTTTTGCCCATAGCTCCTCTACAGCAGTACAAAACAGATAGAAATAAAATTGCTTCAGAATTACTTTCGTAGAAAAACAATAAAACAAAGATTCCCCGCGTCTTTAAAACTACTTCCCTGTTGGCAGCTATAAAGTTGAAAAGGTGAAACAATGTGTCTATCTCGGAACCAGTATAAATACCACCAAAAATCTGAACCGACCTGACGAACCGGGATGAAAAAGCACTTGAAGTATTCGTTTAACTGTTGTCCGAAAGGTCTTTGAAGCTGCCCGCATGCGTAATGACTACCGAAGAAGATAAAACCGTATGAACTGTAAGAGAACTACGACGACATGGATATGGCTAAGCGTAAAAAAGTCCAACAAATGCGCTAGTTAGGCCATGTCGTACGCATAAAAGACGAAGCGCCAACGAAAAAACTCTGCTATTGGAGACCCATCAATGGACAATGAAAGCTGGGACGAACACGGAGCTACTGGAAGGACAAAAAACACAGAGACCTGTCTGCACTTGGTATGTACAACTGAACTGATCGCGCATAGGATTTTGTGCCCTCGGTGCAGACCGACTGATTTCATATAGGTTAGGTTAAACTGGTAGGCCAATAAGCCATGCATAGACCAGTCATTTGCGATACCAGATAGAGTTCAATTCCTACCTCCAAAAGAAGTAGTCATTCTTTAGGATGCCTGACAAATTTTAATTAATTTTAACTGTATGTATTGTATTCATATAACTTGAATTCCAGTTGTAGTTTTATCATTTCATTCAGCTAATAGCGATCATTTAAACTTCTCAACCGGCTAATGAAATAATAACTTTACAAGATTTGAGCAACTATTGAGCCGTCTGAAATGCATAACAACAGAAACTGTTAGAATACAATACGATCCTTTTTCGGTCAACACTTACACAATTTAGTATATTATATAAACCTCAGTATTTTCTCCAGTATAATTTAGTATACCCTCTATTAGTTTAATATTTCCTACATTGTAGCGGTCTGTAATTATTGACTTATTTCATATTCTGCAAATAATTTACCTTCTACACTCGTGTTTATTTATGAAGTTTATAAGCATTTAAAAGCTTTCGCACACAATTTATCTCTGTGGCGACTGCCACTATCTTCGTTTGTTCTATTTTAGGGGCCTACCGTTTACCTACAGATTCTTATATAATATTGTACACTTCCCACAGGGGGAGAACATTTATGGTATTCAGACAAACCTATCGCCACACTTTGCCAAAAGTAAATTATTTTCGCATTCCCAAAATGTCTGGGCTGGCATTTGTAAAGCCATTGCTTTGAATAAATGCTTTCGAGCACCGCTGGTTAACCGAGCAAAAGCTAGTAACGTTTTGGCACTTAGCGCCACAAACAGCTGTGACTTCAGCCCGAAACGCTAAATGTGCGCCATTAAACTCCTAGCGAGCACACCTATGTGGAGGACACACGTATCTACTCTATGTACATATGTATATACATATATGCCACATGTGGTATTTTCATTAATATATGCATTTGTCGACTTTTTGTTAGGTCACATACGCTTAGGCGACACTAAACCATGCAAATGGTGACAATATACTTTTTGGAGTAGAGTTGAACTTGTGGAACGGTAAGCGTAGTTACGACACAAAAACGTTTCCTCAAATGTGATGTTCGTGCGGACTTAAGCTCTTCTGCCTTCAGTTGTAAAGCTTTTCATTTCAAACTTGGTTAATTTTTTTCGGATCTTATGCTCGTATATTATTTTTAATCTCTTCACTTCACTTAAAATGTGATGGATTCATGTATGAGTTATGTAATACTTTTTAAAAAGATTAAAGTGATAGAGGAGATTGTGTGTGTTATAGAGTATATTATTAAAAATCTTTGGAGAGAACAAGTTCGCACTTAAATGGAGCAACGAATGGTGACATTTGGAAAAAATATATTTTCAGGTTCATACACAGAAATTTAAAGTTTCTTTTACTTCTTGCTACTGTTTACCAAAATGACTTCATTGTAGAACTATCACAGAAAACCTCAAGATTGCTTCAGAAATCATTCCTTGAGCCTTTATGTCATCTAATTAGTATGAAAATGTAGCTTATTTCTTCTCCAAGATACGACTTTTAAAAGAAAAATGTCAGTTATGTGTGAAGCGAGGGCTTTTACGGAATATCGTGGCCTCTCTAACTGAATTTTTTTATATTGCCTTAATTTGTTTTCCTTGAACAGGAAGCTTTGATTACCACAAAGTTTGTAATGTCTAGAAGGAAACGTCGAAGACCCTATATAGTACTTAGCATATATCTCATCGTTTAGAATATTCGAATTGGCCATCTCTTGCTGCGTATCCGCCTCATATATATGTGAACTCAGTATTCGAGATATCGCTCTGAAATTTTACATGGCATCTTTCCTCCTAAGGAGTCTGCTTATTTATCGAAACCAGCTTTATCGGACCCCTCTAGCACATAGCTGCCATACAAACTGAACAATCAAAATAAAATTCTGATATGGGAAACTTTTTTATTTGATAAGTTATCTTCCGGAAATTCGTCATGGATTATTATCCAAGGCAACACTACAATTTCCGAAGAAATTGTTCAGATCGGACCACTATAGCATATAGCTGCCATATAAACTGATCTATCAAAATTAAGATAAAGATCTTTATATACAATTTTTTGCTATAAAAAGCAGCTATGAAAGATATTTTAGTTCGATGTGGCTCATTCGAATCCTGTATGACCATAATACCAAATTTTTCCTACAGGGTACGTACTAAAAATTTGGCAACTTCTACCATATGAGATCATCCTGCGTCACATGCGGCCCAGAGCTAGTTTCTCACCATTTTCAAGCAATAAAATTCGCACAAAAAAGCTTATACGTCTTCTCACTCTCACTGAGACCTTGAATTTACAAGCGTACAAGCTGCATGCGTGTTCTTTTGGTCGCGTGCATTTCCTGCACACGAGTGGAATAATTTATGCGGCAGCATGTGCGCTGCAGAAACGGGTGCGTTCGCGCACAAAAAATAAACGTTTTCGCTGAAAATCTTTTAAATTTGCTATTGTTGTTGTACGTTGTTGTTAGTGCACTGAATTATTGTTTAATGCCACGTTGTTCTACTCGGTATTGTATGTGCATAATTGCTTGGCTATAACAATGAAAATAAATATAACAGTAAAATAAAAACAAGCACACACATATTTTGGATGTATGTAGGAAAGTGTAAGTGTGTGTTTGACTTTGTTGTAACAAAAACAATGCTCTTGCGCCCATATGTATACTTTCACACGTTCCCACCATCAAATACACACTTGTAGGAATTCATATCGATATATATGTACACATGCGTGTGTATATGTGTATGTATTTATGTGTCTTCACACCCCCGCCAATGTCACTGGCTCTTCACCGAAAATAAACAAATAAACAACCACCAGCAATCGACTGCTAACCGCCGACAAACAACGATCAAGCATCAAAGAAAACACCACAACGACGATCAACAAGCGTGGCATGCCAACAACAGCAACAACAACAACTGTAACTTACGCTGTGTACAAAAATATAACAATTAGTGTATGAAATTTGTTGCAACAGGACACTTTGCGACAGTCAACTTCTCAGAGTTCTCCTTTTTGTTGTGTGCATGTGTTTATTGTTGTTGCTTCTCCGCTTGTTTGCTTATAATTTTGAGTTTGCCGCTTGTACGCTGACGTCGGTCGCAACTTTTCCACTTGAGTTCCGCGCCATGAAATTCGAGTGCCAAGCGACAGCTGCTCAAAGCAGCGCAAGAGAAGAAAACAAATAACAACAACAAGCATAAGAAATCACATGTGGAGTCTAAAGACATGGAAATTGCCAAAAATATCGAGCGTCCGGAGCAAGCACTGTAATTACTTGGTATACACCCCGCTTCATGTAATTTGGTTGATGTTTTGGTCTTTGAAGGACTTGAATGGGAAACTGATAAATGTGTTTGTATGTATGTATGCATCTATGTATGTATATGTGTAGCGGCTTGTGTCTTGTTGTTTGTATGTTCTTGATACTCTCCTTCATACAAGTACATAACTAAAATATCTGAGACATCTGCTCGCGGTCCCTTAAATTGGTGAATTGAAAGATACCAAAGGGGTACAGCAACTCTGCGGCCACGTGGCTGCCAGTGAAGCTGCTTTAACTTGTTTATCTACTCTTCGTTCTTTAAAGTCTTTGCAGTGATGTTATGGAGTATTTACCATTCATATCTGTTTATTAGGGTGGGACAAAAAAAAATTTTTTAATCGAATTTATGGGGTAAAAGGAGCCCACATGTATACAGAGAACATTAAATTATTAATAGTGAGGTTTTATTAACTTAATTTTGAATGGTGGTGGTGAGCATTCGAAGTTTCGCATTTAAAAAACAAAAAAAAAATTGTTTTTCATTAAAAATATTTGTGCAATTCACAAGTATCGTAAAGTTATAAGTTATAACGATTCGAAAACATAGCACTGAAAATTGTAAATGTGTAAACTCATTTTTGTATGAAATCCAACAACAATTTTTTTAAGCAAGCGTAAAAATTTATAACTTTACGATTTTACGATGCTTTACGACAGGGTTGTGAGTACCCCAATTATAACATTTTTCTCGTTTAAAGTACCAGTTTTCACATCATGGATGCTTTTCAATCCTAAAAAATCTTTCTTCAGGGATATTTTTTATATACCAGTTTGGTTTTAACTCAAAAAATCAACGTTCGGTTTTCGGCCCACCTTAATGTGTATATTTATTCATGTATTTGGCGAGATCGCAAAATTTGCAACTGTTGCCGGAAGTTGGTCATGACTGCAAAAAAATATTGTTAAAAAAAAAAAAAACAGAGCAAACAGTTGCTTAATAAACCTTTCAACCTAAAGTCATACGAAACCTTTTGTACGCCACAAAAGTTAACAAAAAAATTATTCAAAAAACCCCCCAAAAAAATTACTTATTTCCCCAATTTACTAATTAATCTATTTTTATTTTTTAATTTCAGAGTAATTTATTAAAGAACAAATTGATCTCCGTGCTCCAAAAGATTTCATCCACCATCAACAATAGCGATATAAGGTAAGCAAATAAAATGTATCTATATAAAAAATATTATTTCATATAAATATGTATACTATTATGAGCAAAAATAGTAAAACTTTTGTTCATAATTTTAAAATCCTAAATTATTCTTCATACTCTATGTCGGTCCCATCTAATTAATCCCCTTGTCTCTAATACACTTGTGCCAACGTTTTTTCCAATCTTCGAAATAGTTGTTAAAGTCACTTTCCGGAACAGTCTTCAATGCGCGTTTCACGTGTATTGTCTTCACATGACTCAAAACGGTTTCTCCGGAGCGGTTGTTTGAGTTTGCCGAATAGCCAGAAGTTACACAGAGCTAAATCAGGCGAATACGGCGGTTAAGGCGGTTGTGGTACGAACTTGGTTGAAAATTTTGGCGAAAATCTTACAAAGAATTAATGCAGTATGCGGTGTTACATTATCGTGGTGCAAAATCCAAAGTTCTCATATTCATAATTCCGGCTTCTGTTCACGAATAGCTACGCTCAAACGACGCATAACACTCAAGTATTATGCCTTGTTGACAGTTTGGCCGCTCGAAAGGAATTCGCAGTGAACCACACCTCGATAAGCGAAGAAATCTGTCAACATAGCCTTGATTTTTGACTTACTTTGACGTGGCTTTTTCGGTCTTAGCTTAACTTTGCCACGCTATTCGGCCGATTTATCGTATGTGTTCCTATTGTAATCATAGATCCAATCGTGCTTTACTTTTTTTTAGTCCCAAATGGTCTTTCAAAATGGTAAGATCTCTGATTGTTAATCATCGATTCTCGAGCACCAATTCCGTTATTTCATTGACGTGTTGATCATCAGCTGTCAGTCAGCTGTAATCTCTCGAATAATCCAAACGTCTGCACATAACCGCAAAAAATGTGTCCAGTTGAGTTAAATAATACAATTTTGGACGCCATACCACATACCCACGACGTGAGATAACGCGCCATCTTTTTGGAATCAAAGGTCGTCGGTTTGGATCCAAAAGGTCAATAATCATAGCTCTAAAGCCCTCTTCTGTGGCTGTTACATTATTTAGCTAGCATTATCTTCATTTTTGAAGAAATGTTGTTCAATGTTGTCGTTTGCCCATATAACACACCAAACGTTGACTTTTTGAGAATGTAACGGTGACACAATAATGACTTGTGGATTATCATCACCCCTCAAGTGGCTGTACCAGTGGCACACTTTCAAAATATCGATTTTTGTTTTTTTACTTTTTCGTTAGTTTATATTTTCAAGTCTTTCATTATGAAATATCAAACCGATCTGAGTAGAAATCAATCAACAGCTGCCAATAAGACCAACACCGAAGAAAGTATTGCCTTGTCTAAAACTACGCCTCTTACTTCAATGTCGCGCTTCCCTACAATAAAGTGTTTTATTCCAATATTATTCCATATTATTCGTCCTTGTGTAATTTGCTTCAATACTGCATAATACTTTTGTAATATTTGTAAAATACAAATAGAAATATCCTGGCTGCATGTGTGACGGATTAAAAATTACCCAATAGCAGCTATCGCAACCGCGCCTGGCTGTATGAATATACGAGTGCGTGGATTTATCTCTAGCAGATAATGCTTTTTATTTTAAAACTCAAGGTTAACGGTACATGGAAAAAATAAAAAAAAAATGTTTCAGTATTTTTTCTGCATTTTTTTCTTTTTTTTGTCTTGTTGTTGGTTTTTTTTTTGCATTCAATGTAACTGTGCGCTCGTTTATCCAGCTTAAGTAAAACAAGTTTGTTTTTCAAGTGCATAAAGCGCTTTCGGTTTGACCACACAACGACTCACAAACGACGAACAATCCCTTTCAAGAGGAAAAAAATGCCACATTGTGGCTATCAATGGAAAAGTTGCGTTTTTGCGTGCGCGTGTTGCAGCAACGGTAGTCATTACAATTTATTTAAATATTCGCATAATTCGCAATGCGTGGGTGTACTATATACATATTAATGTAAGTGTGTATGTATGCAGCTGGGCTCACATGCTCGCCTTCAAATAAGCCGCCGCGCATTTGCGCGCAATTCACACTCGCCACATTACAATAATTGCGCCTGTTGCCATTTTATTTGCTGCCACACTTCATTTTCTGCCTTTCATGCGCCATATTCTTTCGCGTTTTTCATTTTTTTTACGCTTCTTCATTTTATTTTATTGTGCTTTGCAGCCGCAGCGCGCAATCATTTCATTTTTAAATTATTATAACAGCCATACGCACCCACACACACACACACACACACACACACCAACGGCAGCGAAACCGTGCAATTTGCGTGCGCCTGCGCCTTGCCGCTTCCTGCCGTTGTCAACGCGGCGTCGATTCTTTTTCGCCATTTTCACTTTTAATTTTTTATGCATTTATTCTGCCGTTTTCGCCTTTTTTCAGCGCGCGCCGCCCATTTGTATTATTGCCACTTTTTGAACGAGCTGGCAATTGTTGCGGCCGCCGCGGCAGCTGCGTACGAAGAATTCATAAATGAAGGCCAGCAAGCGCACAGAGGCACACATTTATGTATTATATTTGTCTATATATTATTTATAAGCACAATATTGTTTGCTTATTTGCACACATTTCATATGTAAGCGTGTGTGTATTTGTGATTACAGGCATGAGGAGTGAGGAGCTGGGAGCGCCGCCACCGCATGACTTTTGTTATTTGCTCGCGTTTTCTCATTAATTTTCGCAAACGTAGCGAAAAAATCACGCACAAATCGCACATTTACACACACACTCACATATATACGCGCGCGGCGGCATGCGAGTACATTTGCCTTGATATCCTTGCCCAGCGCGCCCCATACGCACACACAGCCACATGCTACTTGGCAGCTGTGCATGTTTCGCACACATTTTACTTATGCCAACAGCGCCATTATCCAGCCGCCAACAACAACAAAAGCCAGAGCGAGCGACACTGTGCATACAGCTTAATAATTGTCGTCGTAATCAGTGCCGGCGGCAGCCTTACCACCTGCAGCTGTCGCTCTGTGCTTATTTCACGGCCGCTTGACACGCATTCTGACACCTGCTGAGCCCAACAGATTTATGCTCGGCAGGAGTGGGGCCCAAAATGTGAAAAAAAAATATGCTTTCAGCATTAACATTTTCTGCTGTCACGGTTTTTAATGGACCCAAGCTGCTAGCTTTGTTCTCGGTACTTGGCGGCGAATGAGTGGGAGCTTTGTTTTTTGTTAATTTCCGCGTTCGGAACTGCTTTGCAGCGACAACTGCTGATTTATTGTGTCTACTCTTGGAGGTATTTCGTTTTTTTAGGCACATATGTTACTGGAAACCTTAATTTTTTCACCGTCAAACCATCAAATCGGACTTATGTCCGACAAATTTTCGTTTATATAAAAGAGCAGTGAAAGGTTGGATATTGGATTGTGCTGAAACGAGTTTCTAAAATTTTCCACACAAGCTCATAGTTACTTCAGAGGTGTTTTGAGACCTATAACCAGATATTTTACTACACTTTGCGGCCATTGGATCTAGCATGAAAGACAGTTATCAGTTAACCGTCGCACTATAGTTTGAAAGATGCGTTATGACTTGCGTTGAGTCATCTCATGAAATCTTGCAAATATGACATTTTTCTTTCAAAAGAACTACGAGTACAGACCACTGCTGGTACATTTTTAAATCATGCCATCCTCAGAGAGGACACACTGCCCCACAAACATCAGAATTAAACCGAGTTCGATCTCCATTGTCATCTTGCCTTTAAGCTATGGACCAAAAGACCTCGTATTCGCTTAGCAACGACCAGCTCCTGTGCGATTTGAAGATTTTTATGGCCTATAGTAGAACGCAGGAGATCTTCTGAACTACTTGTCCTTAGCTAAGTTCTTTTTGCCGCAATCGTAGCGATTTGTACTGGAGACTGTCTAATAGGGATTAATGTAGTAAGGCTAAAAATCGTGTTAAAGTTGTATGGAGGAAGATGAAAGATACTTTCTCCTCCATTGTCTGCTTTAGAAAGACTGAGACTGAAACATCTCGGTAGTCTTACTCACCTTCGGCGAACCAAAAGGTATAACCGGAACTGTTCTTAGCTGTTTCAACGAATTTTTAATAGTCTCAAAGGTCTTTGTCTCCTTTTCATGATATTTTAGGTACCACAACGGACCGGCGGTGTTCTAAGCATTCCAAGTGAGATCCCTGTTAGTAGGATCGAGCTCTTAACCAAACTTAATCTGCTGGTAAAAAAGTTGTTGAGGGCGTAAAGATTTTTGGAGATTTATTTACTTTGAGCTGAGAACATCAATTTTTTTTCATTTGGTCACCTTTTTTTTAACTCTAAGCACATATTCATAATTTTTAGATCTGGAACCAGATGATTTTTGGTATATGAACGGTCACCTTTCTTCTTGGATCTGAGCTCAACTGCTCTCCGATATGTGGACATTCAACAGATTTTATTATTGCTAAGATAGTTAGATTATCATAGATTGTGGTTACTTCTGGACTTGGTCATGTGACCGTTTTCTGTTCTGGACCATCGCTTCGGCTTTTTGGGGTACATTCACATTTATGCTGTTCGACTGAGTCGGTAGATTTAGGGTTCCGAATTTCTGGTTTAGTTAAACTTTTCGTTTCCCTCCCTCTCTCTCTCTCTCTCTCTCGTTACCTCACCAAATGCCTCTTTTATATAGGTGTTTTATTTAAACAGTCTCTCATCTCATTCTACCGTTCCTATTTACATCTTTATTTCATAAAATCGTATACCGTTATTAGGGTTCGAGCCTATGCTATCTCTCATCCCTTAGCTTTTTCAGTCAGACTATATTATTATAAAATGAATCTTTGGAGAGAATAATTTTTCCCCAACCATTTCTTAGTCAAATTGTTAAACTAAAATCGATCAATTTTAGCATTAAGGGTGTACTTATTTGATAGATGATATACATTAATGTATGTACTCGTAGATGTAAATTATTACCCGAGTAGCCTCTTTATAGTTCATATTCCACGCTTTTGTTTTTAGTTTTTTTTTTAGATCTGTTTTTTCATTAGGGGTGTTCTTACATATATTTTATATGTATGTACTTACTTTTTCTGGTAATTGTTATAATTATATGAAGGTATTTACTCAGTTATCACTGCCTTAAAGTCAAAGTTTGAAACAACTTAAAAAAACATTAAATTTAGAACAGCCCTTATATTTTTCTATCCTACCAAATTAGCAAATTTTGCACGTTACAAAACTGCTTAATAAGCGTAGGTGTAGTCAAAAAATTTTAATTAATATTCAGCCTTAAGTGTTTGCAGTGTTGCCAGATTTTTTTTATTTTTAAGCTGAGCACCGTTTTTTAATTGCAAATTGCTTTGCATAAAATGCTTTTTTTTTCTACAAATTCACTAACGTGTTGCTACAACTTACAAGAGTAAATTATATTGCGTTTGTTTGCAACATTAATTCACTCTCGCCGACACATACGCGCTCATGGCACGGGACGCGCTCCAGCGCCATCAAAGTTGACAAGCAAGCGAATCAACAGAAAAGCGCGCACAGAAAAACAGCTTCGGGCGGCAGCACAGGTGGCAACGTGGCTGACATAAATGCTTGCAACAGCTGACGTACGAAAACACTGCACTTTGGCGACAACATTACCAACAACAACTACCACTTTTGGGTACAAGTATGTAAGGTGGGTAATAAAAACGCGCTTGTACAATGTTGCTGTGGGAATTCCTACAACACAATCCCTTGACAGCTGATTGTTGTTGTTGTTGTAACTGTCATAAGCGTTGGCGTGAGCGCAAATTTGCAGACTTACCGTTATCGCGATGAATGTGTGTAAAAAGCATTCCTAGCGAAGGAAGTTGGTGCAGCAAGAAACAGGATCGACAAAAGGAAACGTTGGTGTCTCCGTGAAGTCTGTGTATACCCGAACTACTCCCTAGTATGTTTTGAGATATCGTTCTGAAATTTTGCACACATATTTTTTTCTGCATAGGAACTACTTATTTGTCGGAATCGTCCATTTCGGACCACTATAGCATACAGCTGTCATACAAACTGATCGATCCTTGTATGGAAAACTTTTTTAATTATGAAGTTATCTTCACAAAATTTGATACGGATTATTATCTTATGCAAAAGTACAATGACCGAATAATTTGTTCAGATCGGACCACTATAGCATACAGCTGTCATACAAACTGATCAGTTAAAATCAAGAAAAACATCTTTTTATACCCTTTTATTTTATAAGAAATGCATCTATGAAGGGAATTGTAGCCTCAGGAGTGCTGAAGTTAACGGTTTTTCATATTTTGCATGTACTTGACTGTGTTGCAACCACTAAAAAATTAGCAGTCACCATAGTCACCAGTCAAAATTTGTGTTGTTATGTTGTTGCAACACTTGTTGTTGTTGTAACACTGGTTTTCGTTGCAACACTCGTTGTTGTTGCAGCACTTGTTGTTGTTGCAACACTGCTTGTTGTTGCAAGGCTGGTTGTTGTTGCAAACCTTCTTGTTGTTGCAACACTGTTTGTTGTTGCTGGTAAAAGTTTGTAAGCAATCGCGTTGTGTTGCATGCATCACTGCTTGAGTTGATGAATCACGTGCAAGTTGTCGCCGAAGATAGCAGACACAGCAAAGGTGGGAATAACCAGCGCAGCCACTGCAAAAGGCAACAACAACAGCTCAGCTATCATCTATATTAGCTAAGCAAGCACTCAGGTATGCATACATTCAAGCATTCATGTCTCGTACGTATGTATGTATGGGTATGTGCTGGTGTTTGTTTTAGGTGGTATGTGCTACATCAAAACTCTCATCAGCTGAGTAATTTGGTTGTTTTCTCTCGTTCATTTTGCTGTTTGCGCAAACTTATAAAGCACACAGATTTTCGCCGCTGCTGCCGCTTTTCATCATGCTTGCAACATTTTTACATGCTTGCACACACATCCGTGTGTATGTGTGTGTATAGAACAGCAGAGCCACAGGGCAATGATTGTCATACGCTGTTATTTTTGTTGTTTTTATGCTTTTGCTGGACCAACACTTTGGTGTTTTGCTTTTGCCATTTTAAGCTGACATGTTACGAGTACCACATGTGGCATGTGGCATGTTGCAATACATTGCGAAACCAGCCAAAATGGGGGAAAAATGAGTTAGGGTGCTTTTGGGAAGCCGTTGAACTGGAAAATTGCTGAGAGCGTACTGTGTGGTTTTTATCCAAATTTTTTTTTTTGTTGTTTTTACTTCGATGAGTTTAAAAAATTGAAATTTTTTTTTTATATGGTTTATGCAACTATCGCCATTTCATTAATTTTTGGGCATACGATTTAATTGCGAAACATTGCAGCATAGTTTAGGGCAAAATGGTTGTGGGTGTGTGAGGCTTTGTTGGAATTTAGGTGAAATATAGAGTCATGGTGTGGGTTTTGGTAGGATTGGGAGTGGCAGCTGTCGGATAGAAACATATTACAGCACGTTTGTTTAAGGTTCACATAGAGTATTAAGCGGCGTTTTTGAATTTTTTTTTTTTTTAATATAAAGGGTGTTTTTTTAGATCTGTAGAATTTTAATTTTAAACCAGAAGCGGAAGCAGAAGAATGAAAAAATGGCCAAAGGTTTGTCCATTTCGCCAGGTTTCATTACCCTTAGTGCCTGTATTCAACTTCGTCTATAAAAATACCAAAACTGCATCTCGAGAGAAAAATCCCGCAGACTAAATTTTTTACCACTTCTTAGCCATATATGGCAGTGCTTGATATCGCGCGGTATAGTCCTTCTCCACCTGGTCTTTCCAACGAAGTAGAGGTCTTCTTCTTCCTCTGCGCCGAGCTAGAATGTTTTCATCCATTCGGAGGACCTGACCTCGTACAGCTCAACGTTCCATCGATTGCGGTATTCGCTCTTGACAATGCGCAAAGGACCAAAAATCTTTCGCAGAAGCTTTCTCTCGAAGAGTGACTTGTAAAATTTGGTCTTTGTCTGTCGAGAGAGGACTTTACTTATCAATTGTCTACTCAGTCCGAAGTAGTACCTATTGGCAAGAGTTATTCTGCGTTGAATTTCGAGCTTGACGTTGTTGTTGGCGTTAATGCTGGTTCCAAGATAGACGAAATTATCTACGACTTCGAAGTTATGACTGTCAAAAGTGACGTGAGAGCCAAGTCGCGAATGTTTGTTTGATGACCAGAGATATTTCGTCTTGCCCTCATTCCTTACAAGACGCATTTGCGGTTGTTATAGCCATATCGATGTCATTCGTGTACGCCAGCTCTTGTACACTTTTGTAGAAGATTGTACATTCTATATTGAGATCTGCAGCTCGCCTGGAGAAAATAAGCAGTAGATTGAAGAAGGATAGATGATGGACCCCTGTGTAGAAGTTGACGCAAGGTAGAAAAGTTCTCTGAGCGCCATTCACTTCAGACTGCCCAGAAATGATTCTTTTATATATGGCTCAAGCATTTCTCGACTTCCGGTCCTAAACCAAGTATCTTTTAGGTAGCAAAAAACGTTTGAAGCTAAAGTGAGACGGCGAAATATCCCTCCTAAGGGTTGTGCACTAGGTTTGGGACCCGGGCAGTTTAACGGAAACGGCAGAGAGCTTTTGATTAATTTTACATCTATTTCATCTTCTTTATTGTTCATGACAAGGAGAGTCACTTTTTATCCAGCGTGGAGCCTCTTTTAGTGCAACCAACTCACACTCAATAAATTCCGCAATATCTTTGCTTATACTCTCTTTTTTATAAAAAAAAATATTTTTTTTTTTTATTTTTTCTCACATTCATTCCGCCACTTACCGCGTCTTCCACGTCGCATTGACCAGCAAAGTAAATTAAGTGGCACTCGTGCACTGCTTCGCTGCATATTTATTTGCCTAACTAAGTGCATGAAGAAGAAGAAGTAGCAGTAGCATGACGAAGATGACACTAGCAATAACAATTATCAGCAACAATGTTGCAAGTTGAGGTCAAAGGTGGCAACAAAGGCCATAACCTTAATAAAAAAAACGAATAAAAAGCAACAACTAACGAGCAGACACAGCAATTTAGTGCCGCTACCCCCCTTGCCACCATCAAGAGAGTTGAGGAAAAATAGCAATAATAATAACAATAAAAGCGAACTGTAAAAGTTTAAAATGCGTTGTCACAATAAAGCACCGCAGCGAGCGCCCATTACCCGGCCAGCGTTGCGCGGAGTGCAATCAGGTGGGGTTTGAGCCGGAGCCATCGAGTTTCGGAGCCGGCTGGCGACTTACTTGCTAGTTATACCCTGAACGGGGTATATTAAGTTTGGCAGGGTGTTTGTAAAGAGTAGAAGGAAATGTCAGAAATCGTGTGAATCATATTATATGTATATTATTATATTATATGTAAAAGATCAGACTGACGAGTTCAGCCGATTTAGTCATGTCCGTTTGTATAAATACGATTTAGTCCCCCAGTTCTTGAGATAGCTCTTTAAAATTTTGTACATGTCCATTTCTCTCCAAGGAGCTACATATTTGTCAAAAGAGCCGACATCGGGCTACTATAGCATATAGCTGTCATACAAACTTATCATTCAAAACCAAGCTTTTGTATGGTGAACTTTTCTAGTTGATGAGAAATCTTCACGAAATTCGTTACAGACTATTGCCGAAAGTCAAGTTGCCATCTCCAAAGATATTGTTCAGATCGGACCACTATAGCATATAGCTGTCATACAACTGGCTGATTAAACTCAAGTTCTTATATGGAAAACTTTTTCATTTGACGAGATATCTTCACGAAATTCGGCACAGACTATTGTGCAAAGCAAACCAACAATCTTGTGAAGAATTGTTCCGATCGGACCACTATAGCATATAGTTGTCATACAAACTGATTGATCCATATATAGTCATTGTATGAGAAACTTTTTTATTTGATCAGATATCGTAACGAAATTTGGTACAGATTATTGTCATCAGTCACGCTACAATCTCCAAAGATATTGTTCCGATCGGATCACTATAGCATATAGCTGCCATGCAAAGTGAACGATCAAAATCAAGCTAAAGATCTTCTTATAATACAAAAATGCTGTTGTGTAGGGTATCATATCACATTGTGCCAGCCGAAGTTAAGTTTATCCTCGTTTTTGTTGTAATTCAGCGTCGAATTTTTTTCGGTGGCCGCTACTGCTGCTTGTTGTTGTCCATTTATTTCACCTGCAACGCGCGCTGCAGTTGTTTATTTCAATAAGTTTTTGTTTAGCACTGTTGTTTGTTGTTGTTATTTTCGCTATCACGACTAAGCCAAACAGTCGCTGACGTTATTTTATATAGTCTATGCGTGTATGTGTGTGTATGTATTGAGTATTTTTCCACTTTGTGTTTTGTTAAGTTGTTTCTATTTTCGTTTCGGCTAACGGGGCAGCGCACTTTACCTATTGAGTTGCTTGTTTGTTGTTGTTGCAAAGGGCATTTCTCAGTTATTCGTGCATTATTTGCTTTTCAATATTTTATTTCGCTACTTTTCACCGTTGTTTAGCTTCTCGTTGCCATTAGCGCTTCCCTTTTGCATTATTATATATAAATATATGTGTGTATGTGCGTGTGTGTGCCAGTGCATGCTTTATGCCGCTGTGTACAGTGTTTTTGTTGCGCTCATTGTTTATTCCCCAAACTTAAATTGGGTTAATTACAGCTTTAACGTACGAATGGCTTTCATTTGTTTTCATTCTTGTTGATTACAACTTTTTTGTTGTTGTTATTTTATATGTATTTCCATTTGCGCACCGCACTTGAGTGGCCGGCAGACACTGGAAGAGCATTTTTAATAGTTTTGCTCTGGCATTGCATTCTCAGCACTGCCTGCAATTCCGCTGTTGCACAGCCGCTTGCCTTTGCACTCTTCCGCCCTCTTTGTTGTTGTTTAAGCTTTTGTTGTGTGAAAGCTATTCAACAGCCGCGCTATGCTCATGTGTAGCTCAATTAAAAAACTAAATGAAGGTATTTTTTCGGTTGCTTTGTGCTTAGCTCATGTTTATGATGCCTACCGCGGAGATAAGCCGAAGCGCTTTGTGCACCAGAACTAATTTGGAAGTTGTGCAGCAAAAGCTGCGGAAAGTTTGATTGTCTACGCACACACACACGCATACAAGTGTATAAGAAAATCGTTATAGTAAACATATAGTTGTTGGTGCTGATTTCGAGTGGTGCTACCGTATTGTTTATAAAATTTTTTTATTGTGTCTTTTTTTGTACTTTTTTATTGTCTTTTAATTTTTTTTCCTTTTTTTATTTTAAAATTTTTCATACTTTTTCTAGTATTTTTTTATATATTTTTTTTTTGATTTTTTGAATATTTTTTTATTTCTATTTTTTTAATACTATATTTGTACACATACGTACATATGTACACATATTATAGCGGTTCCTCTGCCACTAATGACATTTGTAGCCATTTGAATACTCAAAGGCTCATTAACTTGAGATGAGCAGCGAGATAAAAGCATAATTAAGGGGTTGTGGCCTAGTCATACTCATACATATATACATCTATTAAGTACCGGAAACAATTGGTGTTGGGAAAAGGTGTTCACCGTTATGTTTGTGTAATTGCTTTATTAAAAAAATATAAAAAAAACTACATTAAGTATTTGATTGTATTACAAAGCGCTTCTGATTTGTTTCTCTTTTATGAAAAAAAGAGATATTTGGAGAAAGCTTTTCAAACCATGGCATAATATGGCCTCATTTAAAAGATATAGATATATACATACATATGATTTTTATATGAATATATAACAGAAAACGATTTTAGATACAATTTTTCGATTATTAGTGCACCAATCTTTTCTAAATAAATATTTTATAGCAAAATTTTGTATTTTTTATAGTAAAAAATTTTTTTATTGTAAAAAATTTTCCTAAAAATGTAAAAAAAAAAATTTTCTAAAAATATTTTGTACTAAAATAAAAAAAGCTATTTTGTACTAAATTAAATTACTTAAAAAAAAAATGAAAAAGTTTCAAAAATATTTTGAATTAATTTTTTTGTACTAAAATATATTTTTCACTAAAAAATATTTTATAAAAAAATATATATTTTAATACAGAAGTCTCAAAAATACTTTAAACTAAAAAACAAACAATAGTTTGTAGTGAAAAAAATTAATATACATACAAATACCAATTAATATAACTGACAAAAATTTTAGATACAATTTTTCGATTATTAGTGCACCAATCTTTTCTAAATAAATATTTTATAGCAAAATTTTGTATTTTTTATAGTAAAAAATTTTTTTATTGTAAAAAATTTTCCTAAAAATGTCCAAAAAAATTTTTTTTGTACTAAAAATATTTGACACTAAAATATTATAAAAAAAAATTTATTGCACTAAAAAATTTTTTTCACAAAAAACTTAAAAAAAAAAATATTTTAAAAACAAAAAACATATTTTATGAAAAAAGTTTCAAAAATATTTTGAATTAATTTTTTTGTACTAAAATATATTTTTCACTAAAAAATTTTTTGAACAAAAAAATAAAAAAAATATTATATGAAAAAAAATATTTTATAAAAAAATATATTTTATTACAGAAGTCCAAAAATACTTTAAATTAAAAAACAAACAATAGTTTGTAGTGAAAAAAAAATTAATCTAAATACTATCTAACAGTATAAAAATTAAAATTTTTTAATTTAAATCAAGAAATCAAGCTAGACTTTTAGTTTTATGGTAGAGCTTTTTTAATAAAAGTGCTTTTAACCCGTTTTCCACTTTACTTCAAAATTTCATTTTTAAAATAAGAAAAGTCTTCGCAGGAGGGTTCACAAAAAATAAATTTGCTTATATGTAATACTGATATTTCAACAAAAACCGCTTACTAACGACATTTTCCGAGGGCTTTAAGTACCACCCTAATTAATAAACAACAGCACTTTGTTTACCTTGTTGCTATAAACATCAAAATCTTTTATATTTTCCCAACATTCGTGCATATTTAGTATTTATTATTTTAAGCACAGTTGGAAATTCGCTTATCGCTTTAGCAAACGCTTCCCACGCAAGCTTTTTGCGCCGATTTTCATTGTACGTTTATGAATATTATTTCGTTATATTTACCTTTATCATCATTATTATTGACCTACAATACGCCGCATACATTTACATTTAATAATACTTACATGTGCATAATCAATCAAAACAACAATGCTTTTGTTGTCGGTGTGGCGCTTTTGGCAGTAAAAGAAATCAAAATTGATTGCCGTATAAATAGAAAAAATTATTATACATAATGCATAAGTGGATTTACAGACAAACTTTCTGTGGTGTAGTTTAGTAATTGTTGTAATAATCAGCCTTGACGGCTGTGGATAGCGTTGCTGCTATTAATTTGTGGATGTGATTTGTGTTTTGTTTTTTATTTATTTATTTGTTTGTATATGTATATGTAGGTGCATCTGTCTGTTCGTTAATTTTTTTCGGAAGGTTTGTTGTTTATGTTTTATAACGAAAAGTTCATTAATAGTAACATGAGTGAGACATGTTAAACAAGCCATGAGGATTTTGGCTGGTATTGATATAAAAATATTTGATACAAAAACTGCTCTGGTATTGTATTAAAAATCGATCTATCACTTGTGTTTGTACCGAAGAGGCATATATATTGTAAATAAAACTGAAAATATTTAATTATTCGTTAATATTTATTTCGTCGCCTTCAAAATATTTCCCACCAAACGTAGTACACTTATGCCAACCATTTTCCCAGTCCTCTAAACACTTTTCATTGGCACTTTTTGGGATGGCCTTCAGCTCCTTCAGCAAATTTTGCTTTATCTCTTCGATCAACTGAAAACTGGTTCCAAGGAGCGGCAATTTCAGTTTTGGGATCAATATACATATATGTATGTAACCACACCTTTTCTTCTTCAAAAATATTTATATGACATTTTTTGAATTAGTATTTCAAAGTTGTCTTCTCAATGTATTAGTTATCTAACAAATAGTTCTTCATATTAGTTGTCTTCACTTAATCACCCGTTTAAGAGTAGCGAATCGAACACACTATACCAGTTCTTCAAACAAACGGAGAGCACCGAAAGAGAACTGTCGATAATTGCATACATTTGGGCGCACTAAATGAATAGGTGGCACAGAACAGATCTGACAGCTCAGAGAATATGCTCCATGGATATTATACTTGTATTAACACAAGAAAAACAATTTTAATTAAAAATTTGATTTTAAATGTTTATAGTAATAAGTTCTGCTGTCATTTATTTCACATTTGAGTGACTTAATATGGTGAAAACTTGTCTTAAATCAATAAAATAGAACTTAGTAGCATTGAAGAGGAACTTTTGTACTAATTTGATAAGATATCTGCATACATGAACATATGATGAACTTTCAACAAACTTTTTTTTGGCTTTCACATTTCAAATTTTAGGCAAGAGAACAATACCAAATGACAGCGAACAGTAAAATGGCGAATCGATGACGTCTATCAACAGCTTCTGTGACAAGATTTCTGCTTTCGATTGAGGGGTTGTATGGGTTTCCTCAGTTAAAAAACAGCCTTTTCAACAATTTTTTTCTCATTTTAAAAATTATATATTTTTTTAGAATTGTTTTATTGTTACAAACATGTACTATTAACAAAGAAATCCTAAAATTTTCGAAAAAAAATATTTTAAACTCAGCCATTGCGACGCCTTCTCCGGCAACCCCTTGGAAAAACGATACGACTTTGGCAGCAATACTACTTATAGTATCATCTAATGTGAAAAAAAACGTGTTTTAGTTAAAACCTTAACTTAGAACTTGGATTTTTAGCAGACATTTTTACAAGAAATCCTTCGACCAAGTCTTTAAGAATTGTATCTCAGAGAGGCATTGTGGAATTTAATAAGACAATAAAAAAGAACAATTTTTTCGAAACCCCTAAACCCATATACTCCTTGAAATATATGAGAATATTATTCTAGGCCGGTTTTACATCTGACTAAATTGAAATGAGAATACCTTGGAGTATACGAAATTAATCTGTAGAATATAGTCCCTGTGAAAATTGCAAAAAAATTAAAAAATAAAAAAGGTAAAATATTTTTCAACTGTTGTTTCAAAAGGGTCTCGTGAAGCCTTTTCTAGTATCATGTTTTTTTTTCAATAAAAACCGAAACTAATTCCCTATAATCAATAAGGAAAATCTCTTTTTTTCTAAAAACTTTTTAATTGATTTTTGAAATTTCCTTCTAGAGTGTTCAGTACTATCGCTTTCATTGATAGAAACTTCACATTATCTCCTGGCAGTCATCAGCTGTCTTTTTAAGACTGTTTTGTCCTTAAACAATACTCAGTTGGCTGTAAGAATTTATGGAAGGAATCTATATGGTTATTTGTCGCAGATTCTTTATGCGTATTGGTCTAAAAATTTATATTTTTTAAATACATATTTTTTCCACTAATAATCCCAAAAAATATCATTTTTTATTCATTAATCCGAGTTTCGTGAATCTCTAAGGCATTTCTTGTATTCAATTCTCCATGGATGGTCTGTAAATTTAGTTAGAAACATGGTAAAACATTTTAAGTTATGCTTAGAGAAGTTGATACTGTTAAAAAAGTTACTGTTAAAGGTTTAATTTGAAGATAAAAGCAAGAAACAGGCTAAACGATGCATACTTTTTGGCGTTTTGGAGCTAAAATGCTACTAAAGAGTTTTTCGATAAAAAAAAATCACTAAATTTCCCATTAGAGGATTAAAAAGTTCGAAAAAATTATGTTATTGGAGAACGTTTGGATTAAGTTCAGTTTTCTAGTATTTTCATTTGTTGATTTGCGCCTCTCGTCCAAAAATATAAACTTCCAGCTTTGCAAAGTAATAGTAACGTGTGAGACAGACTAAATTCATATTTTTCTTAGTGACACTGGATACTGTTCATTGCTCTAAGTAATACATATTTATTTATATGTATATGATCTCATTATATCTTAAACTTTTGTCCTTTCAAAATGTTCCAACTTAAAATTTGGATCTCCTAGAGCATTGTTATGCCTTGTTTCCTATTCTAATTGCGCCTAAAAGCTCACTCAAAACTTTACTTTTCTTACATTGGATCTCCTAGACCAACTATAAACCCCGTTACCTATTCTAACTGCGTCTAAAAGCACACCTAAACTTCATTATTCTTACATTGGCTTTGTGGCTTCGCGAGGCATACTTTCTCAGGCATTTCAAGTAAAACTTTCTTCTGCTCCAGAAAGGATACGAAACAAAGAAACATGAGTTCCAACCGCTAAATAGCACACATAATAAAACTTTTTATTACTTTACGCCAGCAAAAGTGGAAATCAGTAAGCCAGTGTGTTAACTTTACTTTTCGCTTTTGCACAGGTGTTGCAGACACGTACATAATTTGCAGCGCCACAGCGGCACTTGCTGTACCAACGCATACGTACTCATACATACATATAAACTTCAGTAAGTGCATACAGTTACTACCGAAAGACCGCAAACATTTACGCAGCCATTCATCTCCATTATTTATGTGCGAATGATTGTAAATGTAAGTGCGTTTGAGCGTGTGTGTGTGTACGTTTGAGTGTGAGTGCCTGAGTTGTAAAGTCAACATTTGCTTTTGTGTGCAGTGCAAAGTGAGAAAACATGTAAGTAAGAATTCTCACTGCTCGCAGCGCCCACGCGCACTCAAGCACGCACACACCCACACTCATCTATAGTCACCACTACTTGCACACCTTTTGTTTATTACACTTAAAGTAAACAATTTTCACTTGGGCGCCATACAATAAAAATTTTACTCTATTCATTTTTGTCGCATTAGAGTCGGACGCTGCAGCATCACATTACTGCAATAATATTTAGACTGTGTTCGCCTGGGATTTCATGCTTTAACTACACCGTCCGAAAGAAGAAACTCCAGTTATGTGCATGTGTGTGTGTTTGTGTGCACGTGGCAGTTTTGTGCTCCCTTTTTAGTATAAGAATGCGTGAAGTTAGTGCCAGTACCGCTATTTACTTTGCAACCAACTTCGCTTTGCATGGAATGTGGGCCAGCAGGGCGTATACGTAACCTGGTCGACAACTACAGCAAAGTATTCGTGGAATTAATAAGATTCGCGCCAAGCAATTACCAGCACGTTTTCAGCGTAGTAAGGGCGGAAAATAACAACAACAATATAATTTTAGTTATATAGCTGCGTCATTTATTATTTGGTATGGCAACCTTTTTTGTAATAAATAGTTCCGCCTTGCGCCGCCACAAGTGCCTCATTTCTGCTTAAACACTATATTTAGCCGCAAGTGTCGTCTGCTGAAATTGAAAAATAAGTTTGGGCTGCCTTTTAACATTGTCTCAACGGCGACACGTGCGACATTCAAAGACACGTCAACGCTGTGCCATCATCAGGTGCTTTTGTATACAAAGACAATGCCTTTGAATTTTGTTTATCAAAGTTGTACTTTCGAGAAATTTTCCTCAATCAATGTCAGCAGACAGTCCGGGCCACGTGTCGAAGTAATTTTCGTTACTTACATAGTATAATATATAAATTATGTATTTATGTACTTCCCTCTATACATAATACAGGAAAATAATAAGCCATTTGCGGAAGTAAGCGCCAAATTAATAGGAAATCACTTAAATCACGCTAAAGTACGCAAGACATTATAGTCTGTACCCTTGCTATTAAGTTTTGGCACACACTGATATACATACGTAAAACGTTAGTAATAACGTGCAATTTCACTTTCAGAAGCTTTTGTTTGGTTTTCCTTTGACAAATTGTATTAATAATGTTCGTCATCAACCCCACCGCTTTTCTGAAAACCACTTCTGTTAATATTTGAAGTGTTGATGCTTGAAAGGAGCGGTGGTAGGGGGAAGAAGAATAGAGTGAAGTTAATGCAGGGTGAATGAAGAGCTTACTCAATTATATGTAAGTGGCAGTAGTGTAGTGAAGTTGGGGGACTATTAAAGGAGTTATATATGTAAATAAAACAAACTTTTATCCCGTTAAGAACTCAAAACATAAAATAAAGTATTTTTTCTGCTTTCATTAGTAATTATTAATATATGTAAATATTATCTATTTTTTTCTATTTGAAATAGCTTTATATAAAAAACAACTTATTTGTTAGATGATTTGTATGAAAAAAAATTATTTAGTTTCAAATTGTTTTTTTTTTCAAGAATTATTTCAAACCTTTTTTCAAAATTTTTTCAAAAACTGTTTTAAAATTTCTTACACTTTTTTTTTAAAATTATTTAAAATTTTTTCAAAACTTATTCAAAACTTTTTTCAAAAAATTTTCATAAATTATTTTAAATTTTTTCCAAAATTATTTGAAATTTTTTTTTTTTCAAAAATTATTAAATTTTTTTTTCATTATCTAAAAATTGACAACAATATTTTAAAAATTCTTTGCAAATATAATTTCAACATTTTTTCAATAATTATTTAAACTTTTTTTAAATTTAAAAAAGATTTTAAATTTTTATACAAAAATATTTTAAAATTTTTTACAAAAATATTTCAGAAATTATTGTCAATGTTGAAAAAAAAATTCAGAACTTCTCTTCAAAAATGCTTTTACAAAGTTCTGAAATATTTTTAAAAATTCGAACATTTTTTCTAAATAGGGTTGCCAAAAGTATGCATTATTTCAAAAACTATTTTAACATATTTTTCAAAAACTATTTATTTTTTTACAAGAGTATTTGAAAAATTGTTCTGAAATTTAAAAAACAATCAGAAATTATTTTTAAAAATTATTTCTAAACGTTTTCAAAAATTCTTAAAAATTTACATTTTTGTTTAGGCAGCATAGATTTGTCAGTCTTTTCTTTTGACCATTTGAAAATTAAAAAAAAAAAAAAATATTAATAGAAAATAAAAAAATTAATATTTTTTTACTAAGGTATGGCAACACTATAATATGAATATCTAAAAATGTTTTCTTCTTAAAATATTTGCATGAATAAAATACAGTACAGGCTCCTAATATACGCACTTTTTGCATACAGTTTCTTCAACAGAGTTGCCACTTTGGAGAAAAAAATTTGAATAAATTAAACTTTTACTAATTTTGCTTAGGTTTCTTGCTTAGCGTAATAAAATTTGACTTCAAAATTTTTTTCCCAACGTAACGGAGTTGGCATATATTATATTTTTCCTTATTGTATTAAGTTTTCTAATATGAAATGTGCTCGTGTGAGGCGTATACTAATTTCTAAAGAATATAAAAACTGATATTTTTGTATTTCTTCCGTAGTGATATCAAAACTTAAATTAATACAAATTGCATTGGTATACAGAGTTGCCAAATTTTATTATTACAAGACATCACCTAAGAGACGTACCTTTATGTAATTGTTGTTTTTTTTTTTTTAACAAAACTATGTTGTTTACTTTTTAATACTTGTATAATTGTTCTGTTTTTTTATAAAAAATCTTACTTTGTTTTGCTTGTTAGTGTTGCCATATATTTTTAAAATGCAAAAGTACTGTATTTTGTATTTTATTTTTAATGTTTTTCTAAACCCTTAAGACATTGCTATACAATTATATGAAAACATTTTCAATCACACTGGCATTCATATTTTTTGACTGGCAGGGTTGACATGTGTATTTAAAATACAAATGCACATGTATATGAATTTCAAGGCTTTCAAACCTTGCTATAAATTTAATAATGAAATTTGTTATCAAATTGAAAATAATATTGCCTAGAGTTGCCATATTATTTTTATAAAAAACTATTTATATATTTTTTTTAATTAAATAAAAGTTTTTCTTAATATTTTTGGCCTATTCCACTCATAAAATCACTGCCAAATATCCTAAATACCTCCACCACAATAACTTTCCCACATTTGGCAAAAAAATATCTAAAAATAATCAACTCACCAACCAATTTGTATGGAACAAGTTTGAGTAAATGCCATGCTATCGTTTAAGTGCCTCTTTGGCGCCAGCTATTAAGCGCATTTGGCAAACGGAATTCGCCAACTAAGTATAAATACTAAAGTGGCATAGTTCAATAACTTTAACGTAATTTATGCGCACCACCGGCAATTAGACGCATTTGGTGGCACGACACATACCGGCCAAAGCAAATAAATTAGCAAAGGAAAAAATGTGAAAATAATTGACGTGACTAGTCCAGGCCAAATAGGAGCGAAAAAATTAACAAGAAAAAAGTAGTAAATATCAGCGAATGCCAAAAATATCAACAAACAAATTGCAACAACTTGCATAAATAGAAGTGGAAAATAAGCAACTCGCACAACAAAACAACTCTTTTTGCTTTAATGTGGTCATGATACCAAATAAATGCGTATATTCTTGTATGTGAAAGTGTGTGTGTGAGAAAAATGGAAGAAGAAGAAAAAACGTTAACTTTCGTTGCATGGAAGCTATAATACCTTTCACAAGTAAAGAAGTTTTTATACAAAAACTTGATCTCGTCTGTCGATTTGTATGGCAGCTATATGTTATAGTGGTCCGATCTGGACAATTTTTTTGGAGCTGGCATAATTGTTTTGGATAATAAGTTATGCCAACTTTCGTGAAAATATCCCCTAAAATGTAAAAGTTTTCCATACAAGAACTAGTTTTCGATCGCCCAGTTTGTATGGCAGCTATATGCTATAGTAGTCCGATCTAAACATTTTCTTCGGTGGTTGTACTACTTCTTTGGATGATAAGACATGCTGACTTTCCTCAAGATATCTTCTCAAATGTAAAAGTTTTCCATACAAGAGTTTGATTTCGATCGCTCAGTTTGTATGGCAGCTATAAGTTATAGCGGTCGGATCTAAGCAATTCCTTTGGAGGTTGTTTAAATATTTTAGGCAATAAGTTATGCCAACTTTCGTGAAAATATCCCCTAAAATGTAAAAGTTTTCCATACAAGAACTAGTTTTCGATCGCCCAGTTTGTATGGCAGCTATATGCTATAGTAGTCTAATATCGGCAGTTTGTATAAACAAGCAACTTCTTTGAGAAAAAAAACACATGTGCAAAATTTCAGAGCGATATATCAAAAACTGTAGTACGCCGTTCAGTGTATGTTAAATGGAAATCGATTGACTTGCAGTGGTGTGGCGCGAAAAATTGCGAGTGGCAACTTAGTACTTATGAACTTAGCAAGTGTATGTGTATAAATATGAATAATTTATTTATATTTATACTCATATAAGAAATTATGAAAGTATTTGTGCCATTAAAATAGGTGTTGTGGGTGACGAAGTCATCTAGTCGCGGCGTCAGCGCCAAACAGCAGGCAGCAGACATCAACTAACAGCGATCGCTAGTGACCATATACTATATATGTACATATACAAGTATATACATATATTTAGCAACAATTTGCCAGTGTATTCCCGCCTTACGTGCGTAGCTATAATAATTTTCCGTCAACAGTCTGCCGCCGACACGAGCCGCACATTCATAAGCTCACCTAATCAAGCTACCACAATGTGTTGCACGTGTGGCAAGTCCATTCGAACACACTTGCGTATATGTGCGTGTTAAATTTGTACGTGTCTAGAAATTTGCTCGCCGCTTTAACGGCATTGCTTTGGCTTTTGTGTGGCTTTGGCCTTCACGCTGCGTTCGGCGCTGGCGAAATACGATATATGCACGTGTGTGTGACTATGTGTGTGTGTGTTGTAACTGTTACTTAGACAGGAAAATCGAAATGAAACTGAGAATGAGAATTAAAAATATGAGACCGAAGTGCGCACAGCGAAGAAAGAAGCCACACATGGCTAATAACCAAAGCAGGCGTGTGTCTTTAGTCTGCTAAATATGCGTGTGTGTGTGTGCGTGTAGGCTGAAATATGGAAATATGAGAATGTGCCTGCGAAAACAAGCTTGACAAACGGTAAGCATGCGCTTCAAGTATTCATTTATTTATGAGCAACTAATAGACATGCGGCACAGTAAACTCGCGGGCACTTAGTTTTATATATAAAAAAATTGTTAGGGTAGTTCTAAAATTTGTAAAATGCTTTTAGAGAAGATTTTGTTTAAATTTTTACATAGATGTCAATTTAGGTCAAACAAAAAAATGTTGATGGCAATTGGTGAAGGATGAGTCATATCTCTCACGGCTAAAATTGGTACCAAAGCGGGTGGATAGAAGTGTAGAAAAATTTTAGCTGCATTTAATACTCAAAATTGATGCTACTTTATAACCAAATGTCGATTTTCGCAATAGCTTTATATATTTTAAAATGTTAGGGTGGTTCTAAATGTTTGGAAACCAATTTGTGCATTGCATATTGCCTGAAATTTTCTCTATATATAAATGTAAGCTAATGTGTTCGAACAAATAAATTTTGGTTCCGCTAGGTGATGTGTAAGGCGTGGCTGCGAACTTTTTATTACACATCCGGGTGTTCAAAAAGTAAAAATATTTTTTATTCATTTTCATACGCAAAATCGATACCCCGTTAGTCTAAGTGTTATTTTATAGGTTTTGTCAGTATTTTTAGGCGGGTTATATAAACTTCTGCACCTGATTGACACACCTTAATATTTCTCAACTAGCATAAAATGTGTATGTGTAATTGTATACCGTTCGCTTTTAATTTATTTGCAGTGTAATTGAGGAAAATTTTTTTATCGATTTTAAGAACCACCCTAATATGGATATAATGGAAAATAATTCATATGTGTAATTTACTATCCCCCGTTTTCGTTTCTATGGGGTATAATTGAATAAGAACATTTTTTCTGTTTTTAGATCCACCCTAATGTGTAATATAGTCTGTATAATTTTCTATTCAAGCGAACTTTTTTCCCGTGTATGAGTGGTTTTGAAAGTACGTGTGTATTACTTTTACTATCCATGCCTTGTTACTGTTAATTTTTAATACTTTCCGCTCTTTAACTACCGAAAGCTGTAAAGAAACTTATTCTAAATGAAATTCAAACTTCGAAATGCATATACATATACACGTCTATACTTAAATATGGTATGCGAAATATGCTAACGCTTGCGTGCATTCCATATTTTATTGTCAATTATTTAATTGGTCTGTTGCGACTCACCCGCCTTTATACAAGTTAAGCCGCTACTTTCGGTCTAACTGTCATCCGGCATGCCTCTCTGACCATTTCGTCACCCCTTCCCACCCTTTGAGTGATGAGCTGCTGTTGTCAGTTGTCACTTTGGTCTAGTTATTTGGCTGACTGCTATTAACGCCTACTGCCCAGTTGACCAACGACCTGCCTGACAGTTCTCTAACTGAATGCGTTGCAAGGTCACCAGAAATGTCACATTCCAACATTCACGAGTATATGTATATCTATTTATTTATTCATATGTCCGTACGTACATTGCTGTTAATTATAACTCAAACATGGACACGAGTTGAGTGACAAATATTTGAGTGAAAACTGCATTTAATTAGTAACGGCATGTTATCAGGGTGGCATGTAAACAAAAACTTACCACATATATCACTAATTAATAGCTGTTTACCGTGTTTGATATATTTGTTGATAAAAATTGTTACATACTACTTTGGGAAGGTGTAAATTGTGCTTGTAAATTTCGGGTAGGTAAATATAAACACAAAATAACGGTATTTAGTAGTGATGTTTGAAATAAAAATATTCATATTGGCAACATATTGAAATTTGATAATAGATTGCTTATTTAGTTTGTTTGAATCGTGGCAACTCCGAATTTTGAATATAGGATGCGATTTAAAGAAGATATGTAGAGGGATTTTCAGGTTAATAAAGTAAACCAGGTCCATAAAATTAACTCTCTATGTTAAACTTTAAAGAACCTGCTTTGGAAAAATATTTTGTATCCATAATTGAACATTATTGCTGATTATGCGTTACCAGCTTCTATTTGTTAACTGATCACTGAGAAAATGCAAGCAAAATGCAAGGATAGCCAAGGAAGTAAATTAAGGAAGGGCCTTCAGAAATTAAGACCCTAAAATTTTTTATTTCATCTTAGCTTATCTTAGCTCTGTTATATACTGTTTCCTTATTGGTTCCTGAGAATTATGTTATTTTACTTGACGAAATGGAGCTGTTATGATCACTAGTGATCTCTTTCTTCAGATCATAAAAGTACATAACGATCTGCAAGCCGAAGCTATAATGCCCACAGGTGAACATCCTCTTGGGAAGGAAATGATGATGCCAAATTTCAGATCAGTAACTCAAAAATCGAGGGACTCTTCTTCCTCTTTTTTTGTCTGGCACTCTGTGGTCGATTTGGGCAAAAAACTTCGCCAGTTGCTTTTATCATTTGCGAGGTCGCGCTAGTTATACATTTTAAACGAAGACAGTTCCATACGCATTTGGTCCTTCATCGCTCACTTTGAGCGCTCCAAATATCTTGCGTTAGAGCAATTCAGCTTGGAGAAGTCTTTCTCGATTTTGACGCAGCTGATGGTTGTGGTCAATGTCATTCTGCATATCCGTAAGAATTTCATAAATACATATACTAAATTTCGATAAATTTAGACAAGACGTCGAATAGGCAGCTTCTGTCGAGACTGCCTAAACAGCAAATCGACAGATAGAGATGGCTTTCAATCTGTTTGTCAAGGGTCTTATCCAAAATTGACGTATTTTGAAAACTTGTTCTAAGGAGGATTTGTCAGGTCTAAAACGAAATGGAAAAGGTAAAATCAGTTTATTTACAATGCACTAAAGTCTTTCACACCATATTGTTGACAGACCTTGATATGCAATGTTAAGCATCAATAATTCGCGCAGACTTCGGGTTCATCTTCTCGTGGATACAGCTACACTGATATTCCAATCAGTACATTCGTATTTCCGGAGATACTAGTTCTCTTATATACAAGATGGCTAAATCGACTCAGCTAGTCACGTTTCGGGGTGTTACAAGCTTATTGGCAACTTTTATATACCATTTTCCGGATATAAAAGTTAATCGTGGCTTGATGCGGTGCATTATCATCGTCTAAAATCCATGAATTGTTGTTCTAAAGAAAACAATGAGCATCACCGATTTTTTCACCTCCATTCCGATGATTGTTGACTCGTTTGCATGTCAAACTTTCCATGAATGTGAGGTCGGAATTCGCACGATCAAGCATATCTAAAGAGACCTGTTTACGGTACTCTTTTAAATAAAAAGATTCAGCTTTATCGGTACGAGTCGAGCAAGAACGCGTATAATACTCAAAATATTCACCAAAATCATTCGTTTTTTGCCATAATGTATGTATGTATATGAAAACTCATCGATCTCTCACTCACAACCGAATTTATTCCGACAACCAATGACCTTTTAAATACATTTTATTACCTTTTCCTGTTTGATATCATTTCCCAATGTAACTGAGTCTGTAATAAACACAGCTTAAGCCGATTATGTTTTCAGCTAACGCTACTAATGCCCCACTAACACACTAACTAAGCGTTTATTAGAGCGGATTAACCCCTGCCACGCCACTAACACCTTTTCACCGCCAAAATAAGCAAAATTGAGCATTAAAAATTTGAAATTTATGTTAATTTGCCGCATATGCAAATCATTAATTTACAACCGGAATTAAATAGAAATTTGATAAATGACACTTTTCTATTAAACACACAACATTTGACAGTTTCAAGTGTTAATAATTTATATCCAATAAACACAACAGGCAATAAAAACAGTCATAGTTCATTAAAATTAAAATAAACCAAAATTTATTGCGGGATTAACAAAGCAACAAAACCACAAATGCGAGAGGCAACAAACAACGGCGTGGCAAATGCACACGTGCAATGATTACTATGTATGTGTGTGTGCGTGTTTAAATGTGTGTCTTTATATGCATAAATGTGTATGTGTGCCAGCGCGCCAAACCTAAGAAAAGTCAAAACACGGGTTCATTTGTTGGGTGTTTTATTTATTGAAATTTTATGCAAATTGCGGCGCGGCACACGCGTGTTGCGCCACCAAAGTTGCCACCGTTGAGCAGCCGTGTCGCATTAATGCATTAGCGAGCATATGTATTGGTGTCTGCATGCTTGTATAGGAGCATGTGTGTGTGTGCGTGTGCGCCAGTGTTCACCCATTCAGCGCTGAAGCCAATCAACCCATCAAATCTCTAATTAAAAAGGCATTAATCCCTGCGACAGCTGTGCATTTGCTTAGGCAGTTAACTGTTGACAAAGCCTGCTGACAATTTGTCAATTAGGCGGCAGCACTACATGCACAGATTTGTATTTGTGTGTGTGTGTTATGCGCGTTGAACACATGACGGCTGACCGACCGCCCAAATGCTGCTCTGATTTTTCAAATGCGGGTCAAAGGTTGAAAGTAGCCTCATATAATTATATACATGTATATATGTATATGTACATGTGTGAATGTGTTTATAGACATGTATGAGTGAACATGCTACTTCAACCCTTTATGCTTGTGTGAACAAGCTTTTTTCACTGCTTACAAATATCAAAATCACTAAACTAATCCAATAAATATTAAATTTGCTTGTTTATACCAATGCATGTATATGTATTAGTGTGAGATGCACATGCTTGAAATATTAAATTATCATAAAATTTGTGAAATTTTGCTGCACACATACCCACACAGCTATCAACCTTCCACATATGTACATATACATATGTCTGTTTGTATATACATACATATATGAATGACATACTTTTAAATTGAAGCTGACAATTTCTTCACCCACTTCACGTATTTCTTATTGTCATATTCATTGTAGTATTAGGTTGTCTTCTTACACTCATACATACAAAACACACGATTTGCATTGTACGAATTTTGAAATATTTCCGCTTCCGCCGTGTCATCTTCGTAAGCCTTCAGCGGCGACACAATCAAGGCACTTAACACGCCATTTACAGATCTAGATGTTGAATGATTTCGCTAACAAAAGCTGAGAAGAATGTTAGGAGGGCGGCGTAAAAATTCCTGACAGCAGCCAAATAGAGCATATATATATACATTAGGGTGGGTCAAAATGTTTTGGATAACACTTACTTGCTGTGTCGATCATGCCACTTAGCTATTATGTCTATGTAGGCACTTACGTTTGTATTAGAGTGGATCAGATTGTGTCGGAAGATACAACATATTCATAAATTTATCATAAAAAAAGAATAAATAATAAAAATAAAATACTTTACAATTTTGAGGCAATTTTTTGCTAAAAAAATTTAATAAAATTCTAAAAATTATATTTTATGATATATGATGGAGTTTTACCTTGAATAACTTTTGAGCGCGTCGTCTTAGCAATAATTCATGTTAGAGGCATTTTGTAGATCGTTAAATTTTCTACGAGGATTAGTTTTAATTTTCACTATATAATATTTTTTTTAAATACACTAAACATCCAAACAAAATACTAAAATAAAATATTCTTTCTATGTTATGCTATTCATATAGGCGATCAGAAATATCAATGGACCAACTGTGTAGATTATTATTACGAGATATTACCAGTATTTGTATACTGAGGTGTCGACATCGAACTGCAATTTTGCACAAGTTATTTTCACACCAACAAAAGCTGCTTATTTGCCGGAATGGCCGCTAGCGGACCTATACATATAGCATATAGCTGCCATACAAACTAAACGATCAAAATCAAGCTCTTGTATGGAAAATTTTTTTATTTCATAAGTTATTTGCACGAAATTTTACATAATTTTTTTTTTAAAGACAACGCTGTAATTATCCGAACATATTTTACAGATTGGACCACTATAACATACAGGCCATACAAGCTGGTCCTCAAAACTAAGTGCTTGTAAGGGAAATTCTTCAATTATGAAGGGTATTCTAGCTGCGGTGCAGTTGAAGTTAACGCTATTCTTAATTTTTTTTTTTTTTGATTTTTAAATAAATTTTCATGTTGGAAAAATATATTATTTTTTTTGTCCCACCCTAGTACATATGTACATAAGTATGTCCCCACAAAGACATTACAGTTGTGTGGCTTGTATAGTATAGCGAATCTCATGACGAATTCGATGATTGAAAGGAGGACTAAATTTCGACTATGTTTGTATGACTTACGTATGTATGTATTATAAGCTTTTATGCCTACAAATATGATATAAATGCTAATGTGCTGCCCGCCAAAACATGCTTTGAACTTGTTAGAAGGAGTTTGATTAGATCCGGCAAAAAAAGTTGGTCTTGATATATGTACATATATATGTATGATTGCATGCATATCTAAATGTACTATTTTTTCACACAATCTGACAACTGCTCAAATGGAAGCAAGCCTTTTACCTGGCACATATTAAGCGCATAAATACATACTACACTTCCTGGCAGTAAAACAGCTAAGTAGTTGAAATAAACATTGGTCCAGAACAAAAAAAAAATGACTAGTACGAAAAAAGTGTAACTTGTGGGAATTGTAAAATAATTATTTAAAAATTCTTACCTATTTTTATTTTCCTTGTATTTCTGCATTTTTAAACCAGAAAATAATGGTTTTGATCCCTCAAACTATAGAACACATGTCTGGGTACAGACGAACCCAAATTCTTTAGGGACTGCACTCGTGAAAACATTATTTTCGCTTGTCGAAGTTAGGCCCCCAAATCGAAGTATTTGCCTCGGAAATGGAAAATAGTTCCATAGAAAACATTAATATTAATACCAGTAAAAAATTACTAAAAAAATTTAAAAATTTCGATAGAATCTACCTTTTTCAGTTATTTATTATATGTATATGGTATATAACATTTTTCGATCAAACTGTTCTGGTATATATATTACATTTATTTTCATAGTCAACTTCTCTAAACATTTAAAAATACTTATAAGGAACATTACTGCTTCTGCTTAGGGAAACACTCGAGCGACTAGTTGGACTTGCAGCAGCTCTTGGTCTCTTTGCTCTAAGTTTACAACTAGTTAGTTTCTCTGCTGGGTACGTGAGTCCTTAAATGCACTTCTTACATAAATATGTATACATCTTACTAACATATACTTAAATATTTAGATATGCGCATTATGATTTGTGTAATGTTTTGAGCTTATGGCCATTAGTTGATTGAGTATGGCACTTATTATGATCGAAATGCTGTTAGAAATGTATTATAGCCTTCATGTGTGATTGTGGCATACATACATACATACATAGACCATACTTATGAGCGAAAAATTTGTGATAATAGCTTTTGTGTGTATTCTATTTACGAATTCAACAGACGCTTATGTTATAGGTTTATCAGTTGATTACATATGTAGTGCGGCATTAGCTTAAGTTGATTTTCTAAGGAAATGATTTCATGAAAACTATTCAGGAAAGAAATTAAATTGAAAAGAGATACAGGCAAAGAGATTTCAGATTATAATCTGCCGTACGAATATGTAGTACAAATTTCTGGAACTCTCTACAAGTAATGGTGCACAATGGTCCTTAAAATATTGCAAATAAAGGATGATCCACTTCGAGCTTCTCTACTTCACAGGAACTTCAAATTTTATGGGGAATATTTATTATGATTCGAAACAACATTCTTGGAAATTTATTTTTTGATGATTATCTTCTTCAAATGTTAACCGCGGCTACGTCTCAGATGGTCCATCCATTGAGTCCGATTTTTGTTGAGTCGTTCGAGCATTCCGACTGGTAATTGGCGAATGACATGCGTGATGTTTTGCTCCAAGACCTGAAACGAAGCAGGATTGTCGGCATAGACTTTAGATTTTACATATCCTCATAGAAAAAAGTCCATCGGTATAATATCACAAGATCTTGATGGCCAATCTACCGGCCTAAAACGTGAAATTATCTGCTCAACAAAGTGTTCTCTCAATAAATCAATTGATTGATGCGATGTGTGAGAAGTAGCGCCGTCTTGTTGAAACCAAATGTCGCCGAGATCACGAGCTTCCATTGCAGATATCAAATAGTCGGTTATCATTGATCGTCACACCAAACCGTTGTCATTTCTGGATAAAATGGCAGTTCTTGAATCTTTTTAGTTTTTTCTTCATCCCAAACGGTGCAATTTTCCTTGTTTGCATGCTCCTTAAGCCACATAAGGGCCTCTTCGCTGAACAAAATTTGGCTCGAAATCGGATATTCTTGGAACTTTTCAAAAACCCATATAACGAAGCGATATCGCTTGGGAAGCTGGAGTGGTTTTAGTTCTTGCACAATCTGTATTTTGTACGCTTTCAATTTAAAATCTTGACGTAAAATGCGCCAAGTCGTTCCATACGTCAGTCCGAGTTGCTGGCCTTCTTGTACACTCCCTGCTACGGCTGCTATATTTTCTTCACTGCGCGCTGGACGCGGTCTATTCCAACGGCTCAACATGTCATGACCGCCTGCTGTGATTATTTGGTCCCCTGAAAAGGCTCTACAGCTCTTCACTTTACACTGTGAAAAAGTGGGTTAAACCTGGACCAAAAGTATACGACCATGATGTATTAGAAGCCGTATTAAAGAACTTGAGTAATACTCTTAGATGGAGAGCGTTGAATTTTTCAGTTAGATTCTGCTCGAGCATACAGGGCAAAAACACCCAGCCCTGGCTTTAAAGTCGTTACTAAATTGTATAGGTTTAGCTTTCATCTTATATAAGTAGCTATGAGTGGATGAAATAAACATAGCTTCCATTTTCCAATTAATCCGTCTTTGACTGGATAAAAAATCTAGGTCCGTTCCGGTTACGTAGACCCGACTGTCGAGGAAACGGAAACTTATAGTCTTACGTTCTGATTCTACCAAAAGTTTTATCTCTCTCACAACTGAAAAAAGGACTTTTAAAAAATTAAAAATTATTATTTATACAGTAAACTCCATGTTTATGATCCTCAAAATAAATACTAAACTGGAGTGTTGTTGCTTTTTTTCCTTTTTATGTATTCTTTGGGTTCGTTGCTTGCTTAACTGGAAAATAATCTCAATAATAGCCCCAAAATTTAGAATATTTCTGTCCACATATGTACTTATTTTCATACAGCAAATTATGTATTTATGCAGATGCGATTTTCTTCTTTCTGTTAATTTGAATATGCCACGAATTTGCTACACACACAGCACTCATAAGCCCTGTGTCCATCCTTAACCACATTTTGGTCACTCGTTTGATGTGGCGCCGCACACCGCATACCACTCACCATTCACCGCTCGTTGCATACAATAAAATGTTCGCTCTTCTAGTCACAGACAATTGGCGACTGTTAGCTGACGCGTGCGCCCCTAAGCTGGCTGCCAACATTCAACAAACATACATACAAGCAGACCAAATTCAGAAATGGGCGTAATTTAAATTTTCAACGCTCACTTAGCGAACAAAAGAACCAAAAAGAAAAATTTAAGTGAAAGTAACCAGAGACGCAGCGTTTGTTGTCACACACATTTGTACATATGTATATGTGTTTAAAATGAAAAAAATAATAATAAATTTAAGATCTCGGCATAAAAGTGAAAAATCCTTTAAGTAGTCCTGCCGCAGTAATAATATATAATACTTTAAAGAGCGCTGAGTCATATACATTATAAATTATGAATGAATTGCCTGTATTTTTTAGGTTTTTGTATGTCAATTTAGCGGCCTTTGATTTTTTATTTATTTATTTTTTCTTATTTTCCACCGCTTTATTTTCCTGCTTGTTCTTTCCTCAAGCCATTTTTTGGCTTCAGCCTTCCTTTGTGCTCAAATTTCCCGCCTCATGTCCCGCAGTCGTAAAAATAAAAGATGACAAGTATGTGTGTGCACATGGTTGTATGTGCCTTCGCGTGCAACACAATAGTCCTTGCCCCATTTTGTAGCCCTTGAAAACGGCGCTTGTCATTTCCCAAACGCATTTCGCTGTAATGTCAGCGCCATAAAGTTCTCATTGTTTACATTCAGTTAATTATTGTAATGCTGTAACTTTGTCTGTCGTACTTGTTTTTGTGTGACTTTTTTTTTTGTTTCTTGTTTGGGTGGGCAACTCTGCCTTGAGTGATGGCTTACAAGTGTCCAATGGGAATGAGTGCAGCAAATAAAGTTGATTGCGCTCTCACATTTGTACATTTACTTTATGACATTGACATTGTTCCGTTTTGTGAGAGGAAACCCGTTATTTTAATTATGCATTCTGAAATTGTGTTCTTAAAGAGATGTTAATATGTCGCACTCTCGTGCTCAAGTGTACTTTTACTTTCAATTTTAAATGATAAATTAATAGTATTCTTTTAAATTATTATTTATTAAATTTGGAAATTATATTTCTTTATCAAAAAGACTTGGTTATTCCCAATGCTGTTCTTATGAAAGACCTATCGTTCCGTCAAATTCTCTCGACTCTCTGACTCTCTCTTCATGACTATTGTACTACTAATTTTTCAAATTATAATATTGATTCTTCAAACAATTTACGACTTCATTAGTGAACACTTTGATTGGTCAGCTGTAACTAACGGGTTTTTGAGTAGGGACGCTGCAAAATAGGCCGATAGGGAAGCAAACGATGCCATATTTTTCCCGCTCTTTTGACATTTCTTTTCACTAAGGTTTGCCATTTCAAAATGGAAAGAAATACATACGATCCAAGGAGTCCAAATTAAATTTACTACCGAAATTCGGAGTCAGTGGCCTCAACTTTAAAAATTAGAAACTGGTACTAGAGATATACCGTTATTACATATAAAGAATATAGACACTATAAAATTGTTTAGTTTTTATAATTTTCGATTTAGAAATTTTTTAATTTTCGTGTATTCAACCATTATGCTTGATATAATTTTCGACAAAATGTGCTAAAATTTGCTCTAGACGTTAGTTGGCAACTCTATTTCAAATATTTTTTAGACTCAGGACTTCCAGAATAGTTATTTAACATCTCTACAGCGTGAAAAAGTTTTGTTACATTTTTGCCAATTTTGTTTTTATCAAGGCATGGCAACTCCATTACAAAATAAATTTTCATTAAAGACTTCTGGCATGGCTTTTTAGATTTCTCTGTCTTTTTATATAAGTATGTATGTATGCATATCTCTATGTAAAAAAACTTTGCTAATTGAACTATTACAAAAAGGTGGCAACTCCATACCAAAATGGAAGACTTCCAAATATTTCAATTTGAATTTTCTAATCTAAATTATTTTTTTCAATTACCGTTGCCACATATTTCTACTTTTTAAAATAAATTTTGCAAAAAAATCGCTAAGATTTACTGTTAACGGTAGGTGGTAACTCCATTTAAAAAAAATTGGATTCAAGACTTCCAAAATGCTTTTTTAGCTTCACTGCAGCTAGCACAAGTTATGTAGCATTTTCATTAGTTTTATTTTTATTAAAGGGTGGCAACTCTATTCCAAGAAAATTACATAGACAACTACAGGATGTCTTTTTATGTGGCCTTCGTTTTGTATACATTTTTTTCCAATATTTTACTATTGCGAAAAAGTGGCAACACTATTCAAAAATATATTTAAATAAAAGACTCTAAGAATATTTAGATTTAGTTTTTCTAATTTGGACTTTTCTTTAATTAATTGCGTTTGCCACATTTTCGGGATTTTATCAATGTGTGGCAACTACATCTGCTGACAAGAAAGCAACATTCGAAGCTTTGAACAGTAGCTAAAGAATTAATCGAATTATAATCAAATGCATACTCTAAATTATAATATTTAATTTCGAAATCTGCTGCCTGTTGCTGAGAAAAGCCGTTAAATGTATATAATTGGAACTGGCAATTTTTTCAAACTCGAAAACGCAGTTTTTGATATTTCTGAAAAAAATTGTGATATTTTACATATTTTTTTATTTTTAAATAAATTTTCACTAATACTTATTTTTTTTTTTAATTTCAGATTCAACAAAAACAAATTTGATGAGGTATGTATTCTAAAATTTGTTTTTTAGTTAAAAAGTCCAGAAAACTTATAAACAAAAATGCTGATTAATTAAAAAATATCATATCGTATTAAAGTTCTTCAAGAAAAAAATCCAAAATCTAGTAAAAACTTGTCCATCCTTAATATGACAAAACCTTAGCAAGGAAACTCGCTTTTCCCGTACCTCGACCTTTTTGTAAAGTACACCGTTAATTAACGAAAATCCCTCTGTCACCATTGGGCTTACTTTTGTCGTACCTCCACTTGTCATCTCCTCTGACATATGAATTCATTGTCTTTGTTCTCTTCACTTCTTTAATACGTTATTACTTACATACTCTACATACTTATGTACATATGTATGTATATAATCACCGAAATATGCATATTTAAAGATTGTTCAAGCAAAAGAATCATAATTTTAATGCTCGACCGTTTCCTTGGTGTTCCATTACACACTTGCACGCACACACACACACACACACACTTCGATAAGTTGAAATACACGCATAAGCGCTCATATAGCGTCTGATAGGCGTCGTTGCGCCTGAACCTGTGCTCGGTTGTTATTGAACACTGTACGTAGGCAAGGTTCATACAAACACACACACACATTATATAGTCTCATGCTGCTCACTTCTCCTCCACTTGCGCTCAGTGCTTGGCATCACATTACCATAATTCCTTAATTTCTTGTTTTTTTTTCTGGGAAAAATTGGCCTCCCATTTTCCGTTTTTATTTATTTCTTTCTTTCTTCTTTAATTTTTTACGATACCCATAAACAAATTATGAGCGACGCATCGAATTTTTCGTGTGACTTATTCTTCGGCACAATATCGAAGTTTTTGTTGTTGGAAAAAATAAAACACAAGGCGCATTCACCTATAAAATATTGCACAAACTGTCTGATTGACGGAGAAAAAAAGACGTCTTAAAAGTTTATGAAGCAATAAAAATTCTCGTAATTGTACGACTTGGCCCTTTTGTCCCTCACTTTTACTTAAATTTTACTTTTGTACCTTAATGCTGTCCATTATTACTTACAGTTAAGGTAATGAGAAGATATAAAGTTAAAACAATCAGTGGAACAGGTTTTGAGTTGAGATCGTTGGAACCGCTTTAAAATTTATTAAGTTGTGGAAATTTGGTGATTTAAATTTTACAAGGAATTTTTATTGAATTCAAAATTCATTTGATGTTGAAAATATTAGGCTAAAATTATTATATGCATATGTCTGCAGTGCTGGGTCTTAAAATTTTGAAAAATATACCTCAATGTTGAGTGTAAGACCAAATTTTTAATATATTTCACAGTGATATCAAGATAATTTTAAAAGTTATGTAAATAAGAGTAATGTTTTTTTTTTATTTTGGGATTAAAGAAAAAACAAATATTATTATTTCCGAAAATCGCTTTCTTGTTTCTCAAAATATTCTCCATTACGATCTTCACACTTTTGCAAGCCTTTGAACCAATTCTCAAAGCACTTTTACTTCTCTAATTGACGTATCTCCAAAACATGCGTTCTGAACGCATCAATCGCCTTTTCATGTGTCAAATGATGCCTATGTTTATTTCATCGTAAGTGAGTAAAAATAATTGATTCGATGATTCATCACCTGTCACAATGTCATAGAGGAGTTTCGAAGCACGGCATGCATGCCTTTACCATTTCTCTGGATTGATCGACACGAGGTTTCTTGATCGATTCATTAATAATGTGCAATCCATTGTTACCAATTTTTTTATAGTCAATTCAATTGTTCATGCCGTATTACGGGTATGCTGGTCGCTCTAATGCCTATAGTTGTTGCAATCTATCGATATATCACATTACGGTCTTGCATTATCAGTTTGACCACAGCATCAATATTTTTCAAAATAACAAGTAATTTTAGATGATCTTCATGAAATTCGTCTTGATGTGATTTACGTATCTGGATGAAATTCACCACACCATCTATAAGTACTTTAACTTGATGGAGTTTCGTCGCCAAAACTTTAATCAAGTTCCTCAATGCAATTTTGCTGGATTAATCCACGTCGAAAGTTACAAACAATAATTGGTTCACGGTTTAATTTCATTTGATGGCTGAGGTCAAATATTTCTTGTAACCCGTTGCACAAAAAAAAAATATTTTATAAATTTATCGTTGAGGATATCCTTGGCCATATTTGGTACGAAAATATGTAGCTTTAAAATCATTGTGATGTCCCTGAGGTAACTCTTCTTGGTCGGATGTAAACGGCTTAAGAAATCGAATAAACGTTTCTGAATTGAAAATACATGCCCTTACAAGATCCCTTTTTGATACTATTTTTTCAACTTTACACCCTACTTTGATGTGATTACAAGAAGTATATATCTCAATACAAATCTGCAGATAAATCAATCTTTCAGAGTTCCACCGATTTTCGCTTCAAAATATATATTATCGCCTCTATTATGTAAGCTTAACTAAATACTGATTTATGTCATTGTATAGCTTTCATGTTCTTTCACTGTCGCAAATGTTGAGAACGATCCTTCTGGTAATATAAGAGAGGCACTGTAATAATAAAATAAAACGTTGCCTACATTTGGGAGCCAAGCTAAGTTTTTAGCCAAGTCACACACTAAATAGAAATATGTTGAATAGATAATGATTAGTGGCGCATATAAAATTGATATTGTGACAGAGTTTGTTACGTTTCTCTTTAATTTAGTTCCTGCATGATTTTTGTTTCAAAATATTGTAGTTTCTTAAATTATGTAAATAAAATTAAATACTGATTCATAAAATGATATATTTTTAAAGATATTAGACTGCCGCACATATTGACAGCTGTCCTGCTAGTGATATACAGATCAGTGCACTAATAAAATAAAATGTTGCCTACATTTAGGAGCCATATGTATATTTTAGCGTGGTCAAACACCAAATAGTAAGATTTTAAATAGATAATGTTTATTAAAGTATATAAAATTGATATTGAAAGGGTAACGATTTTTTTTTAAGTTAGTCCTTACACGGTTTTCGTTTCGAAAACTAGGAGGAATTTAGTTGGGTCAAAAACCAAGTAAATAAAGAGATTTTAAATAGAAATTTATTTTTTTAATAAAGTTTATAACCTTGATATTGTGAATATTTTTATCAAGATAATCTTCCATTTTGTTCCTACAGGCTTTTACTGTTTGATATCAACTGAATTTCCTATCTATATTCACGAGCAGGAACAATCACCATCTTCATTTTCCGGCACTTCCTCAGTTATACTTTCCATCTTAATATTTATTTATAATTTATTTACACATCTTCCTTTCACCTTCGGGCGTGCCATGCAGTAATCCCATAATTGACAACGTTCGCCGTGATTTATGCTTCCACTTATAGGCTATGGGGCTGTCACCAGAGCTCCTGCCTTTGTGCCTGCATCGTTTTATTATTAAAACCTTTTAAAATGAACTTAAGAATTAAATACCCATTACTCATGAAGTGTCGAAGAAGCCTGCCACACACGGTGGCACAGCTTACCTGCAGTCAAATATGTGATTGTATATGTATGTGTGTCAATTATATAAGAGCTCTTATTTATGTATATGTAATTACTAGTAACCCTCTTTCAAGCGCCACTTTATACCCTTGCGATCATGCAAATAATGCCGTTGCTCTCCTCCACTCATATAATATGCCTACGTAATATCGTGTTGTGCCCCAATTCCGCCTCATGCGGCATGAATATCAAACGCGCCACAACGAATTTAGTGAAAAGTTTGTTTGGTCTTTTCTCGGTATTTTCCATTCAATAATTACTATGCATATTAAGTAAGTACACGTATTTACTTTTTAGATTTGTGGCGCCGCACTTTGACGTGAAAAGTTTCTGTAATGGAAACCTTGTAACCAGACGTCTGCCAATTGTTACCCGAAATGGACTAACGAGTTTTTGTTTAGTCTACTCAATTTTTGCTTTGTACTTGTGTGCCACTGCGGCATGCTACAGCGGCTAGCGCTTCTAACGAAATCGCTATGTATCAGCGTTATTTGTTGCAAGTACAATTCTGTTGGAATTACACAAAAGTTTTTTTTTTCTTTTTTCGATTTTTTGCATGCACTGCTGACTGACTGAATTACTTTATTATATGTTTGTTTATATATGTATATGTGCAACATGCCGCTTTGTTTCTGTAAATATTTGAGTACACTCTTTTATAACTGTTTTATATTGGCTTCATTCATAAATAAGTTTGTTTATTGGCTTGTGACAGCGCAGTCAAGCGTGAAGCAGTTTTCATGCAATAAATTGGCGAGCGAAAATTGCTATTTGTGGCATGAAGACATAAAGGCAAAAAAGGGCTTACTGTTGTTCCTGTTGTTTTTGCTGTATTTGCTTCATTTATTTGCTATCGAATTTTAAATTCACAGAATTTTATTTGTTGCATGGCATTAAATGCTCGTGCAAATTTTGCGTTAACGGTATATGTGAGGTTATGTTTGTTCAAACTTCCTTTTAAGCCCATTTCTTTTCTAAAAATAAATTGATAAATATTTAAAAATTGCTAGGTTGAATTTGTTCTTCTTTTATTATTTAAAGCGGTAAAATATTTTATTTAAAAATATTTTGAAATGCAGACAAATATTTTCAGTTATTCACTTAAATCCGCTTAGAATTTTTAAAAATTGTGTATAAGCTTTAAAAAATATATTTATTGATTTCTGTTTATATTATTCTATTATTTTTCATTAATATGTTTGAATTAAATTGAGAACACAATTTTTGGAAAGCGGTTTGTAATGTTTTCAAGTTTTGAAAGTTTAATATACGTAACTGTGTTTTAAAAGTTCCCGAATGTTTCTACGAGAACTTTGTATATTGTTGGAATACACTTTTTATAGGTTTATTAAGAGGAATCTCAAGAAGGAGTGCACAGTATGTTTTCTTGTTCTAATCGAACATCACATACAAATAATACTAATTTGCTAACAAATGAAAAGGTAACTTAAGCTTTAGAATTAACATAGGAGAGACATGTTAACTAATAGAAACTTTATTCTAGTAGATTTCGAATCTCACCTCAGAAACAAATGTAAAAAAAAAACATTAAAATATTCTAGGGCTTACCACTCCTTGATAAGTTAGTGAATGATACCCCTCAATCTATGAAAATAAATCTACTAGAGAATTAATCAGCCATCTGAAGGTCAATCAGCTCCATATTTTATCTTTAAACTGTTTTTTTTTTTTCAAAACTACATTTTAAATTTGCTTGAGTGATTGCTTTTAGAAATAATCCGATCACCACCAAATTTCTGCTTGTTCTGTATCATATAGTTCTTCATGCTGTGACCTAACACGTTTTTTAATCTAAGCAAAAATCGAATTTTGACATACCAAAAACCACCACAATTTTGTTATTTTTGAAGTTTCACCGTAGGTCAATCTATGGAAAATATCTCCTAGTAGAGAATTGGATGACATCGAAATCTGGAGGACATGTTTAATGTCGACAGAGATAACTCGAACAATATTTATTTATTTCTTCAAATGTTTTACTGTGTTCTCTTATTCTTAAATTCATATAAATATACCCTTGAAATTTAAAACAAGTGACTAGTTTTTTTAATTCCCAAAATTCGCATTTTCTTAGGCTGTCACACCTTAGCTCAAGTATTTCTTACAGTTTACGGCTGCGTATCTATAATATATTTCTATAATCCAAAACTATGGCGGCTTGTTTAACTTCTCATAATCGCATACACCCCAACAGCCAAGTATTTCCTATCTCCTAAATGAAGGGTCAGTTTTCATACTTAAAAGATAATCCAACATATTAGTGGGTTACATGACACTTTTTGTTGAATATACCCACATCTTTCACCATTATTAAAAAAATCGTTAGATATTTGATTTTTTTCTCGGTTAGTTTTTCTCTGATGGTTTATATACCCTTTTAGTTTCGACGGAATCGAATTATATCGATAGCCCTGTAAGATCTGTGGGTTTTACTTTGCCTGCAAAGAGGTGGTTAATGTCATGTGGAGACTCCTTGTAAACAGAATATACATATGTAAGTTATAGTGTATTTCGGATATTGCAGAGTTTAGTCTACTACAATATCCAAAAAGAGTTTAAAGTTTTTGTACTGTCAGATAATAGATTCGCTAAATGAACGTATATTCTGTTTGTTTAAAAAAGAGTATGACATTAATTTTAAATAACCTGTTATGAATACCATTTTCGATCTGTTCTCAGATTTACTTTTTTTTAGCCTTCTTCTGGTAGAAATACATAGTATATATCAAAATGGTCTGTCTGTGATTAATATCTACTTCCCTTAATATTATTTATAGATATTCAGTAGGTTTATTATAAATTTAATTATAGATTTATTATAAATTAAATTTCCTTTCTCTATGTAATATTCTATACTTAAGGGACCAGACACTAGAGGCCCGTATTTCGAGCTTTTTCGGCAATTAATAAAAATGCATTTTTACTATCCAATTTTTATCATTTGTTTACCCATATTTTAAGGGTACATAAAATTAATGTCAAAAAACAAAATTTTTTAGAATTGGATATGCTTTCTTAAAGTAGAAGGGGTTTTTACCCGCATTCTCGTCGAAATGATTACTCTTGCGGTCATCTAAAAAATTAAAGAACGGTGGATTCTTGATTAGTACGAATGATGCTATCTCAAAAAGCTGCAAAACTAAAAACAACTGCTTCAAAAAATGGCGGCTAGTGAAAAATTAAGATCAACATTTTTACTAATCTTTTTATACTCTCCCAACAAAGTTGCTAAAGAGAGTATTATAGTTTTGTTCACATAACGGTTGTTTGTAAGTCCTAAAACTAAAAGAGTCAGATATAGGGTTATATATACCAAAGTGATCAGGGTGACGAGTAGAGTTGAAATCCGGATGTCTGTCTGTCCGTCCGTCCGTCCGTCTGTCCGTCCGTCTGTCCGTCCGTCCGTCTGTCCGTCCGTCCGTCTGTCCGTGCAAGCTGTAACTTGAGTAAAAATTGAGATATCATGATGAAACTTGGTACACGTATTTCTTGGCTCCATAAGAAGGTTAAGTTCGAAGATGGGCAAAATCGGCCCACTGCCACGCCCACAAAATGGCGGAAACCGAAAACCTATAAAGTGTCATACTTATGCCCTAAATGAAGATATTAAAGTGAAATTTGGCACAAACCATCGCATTAGAGAGGGGCATATTTTCATCTAATTTTTTTGGAAAAGTGGGCGTGGCCCCGCCCCCTACTAAGTTTTTTGTACATATCTCGGAAACTACTATAGCTATGTCAACCAAACTCTATATAGTCGTTTCCTTCAGGTATTTCCATATACAGTTCAAAAATGGAAGAAATCGGATAAAATCCACGCCCACCTCCCATACAAAGGTTATGTTGAAAATCACTAAAAGTGCGTTAACCGACTAACAAAAAACGTCAGAAACACTAAATTTTACGGAAAAAATGGCAGAAGGAAGCTGCACCCAGGCTTTTTTTAAAAATTGAAAATGGGCGTGGCGTCGCCCACTTATGGACCAAAAACCATATCTCAGGAAGTACTCGACCGATCTCAATGAAATTTGGTATATAATATTTTCTTAACACCTTGATGATATGTACGAAATATGGGCGAAATCGGTTCACAACCACGCCTTCTTCCGATATAACGCTATTTTGAATTCCATCTGATTCTCTGTATAATGCAATATATACATTAGGAACCAAAATAAACAAATATGTAAATGACGGATAATGAAGTCTCGATTATCACTTTATCATGCGAGAGTATAAAATGTTCGGTGACACCCGAACTTAGCCCTTCCTTACTTGTTTAATTTTCAATTTTGTCGAATTTTTAAAAATAATATTCAAGTAAATCGGCTGATTAAAGATACTGTGGCGAGGACATCGAAAAAGCAGTTTCGTAAAAGTTTAGTTAGAAAAATGAGTGTTAATTCCTGAGTCGTCTGCTAAACCGGTACAATTTCCACGACACTATACCTTCGTAAATATTTATAGTGAGTTTTGACAAATCCTTTTAAGAATATAATTTTGAATGTTTAAAAAAACAACATTTAAATTTTTTAAAATTTCTCGAGTAAAGGCTAACCCCTTAAGTATAATGGAATAAAATAAAAACTTTTCAAGAATTTTAATATCCTAAAATTGGCAAAATCAACAAAATTAATACAACTTTTTTACTATTTTTGTTCTTTAACTCTTCTACATGTATTGGATCACTGACCTTCATTATTCATTAGCACAAACTTAAACCATCGGTCAGATATTTCTGTGTTATATACTCGTAGTTATAAAGTAATTCACAAGCAACACAATTTAATTAGTAAGCCAATTAAAGACATTAATTATGTAAGTAATCGCCTAAATATTTTCAAGTTGAAATAATTTCTGTCTATTTATGTCAAAATACTATATACACAAGTGAATATGTTAGCATGAACTCATTAAATTTTAATTATTAACAAAACATTTTAAATAATTAATTTTTCTCAGCACACAGACATGCGCTCATAATTCAGTAATTATAACCCGTATCGTTAAATATTAATTACCAAACCAATTTATGGTAAATAAATAATTTCATTACCCTTTAGCTCATCCTTTTTTTCGATTATTGGTTTCCCATAAAATTGGTCGTCTTTTCCAGATATTTCATGACATGAAAACTTCAGTCCGAAAAAAGTATTTTCAAGTCACGTCAACTGTTCCAAGTAACTGCATATTAATGACCAAACATTCTGACATTTATGCTATACAAAAGCTGTCAATGTGTCCACACTTTACTGCCTTCAAAAATAATAAAAAAAAAGTAAGAGAAAAGCAAAAAAAAAATATATGTCTTGCTGTCAACGTGCCGCCTGCGTCATTTTATCGAACAGTCCTTAAAGTGCTTACAGTCCTTTAACTCAAGCCGGCAGCTGTCAATGCACGCAGTACGAAGTGACCTACCCAAAGTTGACTCAAAGAATTTGCGCCAACATTGCAACACTTTGTCCACAACAATATTTACTAGACCTCCCGCTCCTCACTGCCCCTGCAAACACTCAGTATCGTTAAAAAGGGATATCCTCACTTGCTGGCGTATCCTTTTATGCGGTGACACTTTTTCATCGCCTTTATGGCCGCGCCCACTTTATTAGCCAACGACAATGCGTAAGGGACAACGACAAGAGCGTCTAATCGTTGCGGAGTTGTGCGCAAATACAAGGAAGTAGTTGGGTGTGTGCCACAACAGCAACACGCAAATTTACATACATTTATGTTTCATGAGCCAGCTCTATATTTGTTTTGCAGTTAGTTGGCAAGTGTTGTAAGAAGTGCCGACAAAAGGTTAACAGCAACCTCTCGTCCCTTCTCTGACGCGTTGAGTGAAAATTAACTTGGCTTGATATGCATGCAACCGCTATAACGTTACCGATAACGGCAATAACTTTATGTTGACATACTTACAACAGCTTGTTGTACATTCGTTTGTATTGAAAAGATATCGTTTGGAACAAAATTATGGGTTATGAGATCACAAGTGAAGGCAAAGCATGACATGGCATAGATAGCTCTCTCTATGTGTAAAAAAATCATATCGAGAAAATTCCCCTCGTCAAGCATAGTCTATATGTATGTGAGTATGTAGATAAATATTTTCACTATCAGGTGACTGAAATATGTCACTGACGAATGTCTGCTTGTGTAAAAAGATATTTAAGTGATAACTTTCGGGGGAGATTGCCTTACTTCACTTCTTATCGTTTTTTCTTCTTTGAACATATCCAACCTTCACTGAATATTTTTTAAATTTCAAGCATTGAGAGAATGGAAACTATAATAAGGATGTATCCATAAGGATGGTCTTAGTATAAAGTACCCCCCGTCTCTAATTCGCCGCATTAGAAATATTGATTTGTTCTACAGATAACTTCTTACGCAGTTTATTTTTTCATTGTCTGTAGAAATCAAGACTGCTTTTCTTCATCAATCCCACTTAGAAATTATTTTGAGAACGTAGTTTATCAGCTCTTCAGGCTTCTTTCCTTCGACATTAAGTTGAAAAATTTTTTAACGAAAAAAACAGGGTCTTTTCATGCAAGAATTACTTAATATTCCTCTGAAAACTGAAGGGAAATGCCTACTGTAGACATCGGAGCTACAACAAATCCCATAAAAGTTGCTCTAGTGACTATTGGGCGCTATATAAGAACCTAGAGAGCCCTCTGCGAGAGTGTAGATAGCTGTCATGAGTCCTCAGGTTTTAGGCGCATTATTGAGAAAGTTCTGCTTCACTAGGGTATCTGAGAAATGCTGATAGTGGTTGGACCGTGAGCAGAAATAATTTGTTGAACCTACTCCTAGATGCTCACTTTTCGTTGAACCATTCCGCTGAAGGATTGTCACTGGAACTTCGAAGAGACGAATGTCACATTGAGTGTCTCCATGTAGTCTATCTTCAGTCTCAATCCCGATTTTTTCTACCTTTCTGTGGTTTATGGAAGAATCTTACAGGTTTCAAGTAGCATATTCAAAAACTTGGTGCTATTCAGGAAAGCTGTTCTTATGAAAGTATGGTCTTTTTTCTTTTCTTCACGTTAATCTATGTTATTAAAAGACAGAAGTTTAGAAGTGTTTGCAGATTTTTTTGCACCATTTTACTCAGTCTTCATTTTAAATGCTGGGAACAAAAGAATATTCTCCAAATAAATTGTTCAAAGCAGAAAAGGTCTGTGAGACCAATTGCGCCCAACTAAAGGTTAACATACTTTTGAAAGCTATTTTCTAATGGTAATTGTAGTTATTATTATAATAGAAAAACTACAAATTCCTGAAATCCAATTATGAACCTATAAACATACACAATCATGCTATATAAAAGACATTCTTCGGCTCAAAGCTTTGACTTCTCGACTTATGAAAGTTGCCTCATGAACTGACCTCACGCACGCAACCCAAAAATGTTTTGTGTCTGCCTTCGGCCTTTCTCTCCGCTCTTGTCAGCTAGAAGGTGAACTGTCTTGCCTTCTCCGTTTGTGTCACGATATGGACTTTTTAACACTATTGTTATTTTGTTCACTTTATTGTTAACTTTGTATTAGCTTACAATAACATTAATGTGTTGTTGCTGTTGCGCTTGGTTGTGTTGGGGCTCTTACATAGTTGCTGTCATCTCACGAATTTGCTTGTCATTGCGAAATGTTGACAGTATCGAAGAGAATTTTTATAAAATGAACGCAAACAAAGGTTCAACAGAGACAATGGCAACAAAAAAGCATACCATCGAATACAAAAGCAACAATAATAACTGAGGCAACTTGCAAACAAAAAAAGCTATGGAGAGCCAATAACCACACATTGTAACCACAGCGAGTGAATTGGAAAATTCTTAGCATAACCCTTGACCCGCTGCAATATAAAATTGCGTTTAAATGTATGTAAGCATGCATGACACACTATTTTTTTTTTAATTTTACAAGCATTCTTGTGCATATGTTTAAGCGAAATAGGCCAAGTTGACAATGTATAGACAACATTTGCCCTGCTCTCTAGCATTCTTTCACTGCAGTCAAGTGGTATGCAAACATTTTTCTGTATAAAGAGATGTGTAATCATTTTGATGAGACACACCTACAATGTATTTTTATACATGTGTAAATTTAAGCTTCTACAGACTTCTAGTGAGATAAATAACGTTTAAATATTATGTGATGCGTTTTTAATGAAATTTTGTGCTTTTTAAAGTATTGGAGACTTTCGATATTTTTGTAGACTTTTAAAAAATCTGCGGAGAGTTTCAAAAATAATTGTTTTTTTCAAACATTGGCTTGTAAATATCAAATTTAAAAAGTTAAAACATTTTATAGCTTTAAGCTACTTGTTTACATTTACTACTGTACACTAGATATGTACACATGTCAGTTTCCCATCCACTTATTCATTAATTTATTTATACACGCTTTAAAAATGTACATAAATGTATCGTACACAACAATAACAATAATTTCTACTTTAATCAACAAAACCTTAAATTGTAGCGTCATATTATTTCCATGAATATAACTATTATTGCTATTCTTTATTATCACTCTTAGTCACCTCAAGGGCATTCTTCAACAATTTAAGTGTTAACCAACGTACAACGTGATACTGAAGCACTTTTCAAAAGCCACTTGTCATAATAAAAATATATGCACAGTAAACAATAATAATAATAAATAAAAATATTTCAATTGCCTTTTAGAAAAAAAATATAAAAAATAAATATACATACATATGTTATATTTTGAGTAAATAGGTAGTTGTGAGATTAACTGGTTTATATACGTAAATTTCAAATGGCTATGCAAACATATGAATATTTTTGTTGAATGAGCACGAATTGCTTCTCAACCGACAATAACTCACGAAACGCTCGCACATAAATATAAATGCACATTAACAACTCACGCGAGTTTGCTTGTTCAAACAAAACTTATTTACACATGCACAAATATAAATGCGTGTGTGAAAGATGAATGATGAAGTACACATATGGATATGGATAAAAGTAAATTTAAATTATGTTAACAAAATATATAAATCATAGGATTTTTAATTAAATGTCTACATAATAACATACATATGCAGCCACATACATACATGCTAGTATTATATATAGAAAGCTCTTCGCTTTGAAAATAACTCTCGTGTGTTTCATTTCTATAGAAATAGAATATGTACAGATGTTAAACGAAACCTTGACTTCAATTTATTTATAGCATATTCAAGCATATGTAGTATGTATGTATATGTGTGTGTATTTATACGAACATCGTAGTCAACTTTATAATTAATGACAATTTTTTTCTGTTTTCATTATAAAAGTCATTCGGAAGTTTTGTAGACTTTCAATATTTTTGGAGACTTTTTAAAAACCTATAAATTGCATTTAATTTTTGACAATTTTCAAAAATATTAAAATTTTAATGCATATTATAATTTTCATTTACTGAAAATTTTTGGAAACTTTTCCAAAAACCTATAAACTGCATTTAGTTATTGATAGTTTTCAAAAATGCTTAATAATATTAAAATTTTCATTTAGTGGAAACTTTGAAAATTTTTCCCTCAGACTGTTGCATTTAATTTTTGACAATTTTCAAAAATATTAAAATTTTAATGCATATTATAATTTTCATTTACTGAAAATTTTTGGAAACTTTTCCAAAAACCTATAAACTGCATTTAGTTATTGATAATTTTCAAAAACACTTGATAATATAATAATTTTCATTTAGTGGAAACTTTGAAAATTTTTCCCTCAGACTATATACTGGAAAATATGGCAAGATTTCCCTAGAGACCTGAGCTTTTGATACATTGTAATTAATCATCCACAATACATTTCATTATACGTACAAAATTTATTTTTCAAGAAAGAAGTAGTTATTAAATTTATACTCTTACGTACATAAATATCAAATATATTTACAACGATTAGCGACAATTCTATATATTCTCGAAGAAATCTAGCAATCGCAAAAAATCGAATAAATTAAAAATATAATTTTTATGGTTCGACACAAATTTTCTTGAAGTCATTATCTTAATTAGATTTGCCTTATTGAAATTTAATACTAAAAATAATTTTTCCCGAGACTTTCGAAATTTTTGTAGACTTTGAAAAACTTGATTTAGAGTTCCTATAACATATTTTGCATGCAGAAATAAATATTAAGTGACTTCTGAACACTTTTTGGTTTTTAAAAAATCATGTAGACTTTGAAAATTTTTGGAGACTTTTTGAAAAAGTAATTTTAAGGCATCATATTTCATTATACTACCCTTAGACAGAAATATCGTTCCATCTTCGTGAAAGTTCTAGAAAGATACATATACATACTACTTATAGTACTTAATACTTTTTCTCAGCATTTTGTTGACTTTAAATTAATTTAAGTTAAAATTTATTGAATAGCAAAGTCAATTTCACATTAACGGCTTCAAATTTCGTATTCAATTTCTTAGCTACCCTTAGAATTTGCCTTTACTCGCTGCTGTGCACTTTGGTTCATACAATACAAATATATTTTCTGCCTTTAATGCTTGGATGCATGAATACAAGTGCTTTTTGCAATTTTTGTGTCGGATGCTTCTTTTGCAATTTTCATTCATTAAAGCTAACAAATAAATTAAACAAGGCGGCAAAAATACAAAATAATTATGCAAGGCGGCTTGAATGACAGACTAACAGCCCAGAGTTGCGTAAAAAATGTAAACAAATGCATAAGTACATAGCATATGTATGTACGTATGTATGTTAGTTGTCGGAAAGAAACAATACAAATAGTAACAGGAGTCTAAAAGTTGAATGAATTGCGATTCGTTGGAAGTTGCTTTAATAAAGTTAATGTGACATTAATTAAATCTATTTATATTTTTATTTTATTTTTTTTACTCAAAAATTGCTTTGTAATGAATTTTCTTTATTATTGATATTTTTTGGTATGTTCCTACGGCTTCAAATGTTCTTTAAATTAAAACAAATGAATCGCTGATTGATTATCTCTAAGGAGGAAAGCGGTGGTGGGAACGACTGTAAAAAGAGTGTCGGGAAACCCTTCAATTGTTTCACTTTTCGTTTGACAAATAAATTAATGATTGTGCACATATGGTCGTCAATATGTGTTGCAGTATGTGTTTGTATGTATTTTTTCACAAATGTTTTGTAAATATATATTCATGCCACATTTGATGGGGAACCCCATGAACCTCATGTTTTCATGTTTTCTCTTTCATTAAAATATTTTCTTATGCTCCCTGTTGCCTTTTTAAGACCTTCTAAAAACAAAAACAAACATTTATAAACTTAATTAAGAGAAAACGAGGAAGCAGGGAGTTGCACATAAGTATGTACTATATACACTCTATGTATATATGTATATACATAATGTAAGAAAACACTTCTGTTTACAAAAAATCCCAACCACTTCTAATGACAGTGCGCTTCTCCAGCTAGGAACTCAAATAAATGACAGCGGCACACAAAATATGATTAATGCATTGTTCATGTACGCCAAGAATCTTCGATTGATTGAAGTATGTACCTCCTTACATACATATGTTGCATGCATCACGCTTGTTTCGTTAAAATTGTTGCACAGCACATTCATTAAAACGAAGTTGCCGCCACACATTTTATGTAAAGAAATCTTTAAGCGTGTGGAAATTGATGAGAATGGATCACTCGCGTTCCCTGCCTGTCATTTGTTATTATTTTTTGTATTACTTCACATTTTTTGACACGGAAGTGTCTTCTAGCGTATGTCAAACAGGCTACACGACATAGGGGTATTAAGTGGTGCAATGTCAGTGTCGCACTTTATTTGCTGTCAGTTGTCAGAGTTGGGTGTTAATGAAAACATAAAAAATGAAGAGTGTTGTGTCAAAAATAGCTATGTGTGTTTGACATTTGTTTTTGGTTTCTCAAACATTCATATTTTATTTAGAGTTCTTCTATTTTTTCTTCAATTATGTGAAAGTCTACACAAGTGTTTAATTATCACCTCCTAATGTATTCATTAGCTGGCCCTCATATGGGCTTAATGCAGCAGCTAAGCATGCACAAAGTAAAAATAAATTGCTTTTTTCAAAATTATTTGAGGATGTATACAGTAGCGATCATATAAATAATCACACTTTGCGTGTTTTTCGAATATTTTTGTATAAGTGTTAGTAAATAACTGGAATTTTTTAGCAAAACTCGTATTGTGCGAAGCTAAAACTGTCGATAAATTGTTCTCTGTCGTATTTATTATGCACTAAAGTTTTTGTAGACTTGCAAGTGTAGAAATATAAATGTAACCACAACATCAACATAAACGTATTTGTTACTAAATAAAATAAGTATATTTTTTACATTTTAGAGACTTGTTTGTAGAGTTTCTAGTTTGGAACATTTTGTGAAGACTTACAAGTAAGAAAATATATTTGTAACCAGAAAATTCTTTCAAAATAAAAATTATCGTTAATAATTTAAAAAATATATATTTTTACATTTTAAAGACTTTTTAGTTTGGAACAATTTTTGTAGACTTTCAATTATATTTGTAAGCGAAAAAAATTGTCAACATAATATATCGTTAACAACTAAAAAACTATTTTGACATTTTGGAGACTTTTTGTGGAGTACTTCATTTCGGAGACTTTCAAAAATTTAATCGAAAAACTTCTCAAAATAAAAGTGATCATTAATAATTTAAATATATATTTTTCTACATTTTGGAGACTCTTTAGTAGAGTTCAAAATTTGTGATGTTGTGCAATAACATACTTTCGTAATCGAAAAACTTCTCAAAATAAAAGTGATCATTAATAATTTAAATATATATTTTTCTACATTTTGGAGACTCTTTAGTAGAGTTCAAAATTTGGAGCAACATTAATCTTCAAGTAATTTATTATATTACGCTAAAAATCCACAACTAATTTTGGAGTACACGAATCCCCAAATATCCAGCACTTCACATGCCGCTAAGCACCACTCACCTGTTGCCCTCACCCAGCGAGTAGACAGACATAAAACACTTTAAACGTATTAATGCTAAAATCCGCTACTTCCTTCGAGACATAAAAATGTTGTTCAACTTTGAACATGAACATTAATCTCCGTTTGCTTCGGCTGCTAGTTGCCGCTCAAATTTTGTTTATCGTTTTTCGACGCTTGACTTGCTCATCTGCCGGCAAATTGCAGTTCATGTGAAGTAGACAATATATCTCAGATTTTTATGGCGGAAGTGTAGTGTACGTCAGATTCCATATACTCACATACATATATACACACATATCCATTTCAGTATATATGAGTTTGAGCGCTTTTCTTTTATTTTTGGTTTATGATTTTCGAAATTAAAGCAGTAGTTTATTAGTGTCTCGCTTGCAAGTTCATTATGCTCGCTTGTTTTGGTCATAAATCTGTCACCGCAGACACAAAAAGTACTAATTCACCAGAAATTGACGATTAAAAAATAAAAGAATAAAGCTTTTGACTTCAATTAGCTTGAAATAATATATTTCTGAAGATTCTTCTATTTTCAAGAACTTGTTTCAGAGAAAAATCATAATACTTGAGTCATTATGTAACATATTCGATAATTTATGACCAATAAAAATGTTTTTTTTTTTTCATAAATAGCTAATTGTTTTCTCTAATCGAGTTTAATTATAATGAAACAGTGGAGACTTAATATAGAATTTATAGCTTTTGTAGGAAAATTTATTTTTCAAAATAAATAAATTAGTGATATATATAAGAATTTAAGGTAATTAGTCGAATTATAAAAATTTGAGACTTTATGTAAAGTTAATTGATTTTGGAGAAATTTTTAGTTGTAACTAAAAACTAAATTTACCTACGTGTCGTATGTATGTATATACGTACTATATGCAAGCATAATCAGTTTTATATAAACAAATTTGGAGACTTTTTTGTAGAGTTTATAGTTTTTGTAAAAGATCCATTCAAGCTGTAGGCAAAAAACTCTAAACCGTAAAAAGCCATAAAAAAATTTTTAGACTTTCTGTGAAGCTTAGATAGAGCTTTTGTAGAAACTTATATATCATATATATGTATTTAGATTCGTATGTAAGTCTTGTTAATAAATAGTTCCTTTAAAGACTGTTAAACTTTTTGTAGAGTTCATTAATTTTGAAAAAAAAAAATCTATTAAGCTGTTTTCGGAAAACACTGAACCATAAAAAGCCACGAAAAATTTGTAGAGACTTTCTTGTACAGATTTCTTGCACTTTGTGTTGACAATATCTATGCATATAAAAAACTTTTTTTGAAGAGCATTTTAATTTTCTAAATAGATGTATGTATATATGGATAATGAGTTGATTTAAAAAAATTGGAGACTTTAGAGTATATAGTTTTTGTAGAGAATTTTCGTTTTGAAAATAATTATATTTAACACATGTAAGCATAGTAAATAATTAGTCGCATTGAAAAAAAAATTGGAGACTTTATGTAGAGTTTATAATATTGGACAAAAATGAATTTAAGCTCCTTGCAAAAAACTCTAAGCCATAAAAACCCCCAAAAAAAAGTTTGGAGACCTTTATGTTTTAATATTGTGTAGACTTTTTAGTGAAGTTCTCCACAATTGTTTTTTGACTAATATAGCAAAATTTCATTAGAAAGATTGTTACAATGTTTTTTAATATTGTGTAGACTTTTTATGAAGTTATCTACAATTGCTGTTTAAAGTCTCAAAATCTGATTAGAAAGCTTCTTACAATTCAAAAGAAGTTACCTTTTCTCACTATTTTGATGCAATCAGCAAAACTGTCATTCTTCCCAACTCCAATGACAGGCAGCAGTGGTCATTAATGTACCGTTAGATGTTTCTATATTTAAGTAAGACATCAACACGATTATTCCCAACGCATTCCATTCCCATCATCAGTGAAGCATTTTATAATGAGTCCACCCACATTAAAGTAAGATATATATGTACATATGTGTATATGTATATGTATGTATAGTATGTTTGTGGGCATAAATGGTGGCTATTCGCTGGCTCATTTTGTCGTGAAAAGAATTTTTAAACAACCAATTTGCCAAACTTCACTTAATTTCACTTAATAATAGCAGTCATGGTGCTTGTTATTGTCACAACAACAAGTGAATACTAACAAGTAAACAATGTAATTTATGAAATTTGATATGTATATATGTATGTTTGTGTGTGTGAAAACACATATGCAAATTTGTTGAAGAACTCTCATTGTTTCATGGTGAAAATGAAATAGTTCAAAAACTTTCCAGTTTATTTGTGGCAGCAATTTACATAATAGACTACAAAAATGAAAATATTTGCAAAACGCTGAATATTAACACATAAACAACAACAAAAAATCTATTTGCAGTTTTTCATATACATATATACCACATATGTATGTATATATAGCCACTAGTCCACATATCATTTAGCCACAATGTCTGCTTTCCCATATAGAGCCTTGTTTGCTTTTCAAAAACTCTACATAAACACTAATAAATTAAAGTAAGTAGTTGCATGCCACACAGCGCAATACAAAAACAAGCATAATTATCATAAATTCATTATACAACACACAAATTGGACATTTTAAAGTGATTAACAAAATTATCCAATTTTCTATGCAATTTTCCATGTTCAATAAGGAACCGCAACCGCTCCATTCGAAATTTTATGCCAACGCGGCTAATTTAGGGCGTGTGTGAAGAGAGGCGGAAGGCTGAAATGGTACAGTTTTTGCAGCGTGAGCAGAGCAAAGGGTTCAGGGTTCAAATCAATTGCGATTCTTCGCATTCGTAATGCCAAATTAATTAGTTTAGTAATATGTAAATGCGGTCGTGTGAAATTAGTGGCAGCTGTGGTAAAGGCGCATCATGTTCACCACATAGAAGACCAAAAAAAAAATTGTGGGCTTGGCGTAGTGCTTGTTTTCTGTCAGTTCAGCTAGTAATTAATTGATTTAATAGTAATAATAATAAATTTTGCTAATTTCAGTTCATTTGACTTTTGTATTTCGATGAAGTGTGCTCTGTGTTGCGGATTTAATGACATGTTAAGGGGAATTATAACAAAAATTCCGCTATTTTAACAACTAATATATATAATAATTATATTTTGTAGGACTCTAAAAATTCCTAACCAGAATTCCAACTTTATGCTAACCGTTAATTCGTTCGTTTTTTATGCTTTTTCAACATTTTCCTAAATGTAGGCAACGCGATTAGTAACCACAACGCTAATATTTCATTTAAATGTGGTATACTTTTAGCAACGCATTTCAACGTAAATTCACAGCCACAGCTGAAAACCCTTTGTATGAGAGTTTACCATCAGTGATTCCATTGAAAATTTTACTAATAAAATACATCATGTTTTGAAAAAAAGAATAACTAAAGAGACTAACTCCAAGCCAAGAATTATTTAGGCTGGCTTTGATGTAGTCTACGACTTTTTTTAAAGGCCTCTAATAGACTAGGAGTTTGTATATCAGATATACTTAAGTTTACGTAAATAAATTCGATTTTTGTTTGATGAAAAATTAAAGAAAATAATTTTTAATTGATGTAAGTCGTTATGTTGAAGAAATCTACTATATCTGAGATCAGATGGTTTCAAAAAAAATAAAAAAAAACAGTTTCTCATTTCTACCATCGAGGGAAGTATAGGTTTTTGCTTCAGTGAAACAGGGTAACTACTTAGTATCGAAGATTGTCGAAACTATATAAAAACAAGAAAAAACGTTAACTTCGGCTGCTTCAGTTCAGTTTATATGGAATAGTAATTCGATTTGAAAATTTTTTCGGAGATTATGTTATTACCTTAAGCAGTAATCAGGTCGAATTTCGTGAAGATACCACGTCAAATGCGAAAGTTTTCCATACAAGAACTTTTTTCCGAACGTTCAGTTTGTATGGCAGCTATATGTTATAGTAAGGCGATCTGAACAATTTCTTCGGAGATTAAATTGTGGCCTAGAAAATAATCTGTACCAACTTTTGTCAAGATATATTGTCAAATGCAAAAGTTTTCCATACAAGAACTTGATTCTGATCGTTCAGTTTGTATGGGAACTACATAAATTTCAAAACGACGGACATGGCTAAATCGACACAGCTCAACATACTGATCATTTATATATCGCTCATTTGCTACAAGACCGGCATAAGTCATATATGTTCCAACTGAGAGGCCTTAAATATATGAGATGGAAGGGTTGGATAAGGTTTTCTTATTAAATCAACTGAGTGCTGTATAAGGCTTGATTTGGTTACCACCTGGGAGCTCAACGGCCCTGATGATAGTTAAGTGCGGCCGCCTTTGGTACGGATTTCTTTAAAGATGAAGCATATTATAATATTAACGGCAATGTGGAACGCTGCAGAGATATGACTAATGCATTTTTCTTGTCTGAATTGGAGGATGTTGATGTACGTAGACAACCAACAAGACGGCACTACATGCCTTACAGCATACGAAACAATAAATGTTTCACTTTGAAGATATTTTATGTAGATTTGTGTGAAGTAAGCGTATACTACGCAGATAAGCCTGAAACCATTACGTTTTTAGACGAGAGTAATCGGAACGTTGTTGCTGATATACCTGTTGGCCCCCAATTGCTGCAAAATTGGTCTCAAATTGGGCCTTACAGTACTGTCTACGTTGAGATTGTCGATAGAGCCAAGGCTAGCAATAGTTATCGGGTTAACTCGAGCTCCACTCAATGGCTTAAGTCCCCTTAAATTTTTTTTCATAAAGCTACAGTGCCATATGAGCCCAAAAGTCATTGTTAGAAGAAAAATATTCTGAAATTAACGAAAGTATCCTCCCCCAAATGCACACATACTTGTACTATTTGCTTTAATTAAAAAATAAAAATTCGCTTAGCCTAAACTAAGCGCTATCGGGCATCAGCATGAACTAGTAATCTCGGCAGAAAAACGAAAAAATACAAAATAAATAAGCGCTATATTCTTAAAACCTTAATACTATTAAAGAAAATTTAGCATTTTCGTCAACAAACGACAGCTAAATAATAGCAGCAGCATGCAACAGGCCACACCGAGCCAACACTCAGCGCCAGCATCAATAGCGCTTTTGGTGGAGAGACTTTTTCGACGCCCGCACCCACGGGCGAAATGGCCTACATAGATGTATGTGTGCATGTGTAAATGTGTATATTTATGTATGTGTTTGGCCACCATATATTTAAGCATACTTTCCTTATGCTTTTCACTCCTCTTCAGCTGACCGTTGCGATGACCCACCGACAAGAAGCGGCAAAGTGCCACAAAGGCCAGCATTTGTGAGAGATTGTTGTCTGCCAGCGCTAAAGCAGATATTTAATCGTTAGCTTTCCTCTACTTTGCTATGTTATTTCATGCTTCTCTTATTTAATTTTTTTTTTTTTTTGCGCACATACACATACCGACATATACACAACTTACCTATATATTTATGGCCTTTTGTTTTGCCGCTAAAGGCAATCTGTATACATGTGTGTTTGTGTGTATGCGCACATCGTGACGGCCTTTTGACTGCCACCGCCTCGCTCCAGCGAAAGCCGCCAGCTGAAAACGTGTAAAGCTGCGAACATTACAAACCCCAACAAAAGCAACAAGTACAACAACAAGAAGATAAAAAATATCACAAATAAAGAAAGCAAGAAAATGAGATACTTTGTGCGGGCTTTTAAGGATAACGCCAGTGCTGAATTGTGGAAATTCTTGTGCCACAATATTTACAGTGCAAAGTTCGCTGCGGTCATTAAGCGAGAAGCGAGAAAGCATAAAACCTGTTGTTGTGCCGTGTTTGGTTAGCGGTTTTCTTAAGCCGAAGGAAATGCTTTCCAGCACCGCTACATATTCGCATGAAAAGAAATTGCTTGATCCGCTACCGGATATGAAAGAGACGTCGTTTCTTAGCGTAAATGATTGTATTATATGTGTGAGTGTGTGTTTGTGTGTAGCTGTTTCTTAATATTTTGCAAAAATTTAATTTAAAAATATTTGCTCTGAAATGTTAAGTTTGGCAGGGAATATATCCCTTCTTATGGTTGGTTATGCCAGAGTCGCTATAATTTAAGGTAAGATTTTTAGTAAAGATAAAAAAAAATTCCTTTAGCCTTATTATAAAAAAATATAACAACACAGTTGGCTTTCATTTAGATATCTTACCGCAAATACATAACTCTGCACTTCCTTTGGTATTATTCCTTCTTCTTTTTTACTTGGGATTGTATCTTCACGAAATTTTGCACAGATAATTGTCAAATTAATACCGTATTACTAATTGTTTATTGATTCGCAGGTCAGATATTGATGATGCACATTCATTACTGACCATAAAAATTACTCGTTTTATCGGGCTCCGTTTAATGTAAAGTGGCTTGGCTATCTATTATGTGTTGTAAGGGTATTCCAAGTGTTTTCATCTACCGTATATTTTCTGTGATGCCTACAAGCAGATCCATGCATTCCTTTAATTTCACAATTATCTGCTCATGAACTCATAACATAGTTATTTGATATCTGCAGAAGATATTTTCTTACTTCATTATTATTTTTTTTATTTTAATTTTCATTCCAAATGTTCCAAAATCCTACCAAAGAATCAGTAGTTGTTCTTCGAGATCCTCCGTACTTTACATACACAACCCCGAGTTATGAAATATTTGACACACCACTTCAATTTTCACATTCACAGAAGACAGAGCGTGTCCTATTCGGCTCCTGGGCTGAGCTTACAACATTACTATACTCCGAGAAGTTTGTGAAGCAACGCCTTCATCACGAAATCTTATTCTTCTGAAATTAATGACTTTTTATGCAATCAGTTATTTAATACAGGTTTTGGAAACCTCTCTACATGAAAGGATTATTGATTATTTTTTTATATCTGTATCAATTATGCAAGTAAATCTGACACATTGAACAATATTTTCGGTAAAAGGTCAGCTATAGATACTGGAGGCCTGTACAATTTTGGTTGGATTTGAACATTTTTAGGCCATAAGGCGGTGAAGACATTATTCGGCCTTTTGAGGAGGAAGGCAGTGAGCTTCTTCACGGATGAGTCAAAGCTTGGGGGAAAGGTTGGTGGAGGGGTTTACTGTCAGGAGCTCTCTATCAACTCCACTTTCAGACGTCCTGACTATTTTAGTCTCTTCCAGGCCGAGGTTGCAACCATTAAGATAGCAGTAGATTTACTGCTCCGAAGTGCAGCCTCCTTCAGAGAAGTAACCATCCACTTAGATAGCGGAACGGCGAAACTAGCCTTGAACTCATTAACAGTGTGTTCAGTGTGTGCCTAACCTCGACATTAATAGCATCGAATGATAAGCCTAGTACGGGTGCCAAGCCACAGCGGAATCGCAGGTTCGGTGCTGTCGTATGCTCTTGCGTTCTACTAAATAGTCGGGCTTCGCGAAAGCGCTGGGCGACCATCAGTACATGCGCTGTTCGAAAAACCTAACCTAACCTAACAGCTTGCACTAGCGGATCCTAATTTCAACTATTATCGTCAACTATATCATTTTTGTTTTAAGTCTTTAGCTTAGTTTAAGGGTTTTGCATTATTTGAGACACCTAATATAAATAAGAAATTATTTTTAGTTTTATTATTTCAATACAATTATGACTAGTTTTCACTAAAAAAAAATATTAAAAAAAAACTTTTTCTTTTTCTTTCAGATAAACAAGAAACTAAACTTTAATCGAGTCTTTTTTGTTGATAACTACAATTGATCATCAATTTACTTAGGTAAGTCTTCATTTAAATTTAAAAAATCTCGTTTAGTGTCACAAAATTACTATTTCCGGCTATAATGTCAAAAACTGCAATTTAAGATTTCATGAGTAGCTGAAGAAAAATTTGGTTTCACAAACTATATTTTGTACTTTTGTAGCCTTAATCATCAACAAAAAACGAGTTAAGGAAGGATTTTGTGATAAGCTACGAGTTTATCGGTAGTGTTTAACGCTGAAACCAAAACAAGAGTCCCTAAGCCTGGTTAGGTTTAGGTTAAAAGTCTGAAAAGATTATTATTTAATAGGTCCTGCCATGGTGCTTCGAATTTGTGAGTAGTCCTTAAACCGAAACAACAAAATAACCAATAAAATCAAGTTTAGGTATTGAATATATTAGTTTAGGTTAGGTTAGGTTAATCTCGTAAGCCACTGAGTCACGCATAGACGAGTTTTAGTTCTTTGCGACACCAAATAGAGTTTAATTACTAGGTTCACGAGGAGTTGTCATCCTTTAGGATGCGCTTGACGCGAATTTTAACAGACCCTGTGGCATCTTTATCGATACCTCCTCAAGTCTAGCATACTGTGGGAATCCCAGATGTTCCCAGCGTAATTTTGTTAATGCGGGACAAGTGCAAAAGATATTCTCCATTGCTTCCCTGGAGCCTTGTTCGCGACATTTCTTGCAGCCTTCTCGATCTGTCAGCCATTTTTAAAGCGTTTTATGACCTCTCGTCTTAATTATTAATGTTAAATATCTTATGATGTCTCTATAAGTACCCAAAATAGCTGAAGGGGGTTGCTCTGATTTTCATAATTCCATAGTTTCTAATTTGTGGATATTATAAGTAATTTACGTGCAACACAAATATCATTTACGACGCTGCGCGCCTATAATTCTATGAAAACGCCGCCAACCAAATTATGCAGATAGAAGAAATATTAAATTTTCGCAATAATATATCAAAAAGGCGCACAGCGGGGCGTAAAGCCTGACTGCCACTGATTTATTTGACATAATCGCATGCAAAATGGCGATAAATTATATAAACAGACTTGCGGTGTTGCAGCAGAAAACCCAGAAATAAAAAACGGAAGGAAAAATCCTTTGAATACTCACACACACGCACACGCACTCAAGCATGCAAACGGTAAAACGCTCAAAGAGTTGAGAGCCAAAACAAACCGGGGCTAAGCAGAATTCGATTTCATTATCGAAAACTTTGTGATTGGCCAAAGGCGAAAACAAGCCAACAACAATCGCAAAATCAGAGCAGTAAAGTAAAAAACAACAAATACTAGCGGCAAACAGTTACTTACGTGCAAAAGTTGAGTTTGTTGCAACAACTGTTTAGAAAAACAGTAACAACAGCAGCAAGAGCGGGAGCGGTGCCAGCAGTGGCGGCAGCAAAGTGGGCAGCTCCTCGAGTCAAGCGACGTGTAGTGCCATAAAGCAATTTTCAAGCTGTCATGTGGTTATGGTTTGGACTTCTCTAGTGTTCTTATGCTTTATACAGTCACTTTATATGTTTGTGTTTGTTTTTGTATGCTCTGCACGATACAAAAATTGTTTGTTTGCCTTATTATTAGTTTTAGTTGTCTTGCACTTTTGACTGCCTGCCAAAGCAAAATAAAGCCAAACTTGCGAGAATTCGCGCCTCGTTAGTTAGTTTATGCCATGCTAATATCATGGAAAAGCTACGCCATGCCTGCACAGTGTAATAAGTACCCAGTAGGAAACTTTTGCTCAGCTATAGAAGACTTCTATCATAAAAGTCGATGGCCAATTAATTTTTTACACAAGCACTTTCGCTCACTCACAGCTACGCCATGCCTGCACAGTGTAATAAGTACCCAGTAGGAAACTTTTGCTCAGCTATAGAAGACTTCTATCATAAAAGTCGATGGCCAATTAATTTTTTACACAAGCACTTTCGCTCACTCACTCTTTTTATTTCTCTTCCCACTCTCTTTTTCAGTCTGTCATTCACTAACTCTCTCCCACCCACAATCCTTCTATAGTGTCTCAATTTCATTCTGTCTCTATTTCTGTCTCTCGCTCAACATATTTTCCTCTCATTCACTCAAAGTTGTTTGGTCTCTCTCTCACGCTGAATTTATTGTTGTCTGTCTCTTTCTTCCTTTTAAACCCATAATATATTGAAAAAGTTTCGCTCAACATGTTTCTCTCTTTCTCTCTCACACAAGTTATTTTTGCTTCTCTCGCTCTCTCTCTTTAAAAACCGTAATAACTTGATAAAGTTTCGCTTAACATATTTCTCTCTCTCTCACTAAAGTTATTTTTGTCTCTCTCTCTCTCTCTCTCTCTTTAAAAACCATAATAAATTGATAAAGTTTAGCTCAACATATTTCTCTCTTTCACTCAAGATATTTTTGTCTCTCCCTTTCTTTTAAACCCATAATACTTTGATAAAGTTTCTCTCAGCATATTTCTCTCGCTCTTTCACTCAAGTTATCCTTGTCTCTCTCCCTCTCTCTCTTTCACTCAAGATATTTTTGTCTCTCTCTCTCTCACTCAATTTGTTGTCTCTCTCTCTCTCTTTAAATACCTTCCTAAAGTTTCCTTCATTTTCATTGAGCACCAATTTCCTACAGGGTCACCTTTTACAAATATTCATACCAACCACATACCAGACACATACTTATAGTCATAAATACAATAGGGGCACGCACGTCCCAACATCAAGCCACTCAACTCATCGTGCAACTTGGCGCACAACTTGAAAGTCTCGCAAATCAAATTTGAACTTTTGCTACTTCGCACACAATTTACTGCCTTGCCGGCCGCCGGCAACAACACTAGCACCCTTGCTAGCCTCTTTTCGGCCAAAGTCTTGCTGGCCGGCCCCAAAAACTTAACAGCCTAACTCTGCGTCTTCTGTCAGCCTACAGCGCTTGAGAAACAAAAAATGCAAAAACAAAAGAAAAACAACAAAACGCAGGCGGCTTGGTTTGTCTTGTCCAATAGTTGGCCGAACAGTTTGACTTCTGGCTGACACTTTCCAAAATGGCTAAGGAACGTGCAACGCGCAGACTTCACTTGCCACCAAAGTATGCGCATGTGTGTGTGTGGGTGCGGCAGTGCAGCGCAGGCACCAGAAAATGTGTGTGGCAAGCAAAAGTGGCAGCAAATTTGTTACAAATTTTTGTTTGGTTAGTTTTGGAAATCACTTCCCACACTTTGTTGTTATTATTGTTGGTGTTGTTGCATGAACACTAGAGAAATATTTGCGCTTATTGCCATAACACCAGCGCCATAAACGCACGTTCCAGCAATGGGCCACTGAATTTTTCCTTTACCCACAGTTTAGCGCCGAGATTGCTGCTTCCCTCATCACTCGCTTATTCCCCTCACAGACAGTAGGAAAGTTTCGTACGAAAAAAAATTTGTTCCGAAATAAATTCGAAAACGTGCCACTGCAATCACTTTGCCGCATGCAACAATTTCTGGCATCCACTTCCCGCCATTAGCTCCCCGCAACATCAACTGCCCGCTTCGATTTCCAATAAATTTTATTCACTTTTTTTTTTGTTTTTGAAGAAAAAGAAAATTTCTCTTGCCAATTACAACAATCAAAGCACTTTGTTAACGGTTTTGTTGCTTATATTTCTCGACCACTCAACCTTTTTTCTTTTCGTTTTTTGTTTCTTGTATTCATTACCGTTATTTCATTCGTTTTTGCTTGGCTTTTGCGCAATTCGTGACTGCCCGTTGGCGCTTCGCTCACAAACTAATCGAAATAACAATGGCCATTAGTTAAATCCCACACTGGCGTTCGATATCAGTTGGTCAGCTATTTGCTGCCACACCCACCCGCATACACAGATACACTAACGTTGCATATTATGTTGTGGCACAAATTTACAGTTACTAAATTCGTGTAGTGACAGTCAAATGCCGTATAAAATTTGAAAGTTCAATGAGGTCTGCAAAAACTCATGCGAAGAGAAACTAAAAACTTAAGAAAGTGAGAAATAAGTCAAGTTCCGAAAACGGAGAAAACGTGACCACTGCATCTCAGTGGCATAATTTTGTTTAGTGCCTTTGGGGTTGTGAAGTGGCAGTGGGTAGTAATTTACGAAATTTTCATACTTTCTTCTAAATTGTTGCTTTACGGCATGACTTTAGTGGTTGGAGTACAAAGCGCGCTATGAAAGAGTGGTTCGATGGGAATCAGTGAAGCATAAAAATTATGGTGGAACCTCCCATTCCTGGATCATGGAGCTCGTACTATTTTACCTAAGTCTTACAAGTTTTCATAAGTATATTTTATGCGCCAAGACAAGATCACAGCCATTGGCTAGTTGCTGGATGATCGTCTCCACTTTTCTTTCGTTTCTTTTTGTCGCAATTTGGCCCCAATTCGAGATAGCAAGTGCAGCCAGCTCCCTCTCCACCTGATCTCTCCAACGGAGTGGAGGTCTGCCTCTTCTTTTGCTTCCACCGGCGGGTACGAGTACAGCGTCGAATACTTTCATAGCTGGAGTGCTTTCGTCCATTCAGACGACAAGACCTAGCCAGTGTGGTCGCTGGACTATGTCAATGTTGTCGTATAACTCATACAGCTCATCCTTCTATCAAATACGATGATGGCCGTTGCCATTGCGCAAAGGACCATAAATCTACCGCAGAATCTTTCTCTCGAAAACTCGTAACGTCGACTCATCAGATGTTGTGATGGTCCATGATGAGTGACTTATAGAGTTTGATATTTGTTCGTCGTGAAAGAACTTTTTTCTCAGTTGACTACTCAGTCCAGAGTAGCATCTATTGTCAAGAGTTATTCTGAGTTTGATATTGAGGCTGACATGGTGAATAGCTGGTCAGTTATTGATTTTCCAGGCCTAAAGCCGCATTACACTTCAATAGTCGGACATGCTTTCGTCCAGCCATATTCTACAAAGAAGCTGATTGATGCTTCCTATCAGTTCTTCGCCGCCGTATTTAATTGGCTCGTCCGGCAATCCATCGGCCCCCGCCACTTTGTTTGAACTCATCATAATCAGACAATGGAAAGTCCACTCCATCGTCATGGATTGGGAAATTGGGTTCGCCATCTCCTCATTATCATTTAGCAGGCTGGAGAAGTATTCCGTCCATAATTTTATTAAGATCAGAGCATCAGTCACTACATCATCTCTGGGGTTTTACAAGATTATGCTCCAAGTTTGAAACCTTATGTTAATCGCCTCATATGTCTTTCCATAGTTAAGACTCTGCTATTGAATATCTCTAGAAATAGATAGGTGTCTGTTAGCGAAATCCCTCCAAAAATACTTATAAAAAAAAATGAAATTCTTTCCGTTAAGCGAGAATTATAGTCTACGTGAGAGAAGCGTATCCCGCTCGATATAAAGCTCCGCTCAACCTAAATTCAAACTGCTGGTAGAACCTCCTTACCATTTACGATTCACCCTCCAGTTCATGCCAACCTATCTTATCTAAAGAAGAAAGAATAAAGTAGCTTTTTCGGGTTTATTATAGATGTTTATTATAAAGAAGCAGCGTTGAGGCTGCTTTGAGCTCGACATTACGTTGAAAACTTTGACCGCGCAGCATTTTTATGGTACTTCCAATAATTGCATTGCTTGGCTGGGTCCTCATTTTGGCCAAAAACCATTTCTTTAGTTTTACTACTCAGCGAGTGGCGAGTTAAATTTTCTATGCATCTTTATTCGTAAATTTCACTGGCGAGCTTCAAGTGGAGATCTCGCCAAATTATGCCACCCTTTCGCTGCTTTAATACCAAATTGTATCGATGATGCGAGTTCTCATCTCAGCAGTCCTTCATAATTTACTTTTGTTATAACAAAAAAAACGAAATTCTCTGCTAAATATCTGATGACTCAGCGAGAAGAGTATCTATTGTCTCAACTTCGTCAAAATGTCAAAGAGTTCGCAGTCGGTTCTTTATCTCGCATAAACTTCCCAAAAGCATACGCAAACAACAACTCATTCAGAGTTTTTGTACCAGCAACTTTTTCCGCGCTGTGTTGTCACATTTTCTCTTCAGAAAAAGTTTGCTGGAAGACAGCAAAAAATTATTGTCTTATGTTAAAATCTTTAATGACACTGCTTGAGAATTATCAGCATCTCCGCTCACATCCTGCACTTAAGTAAGCTCTTTCGCTAAATTTCCGCAGCATACCGCCAGCATGTTTGCGCCGCCAAGCATGCGCGTGTTTCATTTAATTTTAGCTATCAGTTTTCCAGCATCAGCGCTGTGGCTACGGTTTACACTAACACACACACACATGCACAGGCGCGCGGTTTGGCTGCCAACTAAGCAGTTTCCACCATAAACTGAGCGAAAAAACTGGCAAAGTAAACAAGAAAATCGACGACTTTTGCAAGAAAAGTGCAATCTTGACTTGGCGCTGTTGTCTGACGCGCTGCAGATATGCTTTCTTTGCGTTTCTTTGTTGCTGCTTTTCACCCTCATATTTCTTTTTAGCTATTTAGCACCGCTTTTCTTTGTTTTGGTGGCTTTTTTTTGTTGTTTTTGTTTTAATTTTTTTGTTTATTTTTATGTGTTTGTTTTTGTTGTTGTGTTTTGCACTTATGCACTTACGAAATCTACTTACTCGCACGACTCAGTCATCAATTCAGCCCACAAGCGCGCAGGCGAGCGCGTCAGCCAGCCAAGTGGCTAAGCATTTGACCTCATCTTGATAGAGCAGCTATGCAACATTGCTTGCTCATACAACGTACTATTATTTTGTTGTTGTTGTAAGCAGTTAGTGACGTTTTTTGTTATTGTTTTATATGGTTGTGTTTTTGCTCCTCAAGCCGTTAGCTTTTAAGCGTCTCTGTTTTGGCGATAAGTGCCAGCGACAGCCACAGCTTTGACATGTCTTGCTTTTTGTGATTGTTGTTGTCAGCTGTTTTATGCTTTGTTGCATGTAACTTTTGTATACCCTAAACAGGGGATTTTAGGCTTGTCACAAAGTTTCTAATATTCAGAAGGAAAGGTCGGATCAACCTGAAGAGCTATATATGCTGTATATATGCAAAATAATCACTCAGTTTTTGAGCTATCGCTCTGAAATTTTGCACACATTCATTTCTCTCTAGGAAGCAGCTTATTTGTTCGAATCGTAGATATCGGCTGATTATAGCATATAGTTGCCGTACAAAGTGATCGTGCAAAATCAACTTCTTGTATGAAAAACTTTTTTAATTTACAAGATATCTTCCAGTAATTCGGCACAAATTATTTTCCAAGACAAAGCTAAAAGCTTTGAGCAAATTGTTCAGATCGGACCACTATAGCATATAGCTACCATACAAACTGGGTGATTCAACTCAAGTTCAGGTATGAAAAAGTCCTTTATTTGCCGAGACATCTTCCTGAAATTTGGCTCGTATTATTTTCTAAGCCGAATCCATAATCCTCCTGAAAATTATTCAGATCGAACCACTATAGCATATTGCTACCATACAAACTGACCGATTGAACTCAAATTCTTGTATGAAAAGCTCTTTTATTTAACAAGATATCTACCTGAAATTTTGCACATATTATTTTAAAAGCCCAAGTCACAATCCCCTAGCAAATTGTTCAGATCGGACCAATCCAGCATATAGTTGATATACAAACTCACCGTTAAAAATCAACTTCTTGCATGAAAAACTCTTTTATTCTCCAAGATATCTTCCTCAAATTTCGCACAGATTCTTTCCTGAGACAACGGTACAATCTCTGTGCAAATTGTTCAGATCGGACCACTATAGCATATAGCTACCATACAAATTGACCGCTTCAACTCACGTTCTGGTATGGAAATTTTTTTTATTTAGCAAGATATCTACTTGAAATTTTGCACATATTATTTTCTAAGTCAAAGTTACAATCTCCCAGTAAATTGTTCTGATTGGACGACTATAGCATATAGCTGCCATACAAGCTGGCCGATCAAAATCTAAAAAATGGTCCTTTTATACTCGTTTATGCAATAAAAAATGCAGCTGTGTAGGGTATTATAGCTTCAGTGCAGCCAAAATCAACGTTTCTTGTTGTTGTTGTTTTGCTGTATTTTTTTTTGTTAGTTTTCGTTGCTGGTTTTAATGCAACTTGTACGCCTTATGTTGAAGCAATGATTTGCTAATGTCGTACAGCGCACGAGCATGCATGCAAGTCATCCGTGTCAGCTATGTGGGTGACGTGGATGTTACAAGATTGTTGTGTGATGATAGCCAGGAGTTTGGCTAGGCGGGCGGACGAATGGACGGACGGTCGGAGCGGCGCGTGAAAGGAACGAATGAAGCGAAAAATCCAAAGGTATGGAATGCAATGGAGTTTGAAGCTTTGTTGTACATATAACTACGGATGTGTATATATACATATATATACATGTATGCGTCTATATATACACATCTATACATGTGTGTGTTGTAAACCACCTACTACAAGCGCAAAAAATCAGAGAAAGTCCAGCAAAGACGCAGTTGTCGGCATGGCGAAGTTCCAATTTTGCCTTCAATGTGCGGTTTCTTCTTGGCAGCCGATCGATACCCACCATGCCCACCAAGCGCTCCACAACTTTGTCTGCAATCTGAAAATGGCAACACTTACCTATTTATAAAGTATATCGTACATTTACGTTTTTAAAATACGCAGCGCAGGATTGTGTAATGTAAATATACATGTGTATATGTGTGTGTGTTGACAACACTGCTTGAGGCCCTACTAGACACACACATACTCTCATGCAACTGCATTGCTCTGTGTTATGGGCAAATCATTTGAGTGCGACGTGTTTACTTGACAATCGGAAACACACATTTCACGTACGTGACCGATGAAGCCGACCAAGCAGCCACAGGAATGCTTCGCTACAATTCTACAATGCTCACCCAGCACACCGACCAGTGCCGTCTCCTTCGTAGCGCTGGACATACCTACATGCAAACCAAGTCAAGACGAAAGCATTGTGTTGGTGTTGTTGTTGGATTGCCGCTGCTATTGTCGTCTTATCGTGTCTTAATGTCAGTGAAAAATGCCAGGCGCAAGACAGCCGGAAGGAATTTAAAGCCAACCGGCACACCGAGTAATGCCACCCACCCACTGCTGTTGTCCACATACAGTTGTGTATGTGTATGTGCATATATAGGTATTTCTGTACATCTTTTTTTGAAATAAAATACACCGCCTTTGTGGCAGCGCCTGCGATGAGCTCTTGTAAAAGGAAATATTTTTCAATAGCCAATGCGATTTGAAGCAGAAAATCCACTACAGAAATAAATAACTTTTTTCTGCGCTTGTGTGTGTGTATGCCTGTATACCATAGGGTGAAAGTTGAGGTATGTTGTGGAAAAAAAGTCATTTGCTACTTGAATAAAGATAAATACTTTCTGAAAAAAAGAAAACAACTTGGTATGCTTTACAAATTACGGAAAATGTTTTGATCCAGAAGCGTCGGAAGCGACAGCGACGGCGTCACGACGGCTGCGGAAGTCAAATCGCCGTTATATGTTAGAAAAATTGCAATATTTCGCTCCGGAATGCATTGTTGCTTAGCGCTTTATATGAATTATTTACAATATTTATTTTGGATTTGAGAGAGAGTTTTATAATAATAAATTTAAAAAGTAAAATTTTCTGACTTGAAGCTTCTTAGCATTCTCAGGGCGCTGATCATAGAATTGATTTGATCCGCTGTGCTTTTGAGCGCCATGGGGTAAGGCTGTCGTCAGCAGGTACCCACGTAAAACACACCGGACGTTGAAGATTCACTAAGTCCTTGATATGTTCTAACTTCCATAATAATGTCTTCTTTTAGATCTCGAGTTACCAGAAGAAATATTGAGCTTCCATATTTAACGGTGTTTACCATGATCTTCTTGTCTCTATTGCCATAAAGGAATGCGGAGTCTTATAGATAGTCATGCACAGTGTTTACAGACACAGACAGATACTTACTTTTACAGTGCATGACCTCAGAAGCTATGTTCGTGGGTGTCAAAAATAGTTTTTGATGAGGATATATCCCAAACGGATACCAAATTTTTTCAAATAGTTAGTTCCTAAGTTTGGTTAAGTTTAGCTCTTAAGGCCGCGCAAAAAAAAACGATAGATATGACTTGGACAACTGTGAACGTTCATCCCTTGACATACCCAAAACCTGCTTAATAATGGAAATTCCGATTCACAGTATATAATGGGTTTTTCAATAAGAGCGCTACATAAGTTTGAAAAAGAAAATTTGAACAAGTTTTGAAATTCTTTATTTCCATGAAAGTTCATTCGATGCCATTATGAACCGCACTCGATATCTTTTACATGGCCGACACGGGCACGCTTGCAGAAGTCCTGACGCTGAAACCAGTTTATGACGGTATTCAAGCATAAATCGACCGATACTGCTGCATTCGATATTCGTACGAAGTTCATCAATCGTCGCTGGCTTGTTGGTATAGACAATAGACTTGACGGAACCTCACAGGAAATAGTCTAACGGCATCAAATCGCATGACCGAGGCGGCCAATTGACTAAGCCATTTTGTGAAATAATACGTTCACCAAACTTGCTTTAAATAAATCGATTGTGACATGCGCTTTGTGACTAGGACACCGTTCATTTGGAACCACATATTGCCCCAATCCATATAATCCAATTCCGGTTAAAAATATTCGGTGATCATTGAGCGGTAGCAATTCCCATTGACAGTAACGTGCCGGTCTTGATCATCACGGAAGAACTACGGCCCACCCGGTAAGTGACGCCTGCGGCTTATGAACCGCACCAAACTGTAATTTAGCGGCATGCAATGGTGACTCATGGAGTACGTGTGGATTGCTACTTAGCCAATAACGCATAATTAGCTTATTGACGAAGTGATTCAACCAGAAATGAGCCTCATCTCTGCAAATGATTTTTCGATGAAAATCCCGATCATTTTCAAGTTGTTGCTCAGCCTAATTCACGAATATACTACGATTCTGCTGGTCAAGTGGTTTCAGTTCTAGCTTCTTGAGAACTTTTAAGGAGGAAGGCCAAGATCTCTTCGCAAAATTCCCCTCAACAACGCGGTAGTTAGCGCCAACTACATTTGAGGTTATGTGAGTTTGATATGTGCACTCTATAGTTGTAAATTGTTTTAAGAAGAGGCTGTCGCCCCTTTCATTTATGTATCTATCTATCGTCTTCTGAAAACATCACATCGTTTTACCATAACTTTAGGCCCCCAAATTATCCGCAAATTATTCGATAGAGGTTTTCACTTAACCAAGCAAGTTCTAGACAATCTGATGGAGAAATATCTCTATATATTTTTATATTACTATAGCATATCCTCTCAAGTGACCTTTCGAGCAATCAAACTTCGGGGAATTTCGTACAATATTTTTGCCAGTCTCTCTATGGTCTCTACAGGCGACAGACTTGCAAATTAAGATAGCTGGTATTATATTTGGTTCCCAACAATGTTCCTGAAAACTCGATAAGAATATTTTTAAAGATTCTAAAGGGTGATATACAGATTACCTTTTCCAAATCGGTTCTGATTCGAAAAATCGTCGATTAAGTCTCCATATTATTTTATGTTCAAGAGATTTTATCTCTTGTATCATTTATTTTAGCTTGACTGATCCTTAAAAAAAATGCAGAAATTACTTTCGGAAATACTAAGTTCTCATATGGAATGATTAGTAAACGAACACTTAGCCTTGATACCTCCATCTAGGTAGAAATATTGCGCTTACTTGGGTCTTCAGTGAAATTTAGGAATGGAATCTTCTAAATTTCATCTCTTTGAACAAGTTCTTACTTTTTCGAAAAGAGTGTGTCTGTATGGCTATGATAACACGACAGAATGTAAACCATCCATAACGAAATTATGTCCAGGACCTCAATTTACTCTCAGGACATTCCTATAATTTTGAACAAATTTACTTACAACTACGAAAATTCAACATGCAATTTCAAAACACCTGCTTTCCTCTAAACACGAAAGTTATGAAGGCGTGGCCACCCAGTCTATTAGACTCTACACGCACACACCTGCACATTTGCACTCATGTAATTAATTGCACTCACGTGAATACGCCGGCTACCTGCTGTCAGAGATCACACACGTATTGGCGTAATAGTGGCTGCTTTTATTGCTTTTGTTGTTGGCCTGCAGCACGTCTGCACTACTGCTTGCTCGCCGGCGTCTCGCATTTCACTTACTGCCATTCCGGTTGTGCCACCGTTTCGGTTATTACACGTGCAACTGGCGAAAAGGCACGTACAACACGTGTAATTAATTCCTCTTTGCCGTCATTTGCGCATTCGCCGCCTGTCGCTGTGTTTGTCACCCTCTTGTGAGTAATTAAGACGGCGTAAAATTATGGAAGTGTTTTCCGTATTTCAATTTTTTTTATATTTTTTTGAAACATAAAAAAACAGTAGTAGTAGTACTAATAACTACAGAAGCATTGTTATCGCAAAGTTCCGTGGGATATGATTGATAGCACCCAAGGGTAAATTTGACTGCAGTTGAAGTGCTGGAAAATTTACAAAGTAAATATAAACTTCGTTATATTCATGTTTAAAGAGTGATTTGCTTTTGTTGACTCACGTATGAGTGTTTTTTTTATTATTATTTTTAAACAGCCTGTGAAAGCATTACTTGTTTAGGGCTTTGTTTTAAATTTCGGCACAGGAATAGAGAGTTCAAAAACTTTTCTGATTTCACAATGTTCTGAGACAAGGCTTAGATTGCTGCATACATTTTTTCAGAACTTTGAAGTTTTTTCTTCTTTGAGTGAGGTTTTCTGTTGATTCTTATCATTCTTATTGATTTCGCATTGCTTGCGAGTTTCAACAAGCTTTATACACCCGCCCTAGAAGGAAAATGTTACTCCATTCAGTTACTACTGACATTCCATACTAAACCTCTTCTCTTCTTTTTTTGATCTCGCACATTTCTTAGCGATCGCTTGCTGCCGAGGATGAAACTTTTTGGCATTTGACATTTGACATGTTTGGTTATACTGACTAAAATATTCTCGATCTGTAGGATATGTATAAAATTGTGTTTATCTAGTACTAGATGTTTGTTATTTATTCTATGTGTTTGGATTCAAGAACATTAGTTTCTAATTGATACGTTTTCAAAACAATTTCCGCACCATTTGGATCGAATTTTATGATGTTCTTGCAATATCTACGCCACACGAATATGGCTACCCGGATCCAGTGAAACGCCGACGTAGAAGCTCCAATCTTGTCAGAACACTGCAATCCGGACTGCGACAATATGCCTCTTGATATCTCCTATCGAACAACTGAATTGTGAGTCCCGTATGCTCCCAATTAAGGAGTACGAGTATAATGAGCCTCTTACCAAACAGTCCCTGCTGCGGTGCTTTCGCAGAAATCGTCCCTACAGTCACCTGCTTGGAGCATCAAGAGATCATTCCTCATTTATTCCATTGAAGTTAAGCATCTGCTATGGTGACTGTGGACTAAAAATATTATAATTGTTTCTTTGGCTGAAAAATCTGAATATTTTCTTCAAAATACAATCAAGGGTATGGATCTGTAATATGCCGTATAACCTATAGATTTTAGACCAAATTTTGTCTATTAAATTAAGGCATTTCAACAGCATTGTCTACATGCAGGCGCTTTTGGAAATATTTTATCGAAGTAAGCCATCTGAAAAAGTGTAGGTATACAGGGAATTCCCAATTTTTTCCTTTACAGTTATAATCAGAAACTGTAACTGAAAACTTATCACTGGTGTGATAACGCTGAAACTAACTATAAATCGAAATGGTTGAATGGCAGAAAATTAATTCTGTAAAATTTATTTTTTATGGCAAACCTTTCAGAGCACTCTCGATAAGAATTTTTGTAGAGAATCAAACAAAACTAAAATTAACTTATGAAAAGCTGTGGCAACCGCCGCCAGGATAAGTTGCGCAAGTCGCTCAACTCAAATGCTTGAACGATTTTCATTAACCCTTAGGTATTTTGTGCATTTTCCGCCCAGAGCATTCGCGAAGAAGCTTCACTGCAAGTGCGTAACTGTTTTTTTTTGCTCACAACTACACGCATAGTCTACATAGATTGTCTACAACAAAAAGCAATAAAAAAGCAAAGTGTGAAATGCAAATGCGCGCCATGCAGCGCCGCCAGCTGTAAATGCACGCCGCGCCGCAGCGCCACCGCACCGCGACGTGCAGCGCGTACAAAGTGTTTTACTGATTAAACATTGCATACAACAATAGCAACGCGCAACGCTACTAAAAGCAGTTAACGGCGAACACCAAGTGCAGTGCGCGGCAGTTAGCGGCGGCGAAGCAGCGGGAAGGGCGTCATAATATTACAGCATAAAATTTATGAATATTTTATCTAATTCCTAACACTTTGATATGTAAAATAGTTGTAGTTGGTGTTGCAAGCAAAAGGAACAGCAGTCGTCAACTATCGCTGGTGGAAGCAGCCAGGAGGTGTGTTGTGAAGGAGCGGCAAGTGCATAACGCGCAATGGAGCGTGGGAGCGCTTGGTGGTAAGGCAAGTTGTTGCGACAAGGCAGTGTAGGAGTTGCCGCTCGAACAGTGGGTGGGCCAGCAACACACGCACGCACACACACATTCATGTGTAGTAGCACTCAAATGGACTTTGTCTATGAAGTTTTAATTGCAGGCCAGACAAGCCAAGAGCGCTTTCGAGGCTTTGCCGCAAAACGAACGCGGCCTCATGCAAGCAAAAACAAGTATTTGTGAGTGTGTGTGGCTATGTGTGTGAGTGCGTGCATTTACATATAATTTTTTCACTTTGCTCGCCATTCAAATGTCATTTCGTCATGCCATTGCTGTTATTATTAATTTCACCGCCCCACCTTCGTTATACGCAACCTCAACCTCTTTAATAAAGCATTGCTTATGTAATATATAATTTATTTGCATACACATACATACATATTTTACTTGCGTACAAAGATATATTTCGGTTGTAATTATTATTGCTCGCTGTAATTTGCCGACGAGTGCGTGCAATGCGTTAATGTGCCGCGTCACTCGCTGGTTGTGCACGGCGTACGTGAATTTGTGGCAACAAGTGCATACATGTATGCAAACATGGATACATATACATATGCACACAAGCATACATATACATATGCATATACACCTTTACATATATGTAATTATGTGCTCATTGCACCGTGTGTGTGTGTCGGCATAACTGTCAGAACGTCAAACGATTGTCACGTAGCATGTAACAAATGCAATACAACTGACAACTGCAGTGATAATCGATGTATTGTATTAAATATACATAAATAAGGTTGCATGAGCCTTCATGTATCTACAAGGTTATTTACTTAAGATTTTTAGATATAGGTATATATATTCGAAAATTCAAAATGAGCAGAGATTAAATGAATTATGTGATCTAAGTGTCGTTAAGCGATTGTGATGAAAGAACTGGGATCGGATGCCAATAATATAATTGATAGCTGTTTAAATCTATTTATATCAAACCAAAACCATCCCAACAACATCCTCCTACCCCAAAAACGGCGAAGTCGATCAGCCGCTACCCTCTCATAGATGCGGTCCAAGCGCTCATAAAAGACATCTTTGGTCACATTGGCCTTCTCTTCCGCCAGGACAAGGGAGCAAATCAGCGATATGTTGAAGAACTTCGCTTTGATGCGGATTGTGACTAGAAGTTCCTCCACCGGTGTAAAATCCTGTACTCGGCGACGGAGTGTCTCTCTCACAACGAACCCCACACCGCTCCTTGATATGGCCACTGTGGTAAATGCCACAAGGACCTATTGGTCTAAGTCCTTGTCCTGTCCATCGCAGTTTAACGTGGTGGATCCCAAACCCAGCCCATAACCCTGGGAAGGGGATACTTCACCTTCTTAGCTCGCCTTCGAACGAATGTTTTTTTGGTTACTGAGAGGATAAAACCGGAAGCCGTGAGCTGCTTGAACCATATGTAAGAGAATCGTTTTTGGTCACTTCCAAGTGAATTGCCTCAGAAAACTTTTTTTACTTGCATAAATTTTTACACAGGCTTCATCCTTTTAGCTTCAAAGCTTTGCATTAAAAAAAAAAAATAATCACAGAAAATCTGAATAGAACCCGCAAAACCAAACTTTATCTCCTTAAATCGAAAAGGTGCTTTAGCCGGGTCAGAATATTAATTAGCTCTGAGCAACTGGCTGTTGTTGCCGAGTTCTTACATCTCGTTTTCATTAGCTGATTTCTCGACTTGTAATACTTTCATTCTTGCTTTGTGAATACCGACATTGTTGTCAGTTTTCGGTAGAGCGGAAATAGTAACGTAGAGTTTCCGGAATAAGCGGCCAGTCATATATTCCTAATATACACTTGTTCTGCAGCTTAATACGACTCAAGACTTTTTTATACGGCTCCTTTAGAGGGGGCCACCAATTGCGAGCACGAGGAGTCCTTGGGATATCCTTTGTAGGTATGAGTCTCCGCTAGAGGTCTTCTAAGGCATTGCTAATTTGAGCAACGCTACCTGTCAGGAAATCCTACGAGATCTGGTTCGTGCACTTAATGATCCTGTAGCTCCTAAGTGTTTCCAAAGAGTCAAATACCGGCTGGGGACCCACCGAAGTGTCGAGAACTTAGCTTAACACTAGGCACGACAATCTGACGTCAACTTGTACACTTCTCTCCTGAATGGTGTTAGGTGAGGAGGATCGCTAAAGCATCTAGCAGTTGTTGTGATGTGTGGCTCGGTTCCCCCTACTTAAGTATTTTGGGCAGAGCTTCCATCATTTCGTTGTGGGAGCGGTTTCTTTTCTGATAGTTTATTTTAGCGGTTTCCGCGGGAGGTTCCGCTAGTTCCTATTCGGTAAGCTTTCGTATTCCTGCACAATCTGTTCTTGGCGCTTAATCTCCTCTACGTCAACTAAGGTACCAACGGCCCCATCCTTGACAATCTTTTCGAGTACAAACTAGAAGTAGAAGTCTCGTATCGGCTTTTACTCAACTGATTATGCGATTTCTTCCTCTTTCTGCGCATTATCTCTCCTTTGTCTGTAAGCTGCTTTAGAGGCTGCTTTAGAGGTAGACCGTTCCATATTTGAGTTTTGGGTAGTCTGATTGCCACCATCTGATTTCGCTACTGCCACTACTGACGTACTTTTTCTAATGTATAAGTAAGTACTCATAAATTACAGCAAGCCTCACCGCTTCGCCTTGAGTCGGTAGCAAAATTAATTGCTAAGCATTGTTGCAGCATGAAAAAGCGGCAGCACGCACGCGTGTAAACGTGATCTGCCGGTAAGGAGCACTGTGATTCCACAAAGAAATTTCAAATGAAGGACAAGCAGTGGGCTACTTAAGAATTTAGCTAAATTTTATTGCCTTCCTTCTTGTGCCATTTGTTCTAGTTTTCTTTTTGTTTTTCACATTTTTCTTTTTCCTCATAATTACGCACTAATTTGCTTTACTCATTACCGAGAGTCAAAATTGTAGGCAAGAAGTTTACGCCAAAATTAAAAGTAGGAGAAGAAAGCACATGAGAATGAGCCCCGCTTAGCCGCAGCTCAACTTCGGCTCGCATTTGCCAAGCCCAACGGAAGCAGCCGGCATTGACATACTACAACAAAGTAGCCATGAAAAATTTACTTCGGTTTTTTTTTTTGTTTTTTTTTTTTCTTAATTCTTATTTGGCTTTCTTACATTTTCGTTAAATGCTGGCAACAAAACAATTTTGCTCTACACTAAGCCCACCGCCCGCTCGTCCGCTCTGTCTCGTCTGCCTCGGCTTTAGGTTTAATGTGAGTTTCTTGGCTGAAAGTCGTTAGCCGTCCTTAGCACGGTAGCCAGTCGTCGTCGGCATGTCAAGTCTGTCAGCCGCTGCCTCCGCTTTCATTTGTCTCAGTTTCAGTGTCGGCGGCTTCTTGTTGGGTCATTAAAATTAAATTTAATAGTTGCCAGAATTGCTAAATGGTCAACGAAAACAGACGAATTATTTGCGTCGCTTAATGTACGCACTTTTTTGTTTTTCCTTTTTTCACTGATCTTCTTCCTCTTTGGAGTGGCTACTTACAAATGTGTGTAATTATATGAAGAAGCCGGTCTGTCGAAGCACAAATTTACTGAGAAACGATTTTTCAGTCTTGGAAATCTTTGGCGTGATTATTTTTTTCGGTAATTAGCAGAAATGTCTGTGGCAATTACTGTTCTCGGTTATTTAAAAAATATTAAGACTAATTACGGATTAAAATAATTATATGTAATTAATTTTGACTTTGAAGGCAGTCAATTTTTGTTCAATTTGTAAGCAAAATATGTCAAAATTCAGAACGTCAAAGCTGCCTGTTTTTTGGGTGGTTTGTAGAGGAAATTTGCTTGCAAACAGTCACAAGAATTGTAATGGTTGAAAATTTCAACCAAAGAAAGTATAAAGGTCGCAAGGCAGGCAGATGATTTTGTATGCTCGAAAATCGACATTTCACACAGCAACAAAGTCATCGCTATTTCTCAATAGTTAGAGTTATTCCAAGCAAATTTCAAGAATCATAATGTCACGACATCATAATCTCGATAAAATAGTCACCAGGGACAGTCGATTTTTACAAGCTTTTTTTGAGACGCATATTTCACCAGAAAAATCGTTCGCCACAGACAGAAAGAATTATAAAGTTGATGTATATGAATCTCTTAACCAACCTCCTTTAGCTCCTAGCGAGTCGATACCCAAGCGTGAGACTTTGCATTGTCATAATATAACAGAATACCCCTCCTGTTTTCCAAAGCAGATCACTTTTGACCAACTGCTCCTTTCAGAAGCTCCAATTATAGACAGTACATGTCCGAATTCAGAGTTTTAACGTAAAGAAACAGCCAAATAGTTGAGAATTTTTTGCCAATTTAACCAAACATACAGCAAAACTTTCCTGACCTCAAATCCTGGCTTGGCCACCGTTTGGGTCGGCCCACTGCGAGTCGACCACGACCGTTTCCGCTTAACGTAGTCGAAGGTGACCCAGTTGTCATCACCAGTAACCATCTGCTTCAGAAATGGATAGATGGATGTTGCGATCTAAAAGCGCTTCATATAAGAAAACATGATCAATGAGGTTTTTTGCGTTACCATGTGTGACATCCATAAATCCAGCTTCTGTACTGCAAGCAAAAGCTTCTTGACTGGATGTAAAAGCTTACATATAGAATATAATTTGCTAGATACAAAAGCCATATTTAAATGGTTTCTAATGTCTTTTATGCAATGTTTGGCTGCTAGGCTATTGAAACAATGCTCACATGACGACGATTTCTATTATATTTTCGATATTTCCGTCAATTGACCTTCCGAAGCGAAGTCTAAGAACCGCTCGAAGTAATGAAAATATTGCTGACGTTCTGGCAAGTGTTGCTGTAGACCGCAATTTGTTAATTAAAAGACGTTCTAAAGAACTGGGACTGTGAACCTTTACTGTCAATGGAGAGCGGTTTGGAACGATAATAACCAACTTTTTATGGCCACAATTGGAAGAAGTTGATCTTGACAACATCTGGTTCCAACAAGACGGAACTACGTATCACAAAGCCCTTGCAACAACCGAATTATTCCGAGAAAAAGTTCGAAAATTCGATTATTTCAAGAAATTATGACATTGAATGGCCTCCAAGAAGTTGTGATTTAACACCATTAGACTACTTCTTGTGAGGTTATTTGAAGTGATGTGTCTTTACCAATAAACCAGGCTCTCTTCAAGCTTTAGCAGTTAATATTGAACATGATATTCTTGGCATGCGATTAGATTTTGTGGAAAAATAACTCGAAATTTGAGTTTATCAAATTCTTTCCTGCAGAAGGTATCGTGGAGACAATTTGAATGTTGATATTGTATATTCAGAAGAATCGATAGTGCTTCGCGTTAAATGTAAAACATTTTAATTTCCTTAGCAGTTAAGGTGTTTTTTTCGAAGAGCCATCAAATCACTCTTATTGAAAAACCCTGTATTTTTAAAGCACTCGTTCACTACTAAGGTAAGGGCACTGGAAGTGTTTTGAAGTTAAATTTCCGCGATTTTCAACCTTCGATTCAAAACCTTCCATAGTCATTTGTCAAAGTATACCGAACCATATAAAAACATATTTAGTTTTTGACAATTGTTTTGACAGCTGTCAATCTAGGGGATGCTATACCGGTAAATTTATTAAAATCTGCCAAAGCATTTAAAATTGCTTATTGAATATTCAACGTTTTCATAACTTTTTACTTACATATAGAATATAATTTGCATCAACCAGGAAATATGCTGATAATAATCCATCACTTTAAAATTAACATAAATTGTAATTTCTAATTAATCTAACACTTGCTTACACAGTTCAGTGAGCTGATTAAGCAATCAAAATGCAAAGTTATTTACATAGCTGTCTGTGTTTAAAGTCCACATATTTAACTTCTGTAAATTAATTACTCACATGTATATATGTATACATATGTATATAAATTTAAATGTTGAAATGTATACATATACATACATATATGTATATTTGTGTGTACTAGTACTTATAGCTAAGCTTATCGGCCACTCAGCCAGACAGCGCTCAAACAGATTTGGAAAACACGAAACCAATCAATAACCTAAAACCTGGCAGCGACTGTTAATAAATAAATAAATATTTGCGCAATTAAATTGACACCAAAAAAATTGAAATAAATCGAAATAAATGCACGCGGAATTGACTAAATTGTTGGCATTAGCCGGGAAGTTCATTTGTTGTGATTTAAATGTGTGAAGTTGAGTGTTTTGTTTGGGGAAATTGACTTAGCAAGAAATATAGCGGACAATGGCATGAATATATTTTCCGAAAAGTAAAAAATATTATATGCTGGTGGCTAAAAAAATTAACTTGCCACAAAAACAAGGTGTCTAAAGTTAACGCGTAAATATTTTTCTGCGAAAGCGCAAATTGTTGATAAACTGCAATTCTTATTAAAAAATCAAATACTCAAACTGGCAAACTGATTGTAATTGATAAATTGAAATTATAGATCTACAACAGTTAGCAAATGTATTTACAGGGTGGTTCACAGATTGGTTTTTTGGTTCAAGAATTAAAAAAAAATGTTTATTGTAGTCTAAAACATTTGAATCTAGTAGCTATATTGGATGTGTTTGAAATAAAGCGTCCTATTATCTCACTTTTGGTGCTTGTTTCTGGGTATTACTAACGACTGACTTTCTAAGGGACATACCTAGTGGGATAGGGGGTAAAACACGAGTTTTGGGAATGTAAAACGAATACTGTCTACATTTTTCCCATATTTTAAAAGTATATTTATAACCACATATCCAATACCCCCTGTGAATTGTTAGAAAAAAAGTTACTTTCACATTTTTTAGACCAAATTTTACAAATCTCCGACAACGCTAAAAACCAGGTTCTCCACTACTGCAGTGATTCCGACCTTCTTCGTGGATGAAATCTGAAAAAAACTGCTAGAAAATATTGTCCGTACATGAGTTACAATATTCGACAACAGCCTACCCTACGGTGCTTAAAAGCACATAGATCGGAACATTGCTTTGATCAGCGCCCCAAATAAAACAAGACTTTTTCAAGTATTTTTTGGTTTTAATTGTTCATGTGAAAGATACAGCTTGGTCGGGCTCAACGCTGATCGTGCTGTGGATTCGGCACACGGCCGCAGTGCGACTCCACACTGAATTGAATTTTCAATTCTACCTGCCAGAGCCACAACTAACCTCCCCAAATAGCCAAACCCAATGAGCAGATTGAACCGAGTGCTAGCTCCAAGTGCTATCTGCTCCCCTTAGTACTAGATTTAAATCTCCGCTCAGAACTTGCAGCTTTTGCTACTACCAGTTGAGCCCTCATCAAACTCATTGACTCGTACAGCTCATCGTTCCATCGACCGTGATATTCGTCGTTGCCAATGCGCAAAGGGACATAAATCTTCACCGACACCTTTCTCTCGAAAACTCGTAACGCCGACTCTTAGAACTTGGTCTTTATTCCTCGAGAGAGAACTTAAAGAAAACTTAGTATTTTCCAAAACTATGGCATACGATATATTATTGAAACCATGAATGATGAAAGACCTTGCCTTCACTTTCTGATCCCAAAAATGTTCTTTTGTAGCTTCTCTAGTATGCCACTCAGTACTTCAAACCCCAACCAAATGTAGTAAATGGAAACATGTTAGTTTCACTCGCAGTAGAGCTGTAAATATTTCCTAATATAATCGAGAAAGTGTGATAGTATTGGAAACAGTATTCTCCAAGAATTAGAAAACCAGTGATTAAAACTTCAAAATCTGAACGAAATTGTCACTCTCAGGGACCCATAGGACTGCTGAATCAACTAGAATAGTTTCTATTATCAAAAACGGCAGTTTTCTTTCAACATAGTCGTTCAACATTCGTAGTACTATAGTTTGGGGCGAACAGGTACTCTCAAAAACATTTATTACTGGTGTGAACACCTCGAACACCCTGTATATGCATATATAAGACAACATTAAAATTAAAAAAATATATATTTATGAGATTAGTGAGTCACATTTGTGCTTAACGTGAGATTTAACTAAATTATCTCAGACACACACTGGCATTCCATTGAATGCGAGAAACAACCGTTATAACGAGAAGCAATAAAAGCTAAAAACAGAACATTGAGAATGCACATGTCGATAATTCAAAGCCTGGAACGCATAAAAACACATTAATTTATTGCACAAATATGAATATAATAAATGAAAGCGAACGCGTGCCGAAGTCACATTGATCAAAACAGCTGGAGCAGATGAGCCAAAGCCATAATAACAGCTGAGTGCATGTGTGTGCCGTGTGCCAGTAATGCAATCACTGGATACGAATAGAACGGCAGACATGTGATAAATAATAATATGTTTATGGAGGCACGCTGTACCTTGAGCCAGCGCAGAGGGTAGAGATGGTAGGGACGTGAGTCCATAGTGAGTGCGCAGATCATCTGCGTGTAAGGTGAGCCAAAGCGCCAAATGTGTGTATATGTGAGAGGTGGAGGGCACAAGGAGGCTGCGTCGAGACAGTTGTCGCAAAGTTAACGATGCTGCTGACAGGCTCCAGTTTGTCGGCTGTTAGTCATGCTTAGATTCTATAACAGATAATCAAACACACACACACCCGCATACAATTACACATGTGTGCTTTTCTATCATATGAAACTATACATTAACATATTTGTACATATAAATTTATGCGTTTATTTATTTGTTTGTTTGCGTGTGGCATGAGTGTGTGTGTGTGTCCCGCATAAAATTACAAAGCTCTTGCTTGTCTGCTGGCTCGCTTGCCTGTCGTCGCACACTATTTTTTTAATATGCGCCATGTCAACTAGTATACGTTTCAAATTACTCGCTCACATACATACATACACACACACATTATTTTGCATAATTATGCACATACCCATACACACATGTGCACGTGTGTGTGTGTGACGTTGTGTAGTTGCGTCTAGCGCCTGTTGCCAGTCCGTTTGTCTGCCTGTCGCATATCGCCCACACTTGATTGCCACCAACAACGAACGCTTCATTTGTTTCGATGCCAAGCTTTGATATCTCACTTGCTGCCTTGACGTTGGCGGTACAGTGGTGTGCAATACTATTTTCACTGTGGTAAATTAAAATATGTATATTTTTTGGAAAATTATGTCGGTTTATAATACTATGTTTAATCAGACCTTGCTGTTTAATTTTTCCATATTGACTTGTTGATCTGAACTTCATTAGAGAAGATGATTTTCCTAAAAAAATCGTTATAATTTTCAAGTTGTTCCAAGGCGACGTTTACGATGTACCATGGCTTCAAATCCTGAGTGAGAATAATTGTAAATGGTTGCAAGCTCAATTCCCTTCTCAAAATCCGCCAAGTTGTCGTTTGAGACGGTCCCAAAGCTAGAAAACGTTTTGGAATCGCCAAATTGCCTTCTTCGGGAACACTTGCTGAACGGCGGCAATATTTTGATTACTTCGAGTGGTTCTTTGTTTTATTGGTATGACCGAAATTTTCAACAATTCGAAGAATAGCGAGAAAATCGCAAAAGAGCACGAAAAATTGCAATCGGAGAACGATTATACGATTATTTTGATACTTAAGTTGAATGATTTGTAAACTTTGTCTATATCCTTCCATTATAAAATTGTAAACTTTTCTGAATACAATAAAAAAATGCAGATCGTGACATATTCAAAGTGTCCAAAACGACACTTAGGGATCATTTCATCCCTATTGGAAAACCTGTTACTAGCGACTGTGCAATCGCAGGGGTCAATCTGGCCCTGGATAAATCGAAAAAGGTCTAACGAGCTCTACGCTCTCAGAAATGTTTACCTTTCAATAGTTGTAACTTTTCTGGTCACTGCTCGATCGGGTTTCATGCGGTAGGATTGAAAATCCGGAACCAGATGCCAGTTGAATAAGCTGATCTAGTCATTTCAACTCTTCCTTCTTGAAAGTTCCGAAATAGCCAGATAAAGGCTAGTATCTCATTCTTTTAGATGTCCAAGTGAAATAGCGAATATAGAAATAAGGTACTTAAAAGGATTTGTGATAGGTTCAAACCGCCTTCACTATAGTAAATAGCCAATTACGGAAGTTTATAGATATTTGGCTTCACAAAGGACTGTATTTACGAGTTTTAGTATATCTCCTCCACCATCTTTAAGCGATCAGCCATCTAACCTTTAGAGTATATACATAAATATATACAACCTACAAGCAAGCCATTTTCAATTATTGGATATGATGTTAAACCTATTCACCATAAATGTATTTCCTTTACAAAAAGTGTTTAATGAAATCGTCTTCTTACAAGACTAACAAAAATAATTCCTACCGAAGGGTAGTCAAAAAGTTGTATTTGATAAACTTTTCCAACCACGAGTTCTACTGAAAATACATGGGAGAAGCTGTAAGAACTATAACGTTTACGTCATTTGACTCAGAATACCAATATTGATCCGACTAGAAAGCATCTCACAAAGCTTTATTTGAATTTCCAAAAAAAGGAATTGCCAATATATATAGCAGACAGCATATAAGGTGGCCCTACAACCCCTACTCACAATGAACGTTGTCCATACCGATTTTCAAGCCATTCATGATCTAAAAAACCTCCAGTTAATTACCTTAAACAGTACCTACTAACGCCCATAGTATTTAGCTCGCATTAAACACCACTTCCTAAGTCTGTCTGGCCTACATTGTAATTCAATATCAGTGCTCTTTAAACTTAACATAAACCCGAGCTTGTTATGATTATGTAAGAGTTGTTTAGAATTTTTTGAAGACATGATTTGAATTTTGTTTCAACATCAATATACCTACAAATGTGACCAAATCTTCCATGATCCTCATGCAAAATTCTAGATTACATTGAAAACTTTTCACGTTAGACTTAACTCGTTGTCGTTTAAGGAAAGTCTCAAAAAGATTTTTTGTGGAATTATTCTTGAAAAGCAATTTCTTTTATAAATAAATAAAGAGCACGTACTTTTACAGAATTAAATACACTTTAAAAACTGACGACTCAACTCAACGAGGATATCCGAAACAAAGGTTTCTGGTGGCGAGTAAAATTTTTCTGTTTAATATTATCTCAATTCCAGAAAACCAATAAACAATTTTTATTGCTTTAGATGAAAACAGGGAATTGTGAAGTTTTAGTCAAAATATCGATTTTGGACTAAATGAATTACCAGAAAAATACATTTTTTTGTCAAAATTTCCACCTTAGAGTGGCTTAAAAAATCTAAATTTTTATCGAAAATCGGATTCTTTTTACTTTGTTGAATAACCGACAAATATAGGTACAAATTTAAGAAGGTCGTGTGAAAAAGTCGGGTTGTAAAAATCCGAATCAGTTATCCGAAATCGGGAGAAATTTTCTTCACTGACACGAAAAATAGCGTTTCGAAAACATTGCGTTTAAAGTTTTGGGAAGCGATTAAGCAAAATTAAAAAAAAAACTACCCTTACGTTCACATCTCCGGTTAGATTTGCCGAATAGACTTCAAATTTTTGGAGAATATTTTCAAATTTATGTATATGCAAAAAAAAATGGTTTTGAATTTCAGAACTGAATATAACCCCTTAATCTGTATACGAAATAACAAAGTTTTTTATGTGTGGATCATAAAAAAAAGTAAGAGAAAATTGTTAAATATCTTGCGGAAAACCTAGTATTCGAAATGTGAATAGCTTCTTTTTTATGTTAAAGCTATTTATGATAACTATAATTTCTTTGAACATAACCACTGCTCTGGAGAGGGTACAATATACACCGTCTTATATATTTTCCGCCATTAAACTGTTCAGTATGCAATGTAACATATCTCATTACGAGCGCCAGTCCTTAAGCTGTCTACCTTGTTCGGATATGTACATATACTCATATCTATGTATATATATTCATATATTTACATATCTTTATTATTATTATTAGAACCACAAGTTGAACTTTAATTTCTTGAAGATTTTCTTCTCTAAGTGAGCCACGCTTCGCATGTACATACATACATATGTATTACATAAATATGTATATAGACAAAAATATTTACTTATGGCCGTTATAAAATCACAGAGTGTAGAAGTTCAAGTGACAGGCTGGCGGGTGGCAAATGAAATCTGAGATGAGCAGGCAACAAGACTACAGAGTTACATGCTACATGCATTAGAAGTAGAGACAAGGGAAAGGAGCATAAAGCCATTAGTTTACCATGGAGCAGGTATTACTCGCTGTTCTTGTTGTTTGTGTTGTTGCTAATGTTGCTGTTTTCTTGCATCTTTTCTCAATATTTTTCTACATCTTTATGTTTTTTCTTGCTATTGTTTTCCATTTTTGTCTTGTTTGTGTTGTTTTTGCCTTTTTAATGAGGCGCCCTTGCACACGAGCGTAAAAGTGTGGAGGAGAAAATTTTCGAAAACAAATAAATGCAATGAAGTGTAATAAATGAATAAATAAATAAAGAAATGGTTAGGAAAAAATCTCGACAACACACTTTTTGTTAATGTTGTTGTTGTTGTTGTTATTCAATTCACAAAGTGGCTGTGGGAAGTGGCATGCGAAGCGATAGCAAACAAATCGCTTTATTAACTGCAACAGCGCTTTTAATTTTGATTAAGAGAATACACGAATGTAAGAGCAAAGCAAACAGCGTGGAAGGGGGAGGCGAGAGGGGCTGTAGTACAGGCAATTGATTTTTCACAATATGTTTACCGTTTTGTTTTTTCTTTTTTTTCACTTATTGCAGCCACTACTTTATGCTTGCTGTTGTTGTAGTTTTAATATTGACTTTTTTGTTGTTGTTGCTTTGTTTGCTTCTCGTTGCTCAACCGATCACTTTCTATTGTTTTCGTGCGTATTTATTATTGATATTTTCATTTTGAAGCATTCAACCAACAAATGGACAATAAACAGCGCAACAACAATAGCGGCAACTACAACAAAAACAACAAAACATACAAATAAAATTGTAATTTTGTTTTGTTGTGTAAAATCTGGGGCGTCTCGCAGCAGCCCCGCAGCGCTCGGCGACTTCGCATTAATTTGTTTCGGTTTTTCTCTACTTTTTTCATCATTCTTTTTATTATTTTATTTATTTTTTGTTTTCTTTTTCTTCTAATCGGCTCACAATGAAATCTCTGATTTAAATTGACATCTCTATTATTTTTTCCACGCCTCATGTAAATGCTGTTTAAGGAAATCATAAATTTTAAGTTTTACAACAACGCGTCGCATTTAAATTGACCGCATTTGCATGCCACAAATTTAAAAGTTTAACACAACAACAACAACAATAAGAAAAATGTGTATATACGAAATAAAATAAAATAAGATCTCGGTCTAATTTCGTCTAGCGTGGCGTTAAATGACGATAAGCAGCTTATCAGCTGACTCACAGGCCGGCCGAAAAAGGTATAAGTCCACAAAACGGTACCCACGCTCCAAAAACGATGCTGGGTGCCCTGAACTGCCACACAAATGTACGTACATGTGTATGTGTGCTTATATTTTAATGTCTTATAATACGAGTTGATGCTGATTAACATGCCCTGTAGGAAAAAAATATGTATGTAAAAGGTAGATTTTGTTGTTATAAAAAAAAATTTTATTTGAAAAAATGTTTATAAAAAATTTATATGCAAATTTTTATTCTCACATTTTTTATGCTTCTCTTTTGGTGTGAACAAGAAGAACTGAATTTTTTATGTAGGAAATTGCTTCACAGATATTCCTACTTCAGAGGGTTTCAAAAATCTACTGATGAAACAAAATTTTTCTATTTTAAATACCTGCAACCTAAAGGTCACATATTGGGTAGTCGAAAAAGTCTTTTCGTATTTATTATCAAAAAAAAAAGTTTAAATAATGAAATTATTTTTTTTTTTTATATTTATAATGAACTTTATTGAACCGAAAATGTACCATTTCGGTCAACCACTTTTCACCATTTTTCCATCAGAGACATTATTTCGTCACTGTAAAACTTTTCTGGCTGCTCGGCGAAAAACTGCGATAAGTAATTTTCACAGGCTTCTCTTGAAGCCAACTTTACTCCATTGAGAGAGTTCTGCATTGACCGAAACAAATGGTAGTCCGATGGTGCAAGGTCAGGGCTATACGGTGGATACATCAAAACATCCCAGCCAAGCTCTGCCAGTTTTTTCGGAGTCATAAAAGATGTGTGTGGTCTAGCGTTGTCCAGATGTTCTGGCCGTTTTTTTCAATTGCGGCGTTAATCCTGGCTTTGCGACCATTTGTTGAGCTTCACCACACTTATACCATGATCTTTTTCGCACATTATTGTCGTATTTGATCCACGGTTCGTCTCCTGTTACCATACGCTTTAGAAATGCTTCGATTTCATTTCGTTTCAGCAAAGAATCGCAGATGTTAAATCGGTCCATTAAATTTTTCACACACAATTCATGTTGTACCCAAACATCGAGCTTCTTTTTGTAGCCAGCCTTTTTTTAAATGGTTTAAGACCATTTGATGATGAATGTTAAGTTACTTAGCGATGTTATGGCTGCATATCTGACGGTCCTAGTCAATATAATTTCATCGACTTTTTCAAGCGAGGTGCACCCTTATAAATATTTATTTTTAATTTCCAAAAATTCCTTTTGTTTATGGGTTTGAGATATAAAATCTGTAAAATTCACATACATACTTATATAGTAATATCGAATATGTAATAAGAATGTTAAAAAATTAGTTCCTTAATAAATCTCACACATTTTCCTACAGGGCTTGCATATAACTCACGCGCCATTAACTATGTCAGTGTGATATCAGTCATATGTGACCAGCGTCTAATCGATAGCGCTGCAAACGCGGGATTTATGAGCCGTATTCCGGCGAATCTTGTTTTAATTCATTTATGAGCTATAAAAATGCAAAGGCGATTTGGCGCATAGTAAATTACTTTTTCTCGTATTTTGATTTCCTTTTTGTGTTATTTTGTCGTTTGCAGTGAAGCGGCAGTCAAGGCAGAACCCTGACTTAGTCACTTGATTGTCAATAATCGCTGAGTTTTGCATACAAAGTAGCGTTGGGAAGACCGGAATTGAGACATTGATGCTCTTAATCGTCACTATTAAAGCCAAAAGGGACAGGAAAATCGTTTTATGGCTTAATTTGTTGCCTTTTTTAAGTTGAAGCCAATTTCTTTTTGACTTTACTACTTCAAGATTTATGTTTTAGTCTTTAGCAAATATTTATTTAAGATTGTTTGTATATATGTATGTATTATTATACTCGGAACAGGTTCTGCAAAGTTTGCCATGAAGTTTGTGAAACCTAGCAGAAAATATTGGAGATCCCATTAGTATAAATTTTTATATATTTAATTAATCAGTGTAATGAGCTGATTCGACTTAGCCATGTTTGTCTTGCTGCCTGTATATACGCGAAATTGTTCCTCAGCCTTTGAGTTATCGACCTGAAATTTTGCATGCATCCTTTTCTCCTCAAGAAGCAGCTTATTTGTTAGAATCGTCGATATTTAACCACTGTATCACATAGCTGCCACACAAACTGAATGATCGGACCCAATTGTTTGTATGGAAAACTTTTTGATTTGACGAGATATCTTTCCAAATTTTGGGATGAATAATTGTCTAATGCAACGCTATAATATCCGTAGAAATTGTTCAGATCGGACCACTTTAGCGTATACCTGCCATACAAACTGAGCGATCCAACTCAATTCCTTGTATGGAAAACTTTTTTATTTGAAAAGATATATTCATGAAAGTCGGTACGGGTTATTGTTGTGGTTAATTCTATAATACCTTAAGAAATTTATTATATCAGATCGTTATAACACATAGCTGTCATACAAACTTAACGATCAAATTCGAGTGCTTGTATGGGAAACTTTGTTATTTAACGAGACAGCTTCTTGAATTTTGGCACAGAATATTGCTGAGTGCAGTTCTATAGTTTCTGAAGAAATTGTTCAGATCGGACAATCATAGCATATAGCTGTCATACAAATTGGTTGATCAAAATCAGTTGATCAAAGTTAACTTTTTAGCTTATTTTTCTTTCATACTTTCTTCCTCCAGAAAAAGCATAAAAAAATAACTATTTAGATTAAATAATGCAAAAAGTCACAAGTACAATGCGAAATGTCTCGTACTCAAAACAAATTAATAAAAATTACTTTTGCATGACAAGCTCACGACCTTTGCATACAGCCACTCAGACGCAGCGCTCAAGCAGGCACTGCATAAAAAGCACATCTTAAGTGCAAGCATGTACTATAGTTATAGATTTTAAAATATATCCAATATACATACATACATACATAAGTACGAAAGTAGCTGAGTGTAAGTGAAATACAATAAATGCGTAGCGCTGCGATAAATTGCCTTTAATGTCGAACGCGCTAGCAATTTTCCAAGAGTCAATTGGCACTAATTACTCAATGTCAATTTTCCCTGCTACTTACAATCACACACCAACACACAAATACAATTTTCACTTGCAACTTTGCTACTTGCCTGCTTTATATGCCGTTGGCGTTCAATGCGCACCGCGTCCACTTGAGCGCCAGCAGTTAACGGTACTACTCGTAGGCGCACTCATACTCGCACTCGTCTTCACTCTCGTACTAGGCACGCGCTGTTCGCCATTCTTACCGAGCGTTGCGCGCATTGTACTCCGCATTCTAAAGTTGATTTGCAATTTAACTTTTGTTGCGGCAATTCTCATTATTGCCATGGGCCGGCCAGCCCTGCCCCCAACCGCTTGGCTTTCGCTAGCGACTGGACAACATTTGCTTACGTTACTTGCTTATTGTCACATTGTCAGTTTAAAATGCAAATTCAACTGCTTAATCTCTCGTTTTTTCTTGCTGTTGTTGTTGTTACAGCTATTTTTTTAGTCCATTGTGGGGTCTCTGCTGTGCCTGGGTGTCACGCTCCCCATTGCAGCGCTTGGAAATTATTTTAAAATTCCAATGACTTTCCTCAATTGCCTTGAATTGAAGTTAATTTTGCTGCTGATGTGAAGTTTGTGTTGTTTTTGTTGTAGCAGTGCTTTTTTCATTTGCTACTAGATGACTTTTGAATGGCTACTTTGATTAAGTTTAAATTGAAATCATTTGCCAAGTGAAATGGTGAAATGAAGAAAAATTGTTGAGGGAGTTTCACTACAAAAACAGCTGGAGTGGGAGGCTGGAGGAACACGACTATTTTAGAAGAATTTAAAGATAGAATTAAAGAAAAAAATAGTGAAACACATTAATAAAGAAGACTTACTAATGGTTTTTGATGACTATTGACATATTTTACTTAAATTAAACTTAAAAGTTCAGACTTGGTCTATCTAAGTAACTGCTTTTAGAAAAATCATACGAGTAAAGTTTGAGATTCTAATTTAATTTATATATTTTTTTGACTTAAAATTGTATTCCTGATTTTTCACCGTTGATACTTACTTACTATTTTTGTTAGTTAACCTGATAGTTCTGAAACATTTTTTTATGACATAGTACCACCATAGAAACTTAAACACTTTATAAGTTACGAAAAATTTGTTGCCTACAATTAGGCGCGTTTACAATAATTTTGTCATTTCTTCTAATGATAACTGAAAAAGAACAAGTATTTTAATAATTTGGGTTTGAAACGAAGTTATTCATCATCTGAACTCACACAACTTTTTAAGCACTTTATCCAATTTCATAGATTTCCTGAGTTCATTTTTTTTTTTAGAATAAGTGGATATATGGTAATGTATCAATTTCAGTTCATGAAGTCCTTCAACTCCTCCATAGTTTTCATTTCCAAATTTATCTTTGCTTATGGTAGACAACTTTCGGGTATAAAGAGGTATGACAAAAATGAATGCCTACAACTAGGCGCATTTACGATATTTTTTCACCTACTGCATGAGTTCTTGCTAAAAAATTACTTAAATAGGTAGAAATAATTAAGTTGGTTCTGGGTTTGAATCTAAATTTTTTTTAAACTCTGAGCATAGCAAACTTTTTGTGTACTTTATTTAGTTTAATAGATTTCTTAAGCTTTAAAAGCTTAATTCTTTCACATTCTTTTTAAACAAATTGGAAATATTTATTTATTAAGTCTTAGGTCTCTCGAATATTTCTTTTTATATATATCACTAACGTATAGTAGTGAACATTTTCTTATCGAGAGCTATGGCCATAATTGTGGCCTAAAATTAAGAGTGTTTATGATAATTTTATCGTCCATATTTATGACACTCGCGGACCAAAAATATTTCAAATATTTTAAAGCACAAAATATCGCCAGGTATCAAGTAAAACTTGACAAATCGGAACTATTCCATTCATTATCCTAGATATATATACATACATGACTATCCTAAAAGTAGGCAACATTTGTGTATATAATGCGATGGCAAAATTATTGCATACATTTGGGCGGTATCAAGTAAAACTTTACTTCATTTATTTTCTTGGACTTAATTTCTTTATATTCTCTTTAATGTCGTAAATTATTCTCCATCGTTTCCACAATTTGGATTTCTATATGTTAATAACCTTAAATTAGAGATCCTCGTGGATCAAAAGATATATGGGAAGCAGTTGCCTACAATTAGGCGTAACAAATGTAATTATCTCCTATTTTTATAGCGGCCACTAACCAGAAACTATTTAGAGTAGAACACCTGAAAATATAGCAAGTCTTTTCAATAGGTAAAAATAGAAAACTCGGTACTATGCCATTTGAAAGCAAATTATTTAGAAATCTGAGGTTATGACACCTCTTAGTATATCTTTTTTTTTCATTATTTAGTCTTTAAAATTAAAAAACAAAAAACAAATTATACTCACAAGTTAAACCTTCAGCCGCTTAAGAATTTATATTTACATATGTATGGACATCTCTATTTTTTTACTGAAAAATGCATAAATAAAATTTAATAATTTCAAATTATTTAATAATAAGTACAAATGCATATAATACATTACAGTTCTTCACTTAAAAATCCGTAAATTACTTAGTTGCATCACATACATTCTTTCTCTTTACGATTTTGCCTCCATTAAGTGATTTTCTCCAACTGGCGCCTACAAACTCCGCCGCCGTCTTTAATTACAGCGGTCGACCGTTATGACCTCATTTGTTATGGTCAAGCCATAAGAGCGTAAATTTTGCATTTTATATTCACATTTTATGTATGTATGTATACTCGTATATTATTATTGTTTTCGTGGCACTTCTCACTGGAACGCTAAATAATTGAGTGCCGTGCCGAGGGCTACGGTCGTTCACACCCACTTAATACAATCGACATATTTCAAAAGTTTTGTGGCCATACGCCAAGCTCCGGCCAAAAGAAGCTCCTTTGTTTTGTAATTGTTGTTGCAGAAGAAGAAATTGTATGCAAGTACATACATATGTATGTAAATACTTCAAGGGAAATAAAGCATTTTTAATAACATTCTGGCATACATGCCTTTGTTGTTGTTTATACATATATTTGTAGCAAACCAGAAGCAAATTAAAAATTATACTTATATACATACATATATTTCTATATATGTTTACATATACATCACCTTTATGTTAAAACGCAGTTAAGACCCTAACCTCAAAAACGCTTAACAGCAATGTTGATTGGAATTTGAGAAAAAAAATATGTTGAACTGCTTTATTATTGCTCACAAGTATGTATGTATGTATGTTGGCATGTGTCTTCAAATGAAAAATGCCTAAGTCATGCTTGAAGGCGGAACTAATTTCATGGTGAAAGGAAAACAAAGATTTACATACATACGAAATTACAAGTGCCCGAAATGTTTCATGTATCATATGATAATAACAAAGCATTCAAAATGCCGCAAAACCTACCTGCATACATACATACATATGTATGGGCAGTTTAATATTAAATTAATTATTTGGTTACTGGACTTGAGTAGTATGAAACGATGTTGAAAAAACTCACGTTGAAAAGCTTACCACGAATTAGAAGGGAAGTTCGAACATGTTTCGAAACTAATAATCAAAGTGGTTTATTATAGTCCTATTTTAGCTACCTGTCAAATTTCTATTCAGGCCTTCGAGCAAAACATCAGGCGTGTCGTTTGCCAGTTACCAGTTCTAAAGCTCGCACGAGTCATCGAAAATTGGACTCAACGGATGGAACATGCAAAAGGGTTCTTTCGAATGGTAAACATTCCGCATTAAATTTGAAGTTTATGTGTCTTTTCTTTAAAAAAGTAGCGAACCTTGCAATAGATAACCATTTACGAACTTAAGAGTATTCCACTTGCGTTGCTGGTTCTTTCGTCGTTTTAATGTTTTAAAAATGTTCTTTTATTTGGTGTTCACATTTTCTATTTATATTGCATTTATTTAAAAGCATATCCATTTCTCGCTTTGTCCCAGAAAAGCTTAATCTCTTGTAGCGTTGTCTAGGGTCGTTTCTCTTGACCACGTTTGGAGTTTTATTAATAAATAGTTTTTGAACGTCTGTTGAGACACAATTTACTGGAACCTTTTAAACCTCTTAAGTTGTTCAGAAACATAAAGTCTCTTGAAGAAAGTACAAACGTAACATTTGGGTAAACGGTCATTATTCGTCGACTATATTTTATAACTACTATTGTATCGTTTTTCAAGCAGAGGCTTCAATCAGTTAGCTACTCCAATTTGAGCTAACTCACTGTGTGCTCAAAGTGTGTTAAGGAGTGCCTGCCTATCGATAGCATTATCATACCGTGTTATCAGACTCGTAGTTGTGGTTGTTGTTGCAGCGGTAGAATTCTGCCGAGTTAATAGTCCTTGGCCGGGCATAAATTCGAGTCCGTTCCGGTCACGTAGGCGCGACTGTCGTGTCAATGGTCTTGTTTACTCGTCTGGTGCTGTAAGCATCAATTCGCTTGCTCGTTCTTGTTGTTGTTTTTGTTTTCAGACTCGTTTGGATGCTTGGTCAAACTATAATGCCGACCAGGTCACTAAAAAGATACGCTTTTTCCGATTACAACGGATTGGGAACGAGTTCGGTCTCCGTTTTCCGCCTGCGTTCTAGCAATGAACGTCAGGATTTCACGAGCACTTAGCAGGCGCTGGTAAACAACTATGTTATGTATGATTAGGAGATTCTTCTTACCTAGTGTAGAACGCAGGGGATTTACTGAACTACTTTCCCTCAGAAAACTTCTTGCCGCAACGGTGAGAGTTGTTACTGGTCATTGCCTTGTGGGCATGCGTGTGGTAAAATTAATGCAGTGAAAGTTGTATGAAGCATGATGAGGTTGAAAAATTCAAGCACTTTTTTCCTCTATTGTCCGGCTTTGGCAAGACTGCGGTTGAATCATATCGGCAGTCATATCTTCGGCGAATCTGACGAAATAGCGGTTAGATGATTTTGATATGAGCCGCCTTTATACACTTGTGACAGTCTCAAAGGACTTCATCGATTTTTGAGAGGCTTAGAAGTAGTTGGATATCATAAGGTTCGATGTTGTCAGCTGTTCAAATTGGATGCTATCCGTGATTTTGGATCGATCTTTTACTCAATCTTAAGATAAGTGTGGTCTCAAGTGCCTCAAACATTCATATTCATATAAGAGTCAGGTTAATCTAGAAATTTCAAAAATCGACATTTTTTAGCTTAAACGCTCTTGGGTTCAAAATATATTTAGGTCTTTTTATAGCTGCAGGCTGACGTAAGCTCTGAAAAAAATGTACTATAAAATGTAATTACATAATTATTTAACTAATTTCGTCTAGTTTCAAGTAATGTGGTTCTTTATTGTTGTTTTAAATTCCAAAATACGCCATTTATTTTCGATTTGCCTACAATTTTGCCCATTTCCGCCCACCAATCTCAGTTTGTTTTATCTACATATTTCTTATTGCCAATAGATGTCACAACGTCGCCAATCGCATTAGTCTTTGATATCACGTTAACCTTAAACATATTTCTTCTTTTTGATTGCAGATATTTTGAGTATTTCCTCAATACTCACACACACGTACGCTATTTGATCTCACAAGCGCTATTCGATTGTAACGGGAGTTGTTTTGCGCTGGCGGATCAAAGCAGCTGTTGCTCCAAGCGACACACAGACACCATCACACACACACTCATATATACATGAACGGCGCAATAAATGCACGCAAATGTGCAACATTATCCGCAAATATGTAAAAGCCAATGTCAACAGCGAAACAACTGCCACAGCAACAACACCTACAACAACAACAACCACCACCAACAGCCAGCAATAGCAACACAGAGCAAAGTATAAAAGCAGGAAATCACATTTTGAGGTAAGTACGCAATTTGAGTTGACATATGTACATATATACGCACATCATAAAACAACAACAACATACCGTAACAACAACGGTTAAACATATGCAAACTGCTTTCATGAACGGCGCACACACCCCCACACACATTTATGTGGATATTTTACATTTGTTTACTTTTCTCCCTCTGTTTGCGCATGAGTACGTGTGTGTGTGTTTGTGTGGGATAAATTGCTTCTTTTCACATTTTTGACTAGAAAAAAGTTTTTGGTTCTCCCTTTTGCGAATTCGGTTTGATTTTTTCACTCCAAACACACAGACACACACACATGGCTATCATACTTCCCCCACCACTGTGAGTAACTTCCCTCGTCCACTCTTTGTCCGCCACTTGGTTCAAAGTATTGCAACAAAAATATTTTTATTTACCAACGGATCAAGCGGAAAGAGAGTGTGGTGAGGGGCATGGGGGTTGCACTGTGTCATCATGTGAATTTGTTTGCGTAAGCTCGACGAGTGCATTAAATCAACAAATGCAAAATATGAAATTCATGAAGAGCGTTTGCAGCTGGCAACAGCTGCTCTGCAACAGTCAAATCAGCCCGAAATCATTTGCTGGCATTTTACATATTCACACACACACATATTTACCGCAGCCGGCAGGTATAATAATTTTACATCTGCATACTCATGAATTTATACTCTCCGTCGGCATGTTTCGGTTAACAGTTAAAAATTCGCACTTTCGCTTGCAACAATTTTTATGACATTTTAATTGTTGTTGTTCGTTTATTATTGTAATTCGCGCATAAATAAATTTAAAAGGCACACTCATGTGAAGAATTCCACAAATAAATATGAATGGATTTCGGACGCATTTCCTCGAGCTTTTCTGTTGATTTTCGACTTCAAATATTTAAGAAGACAATATGCCAAGCCTTAAATTCGCGTTACCGGTGTATTATAAAATATGCCTATCTTTATTTTTGTCCGATCTACACAAATTCTTTGGAGAGCATTAAGCATTTGGAATTAATCTGCGTCAAATTTTGTGAAGATATAAGGACTTGAGTGGGATCGGTTAGTTGGCAGCTATGTATATGCCTCCAAAGCTTAGCTTAATCCGATTAAGCATCTGACCTATAATCCCGTTTCATAATTAAACCATCTTCACCTCACAATACTTAGATAATAATCAGTATCAATCGATTATCAAAGAAAACTAGAAAAACTTAAATATTCGCTAGCAGATTATAGTCATAACAAAAATAGCTACATATGTTTACATATATTAAACCTAGTAATCAAAAAATCATTTTCTTAAATTCACTAAACTCTCTTTTATACTATATATATCCTTCTTGACAGCTGATATATGAATTGATTTCCAAAAAACCTCAAATACACTTAAATTTCCAGATCAATCAATACAGCGAATTATTCCCTAACAGAAATGCCATCGAAGGCCATTCAATGTACTCATCACTAATATGACTGAGATGATGACAAAGTGAGCATTTTAAAAGCGATGTTGATCTGAATGAACTTACATACTCACAAGTGGTTCAGAATATTTTGCCTGACCTAGTTAGAAAGTAGTGTGCTTGTTCATTTATGAGAGCACTAAACAGAGTCCGTCCAGCATCAAATGATTGACATATTTCTAACTATCTTAAAAACGGGTTTCCTACTTGAGATTTGATTTGGGGTCTTTATTGTATCTTTATTCTTATTAGACTATCTGAAATGAATCTATTTTTAAATATTTGTGGCGCTCAGAACACTTAGGTTAGGTTATAGGCCAATGAGTCACGCACAGACCAGTTTTGGCCTTTGCGATATCAGATGGAGTTCCATTGCTAGGTCCATGAGAAGTAGTCATTTTTTAGGATGCCTACTTTTGACGCGAATTTCAACTGATCAGAACACTCAGATCTGAAAGAACCCAGAAGACAAAGACAAAGACCCAGTATTGCTCGCATATGGGTGATACAATATAATTAAATCCATTCCTAGCAGATTTTAAGATCTTCTGCTATCCCTCTGATGCCAACACGCTGATTTTGAAGCACTACTTCTTCAACTTTTTCGCTGTCATCGTTAAAAGAGGTGAATGAACGACTTGCATAAGGCAAGTTTTCAATGACTTCACGACCTTTACTAAAGACTTTGTGCCACTCCAAGGCTTGTATTTTCTACATTTTCAACGATTCAGTATGTGTGATTCCATTGGAAACACATAATTTCTAGCAAACTCGTCGTTCAATTATTCTTTCTGTAGCAAAAATCGCCAGACGAAAGCGAACAGCTCCAGGCACACACCAATTTAGGGAATTTAGGAAAAAAATGTTTAATTGATTCGGATTCCGCGCGCAGTTTTATATGGTTAAATTTTATCAGATAGATCCTTCTTCTAAAGTTCGTTTTTTCTTCTCTTGGCAATTGAGTATTTTGCTGGTTGCCTGGCGGTGAGTCAACAATAATGCTATTAAGGCAACTAAGGCTATTCCAGTACCTAAGTTGTCAAAGATCTTCATACTCTCTACTAAAACTGTTACGTGCTTAAACCTCAGCGGGATAATGGTTCACCGCTTACAGTTTTTTTTTGAAGAATGCTTCGAAGAAAAATCTATGTAGATTTCTTGGATACCAGGTAATGCATTAAAATAAGCTGCCCGGCTAAATTCTACTGCGTTCATTTTCTTCGTTAACTTTGTCATCGAAGAATTCTTCGTCCTTATGGTAAGCGCAAGGGGTGATATGTTACTTTTCCTAGGACATCGCCGTGTTAAGTTTCATCGATCGGAGTAAGCGAAACAATCATGCTGCATCGGTTAGCTCGCTCACTTATCAATGTCTACCATATCCCGCTGGGATGTATCACATACATTGTGAGATAAAAACGAACAATATTTAATTATTCATCAATAGTTATTTTGTCGCCTTCAAAGTTGTCCTCACCAGATGTAATACACTTATGCCTACGATTTTTGCATTCCTCGAAACACTTTTCATAAGCTCTTTTTGGGTTGGCCTACAGCCTCTTCAGCGAATGTTGTTTTATCTCTTTGATCGGCTGAAAACAAGTTCAACGGAGCGGAAATTTAACTTTGGGCAGCAAGAAAAAATCACACGGAGCCACATCTGATGAACACAGTGGTTGATCGTTGGTATTCATTGCGTTTTTGACTTTAATATCGGTCACAATCGTGGCTCCATGCGATGCTGCATTATCATCGTGTAAAACCCCGAGTATTTATTTTACAATTCCGGGCGCAAACGCCTCAAAACGGCCTTATGAAACTCCTTATTGACTTTGAAACAAATTCACGATGGCGAAACGAAAATTCTTTGTATATCAAGCGAAGAAGAAGTTTTCGCAGAAGAATTTTAAGGATAGCTTGGCCATTTTCCTTATATGCTTATTCCTGCAATAAAAAATGTTATCAACACGAGAAGCGCTCTGTATCTATTTTCTCTTAAAGCTTTGTGGAAATGTAGATAAGCATTCTAGAGCCCTTCATGAGAGGGCTGGAAAAAGTTCCAAAGTAAACTCCTTTTATTACACAAATTGCTTTGCAACATATTTCCTGATAGTTGTCTACAAACATATTTCGTAATTCCTAGTGATGAAAATTAGCCAGGATTCACTAGTATGGAAATAAATTTTCAGACATTTTTAGAAATGTTTGTTTTACTTAGTTCAAATAATTTAAGACTAATAAGTTTGGGAATTACAAAACCACGAAACATAAAAAGTTCAAACCACCGACGCTTCATGAATAAGTAATGTCTCTTAATCTACGATCAGTATTTTATTAGCCAACAAATTATCGAAAAACATAGGAGACATGTGCAAGGAAATTGAACTTGTATTATTAACTGCATTCACATGCCACATAATCGTGTATTTTATTACAAATAACTGTACATATAAGTACATACTCGAACAAAATGAAAAATTATGATAGTGAGCTACGTGTGTGTGATTGGGGAAAAGGTCAACCCAAGCGGCACTAATTTTAAATTACACTTATGAAACATATATTTATATATAATATAAGTATAATATATGAAATGAGCATGCGAGTACTATGTATACATATAACGGGTGATTTTTTTGAGGTTAGGATTTTCATGCATTAGTATTTGACAGATCACGTGGGATTTCAGACATGGTGTCAAAGAGAAAGATGCTCAGTATGCTTTGACATTTCATCATGAATAGACATACAAACGAGCAACGCTTGCAAATCATTGAATTTTATTACCAAAATCAGTGTTCGGTTCTTTTCTTTTTTATCGACAAATTTTGTTCAGCGATGAGGCTCATTTCTGGTTGAATGGCTACGTAAATAAGCAAAATTGCCGCATTTGGGGTGAAGAGCAACCAGAAGCCGTTCAAGAACTGCCCATGCATCCCGAAAAATGCACTGTTTGGTGTGGTTTGTACGCTGGTGGAATCATTGGACCGTATTTTTTCAAAGATGCTGTTGGACGCAACGTTACGGTGAATGGCAATCGCTATCGTTCGATGCTAACAAACTTTTTGTTGCCAAAAATGGAAGAACTGAACTTGGTTGACATGTGGTTTCAACAAGATGGCGCTACATGCCACACAGCTCGCGATTCTATGGCCATTTTGAGGGAAAACTTCGGACAACAATTCATCTCAAGAAATGGACCCGTAAGTTGGCCACCAAGATCATGCGATTTAACGCCTTTAGACTATTTTTTGTGGGGCTACGTCAAGTCTAAAGTCTACAGAAATAAGCCAGCAACTATTCCAGCTTTGGAAGACAACATTTCCGAAGAAATTCGGGCTATTCCGGCCGAAATGCTCGAAAAAGTTGCCCAAAATTGGACTTTCCGAATGGACCACCTAAGACGCAGCCGCGGTCAACATTTAAATGAAATTATCTTCAAAAAGTAAATGTCATGAACCAATCTAACGTTTCAAATAAAGAACCGATGAGATTTTGCAAATTTTATGAGTTTTTTTTTTTTTTAAAGTTATCAAGCTCTTAAAAAATCACCCTATATATACCCTACATGCCAAAAAAAATAAAATATCGTTCTACATATGCGCCCACAAGAGACCACATTCATTTTGCTTAATATTTGGCCAAATCTTATTATTATTTAAGAGCCTTAAGGACCCAACCAACAAAGGCTGAAAGCCAAAGAAATATGAGCAGGCAAGCAAAAATGTAGGCACTCAAAACGAGGGAGGGACAGTCAAAAAAGTAGCGACAAGGCAAAATGCTGGAAATTTATGCGACTTTAAAGACACACACTCGAGCGCATGTGTGTATATGTGTGTGAGTGCTTGTAAGTGCATGTGAGTGCCCGTACGTGTGTGTGCTTGCTCGTACGTGTGTGTGAATGCCCGTGCGTCATGCACCGAAAGTGAAATTGTGGCTCAAATTTATGACTAACCCACTTTGAACTTTGCTTGTTTCACTCTCTTCGTTGCGCGTGATTGTGTGCCACTTGACGCTTTGGCTGCGGCAGCCTCCTACTGCTGGCTTTTTCATTAAAGTTATAAAACTTTTTATGTTGTGGCATATACACATACATACGTACGATTGTAAGCTGAAAGTCTGTTAGGCCGGAAGCTGTGCTCTCAGCATAGTCTCCTACATGGCGGTCATGTTTAAATTGTATTTGCATGACTAAGGCGGTGACACACCCAGGCACACACACTCCACTCTCGCTCTCAGAAAAAGGGCTAATATAAAATGTGTAATGATTTTTAAATTCCTCGTATATTTCGGCCGGCATTTCTTTTGCCAAAATTTGTTTTCAATTTCGTGCTGCCATCTCCCATTTACATGGCTTACTCAAAGTGGATTTCGCTTTTGTTTTTCTTATTTTTTGTCTTTTTTTTATTTTTCATTGTAGAGTCAGTATAAGAGTGGCATGTAAATTGTTATAGGCAATAAAAGTATGCTATAAATAACGGGAAAATTGCTTTGTAGACTTTATACTTTGTAAATACTTTTTACACAATAATTTTGATTAGCTCTACTGGCGCCAATATCAAAAAGTCGGTTGAAAGCTGTTGCACAGTGGGTAGGTAGTGGCGAAAATATTTATAAAATTGAAAAAATATTTTTTTTTTTAATTTTTTCGTGGAGATACTTTTAAAAAAATTGGCGTGGATTAATGTTTAATGAAATTGTCTTTAATATTTTTTTCACCAAATTTTTTAGAAAATTTAGAACAGAAGAAAAAATACTGCAGATGAATGAGTAGCCTTACAATTTTCTGATTTATTAATTTTTTTACAGGACAAAATTTTTCGACATTTATTTTTCATGAATAGGTTTTATAACACATTTTTCTATATGGCAACCCTGTTCAATCCCCATCCCATCACTGTTTTTAGTGTGTATTTATTTTTTATATATTTTTTAGTGATGTCAACTCTGCATATATTAAATTTTCTTGAATCTAGACTTCGAATTTCGCAATAAAATTTAAATTATAGTTTAAATTATAATTACTCTGTTTCTGGTAAAATGTACTATTTTTTTTTACACATTCATTATTTCATTATTTTTGATATACCACATACTTCATTATTTGAGTTACCACATACTTCGAAAAATGCTTTATTTAGTAAGGGCAGACAAACTTAGGTCCAGCAGGATTCGTTCTCAACGCACCATTGATTAATAACCGTTTTAAAGTGTATTACTATATATTATTGTTATAAAATTTTTCTGATTTTTTTTAATCATGGCAACTCTATTTTGCATTTTATTGAAGCACTATCAAAATTGCTGTTCCGCCTTCATTTCGAATAACGAATAAAATAAATAAATCGTAATTAGGTGGCAGCTCTGTTTATGTAAAAAGTTATTATCTTTCCATAAAAATTGCGTTATATATCAAAGGCAGAGAAAAATAGTTCCAACTGAAAGCGTTCCCAACTCACTATTGGTTTATAAGAGTTTTAGATCATATTTACTATATATTATTGTTATAAAATTTTTCTGATTTTTTTTAATAATTTTAAATTTTATTGAATTTTTTTTTCATATTGACTTCGAATTTCGAAAAAAAAAAATTAAATTGTAATTACGTGGCAACTCTGCGTTTTTTTAAATTTATTATTTTTACTCATTTCTCATTATTTGAGCGACCAAATATTTTTTAAACTGCTATTGTAATTAAAGGCAGACAAACTCAGTTCCAGGTGGATGTCTTCTCAACTGCTCCTCGAGTTATACCAAATGTAAAAAGTGCTATATTTTACACTAATATATTTTCTAAGTAATGGCAACTCTATTACATGTTTTATTGAAGCACTTTTGAAAGTGCTGTTTAATCTTGAATTCGATTTCGAAGTAAAAAGGAAATTTTGGTTAGGTGGAAACTCTGTTTTTGAGTAAAATTTATAAAACTTTTACTTACTTCATTATTATAATCTTTCTCCATATAAATGTAATTATGTTAAATGTTTTTCGAAGTTCGAAATTTATTAAAAATTCTACATATTCGCTCCACTGTGCTTTTGACTACGCTTTGTCACTTTTTCCTCTTAGCTTCTAAATTCGAAATCAAAACGAAATTTGGTTAGGTGGCAACTCTTTTGTAAATGTTTATTAAATTTCTCCATATAACATTAAAAAAAAAATTTATTTTTATTACATTTTTTTCGATGTTCGAAATTTATTAAAAATTTAACACATCTGCTCCACTGTGCCTTTGATCACTTTTTGCCGCTTTTACTGAAAATTAAATTTTTTCCAATCACATTGCTATTTATTTAGGTAGGTAGCTTAGTCAATATTTCATTTTGGTTGGCTTGCAAACAGGATATATCCAACGCCAGCCAGCGAGGAGAATTCCATTTTATGAAATATGAAAGCAAAAATCATGCTAAAAGCACACTCGAAAATGAGTTATAAAAAGCAACAACACAAACAACGCTGATTACTTTAATCTTTCAGTGGTTTCCGTTGCTTGCGGCACGTGTGCACTTCAGTCAATGCCTAGCAAATAGCAACCCACACACACTCCGCTTAGTAACAAGCACCAACTAGAGTTTACATTTCAGCAGCGCAACGCTTTTGCTGCCATGCTCTCATGTGTTTGTGCATAAAAAGTTTATTTATGCCCCCCAGTTTGAAACGCACGACCTTCCTTTGGTGCACCTTGAACTTTTTCAGTCGCTTAGCGCCGCCCGCAGCCGTGTTGCATGCATGCATATGCATGTTGCACGTTGCAAGTGCAGCATTAGATATTCAAATGGTATTGCATGTAAGGGGTGCAAGAAATGCTGCAGTGCCACACAGGAGCATACTTACATATATGTATGTATGTATATATGACAGCGCTGAAGTGAGCCATGAAAAAAGGATTCTAAATTTTATGCCACAGTGCAATAAAAATAAACGAATAAAGTATTTTCCACTGAATATTCAGCTTAAATGCGCACATATTTGCATACGACTCGCACACACTGCCTTGCCACCCAATTTTTTAGCGTGCTTTTACCCACACATTTCCATATGCGAGTGCATGCAGTCGTTCCCCTTCCCCTCCACTTTCGTGCGACCTTCTCACGCTTAACAGGCAGCGACAGCACTTTGCGTTAAAAGCAAAACTCTCGCCGCCACTTCCGTTGCATTCTGCGCGCTGATCTTGTTGTTAGTGTTGTTGTTTACCTGGCATTTGCTGCACTCGTTGTTTGCTTGGGGAAAATTTGCGCTAATTCCCTGCACGCCCTTGGCGTAGTCTACCTGCCTGATCGTTCATAAATTTCACTATCGAACGCTTTTGCCCGTTATGTCGCAGCGCACGAATTGTAAATTTCAATATTCACGAAGTTCTGGCAACATATTTTAACTTACTTTCGCTCGTGCTGTCACCCTACTTTAGACTCATTTACCGTTTGTATGGTAACTAATGTAAGCCAGCGGCAGAGAGAGATTTTCGTTGCGCGTTTGCAGTTTAATTATAACAGTCGGCGCTAATGCGCTCGGAAAGAGCAAAAAGCTGTAGAGAAATGAAAATATGAAGATGTCACTTTCGATTCGCAATATCATCCACTGTAGCTTTCTCTTTAATTTTGGGTTGAAAAAATGCAGTCACCTTTTTTTGTAATAATTAAATTCTACTTTCAAAAATGCTGGCTTAGTCAGATTTTCTTCATCTTTTTTGTTGGCGTAGACATCGCTCCCGCGGTTATAGCCGCTAATTGGCACCAATTGGTGATTCCAAGTTTAACCAGGTTCCCCTGGTCTTTCCAACGGAGTGGGGGTTTTCCTCTTGCTCTGCTTCCCACGGCGGGTGTTGCGTCAATGATGTCGTATAAAAGTTTGGGCTAAAATTGAAGCACATTGAATATGGGATAAACCAAATTATACTTTAACTATTGCTCTACTCTACAATTCTAAAAGAATATCCACTTTTTGTGTAACAATTTCGGCGGATATATTTTTTTTAGTCGCTACAAAATCATTTAATGTGGTGAAAAAGTATATAATTAATATCTAATAGAGAAAATCCCTGGCAATATAGCTCTATCACTCTTCTGTACTTTCTACTCTACTTTCTTTTTGGTTTTTGTAATCAAATATAATCATAAAGATGGCTGATTAGCCCAGTTCTTTGCTTCAGCTGCTACTTTGGCCAAAAACCTGCCAGAAAAATGTACGTTTATAACGCGAACTGCTTGCTCCAAGAAAAATAGGCGCTGTGCCCATGTGAAACAGTCCTCCTCCTCGCTGTTGGATTGAGTTATGAGAATTGTTTTAGCTGCGTTCTCACCTTCGACCTTAGCAGCATAGAAGACTCTGTCAGTAGCTAAGCGACCTCCGGCATCACACTTAAGATTTTTGCACTGTCGAACCTCTCATCGCGACTAGACAACAATCTTCTAGAAGGGCTTTACGCTTCAATTGGAGTTAAAGCAAATTATTTAGATGAAATGTGTCTTTTTTGGTATTATTTCAATATTTTCTTTCTCTACAACCGCCTACCGAATTTTTTTCTTAATTGAATGCCGCCTCGTCGGCAGCGTAATGAACGCACCAACCTTCGTAACTTACTAGAGCTTCTGGTCCAATGATTTACGAATCGTACAGAAAAGCTCTGGAAACTTCTAATTCCACTTCTTTCTGTTACTTATGCAACATTGATCAGATTTTGTGATTTCTCATGGACGTAGAGAGTTTTTCCGGAGAGTAATAGGACTGAGTCGATTTAAAAAAATTTATTGAACCAATCATTATAATTCTTTAAAAACTTTCAAAATAGTCGATCCCCTCTGTAGTTTCAAAATGCTTGCTTTTATCGACCTTTTCAGGCAAGGAAACAAAAAAAAAGTCCGGTGGTAGTGCCTGGGCTGTAGGGCGGCTGTGAAGGCGTTGGCATGCCGGCCTTGGTTAGGTAGCTGTTCACAAGAAAGAAGAAAGGCGGTATGTGGCGGGGCGTTATCGTGGCGGAGCGTTGTCGTGGTGGAACTTTCAATCGGCTGCGATATCTTGTCTGACCCGTTTGACCCTCAAAGAAACACGTCGGTACATCCTCTAACGAATCCAGTCGGTGCGCGCACCCAAAGGAGCATGCAACTAATGGCATTTTTAATATTTTGATATGGAATGAACTGTTCCATTTTGTTCAGGACTGACCCATGAAGAGAATAATTGTACCCTTTTGTAACCAAAAGGCTATAGAGGATACTAATTATATCGGATTTTTTACTTATACTTTACTTATATATGAATAGTATGTATTATTATATATACAATGTTCCACGAAGTCTCTAATATGAAGAGAATGTCAGAGGCCCATACATCTTTTTATATAAAAAGTACGTGTCACGTTGTTTGTCCCTTTACTATATTTATATTAAAAATTAAACCGCAAGTGCAATTCCTTGTCTTTCTTATAGCAGCAATACAGTTTTCCTCCTTATTCGAAAATAATATTTCATTTTGAGACAAGATTTATTCTTAAATATTGTATACTCGTATATATATTACAAAGGTATTTATAGGCATTTTAAATTGAGATAGAAGAGCAGGTGGCTGAGCCAATTTAAGGAGGCATACGTTCACTCTTTTATAGAATTCAATTGAACAACTTTATTTTGGCTTAAACATATGAAGTTGTTGGTCTGCTACACATTCATATTCCCTCCTTCACTTCAATCAACATTTTGCACTCCTAATATATTTTTCTTGCACAAATATTTCATTGTATGCCTTTTACTTAGCGCTAATGAGCGCGTAATTTTCATTGAATTCCATATGAGCTTGAAAGCAAACACACACACACACAGCACTTGGATCACCTTTCTAATGAAGCCTGCATAATCCACAAAATTTAATACATACCTGTTTGTATGTTTTTTGGCCATATGCAATTACAATGTAAAGGGTTAACACTTAATCATCAACTTCTTCCGGCATTTAATTATACACGCTCCTATGCGCTTACTAAGGTGTTGCTAATTTCATTTCATTTACTCAACTCGAGCATAGTAATTATAAGTTGTGTGCAATTAGTCGCCTTTGGCGTTTCAAATGCGGCTGCTCATACATACTGCATACGCGCAAGTGGTTAGTCATTCGATACCTCGATACCAGCGCGTGAACTCACACACATGCTTACATACATACTAAATGTTTTGCTTAAATATTAATGTGTGGCACGTGTCCTTGTGCCGCACGCCCGCCTGCATGGAATTTTCCGAGCTAGTGCCGTTATTTCGATATGGTTCTGCATTAGCGGTCAGTAACGTCATGTGTGTCATGGCGTATACGCAAAATTTTTTCTTTGTCGCGCATATTGTATTGTTACCTGGGAAATTACTTACTCATTTATTGATATGGATAATTACACCGTTATATTATCTGTATATTGATACTAAGCGGTCAGCGATTGTCGTAATAAATTCTTTATTGATTGCTTTTTTTTACATAATATTATAATTTCGGAAATTAATTGTTTAGACCTTCGATGTCATGTGATGTCATAAGGGCACCTATCGGACGTGTTTGTTTGCATGTGGGGCGCGTATATTGTCACAATGTTGTCGCCGCTTTTTGTATATTCTTAACATGCAAATGCCTGCCGTACAGATTAAATAATAATAATTCAAGTGGGCAAATATCTAAAATTTACGTTGCGAGCAATTGCTCTACAATATAATCCATTTCTTATTATTTTTTTTATAAAATTAAATATATATAAAATTTTTATTGAATTATGAGTGGGATGACCTGAGTCGATTCAGCCATGTCCGTCTATATAGCCGCCTCTCTTTCTGTATATATGCACTAATCTCTTAATTTTTGAGTTGTCGATCTTATAATTTTCACACGTTCTTTTCTTCTCAAGTAGCTGCCCATTTGACGGAACCATCAAAATTGGGCAACTATAGCCTATAGCTGCTATACAAATTGAACTCTCCAACTTAAATCCTTATCCGGAAGACTTGTTTATTTGACGAGCTATCCTTCCGAAATTTGCATTGCTGCATTTACCGAAGAAATTGTTGTATTGTTCAGATCTGACCACTATTGCATATAGCTGCCATTCAAACTGATCGATAAAAATCAAGATAAAGATTTTTTAAATATTTTTATACCTTTCCTATGAAGATATATTTATCATCACATGCCTGCTAATAATAGTCAATTAGAGCATTCCATCATCAAGATAATATTCCTTTTGTCGTCTGATAACTAAACATTATTGCTTGTGAAAAAGCAGGAGAGTGGAATGTTTTTCATACCTATCTCTTCCGAGAATTATAATATTGACAATTTATTTTCCAATATTACTAACTAGAGAGATTATTACCTCTATAGCTTATAACCAGGAATACAATAGTAATAACCATATAATGAATATGAGTCTTAAGATACTCTCTCCAATCTTGAAAGTTTCTAAACATAATTTTTTTTACTGTCGTCAACATACCATGCCTTAGAGTGGACCGAATCGCACAAATAACTGGTAAAAAGGTATTTACAGGTATATTAAATTAAGATAGAAGAGTAGTTGGATGAACCATTTTAAAGAGACACTTGAAGTCTTGCTGGAACTCACCCTGCTATACTAGTAAACGGGTAAGTCGCCAAACACACTCTGCTTCAAATGACAGCAGAAGGGTTTGGCAAAGGTAAGGTAATCTCTTCCCAACGTATGAATGAGCTAAAAGTCGTCATATCACTAGCTCTTCTCCCTAGGAAAACATTAGGGACAAAATCGCTATTGGTGCAGGAGTGCATAGAACGACTGAATAGTCTATAAGAATGTAACCAAACTTGCTGATGAGCTTGCCCACTCTACAGCAGTCTTCAACATGGTTGGACCGGAACCTTTTATTACGTTTGGTCCCCACATCATAAAGGAGCTGCTCCGCAATGATGAATCAGTGGGAAGGGAGAGGCATTGGCAAAAACTCCCAGGCAAACGGCATGCAAAGTTGCTAAATGGTGGTTACAATCATAAAAGGTTTAAATATGTAATCAATATCCCAAGGGAAAAACTCAGACTACTTGTTGCCTTCTACACTGGCCATTGCAAGCTCAAGAAACACTTATTTAACGTGGGTCTAGTTTCTTGTGCGAATTGCCGGTTCAGTGACTTGGAGTCTGAAACACCAGAACACCTGCTAATGGACTCCACAACAGTCTGTAGGCGCAGTCTGTTAAGGCCCTTGATTCCATGTTTCCATCACATCGCTTTGGCTAGCTGAGACGTTGTGCCTTAGGAGAGGACACAATAGACCCTAGATCGCGGTGCAATCCTCACTTATCATTAATCTAATCTAAACCGTAGAGAAATTCGAACTTTTTTTATCTTTCTCTTAAATGTAAAAATTTAATAATTTAAAGTTTTGACTATTGGTCCGCCTAGAAAAACGTTCAATAGATTCTATTAGAAAAATAAATTAAAAGAATTGATTCGAGATCATGATAAGCTCTATTAGTTGGGTTTAGGGCATTATTCATATTTTTAGAATTATGTGAAGGAGCTCACGGTACATTTCTAATTCTAAAATTTCATCTAAATTCAGTTTTGTTGAAACTAGAACAGTGTTGATTTAAAACTTGATTTAGATATAATTTTGAAGTTCGAGTCGCATTATAACATTTTCTGACAGTCTGAAGTGAGAAAGAATCAAACCTACGCGCTAATCTCTCAAGAATCTCAACTAAATCATAAACGGAAACGTTTTTCAAAATCTCAATTTATTTCGAAATACTTTATTTGCATGTCAAATTCGTGCAGCGGCATATCCGGCAATTCAGCGCTCTAATTTTCCTTTATTTTCCATTTCTACTCTTACCCTTCCATGCCTCGCGCTTCTTGTCTTACACAACGTGGCGTGTAAATTATTCAAGCGACGTTCGCTGCAAGGCAAGAAGGCGGCATTACATGTATGTTGTTATGGAAGGTATACATACATATATAAATATATGCGTGTGTGTGTGCATATGTGCGAGTGCCTCAATGTGCATATGAAATGTGCCGCCACTCGGTCGGTTTAACGACTTTAATCTGCTGCCTCGTAAAATGGTTAAAAATGCTAATTTGCTTATGTTGGCTAAATAGTTGAGTACATTTTACATACGTACATATATGTGTATATATAAATATATCATATAGACATATATAGACATTTGTAAATATATTTCCTTCATACCAAGTCCACCAACGTTCGCTTAAGTAGCCAAAATGTGAATTAAGTAATTCCATGAAAACATTAAGCATTAAAGCAGAACACTTATAATAAAAATACAGCAAAGAAACACAAATAAAAAACAACAACAAAGTTACAACAGTTCATAATAAAATAAAATCTTATAAGCATAACACGCGTCCACATGCCCTTGAACCGGCAATAAATCACGTCTGTGCTTAGCAAGCGGCCCACAGGACTACACCACAGCATACAAATTTATAAAAAGCCACACACACATACACATTTACATGCATATTTACATCCATTCTGCCTTTATTTACCTGCTGTTGGCCAACTGTCAACCAGTGCTTTTTGTTTGTGCTTTTCACACACTCCCCACTAAGCAGCTAAGTCCTGCCCGGCTTGTTGCTGCCAGCTTGTCGCTTCTGCTTGCCGCCACCACGCGCTGGCAGTAGCAAGTTGTGCTTATTAACAATTTATTCGTTGCTTTAGTGGCAAGCACTGGCTTTTCGTTGGATTTTCGGTGACGTGCTGGTTCTGTTGCACGAACTTGATTTGTGCAGTTAAAAGTCAGCTTGCACGCATACATACAAACGAGACTTCATATTAACTACTGCCTGTTTTACTTATTTGCATTTACTTCCTTTTTTGTTTGCACGCACTCGCCGAGTTTTTGAGATTTTCTTTTTTCGAGTTTTGTCCTTAATTTGAGAAACCATAAATTAAAGGTGAATTATTCACCGTGCCGTCATCACGCGCGTTTTAATATGGAGCACACATGTCGAATGTGATTTGATTTTTGGCCAATTCCTGAAAATTTATAATCAAAGTCAAGTAGATTATATTAATTCGCTTTAAAAATGCTACTGGAATATAATAGAACCTTCACTCTCTTCTCTCACTCACTTCCTCCTTCTATACTAATATATCTGTCTATCTATCTCTCTCCCTAAACTTTCACTATGTATAGTTTCCACACTATTTACTCTCTTTTTCACTCCATAAATATACATACCTTTTTCTATCTCACCAATTCTTTCGTTCTCTATTTCATTTTCTCTCTCTGCATATGTCTCTTTATCAATCTATTCCTGTCTTTTTCTTTATTAGCTTGCACTCTTTTTTTTTTTCATCGCTGTGATTTTTCACATCGTGAATAAAACGGATATTTTTACGAATAACCATTTCTTCGAGCCTACCGTAGAATTAGCATAGCACTCATAATTAGGTTAGGCTAATCTGATAGGCCAATGAGCCACGCATAGACCAGTTTGGACCTTTGCGATGCCTGATGGAGTTCAGTTGCTAAGTCCAAGAGGAGTAGACATCTTTCTGGATGTCTGCTCTTGACGCGAATTTTAACATACTATCGATATCTCCTCCTGGACCCCAGATACTTACACTGATGTCTTCCCAATGCGGGACAAGCGCACAAAATATGATCCATTGTGTCGCTGGTGTCCTGCCTTAGTCATTTCTTGCAGTATTCTCGTTCTGTCAGCCCCAACCTGCAGGCGTGTGTCGCCACCAGACAGTGACCAGTTAGTATCCACATCATGTTCCTAAAGTCTCTTCTGTTTAGTGCCAATTGCAATTTTGGGAATCTCCGCGATACGAGGCTTATGCCTCGATTGCTGATTGATTGCTAACTCTGGACAGTATATTCCATCACCATCTTCATCGTCCATTTTCAAGCTATCCATTTATATGTTTAGAGTGTTGCGCGTAGCTAACATACCTTAACGCTAGCAATCTTTTCTGTGGTTACTTTCAACTTTATTTCTCGGTTGAAAAGTGGGATCACTGTAGTCGGTGTTTGCTCAGTCGCCATTACCCACCGAGCCATGCCCGAGGGTTCCATATGTAAATTCTCCTGCAACCAGTAGTCGTTCCGCCGATTTTGCTGCGCAGTTTTCTGCGAAGAAGTCTCTAGATGGAGGTTCAGAACCACTTCAAGATCTACCGTTGGAGTTGTCTGAAGCTCCTGTTATGCACAGCGCAGCGAGCGCCTGAATCCTTTCCATTGACTTCATATGGAAGAATTTCCTTACGCCTATGTTGGACAGGCGTACTAATGCGTTATAGAGCAAAGAGAGTCCCTAAGTTGTGCCGAGCTATTGCTAGTTTTCCTCACTCTTTCTTCCACTTTGTACTTACACAACCGGCTGTCCAAGACTACCCCAAAATACTACGTGCTGTCTTTGTGAGAGACTTGTGTCCCTCATTGCTCATAATGGTCTTCTCTTCTTACGCACAGAAATATTTTCTTTGGTATAAAGCTATAAAAAGTTCTTTGTTTCCGATTTAAAGTTGATAAATCCTATTTTGAATTAAAACACTTTGTATCGACCGAAGGAGAAGGCTCAATGCTATTTAATTCACATTACCTGCAAAAAATGTTATGAAAAAAGTCGAGATCCACCTGAGCGCTCTCAATTCTCTTTTCACAGCTACTCAACTGTACAACAGAATGCACATAGAGTTATTTAAAACTAGGTTGAATACTTATCGAAGTTTTAAAATATGATTTCAAGAAAGATTTTAACATTATCTTTCGATTATAGTACCGGTTTTTTATATTGGGTAAAAATATTTAATCGGTTGATATCAAAAACTCAATAAAGTTCGAATCGTTAGGTGGCGCTCTAAATGATATACATTTGAACTTCAATAACTTGAACGTCTAAAGCTCGAAGTTCTTCATAACTCGAACTCTTGAAATTGCAAAAGAAGTTAAATTTCATACAAATTTTCTTCTATACTCAAAGCCGCTTTAACTCGAAAGTTTATTTGTGGATTATGGTGATTTGAATTAGGGATGCTCAACTTTACACCTAGAAGGTTTCGTTTGACTTGCTTATCAATATATCTTTAGCGTTTGCTTTTTTCCTCAAAATTTAATAACTGTTATCTTTTTTGGACCTTCGAGTAATCTGAAATTTACAAACTCACACAAAAAATTTTAGTATCCAAACACATTCCAGCGAGATCAAAAATCTGTGATCACTGTTTTACTCTTTCTCTTCCCTCTTAACAATCGAACAGTTCTCAGACGCTTTTAGGAATTTCAACATTTCTCAAGAACTTTTTTCGTAGTTTACACACTTAAAAAAATTTGAAATTTCAAACAGCTCATTAAATTTTCATATGTCCACAAAACTTAAAGGAAATAAAAAATAAAATTCTGTAAGAATGCCATGCCAATTGTATTGGAGTGACAACCTAAAGAGAAGATAAATAAAACTTGTGAAAAGTAAACAAGAAATATTATGCATTTCGTGGAATGCGTATGGCAACGCAGGCACACAAGACAGTACTTGCTTTAGTCAATACACAGTGCTGACACATGTGCCCGTTAAGGCTTAAAAGAATATTGATGTGAAGCGTCCTTGTAGGAAATATTCGAACGTGCTCTTTAGAAAAGAACACTAATTATAGTAAGATTTCGGTGGCTGTCACTGTGAGCAGATATTAACGCAGTTTGCGGACACATAACTTTGACTTAACTTTGATGTTGCTGTTTGACAGTTGCTCTCAAAAGGCACAAAGATCTCCATTTTCTTAACATTCCTGGAACAATTAAAGCTTATAGGCATTATACTTTCATCCTTAAGAGCTTCCTTCTGAACAGCTTAAAACTTACTTTTCTTTTTTTTTTACTTTTTTTCTTACTTTTTTTTACTTTCATCAGAAAAATATTTTTTTTCTGCTCTCTTCTACCCACCGAAACTATTATTGTGCCTGCATGAACTCATCAACAGTTTTATCATCTATTTGTGCTCTTTCTCTAAAAAAATATTTTTGAGAGAGTGAAGAGCGCATGATTTAGTTATTTTCTGAGCAGATCTGTTATGTCAGCTTTATTTATCTTTCAGAAAGAAAGTTCAGTGGAATTCGGATCTCTCCTTATTTTATATGACACATTGTCCACGCCTTGCTTGATCTTTGCAAACATTACCACCACATTTCCTGCAGGGTCTCTTTACATTGTCATATAATACATTGCTGTTGGCCTTTGCCAGCATTATTTCCGACACATTCGCAACATTTTCGCCAGGCACATGCAATTTAGCTCCACATTTGCACGCCGCGCAGACACAGGCTGAAGCAACGGCGATGTGCCCTTTTTTGGTAGCGCTGTTAGCAGGAATGCATTGTCGCTGAAATTAGTCGGTTGCAATGCAGCTAACTTGATTTTTGCCTTATTGCGAACATTTTCTGTAGAACATTACACATTCCGGATGACTTTGTAGCCACAAATATTAGCCACAAAGCCATGCTACAGATGTTGAGAAAGGGAAGTAGCAGGAAAGGAAAATATGATTGTCATTGCAGACGATGACAACGACGACGACGACGACGAGGACGACAACAACGACAACAACGGCAGCAATGGCAAATGCTTAAGCAGCAGGCAGTAGGCAATTTCAAGTGATGCAGAGCGTGCAAGGCGGTGAAGTGGAAGGCGGCAGTGAGCTGGTGCTAACCAAAAAGTCAACCTGGCGATTTATGCGCAACGTCAAAATGCCGCCGTTTGCAGTGTCTGTTGCATTTTCAACGAAATTATTCGTTTTAATTTGTGTTCCTCCGTTTTTGTTTTTTACTTTTCATCTTTTTGCTTGCAAAATTCGCTTATTTGCCTCCACATTGGTTGTCTGCCTTACTGACAGCGAAGAAGTTTTGTTGCACTATTTTCGATATCATAAACCTAAACCGCGTGCTGGCATTTAGTATGTAGTGTTAGTTGCATTTGTTGGTAGCGGTCCAGACTGCAGCTGCTCAGCGCAGTCATGCTGTGCGCGAACTTTGTTGTGTTGCCACTAAACTTGCCACAGTTCATCTTTCAACATTTCATTATTTGGTATTAAGCGATGTGTTTTTTCGAGTTTTTTGCTGCTGCGCTGCAATATTGCTATTTTCAGGTTCAAAGTTGCCAGTCACGGGAACATCCGCCGTTGTTCTTTGTAATATAGATATTTTTAAAGAGGAGTGTGTGTAGTTGTGTCAGAGCACTCAGTGGATGAATGAAAAATGTGACTAGTTTCGATTTGCTACCAAAAAACTAACCGATTTAATGGTTATCTTCACTTGCAAGGCAGGAAAAATTTATTTTTTGGATTTTTTTTTTTTGAAATTCACAAATGAATGTAACTCCTTAAGACTAGTTACAAACTAGTTACTTTTAAATCAGTTGATTACAAAGGCTTAAACTTTTTGAAAAATATTTTCCAATGCATATATGTACAATCGTTATGTAAACGAAAATAAAAATCGATTTTTTCAAGTTCAGAAGAGATAAAACCCCTTAAGACTAGTTACAAACTAGTTACTTTTAAACCAGTTGATTACAAAGGCTTCAAATTTTCGAAAAAAAGCGCAGTCGTTATATAAACAAACGAAATAAACATTTTTTTTGAAATTCACAAGTGGATAAACCCCCTTAAGACTAGTTACGAACTAGTTACTTTTAAACCAGTTGACAACGATATGAAAGGTTTCGAACTAGTTGGTTGGAAATGGCATCAGAAGCAGATTATTTAATGTGCTTGAAGAAATCCATTGGGAGAAAAAAATTACGATTTGATAAGAACTTTGAGAGTTTTTTTGCCTTCCAGACGTCAAGTGTCGAAGAGTAGATGCCCTGTTAGAGAAGATTGTAACTGAGCTGAACTATATCGGTATGAATAAAATTCTATCAGAAACAAATTACTTAATCTACCTGAAGAAATTCATTGTCAGAAAAAATGCATTTATAAGGGATGTATAAAGGGCTTTGACAGCTTTTTCCTCTTCACATACTTTTTGAAAAAAAAAAAATTATATTGTTATTGAATATCGACTGTGGATAAAATTTATTCCATTATAGATATGAATAAGCTTTGTTCTCATTTAGGTTAGATGTTAACTAACCACTGTTTAAAAACTCCTGATACTCCTAGACGTCAAAAAATCTAACTATCAACCAGTTTCCATTATAACTAGTTAATAACAAACTAGTCCCCAGCTATTAACAATGACTCTTTATGTGCTACAAATCGTCAAATGAATCTATCAGTCTTTTAATCCAGTCTTTCATTGCTACAGCACCCACATCCATACTCATACCAAAGGAAGTACTAAAATATCATTTATTGTATTCACGGCGACTTTATAACCAGTCGGCGGTGGCAACAGACAACATGCCACAAAACCGCTCTGACTTTCGTACGCTGCCACAGGATGGCAGAGCGGACGCATGAGTCAAACACCCAGACCACAAACGTGCCACTATGAAAGACGAGCGGAAACGCGAGCTGCTGGCTGTCGCGGCGCCATGTAAGGTAATAATTGAGCAAAATGAACAATACCGGCAGAGCATGCCACACACTCATTGTGGCAGCCACATATTTGCTTTAACAATCACAAGCGAGCGTGAATCCGATTCACTGCCTTGAGGCCAATAAGGCAACATCATGCTATGGCGGCGCATCAAATTCGGCATACTCTTCCTTTGCAAAGGGGCGAATAGAAGCGTTCACGCGCCACTGTGGTTGCTTTGGTGATGACGCTTGTGTTGTATAACGGCGCGCCGGGACATAACCATGACGACAACGCACTATCGTCGCAAAGACGTAACGCAGCAAGTTAATGACCTTTTTGTGTGTGATATAAAAAATAAAAAAAAAGTGGGCGGGTCGTGTGCGCGCCACAAGTTACAGGCAGCGCTGTTGAGGTGGCCAGACAAGGCTCCAACTGCCGAGGATGCACACTTGTGCTTCGTGGCTGCTGTATTTTTGCGCTAAAAGCATGTCGCTTCTTTTGCCTCTGCCTGGCATCCGCTACTTTGCGCGCATCAAATCGCCCGCGGCGCGACAGATGACAATCTTCACGCGCTCCTGTCCATTGGCGGTTGTGTTGAATGTGTAATAAAATATATTTTCAGCAGTCGCCTGTCATTATTGTTGCAGCAATATTTATTTTCAATTTTAATGCTTGAGCTTCATTTTTTATTTGTCACTCTCTTCGCTTCAGTCTCCATGCATTTTAATTTATCTTTATTTTCATATTTACTCGGACACTAGATGTGGATAGCCGCGCTTCCGTTTCCCAAGCGCGCACAGACACTCCTCCCACTTTGCGCTTGCTTTCAACAGCAGACGCTCACTGCTTCCATGCTGCGTTGTCTGTCTTCCTCCTTCTGCTCTTTAGTGGCAGCGCTGTCATTTTTTTTACGGCAGCCAGACACTTGCCACAAAATTGTTGGCGCTCGTTGGCGTTTTCATTTTTATTAGAAAATGTTTGTGGGAAAAAGTGACGTTGAAGTGTCGGCTGCGCCTTGGCATGCTTGGCATCCGCCCAGCGCCGCGGTTGATGTTGTCACAACAGACTAGACAAACTCGCTCTTGTTTCTGACGCTATGACAGCGCAGTCAAAATTGCACGCCCTCCTGTGTGGGTGCGGGTTAAATGTTAAGTTTCGTACTTATGGTGCTCTGAAGCGTGCGGAGAGTTGAGTTTTTTGCGCTTTCTTTCCATGCTAAAGTGTCAGAAAGTATATTAATGTAATACATATACTTTGAGTACCGTTTTTTAGGTTGGCGCTGTTGGACGAGCTTTAATTAATCACTTTAATTACATGTTTCATGTTGAGAGTGATTTTATATGTAGTTATTAAAAGTTTATTTATAATTTCAGTGTTTCGAAATTAAATGGCTGAAGTTAAGGTTCTGGCTACTCCCATTTGCAGTAGGAGTTAGTTGTAGTGTTCCGTAGTGTGAAACCATCGACCATCATTCATTTATCTCTTCAATGTGAGCCAAGCTAATCAAAACGCTTACTAAAACTTACAACGTAAATCGAAATCGAACTTTGTTCACTTCGAAGACAGATGGAGAATCATAAGCAGCTTTGTTAAACAAAGCGGTTAGGTCGACCAGTTACCATTAACTAAAATTGAAAACTAGATCCAAAATGTTTGTAACCAATCTCTGGTAATTCTTAACCTGCTGTTAATTCTAAACTATTAAATCTATATCCATTGGAATTGAAATACATTTGCCCTATTGAGTTCTTTTCCTTTTGACTGCCAAAGCTTCATGATATTTCTACTACTCGTTCTGAAGGAATTGGTTCCATCGGTGAAAAACTTTTCTGGTTTCTCGGCGAAAAACTGTGACAAGTAATTTGCGCAGGCTTCTCTTAAAGCCAACTTTACTCCATTAAGGGAATTCAGCATTGATCGAAACAAATATTAGTCCAATGGTGCAAGATCAGGGCTATATGGGGAATGCATCAAAACTTCCCAGCCAAGCTCTCCCAGTTTTTTGTTTTTAAATGTGCGTGATCTAGCGCTATCCTGATGGAAGACGAAGTCTTTCTGCTGATTAGCTCTGGCCGTTTTTTCGATTGCTTGCTTCAATATCTTCAGCTGTTGAGAGTAAAATGTAGAATCAATCGTTCACCCAGGCTGGAACAGCTTATAGTGGGTGATTTCTTTCCAATCCCACCAAACACTCAGCATAACCTTTCGAGGCGTCAATTCTGACTTTGCGGCCGTTTGTTGAACATCACCACGCTTGGACCATGATATTTTTCGCACATTATTGTCGTATTGGATCCAGTTTTTGTCTCCTGTTACCGTTCGCTTCATAAATGGTTCGATTTCATTTCGTTTCAGCAAAGAATCGCAGATGTTAATTCGGTCCATTAAATTTTTCACAGACAATTCATATGGTATCCGAACATCGAGTTCTTTTTGCAGTCAGCCTTTTCTAAATGATTCAAAACCGTTTGATAACGAATATTAAGTTCCTTAGCGATATCATGGTTGCTTATGTGACTGTCCTGGTCAATCTTTAATTTCATCGACTTTTTCAACGATAGGCCGACCAGAGGGAGGTACATATTTCACATGTAAATTTCCAGAACGGAAGCTCGCGAACCATTGTTGTGCTACTCGAACTGATACAGCATCATCTCCGTAAACTTCTCAAATATCATTGGTGGCTTACGCGGTTTTCTTCCATTTTCTTTATAAAAAGATTTCAAAATATATAAAATATATATTTTCTTCATCATTTTGAACAGCTCTAAGTTTTTTCAACTTCCCTGAATTCAATTTTTTCTTTGGTTAATTGATGCTTAAAATCTCGCTTTTCCACACTATATGGTATGACGCATAATGTGATTGGTATTACTGGTGATATACGACTGCAACAAAATCTATTGACAAAATACGAAAAAACTTTTTCGACTACCCTATATTTCCTTTTTTGCTTTACCTTATTCTTAGACACAAGAAGTGGCTCGCTGAAAAGAGATCTCAGAAGGTCAAGATATAGACAAAAGTTCTGCTTGGAGTCTCAAAGGTTCACAGCACAGAAATTTTGAAGGACCGTGCTGGAAAAGTGTATTACTCTAGATTATATTGAGGAATTAGGCCATATTTTGAGGAAAAAAAAAATCTTCCTTGTTAAACCAAAGACCTTTCAGTATTCTAGTATGTTTTAGAGGTCTTCAGAAGCTCTTCTATCACCCACATCTGTTAGTTTCCTCTAGTGGCATATAAATATATAACACTTTGCTGACTAATATCCACGACACTATTCAGATCAGAACACAGTGCCATTGAAACTAACCATTCAAAATCATTGTAAAGATCTTTTTTATACACTTTTATGCTTTAAAAAATGCAACTGTGAAGGGTATATTATATTATGTATTCAATAAATGCTCATGTACTGAACCACCGACCAATCTGCTTACATATGCTAGTATTGCAATCGACAAAATGCAATTTCAGCACTTCCGAAATTTCGAATTTATATTTACTCAAGTATTTACCTAAATATACTCGCATTGCAAACCCACTTTTATGCCACACGCCCCAGTCGCGCAATCATAACACAAATTTGCAACCTTTGCACAAACACGCGCACAACCCTCACTGCGTCTGGCGTAAATCAATCAGTCAAAACGGCGTCGTCAAGCAGTGCCATTATCAAGTCAGCGACCCAAGATGTTTCGCACTTTAATTAGCAAATTACTTTGCGACTGCGCGAAAGGGTCGTGTTGCAAGCGCGTGTGCCCATAAACCGACACACATACACACATGCATATACGTACAGGTAGCGGCAAAAAGCATTGCATGTTGCACAACAACACGCTTCGCACTGCTTACGTAAACACATTTAGTTCGCGTACAAAAAAATACGCAAACAGTTGCTGCAATTACAATTATTGCAGCTGCCGCTGAAGTGGGTTGCCGCACACACTCATTTGTGCGATATTTTACGTCGCTTTTTATTTGTTTTTGCTTTTAATTTGTTGCTTATTAACGCGCACAAAAAACGCATTATGTTTCTTGCAATTTCAGTTGCAATGTGGCAACTTCGAAACTTGAATGCTAAGTACTTTGGCGCGCTGGGCTGTGCGATATTTCGTGGCATGCGAAAATTAAAAGGCGGCGGCAACTTGGCATTGGTTGCAATTCATGCCTCATTACATGTGGCAGCCTCATTGCGTCATGGCAAGCATATCAAAAGGGCGCACTGCTTGCGAACTATAAATGAATTACAGCGGAAGTGCGGCAAATTGAATGACGAGTAGGGTGGCTTTCCAGCAGTGTAACCCTTTGCTATGTGAAAATATGAATTATGGAAAGTTCGAAATTTATGAAACGAAAATTTGAAAGTTAAGAAAAGAAAATTTGAAATTTAAAAAACGATACTTTTAAATGTTACTGTACTTCTTAAATTCTACTTCGGCTGAGTTTAAAAATAGCAGAAATTGCATTTGGTTTGTGACTTTGCTAATATGTCTTGGTATGTGACTTCGCTAATATGATTTTGCGCCTAATTGTAGGCAACAATTTCAGTTGTGTAAGCAGCTACCATATAATAAAAATTATCATTATTAAATTAAATATCTGTAACATTGCCTACATCTAAGCGCAAGGACGAATAAAAGGTGTTACATGAGTATCCGCGCGTAGAAAACAGCCTTTTTTCAACAAAAAAATTTCTCATAAAAGAAATTAAATATCTTTTTAGAATTTTTTATTGTCACAAACATACACTATTATCGAAAGAATTCTGAAAATTTTCAGCAAAAATATTTTAAACTCTGCCATTGCGACGCCATTTCCGGCGACCTTTCGGAATAAAGATGCCCCCGGTCACGGAATAGCTCCTTACGGGATCATCTAAAGTGAAAATATACGAGTTGTAGTTAAATTCTTAACTTAGAAATGAGACGAAGGAGAAAAAACTAAAAATTGAATTTTTGTCAGATATTTTTATAAAAAAATTAAAATTTCAGTGAAATTTTTTTTCGAATTTTTTTAATCGGAAAAAAAGTTCTTTCTCCAAGTCTTTGAGAATTGTATCTCAAGAATCTGTATAAGATTTTATGAAGATCGGTTGAGTAGTTCTCGAGAAATCTTGCCAACCGACTTCAAAAACACAGTTTCAGGAAAAACGCGTTTAAAGACGGCTTAATTAGCCTGGCTAGCCTCGAGCGCACAAGTTCTCAAGGCTGTATCTTCGAAACTTTTACTCGGATCTGCTTGAAAACTTAAGACAATATTCTGGAGGTATTGTAGAATTTAATAGAATATAAATCGATTTTTTGAAACCCGAAAACCCATGCAACCCCTTAAGTGATAACACCCATCTGGAGTCTTAAAAGAGAACTAATTTAGACAGTTTAATCTATCAGTAAGATGTAATGAACTGCTCTCATGGCTGCTACAAATTAAAAAGTAAAAAACCCAAAAACTTGGTTATTTGATTTTTTCATCTAAATTTTAAGGTTATGTGAATAAGGCATTAAGTCAAAAGTTGTAGATTTTTTCTTTACCTACATCTTCAGCACATAATAGTTTTCTATAGAAGTCGCAGTTTTGTCAGAAATCAATTTAAACCGTTTTTAACCCTTAAAAATTCAACGGCAAAATGGAAGTTGAGGCCATTTTCTGACCTCAGAGCGACCGTAAATTACGATTTCTGTAATTTCTCTTATATCATTTTTTTCTCTAACGGATTTCTTCTTGAAGTGAATTTCACTTTTTACCACTTCTTCAAGGATTCTTTACCTCTTTAGCCTATATAACCCCTTTCGTTAGACATAATAATATAAAATGTTGCCTACATTCAGGCGCACAAATCTATTTAACGACCAGTGGAATATAGCATCCTGTTAAGACTTCAAAAATGTCATTTACAATAAGAATAATGACTAAAAAATAAAAAGGAAATGGAAAGAGCTATTTATCCCTGCCGGAAGTGAAAAATTCAGGAAATGCAGATTTTTTATTTGATTCAGTCATTTATTCTTAGTAAAAAAAACTAAAAAATTCGAATATAAACACGCGTTCTCATCCAAACTTTTTGCATAATTATAATATTTTCTATATAATAATAATCTACTTATAAATAATTTTTTACCAATTCCATAATACTCATAATAACTAATAAATTATTTAAAATTAATAAAATTGCATGCTCACGCCCACAACGGCAAATTGAGTGCCATTATTCTTCACATTTTTCGCATTATTAAAGTATTTATAAAATTTATTGCACAAAAATTCCTTTCATTTCACCCACATATATCTATGTGTGTGTGAGAGTGCGCGCTTTATTTGCAACCACTGCAGCAATCATGGTTGCAAAATTAATTTCTGAGTGAAAATGAACGTGACCCATATATTGTTGCGGCCAACGCCAACCAGCAACTTGCCAACTGAACCAACCAACCAACCGAGCAGACAACAGTAACAACAACAAGCGCGCCATTCAACAACCAACCCACAATTTAGCCAATTTAGCAAATAACCATGGCCCATAACGCCCCAGTTACCCGCTTTGGCAACTGTATGAAAAACAATGCGGAACGCACGCACACTCACGCAGACGCACAACTACACATACACATAAATATGTTCATATACATACAGATGGGTATAAATTGCAGTAGACCCACAACTACCATTGACATTAGCTTAATTCCTGCGCACCTACCGCCCCATCATCATGCCGCTTGTTGCACGCTATTTGGCGCTTGCAACACTTTTCATGCGATTTTCCGCGTGTCGGGCAGAGTGCGATTTCATAAGTGTGGCAATGCGGCAATAGCAAGTCGCTGCTTCCAATTTGCGCGTTCATGCTTGTTTTTGTTTTTGTTTTTTTTTCTCTATAAAATAAAAATCTATTGTTTTTCGCTTGCAACATTTTTTCTCGTAGCGCAAATTAGCGCTCGCCAGCAGATGCGTTAAAATTATTTCATTTATGTATGTATGTGGGTGTTTGTATTCATATACATGCACACATATATGCATAAATATATATTTAGTATATTGCGGTACTGTTTTGCAATTTTATGGCTGACGAGAGTGTGATTTTGACGAACAACCATCGCAATCGTGGCAAAACTTTTCACGCTTCGTTATGCACAATTATTGAGATCGTTGTCGCTGCTTATAAATATGGCATTAATGCGCTTATTTTTCATGAGTTTCCCAGCGCAATATACTCGTCAAGGCGGTCATTAAATTTCATAAGTCGTCATAATAATGAATTGCATAACACATATGCACTACTCTCACAGTATTTATTATTGCCGCGAATTAATAAATGATATAATTTTATAGCTCAATCATTTGAATTGCAAATTAGGTCTCATGGATATATAAATATCTTGTTTGGAATGGTTAACTTGCCTTCCCACTAAATAACGAATAATTTTTTGGAATAAATTTCATTCAATATAAACAAGAAATAACAGTTTCATGAAAAATTATCGAATTAGTTAAAAAGCAGTATGAAATATTGAGAATCCTATTTTTCTAATCATTTTGTATCTCAAAACAATCAATTCGCTATAAATTTGGCGAGATAGAAAGATATTGCAGCGAGCAGAAAATAGTAAGATTTTTTTTCATAATTTTAAAATTCTAATTTTCTTCTTCAAAATCTATGCCGTCCACTCAAATAATTTCCCTTCGCCCCAAAACACTTTTGTCAATATTCTTTTCTATCTTTGAAACTGTTATTAAAATCAATTTCCGGAATAGCTTTCAATACACTTAGTGATTCACGTTTAATGCCTTTAATTTACTCAGAACGGACCCAAGGAACGGTCGTTTGAGTTTACCAGAAGTCACTCGTAAACGGTGGTTGCGGCACGATATCGGCTGAAAATTTGGCGAAAAATCCATCAAGAATCAATGTAGTAAGCTACAGTAAATTATCGTGTTTCAAAAACCAAGAGTTGTCCCCTCAACTTCGGTCTCTTTTTGCGAATAGCTTCGCTCAAATGACGCATAACACTCAAATAGTAGCCGGTCGGATGGAATTCACACCTCGATGATCGAAGAAAACTGTCAACATTACCTTAATTTTTGACCTTCTCTGACGTAGTTTTTTTTTGGCTTTGGTTCATCTTTGTCACGATATTTGGCCGATTGATCGTCAGCTTCAGGATCGTTATCATAAATCCAAGACTCATCGTCAGTATTAACACGTTTCATGACATCCTTTTGGTAAGAAAACATTGTTTCATAGACGTTAACGCGACGCTGTTTTTCGAAAAAAAAAGTTATTTTGACGTGCTTGCACTTTTCTTAGGCCCAAATGATCTTTCAAAACGGGTTTCATTGATCTTTCCAATTTTCCAACGATGCAAGTAAGATCACTGATTTGTCATCGACGAATCTCAAGCAACAATTCCTTTATTTTATTAACGTGTTGATCATCAGTTGATGTCAATGGCCGTTCTGGAAGTGGTTCGTCGTCAACGCGTTCTCAACTCTCTTTGAATAATTTGTACCAATCGAAAACACTGCTCGCGATAAACAGTTGACACCGAAGTCCTTTTCCTACATTCTGAACTAGAAGTTTGTTTCCGCACACAAAATTTAATAGAATAGAATAGATGTTAGAATGTTGAATAATTTCACTTATCGTAAAAATCGCCGAATGCACTTTATGTACTTCAAAAAGGCAAGCCTATAGTAGACAGTATTGATTATTTTGATGTGACATTTGGGACAGATGTCACTGATAGTCTTACCAAGGTAGAAAAAAAAGATTTCAACGAATGGGTCGAGCAAAAATTTAAAATAAAAAGCCTTTATATTTTTTGCTCACAGTAGTATGTTTCCGTGTTGAAAAAAAAGCAACGTTAAACGGGGTCTTACTGTATAGTCAAACCAAATTCCAAAGTCCACAAATTTGATTTAAGGGAAGATAATTGCAGAACAAACTAATTTTTCACTCAGAATCGAATCCTCAGTTTTGCTATATCTTTCCAAAAAATAAAGAAATACATTTCCCCAATAAACTGGGACTTTAGCTATGAAGATACTGAATATTATAATCCTTAATGTGCCACAACACCAAACCCTTACTCCTGAACCTTGGATCACTATGCACTTATTATGTTATTAGATATTCTTCAAACAAAGACATGCCGAAAGCTTAATAAAATCCACAGATAAATTAATTTCTTCAATAAATTATCGAAACTCCAATATTTGTTACCAACATGTACACATACATACAAACATAGAAATGGTGAGCATTTTCACACAACCAATAAACGGAACTAAATGCCTTGAACGAAAATTGTCTCTCAATTGCGGGCAATAAAATATGAACTGAGAATATCTTCATTGCTTTAGCGTCAATTAGTTGCCAATAAGATTTGAAAAATGTGCAATGCGCCACTAATTAGTTTTCGAACAATAAAGTACGCACGAAGAAAGGGTGGCGTGGCACGGGCGGTATCGTTAGATGAATGGCAGGGCGGCGCAGTGAAGTAAAGAAGAGGAAATGGAAGGGCGGTCAATTACAATTTATTACAGCTCATAGATAGCAAGCGAGCGGACTTTTGGGAGAGTGCAAAGGGGTGAATGTCTATACAGGGTGCCTCCCATAACCATAACTTATTATTTTCGGCATTTCTCCAAACATATCTCTTAACTAAAAACGGAATTTCTTAAAACTGTATTACTAGGTAATTCCGATATCACAAAACGAGGGATGTTCTGCAATTTGAGTAATTGTTTTGAATTTAAAAAGTTATTTGCGATAGATTGTGGCAGACAATAATCACTTATTGCCAGTTCCGAAATATAAGGTGGATGCATTAGAACCTCTGGTATGTCATTGTCTTGATGGTTTAAGTTTCCTCTCCAAAGTTGGGCGATTCCTTCCTTCAGACACTCTAATTATTGACAGTACATATCCGACTTAGGAGTTGGAGAGCAGTTTATAGTAGATGATTTCCTGACAATCCCACCAAACCTTCCCTACCTTCAATACTGGCTTGACCACCGTTTACGCTGGCTCATCACCATTCATCCATGACTGTTTTCAGCACCAAAAACGCTCCGATTCTTGCGATTGAAGAGAGATTCGTAGATGGAAATTCGGCCCATGAGTTTTTTCAGCGCCAACTTATCCAACTCATACATCGAGCTTATTTTTGCAATCAGCCTTATTTAACACTCCAGTAGTCGCGCGTACTACAATAGTAGACCACTTGTGTATATACTTTTACGTTATTGTTTAGTTATTCGCAAGAAGTCTGATTTTAAGTTCCTAATATATTTAAAATTAATATTTTTTGGTTGATTTGGTTTTATAATAAACTGTTACTTATTATTATTAAAAAAAAAATTTTTATTTACGAATATTTCGTTTCAAACCCTTATGTCTAAAATGTTCTACACATGTAGTACGCGCGACTACTAACGGCACAAAAAGGGGCGCGACCACTGGAGTGTTAATAGTCCAAACAGTTTTTTGGGCATTGTTTAGCTTCTGGGCAATCGAGACAGTAATTCCATGACTGTCAAGCTCGAAAATTTCCATCTTCGAGAGCATGTTGCACGCTGGATATCAAAATTATCTGCCTCTCTGTCAGTACATACGCGAGAGACTAGAATTTTTGAAATATTAATCTGAAATCCTGCATGCGCCCTTTTCTCCCAAATAAGCTGATCTTTAGTCGCAACCCCCGATATCGGACCACTACAGCATATAGTTGCCATAGAAACTCAACGAACAAAATAAAGTTCTTGTATGGAGAACTTTTTTGTTTATGAAGATATCTTCACAAAATTTTGTATGTATTATTTTCCAACAACGTTACAATTTCTGAAGAAATTGCTCAGATCGAACAACTATAGCATATAGCTTCTATACAAACGCATAGAAATCTTAAGGCCGTGTATGAAGAATTGGTTCAGATGAAATATCTTCACGAAATTTTACAAAGGTTCTTGTTCATGGCAATGCTTCAATCTGGAGGTCTTCCTCTTTCTCTGCTTCCGCCGACGGGTACTGCGTCGAATACGCTCAAAGCTGGAGTGTTTTCATCAATTCGGACGACATGACCTTGTCAACGTAGCCGCGATCAAGATCAAGTTTTTTTATGAACAAGTTTTTTATCTTTTTTAGCTATAGTATATTTTTATTTTTATTATTGCAATCAGTTGCTGGCATCCAAGCTTCTTATCACATTTTCTGCTCTACGATAACATTTTCTTTGTAATTAACCGCTACACGTACTCACGCTTGCGGCTTTGCTGCACTTAAATTCTCTACAACTGAAAACGCAATCGTAAACTGCCAACAGTAGCTGCAACGGTAGCGCAAAAAATACTAACTATTTACATTTGAAGCGCAAAATGCAGTAAAACAGCAGATAATCTCTAACCGACCAACCTCTGGATACCTGCCTGCCCGCCACACCCCAAAACCACGCGGCCAAGCGCAAGTTCGTTCCCATTGTGTATTACACCGCGCAGCAACTAATTTGCATAAGCGAACTGAGCGAACTGTTTTGCGGTTGCTATTGAAAGTACTTGCACGCACGGCGGGTGGCGGGATGGGGCTCACGAAATGACAGCAAAAACGCGTACAGACAATCGTAATCACACGTTTGAGTGACAGCAACATGCCCGCCTAACCGGGAAGAGTTGTTACGCATCCCAAATGCCAAAAGGGAGTGAATGTGTGTGCGCTTGGGGGCTAAGGTAAATAGACCGTTAGGTCGTTGTGTGGCTAGATGAATACAGAAATAAATAGACAGTCGACACAGCGCACCGACACGACTATAAATGGACATAAATTTTCGTTAAATAAACAGAAAAGCGTTGGTAGCTGGCGGCATGCGTGGGCATTTGCACGGCTGGACGGCAACGGCAGGGGTCGGTTGACTTCCACGCGGAACAGAGCTGAGCTCAGCTGACTTGCGGTGATGGTGAAAGTCACTACCTGTGTCAAATAGACTCTTTGGATGCCCTACTACAGGTGTATGTATGCATGTGTAAGAACAAGCAAACACCGTAGTGACACGACAGCGCCGCCGCACAGGATATTAAAGCAACAGAGACCGGGTGGAAAAGATAGCCGGCCGACCGGTAAGTAGTAAGAGCGTTGAGGTCAGCTGTTATATGCTCCTGTGGGACAAGAACACGTTAGTCATGAGACAATAAACCTGAAGCAGCCTCAACTGGCAAACCGACAAACGTGTTGCAAGTAGCAAACGCAACCGACATGTGAAGCCAAAGCGCTAGCTTGCAACGCAACCCAGATGGTAGATAGCGCAAAGCATGTAGCAGCCTAGAAATGAGTGATATCCCAGCCGAACGAGGTGACGGCGAGGTGTAAACATTGCTTACCTAGCATTTTGCCAGCTTTATCTGAGTCCGCCCGTGACAAGCATCAGTAGCATCGAGTGTAAATAGCAGGGGAGCGCACAAAGACGCACACACATACACACACATTACTGGCTTGCTCGTTTAGTCGAGAACCCCAACTAGGGGACACACTTCCTTTGTTTGTATTTATGTCACAGCGTTGCGGCAAACACGCGCGCCATCGCATCTGCAACCGAATTGGCCATGTTAGGAGGCCCTAATGTAGCCAGTGGCCTGGCGTTGTATGCGTAGGTGTCACTGTTGACCTGCCTCAGCGCAACAGAAGTTAAAGCATCATGGCGCTAATTGAAATTCCAGGCAGCAACGCAAGCAAGCGTCGCCAGCTTTGGGGCTGTTTCTGTCACTTGAAGCGTAAAATATTTAAACAGTTCACAAAGAAATTCATGCGAAGACTTGTGAGCTGAGTGGAAGGCTGTTTACAGCGGCCTAGTAAGAAATTTAGTTGATTTTTTTCATAATTTCGGAGTTTTTTAGATCTGCGAAACATAAAAAATTGTGTTCAGCGGTTCTCAACAGTGTTTAATTAATGACTCTTCTATGCTTTCAGTGAATGTTTTTGGCTTTATCCGGTTTTTACTGGCTCTCAATGCTTCTGACTTGCTCTCGTCGGCTCTCACTTACTCTCTTCTCAATTACACTCTTTTGCAAACTTTTTTTTACTTCGTTTTACTGCCTCTTTCACACTGTCCATGATATTGAAACCATTCGTAAAGAGACTCCTCTGGAGATATATTTGCCAAATGGAGTGGGTTATAGGCAACGGCGTAGTAAACATTTTGGAGGAATCTCTTATCATTTCGTATATTTTAAAGCCTGAAGAACATAACAGTGATGCTCACTGATTCTGATCAACGCTTACTAGGTCTAATGGCTCTCCAAGTTTTTTTCAGTGGATCTCTCTTGCTCTTCCGGGTTCTTACTGACCACCCACTCTTCTTATTTGTTCTCATCGGCTCTGACTAGTTCTCAATTATTCTCTTGTGCTCTCTTTTTGCTTCACTGACTCTTACTGGCTCTTTCAGATTCTCCACAGTCCTCCAAATATTGAAGCAGTTCACAAGGCCACTCATGCAGAGGCACCGAATAGAAGGGTGATAGCAGCGGCTAAGTAGGAAATTTGGAGTTAACTGATGTAAAATGTTCTTTATAGAATCTCAGTTGTGATTGCCCTTGAATGGTTTTTTAAATTTTTAATTTGATTGTTTTCTCGTATTTTTATCGGCTCTCAGCTTTTCTCGTTAACTTTGGTAGGCTCTCACTGGGTCGAACTAGCTCTACTCAGCCCTCACCGGTTCTGAAAATATCTCGGCTCCGCTCTTCTCTTTTTATTGGCCTTTAAGGGTCTCTCTGACTCTCCCTGTCTCTCCATTTGTCGGCTATCAACGTCTCTCAAAGACTGTCATCGGCTTCTCACTCGTTTTTCTATCGATTCTATCAGACCACACTGGCTCTTATCGGCATTTTTAAAGTTCCGATCGTTTGAATGGTCCACAGTCGTTACAATGTTTTGCACTGATACAAGTATATGAAAATACCGTTATTTACTTTCCTGAAAAGTCGTATTTATTCTTTTCTTGAACCCATATTAATAAATTACAGAAACTCTTTATCAGCGCAGGGAAGAAGACACTCAACAAAATGCTCACAGCACAACAAGCACAGCTGGAAGAAGCGCAGCTATCTGTCAATCTAGCAGCCTGAAGTGTCAGTACACAACCACACACACGCTTACAATAATTGCCAGTGGGAGATAAAATTCCACTGGCTCTTAACTTTAGCATTACGTGAGATGACCTACTGCGCTAAATAATGAAATGAGAATTAAGAAGAGCGAATTAAAAAAAAAAACATCGCTTTGCCTTGAAATTTAAAATGACCCAGATAAAAATGCAAAATTCCGAGAAAGACAACAAAAAATTAAATCAGTTTATTTCCGCTGTGTGAACACTCACAATGCCAATGAAGCCATGTATATGCTTCACTCACCCCAAAAGCTTTTCACTTACATCGGCAGTTGCAACACGTGCCCCTCTATCTTCCCACGCCACTTTGGGTTGGCTTGCCGGTATTCCCTGATTTAGTAGCCAGTTCTAGCAGCTTCCATTAAAAAAGTTTATTCTGGGTATAGCGCGCTCTCGAATGTAGCACAGAGTGATTTGCTGCTTCATTTGTTGGCGAACGGAAATGAAAGGCCAAAGGACATGACTGACAGGTCACGTGGCAGATGGCGTTGGTAATGGCCTCACAGTCGGAGATTTGACGATTTGCCGAACACGATTTATGGGTGTGTAGCGAGTTGTGCTCTCTCTTTTTTTGGGGTTATTTTCTTGCTACTTCACTTTGTCGAGGGAATTCACTTGCCGTGTGGAGCAGTGGGAATGTTTTGGCAATCGATATTGCGGTGCTGGGTAGTAGTAGAGAGGAAAGTGGAATATTACTTTGGTATGCACAAAAATTTGCATACGAGCAAGTGAGGCATTACATGGGCTGTTGTGGAGGCAAAATATTTTTATACTCTCGCAACAAAGTTGCTAAGGAGAGTATTATAGTTTTGTTCACATAATGGTTGTTTGTAAGTCCTAAAACTAAAAGAGTCAGATATACGGTTATATATACCAAAGTGATCAGGGTGACGAGTAGAGTTGAAATCCGGATGTCTGTCTGTCCGTCCGTCCGTGCAAGCTGTAACTTGAGTAAAAATTGAGATATCATGATGAAACTTGGTACACGTATTTCTTGGCTCCATAAGAAAGTTAAGTTCGAAGATGGGCAAAATCGGCCCACAGCCACGCCCACAAAATGACGGAAACCGTAAACCTATAAAGTGTCATAACTAAGCCATAAATAAAGATGTTAAAGTGAAATTTGGCGCAAAGGATCGCATTAGGAAGGGGCATATTTGGCCATAATATTTTGGAAAAGTGGGCGTGGCCCCGCCCCTACTAAGTTTTTTGTACATATCTCGAAAACTACTATAGCTATGTTAACCAAACTCTATGGAGTCGTTTCCTTCTGGCATTTCCATATACAGTTCAAAAATGGAAGAAATCGGATAATAACCACGCCCACCTCCTATACAAAGGTTATGTTGAAAATCAATAAAAGTGCGTTAACCGACTAACAAAAAACGTCAGAAACACTAAATTTTACGGAAGAAATGGCAGAAGGAAGCTGCACCCAGGCTTTTATTAAAAATTGAAAATGGGCGTGGCGTCGCCCACTTATGGACCAAAAACTATATCTCAGGAACTACTCAACCGATTTCAATGAAATTCGGTACATAGTATTTTCTTAACACCCTGATAATATGTACGAAATATGGATGAAATCGGTTTACAACCACGCCTTCCTCCAATATAACGCTATTATGAACCAATAATGATAGCGGAATAAAACTTTACACAAATACGGTATTTGAGCTGAGGTATCCCTTGTGGAAAAATTGTCGTGATCGGACTATAACTTTTCAAGGTCCCTGATATCGAACACGAAGAACTCAGTGCCTAACCTAACCTGACCTAATTTTTCACCGAAAATATCGGTAAATCTCTCGATTATCACTTTATCATGCGAGAGTATAAAATGTTCGGTGACACCCAAACCCTTCCTTACTTGTTTTTTTTTTATTTATTTTAAATTCCAAAAACGGAAGAAGAAATTAAGAATTATGTATGTGTTATTAATATTTTTTTTTCTGGTACCCCGTCCATTAGTGCTTTTATGGTAGCGTCCGATACTCTAATAGTTGCTGAAGATAACTTTCTTTTAAAGTCCTGAAAGTCTTTGGTCACTTTTTTTGTTGTTTTCATCTCCTTCCTTACTAAAGCCCAGTATCTTTCAATCGGCCTTAGTTCTGGACAGTTAGGTGGATTCGCTTCTCTAGGTACTCAAATCCCTCCATTCCATTGGAACTTCTAAGGCTGCTTTAGTATAGTTACATGAAACCAGGTCAAACCAAAACAACGTGGACACTTCATGTTGGTTTAGAAATGGGAGCTTCTGTAAGCACTCCTTCACGTATATTTCGCTGTTGATTGTACCCGATATAGCGAATGAAATGCTTCTCGGTTGCCAAAGCAGCAAATTACCTGGCACGCAAGAAATTGATTTGGATATTTTGTCATCTTTTTGGCTCTCTATTTTTCAGCAACATTTCCTCGAGAATCGGCTATTCCAAATTCTGTCCAGGGAGTAAAGTCCGATACAATTGAGCTCTCGTCATCCATTATGCAGCATTCCAATTTTCTAAAAAAAATCTTTCGTCAGCTCTTAGCTCGTTGTTCTGTGGTTTCGTTCTTGAAGGCGTTTCTATACCTTTACGTTAAATCCTATATATCTCTAATTTTTCGATCAATTTCAACCAAATTTGCCAAGAAAGATTACCCAACTATTCCTATTATACAAGGTGCGTTCTAAAGTACATAGGACTTAAAAAAAAAAAACAGAACAAATGGTTTTTTCGGCAGAATCAATTTATTTCATTCAAAATAGACTCCTTCTGCCTCAATACAGCTTTTTGCATGGTCCAAAAGCACGTCAAACGAGTGTTTTAGCTCGTTGGCCGGAATGACCGTCAGTATGCCGGTGCAAGCCTTTTGAATGGCCTCTACGTCTGCTGAACGCTTTCCTTTCATGGGCAAATGCATTTTTCCGAAAATGAAGAAGTCGCACGGTGCCATATCAGGTGAATGCGGGGAGTGGTTAATGGTTAAAATGTGATTTTTGGTCAAATAATCGGTCACAATGATGTCCTTCCAATGTTGGATTCTGAGCAATTTTTGGTCGTCAGCCAATTTGTGCAGAACAAACAGCGCACACATCTTTTGTAAGCCCAAATGTTCGGTCAAAATGTGAGAAATCGAAGATTTGAAGATGTTCAATTCCATTTCCATGCATTTCAATGATGATTTCATCTGATTTTGAATGAATTCACGCACAGTTTGGATGGAATTTCCAGTGATCACGGATTTTGATTGGCCCACATATTGAACGTCATTTATGTCCTCACGTCCACTTTGAAAACGTTGAAACCACTCGTGCACTCGCTACGGGATAGGCAATCATCGCCATAAACTTGTTTCATCAATTGAAACATTTCGATAAAAGTTTTACCAATTTTAAAATAAAATTTAATGTTGGCTCTTTGTTCGATGCTCATTTTCGCACCGATAACACGAACATACTGACACTTAAAAAGCAATAACTTCACTTCCAATTAATGAAATGTTATGAAATTCTCGCTGGACAATTAATAAGGATAGCAGATATTAACGCACCAGTCGACATATACGAGGTATGACAATTAAGTAATGAGACTGATTCCATAAAAACCGTGTATTTCAAAATTATTCTATAACTCTGCCATCCCCTTCAAAGTAGTCTCCTTGGGCAGCTATACAGTGATTTCAGCGCGTTTTCTATGCTTCGTAACATTTCTGGAACGCTTCGACTGGAATGTCCGCGAGTACCCTCGTCACGGCCGCCTGGATGTTCGTAATCGACTCAAAACGGGTTCCTTTGACCACCGATTTTTTTTTAGGAAACAAAAAAGTCACAGGGTGACATGTCGGGCGAATAAGGCAGCTTTTGGAACACGGCGATCCCTTTAGAGGCCAAATACTGGGACACGCTGAGGGCGGTGTGGCACGGCGCGTTGTCGTGATGAAGGATCCAGTTACGAGCGATGTCTGGGCGCACCCTATTGACGTTTTCGCAATATTTCGAGTACTTGGCAATAGTAGACTTTATTCACAGTTTTCCCGGTGGAACGAATTCTTTGTCCACGGCTGTCAAAAAAAGGCAATAATCATCGTTTTCACCTTCGACTTGCTCATGCGAGCTTTTTTTTGGGCGGGGGGCGCGCGCACACAACAAAATCAGTCTCATTACTTAATTGTCAAACCTCGTAGATGGCGCCACCAGGGGGCGCTAGATTTAAAGAGTCATATTTACTTTGGAAGGCTCCTTGTATATATTTTTATGCAATTTATTTTATAATTTAAATATTTACCGAAATAAAAATATTTATTTTTGTTATTTTTGAACTAAAAATATTAAATTGTTTTTTTGTAATTTCTAATTGCATTAAAACACATTTTTCACAAAAAAATATTTTATTTTTTTCTATTGAATTGAAACAATTTTTTTTTTGTTCTCTTTAACAACTAAAAATAATTAATACCTGAATTCATTTCGTTTTTTTTTTAATATCAATAAATGTTATTTTGCAATCCATTTGAGTAAAAGTGGTCAATTAAATTTCCAACAAATTCTAAACATAATCCTATTAAAAATTTATTTTATTAATAGTAATAATAATTTTTATCAGGGCACTAAAAACAACACAAACTCATTGAGTCTACTTGCAATATTTTGCGGAAATTTATGATGCTTATTAATTTCCACGAATCACTGATTCACTTGTTGTTGGAAATTTACGCCATTTCAATTTGGCGCTTCCATTTATGAATATCTAATTTAATTGCAACATTTATTGCGCCTCACTAATTGGAACACATTATTGTTATTATACTTTCAGATTTACACAAGTCAAAGCGGGCGCAACAAAGCAGAAAAAACACGAAAAATACCACAGCAACAATAACAAAGGAGCAGCAAAAAAAGCTATACACCAATTACAAGTGAGTAAATATTAAGTGGATCAGTGAAGAGAGCATTTTTAATTGATGTTTGATTACCCAAATAAAAGCGGGCGAAGCGAAGATGGTTATATTTGTGAGTGTGTATGTTTGTTTGTGTGTTTGTATGCGGATAAGTGCTTAATCTTGCATAAAAGCACGCTTACTTACTTACATGTAGGGCTGAAAAGCAGACTCAAGTGTTAAGGAGCGTGGATACGTATGTTTTTATATATACATGTATGTATTTGTATATGTTACATACATTTTTGTATATGTATGTATGTATTTGTGTATGTATATATGTATGTGTGTGACTTGGTGTAGCAAAGTAGCGCTCGTTTTGACCTCAATCAATTGATTAATGGCCCACAGCAGCAACGAGCCATTTCGAGTACAAGCTTCATATATATAAATATGTATGTAAGGCAGCTGTTTTTTGCTGCGAGTCTGCAGAAGCTACCACCACGGAAGCTGCAAAGTAAAAGCAATAGCAAAATTTATTTACTCACACACACATATACAAACATATACATATAGATATATACATTTAAGCACCATGTACCCTCATCAACCTCAAGGGATTTCCGTATTATTGCCCGCCGACGCATTAATGTATGTCAATGCAATAATTAATTGACTACAACAATAAAAACAACAACGACTAGCTGCCAGCATGCGCCAGCCATCCATAATGCTGATTTCTCTGTGGAATTTTTATTTGCCTATTATATCGATATTTCCGTCATAGTCGAGTAATTTGCGCAAATTAAAGCAATTTCGTTTCTCGATATGATTTCCTTCAATTTCGTCTGAATTAACCATCCATTAGCTGACGCTGGTTGTTGGTGTAAAGTGGTTGACTGCTAAGTTGGCTAGTTGCTGGGGTCGTTTAAATTTTTCATTAACTCACTTCGAGCCGAAACAGCCACAAGCAGCTGACAGTTTGACAGTTGGGCTGCTGCTAGGCTCTATGCTAAACTAAAGCACTAATACCAACAACTACAAGCACACCTTTCCGTTGAGCACTCATGTTTGAGTCTGCGTGTTTGCGTTAGCCTATCTTACGGCGGCAATCTTTTGGTTCAGACGCACACACATACTTATACACGCCTACACTCATAAATCACTGGTTAAAAAGTTTTGTTGTTGCTTGGTCTGCCGCCACCTCCAGGCTTGCCGCTGAGCGCGTGTGTTTGCGTGCATAAGCAAAGTTGAACAAAGTAACGCTGCAGATCTACAACCATACCAACTAACTGACCCAAACTACCGAAACTCGATGCCTGTCATGTCCGATTAGGCTGTGCCAGTGCGTTGTAGACAAGTGGCGCGACTAAAGCCGTATAGCCGCAATAACCCTATCTGGCACAAGACATTGAATTGCCAAAAGCTCTTAGAAGCCGCACGAATTTTAGTTTTTTAACCGCTTGGTAGTCAACAGCACCTTGCCATTTCCTCTGCTAATTTTGCTAAAAGTTTGTTTTTCTCCTACTCCCACATCCGCTGCAGTGTAGTTACGCGCTTGGAGAAAAATTATCGCTTTTTGGCAGCAGCCAGACAGTTCATGCAAGTTTAATTTCTCACTGAAAGTTTTAATAATTTCCGAGGCTGAAATTAATTTTTTGCATAAAGTGGCAACATGGCCTTCGAAAGGATTGAATCTGCATTTGTGAGTACAATGGAGTTTAAAAACCTGATTTCTGCGAGAATCTTCGATTTATCTTTTAACTTGCTTTACTCGTGTGGGTTTACCTAATTTAACTTTATGATTGGTTTTTAGTTGCTCACAATGCCATTTTTTAATGTGTTTAAATATTTTATGATATTTTTCAATTTCGATTCGCCATTGATGGTGAAAATATACTTATAATTATAATTACTGAATTAAAGAAGTAATTACTTAAGTATTATTTTTCTTCTTGCTTGGCATGTCAACCGTGGTTCAGTCAGGGCCGAGCACACAAATTTTCGCCAGTTGTCGCTATCTTTGCGAGCTAACGACAGTTGTACATACATCCCAAGGCCCTAAGCACTGGCCATGCCCTTAGATGCTTAGGCGCCTTTTCTGCCGGTGCCCACCCATGGGAAACGAACCGAAAGACCTTTTCGCTGGAGCATCGTTCACATGCTTACCACATAGCCCAATCAGCGCACTCCTTGAAATTTTGTGTGCTTAACTACAATCCATGTCGGCTTGGTCTTCGTAGAGTTTGTGATTTCATCTACTTCGGTACGTCAACGCCTACGTGGATGGCTATAGAGATCTTTAATGTTACAGAAAATAATTCTCTCGAATACTTCAAGTGCTCCACCATCCCCGTTCGTCATTCTCTAACCATAATTCTGGGCCGTATAATATGAGAATGTCTAAAGACTACTAAAATATGCCATCTTTAATTTTTCTTTTAATTAGCAGTAAATGGCAACCCCGCTAATCAGATGTTTTGTCTTTCATACATAAACTTTTTTAAAATATTTTTTTTATATTACTTATATCATTTTTAAGACATATGGCAACCCTATTTATATTTCATCTATCAATTTTAACGCAATATGACAACTCTAGTTCTCAAATTTGTAATTACAATGCACAAAACTTGAAAATTTTCTCGTATTTCGTTAACTGCCGTATTTTTACAACTCTTTAATGACACCTCAATGTTACATTTTAGTTTAGTTAGGCTGTACCCATTGGCTTAAAACTAATCGGGTTCAACAAGTTTTATAACAAAAACAAAAAAAAGAAATCAAATGTATTATATTTTGTTAGAAATTTTACTATATGAAAGTTGTGGCAGTGCCACTCAATATGACTTTGCCACTAAATACTTTTTAAATTCAAAACACATGGCAACACTGTCAATGAAATTTCGTAAATATCAAAACGAATAATTCATCAATCATCATCATTATCAATTAACAGCAATGCAATGAATTAAGTCATATTTAAATATCGATATTAATATAATTGGCAACTCTGGTGAAATTTTTTTGCCGCACTAAAATATTTTCGCCCGTGGTAAAAATACTACTTTAAAGGTTTTGAGTTTGTCATAATTAAGTTTCTATTTTTTATTAGACATTATTAGGTGGCAGCACTATTCAAAATTTTACCAGATCTAAAATGCACGATTTTAATATTTTTTGCCAGCATCAAAATTTGCCAAAAATATTTTAAATATTTATTTTTTATCATTTTTGTTGGCAACTCTATTCAAATTAAAATGCTTCCCAATTTTATTCCTATTAGAATTTTATGTTATTTTAAAAAATTTACACTTATTTGTTTTCGGAACAATTTTTAAAAGCTTTTCTTTTATAACTATATAGACACTAGAGCTCTCGGTTTTCGACTAACCGATTAACCGGATATGGCATTATTCAAATAATAATATTCGGTTTACAGTGTCCGGATAGTCGTAAGTCTTCCACAATTTGATTAAGCGCTCTTTTTCGACTATCCGGTTTACCATTCATTGTTGACTATTCGGAAAGTAAATATTCTATTTCTACAAATTTATTATTCGTATATAAGTATACCGCCTATGTGGTTATAGTCGAGTAACCTTTTCATTGTGGGTGTTTTTTTACGTGGAGGATCCCAAACCCAGCGCACAACCTTGAGGAGAGATGATTCGTCTTCTTTCACCACTTTAGCCCGTCTTCAAACGAATGTTCTTTGGCTACCCAAAGGATAGTTGGACTAAGACTGAAGGGTCCACTCTCAAGTCAATGGCGTTCAGAAAACTTTCCTCATTTGCGTGAACTTCTACACATAGCTCCATTCTCCATATGGCTTTTCACAAATTTATAATAAGGAAAAATCTAAGTCTGCTTGCATTTTGAAAAATTTTCATTTATTCAGATAGTTTAAGTATTAATAGGTTAATATAACGGTTACAAACCGTATATTCCAATAATCGGTTTTCCAGTTTATTCTTTTTTCATAGAACTCAAGAAATAAATTTTTCACTATCTGCATTTGAATATAAATCCTAATCCCAAACAATGAAAACTTGAATCCTTTTATGGCCATATGAATTATCTACTAATTCTGCGTGATGATTTTCAAAATTTGGAATTAGAAACTAATACACAATTTGGATATACTCGTAATTTGCAAAGGATCAGTTATGCATGTGTTCCATTATATGTATGTATATATATATATATATTTATATAAGTATATGCAGTTCTAATAAAAGTTTTGAGTATTAGTAACCAATCTTAGCAAGAAACTAAACTCAAATCTCTAATCTGCATCATTTGCGCAAGCTTTTACAAAATTCATTTCCATTATGCAATTAATAAGGAATTGCAATGCAAAGTTTTAATCGTTCTAGCTTCGTGTGCTTGATGAAGCATACAGAGTATACTACAGTACATACATGTTGTTGTTGCATATTAATTCAAACTCTCTTTTGCCTTTCAACTCAAGCTCCGTTTTATACTTGTTGGCAACACTCTCTTTCCCTCCGCGCCTTCAACTTTAATTGCAAATGCTTAAATTTATGCGCGGCAGATACTGCTCGGTTGTTGAAGCGCTGTTGGAAGATGCAACACACCAATAAAGCACACTGCACTCGCTTCTACTATTTTGCTGCTTTCTTATTTTCTTTTTTCTTCTTCTGCTCCTTTATACTTTATGTTCTTTGTATATAAAAATTAAGCTGCTTAATCTTCCGTTAGTCTATAGTTCGCTGCTAGTTTCTGCAGTCAAATTAAGCGTTAAAGTTATAAATAAAGTTGACAGCGCAATAAACAATCAGAAAGTGTCTAATATAGCTTTTAAAGAGTTATATTTCAGATAATATATTCTATGACTCTACAAAATTATGTACAGTTGAGTATTCATTAATATGTCTAACACTATTTTCTTATACAATTTTAATTTCTGAAAAAGATGCGTTCGATGCAACAAAGGCTCTATACCTCTCCCACACCTTTTCATAAAATTCTAGACAGTAATTAGTAAATTAGTATTCCACTAAATATGATTATATAGTACCTAATTACGATTAATTGTATCCCAAACAATCATATTTAGTACAATAATCTTAAATTTTCGAACATCCCAAAAGATGTTCTCGTCAACCTTTGAAAATTGTTCCAAAAATATATCGCTCATCATAATAAAACGTTTTTTGATTCTGTCAACCAAATGAGAAAATACTAGGTATATTTTTTTTTTTCTTAAGCAGCGCCGAGTATATCTTCATATTCTATCAGTTTGATTCTTTCTACAATTTTCTGTCAAAATACTTCAATTACATATGTGTATACCCATTATACTCCACACAATCTGAGTGCCCAGTAAAAACTAGGTATACATATATGAATGCTCTAAACTAAGATGCCCTAAACATCTTCTGTCGATTCGTGAAAACTCTTCGATAAATCTATCACACAGCACTATAACAAGGTTTTTAATTCTGCTAACCCAAGATATAGTCAAAGAGGTAATACTAGATACATCTCTCAGTCAGAATAGTTTTCCACCATAAGCAGTTATTTTTCATTTTCATATTGACCAAGCGGCTAAGTAAAGCTTTATCTACTATTTCAAAAGGTAACCTGGGTTACCTATGCTCGTTTATAGAATTCTAGAGACCAGCGACTCGTTAGAGATCATCTCTATTTCTATAACCAGATTCCTCGGACTCACATTCTTTCCTTTATCTTTTCTGTTATCTAGGTTTGATAAATATTATGCTTACTCTGGTTCTCTCTCTTTCTACCTCCTTAACTCGCTTCAATATGAAGTTGTGGTGCGAATAGCAGAGAAATGAACTCATCTAAAACTAACTCTGGAATATTTGCAAGGTCTGCTAGGTCACTGCAGTTCTGAGAGGTTCAAATGGTAGTTCCATTGAATGTAGGATACCTCAGCATAACTTTTTTTTTATATTCGCTGTTATCAATTAAACAAATTTGACTTCTGGTCGATTTAGAATGCTTGAAGTCATCGATGTATGTATGCAACTCTGTTAAAATTATAGCATCGTTAGAAACATTTTGGTAACTGTTTTGGGTATGGAGCGTGTCAATACTAGACTTTTACCAAAATACCTGAATCTTTTTCAAAAACAAAGTCTAGTAGAGATCTCAAAATTTATGATTGACAATGAAGCCCTACATTGCCCAAATATCTGGTGACTAGACATCGTTTTATAAATACAGACTCGAAACTGTTCAACAATTTAGCAAATGACCGAAAACGAAATAACCAAAATTCGTTGAAGCCACTGAAGACCTTCCGAAGAACCTTCGAGACGAATAACAAGTGTAAAATCGATTAGAAGGTGGATGCTTATATTGACTCCGGAACCTATTTGGAAGGCAATAATAAAGACTTGTGCTTGTCAGTCCGGGTCAAATTTGATCAGATGGTGTTGCATTCAGAATTCTAGAAGTTCGATGCTTGTAATGGCTCCGGAGCCTATTTGGAAGGCAATAATAAAGACTTGTGCTTGTCAGTCCGGGTCAAATTTGATCAGATGGTGTTGCATTCAGAAATCTGTTAGATGCTCATATACCCACCTTTCTCAATCTTCAATACTTGTAGATCACCACTCTCTTTTCAAGTATACACTTTTCAAAAAGTAATATTTGTAGATTATCTAGGTCTCTAGGGTTTTCGAACCCACTCTTAATTCACTTTACTCTATTAAATACAGTTCAATTATCATTTAACGGCGGGTAAATGATATTTTTGGTACTAAATAATAAAGTTGAATAACCAACCGAAACCACCGCCTACCTTACTCCAATTCTTACACGCATTTTAGTCATTTCCGCCTGTTCTGATTTTCATTTTTCACGCAACTCAAGCGCAGTAAGGAAACAGCGGAAGCATGTCAGAAAAGAGTTACAGCAAAAATGAAGAGTTCACAGGGAAGAAAAGCGTCTCGAAGCGGAGTGCTGGTGAGGATTAAAAGTGCGCGACGACGCCTGTTGGCGACTGTTGTTTATGCGCACGCTTTCTTCTTGCACTTTCAGCTTCGCTCAGGCGTGTAAGCGCGCTCCAGTTTACACGCTTACAATTAACACGCAAGCAAAGCGCGGGAGTCAACAAGAACAACAAAAACAACGACAACAACAATAAAAGCAATTTTCCGTTTCGAGCGTGGCACATCTTTAGACCGCCTGTCGCGGCGCATTCTTTCTTTCTTACTTGCATATCTATGCCAAGCGCACACAAACATACATATATATATTTATAAAGCAGTGTGTTTACTTATATGACTGTGGGTGTACGCAAGCGTTTTCAGTTTGACAGCGTTAAGAACAACGTATTAATTTTAATGCCATGCAAAATGCTGCAATTTTTCTCGCTTTCATACACAGTTGTATATACACACACATACACATACATACATACATGCATGTTTAGTAAATAAAGCGCGGCACTCTGCGCCCTCTGCATAACAGCTAAACTATAAAAGCAACATGTATATAGCCAATTTTTATGTAGTCGCCGCTCGTCTAGTTGGGTGGGCGTGCAGCCATGCCCCACACTACATCACACTTTTTACTGCTCTTCAACTCTTAAGAAATATGCAAACTTCTCGCCATCAAGCAACTGCACTTTCAGTGTCTTTCTATGCTGAATTATTATGCTACAACACTTCCTTGTAAATATTGCGCTTTTACGAGCGCGCTTAGTATACTTGCGTATGTGTGTGTGTGTGCTATTGCTTGTGTTTGCTTTGCGCTGGCGCAGCTCATTATGAGTGGGGTGCGGCCGCCACTGTGAGGCGTTGTTTGACTTTACTTATTGTAGCTGTTGCTTTATTTTCTAGTCTTTGTTGTAATTTGTGTTGTAGTTTTTGTTGTACTTTTTAGCGTACTCACATTATTCCTCATCGCCTATTTACCACGCCGACTACGCTCGTACTAGGTCAGGCATAAAAGTTTTGGTGCGCGCTATGCGCCGCTTTTGCTCGCGTGTTCGCCTTTATTGCCTTTTTAAATGCGGGAAATTAGTTTGTTTTTCACTTTGCTTGCAAACTCTTTTACTTTTGCCAGTTTACTCGGTCGTCGCCAGCGTATGGCAACCAACAACAATGTTGCTGCCGCCGGAGTTAAATGAACTTTTGGGTTTCCGCACGCGAAAGTGAAATGTTTGCTAAAGACATGGCTCGTTGCTGTTGTTGTTTTTTGTTGTAGTTATGTAAAAAGTTTTTGTATAACTGAACTTGCATAATGCGCCGTTGTTAGTTGCGCGAATATTCATTAGACTTGTTTTAATGCGAAGGCTCAAATGCGTCATACTGTACTCCATTAAACTGAGGCGCTGGCGAAGTGGCCGTTTGAAGTGCTTTATAGTGCCTTGACGCCTCAAACAAGTTTGTAAGATTAATTAAAATTTTTTCATATATTCTAATATTAAGGCCTTATTTTCCACCAAAGCACTATATTAGCGAAAAAAATTAAATTTGTTCTATCTGCATATACTATACATATAAGAAACTTGAATGCTCTGTGTCATATTATCCTTTAAATTATAAGGTCTGGAAAGAAATAAATCCATTATTTTTCTACGAGAGGGCTTTACTCCAACAATTCGAACTTTAATTGATGGACTTTAACCAATGTCAAAATGCTCTTGTGACACGGCGCATTGTCCTGATGAAAAAGGTTCTGCAAACAGGGTATTTTTCACGAATTTTTTCTTCCAACTGGTCCAAAAGGTTGCGATAATATTCAAAATTAATTGTTTTACCAGTTTACAAGTAATCCTCAAACAAAATACCTCTCGCATTCCAAAAAACTGATGCATAACCTTCTTGACCGACTTCCGGACACGAACTTGTTTCGAAGCCGAACAACCAGATTCACACCACTTTTAGCCTCTTGTTTTGATTCAGAATCATAGTAATAGAAACAAGTCTCATCCATAGTGATGAGCCGACGCACAAAATCCACTTTATCCTTTTTAAAACGCTCCAAATATTGCTGCAAATGTCGCATTCAAATGTGTTTTTGGTCCATTGCTAGCGAATGCGGCACCCATTGTGCACACGGCTTTCTAAAACCCAAAATTTCACTTAGAATATAGCTCACACTGCGTAATGAGATGTGTAGAGCCTCTACTAAATCTCTCTCCATCAATTGACGAACTGCCAAAACCATATCCTAAAATAACTGGGTTATCATATCTCGTTGTTGAGCACCTGTAACAGTCACTGCTTGGCCTGCCTAATTTCCAAAAAAATGTGATCCAATTAGGCCTAAAGCCCAAAATCCACAAAAAGTGACTCGCCAAAAATTGTCCAAATCCAACGAAAACAGATCAGGCCCCCAGTTACCGAAAATATTGGTCAATGCGTCAGGTTCGTAACTGAAATATATTAATATCTCTATCTATCGAAAATGGATTGAATGGAGTCAATACTTTCTGTAGTCCCCATATACCTGATGTAAACATTTTCGAGCTAACGAGTGACCTTTAATCGCATATATCGGCCAATAGTAAGTTTAGAGAACGTTCTCTTCTTATAACGGTTCATTTTTGTGCTTAGAATGAATAAAATAGGGTGAAAACTCGCCCTGGACCCCACATAACTAACAGGGCTTATAAACCTGAAGGTACTTCCTTGGCTTTAATCTGTAATTTGGAAGAGTATGAAATATTCGGTTATACCCGAACATAGCTGTTCCTTATTTGATTTTTTTAATACTTGTAAACGAAATCAGAACCCTTCATCCAAGTCTTTGTCAGCTGTATCGCTCCACCTCTTTCGAATCTATCTATGACCTGTTAGAAATTTCATCAATATCAGTAAAGTTGTGTGAAGAAATCTCGACTCTTACCCCTGAGAATACAATTTCAAGCAACAGTTTCAACAACAGCAACAGTTTACATAAAGCTGACGTGCGAATTCTCAAGTTTTGTTAATATTACTCTGGTCAACTTGAAAATTTAGCACGATATTCTAGGGTGTTTCAAAATTTAATTAAAAATCAATCTACTTTTTTGAAGCCGTGAAATCCATTAAGACGCTTGAAGGGGGTTAATCAACCTGAAAGTCATAATACTGTTAAATTTTATCTCGAAAAAGGTTATTTTGGTTTTCGAGCCTGTAGAATTGACAGAATCGATATGTGAATAATTTTTTTTAGTTTTATTTCATATGTGGCATTAGAAGAGTACTATTTATGATAACATATTTTCTTCGTTCAGTTCATGGTCACCAACTCTGAGGGCGCTATTAAGCAGCACTGCCGTATATATATGGAAATATTGGTTTTTAAATAGTATAATTAATGATACTTGAAGCAACTTCAACAAATTTATAAATATCTTCAGCATTTGAAAAGTCCTTTTTCGCAGCTCGGCTTCGAAAAGTCTTCTACAAGACTTTGTACTATATATTGAGTATCCTTATTAAAATTCAATTTTCATTATACAAGTAGTATTGACTCTTTCCAATACAAATATTTATTTGAAAATTTTTCCTGAAAAAATCAAAGCCAAACGCACGAAGAACAGGAAATTGGCGCCTTCCTCTTTGGTAAAAGCATTTTTGCTCGAATTCGTCATAATGAACAAGCCTTTATTCCTATTAGTATTTTTAAGCTTAGTTAGTAAAGTGAATTTTTGTTTAAACTTATCACTATTGACAACATTTTATTCTTCAAAAAATGTTAAGCCGATTTAGTAAAGTACCAATTAACTTAATTCAGCGCTATTGGAAAACTTTCGGCAACTTAAATTGCTAACGCACTTTCTTTTGTGTGAGATCAGCCTTTTCATCAAAATGATTTCTTTTCAAATTCAAATTCACTTCCGAAGCGCTTATTGCTATTCTTAAGCTAGAAAAGACAAAGCAGCATATCTCTTTTGGCCAGATTTGTGCGAGCACTTTCGAAAAAGTGAAAAGGCAAACTAATTTACTTTCGGCTTTCAATAAAATTCCTTTATGAGACCAAAACTCTATTCAAATTTTTTAAACGAAGTGCTTTGCAATTTCGTCTCAAAAAGGTTTCTTGTGATGGATTGGGCAATATGCAAACACAAACATACACACTTGTAGTGTATATACATATATGTGTGTGTATCATATCACTTTGCATTACGTGCCATTCAATCATTTAACTACCTGCCGCCTGCCTCTTTTAAGGCAAATGAGTTTGAATTGCCATTGAAAGCACATTAAAAATTGTGTCAGCACCAATTTGCTTTCAACTACATAATTCATATGGATACTGCTTGTCTGTATGTGTGTTGATGTATGTACATATATGCGCCGGCACTTTGATCGCTTTGAGTGACAATTTACAAATTATTCCAAATAATTTCGCACGAAAAATACGAAACCCCATTAGCAGTTATTGAAAAAGCGGCAGTTGGCAATTCAAAGTATAGAAAATTGTTGTAAGAGAGAGGGGAGATTACGAGTCATATAAAGACATTTTTTTGTTCTTCCTTTTGCTAAGTTGCCAAATAAACTATTACTGATACCATTCATTTCCGATGTTCTTTTAATGTCAATGAATGGCTTTGCTTGTGCGTGTGTATGTGTGATAAGCATTTGAAACCCATACATAGACTCGTACGTGACTGCAATCTTCATTAATTCATTGCGAGCGGCATACTGCCTTTGAACTCTTTCCGCCTATTTTTTTGGGTGATGTGGGCTGTACGTGCATGAGGGTACAATTTTAGGTATACAATGACTAATACAAAACGCCATTAGTAATATAAAATATAACTGTCCATTTTAAGAAACTTCGATATGGTTTAAAATAATTTCTGTTTACGTATTTTTTATCAAATTTTGTAATTTTACTTTTTTTGCTAAATTTTTTTGTCAAAATTTTTAATATTTTTTTTAAATTTTATTTATCAAAATTTGTAATTTTATTTTTTGTTAAAATTTTTTAATGGAAATTTTTATTTTTATTTTTTGTTAACATTTTTTATCAAATTTTGTAAACTAGTTGAGAAGCTATGAAATTTTGACTAGTTGTATTCGGACCAGTTGCACTCTTTTTTTTGTAAAATAACAATTTAGTAATAAAAATGTTTTAAATTTTACTAATGTCAGCTTTGCAATAATACTAAACGGTTTACTAGCTAAAGAGTAACTAGTTCCCTCCCAGTTGAAAGTGGTCTAATATGTCGATCTACTTCATTTGATATTATGAAACTGATTTACTGATTTTTTTTACATCATTAACGTTTTCATATTTCGAAAACTCATAATATTACTTATTTTTGAGTAACTACCATAAGCGGTTGTTCTTTTGATTTCCTTTAGCCAAAAAAGTTTCTTCTTGGAAGGTCACATTAGAATCTTATGCAAATAATTTCGCCAGTCGTGTGACATATGTATAATGGTTAGAGTCGTGAAAAATGTCAATGTATGTGATGTACAATTAATATTCAGAGAGAAAGAAAAGGATTCCTGACAATATTTCCTACCTCCTAGGGCAAGAATTTAAAATGTTCGGTTGCACCCGAACTTAGCCCTTCATTACTTGTTATTTTAATATATATTTTTTAATTAGGAAAATAGTTCATTTTATATCTAAAACCTTAAATTTCAATTCCAATTGAAAGCTAAATATGTTTGTAACTGGTCCCGAACTAGTTACAGACGTTACCAAACCATAAAAAATAATAATTTTTACAACTTAAAAATTATTATCAATCCATAAATGATTTTTATTTGCATGTAGATGAACTGGTCCCAAAGTAACTAGTTCTGTACCAACTAGAAAAGGATACACTTTCATTAAATTCAAATTTTCCGAACGTTTATAATTGCTATACATATATGTTATTCATGATATTTTTTCTCATGAATCGATTTTTATACCCTGAACAGCATATGTTATTAAGTTTTCCACGAAGTTTATAACAACCAGAATGAAACGTCGAAGACCAGACTACGAGTTGAGTCGATTAAATATGGATATGTATGCGAAAAAGACCCTCAGTCTTTTTCTTATTGTTATTGGAACCGTCAGTATTGGACTACTATAGCATATACATATGTACATACATACGTATATAGCTGCAATAGAGACACACCAATAAAAATTAGTTTCTTGTTAGGAAAACTCGATTCTTTTAAGGGTATTTTATCCTTATTAAATTTATTTTTCAATTCAACTAATTTTTGCTTTAAAAAATTAAAAATATCTTTAACTTTTTTTAACTTGATTATTCATGCAACTAATGCAAATTCCATGCGTGCTTTACCTTCAAGGTTTTTTTCGTAACTTTCCTCGTCTAAAATACAGAAATTATTGTATTATCCTGCTCTTCAGGCATCTCCTTTAACCACACACCTACCAAAAGCACTGAATCGGAATAAATTTGCTTTTAAATTAACACAACCAAACAAAAAAGGCATGGATTCCTTTGTGATATTTTCAAATATTCAATGACTGCTTTGATCCCTTTAACTCTAAACAATAATTAATGCTCAATTTGTCGAACACCACTTTCACTCTTCTTGCCCCCTATTAATCAAGCTAATTGCACTCATAGTCAATTTCCGCAAAGCCTCTAAGGGGACTCCATGGATGCCAGCCATACTAGATTTTTTTGGCAAATATTTATGAATCATAAAGTACGTTTTACTATTGCCATTTCCGGCGGCCACACACATACATACATAAATGCATACATATGTATGATATATGATTATACGTATGTATTCACATATGCAGTTACATTATTATTTATGCTATGTTCCATACTTTGTTGCTTTGAATGCAACAACTTCCTGCTTTTATGCGATTTACGTGCCACCATTCGAGGCAATCGAATTTCATTTCATTTCATTTCTTAGTGCAATATGATTGTTCACAACTTGCAACACAGTTGCCATATCGCTCCGTTGCTTCCTGCTTGCAGCGCTCTTACACTGTCTGTCGCTGCATATTGTCGGTTGTGTGTGTGGTGTACTAAATATTTTGGCATGCCGTTTTCTTCCACTGATCCAGCCACAACACTTTCTGTGGCATGAGTGGGAGTTGCTGGAATTGATTCTCAAGTGTATCAAAGAGGCAGGTTATGGATGAAATGGGTCTGTAGGAAAAATTGAGGCAAAGTAATGTCTTCTTTTGACTATTAGGAAGTTTGGTGGTAAACTTAATACAGTCAACAGGGAATAGAATAAAAAGCCGTAGTATTGGCTCTCATAAACAAAAAAGTTGAAGAGAGAACGATTTGCTTTTGGTGCTCTAGTTATAGAGCGTAGTATAGGCTCTCACAAAAAAATACAATGATCTCACATTTGGTGTTCTGTTTATAAGATTACCTCTTTAAGCCTCTCTTGTGGAAGCAGCGACTTCGAAGGCTCATGGATTGAGTAATATCCAAATAAGTTCACGATAAATAGTCAGGCGTAGTTAAATATACTTAAATTCGGGCGGCCATAATGTTCTCAATATGACATGACACGCCTTCTTAATAGAACCAATAACTATACTATGTGGGTAAATTTCATGGATGAATATGTGGGCCGACATAATGTAAGGTATTACTATGCTGATCGCGTCAAAGCTGCGACTCTGATCGATCCCGTTCAATCCTCTCTCTCGCTATCAGTCAGTTTACTTGGTGGTGTTGTAGTGGCAGAAAACATACTTTAAGTAATTTCGACGAATGGTGCCGAGTTGCCAGTCTTTGACTGGATAAAAATGCAGGTCTGTACCGGTTACTTAGACCCGACTGTCGTAGGAACGGTTTGTTTACTCGAACATCTTTGTCGTTAATGCCTATCTAAGTCCCAACAGACGACGTATTGCGTAGTCAGAAGGTTTTTTACACCGGATAGTAGGGATAATATAGTACAAAAAAGAGACAAGGAGAAGATGAGATTTTCTTAAGGAATTAATGATACAGCTAGCCAAGGTGTCGGCACCCATTGAATAGATGAAATCACACTCAGTCTGAAGATACTTTTTCGGAAGAATTTGCTGAGAGCATGATCCCAGCGCTTTTTAACATTCTACAAGTAGAATCTAAAAGGGTAAATAAAAACTGGTCTTCCGACTGATCTAATGCCTGTATTATTTCCATTTTCACTGCAATATTCCTACTGGAAGCTTGCCCAAAAAGCCACGAACCACAGAAAAGGGAACCACACACAATAGCAAAACACACGCCCACACAAACAAACAGTAATAAAAGCTTTTATATACCGTATATATACTATATTCATTTATATGAGAGTATTGGTGCGTGTGCTGGAGCGAGAGTGCTCTTACATTTCCTCAAGTATTTTTCCATTTCCATACCAATTTTTAGACTCGTCAATTTCGAGTAATAAAAGTTTTGCGGCAACCTCTTGTTGCACACAATGGCAATGCAGATCTGCAATGCGGGCAACAACAATAACAATACGGCCGTAGCAATCAATGACAGCCAGGAAACAGTTGCAAGCAGCTGCAGCTCACTTGCGCCAGAAGTAAAATTTCGCATTTCTTGTGAATTTATTTGTGGCATTTCGCAATCAAAAATTTGCAAAATGGCAAAAACAAAAGCATATACATATGTATAGTGAATGTATGTACAAGTATACATATGTATGTATGAATATATATAGTATGCTATGTACATATGTGTGTGCACTCATATGGGCACTGGCCCTTGGAAGATAGCTGCAAGCAGATCTGAAGGCAGATGGAGTATGATTGCTGGTATTGGTTGCTTTTAATGATATTCCTAAAACAACAACAACAACAATACAACTGCAATTTTACTATTTCAGTGCGCATTGCTTTGTGTTTGTTGTTTGTTGTATGCGTGCGTGCAAGTTCTGTAAATTATAAGCTTGCTTATATTTGTGTGCGAGTGTTTTAGTTGGCATAGCAAAATTTTAGTTTTAACTCTTTCGAAATCTTCAAATTCGTTTAAGTTTGGATATAACTTCGCTTTTTACCGTTACTAAGGCTGTGCGTAGGATTATGCTGGAAATCTGCTTGCAGTCACTTGAATTAAGCAATTTCCCTTTGCAATTGAGATTTGGCTTATTCGCCATCATGTCCGATTACTGAGCGTTCGGCAGGTATGTATGTACATATGTACTTATGTATGTACATAAGACGAAGCCATGTCAAAATTCCAGTTGCACACGGATCCTCAAACCTTGCTTGGTTGTGCAAACGCGCCACATTGGCAATTACTTGCTGTCTAGCTTTCTTCACTCTCTCTCCACCCGTCTCCACAAGCTTTTGAATGGCAGGAATTGAATTTTATTGAGCAACTAAACCACTTCACCGCAGACAGTTGCGGTCGGTAGTGGCCAAGACTCCTGCAAGCGTGCAACAGCACCGCACTCCTACGCTTTCCTTCCTTCACCATTGCTTCCCTTCCTTTCCCCTTCCTTACTTTGTGTATAGCTTGCTTTCAATTCCTATTGTCCTTCTGCGAATTATTTTACTCTTCGGTAAGCTTTCGGATTTTGCGGTTAAACGGAGTATTACTTCAAGTAGTGTGAGCTGTAATGAAATACTCACTGGCAGTGTGGTAAGCTGCTTGCCAGCGTCTATTATTATTTATTGGCATTTTTAGCTTAATCTGTCTTAAATGCCAGCAAAACACATATTTTTCCATTAACAGAAAGACATTTCCAAATAAAATTCAAGAAAGAATATCTTTAATTCTAAATGCTGTTTATTAATTTTTTCAGACATATTTGTTTGTTTTTATTTTAAAAGGAAAAATATTTCAATTTAATAATTGCTGCACTTAATATTATTTTTCATTTACATACAAATATGTATACATTAGAGTGTGTCGATTTTTTCTTAATAAAAACACGTTAGCCAGAAATTTTCTATGGATCATTGTCAACAACTTTGCCTAAGGGACTAAAACCGATTTTAAGGCAGCTATTTTTAAAGCGAAGTCTAAAATGTCTTAATAATCGGTTGTATGGGAGTTGTGAGAAATAGTTGTTCAATCTGACCGATTCCGATAAATGATCAGTAAGTAAAGTATCGAAACGCAGCTACGTAATAAATTTCATTGGGATATCTCAAAATCAGACTTACAAATTATTATAATGCTAAAAACATTCGTCTCAATACTCACTGGCTCGGTTTTAGACCCACAGTCTCTTATGCAAAGTTCTTCAGAATAAGATTGGGTAGTCGAAAAAGTATTTTCGTATTTTGTTAATTGATGTTACAGTCGTATATCTTCAGTACCACAAATCACATTGTGTCATTTTTTTTGACTCCCTTTACATCGTCCCGCTCTAATACACATATACATATACTATCTTTATATGTAAATATATTACTCTGCGTGCTTGTTCGAAGGATATTATATAAATATATACATACATATGTATATTTGCACACTTGATTTTATTAGTGTTTTGCTGAAATTTTAATATTTCACATTCATTTTATTGAATGCAGATTTGTTGTGTTACAATAGTAATAAATTCAATATACTTACATATGTATATAAAATATTTGTTTGGGGCATTTCACATTTATTTGATTTAATTCTATTCAAAAATTTTACATTTTCTTGATTTATTTCCTTACAAATGTGTTATTTAGGTTTTTATTGATATTAAACTTTTAGGAAAAGACTATTAACAATATGCAATCTAAAATTGTATGGCTTTTCTTATCATAAATTACCTAAGAATTGAGGTTAGCTAGATAAATCAGCAGGATTTATAACTTAACAGTACTCTTAGTACTCTTCATTTTTGAACAAGGTAATGATAGCTTGTATTGAAGCATTGATCAAAATGTGAAAAAAATGTTGCACCAGCCTGCTGGAATAAAATTCACATTTTAAGTGAGCTTATTGAGCTTCATTGTTCCACTATCTTGTTCTGAAAACTCTCAATATGAATTTGGAGCAAAAATTAGTTTAAATCATTCCAAAAATGTTCCGAAAAAGCAATACGGTAGGCAATATTAGCATTGGAAACTGAATATTAATATTCTTTGATATATTTAGTTATTTAAAAAATTATTCTATTACTTCGCCCTTTTCCATAGCATAAAATCTTTAATTCTAAAAATGCATTCGGCAATTATCTACTATTTCTATCCCATTAAGAACACTTTTGTTCGCTACCAATTTTTTTGTGAATGCAAATATGGCATTATTATTCGATATTATCTCTAACTAGAAGCAATGGTTTCGATATCGCAATGAAACTTCGAGACCTTCACAAAAGTCGTGTGTTTGTTTCCTTTTCGATCTCATCACATTTCTTCCAAATAGTCACTTTTTCACTATCGGAGAGATGAATAATCACTAGAGTGCTTCAAAAAAAATTTTACATTTTTTTTCAACTCTTACCCCCTCAATTGTTAGTGATTGACAAAACAAAAATCCTCCCTCAAGCCAGGCGCAGTAGCTTAACTCTAAGGGGTCCCTATTTTTTTTTAGGTTCCCATTCATTTAACATAGGAATTTTCGTTTTTCATTCGAACTAAAATTTCACCAATTAATTTTTGTTTCTGAAAAAAAGCCTTCACATATTCAGAAAGTTGGGTTTTCAAACTTTAAAAATTTATTAATTATTTTTTCTTTCCATTTCTCTCGTTTTTATTTTCCACTTTTCATGAATTTCAATTAATATGAAATCTAATGGTTTTGTGAATGAAAATTAGACATTAATCTTCGGCATAATCTCCATCTAGAATTTCTATAAGATATTGCAGAAATTGTAGTTTTTCTAGAATAATGTGTTGTTGTAATGGTTCTTCAACATTTCAATATCGATAAAGTGTATTTCAAGGCTTCCGAAATAGGTTTCCGAAGTGACCTCACCTGTGCTAAATTGTTTACCAGAAAGCCATTTTTGGAGTTTGGGAAAGAAAACCTAATTGCTGTAGGAAAAATCCATTCAGACCAGTGTGTTTGAGAGTAGTTTATATGAGTAGCATTATTCTCTTTCAGTACGTATAGTATTAGTTGTAATAAGCTTGCTAAATATCAATTCTCAAATGATTATATCAAATGCTCTATGACAACAATTGCATCTGGCCAAAAACCTTAGTGGAGGTTTCAAGTAGTTATTGCCTGTGGCGAGGGGCCTCGTTAATTTAAAATATATTTATATATCTTCACCAATGCACTAAGTAATTTTTATATGAAACAATTTTATTCTTGTATTCGATAATACTTCCTAATTCTTCTTTCTCATACATCTCAAACACTTTAAAAAAAAAAACCCCTTCATTTCCTGCAATTTATTATTAACTTTAACACATTTAAGCTCTTTTTTTTAGTTTAATATTATTACCCCATTGTTCATTTCGTTTGCTCATACTTATGCGCCATTCTCTCTCTACCAGCTTTAAGCGTTAAGCTTTTGTAGTGTTTCTCTTTATAGCTTTGTTCATTTTCTGTCCACTTCCCGTTTATTCGAAAGCACTCCAACCATCCGATAAGTGCTGAAAATCCGCAACAAATCCGCCGAACAATTGTTCGGTGCTTAGAAACGCAATTGACAATCAGCTGGATTAAGAATAAAAAAGGAAGTGCTAAAGATACTTATGTACTTTTAGATACAAGGAAAAAAAATTTTGAAATTGTTGTGAAACTTTTGTTGATTGAGCTCAAATAAGTTCGTAATCAAAATCAAAAATTAGTTATTATTAATAATTGAAATCTATTCATAAATGTCTAAGTTCCTTAGTGTTTTTGAAAACTCCCAATAGCAAAAATGCAAAAATATGCGCCGGATATTTCCGCATAAATTTATATACTTCTACATGCACAGCTATATGTATTTGCTATACAAATATATGCATAATCTTCATACAAATATTATACTATATTTTTCTAAGCGCAAAATTACTTCCATTTATTCACCATCACGTTCGCACAAATTTCCTACCATTCGCCAATCTATTTTCGTATAAATCAATCAACTGACGGTTGGTCTACCACGACGTCCACAGGCCCTTCTCTATTTGCTGGAGCATGTGTTGCATATGTATTAGTGATTTCAATTCCTTTTTGCCACTTTTTGTTTTTTTTCTCTATGTGAATACAGGGCGATTCAATTTACTTGCTTGTGTGTTTATGTGTCTGCCAGACATCATCAGATCAGCGCCGCTCGGTTGCAAATGACAGCTGAAATGTGGCGGGCACGCGCCTTCAGGCGACAACGAAAATAAATTTGCAACAAAAAATATTTGCAAATAAACATAGAAGTATATTTTCGTATATGTAAGTATGTATAGGTGTATTAATATGGGTGTGTATAGGATTTCTTTAATGGAATTACGCATATTTATAGGTATATAGCGTAATTTTTGCTATAAAAAATTTGTTTTCAAATGAAAGTCGGTTTATTTATGTGCTCGTAGGTGTATTTATCAATTTTAATATGTATATTTGTATGCAAAAATTGTTAAGTGCAAACAGATTGTAATGCTGAAAAATCTATCAATCGGGTTTTGTGGAATGTGTTGTATTTGTACGTAACTGAAGGTTATAATAACAATATTTTTCATTTCACATAATCAAAATTGTGCATATTTACTATATACATACATACATACATCTGTATTTATACACATGTATGAGCGTCTCTTTTCTGCTTCATGCATCCACTTCATTGATCAAAATTAAAAAAATATATATATTTCTTTTTATATTTATTTATTCAAAAAGATTTTATTGTTACTTTCAGAAATTAATTATTATTGTTTACTTTGGTTGTTTTTATATTGACATAAGTGGTCCAAAACAAACAACTGTTACCCAGAAGATTCTGTAGCCGATATGGCATTTTATTTACACTTGCTATCTCTATTCTCATACAGTAGATAGCAGATTTTATACGAGTATGTACAAAAAACATCCTCTATTATATCTGTGTCCATAAGTGCATAATTCTAATACTTAAATACATATTTATTTAGTTAATTATTTTACAAATTATCATCCGCTAATATCGCCTAAAGATAAGATATAAAATTAGTCACGGGTGTGCAAAATTCAAACACGAAACATACTATACTATGAGCAAAAAATAGTAAAAAATGCATAACAGTCAAATAGTATTCCTTGTTGACAGTTTGCCCGGCCGGAAGGGATTCATAGTGTACCAAACCTTGACTCTTCGACTTTTCAACATAATATTGATTTTTGAACTGTTTTAATGTGTTTTTTCGGCTTCTGCTCAACTTTGACACAATATTCGTCCAAATGGACGTCTGTTTCCGGGTCGTAATAAACACAAGACTCATCATCAGTAATAATATGTTTCATGACATCTTGGTAGTCGGAAAACAATATTTCAAAGACGTTAACGCTGTTTTTCGAAGAAATTTAGTGGAACTAATCGCGCTTTCACTCTTCTTTTGTCCAATTGATCTTTCAAAATAGTTTTCACTGAACCTACTGATGTTCCAAAGATACCAGTGAGCTCTCTTACTGTTAATCGTCGATTCTCAAGCACCAATTCCTTTATTTCATTGATGTATTGATCATCAATTGATGTTAAGAGGATGCAGGAGCACCGACCCGTTCCCAAACTACGTATAATGATTCTAGGGTGCCTTTCCTTGCTAGTTCATCAGCTTTGCAAATCCCTTCGATTCGCTGTGGCAGGCACCCACACCAGTCTAATCACAAATACCCTCGCTGCTAGAGATAGAAACTTTAGACACTCTTCGACGCACTGTAAATGAGTTCAAGGCTAGTATCGCTGCTCTGCTATCTGAGTGAATGGTCACTTCGCTAGAGGTGGACGCACTCTGGAGGCACTTGATGGCTGCACCCTCAGCCTGGAAGACAGTACAATAGTCAGTTACTCTCAAAAAATGTATAATTTTTTGTATATGTATGTAGGTCGGTGTTTAAGAATTTTGTTCAAGTTAAAAAATCAACATTTAACTCGTGTTTAAGGTTGAAAAAATATTTGAGTTTAATCTCGTCTAGTGCATATTATAGGTGTATAATTTTTCCTCTTCTATATTCATCTCATTACTAAAGCTTTTCTGATTTCAGTCCATACATACATACATATGTATGTATGTACCTCTGTATGTCATTTAATTAAGCGTAGGCAATAAAATCCATTCATTTCTCTATTCAAATAAATATTTCTTTTCTCCACTTCCACATACACACACATACGCTCAATAAAGCCAATTTACACATTTTGCCTACGCAAATGGCACTTACAAAATTTACATCTACAAAACTTAATCAATCAAAGTCTGGCAAATGAACAATAAGCAATAACAAAAAAATCTTGAGCGGAGGTGGTAGAAAATTAATGGTGATTCAAGTCTGAATTCTAAGTGGAACAAGTTTTGTAAAAAGCTATTGCGTTTTAGTACTTTTTTAGAACTACCATTATATGTACTTATGTATGTAAACGGATGAGCAAACTTTTTTGGATAATTTATTTTGTTTTTAGTTTAATATTTGTTTACTATGAAATCAGTAATTGAGTTGCACTTTTCTTACATATTTTTTCTGTTGAAAGAAAGAATTTAGAACTTTATTGATACTACAAGAACTGTTTCGCACATTTTAATACAAGCTTTACTATCGTTGTCAAACATCGCTTTTGTGACCTCTACTCGCCGTTGCATTAGCGTTGTCACGCTTCATAACCAAAACATTAACCGAAATGTGTTAAGTCGATCCATAAAAGATGTTGAGATCCTCTGCTATCGATCAAGTCGGTTTTCAAGAACATTTTCTTTAGCTTTATTGATTTTATCGTTATTAACAGAGTTGGATAGACAACTCAAATGAAGCAAGTTTTCGAGGACCTCACGACCTTCACTGAATGCTCTTTGGCAATCAATTACTTGTGTTCATTATAAAGTAGACTCTCCAAAACACTGCTGCAACATTTTTAATGATTTCGTAGCCGAGACTCATTTAAAAGCACAAGATTTCTGGCATACTCGTTGTTATCTTTTTTCATGCCAAAAATCGCCAGATAATTCTTTCGCGTCACAAAACATTAGCTGCCAAGCACACAATAAATGACTTATAGAGATCAAACTCCACACGGAAAAAAGTTTGTTCCAATTTAGATTTCGCTTCTTATATTCCCTTATTCGCGTTACAGATGTCCAGGAAGAGCTCAGAAAAAAGGTACCGGCCGGTGACAAAGATTTTTTTGCTCACAATTATGTCAAATCTAAACCTCAACATATATGTATATTAGTATTACTGAATGGAGTTCCAGAGAAAATTTTAATTTTTTGATGAAAGTGTTGTTTTCAAAAAAAGTTATTTTATGAAAAAGTTTATTCTTCAGAGCAGCAAAATCGAATATATTACCAAATATCTTATTGCCACGATTATTATCTGACAAAGACAAATATATCTAAGAAGATCATGTAAAAACTTCAAGTCGGTCGGCTTAGTCGCGTTAGAGCAGGACAAATAATTTTTGAAAATAAAAAAATCATATTGGGATGAAACCCATCGGTAACGAAAGATAAAATAATAAATTTTAAAGTTATGTGAAAAAGCCTGAATAAAAAATGTTATATGTAGATCTTTTCATTACCTACAATATTTCAATTTATATCTACAGGACTTATAGTTCTGCCGGATATTGAAATAAACTGTTTAACGTTAAAACTTCAACCGAGTGACGGAGAGCTCCTCTTTTCAACTCCAGATCGACCGTAAATTATTTATCCTTTAATACTTTTTATTTTATCTCTTTTTTTTTTGATGGGTTTCAACAAAGTATGGATTTCTTTTGTTTTTATGATTTTCAAAGGTTTCTGTACTGGCCTATTTCGTAGAAATTGTCTTCACAGCTATTTAATAAAGAAGCGTTAATGAGTTCGGGGCAGATTCATTAAATTCAAGAGTTTTTACAAATACGCTCATATTTCCGAAACTGCTTGGATACACTTGAAATTCGCTTAGAAAATTCTCAAATAAAAATTCTCGCCTAAAATGCAAAACATCGTAACATCACTTTTCATATGTTTACGATAAAAAACGACATAATAGGAACCAATTTTATTGAAGTTTGAGTTTTGGTTATAATATGGTTATATATTGGTTACTTATAGGTTATATATTGGTTACGTATTGGATATATGTATATTGGTTATATCTGACAGCAGAAGCTGAAAGTTTTATTTTATTCGATTTCTTTGATGAAACTTTTTTTTTGCATTTTAGGTAACGATATGTAAGAATAATATATTGTATGTATGCTATAACTCCGAAGCTATTTGCCGGGTCAACTTCATATAATATTTTCGTGGAATATTTTCTAATATATTAAAATTTCAATTTTTTTAAATTTATTCACTTAAACACAGCTCCTTAAAAGCGTTTCAGCTATCATATGTTTCGTAAAAAAATTTTCTTGTAATTTTTTTACTTATTTTCGGTTTTTACAATTACAAATCATTCAAACTACATAACCTAAAAAGTATCACCTCTCTACACCCATGTCTCCATAAAATTTATGACATTTAAAGTGCGTCTCTTGCACGGAGAAAGCCGTTATATTAATTTTTATTGCATTTCTTCGTGTCGCTTTATCTTCCAAGGTGCTAATGAAAGCAAATGAAAGTCGAAAAAATTAATTTGACAAAATTACAAGCAATTTATTTACGTGGTCTCTCGACGCGCACAATCAGAGACAGCGAAAGACACATATTTTATTTGTTAGTTCGTTTGTTATTAATTTTTTTCCGCACCGAAAGGGAGAGGAAGTGGTAGCAGCGACACAAGACGCGCAAATACAAATACAAATAAGCTTTGAATTATGAGCAATAACGAAAATAAAGCAAACATCTGGCAACATACACGCCGCAAAAAAGTAACATAATAACAAATTATGCTCTTACAGAGACAAGCATTGCTACAAGTTTTCAAACATGAATACATATGTAGCTATATTTTATTTGTTGTACTATATACATATGTATGTATGTACTAATCTATCTAAGGTTTAGCCACATAAATTTCTCTGGCTGATCGTTTGAAGCGAACACAAAACACAAAATGCGCCGAAAATTATTCCCAACGGAATTCGCCATTGAAACACATACACATATGTATAAGAATGTGCCTGTGCTTTAACAGCGCGTGAGCAAGCTTTCCAGCGAGTCTACACAGCGTTGTGTGTTGCACCGTCTGGAATGGCTTCGGGCTTGTTGGTGCCTCCAATGTTACAGCAAAACCAACCAAAATATACACAAATGCTCCAAAACGCATAAATCATTTGCGCCTATTTTACAACAACAAAGCACAGTATTCATACAACAACCAGCATGCTTTTCTACGTCTGTTTGTATGTGTAAGTGAGTGTGCGGCACTTGTGTGGAAAAATGAGCTGTTTTTAGGCGGCCAGACAGACGAAATTTGGAGACCAAGTGGTCACCAACAACAGCAACAACAAAAGAGAAGCAGCGTTGTTGCTGGTGTCGAACAGCGCCAACATAACACGAATAAAACACGCATTAGTAGGCAAATTATCCTTAAGTGTGCCGTTATAAATCACACATTTACATTCGCTATTGCACCCTCGGGGATACACAATTGTACTTATGTATGTGTGTGTATATGGTAAATCGGGTATGCATACTGCCGATTTTGGTAGCAAAACTAAGAAACTAACGAAAAGTATTGGTATCCAATTTGTGTTTAAGGCCTACAAAAAAAAAATTATGATGAAAAAATGTTTGCCTAAGATGCGTTGAAAGGTGTGCTCGGGGATATAAACTTATTTAAATAAACGGCCAACTATTTAAGATTTCATTTGAGAAAATTGGGAGCACTTAATTCTGGGAAAGAAAGAAAGAAAACTCGTGCCAAACAGGACTTTTTACACACTTATACATTTTTTTTGTATGTATAGTAGGGGGAAGCATCGAAAGGCGGTGTGCGGAACTTTAATCCGCTCAATCTAATCTACTCCCAGCTGAAGACTCTCCCACGGAACCACTGTTTAAGTATTACTTCGTGGAAGGGACAGGACATTTATATAAGTATCCTGTATTGTGCGGACTGACGGATGCCTAATCTAACAGCATTTCATTGCTCAGTCGACATAGTACATATAAGCGTAGTTAAATTATCGGCTGTAAAACTACCACCGAGTGTGGTTTTTCGCTTTTCCCTTGTATTTTAAAAGCGAGAGCAAAAAAGTAATACATGTTCAGAGTCAGAGTTCGAACTAATGTGTTTGTAGAATCTGTAAAGCTAGCATCTAAATCACCCAATTTCGCTAAGTATTTGGTTCAGATGAAAATCCAGATCCCCATGCCGTCTGTCTGTCTACTAGCGGATGACCGGCATTAGTCTGTGGATCCAGCGCCCTTTGAATGAGGATTGCCATCACTACTTCTACATTTTGATGCTCTTATTTTTCTCCTCTGTCTGCTGATACTATTTTAAGCGCTGATAGCTGATATAATTGCTCGAGTTCATCTCCCTGTACTCTGAAATTACTTGTTTAGCATACTCTTTTATATCCAGTGCTTGTATCCATATTGGTGCTGCGTACAATATTACCGAACTCATTCAACTTTTGCTACCATGTCCGTCTCTCTGTATATATACGACTAGTCCCTCAGTTTTTAAGATATCGTTTTGAAATTTTTCTAATTTTCTCTTCAAGAAGCTGCTTATTTGTCAGAACTGTCGATATCGGACCTCTATAACATATAGCTGCCATTTTGTATGGAAAACTTTTGCATTTGACGTGGTATCTTCACGAAATTTGGTGTAGATTATGTTCTAAGGAAATAATGTAATTTCCCAAGATATTGTTTAGATCGGTTCACTATAGCATATAGCTGCCATACAAACCGAACGATCGGAATCAAGTTCTTGTATGGAAAACTTTCACATTTGACAATTTATTTTCACAAAAGTTGGCACAGGTTATTTTCTAATATAGTAATGTAATATGGGAAGAAATTGTTCAGATCGGCTCACTATAGCATATAGCTGCCATACAAACTGAATGATCGGAATCTAATGCTGGTATGGAAAAAATTCGCATTTGACGTGGTATCTTCACGAAATTTGGTATAGATTATGTTCTAAGGTAATAACATAATCTCCGAAAAAATTGTTCAGATCGGATTACTATAGCTTCCATACAAACTGGACACATAGTTACTAAAATAAATTCACCTGTGAAGGATATATTAGCTTCGGTACAGCCCAAGTTAACGTTTTTTTTTTTTTTTTTTTTTTCTTTTTTTTGCATTTTCCCCTTTATAGTTACTCCCTTATGCTAAAGATAGTAAATCCTCCATTTTAATAAGTTAAAAGTCCCATTAACTCCCAACCAATTTTATGCTGTCTCAAAAGCAGCACTTACCTGATTATACTAACAATACTAGAATTTAAAAGCAGTTTGCTAAAATATTTATGCAATGCATAATGAGCTGCTTTGTATGTGTAAAAGCATATTATAACGGTATTATTAAATGTCTGTCGAGTGTGTCTGAACCGCTTGAAACGAAACACCCTCACACGTGCTCAAATGTGGGGTCATACCCTCGAGGTCATCTGCAATTCCTATTTACTTTCCGCATTTCAATTGCACTCCACACCTGATTAACATTTGCATACACAATTTACCGCTATGCGCACACACATACATACAAACATTCTTGCAAATAGGTGTGTGATGCTTATTACTTAAGTAAGCAATTCTATGCAAGTGCATGTTCAGATGTGTGTGTGTGTGTGTGTGTTTGTGCCCATTTGCCGCAGAACGCATTCTCAGTGTCACTGTCATTGCCAGTGCCACCAGAGTGTCATGACTGTCAGCAACAGCAACAAGGCTATAGATATCCAATTATATATGTTTGTATATGTGTGTGCGTGTACAACTGGAGCACCCACACAATTTGGCTGCGAGCCAAAATTCAAGGAAAAACTCAAGCAACCGCATCTTCAGCGGCAGCGTCAGCGGCGACGCATGAGATAATGCGATATTTGTCAGCAACTCCATTACAACAACACACACACACCCGCATGCTTAGACGCGCACTCACTTCAGTGTATGTATGTATTATTTATGCTTGTAGCAAAATCCGCTATCCGCAGCGGCGGCAACAGTAACAACAACTACTTGTTCCCCACGCGCTTGCTGCTGGGATTGCCATTGCCGCCTAGACGCTTGCCACAAGTTGTACGGCGGCAACAACAGCTGCACAGCGGTGACGAAAATAACTCAACGACCATGGCAACAAAAACAACCATAGCAACTACATGCAGTTACAACAACGTCATCAACATTTGTAGTGCAGCTCATCTGTCAGCGACAAACTCCGCTATAAAGGTGCGACAGCAACACAAACGCGTATGCTATGATATGTATTTGTGCATGTATGTGTGTGTTTATAAACATACCTGTGAGGAGTGTGCTGTCAGCGCGCCCCTCTGGTCCACTCAGTTGCTGTAAATAGTTTGTGGCAGCCAAGCATTTATATGCAAATGAAGCTGCGACAAAGTTTATTCGTCTTAAATCAGCCGCAACTTCACACAGACACACAAACATTTTTATACCCTTAACGGGGTGTATTAGCTTGCCACGAAGTTTTTAACACCATAAAATATAGGAGACCCTATTTATTATGTATATGAGCATAAAACTGATCAACGTGACGAGCTGAGTCCATTTAGCCATGTTCGTCTGTATCACCGCGAGCTATGACCTTGGTGTTTGAGATATCAATCTGAAATTTTGCATACGTCCTTTCCTCTCCAATAATCTACTAATTTGTTGGAACCAATGATATCGGACCATTATAGCATGTGACTGCCATACAAACTGACCCATCTAACTCAACTCCTAGAGTGGACACCTTTTTTTTGACGAGATATCTTCACGAAATTTGGCAGGAATTATTATCTGAAGCTACAATTTAATCTCTTAACAAATTTCTCAGATCGGACAACTATAGCATATAGCTGTCATACAAACTGGTCGATCAGAATTAAGTCCTTGTTTTGAAAACTTTTTATTTGACGAGATATCTTTACGAAATTTGACACGAAGTATCATAAAAAGCAACGTTACCATATTTGAAAAAAATCTCCAGATCGTACCACTATAGCTTATAGTTGCCATACAAACTGACCTATCAAAATCTACTCTTAGTGTGGAAAATATCTTTAATTTGCAAGAATATCTCCGAAATTTGACCTGTATTATTGCGCAAAGCAACGCTATGATCTCCGAATAAATTGTTCTGATCGGACCACTATAGAGTACAGCTGTCATACAAAGTAACCTATCTATCTAAATCAATATAAAGATTTTTTTGTACCATTTTATGTATAGACAATAGTAAAAGAAAAGCACCTGTCAAGGGTATTTTAATTTCGGTTGAACCGAAGTTAATCTTTTTTCTTTTCTCTTCTTCTTTTGCAACTTCTTGCGCTGCGTCTCTTGCTCACTGCTTGTTCGGCTAAATCCACCTTTGTCGCCAAAACGTGTTATCCTTATGTACCCAATGACTTGTCCCACTCCTGTTGTTGCTTTTTGTTATTGTTTTAGTTTGTAATTGTTGTTGTTGCTGCTTGTTACATTTCGTAAACTTAGTTCGTTAGCTTGTTGACGGATTACATGTCAGCGACTTAACAAGTTCCTCCACTTAATACCTTTGCTATACCCAGCCGCCGCTTCTCTTCTAAATTTCCTTCCAAATATAAAGTCTTGCAGACAGGCAGCTTTCTTTTCGTACCGTTGCATAGTTCCGTTTTTACATTGTTAGCCTTTTGTTGATTTTGTTACAAATTATATAACTGAAAATGCATTTACAAATATTTAGAAACAAAAATAAACTCGACAACAGCGGCTAAGCTCAGGTGATGGCGCTCTGACAAGATCTACGTGGTTATGGATACCTATGCTTGTAGGCGTGTGTGTGTTTGGTTGTGTGTGTGCAGCTGTCGTGTAAGTGGCACGGCTTCCGCTTCGAATACGGACACTTGTTAGTTGACTTTAATTAAAGTTTCCTATTTTCATCCTTTTTTTGAACTCATTTGCAGTTGCTTAAGGAGAGGGCTTTGAAGAAGCTTAACAAGATGAAAGGGTGTTTCGTAGGTAATGTTTTTGAAATTAATACATTACTTGTTTTTATGCAAGGATATTCAGTAATCTGAAAATTTAAACAATAAAAATGTTGACTTTGACTGCACCCAAGGTGAATAATATAACCAAAAGGGTATGTAAATATCTAAAAAAAATTTCATCGGCGAATATAGCGTTGCCTTGGAAAATAATCCATTAGATAATTTCGTGAGGATAACTCGTCAAAAAAAAACATTTTCCTTACAAAGACTTTATTTCGATCGTTCAGTTTGTATGATCCGATATCAATGGTCCGACATCGATGGCTTCGACAAATGAGCAGCTTCTTGTGTGGATGTGTAAAAAATTTCAAATCGATTTCTCAAGAACTGGAAAACTAATTTCTGTGTATACAGTTGGCAATACATTTTTTTTCAAAATTTGTTGGAATATACATATATTTCTTAAATTTTTTATTCTTCGAAAAAATTCTCGGATTTCTAGTTTCCCATAATAATGTTAAATGTTAATTAGCACGAAATTTCTTAGAGTTTTCAATTATAGATCATATTTACAAGTCACTGTATTTGCTTGGGAAAACCCCATATGCGTCTAGCCTTTGTTTGAATAGGCAATTGTCTGCGCCTGCTCTCTATAGAACATTTCAAGTCGGCCTCTCTTTACGCATAACCGCAATTACAACGCTCTGCTCTCTCTCAATTATTGCATCAAGTACTCTCTCACGCGCATCAGCCAAATGTGCACTACCTTGTCGCAGGCACTTACGTGCGATCTCAGTGCAGAAGTCCATTTTCAGAGCGCAAAGGTGAGAGTCGCGTCGTGTGTTCATTAGCTGTTTGCTGCGAGCAAATTTTTTTTTCTGTTTTGAAGTGAATTGTTTAAAGACCTTGCCTGTAAGAGGGTAAACAAACTGCATAGGCAACTGTGAGTTGTGTGCATGAATACTATTGTATACACACATATATGCATTTTTATCAATGAGAAGGTAAATCTTATTTATAATTTGTATATTTATTGCATGTGAAGAAAAATTATTTTTATTATTGTGATTTATGGCGATGTTTATCTAATTTCGTTTTCCAAACTTCCCATACACTTTTCAAAATCATTGCAAAATATTTATCGTATTTTAATTTTTCTATGTTTTTCTTTTTCCAGGTAAGTGGCATGCTCAAATTCTGTTTGGATTAACTTTTACATAATCTGTGAGTAAGCAATAGAAGTTCTGAAATTTAATACTATCATTTTCGAAAATTGATAATTAAGATTTATAAAATGAGTCTCAAAAACGATTTTTTAATATTTTTTTTTTATTTCTGAATATTTGAATAATATACTTTGGAAAATAAGTTTTCCGAAATTAAAATTTTTATATATCAAAATATTTAAATTTTTGGGTATTATAATTTTTTTTATATTAAACTTTTAATTTTCGAATTTTTTTTAAATAAATATTTTTCAATTATATTTTACATTGAAAGCTATAAGAAAAGAGAATCAAATTCAAATATTTAACACGAAAAATTATTAATTTTTGTGATATTTATAAAATAGATCTTAGAAAAATTTTAATATTTTTTTAATATCGAAAATATTGATAAAATATTTGATTAAAAATTTTTTGAAATTATTTAAAATATTTTCTATATTAAGTTGTGATATCAAAACTTTTGAATTTTAGTTCTTAAACCGAAGTTTCTTATTTTTTTAATAAAATGCTTTGCAATTAATTTTATTGAAAGCTTTAAAAAAAATCATTAAAAATTTAACACGAAAATTATTAATTTTTACAATATTTAAAGATTTTCAAAAAAGAAATTTGAATCTGAAATTGAATTGCTTTAAAATTAGAACAAAAACAATTTTTTTAATAATAAAACGGCACTTGCAAACGGACTTCTAAACTGTCTGGAATAACTTTTTTGTCCTGAGCAGGATTAATTAGTTTGCCACAACATCTGTAATACCAACAAAAACAATGGGAGCCCCTATATATATAATGTATATCAAAAATGATCAGCGTAAAAAAGCTGAGTCGATTTAGTCATGTTCGTCCGTCTGTCTGTCCGTTCTCCAAAGGGATGAGTCTATATTAAACGTACCAGTTCTCCAGGTTTTTGAGATATCGAAACTCCGAAAAAGAATTTCAGATCAGATCACCATAGGCATTTAGCTGTCATAGAAAACTGAACGATCGGACTTCAGTGTTTACATGGAAATTTTCCCATTTGGCGCATTATCTTCACGAAATTCTGTACAAATTATTGCCTCAGACAGCGATAAAATATACGAATAAACTTACATATCGGACCACTGCTGCATAAAAACTGGCCATACAATGTAACCAATCAAAATCAAAAAATTATGGTATGGAATCTTATACATATGTTTGTAAAGGGGTATTATAGTTTCAGTACAGCCGAAGTAAAATTTTTTGTTGTTAGTTAATTTTTGGAAACTAAAACCGCAGAACACTTAAAAATTTTCAAGCTAATAACCTTTTCGTACAACCAAATTCTGGTTGTAGCTTCGATTCTTCATTTTTTCGTCGCGCAGCTCTGTTGTAAAAAAATTAAATCACATTTACAATAACAAAATTTTCGAGTTGAATCAGTACAAGAGAGTACGAGGATACCTCATTATAGCCTTTTTGCACAGCCAATTGAATTTAGTACATTACGATTATAATTGAGAAACCAGTCTTTGCCTTTCATATAGTCGGCTACTCGATCAACGGTAGGACGTGGATTAACGATCACCTGTTATACTTGCTTACGTTCTTTATTTTGTATTTTTTCTGACGATTTTTTGATGATTAAAACTCATCAGCTGATTACTATTTATCAATGCACCAAGCAAATTTTTCAGTCTGGACAACAACTTGCAGAGTTTAAACACAGGAAAATTTACCAGTGTGGGACAACAACCCGCAGGGTGACTTTGCAGATTCAATTCGATTGCAATTTGATTAAGAAATAATGTAGTAGAATCATATTGTTTTTGTATGGTAAATCAATCCAAATTAGCACTTTAATTGAGCAAAAGCCGGTTAACTCGATAAATTAGTATTGCAAAAAAATCACACGGAGCAAAATCTGAGGATAGTGGTATTCATTGCGTTTTTGACTTGAAAATTCGTACTTTTTTTTAAGAAATTAACTTTATCGGGACGAGGGCGAGGAAGAACGGATTTCATACCCAAGAAAATTCACCAAAATTATTCAAAAGTACTCATGAGTAATGTCTAGCCCTCTTGCCATCTCTCTAACACTTGCTTGATAATTTCCAAGCATCAAATTCTTCACTTTTTTTTAATACTTATTCTCATTAGTTGAGGAAGGTCGCTCAGAACGAGACATGTCGTCAACGATCTCTCGACGTCTTGGAAGGCTTTGTACCACTCGTAGGTTTTTTTTATAAAACTGAATCAGAGTGAGCCTTTCCTAACTTTCGCAACGATTCAGCACACGAATTTGGTTGGAAATACAAAACTTAAATAAATTCTTTGTTCGATATTTTTATCCATTGTAAAAATCGCAAACAGTGCATTTACCGAGGTATGCCGGCTTTAAACAGCTGCTGTAAACAAACCGTTTGACAGATCACGTTCATGTTACGTAGCCATAATAATCAAGGGACAGTCCTACCAACTAAGCAAAAAAACGCGCGCGAAATATCATTTACCCGGGGAATTAATTAATAATTTTCGGGTGAATTTTTGTCTTTTGTATGTAAATATAACAAAAATAATATAAATTAAGATATTTACGAAAGTCCGAAAATAAGTCCTTAGATGCAATATACAGATTAGAAATTTGCATTTATATGTATGTACATATGTATATCCATCCATATGTAACTACTCACACACTACTAGCTATGCAATAGAAGCAAAAATTCTAACACGAGAGAAAAATTCAACTCACATCCATACATACATACATACGTGAGTGATTACGAAACATTTGATCGTGCTTTGGGCAAAACGCTCGTCACCAGGTGTAAAAATGTGCAAGCAATGAACGTCAACTCAGCGCAAAGTCAGCTTACAGTTATGTAAAGATGCGACTAAACGAACATGTGTCACAAGGACACAGTAGAAATGAAAAGAACGCATAAAATGCGAAGCAAAAGCTGGCAAAAAATCGCACTAAACATGCTTTATAAGCGTATGACCGTCCGTATGTTTGCATATATGTATAACATGTAGCAACAACATTTTTTGTGACTTGAACGCAATGGCAGCATGCAACGCTACGCAACAGAGTGGCCGGCGCCCCTACTGATGGCGATAAAAACGAGCGTAAGCGCAATTGGTCCGAGGGTTGTCGAATGTCACACTATTATTATGGCCCCAGGGTACATTGAAAGCATTGAATGCGTGCGTGTGTACGTGTGTGTGAGTATGCGCTATGCAATTGCTCTCAGAATATTGCCAGCCAGCTATTCAATGGCTCTATACAATGGGCAGCAATCACACATGGAACTCGCTACGAAACGCATATGTGCTTAAGTTCTTATGCGTTTGTATGTGCGTGTGTTGTGTGCAATATTCCCCGCGCTTGTACATTGAATGAATTCCAGTGCGAAGAAAATGTTGCATTGCAATTTCAATTCATTTTACTGCATCTGAGCATTGTATTGTAGTAAAAGTGTGATTACCAACACACACACATGCGCACGCGACGACCCTAATAAATGACAGCTTACACATGTGCATACAAAGCGAGCGAGAGAGTGAGCGCACACAGCAGCTGCCCCTAGCACCCATATCTCGATGCAGTTATTAAGAAGCATTTCGCCGCTTCGATGCTGTTGCACGCGGAACACGCGTACTTTTGGGATTTTATGCATGATTTACGCAGCGCCCAGCGCATGTGTGTTTAAGTGTGTGTGTGTAGGTGTACAGTTGCGCAATCGTCTATTGATTGCACCTACACTTACGTACAGTTATATTTCGCATTTGCTGAAATGCTCATTTATATCATTTATTGCTCTCCATTTCATGTACATAAATCCACACACACACAATTACACACATTTACAAATGCATGACGCGGCTTATGGCTTGACTAGCATATGCTCAAGTTGCATAAGCATCCCATCAACAGCTGCTGATGTATACAAAGTTGAAGTGTAATGTTGCATGCAATCTCCCATGTTGCACTTATGCCCGAGTAATGCGATACCATATTTTATTGCTATCGCCATGCGATTGCAAATGGTTGATTATTACCGCTATCATTGCGCACAGCAACCGTGCGTGCTGATCGATGGTGGGGCAGGTCCTTGGCAATAACAATTTTGAAGGATATTTACCGGTAGCTCTGTTGCATTTTAGTGCGCTCACTTTTTGTTGTAATATTATTTTCTGAGTGGAAGTAGAGCGTGGATTATTTTCGCTCTAACAGTTGCTTGAAGCGTGTTATTATAAAAGTTTTTAGATAGAAAAAGTTATAGAAAATATTTATTTTTATCTTGACAGCTTCTCTCCTAATCTTTTATTGCAACTTCAAAACACAGCACCAGTCAGTTTAGTCCCTTACATCATCTTCTCTTCATTTCCAGAGTCTTATTACATCGATATAAAGGGTAGTCGAAAAAGTCTTTTCGTATTTCTAATCAAACTTCAACTTATTTTTTTATATTTATAATGAACTTTAATCAACCAAATACCATTTTGTTCGACCACCTTTAGCCATTTTTCCGCTAGAGATATTATTTCATCAGGATAAAACTTTTCTGGTTTCTCGGCGAAAAACTGCGAGAAGTAATTTTCACAGGCTGCTCTTCAAGCCAACTTTACTCCATTAAGGGAGTTCTGCATTGACCGATACAAATGGTAGTCCGATGGCGCAAGGTCAGGGGTATATGGTGGATGCATCAATACTTCCCAGCCAAGCTCTCCCAATTTTGGCCGAGTCATCAAAGATGTCTGTGGTCTAGCGTTGTCCTGATGGAAGACGACTCCCTTTCTGTTCATCAGTTCTCTCCTTTTTTCTTCGATTGCTTGCTTCAATCTTATCAGTTGTTGACAGTAAAATGTAGAATCAATCGTTCGACCAAGCTAGACCAGGTCATACTGGATGATTCCTTTCCAATCCCACCAAACAGTCAACATAACCTTTCAAGGCTTCAATCTGGGCTTTGCGACCATTTTCTGAGCTTCACCACACTTGGACCATGATCTTTTTCGCACATCATTGTCGTATTTGATTCACTTTTCGTCTCCTGTTAGAAATGGTTCGATTTCATTTCGTTTCAGCAAAGAATCGCAGATGTTAATTCGGTCCATTAAGTTTTTCACAGACAATTCATGTGGTACCCAAACATCGAGCTTCTTTTTGTAGCCAGCCTTTTATGAATGGTGCAGAACCGTTCGATGATGAATGTTAAGATCCTTAGCGATATCATTGCTGCTTATGTGACGGACCTGGTCAATCTTTTCCATAATTCCATCGACTTTTTCAACGATAGGTCGACCAGAGCGAGATGCATCTTTCACATTGAAATTTCCAGAACTTTAGAAATGTCATGGTAAAGCCTGCTTAGCTTTTCTTTACCGTAAGCTACCGCCAGTGCCTTTTATAGTGATTCTAAACCTGTACATACTATTTCGGGATCTATAAAATAGGTATTTCTATCATATCTGAGCAATTCTGCTTTGTTATCTGGCAGTTGTGAGTAGGCGGAAGTCCTCTAACTTTATTCTCCACGTAGAATCTCAGGGGTCGCCGAGGGTCATGGTGCGGCATTAGAGACGAGCCCCAAGGCAGCAAGGAGACTTTGAAGGCGACAGATATATACAAAACGGCGGTCGAATTCCATGATAGATTTAGCAGCAGGTCCAACCGGACGAAGGTAGAAGAGAGTAAGTTGGCTTGAGCTAAAAAAAAATGGAGGAAGGCCGAGCATACTATGCAGTGCGACCGTAATTCTCGTCGAAGGATCCGAAGATATATTCTTTGCCCACCCTGATGTTAAAGTTGCCAAGCACGATTTTGACATCGTGGCGGCAAGCAGCTCTCATAGGTGGGCCAAAAACGCTCACAGAAGACATCTGGGATCACAACGTCCTTCTCTTCCGTCAGGACGTGGGCGCAAATCAGCGATATGTTGAAAAACTTCGCTTTGATGCGAATTGTGGCTTGACGTTCATACACCGGGCCACAAGAACCTACTCGTTTCAGCCCTTGTTTCGTCCATCGCAATTCTTGGACGGCGGTGCTGTCAGTCTTTATTTTTACGAAGACATCAACCAGCTGGGCAGCGGGATATTCACAATTAATGGACCGGACATTCCAGGTGCATGCCCTCAATTCGTAGTCCTTATTTCGTTTGCCATGGTCGTCATCAAAAGGGAGTTTTCTCTTCCGAGCCTGTTGTTTCATTTTCATTGGGGGCGTTTTTACGTGACGGGTCTCAAATACAGGGTTGTGCGCTGGAGAGGGATGGTTCACATGCTCGGGTTTAAACGGATGATCTTTGGTTACCCGGAGGACACTTGGTCTAAAATCGGAAGTCGTGAGCTGCTTAAGCCATATGTAAAATAGTCGTTTCTGGCTATTCCCAAGTGAATGGAGATCAGAGAACTTTTCTCACTTGCGTGAACTTCTATACATGACTCCATCCTCCATGATGCCAGAATAGAAAAATTAAAGTATGGCGTAGTTTACTAATATTATATAACCATATTAAATTGAATTCACCGGCATTTTTCAATTTTAGAAATTTTCAAAATGTATTTTTTGCATACCAATTTAGATTTAATTTACCAATATTTAATATTTTATGCATACCAAAAAATAGCATGCATTTATAAGTAATAAAAAAAACCACAGAAGAATTCGTTTTCAATTCAGTTCTCCACCCGCTAAATTCACCATATCTAATTCAGTTGCAAAAATTTAAACTATTCCTTTCAAGCGAAATATATGCAATGTGTGTGTGCGCGCATTTCATTTGTTTAAACGTTATTTGCCACCGCTGCACGGAAGTTCTCCGCTCTCCAGCACTTCGCGCACAATATATGCCGTTCACATTGTTCTCCGCCGAGCAGATTTGCATCCTGTGTTATTGTTGATGACAGCTATTCGGTATTGCATTGCATAATTTATGGCGCCAAGCATAACTCCAGCGCAGCACAGCACACGCTCCCAGACACACATGCCGCATGCATAGAAGTCCTTCTTTTTTATTTATGTTTATGTATGTGTGTGTGAGCTCAAATGCTCGCCTCCACTTCCCCTGGCGCTTGGTGCTTCCCAGCAGCAATTTTCGCCTTTTCATTGACGATTTTTCTATGCAAACGTGCAACACAAAACAATTGAAATGCAAAAGGAAGTAAAAAATGCAACCCTGCTTGCCACCACACATCCGTCATCGCAGCTTAGGGTGGCGAAAAGCGCTTCACAGTCGATTGCCATTATTGTTTTAGCAGTTAACAGCCATTAGGTTTTTTTTCAGTGGCGTTCATTTTTTCTGTCATCGTTCATTCATGATTTGCCGCTTAATTTCGCGTGAGTCAGCAATTTAAATCACTTTTGTTCTTTACGGTTAATTTTTTTCTTTCTTTATTATCTTTTTTCTTTTTTTTTAATCAGGGAGAAGTTTTTATTTCCATTTGAAAGCAATCTAATTTTGACATGTACTTAATTACGTTGAATTTTGCGGTTGGAATTTTATTTATAATTATTCGCTGGAATGTACTGTTAGTGAGAATAAGGGCATGGAAAGCTAATGAGTTTTTTTATTTCCCTTTCTTTATTCCAAAAAAATGCGGTTATTACAGGAACAATAAAATAAAGCAATAACTACTTGTAGTTTATTATACATTTGAGTAATTTCTGGTAAATTAAAAATTTGTATGGTAGTCGAAGAAGTCTTTTCGTATTTCTAATCAAACTTCAACTTCAACTGTCCCAGATGACAGCGTTTTTTTCAATCCTCAAAGCGCTTAAAATAGCACTCTTTTGTAATATTATTTAGCTCCTCCTTCAATTGAGGTCTTCAATGCAGGTTTTATCTTCTCTATAGTGCGTAGTGCCGTTCTTTCATGGTTCTATTCAGTTTTGTCAACAAAAAAGTCACAGTGGACCAGGTGTAGGAAATTTTCTGGCTGCGTTAACTTTAATGTATTGTTTTTTGCCAAATATTCGGGCACGAGTAACGTTGCATGAGCAGAGGCGTTATCATGGTACAAAAGCCAATTTTGGTTCTTCCAACAAATCCGGGCGCTTCTGGCGGATTACTTCGCAAAAATTAAGCATAATTTATAGATAATTGTGTTTATTGACCGTATAATCTTTTGGCAAGAACTCATGATGCACGATGCCCCTGGCATCGAAGAAAACTCTTAGCAAAGCCTTCACATTCGTCCTAACCTGAAGCGTCAGCAAAAATACTCTTGGAATCTAGGAATAGAAAAAATTTGCTATAACTATCCGAAGAGCAGTTGTTGATCCATAACACAGAGTATGGAAACACCATTGCATAAGCTGACTCGGTTTCAAAACAAAAGTTTAAGAGATTCGAGTGGCATGCTCATATAGGCCATGAACCCTCCTAATAGAAACTGGGCTGTGGTTAAGTTAGGTTAATCTGGTAGGCCAATAAGCCACGCATAGACCACTTTTGGCCCTTTGCGATAACAGATGAAGTACTTTTGCTAGTACACTTAAGAATTATTATATAAAATATTTCATAATTTCGATAATCACTTGTGGATGATTTAGCATTACTTTGATTACGGAAGGCATTTCCTCTGATTTCTTTTCTGCACTATGATACCTCGACAAGGCGTTTTTTTAAGTCTTACGTTAATTTTTTTTTTTAAATTGCGATGCCTGTTTTAAAATTTTGCTTCAGCCATATCCATTTGACGTCAATGTAATGATTTCATGAACACAGGCTTTCAAATTTATCGTCTTGTTTTCTGCTTCTACTTCTATGTTACCGCAACCGTGAGTTGGTCTGAGACGAGAACACAAAACTACACCTCAATCCCTTACGAGGTAACGGCAGTTGTATGTCCCAAGTGCAGAGAGGTCAAAATGCCCTTTTTTCTTTTATTAAATGCATGGATATGCTTCCATTGTCCAGCTATGGATCTGGGATCGAAGCATCGTTTTCTATCCATATACGTTTAACTATATCCGTGTGTCCTTAGAGTTCATACCGTTCGGGGTTTGATCTTCATTGATATTCATTCCTCACGCAGGCGGCTACAAAGACCTTTCGAAAAACAGTTATTTCGAATGAAATGCTTTCTCATTTTGATTGGTCGTCGTTCATATATCAGATCCGTTTATTAGGATGGGAATGATAAGAGTCTTATATACCGCAATTTTTGTCAACGAGAGAGGAATCTGCCTTTATATTTCCTACCGATCTCAAAGTAACACTAGTTCTTCTGAGGAATCTTTGTGCGTGACCTCCAGTTACTTTGTCTTGACCCTACACTATAAGACCAAACTCTTTCACTTCTTTTTCTAGAGTAGAAAACATGCGCTGACGGCTCTGTTGTTAAGGACTGGGATGTCAATATCATTATTATATCGTATCCCAGTACTTTTAAAGTAGACAGTGCCATTGCGGTTCAGATTAGCGACGTGTAGACTTTTTCTAACATTATATTGAAGAATATGTACGAGAAATAAATACTGGCTACAGAACAATTTTATTCGTAAAAATCGTTTGTCACGTTTAAAAACTGAAAAAAAATGAGATGGCTTAGAAGGAGAGTATATTTGTGAGGCTTTATTATTAATCACAGAGCTCATGTTAATGCAAACATACTGAAAATACCATACACCAGAACTGTGTTATCCTAGAAACTTTGTACTCCAAAGACGCAAGTTGCAGGTAATTCTTAAATAATCCTCCATGGTTATACTTGGGCACAATAGTCCATAGATCACAGCGCAAAGCCTCAATTTTACTATTGTTCTATTGACTGCTTCTAGTGAGTGTCGAAGAGGATTATACTTATTATGTCTATATGAAATTCTCATTGCACTTTCCATAAGAAAATTCGCTTTGATTTTCAATATGAAAACCTATAATACCAAATCTTTGTATAAATTCCTTAAAGATTCCACTTGATGGCTATTGAGGCAGAATTCCTCTTTTCCAGCGATAAAAAGAGGCGAATGATGAAATCAGCGAGCAAGGAAGCTTAAGAAAGGTAGAACAGATTTGGCTTAATGGAAAGTTATTACAAAATTTTACTTCTAACCCCTTAGATGAGTACTTCGTCGACCAAAAATTCATCAATGAAGAACCCGAAAAATTCAACTCTCTACAATTGGCAGCTTTGTTTGCAATTTTTAATGAAATCCAAAGCTCCGCCGAATAGCTTCCGAAACACACCCAAAAAGTGCGAAACAAAGCAAAAATTGGTGCTTAGAAAATTGCCAGGAAATATAAAATGAACACATACAAGCATGAATTGCAGGTGTGTACATGTCTAAGTATATGTATGCAACAAAAAACAAAACAACAATAACTAATGCCCACTAAAAGGTGATGAGGCAGCAGAGCGAATGCTTCCGTTGCAGTGAACAATGCCAAGCCATAGCTTTATAACTGCTGGCGCACTTCTGATGTGAGCACACACGCTGATACATATATGTATTTACCTGGACATGCACATGAGCACGAGGAATGAGGCAGTGGTCTTCTATGCATTACACTTTTACTCGCTCCACTAGTGGCTTTTAATGCATCATTGGCGATGACTGCTGCACTTCGATGCTCGATTGTTGATTGCGGCCACACACGCACCCAGTACATACATAAGTGCATCCATACATATTGTATTTCATGCATATATCCACACACATCCATTCAGACTTATATACATACATATATACACCCACCTATACAGAATATAGACACATACACACAGAGTATGCTGTCAGAAAGCAATTCAAAGCTGTCAGTGCGCAAAGAAGTGCTTGCCAACATATGCGTATGTATGTATTGGCGTATATTTCTGTCGACATTAAGTATTTTGTACCTGCCACACACGCCACACATGCCACATGCCGTTGATGCGTTGAGTGATTTCGGTTGTTTCAGAGCTCACAGCTCACAGCTGATTGCCAACTTACAACGCAACTGAGGTAGAAAAAACTTGCTAAATGCTAATAGCCAGATGGTTAGATGAACCACAGACAGCCAACCTGAACGACTGGCCGACTGTACGATTGCCCGACACGGTTGAGCTGTACGTGCGTGAGTGCAATTCCAGCGCCGCCACTTAATCGAATGGGTTGAGTGAACTGTTTTATGATTTGCCTTCGATCTTTTCTTTCGTTTGTCTTTACTTACACGTTACTTTCTTCTGAGTCATAGCGTCAGGCGTGCAACAAAGTGGTGAATCTGCCGCGGCAGCAGCAGTATCATACATTTTATTGATTTTATTGAGTCTAATTGGCTGCCATCAAAGCGTCCATTATGCAGATGAATTCTACGCTTTTTCTACAATTTACTTTACGTTTGCTATTGTTGTATTTTTTGTTGTTTTTTGCCTCTGTAGCGCTGCTTGATTGTATATAAATTGAAGCTGAAAGTTTTTTGTTGCGCCTACTTTATTGTTTTTCTTACGATTGTTGCAAGTCAACCGGGTGTCTGTTTCTTCTCATTCACATTTCCATCTTCGTTGTGCTTTACGCCTTCCCCCGTTTGATTACCTTCGGCGTCACGACTTTTGCCACACTGCGAGCGCTTTGTGCCGCCACCTTCTAGGCAGGTCATGCCGCGGCAAATTGACTTTGTTAGCATGAAAATAACAACAAAAATTTACAATAAAAAGAAAATTCGTTAACTCCGAAGATAGAATACCCCTAACAGGTACATTTCTTATATCATATCAGAGTATAAAAATAGCTTTATATTGATTTTGTTCGACCAGTTTGTATGGCAGCTACATATATGCTATAGTGGTCCGATCCGAAAATTTTTTTCAGATATTGTAGCATTGCTGCAGGTAATATTTTATACAAAATCTTGTGACGATATCTTTAAAAATAGAAAATTTTTCCATACAAAAACTTGATTTCGATTGTTTAGTTTGTATGGCAACTATAGGTTAAATTGATCCGATCGGAACCATTTCTTCGGATATTATATCGCTATCTTGGAAAAAAATTCATACCAAATTTCGTAGCGATATCTCTTCAAATAGAAAAGTTTTCCATACAAGAAGTTGGTTTTCAGTGTTCGGTTTGTATGGCAGCTATAGATTGATGTGATCGGATCGAAACCATTTCTTGGTATATTACATTGTTGCCTTTGAAAAATAATGTATGCCAATTTTCGTAACAATATCTCCTCAAATAAAAAAGTTTTCCATACAAAAACTTGATTTCGATTGCTCAATTTGTATGGCAGCTATATGCTATAAAGATCCGATATCGGCGATTCCGACAAATGAGTAAGTTCTTGGGTGAAAAAGGACGTACACAAAATTTGAGATGGGTATCGCAAGAACTGAAGGACAAATTTGCATATATCTATAAAGACAGAGATACAGCCAAAGGGAACTGGTTAAAACAGCTCAGCTCATCATGCTGGTTACATATGTATGTGCATACATATATATATATTTTTATAGGGTTTCCGATGTTTCCTTCATATGTTAGTGTTTCAAACTTCCCATCAAACTTAACATACCCTGTTTAGGGTATAAAAATCAAACAACAACGGCGTAAAGCAGAACTGACTGCAAGCCACACACAGGCCAAAGCCTTAAATGGCGTTGCCATGTAGCGATCAGCATGAACAAGCGAAACACCATCAACTGCATGCTATTCTTCCGAAGCGTGGAAGTAGTTGTAAAAAGTTCAAAGTACTTGCGCCGCTGCTTTATTGGCTGGCTTCTTGCCTCAGGCGTTGGCGTTGCTTACCAAACGCACCGCCCCTCTCTCTCTCTCTCTCTATTTCAAACCGCCTCTATGCGTTGTAGCCTTCCTGTTTCTAAGTGGCTTTAGTTATGCTTCAGCTTCATCTTCCTTTTCCACTGCTTCTTCTTCTTCTTCTTGTTTCCTTGGTGGGCCACCAACTTGTTTGCTGGCGTCGGTTTCAGCTTTTGAAGTTGCTCAAGTGCTTTTTGGCGTGCATTTCCTGCTGCCGCAGCGCAGTACAGTTAATGCCTACACTCAAACAACAAATTTAACAACAATAACAACAGCATATCGCCAGCAGCAAAAAAAAACGTCCAACATTTGGCCCAATTTATGTTGCAATAAAAAGTGTTGCTGCAGTTCGTTGCTGCTAAGTTGTAGCCCATTGACTGCGTCGCTTAGATTTCCTGCAACATGCTAGGCACAACATATGTGCACACACACATGCACCGACAGCCAACAAGCGCTTGCATGTACGGGCTTCTTCTAAGCATTGCAGGGTTGCATTCTGCGCCGTCTTGCTTGCTCTTAAGTGCCGCACTTTAAACATAAAACTAATTTACTATCTATTTGTTGCAAGTCTTCTTGTTTATGCTGTTTGTTGGTGCTTGTTGTTGTTGCTATGGCATCGTTTTTATTATCCAGCAACTTTTGTATCTCAACATCTTCGACAGACAATGTTTTGTGATAATTTTTCTTCCACTGCTTCAGTCTTTACTTATTTTTTATTTTTTTTTTTTTTTCATTTTTTATTACTTTTTTCAATTTCCTGTGCGCGATTTTTCGGTTAGCGTTTCTTTCTTTTTTGGTCTTCCCTTTTTATCTGCCGCTTTGCAACGAAGTTTGCGAAATTTATACTTTTTTAAGATTTTATGGCGCTTTCTTGTTGAAATCTCTCAGCAAATAAGTATAAAATAAAATATTTATGTGTAGTATGCACATCTACCATGTTACTGGCTGCAGAAAATATGCTACAGCGCCGCGCAATCTAGCCATTAGGCGCCAGTGAAGTTACTCGTACAACTCTCTGCGTAAGTTTATCGGAAATTTATGTGGAAATTTAGTACTCGCTGTGTCTGTGGGAACCGTGGCGAAATATTATATAAAGAAATCCATAAGTATAGTAATGGCAGGTCGCAAACCCAGCGCATAACCCGCTTTAGCACGCCTTCAAGCGGATGTTTTTTGGGTAGCCAGAGGATACTTGCTCTAAGACCGGAAGTCGTGAGCTGCTTGAACCATAGGATCGTTTCTGGCCTTTCCAAAGTGTATCGCGCTCAGAGAACTTGCCTTACTTGCGTGAACTTCTACAAATGGCTCCATCCTTCAAACTGTATTTATTATCTCTCGTTGGTTGTTGGTATCGTTGAAAAGAGAGACACATAAACGCCTGATCCCAGACTGCACTTCATCCATTATTATGCCCATTGCACTACGTTTATCTCGTACTCAATTATTTTAGTACTTTCCAGTTCAATAATGAAAAAACGCATGTACTTAAATATATTTTCTATATCAGTCTTAAGCAGAAAGGAAATTTTCAGACACCCCAATCTAGTTACAATATTAGCTGCAAACAGATCACCGTGTTATTTTAAGTGAAAAGTCAGGAAATTTCAATGAAACTTAGCATCATAATCATGTCTAAGCATCAAGCATCAAGCAGAGCGTGAACATTTGCCAGTTCATGAACTAAATATATTTATTTGCCTTATTCGATTCGCCAAGAACAAAAAGAAATCCGATTTTCGAGAGCTAGTTTATTTATGTATGCCTTTCTGTGAGTGATTTGATACATGAAATCTTACTATTAATTATATTTTCTGTAAAATTTCTGCAAATTTCCACTTAACATACTATATATAATGTAAAATTAGTAAAATTCCAAATCTATTTTTGATTCGATATTTGCACATCTGTTCAACATTTATTGGAAATATGGTATATAGTAGTATATCGGTAGTATTTGCTGACATCGTTCATAAGTTTTATGAAGCTCATTTAAAATGAACTATTATCGGCGAAGCACCTCTTCTCAATACGAAACAAGTACCCAAAAATATAATTTTGATATTGGATAAATAAGTGAGGATTGTACCGCGATCTAAGGTCTATTGTGACCTAATTTTGATATTATATGATCAGATAATATACCTAATCTTGCTTCACTTCATAAGATGAACTTTATCAATAAAATTTTTCATAAGCTATAGTAAAGGAAAGATTACCTACTCTTCAACAGAATAATGCAAGAAACCTCGTCTTAAAATATTTCATACTTTTAGTGATTTTCAAATACTTTTTGTATAATTTTCTAATCCAAAGTTCATCATGGTGATATTGATAGATATACAGGGTGTCCCAAAATTAGCACCTGATTTAAATTTGCTGCCATTTCAAATAATCTTTACAGTTGACGAAGTTAAAACTAACACTGTCGCTTCGATTCGTTATTTTTCTTTACTCGCAATCTTTTCGCGTAGTTCTGTTGCAAAATAAAATGTATTTAAAAGCAACAACAAAATTTTGGAGTAGAGTCAATACAAGAGAGTACGAGGATATTTCAGAGCCTTTTCGCACAGCCAAATATATTTAGTACATTAAGATTATAATTGAGAAACCAGTTTTGACGTTCACATAGTCGACTACTCGATCATGAATAGGGTCGATTAACTATCAGCTGTTATAATAGCTTGAATTCTTGATTTTCTATATTTTTATGATTAAAATTCATCAGCTGATTGCAATTTTGTCAATGCACCCATCCATATTTAGACCCCGGACATCAACAGGCAGAGTAGATAACAAGCCGCAGAGTGCCATTCCAGTTTCACTTGAATTCGACTAAACATTAATGTAGTAAATTAAGATTTCTAGTTTGTATGGTAAATCGATCTAAATTAGTGTTTTAATCGAGTATTTTAGATACAAATATGAAACTCTTCATCTCGGATCCGAAAACGGATCGGTCGAAACTTCTTGGAACTTTTCAAGAGTCCATAGAGCGAAGCGTTGTCTCTTGGGAAGGTCGAGCAGCTTCAATACAAGCTGTAATTTCGGCACTTTCAATTGAAGATCTCGACGGGAATGCGCCAAGTCGTTCCATACGTCAGTCCGAATTGCTGCGAACGTCGTTGAATAGACTTTCCACGGTCTTCGTGTACACTCTCAGCTAGGGGGGCTATATTTTCTTCTTTCTGCGTGCTGAGCGTGCTTTGTTCGGTCGAACATTATCCTGTAATGTATGCTGGTTCTCTAAATGGGTGAAGCTGCTTCGAATAATACGCTTTGTATGCCGATTATACTGACAATAAATCGCGCGAAACTCACTCTTTACAGAACGTGAATTTTCGTAATAAAGCTGAACGATTTGTAGGCGTAAATCTTTCCAAAATGAAATGCCAAACAATACTGAACAAAAACTAGACGACATATTGACACGACTGTGATCTGTTGAAAAAAGTACCTATACTTGGATCACCTTTTGTTGGGGTTTGCTTTATGCAATTACATTTGTTACGCTTGTCCTGTAATATAAAAAGGCCACACGAGCCATTAAATGTGTTATATTCCTTACTTGCCGCAAAGGTTCATTCTACTGCAGTAGAAGCTGCAACTCTATATTGCAACACACGTACCATACTCATGTCTAGTATATGCCCAGAAATCGTACATGTTTTCATATTCATAGATTTAGCGCATATACGTATGTGACCTTATTGGAGTATGGCAACATCTGTCTGATTATGTCCTTGAAACATAAAAGTGGAGTACTTGTGCAGCTTTGATTTCGAAACAATCCAATTCGACTTCAATATCGAACTTGTGCGCCATAAAAAAAGCGAACAAATTTGCATAAAGTAGCGAATTGTGAAATTGAGTTGTAAAACTCTCACCTTCGCTTTTATAACCGGACGCTCCCGACCCCTCCCACTCACAACTTCTCTTTAGGCTCACTGATTTTAGCTTAGATTCTGTGTTGCATATGTATGTGTGTGTGTTAACTGCACGGCTTTCGCTTTTGCCATCCGTCGTCTGGTTTTTGCCTCCCGGAACGCAATCAATGTCAAGCAAAATTTTTCGCACTGCCGCCTGCTTACTCTCACAACCATCACTATTTGGTTTTCTTTCATTGTTGTTGTTGCTGTTATGGGCACAAAGTTTGTTTTGTAACTTTTTATGTGCGCCTCACAATTTATTTACACACTTGCCTCTGAGTTTTTTAGGCTTTTTGCCGGGTGTCCACATAAGTCCTGGCACTTTGCCGCGCTCCTTAGCTAACTGCAGCTAATACGCTGACCCGAGGTGGTCATATATACATATATATGTATGTATGCATGTATGTATGTGTGTCTGTGTCCGTGCTTGATTTTTCTGGAAATTTATTGCCCTCAAAAGATCTATTTGTCTCGTGGGCCAAACCGTTCACCGCATACAAATAACAAACAAACATACTCACACACTCAGGCATAAACGAAGCAGAAATGCTACAGCATATGTGTGCGTGTGTTGGTGTGCCCAAACTTATTGCCAATATTGCAGCATTTGTCGTATGTTTTATGCATGTGCCTTGTCCTCTGTTTACTTTCACTTCGGCCGCTGCCGCCTTGTCTTTCCCTATTGGTTTTGCGGTCGTCGTGACCTGTGCGGCTCTGCTACTCCCCCTTTCGGCCAATTTGGAAAAATGTTTCCATTTATTTCCAATCAGACATAGAAAAAAGCAAACAAAATATGTACATATGTACATACATATGTCGTTTGTTACAATTTTTTGTTTCATATTTTTTCACCTTCCAGTTCTTTGTGCCGTCTGTGGCTTTTCTCAGTGTACTTGCGTGTGTGTTGGTGCGTTGGGCCATTTTTTGTGGTTTTGCGTTATTAGTCTTGTTGGCTGTAGACATTCAATTTGTGCATATTTTCTACATTCTTTCTTCGCTTTTGTAATTACTTATTTATGAATAAAGGTGCTCTTGTGCTCTTTGTATTTGGGATATGATGTATTGATGGGAATATATGCCTTTGTTCTCACACATGCTTCTTCCATTCTTATGAATATTGAATGCTTTTTGAACACGCTTTTCGTATTTAAGGACAGGCAGGTTATGAATTATATTTATTTGCAAAAATATATGGTAAATTTGTTTTTTGGGTTAGTGTGCTTGCTTCCCTACAGCTGAGCAATATAACTTAGGTATAGTATCCATATCAAAACATTGAACACCTTGATTTAAGCCCATCAATTATTTAAACCCAGTCTCATCATGAACCTAAGATAATAGAAAAGTAGAAAACAAATAATTTTTATTTCTAGTTTCTAGAGCCCTCAAAAAATGCTTATAGCTGACAGTTTATTCTGGGAATAAAGAAAACGAAATCAAATTTTTCTCTTACGGGATTTTTCAAATATTTATTTGAGTATACCAAAAGAACTTTTAACTGACATTTTGTCATACAGGGTTTATCCGGAAAGTAATAGGACTGAGTTGATTTAAAAAAGTTTATTGAACCAATGATTTCAATTCATTAAAAACTTTGAAAATAGGCTACTTCTGCTTCAATGCAGCGCTGCCAGCGCGATTTCCAAGCATTAAAGGCGTCACGGAAGGAAGGCATTCTCCGAAATAGCCTTGAGGGCCGAGGTGCATGCTGCTTGGATCCCCTCTGTCGTCTCAAAATGCTTGCCTTTCATCAGCCTTTTCAGGCAAGGAAACATAAACAAGACCAGGGGGATCTGGGCTGTAGGGCGGCTTCGAAAGCGTTGGGATGCCGGCCTTGGTTAGGTAGCTGTTCACAAAAAAAGCCGGTGTAAGTCGGGGGTGTTGTCGTGGTGGAACTTCCAATCGGCTGCAATGTCTTGTTGGACCGGAATGACCCTTTATTTCAGTCTCTTGAGGACTTCCAACTAAAACTTGGCTTTGACGATTTGTCCAGGAGTAACGAATTCTTGGTGGACGATGTTAAAAAAGACAATAAGCATCGTTTTCACTTTGGATTTGCTCATTCTTCCCTTTTTTGGGCGAGGCGTGAGCCACTCCGAAGATTGCCATACGAAACACACCACTTCTTGCTAAGGCAACATCTGGGTCAGCCTGCTTGATCATATCAAACGTCTCTGTTTCAAATTTACCGAGTTTCACACAAAATTTAATAGCGTACCTCTGCTCTAACGAACGCGGCATTTTTTGCTTGCACTACTCACATAAACACGTCGTGTGTGTCCTAACTCTTCAGGTGCTCGGAGACAACTGACCAGCCGCTCATTCGTTAGCTAGGAACGCCCTCTACCGAATCCAGTGGGAGTCTTCCTCTTTCTCTGCTTTCCCCGGCGGTTACTGCGTCGAATACTTTCAGAGCTGGAGCGTTTTCATCCTTTCGGACGATGAACTATGTCGGCTAATGTGGTCGTATATCTCATACAGCTCATCGTTCCATCGAATCCAATATTCGCCGTTGCTATTGCACAAAAGACAATAAATTTTCTGAAGAATTTTTCTCTCGACAACTCGTAACATCGACTTATCAGATGTTGGCATCGTCCATGCCTCTGCACCATATAGCAGGAGGATGAGTGTCTTGTAGAGTGTGGTATTTGTTCGAAAGAGGACTTTACTTCTCAATTGCTTACTCAGTTCGATATTGCAACTGTTGGCAGGAGTATTTCCGCGTTAAATTTCGAACCTGACATTGTTGTTGGTATTGATGCTTGGAACCAGCAGACGAAGTTATGTACGACTTCAAAGTTAGGACTGTCAATGGTGACATGGGAGCCTAGTCGCAAGTGCGACGACTGTTTGTTTGATGACCGGAGATATTTCGTCTTGCGCTCGTTCACTACCAGACCCATTAATGGATTTGCTGTGGTCTTCATCAAAAGGGGTCCCTCATCTGAGGCGGTTTTCTTCCTTTCATTGGAAGTGTTTTTTTCGAAGTGGGGCTATGGGCCGTCGAAGCCTTGTTGCTTACTCTCAAAGCAAACTCCAATCTGGTCACCCACAATTTTTTCATGCAAATATTCCATGGCAAGGCGCAACCTTAACCCAAATATGAAGCCTTAATAAAGATAATCAAAGAAACAAAACACGAGTATAATAATACATAATTAACCATTTCTGATTGAAGGAAATTGCGACTTCCGATTGCAAGTTGGCGCTGACTGGCGATTTACTGAAGCCAGAAGTTAAGCCAAAAGTCAGCAACAGTGCCTCGACCAGCGTTGGCAATATTAATATGGCAATATTTTGGCATTTCTCATTTGTTTTTTGTTTTTTGCATTAGTCACATCGGAAATGGTGTAAAATAAGCTTCCTTTTGCTTTGTAAGTCATCGCCGGTTGGGTTAATGTTGTTGCTGCTGTTGTTGCAACAAACCAAAACTAATGATGTCTAGACGCCGGTAAAAGGCCAAACCAACCGAAAATAAATATGTTCACAGCAAAATGTGAAAGAAAAGTGCGCTGTCAGCAGCAGCTGGCAACAGCAATAACAACAACATTGCAAAAAATTAAACAACTGCTATTTTTACATGCACTTAGTGGCGCCCCTTTTGACTGTTGCACACATTTTTCCAGCATTTTTGGCGGAAAACTCTCAGTTCATAAGCATTAAAATAATTCTGAGGGAATGAATTGGCAGATTGGCATTGCGACTGCGGGTTTGTAGCGGTCTGAGGTAGCGGTTGAGAGGGGTGATGATATTATGTGTTGAATGAGACATATCGGTGGCTCCCTTTGAATTCGCTGGGTATTTTAGGAGTTTATAATTTTGGTTGAGTTTTCAAAAACATCATATAAAACTGATGATCACGAGGGATAAGGTTGACATGATATCCAAAAATGGTTAATAAACTCGAATTTAAGAAGCAATATGAATATTGACTTGAGATAAAGAGTATTTCTTTAGGGGCCACTCCGTATTTTACTAAAGAGTTACATGGTTTTAATATGTTCGAAAAATGTTTACTTAAACTTTGCAAAAATTTTCTTCAATAATTTTTATAACCAGTTCGCTCACGATCGGTATCATGTATAGTTTTAAAGTATTTTCCTACTAAAATTAATGAGTCATATTTTTTTTTTATTATCTAGTTGCCAAAAAAAGGTAAAAAATAAATAAATTATCGTCGTTTTTTTCAGTCAATCGACTATCCGCCTTTGCATCCTACAACTATTACCAACTAATTTATTATTTTTAATTTCTGGTTTATGGTAGGTTACGCTACCTGACTGTCATACAGAACTGTCGCAATGTTAGATGAAGGTTCTTTATTAATACGAACGTTAGTTTTCGACGTGCCGAATGTCAAGGCTATTTGCAAAGTTTATAGAGATTTAATATCTAATTTTAATATTTCCACTGGTCCCTTGAACTGGGTAGCTTCTAAATATCTAAACCGAGTTTCAGATAAGGCCGGACATTAGCAGGGAAGCTGTTTCAGTGTCTTTGTCACGCCTACTTCCCTGCCTTTCTACAAGTATCATGCTCCGTAATACACATATGACATTCATATGTTGCCAGTAAGTTTTGACTGGGTCAACCACCATCTTGCAGTATTTTTGACACAGTGTGTGTTGGGTGGCGCTTCCACAAAGTTAATAAATTCTTACAACCACGCTCATATCTCTGAAACTAATTGCCGCAACAACTTAAAATTTTCCGAGAATGTTTTCAAATAGATTTGAAATATGCAAAAACAAGAAAATATATTTTTTTTAATTCTCAAATGAATATTTTTAACACGTCTTTGTGCCGCAACCTCAGATGCTATAAACTAAGATGAAATGTATAACAATCGTGTAATTTCAGAAAAGGAAAGTAAATAGAATAATTATAATAAGAATTATTTATAAAATAAATTCTGTTCGGAATAAATATAAAGAATATAAGAGTTAATTTCAATAAACTTGAAAATGCTTAAACTCAGCAAACACTTAAATGTGCACCTGTAATTATTGAAGGCTAGAAATGTGTCATGTCATGCAATATGAATAAATATACTTAATAATATAATTAAAGCAAAGCATGAATTTCTGAAATAAATAACGGTATTTACATATATTTTTACAATATAGAAAACAGATTACAAAAGTTTATTGGTACATAAGTACCTATATATAAAGGGTGATTTTTTAAGAGCTTGATAACTTTTTTTTAAAAAAAAACGCATAAAATTTGCAAAATCTCATCGGTTCTTTATTTGAAACGTTAGATTGGTTCATGACATTTACTTTTTGAAGATAATTTCATTTAAATGTTGACCGCGGCTGCGTCTTAGGGAGTCCATTCGGAAAGTCCAATTTTGGGCCACTTTTTCGAGCATTTCGGCCGGAATAGCCCGAATTTCTTTCGGAAATCGTTGTCTTCACAAAGCTGGAAATAGTTGCTGGCTTATTTTCTGTAGACTTTAGACTTGACGTAGCCCCACAGAAAAAATAGTCTAAAGGCGTTTACAATCGCATGATCTTGGTTTGGCCAACTTACGGGGTCCATTCTTGAGATGAATTGTTGTCGCGAAGTTTTCCCTCAAAAATGGCCATAGAATCGCGAGCTGTTGTGCATGTAAGCGACATCTTGTTGAAACCACAATGTCAACCAAGTTTCAGTTCTTTTTTCTTCCATTTTTGGCAACAAAAAGTTATGTTAGCATCGAACGATAGCGATCGCCATTCACCGTAAACGTTGCGTCCAAACAGCATCTTTGAAAAAAATACGGTCCAATGATTCCACCAGCGTACAAACCCACACCCAAACAGTGCAGTTTTTTCGGGATGCATGGGCAGTTTTTCTTGAACGGCTTTCTGGTTGCTCTTCACCCCAAATTGCGGCAATTTTGCTTATTTACGTAGCCATTCAACCAGAATATGAGCCTCAATCCGCTGAACAAAATTAAAGCGCGAAACACATTTCGAACCGAACACTGATTTTGGTAATAAAATTCAATGATTTGCAAGCGTTGCTCGTTAGTAAGTCTATTCATGATGAAATGTCAAAGCATACTGAGCATCTTTCTCTTTGACACCATGTCTGAAATCCCACGTGATCTGTCAAATACTAATGCATGAAAATCCTAACCTCAAAAAAATCACCCGTTACATAAGAAAGCACTATGGCACATGTTAATGGTGCCATCGATTAATACACCTTTGAAGCGTCATGTTAGAACAGACACTGTGATAGCCGATAAAACCTAAATTTAATGATAATAATAGATAAATAGTATAAACAATAAATAAAAAGGAAAGGGAAAGGGAATGTATTACCCTGAAAAGTGAAGAGGGTATGTCAAATACCGAATGCAAGCATGACATGGGAAAAATACCGAAAATTTCACTGGAAAAGATATTCAAATATACAAACGCATAGGGAAAGAGAAATGTTTAGTTACTATGACTTGTGTATTAATGGTTACTTAGAATAATTCGGGTAATTTTTAGCCTACGAAAGCATAGACATATCTCTCATTTGCTGCAAGACCGGCATAAATCAATAACGTGATTTTTGAGTTAATGCTGCAGAATTGTTCGTTATATCAAACTTCATGTTGAGTGAAAAATTCATATGAATACCTCTTATATGCTCCGCTTGAGAAAATAATATATTTCCTGTTTTCCGTGTAAGGTTGGAGTCAATTGAAAACTTTAAACGCGTTTTGTGGAAAATCGATTTTTTGACTTATGCCGGTCTTGCAGCAAATGAGCGATATGATTATACATATATAGTAAGTTTTGGTGCACAAGTCCCTGTCAATTCTTCATCGCATTTATATGTATATCTATTTGTAATTGTGTGTGTAAAGGTCTAATTGATATATTTCAATTAAATATCAATTTGCTGAGGCAAAGTCTTAGCAATTTTGTTGTACTTTATAGCAAATATCAACAAGTTTACTTCTAAAAATTAACTTGGAGTAACTTTTCATAGTTCCAATATATTTGACAGCAGCAAAAAAATATTAAAAAATTTAAGATAAATGTTTAATATTTTAGTGCAAAAAGTGCTGTTAAGGAACCATATGCCTTCAATATATACGTTAATGGATGAATTGGGCTTAAGCTGAGTACACAGTGAAGACAAGCGCAAGTGGTCAAGTCGTATTAGCAAAAAAGAGAAAAATTCGCCTGTTAATACTTAGCCGAGGCCATTGATGGAAAAAATAGAAAGAAATGCCGTCACCGTTGCATTTCTTATACTCTAAAAGGCTTTATATCTAACATGATTTTGATCGGTCAGTTAGTCAAACAGCTATTTGCTATGGTGTGCTGTAGAGGTTCAAACTGAACAACATGCGCGAAGATTGTAGAGTCGTCTTGAACAATAATATATGTTAAATTTCGTGAAGATATCTTGTGAAATGAAGCCCTTTTCCATACAAGAACTTGATACCGATCGTTCAGTTTGTATGGCAGCTATATTCTATAATGAACCGATATTGATGATTCCGGCAAATAAGTAACTACTTTGGGAGAAAAGAACGTATGCAAAATTTCAGATCGATATCTCAAAAATTGTGAGACTAATTCACATACATATGTATAGTATATAGACAGACAGACAGATGGATTAAAACGCCAACTATTTAAATTTAAATGATTGAAATTCGTTCAACTTCATTGGACAACCCACGAACTATATAGATAATATTTTTAATATATATACACACAAACATACTCTACAAAATCGCCGCCAAAAAGTAACACCGCAAAGTCTACTCTAAATGCTTGCGGCTGTGATCTGGTCATGCCACCGACAGGTAAACCTTTTAATAGAAAAGTAAACAAATGTGAAAATAACAACAAAAATAATGCAAAACAATGACTACAGTGACAACAACAGCCACCCACAAACAATCGACTGGTGAATGTTCAACATATATTCGGCGATTGAAGCGCGCCAAAGCCGCCACAATCATTTGTGTGGTCCATTTGTGCAACAGTTGCGACAAACGAGGCACAAACCAGACGATTGCAATGAAAAACACAACATTCTTTTTACAACAACAAGGCTTTTTACTTATCGAAATTTGTTTAACGCATTTGCAAGTTCATTGCTCCGACAGACTGCCGTTTGTAGGAACGTGTGTGTGATTGGAAAAAGTAAAAAAAAAAAATAATAATAAAAGCAACCAAAAAGAGATACGAAAATTTGAAATGACCATGCAGCATGTTGCGACTGCCGGCGCACTGCCACCAGAATTCTAATTGGAATGCAATTCGATTTGAATGCTGCTGCCAATTATCGATTGTTTGGGCCAAACAAGCGGATTTGCGAACAAATGATAATACGCACACATGAGCAAGCAATACGTGTGTTGGCATGTGTGTGTATGTGGCAAGCGCTATGCACTGCTACACAGCTGAGATATATATGAAAATAGAGAATATGTACTGCTGTGATATATAATTCCCTCGATATGAGTATCCGTTTGTGCCGCCGCCGCCACATGATAATGATGGTGGCCAGCAAATAACGGTTATAGTCGCTGGTGACTGCCTACTGTTTGGCTGGGCGTGCGAATTGGTCGCCATTCTAAACAAATGCTGCTGCGAATGCAATCGATGGAAAAGCGCTACCAAATACAGTTATGCACACACACACACACACATATGTAGATTTGCAGTTGGAGCCACAAATGTGCAATATTGGGAAAACTGCCAAGTGACGACGTGTATCGCTATTTGGCTGCCATTTGTGCATATATACATACATATACATATATATATATATGTATTTATGACGTATAGTATGTGTGTGTGGCGCTCAAAGGCTAAGCGTTTGCTATTGTTTGGCTTCCATTTTTTCACTCCCAAAAATGTTTTTTGTTTATAATTTTAAACTCGCTTTTGCTGTTTGCAAATTTGTGTGTGCGAAATTCATTTTAGTTCGCCTTTGCACTAATCCACAGCGAGCGCTGCTTGTTGCGGCGGCAATAGAACTGCCAAATAAGCTGGTGTTTCGGTTTAAAGTTCAACAATTTATCAACAAAGTTCATGTTTACAGCACAAAAGTTCATTTTAACTGTGTTTGGCATTTAAATATTGCGCTGCCATTATTATATGCTTGATTTGCATGCACTTCAACTTTCAACACAACACAACCGAATTAATTAAAGTGGCGCTTTCAAATGCATTTTTGTGGTTTCAGTGTAAATTTCAAAATTTTGTTAATCGTTATTTGTACAGTTATAATAACATTTGATAATTTAAGTGCAATTATTTTAATTATCCGAAGTTTAATATGAAGTAATTAACCAATTATATTTCGATAAGTGAAATTATATTTATCTTGTTTGTGGTTAAAGACTGGCTTGGTAATCCAAACAATGTCAAAGTTGAGGAAAAATATTTAAAAAAAAGAAAAAAGATTAACTTCGTTTGCACTAAAGCTAAATACACATCACAAATACAAAAGATTCCTTACAAGAACTTGATTCCGATCGTTTAGTTTGTATGACAGCTACATATGTATGTATATGCCATAGTGGTTCGATATCGGCGGTTGCGAAAAACCAGCAGCTTCTTGTGAAGAAAAGGAAACTGTCAGATCGACTTTGCATCATTAGTTTAAGAAATTAATAATTTTTGTTTATTATTTTTGAAGAAAATGAGCTTTTATGACAAATTAGGGACTTTTAAGCATACCTCGATAAGCAGAGGGTCAGTATAAAAAATATAAAGTTTCAAGAGCAGAAGATGGAGAGCGCAAGTGGCCGACTTACAAGCCGAACTTTCAATATTAACACAAACGGATCAAAAATTTGGCTGATGGAATGGGCGCCGTTATGTATTGCGCGGAGCTACATCTTAAGCGACCCTTCAAGCTGCCGGAATACTGTGGTATCTTCTAGGCTGAAGTCTTTGCGGTCAGAAAAGATGCTAAAATAGCTAAAAAACGCAGAAAATGAAGAAAGACTTTAGAAATGGACAGTAGATATAGTGACTGCATATATAGTGGATATCAGGGGGTATATTCTATAACTCGATTCGAAAAAAATTTACTCGAATTCGGATTTTGTACATTCGGTAAATCCATTTTCAAATTTTCAATCCTAATTTACATAAGCGCTGACAGGCGGATCGGTGAGATGGAATACCTTAGAGGCATGCTGAATCGCCAAAATCATGTGAAATGAAACGGAAAGAAGACACACAAGCTTTCTAATCAAATGGTCTCGAACTTTCTGAAGCACGGTTGTTGGCCTAGCCACAGATTACTACTTACTGGCATCATATGGGAACCTTATGGGCATTAATAACCAAGACACATGTAGAAAGTGCAGCGTGGTAGACAGGAGAGAGACGATGAAACTCTGCTGCTTATGTTCGGCTCTGCCTAGAACTCTGTTTAAATATCTAGGAGTTTCGCAGTTCAAGGGACTAGATGAAGTAAGGGTGATCCATTTCGAGGTTTCATACTTTTTTTGATGTGTCAATGTTTATGATCATTCGAAAGAAGATTCCTTCCCAATTATTTTTTGAAGATTATATCTTTCAAATGTTGGCCGCGGCTACGTTTCAGATGGTCCATCCGTTGAGTCCAATTTTCGATGACCCGTTGAGCATTTCGGCTGATAACTGTCGAATGACAAGCGTGATGTTTTGCTCTAAGGCCTGCAGCGAAGTGGAATTGTCTGCTAATACTTTAAACCTTACATATCACCACAGGAAAAAGTCTAACGGTGTGATATCATACGACCTAGGTGGGTCGACCGACCCAAAGCGTCAAATTTTCTACTCATTGAAGTATTCTCTCAATAAATCCATTGATTGATGCGATGTGTGGGAAACCAAATGTCGCCAAGATCACAGGCTTCAATTTCAGTCATTGAATAGTCGGTTATCATGACGTGCTAACGATCGCCATTCACAGTTACGTTCTCACCGGCATCATTTTTGTAGAAATATGGACCGATGATTCCACCGGCTCACAAACCACACAAAACCGTTATTTTTTCAGGATGAAATGACAGTTCTTATATCTCTTCTCGTTCTTTGTCCCAAATACAGCAATTTTACATGTTTACATGGCTCCAATTGAGCCAGAAATGAGCCTTACCGCTGAACGAAATTTGTCTCGAAAACGATGGATCTTCTTGGAATTTTTCAAGAACTCATAGAGCAAAGCTATCCGATATCTTGCAACTATAGTGATGGATCTTCCTGGAACAAAATTTGGCTCGAAAACGTCGGATCTGCTTGAAACTTTTAAAGAGCCCATAGCGCGAAGTGATGCCTTTTGATTTGAGATCTCGACGTAAAATGGGCAAAATCGTTCCATATCTCAATCCGAATTGCTCCTCCGAACGGCGCTTAATCGATTCTCAACGGTCGTCGTGTACACTCTCAGCTACGGCTGCTCCATTTTCTTGACTGCGTGCTGAACGTGGTCGAATATAATCCAATAATGAATGCTGGCTCCTAAGATGGGGATGGTGTTGCGAACAGTACGCTTAGTTGGTCGATTATGCTGATCGCGAAACACATTCTTTACAGAACGTGAATTTTCGTAATAAAGTAGAAAGATGTGTAAACGTTGTTCAGGTGTAAGTCTTTCTATGATATAAGTGATGTCAAACAATACTGAACAAAGATTACAACACAGCCGGGCACAACTCACGCAAGATCTGTCAAAAAAAGGCTATTGAAAAAAATAACTTTACTAGGATTAGCCGCTTATAGTATTGAGTCCAATACGAACTAGAACACGACCGACTCATCAGTTTGGCCAGTTCCATTCTTCGCTTAAATTGCATGACAGTATTTTCAAGCCAGATTAAAATATTCGAGTCATTGGTGTAAATAGAAAGTAATTGTTCTTTAATCATTTCAGAGTCACCCAGTACTCTTTCGAAAATCATAGTTCGTTTTACAGAATTTTAAAAAAACTAATTAATTAATTCAAACTTCCTCCACTATCATTAAAAATTAATTGAAAATGGGAACAAAAGCAACTTGATATTCACCACTAAGTCTCAGTTGCATTGCCACAAATGTAGTTCAAGCATACTTAAGCTTGTGGCATGCAAAAAATAGCCTCAATTTTTATTGAAAATTAAGTGAAATCAATATCATAAATTTTGCATTATTATAATTCTTTTTTCGCCATTGCTGCTCTACGATTACATTACAGTAATAAGTATTCAATTGCTCCACTTTTTATGCAACTAAATTAAATGGCATTCGCACTTGGTATCACCTTACCAACAAGCGGCAATTGCCAATGACTGCAGTTCATTTCCATTGGAGGCGGCTGTGGCTGTTGGCAACAAATTGATACCACATAATTTGAAAATTTGCAATTGCAGTGCAGCGCTGCGTCGGTGTGCCACAGTCGGTATCTCGGGGTGCCCACACAAACTAATAATATATTTGCATGTATTATATATAAATTAGGGTGGGCAGCTTTTGGGGTATACGGTTCATGATAAATTTGGGTAGAGGGCGCGCTGTTCATTTGAGAAAATGAATTGTTTTGAAAACTATTTTGAGTACATATTTTAAAGAAAAAAATATATCTATCGTCAGAGTTAGTTTCTGAGACTTAGTTCATTGTAAAATTTGTCAATTTTCTCTCTTTCACTTTGGTCCTTTGATTCCCACTCAACATATATTGGCTCACCCTAATCCACATACTTAACCCAACTAGCAGGCCATGGATGTCAGCTGCCACGTTGAGGGCGGCACCTCCAACCGTCTCTATTGAAGGCGTTGCCTTGCCATTGCGGTTCATTCCGTTCTACTACATACATACACACATACATACATATATGCGCATTTGTGGTATTGGTGCTTGCTGATTGGAAAATTCGATGCCAACTGAGCGCTGCATAATGCAATAAGCATTTACAATTGTCAACTTGCATTGTGCCAAACTGTTTCATGGAGTTGTGTGCCGTCGTCATCGTCGTCGTTGTGCCACAGCGTTGTGGTTACTTGTTGGCATTGCCAGTGGTAGCGGTGGCTGGTTGACTGCACTGCCGCTGCCACAATGCGAGCGCTCAAGTAGGCGAGCAGGCATTCGGTTTCAAGCTGTCGATAATACGGTAAAGCACACTCGAATGGCAGGCGTATCGAAGTCATTGAGATTTAATAATAACTGCTGCGTATTGAGTGCAGCAATTGGTGCCCTTGTTCTAGTGTTTTAACTTTGCATTACATTCAATTCGAATTTTCGTCTCGAATTTCCCGTTATCAGCTTTTGTATTGGTTGTTTATAAATTTGTTTTCTAGTATTGTTTAATGCAATTTCATTGTGCTCGATGCCTGAAAGAAGCTGCTTTTTATTTATTTGTTCAATCTTCGCAGGAGCTTTCTACGCTAATTGCTTAATGCTGATTCGAGTGCCTTGAATTCTCATAGATGTTGTATGCATGCTCCTATTATTTGGTGTAAGAAGTTCTGAGCTAAATTAATAACCTTTTATCGACATGATTTACCGAAATTCCGAAGTTAGGAAGCTTCTTATAAAAATCAGTTGACTCATGGTGTGAAATTAAGATATACAAGATCTTACAATTTTTTAAACACCAAATACGGTCTATCAGCTTTTGTTTCCTGTGCCCACTCCGGCAAATGGAGCCAAGTTTTTGCAGCATTACGGTGTTATAAGGGTTTCCTCGAGTAAAAAACAACTTTTTTTCAACAATTCTTTTCTCAAATAAAAAATTAAATTTTTTCTTAGAATTATTTATTGTTATAAACATACACTATTGAGAAGAAATTCTGAAATTTTTGGAAAAAAAAAATTTTTTAAACTCGGCCATTGCGACGGCATTTTCCGTGACTACTCGGAAAAAGGTGCGCCCGCGTTGGCAGGGTAACTCTTTAAAGTGAAAAAATACGTTTTTTAGTTAAAACAGTTAAAGCTTAGAGCTTGAACGAAGGAAAAATACTGAAAATTGGATTTTTGGTAGACACTTTTTCAAAAAAATAAAGTTTCAGTAAAAATTTCGCAACATTTTTTCAGATAGTTCCAAGTCTTCAAGAATTGTATCTCAAAGAAAATTAAAATTTCATGAAGATCGGTTCAGTCGTTTTCGAGAAACTTGCCAACCGACTTCAAAAACACGGTTTCGCGAAAAACGCGTTTAAAGACGGCGCACTTGGCCTAGCTAGCCTTAAGCGCACAATTTCTCAAGACTATACGAGGGCTACTATATATATTTCTGGCCTAATAATTAAAATAGGCATATTTATCAACGAAAATGGTTTTTCGGTTATATCGTCTTGGAAGACGAACACGGTCGATTGCTGTTTCCATGATTCGTCACCTGTGACGATCTTATAAACGTCTTTTGAAGCACCGTGATCTTATTTTTTTAGCATTTCTATTTCTTTACACCAATCCACACGAGCCTTTTTTGAGCGATTGTCAAATTGTGCGGGATCCAACGAGAACAAACCTTTTTTACGGCCAGGTGTTCATGCAATATCGAATGTATGCTGGTGGGAGAAATGCATAGGCATGCCTCTATCTGAAGGTATGTTACATGACGGTCTTGCATTATCAGTTCACGAACGGCATCGATGTTTTTGGCACAACGGCTGTTTTTTAGACGACCTTCACGGAATTCGTCTTTGAGCGAGCGTCGGCCACGATTGAGTTCATTGTACCAGTTTTCCACAGTGCTATAGGATGGTGCTTCATAGCCATACAAAGATTTTAGTTCATCGATGCACTCTTGTCGTGATAATCCACGTCGAAAGTTGTGAAAAATTATCGCACGAAAATGTTCACGAGTTAATTCCATTTTTTGGCCGAGATGAATTTTTTAATTCCCTGTAAATAAAACAATTCACGATTAAATGACAAAACGTTCTGAGTGATGTTATGCTAAAAAATGTCAAACTTTCCAATGGAAATGTCAGATTGCACCTGGCAACACTTAGTGTTGCCTAGTCCAGAAATATATATAGCAGCCTATGTATCTCCGTACTACTCGGATCAACTAAAAAAATCTTGACTTTAGGACAATATTGTGGAGGTATTGTAGAATTTAATAAAACAATACAAACAATTCGATTTTTTGAGAACCGTAAAATCATGTAACCCCTTAAAGCCAAAAAATTATCCTGACCTGTGAAAACAGAACACGAAACAGATCTCTTTGTTCAATTATGTGTCTCTCGATTTAGCAATTGCTTTGGTCGCTAGCAAAATTTGTTTGGGTTGTTGAGTTACTACAAGAGAGTAGGCGAATGTCTCATTAAAGTGTTATAGCCGCTATGGTCTGGGTTACCAACTTTTGTTTCGCATTTTTTGCACCAGTTTTACTGTTGTGAATGCCTTGAATGGCAAAGTATTTTTAAAAATAAAATTCTTAAATTTTTTCCTAAATTAAGACTTAACATTAGTTATAAATATTTATTGAAAACAAAACTAAGACTTTACTAAAACGTTTCTTGGTGGGTACGGAAAAATTTCTTCATCAAAGAAAGCATAGTAACACAATTACAGAAGCGTCAGAAGACATGCAGGTTGCAGCACGTTTATTTGAACATCTGATATTCGATTGTTCGATTCACTACTCTCCAATGCATCGTAAATCGAAGATGGTTGTGTAACAACTAAAATCAATAGAATGATAGTTTTAAGTTGAGCTTAGAAAGCTGCGTTTGCGTAGTACTTTCAACGACGCAAGTGACGTCAAGTCTCATTTCGAGTTGACCCTAATCATACTTAGGAATCTATTTCACTAACTTTAGGTAACATTTTTAAAAACCATATTTTTTAATATTTCGTGGTATATATTTTTATTCTTACAGTTATGGCTTCCACATTTACTACTGCTAAAACGAAAATGTAGATCTCCTATTAATTTAACGGGGTTTAAAATAATTTTTAAGAAATTTCCGCAACAGTAACGATTGATAAATAATCACAAAAAAAAAATAATAATCCAGTCAATAATAGACGTAAAGGGTCGTATACAGCTAATTTCCCCCTTATTTTTACACTTTCTCTTAATTAAGCACTTGTAAATCCCCCTTGTTTTGCAGAATGCCATAAAGTAATTGTAATTGATTAAATATTTTTCTCCTACACTCACATATGCCTTATAAATCCCTTTTGTTTTACCGCATTTTCATTTCCTTCAGGCACTCCCCCTTTGCTATTACGTAGCCTATTCCCCTTTTACTTTATTCGCCTTTTTATTTTCTTTTCTTCTGTTTATTTACCTCTCATTTGCGGTCGCGTTAATAAACTTTAAACACACTCAGATTTATTTGTTTTTTTTGTTTTGTGGCGCGCTTTTATTGTCTTTAATTTGCGTCTGCTTTATTTTTCTTCCTTTCTGCCGCCCGTTGAGCTTGCAACATCTAAGCCTATCACCATTCCAAGTGAGCATGCTAGCATTGTAATTTGCAACAAATGTATGAGCGTTTTATATACCATATTTTAATTGTGGTCGCAAGTGAAGCCATATAGAGCGGGCAATACTTTGATGTGCCATATATTTAGACGGTTTTAGCATTCATTAATTGTTGAGGCAAGTAAATACTGCGGCTAGGGGTCTCCGACTTCATAACTTCAAACTTAAGTAAGCGGTAATGCAACGGAATGATTAGACCCATACCACAACGTAGAAATATAATTTTACTTTCTTACTTGGGTTGATAACATAATTTTCTTCTCTGTGAAAAAGCTGTGAGACTTATGTAGCAAGCATCCTATTAATATAAAATTGAAAATTTGTGTTGGTGTTGTGTTGTTTTTCATTCACAGTAGATTAGAATTGCCTATTTTCAACAATGTTGCCAACGAAAATTTAGCTAACTTTCTAAAATTTTGAGGATTAAATGGAAGTTAGCAACGGAGTTATCTTCACTAACTCTTGAATTAATCCTGTTAACTGCATGAATCCGGATTAACGCTGCCGTCTCTCAATGTTATTAGCCTGCTAAACTAATCCTTTTTACAAAATTAATTTTCAATCAAAATTGTGACTTTTTCCAAACTTTTTAAGTCCTTCCGCTTGAAAAATAGCATATGGGGTCCATTCGTCTAAAATAAGTTAAATTTTATAATTTTTTCTATGAAACAGTTAAATTATGTTTCAAGTAGGGCGTTTGAGGAATATCCTGCTAAATTTTCATGGGGAAATAATAAAGATAAAAGTTGTGAGTTGTGAGTTGTTATTGCTGGATAATCTGAAATGAAGAAATCAAAATTATATGGTTAGACACTCGCTTTGTCCGGAAGGTTTCCGAAATTTCAACTTTTCACTTTTTGAGAATATTTTGTAGGAAAAATTGGGTAATTTGTTATAATCAAATAGGTCAGGTTAGGTTAAATTCGTGGGGTCAATAAGCCATTCACAGACCACTTTGCGATGCCAAATGGAGTTCAGTTACTAATTCCTACAGGAGTAATCATTCTTTAGAATGCCTGCGCTTAACGTAAATTTTAGCAGACTCTTTGGCTTCACTATCGATACCTCCTCCCGTGTATCATACCGTGGAGACCTCAGATGCATACATCGCAGTCTTTCCAATGCGGGAGAAGTGCAGAAAATAAGCTCCATTGTTTCACTGGTGCCCTACTCTAAACATTTCCTGTAGTCTTCTTCTATCAGCCCCATCCTGCGGAAATGAAAAATATTAACAAATTTGAAAGAAGACCATCTAGTGTTACCTTGTAATGTTTTTTATAGAAATAGTGTTCAAAATTACAAAACGATCGATACAGTAGTTTTAAAAATTATGAGGTATACCGACTTTGAGTTATGGGGAAAAAGCTTTGAGGTATAGAACACTGATGTAAAACGTCCTTTTAGGGCACAATAGTATTAAGGTCGCGATGAAATCCTCATCCTACATCCTTAAGACAGGTATAAAAATTATCATAACTTCGTCTTTTTTGTTAGGAAATGAAATTTGAAATTTAAACACAACATTCTTAAGCTAATATGTATTATTTTAAGACAAAAAAAAAATCAAAAAGAAATAAAAAAAAATGTCTCCTCCCTTAACGAGTTAACTCTCCTTTTATAATCATAATTTTGAAAGAAATTCAAGAGGTTTGGAACAAAGTTTTCTAAAAGCTTTAGACAATTCAAACAATTCTTCTAAAACAATATTAAAATTATTTTTAGTTTTTGTTAGAACGATATTAGCTTGATTTGGATTTTTTTATATTTCAACTAAAAATAAGTAATTAATTGTCATACAACTAAATTAAAGCTAAAAATCTTAGAAAACAGTTAATAGATATATATATAGTTATATTTTTTTTGTAATCTTAACTACTTTATTCACAGCTTACTTCTGCAATAACTCTCCAACTCACATTTTTTTGTGCTCCTCTGCTCTTAAACGTTCCCTAACCACTTTTAATGAATTTCTATTCATTTCCTGCTCATTTCAAGCTACCTTCCCCTCTTCCCACTTCCTTCCTATGAACCATTTTATTGTTTCACATGCTATAATAGCTCTTAATGACATTTGCTAGCTGTCATTATGCTTGAATATTATTGTTTAGCTGCTGTGCTTTGACTCCTAAACCTTGGCACTGCACATGGACAGGCGGGTTTGCGGTTCCAAATGGAAATAATGTCATAATAGGTACGACAGTTCATCAACTGCATTTGAAGTGTGACTCAAAGCAAGTCCTCTTGAGTTTTAATACAATTTATTTTTTTATTTTTTTATTAACAGTCATTATATTTTGTTTAATTGTTGTGAGTTTAGCACTTCATTCGCTAACGTAAACTCCATTTTCGCAAAACTCTATGTGAGTCCTTCTCATTCATTCATTCATTCATTCCTGCTTTAGTCCTTGCCGCCGGATTTGACTACTTTAAGCATAGAAATTCCATATTCATGCTCAACGCACTCACACTCTTTCGCACTCTCCTTCTCTTCCACTCTTCCTTACTACTCCAAGTAACTCCCAAGCAACAATAACAACAGCAACTCACTCCGCTTGCTTTCTGCAAATACGAAAAATATAGAATCCTTTACAAAACATTAAAGCGTGATATTCATAAAACCGCTATTCAAATGCGTTCAAGAGTTGCCTGCGGCTGTCACCGTTATTGCCCTCGCAATTATGCTGCAATGCCACTACTATAGTGTGTGCTGGCAATTAGCGGCGAAAAAAGTGTCTTATTTCAATTATTTTGCCATTCTGTGTTTGTCCCTTACCACTGCTTCCCCCTGCTATCACCACAAACAATTTCCACTAATTTTATTGTTTCACATTTCTCATTCTGCATTCTCTTGCATTTTATACTTTTCCAGTTAATTCTTAACAATTTTTGTTGCCTTGAAGTTGTCTCACAATAATGGCGAATTTTCCAGCAATTGCCACACCGCCCCTCCGTCCTATGCCGCGCTCACTTCGGCAGCTGAAGCATTCACATTTCATTTTTGCATTACTTCATAAATGAGTATATACAAAGATGCATATATATTTACTTTTATTTGCATCTTTCTGTCTTTCTTCGCTCATCAGCATTGTTGCAGCCATCAGTCCACTGTCTCTTCAATTGTCTTGATCTCAAATCCATCCACACATAAATATATACGCGTGCTACGGCGCGAACTTTCATTGTGGCGCTAATGAATGGCCGCGGAGCAATTTGCAATGAAAATGATTCTTGTCTTCGCTCGCTCTCTCAATCTTTTTTGCGCTCGCATTGAAAAGTATTTATTCAAGGCCAGCATTCTTTGCATCAAATCTGCGCCAGCGACGATTACTTTACTGCTTAAAGGCGCATTAATCATTACCTTTGAAACATAAGCAGCTGTGATTTTGCGCATGAATTTCCACAGTGACAATGAAAAAGTTTAACAATTGAGAGCGAGATAATGCGCGTTGTTGGTTTAAGGCAGCAGCTCGGAATTTTAAATCGGATGCTGAAACTTTATTCTGGAAAAACTGCACAAAAAGTAGTTTGTTTCTTTTCAATTTGGATGGTAAAAAAGACTTCCAGCGAAATGACTGAAAGTTGGACAAAATAAAAAAAAAATTTGTTCAGAAAAGAAGAATTATTGGAAGGTAGCTCAGAGTTATTTAAATAGTTGTATTTTTATAAAGAAGAAAACGCATAAGAATGTACAAATACTAATAGCTGTGTTCGTTTCGCCATTTCTCTTCTCCCTCTCTTCTGCTCTCTTGTCAAAAAAGTTTCCAGTAAAAGTGGCAACCAAGCAATCGAGTTGAATTCATACAGAAAGTATGCGGACAGCTTATTAAAGTGACTTAACCGTTCTCTTCAATGGTGACTTGGTAGAGTAAGGAAGTAGTATAGTTCTGTTCTTTTTAAGATTAGTGTAAGATCTTAACAACTCATAGAAGTCTATAGCATATACATATATCGATTACGACTTAGATATAAAATATACTGTCGCCGCACCTTTCACAAAAGTCCCTGGACTTTTTATAAGATCATATAATTATTGAGCGGATCATTTGAAATTTTCATATTCGCTTCAAAAAGCGCGCCTTAACTATAATGGATTGGGATTTTCAAGGGATGGTCTAGTGTCTTTATGACACAATTTTTGAAATTTTGAAAATTCTCACTGAATATTTAAACATATTTATGTGTCTGCTGAGAATTAACAGCTGTAGAGGGAATGAAAAAGTTCATCTACACTGGAACAAAAGCACTCACTGTAGCTCTTAAAAGAGTTCGATCTCTCAATAAAATTTACAAATAATTAATAAATAAGAGATTAATACCTAAAATAGATAGAATTGGCGAATACACAACGTAATCGGTATCTCATTACTGGCTTCAGAAGTTGACAAAGATGTTCAGATTCAAGCGAACTGAAAGTAAAAATAGCAAATCCATTAGGCTTATGAGTAAACGTGCCACTGAGACATTCTAAAAGAGCTCGATTTATCGTTGTCGGTGGTATCAAACAATAATCCACGCCAAATTTCATGAAGATATCTCGTCAAATCAAAGAGGTTTCCCTACAAGCAGTTTATTCCGATAGCTATATGCTATTATATAATAATCCTATATCGGCAGTTCTGACATATGAGCAACTCAGCTTCTCACGTTGATCATTTATATAGATATAAACATAATATACCTGGTTAAAGGTATAAGAACGTTCGGAAACTTGGTGACAAATTTATTGTAATATTCATTCATATAAACACCAATCCGGTATTTGTAGGATTCCTTGCACTTAGCTAAAGCATTTTAATATTCCTACCCTCTAAAATATTCTCAGAGAACTTCCACATTAAAAGGTCAGCCATATTCACGCTTTTCACCCTTCAGGTACACCACCCCACTGAGATCTAGTCAGTATCGCATTAAAGACTGTAATTTACAGTTTACAAAGCCAACACGACGCTAATAGCAAAGAAAAATGGCATAAAATGCAAGGCGAGATTTACTAGTATAAAACTTGCCAATCCTAGCCTGGCTCTTACTATTAAACGAGAACTAAGCAGCAAAGAGGAAATCACTTAAACTACCTTAAGTCAGCGAAATGCCTTAAGACGTAATGACGGTAATGAAAATGTGCAACAGTTACGAGCTGATTTCGTGCGCTGCGAAGTGGCAAAGGGGGATAGAAGATGGGTAGAAGGGGAATGCTAGTTCTTAGTAGCTCATCACACTTGCTTTTGTGCGCTTTTATGCATTTCTTAGTTTACCAGCTGCTTTGGCAGTATTAAAATAGTTGTTTGTTTTGTGTCTGTTTTTGTTAGTACATGGCATGTGTACGTGCAACATTGTTGCGCAACATGTCTATGCACAAGCGCACGTTCGGCAACATTGCAGCTGTTGCTTGTCAGTCTGATTTGTTGCGAGCGAAATAAATGCGGTGCTGTTAGTGGAAGTTGTTGTTGTTGCTGCTGGTTTTATTTACCTTTTTGCATATAACGGTATGTACGTACGTTTGTACTTATATACATTATATTTTACGTTTTCCTTTCTTGCACAGAAATCGAGCTGTTAGCGCTCGCATTGCCTTCAATTTTCGTTTTTTGCTTGCGTCTGGCATTTTCCGCTCTCCGTCGCACTTCAGCGCTGCTAACTATGGAAATATATATGTATGTACAGCCAAAGTGCACAATAATTTGCCACTAATCCAGGCCATTTGTCAAAGTTTTTCTTAGCTAATTTCTCAAAAGAAATGGAAAAATTAGTTTCACTGCGGCGCGGTGTGGCAAGCGCGAGAGTGGGAGGCAGCAGCAGCAGTAAAAAGAAGCATCAAGTAATTAGCACGACAGCTAGAAAATGAAATTGTAAAAAAAGACACAAAAAAAGCACTGCAGGCAGCATAAAAACTACCAAACAAAACCGATCCGCTTGACTGCGTCTTGCAACAATGTTGACTTAATATCAGCAATCAGTTGCGGCAGTCGAGCAATTGCGGGCAGTGAAAGTTTTGGAATGATTTCGAAATAACACGGTGTAAAATGCTAATAAATCAAAACGTTGTTTCTATTGTAGTTTTTGCTATTTCAAATTACATTTATTCCACTGCAGTGGTAAATGTTTGGAAGTGGCGGGAAAATGTGCTCGAAATGCAAATAACGCAAACCGCAAGAAATTTATAAACTCCGAAACGTATTTTGTGCAACGTGAACTCATTAATCAGACAGCCAGTGTATGTGTTAGATATGCATCTAACTATATTAAAATGTGGCTTGGAGTTGCTTGCTAACTTGTAGAGTAGTGAATGGAACAAGCAACTGTTATAAGTCAAATATAGTGACTCGGTCGGTTGGATAGAGCCGTTAAAACACTTCAGTTAGGAAGAAATCACATACTTTTTTTTGTGATTTTAGATCAGTAACTAATTTTTAATTTTGGTTTCAATTAAAAAATAATGAGTATATGTTTAAAATCCATCCCTAGGCGCTTTAGGTTTATTTGAGCATCCTTAGGAGATCTGAACAAATCAATTCCGCTTCTATAAAACCCCTTTATTTGTACTTTTATATTAATCCTTATCAAAATTAATTAGTTCATATTAAATACTGATTCAGTACCTTTATATGGCTTTTTAGATTACTCTACGAGTATTAGAAGATTCCATTCGAAAGATATCACGAGTTTGAAAATGTAAATATTAGAAAAAATCGCGTGATGAGCGGCGAGCCGCTCGGCTAGGCTGCAATGTACTTGTAATATGCCATGTAATCGTCATTCGTCCACTGGAGGAGTCAACATCAAGAAATAAAATGCAGCGCGGCTCTCTAGCCTAGTTGGCTCCCTACTAAGAGATCGTGTGCGGAATTGAAAATATACCATATAATATTGAAAGTTCAAAATTCGTATCTCATCGTCAATATGAGATTCGCTTTCCCCAAGTGGAATGGAAAATAGAGTGATCTGTAGTATTAAATAATTTTGACTCTCCTTTTACTGAGCTTACTGGCTCACTTTGGAGTTTTGACCATACCCATGATGGTTTTGTAATTTAAAACCAGGAGTTTTTGTAATTTAAAACCAAAAAAAAAATATTAATCTGAAATCTAGAACCAGGCAAGGAGAAAAAAATTTACGACATCGTGACGAACAAAAATTTTTTATACCACTTCTTTTACTTTTTCATTTAATTTTTTAAAAATAGTAGTAAAATGTGGATAATTTCAGACATAGATAAATCTTTAAAGAAGACTATATAAAAATTTCAGGTAAATCGTCGATATTGTTTTGAAAAAACCATTTCGAGAAAAAAACAATTTTTTATTTAAATTTTAATAAAAAATGTGTGGCTACTCTACCGAAAAAAAATTTCCAATAAAAATTTTCATTGCACTTCAGCGTGTGATCCTGCAAAATTAAGGCGTATTTAATAAAACAAATTATTGGCCGAAATTGTTTGGGAGTTTTAGCGATTGGCAACTCTGCCAGCATAGGGTTGCGAATTTTCATATTAAAATATTTGGATTAATGATTAAATTTTAAAATCCGATTGTGGTATTAAAAATCTAAAGCCTAATTTTTAATGCTGATGTTGAAAAATTATTTTTTTTTTGCCAAACTTCTTACTTTAAAATTTTATAAAAATATTAACTCTGTTGAATGTGTAAATTTGCCGACCACTGCTCAAGAGTATTGAAGATAATGGCTCTGAACGGGGCTCTAATTCAAAATGGTAGTACAAGAAGTACGCAAAAACAACAAACTGCAAATTTTTAATTTTCTAATATAATTAATTATTGTAATTTTTTCGATGCGGCATGTGGGATTAAATATTAAAAATAAAATTTCAACTAATTAAAAAAATTAATTTTTCTTAATTTAACAAATATTTATTAATTATATTAAAACTAAATTTATTAATTTAAAAAATTAATTAATAAAAAAATTAAAAATTATTACTAAAATTAATAATTTATTTTTAATTTAATTAATTAATTATTTAATTAAATAATTAATAATTTATTTTTATTTTAATTAATTAAATTGAAAATTAATTTTTAATTATAATTAATTTTTCATGAAATATTTTGTATATGACTTTTGAAATCTTTCCAAAGCTATTATTGCCAAAATTAGTTAGTGTGCTATTAAAATTGATATGGCAACTCTAAGACAAAAATTTTTCTTAAAAGAAAATATAAAGCGTTTAATAATTATAATATAATACATTTTACAAAATATTTATATATTTTTTTGTCCAACTCTAACCTCACTAAAATTTTCGAACATTCTTTTTATTAGATCACTACAGTATAAAGAATATTATATTTTTATAAAATTATATTTGAACTAAAAAGTAGTCCATCATACAAAAAAAATATATTTAATCTACATTTAACAAATATATATTTATTTTTTTAATTTTTTTTTATTATTTTTTGCATTTCTTCATATTTTTAATTACAATTTTTCCTCTTTTCCACAATTTCAGACAACCGTCAGTGTGTACTGCTAATTACAAAGTGACACAATACTGCTGTTAAGTTGCACTGGTATTATAGCAAAATAAGAGCCAACACAAAGCGGTAAACAACCGTTAACTCCCAAAGGCGACAAAATAATCAAAAAGCAAGCCAACAAATAACGGACACATAAACGAACCGCCAACGCAAAGGATTCACTGCAAGGACGTTAATTAATCACAGGCTTGTGCAGAAAACGAACTTGCCACAGCAACACTACCACACATATATATATATACAACACGCACACTCGGCAAACAAAGCAATCAAGCAATCAGCAACACGCCCAAAACAACCGCCGACACTGCAACAACGAAAGCTTAGCTGGATATCACAGATTGGCTAAAGCAAGCTGACAGACACCAAAAGGCAACGTATAGCTAACGGTCAGGCATTGCCACATTGCGGCGCGCAATAGCGAGGAGTTAATAATACGCCTGTTGCGGACACCGGCACTGTAAGCGCAGCAGGCAATTATCGATAATAGCGGACAGTTGAGAAGCTGTAGCAACCGGAAAGGCAGAGTTGCACGCGCCACAAAGGTAAACGCGTGCAACACGAAGCAGCATTACACACACACACACGCAGAGAGGATATGTTAAGCCACACTGATAAGCGTGTGGCAAGTTGTTGCAGCAACAGCAACAACAGCAATATGCGTAATCAACAGCATTATACAGCGAACTGCGAAGCCAGCAGTTGCGAAAATACAACAACAAAACACATCAACTCTGCGCGACAACAACATGAACACAACACGCGCTCTTCCATGTCACTGGCGCTACTCACACAAACGTTGCTCTTGCTATTGCTGCTCGTAAGCATCTCGCCCACGGATGGCAACCCCGACTGGATGCAACACTGCAGCATGTGCCATTGCAATTGGAACTCGGGCAAGAAGACTGCCGATTGCAAGGCGCGCTCACTCACCGCCATACCCGACGATCTGAGCAACGAAATGCAAGTTGTGGACTTCTCGAATAATCTGATACCCGAGTTGAGGCGTGAAGAGTTCGCCGAAGCGAACTTGCAGAATCTGCATAAGATCTTCTTGCGTAATTGCACGATACAAGAGGTGAACCGTGATGCGCTCAAAGGTCTACCCATACTCATCGAACTGGATATGTCGCACAATTTCATACGTGAACTGCATGTGGGCACGTTCAGTGGGCTGGAGAAGTTGCGCACACTCGTCATGAATTACAATGAAATCGAAGTGTTGGAGAATTATCTCTTTGTCGACTTACCATTTCTATCGCGCGTCGAATTCAAGAATAATCGGCTGAAGCAAGTCGAAGTGCATGCCTTCGGTAAGCAGCCGATGTTGTCGGCCATCTACCTGGAAGCAAACGCGTTGTATGTGCTGCGCAAAGAGACCTTCACACGCATACCGAAACTGACGCATCTATCGCTGGCGCAGAATCCCTGGAACTGCACGTGCGAACTGCAAGCCTTACGTGACTTCGCGCTCGCCAATCGTCTGTATACACCGCCCACAGACTGCGCAGAACCGCCAGCGTTGCGTGGCAAGCTTTGGACCGATGTACCATCGGAGAACTTTGCCTGTCAGCCACACATACTCGGCTCGGTGCGTTCGTTTGTCGAAGTGCAATCGGATAATATAACACTGCCGTGTCGTGTCGAAGGTACGCCGCGCCCAAATATCACCTGGATCTACAATCGACGCGCCATCAATCCGAATGATCAACGTTTTCGTGTGCTCAACTCGCTCGAACAACAGCCGGTCATCAGCTCCGACCCGTTGCAGTCGATCACCTCTGAGTTGCGCATTTTCAATGTGCGCGCCAGCGATAAGGGTGTCTACACTTGCATAGCCGAGAATCGTGGCGGCAAAGCGGAGGCTGAATTTCAATTGATCGTCGATGGTGATTTCTTTGGCGCGCTCGAAGGTATCGGCGTCGGTATGGGCGCCTCCACCACAGACACGCAATCGAATTTCCTACTCGTCATCTGTTTGATTGTCATCACCGTGCTGTTGATACTCATGTGCGTGCTACTCATTGCCTGCTGGTATTGTCGACGTGCACGCTCTTATCAAAAGGATGCGACCATGATGAGTGAGAACGGTTTGATATCGACGAAAATGGACAAGACCAATAGTTCGATGTTGGAGGGTTCGGTGATAATGGAAATGCAGAAGAGTCTGCTCACCGAGGTGAATCCGGTTGAGAAGCCGCCGCGTCGCACCGAACTGGAGAATGTCGATGGCAGCGATGAGGGGCATGAAATCAAGAAGACACTACTGGATGAATCACAATTCGGTGAGTAAATATGTTTTAACCTTAAATATACATACATTAAGAATTACATTAAGAACATACATGTATGTGTGTCTACTACAAGAAGTCCACCTAATCTAATTATCTACACAAGTAATTGAAATGCGTCAATTGCACATTGACTTGCCAGGCAAAACAGTTTGCTGCTTGTGTGTGTCTTGTGCATCTTTGTAGCTCGCATTCTCTCACAGTAATAAGCACTTGCCAGGCTTTTGATTGCTGACACATGCTACTTGTAATCGCATCTTAAAGGTCTCTCACTGAAATGCTTGACATTTCTATCATCAACATGCAGTGCTTAATGAAGCCACTTATCTCCTCTCGTTGCATAACTAAGCTAATGAGGCGTGTAGACGAGTGCTAGGATATTAGGATGAGTCAATCTTATAAATTGATTGCATAAGCATCTCCATAAAGTGTGGAGAGAGTTATTGACAGAGAGCGATATTAGGTTAATGTTCGAGCTCATGACTTTTGTAAGGTTAGGTGTATCCAAATGAGTTGAAAGAAAATTTTTTATTCCTATTTATTTTTTTTTTGAAGTCCAAACAAATCTAAAAGTTGTCAAAGAAACATTTATTATTGAAGCTAAACATATTTTTAAAAATTTTATTGATTTGGCAAAAAATTTCAAAATATCAATTAGTCTTCTTCGCTCATTCTACGACTCGTCTCACAACTTAAAATTTGAAGCCATCTTTTTTTTTAATAATGATAAATTGAAGCATAGTCTTAAGGAATTCAAACCTTCTGATCTCTTTAGTATTGTAATATAAATTTATAGTAAATTTTTAAGAAAAAGAAGCGTGAGTCATTTATAATTATTTCTGATAATTTTAAGAGAGGGGGAAATAGTAAACTCATACTTTTTTCGCTTTATTTGAGACTAGTCTAAATACCTTACTCTTTTTATGATGTCCGGAGACCAACAAAAATTCAATTTAAGTTCGGAATTCAGATTTAAAATACGACTAACCTTCAGAATCTTCCTAAATTCTCCAAAATATTGACATATTATTCCGTTAGTACCTATGTTTTCTCTCTCTCTCTCGAAAGTAAGTTCTCTTCCTTAAAATAGTTTGCTCTCTCTCTCTCGGAGTAAGTTCTCTTTGTTTAGGTTTGGGATTCCTAAATCTACTCTCAAGCCACTAAAGCTCATGAAAAGATATTTATTTTCTCTTTGTGAGGTACTAAAAATACGAGAGATAAGGTTAAATAAATACTAAATGGTGGATTTTTGTCAAGAATACACCTTGATTTCGAAAGAAGTGAAAATTTTATACGACTCGCGAGTTATAAAAATTATTTTCTTTATGATATCTCATATATATTCATATATTTGGAGAAGGTTTTGATGAATTGGTAGTATAAAAAAACATTTTTAATTAGATCTCCATGATCTAAAAAGTAAAAAAAAAAAATAACGTAAAAGCGCAAAACTATCGAAAACAAGTAGTTAACTGTTCAATTTTGCTTACAACCCTGGGTTTTTAGCATGTACTAGGGTGAGCCAAAATAACTTTTCGTTTATTGAACTTTTTGACAGCTAAAATAATCTTAAGGATATATTAGGGTGAGCCAAAATATTTTTTTGTTTATTGAACTTTTTGACAGCTAAAATAATCTTTAAGATGTTTTAGGCTGAGCCAGTATAAACTGTTTGTTAATTTAACTTTTTGATTGCTAAAATATTCTTTTGGATTTATTAGGGTGAGCTAAAATAATTTTTTTTGTAAATTGAACTTTTTGATTGCTTAATATTTAACTTTAATATGCATCAAGGTGAGCCAAAGTAAATTTTTGGTTAATTGAACTATTTGAGGGCTATGATATTATTTCAGATGTGTTAGGGTTAGCTAAAATAAATTTTTTGCTATTTGAAATTTGTTATGGAAAAAATATTCTTTAAGATGTATTAGGGTGAGCCAAAGTAAATTTTTGGTTAAATGAACCTTTTGAAGGCTAAAATATTCTTAAGGATGTATTAGGGTGAGTCAGTATAATTTTTTTGTTAATAGAACCTTTTGAGGGCTAAAATATGCTTAACACATCTATCAAAGGACTTACTAGTAGCATTGATTTAGAGCGGTTTTTATGATCAGCATTTTTAAGAAGGGTCGCCATCTGAGCTAAATTAATATAAATTCAAAGAGTCCTGAAAAAAAAACTAAAAATTTGTTTCGTAAACTTCTTCTGGGTTTCTGGGTTTAATTCTTATTCCCACAAATTTTTCCGGAAATTTTGCTCCAACAGACCATAATCATACGCATTAAATCGATAATCATTGAGATTAGTTACTTAGAATTTAGGCCTTTAAGCACCACTTAATGAAGAGATCTCAGTAAGCTTCTTGGCGTTGTTGGTATGTGCGTATCTTCCTTCTATATACTTGCTATGTACACCAACATTATCGAGTGCTTATCTGGATTATTAGCATTGCCGTCCTGTGTTATCTACTGAATTTCGTAGATGTTCGTAACTTTACACCATTGCAATGTGCGCCTAATTAAAATTAAACCCAATCAATGTCTTGAGGAATTTCAACTGTAAATTTCAATGGTACGTTAGTTGGCATATTTGTAATTACAAAAACATACATACAGCACAAATATATATAAGCACATATAAACATATATGTATGTATGTATATAAATATTAACAAACACATGCATACAATATATACACATTTGTGTGTGCTCACTAAACTTGAGACACTAATAATATAACGGTACTTAGTTACTAACCTTTGCAGTTGCACTCAAAGTGTACATGTAGACATGCGTATGTATGCATTTGCTGGTGTTTGCTTGCAATCAATTGCAATTTGCAACATGCAATTATCAGTTGTCGCCCTTTGACTTTTTGGTATGACAGCCCAACTGCCCACTGTGGCATGCAACAAACGCAAACACGCACAGCATGCTGCAAATTGACTTCTAGGCATCTCATGCAATTCAATATATGCCAATAATGCAGAAATATTAATACCTTTTTAAGTTTTTTTTAGTTTTTTCTTGTCTTTGCATTTCATATTTGGTTATTTGGTATGCGGTAAGAATACTCATTTATTGCTGATGCTCCACTACTGTTCAAATATTGCGAAATTTTGCCTTAAGTTATGCAAACACACGCATACTTGCTTAGATACGTGCATTAATACATGCATACATACAAAGTTAAACGTGTAGGTATTTCCTTGATAAACATATTTGCATTCTAAGTGTGGTTCTTGGAAGCAATAACTGTTATTATAGCAAGCGGTCCATTGTGTTTGTGGCAATTATTATTTGTTCTTGACCAAAGCTCTAATATAACTAATTAGAAATTATTCGTTTTGCAGCGACGAGATGAGAATACGATGAGAATAAGTGGGTGGTCATTTCGTATGTATTTATATATGTTGATATGCATATGTATATACATTTATATTTATGTGTGTGTATATATGTATTTTTACTTTTCTGTATGTATGCTAACAGGCTTTACATGTTGAAGCAGTTGATATTATAGCTAAATTATGCTATAATACACATATAGTATATGCCATATAAGCTTATTGGCATTTACATATACACATTAGGCTGTCTGTTATTTCCAAAATTACTGCTTTTTTAGCAGATGCTCTTGAAGTTGCAGTTGAAGTTTTGTTTTTCCTAAAACAAAAATTTTTCAACGCCTCATTTTTTTTGTTTTTAAAGCATGTCTAAATCAAATTACTTTTCTCCTTTATATACCATGGGATATGTTGATATTTAGCATTAAATAGATAAACCTACAACCTCCAATAAATAGTATTCTAGTCCAAATTGCTCACTTTATAAAAATGGTATGAATATTTTTTCCATAAAAACATTTATTTAAAAGTTATATGCGGTTAAAGTGATACATCAATTGTACTGAGCATTCACACGAGTCCCTTATTAAATTTGTGTTGCTCATACGTCTTGGTGTACTTTATGAATGCGCAGTACTTTTGATGCATAATCTCAATTGCTTATGAATTTTAATTAAATGAGTTTATAGAAAAATTTTATGAGAATATTTTTGTAAAATTAAAATTAATATTAAAATAAATTAAATTTAAAATTAATATTAAAATAAATTAAATTAATAAAAAATTTAAAATTAAAAATAAAATTAAAATAAATTAATAAATTTAGTAAATAAAAAATTTAAAATTGAAATATCTCATAAAAATTTTATACTAAATTTTAAAAGCAGTTAATTTACTTTTAAGATAAAAAATTATTAAAAAATTCCAAACAAAAAATGTGGAAAAATTATGATTTAGGCACGATTCAAACTGAAAATAAAGTGCTTGTTTAGCTTTAACAAATTCCGTTTGCTCAAAAGCTTAAATTTCTGATGACGTCTGCAAAAAAACACGCAACTTTAGAAATAACGAACACCCTAATGTCCAAATGATTATATTATATGTATATTTGCTAGGCACCTGCAGCAATTTCGTTTCGGCATAGCAATTATTCCATCAGGAATTCATGACACGACAGAGGTTAGAGCTATCGAATTTTGTAGCGTTTTCTATATGTATGTATATAAGAATATAGTTAGAGAAGTATATTTGTAGTCAGGATATCTATAATGTTAAGAAAATAACAACTATTGTGTTGAGCAACTAATATTTTAAGCTTGATTTCGTTGATAACAGGTAGGTCAGGCAGTATAAAAATCGAACACAGTTCTTAGAAATTACACAAAATCCAAGAGCCACTTGGAAAAATGACTTACAGAAGAAGACTTTGGAACACTACCAATACAAGATGTACAATATAGCAATTACTATAGGGTGGTATGGAGTTGAGTAAATTGATGGGGGACATAGCTTTTGGGATATCTTCCCCTTTGCTTTAACTAACCAGCAAACTAACAGTTAAAATGAAAGCTCAGTGGTGACAAATTATCTTGAATACCAGATTTACTGAACAGACCAACTCGTTAGATCTCTCTGAGAGTTATGGTAATAAAGATAATTTTAATTTCCTTTTCTGATTTTGCACTATTTTAAAAACCCTCCCATAATGTGGTTTGTTACGAGGTTAAAAGTTTCTTATAATCATTGGAAGTTTGAGTGAGATATGACACATATAAAGGGCTTGAGGCTTTTCTGATTTTGCTTAATGGGACCCGCAAGTATTTGAATCAAGTAAATTAATTAGCTAACTCATCCATTCTCAGCTAACCACAATAGCAACGAAAAAGAGAAAATAAGAAAGTGTTCTTAAAAATCATTAAGAATCTGAAAAACCATATATATTAATAAAAGGTCTCACAATTTGTCACGCATCATAAAATCACAAAATCATAAATTTTTATACTTGTTATAAAAAATTGTTGTTGGACTATATACAGAAGTGAGTTTACGCAATTACAATTATCAACGCTATGTTTTCGGTGAGTTATAACTATAACTTTATGAGACTATATGAAACCCCTAAATGTATTTTTTTGAGGCTTTGGAGATGAAAATCGTCGTTGCTAGAATAGAATCGGAAGGTGTTTTGTACAAAATGACGGCAAGAAGTGATGCAGATATGACACATGAAAAAGATACTTAAAGTGGTATTCTAGTATAGAAGCTGCAAAACTGAAAACTAATTTCATAAAATGACGGCTACTCAAAAATAATGAAAACATGTTTACTAATTTTTTTAATTTGTCGAATTTTTTTAAAATACTACTTATTTCATTTTTATACCCTTGCAACCTGTTGCTACAGAATATAATATTTTTTTGTGGCTACAATTGTTAGAGAGATAATTAAAGGATATTCGTAGCATATTTCAAGTAAGTCGGACAAATAGAATTTGAGATATTGTGGCAACCGCATCGAAAAAAATAGTTTCTGGAGAAACGCTTTTTAAGTTTTACGTAGCCAGTCTTCCATTGTTTCAGTCGTCCGCTAAACAGCTTCAGCTGCTACGACACTGAAACGGTTTTAACTTGGGAAATAATTTGAATTTTGAAAAATTCGTTCTGGCAGACATTTTTAAAAATCTAAACCATCGAATTATGCAAAAATTAGATTTTTTTTAACTTTCTATAATTTTTACAAATCCTTTCGGCAAGATATTTTTGAATATCCTAACTATAGAATAATGAAACAACTCGATTTTTTCAACTTTCTAGACTGGAATACCACCTTAAGCCAAAGTGGGCATTTTATGGACCATTTTTTTGGCATCTATTGATTGTTTTTTGTTTTTTAACTTTAAAATTAACCCTGAAACGATTCAAACCAGAAAATTTATGAAGGAACTAATGATTTCCTCTGCCACGACATATAACAAGTTTATAAAAAATCGGTTTGGTTGCTTGTTTTAACTTAAAATCAAGTTATTTTGAAGGAAACAATAATTGTAGGCATTAAAATAATGAGAAAGTTCTTTTTCGTATTTGATATAGATTAGCTCTTTTGTTAGCTTTTATCCTCTTGAGTCAAGCTTGAACTCAAAAATTTCATTTTTATACGTTGCTACCATCTTTGAACCAATATAAGGTCTAAGTAATAAGGTGACTTGAGCTTAATATATGAACGAGCAGTACACATAAGTCTCTATAGTTATATTCATCTCCTGCTTGGATCTTGAACATTGCTACTATTCCAATCAGCTCATAATGTTACGAAATTTTATGTCAGAGTTCCAAAACTTCTATGAAAGTGAACATAGTCGAGGATATTCCCTGTAGTTCCTTGTTCAGAATAGAAGTAGTTATAATAGTATATGTACGTACCGTAGTTTTATTGTATTTATCAGATTTTGCCGAAAGTATACAATTTGTTTTATCATAATCAAAATCTAGGCTACCACAGATAAATGATAATGCAGTAGCTTTTCTGAAATTTCGAAATACCATGAATCATATGGAAAATAGAATCTCATACTTTTTGAGTCTTTAGCGGCTAATCTGAATTTATATCCCTTTGCTCAATTTCGATCATTCTTTTCAAGTTTTCCTTCTCAGTGTTACCCGAAATAAGCTTTATTTAGAATGCTGCTACTTTTACACTTCATTCGCTAACCAAATATTTCGAAACTTTCAAAAATTAGCATATATTCCAAGTATATAAAAATTGGCACAATTGCTTAGGCAATCAGTGAACAATTGGAATTCCTTAATTCAAATAACATTTTTCAATTCACAGTCTATTTAGGGCTCAAAAGAGGGCGGCAGCAAAGCTAAAATGTTAGAACAAATTGAAGCTTCATTTTACTGCGGCCTGTCACTTGGTACTTTGGGTCAATCCGATAACAACGCTGTAGCCTCTATTAACACATACATGCATGCAAACAACATATTGTCGTATATATGTAGATATATAGTAGGGAATGCGCTTTCGAAAAATCAGCGTTGTTGGCGGTCGCGCGGAACTGAAAGGTTAATTGCTTTTGCTGCGCAAGCGGTTGGCTTCGCCGCGCGCCAAATAAACCGTTCATGCTGGAAATTTTTCAATTTTCTGCAGCAGTTAGGAATTTGCTGGATCGTGCAGTTTTTCTATTGTAATTTTTATTATTTTTTGTATTCTAATTGAGCGCATAGCGAAGCGCGTTGGCGCGCGAAAAAGTTGTGCGCTGCAATCAATGCAGTCTAATTGTTTGAAAACTTTATTTTTTTGGACAAACTTGTTTGTTTTTATTGGTGCCACTAACAGTGGCATGCAATAAAAGAATGCGCACAAACAAAGCGCGCAAAAATCTCGCAAACAATTGCACTTGTTTTTCAATTAGTCAGGCCAATTGCCATTTATTGCGCTTAACTCATATTTTTACTCTTTACTTCTTTGCAGGCAATCACCCGCGCGACGATGAAACCCACTCAGTCGCTCTGTCGGATGCCAACGCACCACGCGTACGCCACACCTACATCGACGACACCTATGGCACCAGCCTGCCGCCCGATCTGCTCGCCTTCCCGGCACGCGTGCCGCCCACCTCACCTTCCATGCAATCGTCGCACAGCAACATACCGGAACAAATCATCTATGGCATACGCTCACCACCGCTCACCAGCCCCGTGTACGCGCACATGACGCCACATGGCATCTACGGCACCACAACCATTGCTGCCGCCACACCCAACGGTTTCATGACACTACAACATCCGAAATCGCGCAACTTGGCGCTCATTGCGGCGGCCAACAATCGTCAGCAGCTGCAACAGCAACATGTACACGCCCACCTGCCGCCGCAGCAGCATGGCGGTGCACACCAACAGCAATCACCGTTCTTGCCAGCGCCCGTTATGTACTCACCCACCACAGCGGTGGTGATGAAGCAAGGCTACATGACGATACCGCGCAAACCGCGCGTTCCCAGCTGGGCGCCCTCCACATCCACCACAAATGCCACACAACTGAGCGAATTCCAATCGCCCACATCGCCAAATCCCAGCGAAACTGGCACCGCCACCACAGCCGAACTGCAAGCGGAGCCCGTGTACGACAATCTCGGTCTGCGCACAACAGCCGCCGGCAACTCGACGTTAAACTTGCACAAAGTACATCCGGAGGCGAGTAGCGGCGCTGCGACATCGACGCGCTACACAATGCGCGACCGCCCGCTACCGGCAACGCCGAGCCTTACTTCGGTGGCGTCATCGAGCGCATCGGCCGCCATGCAGCAACAGCCGCAGCCGCAGCCACAGCAAGCGCAGCAACAGCAGCTGCAACAACACACGCCAACAAAACAAAACAAAGGTGCCGCGAGCACATCGGCGGCTGCCGCGACTGCAGCGAAAATCTACGAGCCCATACACGAGCTGATGCATAATCATCATATGACAACGACCTCCGACACGGAGCCGCTTTATGGCACCGCGCGACATCACAACGGTCTCACCATTGTGCCGAGCATCAGCGGCAGCAGCGCACTGAACACTTCCAGCAGCACGAACGCGTCGATGGGTGAGCCCACGAAAGTGGCGAAAATACCGCCACGCCCACCACCAAAGCCGAAGAAGAAGATGTCGGTGACAGCGACACGCGGCGGCCAAGGCAGCACCAGCCAACTGTTCGACGACGAGGGGGAGGACGGCACTGAAGTTTAGTTGCACGACAACAATGGCGGCGACAGCAACAGCAACACCAACGACAACAGCGACGACGCCACCTAAAAGTTTGCGCGAAAAAATGGCAGCTCATAACAGTAAACCATATGCAGTGACAGCGTGGAGCAGCAACGAAAATGTATGGTAAATATGCGAAAGCGTAGTGTATAGGTATATGTAAGTAAGTACGTACATATGTATATGTATAGATAGGTATGCATGCAATAGTTAGTTGGAAAATAATTGGAAATCAACTAAAGAAAGGTACGCGGTTCGCTGACGCCTCTGGCGGGTGTGGTGAATTCGGTTGGTGGATATGTTTTGGGGTGTATACATAAACGTAGCAGACGACAACCCCACTTTTAGCCTTCCTTTGCAGCTGCGGTGACAGTTACCTGTGGGTTGAACATGTGGATGTAGATTTGATATGTGCATAACTGTCAAAATAGCTGACGTGTTATTGCCATGGAAATATTTTTTTGTATCCTTTAATCCAGTATTCCAATCTAAAATTTTGGCCCACCAGTTTTAATTATGCTTCATTTATGCAGTGACGACTTTCCGTCTAATTTACACATTCTTCTTTGTTTCCAGTTTTTTCTTTTTAAATTCGAATTTAAGCGATTGAAAATATTTCACAAATAATCTTGGTAAATGCTACGGAATTGAGGGTCCTTGACCATAGGCAAATTCAGATTCATTCCGGTTACGCAGACCCGACTGTTTAGGAAACGCATAAACTTAAAGCTCAAAAGTTTCAAAGCTCATCTTTGGGTATAATCACTAGTCCTTGTTGACTTATTAAATATTTAATCCCTATCTGGTTCACATAAGTTCTTTAATATATTATGAAGACCATCAGATAATAATTACTGTTATAATGAAATTCACCACATTTTTTCACATATCTTTCGATGCGTGATGAAGCACTCTGATTAAAGGGTGCTAAAATATGACGGCGCTACGACCATGCTGTGGTGAGATATTAAAAAATAGTATGGTGAAAAAGTGCATATCAGTCTAAGCTGAAGCTCTTCAACTTCCCATCACCTTCATCCTAGATAAAGAATTCAGCCTTTCATAATGAATACTTCATGCGGTGAAATACTGAAAAAATTCATTCGTCTGAGCTTGAGCTAAATAAGTTTCGACTTATCAGATAATAACCTTATCTTTGTTTGCATCATTACGCGATAAAATGTATGATGAAATATTGAAAATAGTGTGGTGAAAAATTCATATTGATCTGAACTTAAGCTATGTATATAATTTCCCATCATCTCCGTCTCAGATAATAAGCTTATCATGTTTGTTTCCAGCATCAAGCATACCTTACCATTTTTGTTTGTACCATCAAATATTGCGGTAAAATGCGTGGTGAGATATTCAAAGTAGTGTGGTGGAAATTCATATTGGCTTGATCTTGAGCTTGAACTATATAACTTCCATCATCTCTGCCTCAAATAGCAACCTTATAATCTATCAATTTTTGCGATAAAATGTATGGTGAATTGTTCCAAGCAGTGTGGTGAGAAATGCAAATTGAACTGAGTTTGAGCTATATAACTTTCCATCATCCCGATAAAAGGTGTGGTGAAATACTAAAAATAGTGTGGTGAAATATTCTAAATATTATGGTGAAAAAAATCTACACTATAAAATGATATTTTTGAATTTAGAAAATTAGAACTCCATACCAACATAATTTTAAGATTTTAACTTTTTTTTGGTCAAAAACTGCTTCTTCTGTCGACATATATTTAAGAGAAATATTTCTACAAACTAGTTTTCCAAACCTCAAACGAGCTTTAAATTCATTATGCATATCCCATAGCGCATCTGCCACCTAAACCGTTTCATATACATATGCTGAATACCAATAACACCACCTTACACGAAACGGTAAATACTTGCACAAACCTGCACTCAATGCAACACACCACTCGAATTCACCACCCCGCACATGAAATGTGGCTAATCGCGTGACGACTTGTGTGCCAAACGACTGATGTAGAGTTTAGTAAATTACACAGAAAATTACAAATAGCAAGACAAAAAGCAAAAGAGAAAACAAAAAAAAAACGGAGAACAACACTTTTAGAAAACATGAAAATGCAATAATGAAAATTCGAGAAGAAGAAGAATAAGAAAAATAAGAATGAAGAAATGCAACTAAAAGGACTTTCATGCTTCAAAAGTAGTAGTGCACAATTTCAAAGAACAAATTAGTACAACTTTTTTGCTTCGTCTCACGTCGTATCCTCTATTGTTTTTATTGCTTCTGCCATTTTCAATTTTAACTACAACAAACATTTTTTATTGGGCAACAATGAAATAGAAAAGCAGAAAAAGAAATGAAGGAAACACTTAAAATTGGCGCACTTTGCACAGTGAGCGAAGGCATAAAGAGCGAAATCGAGCGGAAATGCAGAAAAGCTTTGTAGCTGTACGAGTAAAAGCTGTAAGCAGGATATGCTGTCGGCTAGAAGCGTAAGTTGCGATTGCAACTGCAATATGGTGCATTGAACTTTGGCTAGCATATATAACGCCGATATTTGCCCACTATTGGCCGATTTGGGTAAGCGTTGCTCACGCCTTTCGCTTATTTTTTACCATACGCCCTTAACAACAACAAAATTTCTAAACTTAAAAAAAGCTGCAATTTTTTTACATATTTTTTTACTATTTAATTGTAAGTACAGTAGCGATATGTACATTCTTAGCTAGGTATATATTTGTAAAAAGAAGGAAAAAACAAAAACGAAAAAACAAGAAAAGAAAATAAGCGATAATGAAAACGAGCAACTAAATTAGTAAAGTTTAACTTTATATTTTAAGCGAAATTTTCAAATTATAGACGAAATGTGGAAAACTGGAGAATAGTATGGTTATATATATATATAATAAGTATATATATGTAGAGCGTAAGTGATAAGCTAAGAAAAATGTTTTAGTGCTGGTACATAGGCATGTATGTAACTAATTGAAGTAATTAAGCAAATACTTGTAATGAATTAGTGTAATGAAGGAGAAGTAAAGCGAGCTCGATCGATTGCGTGGTTTGAAGAAACGTACAATATTTAAGCGAAATGATTTTTAAGCTAACAGATTGCTAAATGTAACATACACACAAACATAACATGCATTATATATATAAACGTTATATAATATATACTGTATATATATTATATATGAATTATATATAGTATATACCGCTAAATTGTATGAAATTATTCATGCGTAAATATTACAACAGCAAAGCGATGTATAATAAACTGGCAAGCATTTTCCAAAACATGCATATTTATAAAAAAAAAATAACTAACATAACAAGAAAAAATTTTTTTAAATGTAAATTAATGTTATTTTAATATTTTTTTCGACATCATAATTGAAAACATATATACAGTTAGAGTAAAACACAATTTTTTTGTATCATAATTAAAAGCAACATACAAACATACGATGAACAAGCGCCAAAATAACTGTAAATAGTTTAGATTGCATGTGTTGGTGCAATTTATTGCTGATCAGTACATAGCCAGCAATGTATTGCCGGCGTTGTTTAATGCAAATTGTGTGTGTAGAATTTTTATTATGTAAAAATAAGCAACAGCAATTACCGTTAACACAAACAAATAGCATAATTATGCCGAAATCCTGCAGCTAATTTGAATTAAAATTGTAATTTATTAAAAATTCATATAAAAAACAAGCAAGCATATAGCATAAAAATAGAAAAAAACGGGAAAAGTAATTGAAATTGTATATATGTAGCAAGCACACATACATATAAACACACATACATACACAAGCATATAAAAAAAGCTTAACAACAGGACTATAAAAGAAATAAGCAACAACCCAACTGCAAATAATCGCTATTGTGTGATTATTATAATTTTTTTTTAATTAGTAAAATAATTTATTTTTAAATTTTTAATTTATTTTTTTTTTTTCATTTTTTTTTATTCTTTTTTTGGAAAATTTGTGATTTTTTAATATTTAATTTAATTTTTTTTTAATGCAAAATGATTTACTCACAATTTTTTAATATTTTTTCTAAATTTATTTTTTTCTTCTTAACTTAAATTTATTTCAGTTTTTTTGAAAAGAAAAGCTAGACAATTATTTGCCCACAAATTATTAATGATTTTTTTCTTTAATATCTGAGAATTATTTATTAAAATTTACATTTTTTTTAAAAACACCGGCAATTTATTTTCTCACAATTTATCAGAATTTTTTTTCCTGTAATTCGTTAAATTATTTGTTCTTCATTTTTCATTTTTAATATTTTTTTTTTTTGAAAATTTTAGAAAAGTGATTTATTCCCAATTTTTGAATTTTTTTTTTAATTAAATTTTCCTTCTTAAGTTAAATTTATTTATTTATTTACATTTTTTTAATAAGACCAAAAAATGGTTTTCTCACAATTTATTAATGATTTTTCTGTTATTTCATTTAAGTTTAATTAATTAAAATTTATCGACAAAACAAAGAAGTAGAGTATTTATGTGATATAATTTTTTTCCGAAAAATCCCAAATTTTGAATCTTGATATTTTTTTTTTAATTCTTAAAAATATTATAAAAAATATTTGTATATAAAATCCCATATAATTTTGCATACCTTTTAGAAAAATTATAGAATTTTTTCAGCAACTTTAAAAAAACTGATTAAAATCACTCCTACTCAACATAAACTAGAAATCTCGCGATAATCCAACTCGAAAAAGTACAAAAATTGTTGCTTCAGCTTTCTATGGCAGCTTGCATTTCTTATGATTTTCTTGCAATTGACTAACCGAGTAATTTTTTGTTCCTAGCAAACAATTTCCAGTTGGGTCACTGAATTTTTTTTTTTTGCCTTATTAACCCGAATCACCCTACGTAAATTTTTTGTGGAATTTTGAAAAGATTTTTTTTTTGCGGTATCCTTTTGGGTAAACTAAGAAAACTGTAGCATTAGATTTTATGTCCTGGACCCAGGGTCCTTGAAATGTCCTGTTGCCATATGGCAACTCTAGGTAAGCTAGGCCACTGGTTTACATATATGTAGAAAATCATTCCGCAACCCCCAAAAATCAAACTTCAAAACAAAAATTTTCAATTCACTTTATTATATATCATTAAAAAATCAAAAATAATGAATTCATTTTATTAAATATCATTGAGATGATACAAAATTTTATTGAAAAATCCTGGTTTTTCACATTTTTGTATGATATGCTTCGAAGCAAGGCAAACAAAGTCCAACATCGCATTTTTTGCAGGCTGTTCGCACGATGGACTTGCATACATCACCTGCACATCGCCTCTTATTTCCAATTGGAACCACAAGGTGATCAGTCCTGTCATAGCGCAGGACATTCGTTACGGATTCAATTCGTTTATTTGAGGTTTTTTGGAACTTTTTCAGTTCGACGCCGTAGTGCTTGCAATAGTAAATTGCTACTTCTCTCTTAAAATCTTTAAATGACTTATTTTCATTAGCGGATTTATAAAGAAGCCAGCTGTTTTGCAAGCTTGCATCAATAAGCCAAGTAAAAATGGAATGCCACCATTTTTTTCCTCTAAAGGTTATTCGGTGGCCTGCAACATTTTGGTCAAATCGATCCACACCCGACATAAATTTGTTGTATTGAGTTACAACGCACGGACGTGGAACTGGTATTTTCCTACGCAATTCTCTACTGTAGCGAGATGCTGTGGATTTTGGTTCGCCACTAAAACATGTTGATGCAAGGCAGACTACCGAGTTATCTACCCATTTAGTCAGATAAATTGACTCTTCTTTGATTTCCACGCTTTCGTAATATCCTCTTTGCTGTTTACGCAAATCCTTCTTATGTGGAATAGGACAACTTTTTGGAATTCGGTTTTCTCGAATTGTACCGGTAGCCTGGAAACCTCTTTTTTTCAAATAAATCATCAATGGTATTCCAGTGAAAAGATTGTCAAAGTAAAAGGATAACGGAAGTCCTTGCACCTCTTCCGAAAATTCGTCAATCATACACAAGAGTGGAGCTGCGCAAGTGCCAAAGCGTTCTTCATATTTAGGATTCACCCTCGGATTCTTACCTTGGTATATTTCAAAATTGATCATATATCCTCTAGGAGTGCAAAGAGACCAAGCTTTGTATCCGAAACGAATTGGCTTTCCTTTTATGAACTGTTTACATCCATGGCGACCGAAATATGCAATCATACTTTCGTCATATGAGAGATTTTGTTCTGGGTGAAAGTTTTCAGTCATTTTGGCCTTTATATGGTCAGTCAGTGGGCGTAGTTTCCAAAGAGTGTCAAACCTGTCAGAACTAGCAGACGGTTCGTGCAATGCGGACTCGAAGTGCAGCATATAGTTGATTTCCTCAAAGCGGTTCCTTCGCATAGCATTGAAGACCATAACGTTTTGAACGTCATCATCGCAGCTCCACATGTCTCGAAAGGCTCCTGTAGAAGTGTAGCCAGTTACTATCAAAATTGCGATGAACACACGTAACTCTGAAAAATTTAGTGTTAAATATGAATATCATAAAATCAAAATAGAGATTACATCGTCATTACCATCTATAGTAAGTTCTTCGTATCGTTTCTGATGATGCGTAGCGTACAAATTCGAACATTTGCATATATGTTCAAGCAAGTCATCGCTGAAAAATTTCTCAAAAAGTTGATGAGGTCTAAGATCCCGACAATCTTCGAAATTTGTTTCAGGGAATATGGGAAGGACTGGTAATGAATTAGCGGTTTGCCAAGTATATTTGCTGTCTTTGTTAGCTGGTGGAAGTGGTACTCCAGTATTTGATTGAATTGGGCGACAAATTTTCTTGGACGAGCTCGGCAAACAATCGTCTAAAGTATCGTCATAAGGTTCCTCGTCATCAACATCCTCTAGTCTACAATCGTTAGTTTTCATTCGCGTACTATTTTCAAATACAATTTCACATCCGGCTTTAAGTTGTGCTGGGCATACATTGTCCGGAACTCCACCTTCATCCTCGCCATCATCTTCCCCACTTACATCCCTATCCTGATAAGGTGGCTCGATGTAGAGTGCCTGGATATTAGTAGGAACATCGTTTTCATCATCAGAGCACAATTCCTCTAAAAAATCCAAAGCTTCTTGCAACGTTAGATATTCCAGTGGCCTAACCTGCCTGGCGTTGCCATATGGACACATGCACAGAAAAATGCAAAAAAAACGCATTCAAATATATTTTTTTTAGAAAATCATTGAGAGTTATTTTATATTCCAATCACTACACAAAAACACAACTATCATAGCTCGACCGCGCGAATCTTCGATATCTTAGATATACTTACTTTTTAATTTCACGTTTTTCCCCACTCCACATTTTGTATACACTTTGCAATGCACTCACGACTACGAACCAAATACAACTAACGAGCAAATGAATGCTGCCGAAAGCGCGATCAATTACGCAACAGCCACGTGCTAACAGATAACGGTATCTGCATTCTTTGGAATTTTGTGGACATATTAAGCAAGACTATCGAGCGTTGCCATATGGCAACCACAGGGTGATTTGGGTTAATTACAATAATTTACCTATAAAGCCAATAAAATAGTTACAATGCATTTAAGTGGTTTGCAAAAAGTTGAAACCAAAAGAGGTAGCATGCATTATGCATTAATTGAAAGAATGTGGCTGGCGACAGTGCTCAGTATGGTTGCCATGTGCTTCAAAATTGTTGAAAAGTTGAAAAATTTTCTTAAAATATGGTATAAAACTCAAAGCTGCAAATTATTGTCTCTTGTAATTTAAAATATTGTTCGATACATGTATATGTTTTTTGATTTGCATATAACCTTATGAAAACTTTTTTTCTAAATTCACTCTAAATTATCAAATTTTAACAGACTATTTCAAGAAAGCAGCTTAAGTGAAAGAGTATTTACAATTTCGTTCAATTTTCACATACTTTGTAAAAAAAATCAACCCAAAAAAGTTTTCTGCAACATTTCTATATGCAACATGTTGCTAGCAACTTTTTAAAATTGTGCCAATTTCATCGTAAAAAGTTAAGATTTAAAACTACATTATTGTCAACAATATTTTAAAACTGCAACACTTAACAACAATGTTGCGCAACATGCATGCAACATTTTAAAATTATGCCACCTTCATGCTGAAATTTGCAAATTTAAAATTAGATTATTGCAAACAAAATTTTAATATTGGCAACAATGTTGCGCAACATGCCAGCAACATTTTCTAATTATGGCAATTTCATTTAAAAGGTTAAAATATAAAATTAGGAACATTTTAAAAGTGCAACACTTAGCAACAATCTTGCGCCACATGCTAGCAACATTTCAAAATTACGCCATCTTCAATCTAGTAGAATATTCAAAGCGAAATTTAAATTATTTCCTACAACAGTTTAAAAGTTCAACAATTAGAAACAATGTTGCGCAACATGCCGGTAACATTTTAAAACTATGCCAACTTCATGCTAAAATATTCAAATTTAAAATAAATTTATTGTCAACAACATGTAAAACTTAGCAACAATCCTGCGCAACATGCCAGCAACATTTCAAAATTACGCAATATTCAACTTAAAAAGGAATTAATTTTCTAAAACATTTTAAAAGTTCAACTCTTAGCAACAATGTTGCGCAACATGTCAGCAACATTTTAATATTTTGTCAACATCATACTAAAATGTTCAAAACGAATATTAAATGATTTCCTAGAAATTTTAACACTTGGCAACAATGTTGCGCAACATGCCAGCAACATTTCACAAATTATAAAATTTTATGAAAATGTACATATAAAATACACCTCAAAACTTTAAGGCTTATCAACAATCTTGTGCAACATGTCTCTGGTGCTGTTCCTCATAATTTTTTGGTATTATTAAGTTAAACAATGTGTTAATGAAATGGCAATCTAACAAAAATATGATATTTTTTGTAATCTGCGCTCGCTAAATTGAATTTATATTAATTTTACAAATTTGTTGTATTTTCGAAAACAAATGTACAAATTTTAGACACGAAATCAAAACAAGTTGTGCCTGTCGTTATTACGTTCTATTCCATTATTGTCAATGATGTATGCATTTATTACAACAAAAACGCAAAATTTATGCACTCAACGAATTTTTAGCAGCAAATGCTAACGTAAAGTATTTTATTCCAGAAAAATTTCGCATATTTATGGCGCTAAAAAAATTAGACAAATTTTAATTACAGCGAGTTTATTTAATTATAAGAATTTTCTATTAAAAATATTTTGTATAAATTTATTGTAACTGTAATTTAAGCGAATTTACATAAGTTTAACATATTTTTACTATTTTTACAGTTTAGAAGTATGAAAATATTTAGGTTAAACGAAGTAATGTTTTGGTACTAAAGCTCTCATTCGTATGGTTCAGCCTTTGTATTATATATTATATATTACATACATATGTATACATATATATATATATTTCTTTTTTTCAATAATTACAATAATTTGACGCATAATGTATATTTTTTGTAAGCGCATTAGTTTTTTACACGAAGGCAACCGACTTTAGCATTTGTAAGCCAAGCGTTTTAAACGCATAAATTATTCTACTTCGTATTTTATTTGTATTTTTTAGCAACGCACTAATGTAAGAAATCACTTTTTATTAATTCCTATAAATTAAGCATTGATTTCACCACAATCAATTAAGTATATGAGTTGTTTTCCGTTACGTAACACGACAATTGCCGCACGCATACAATTCAAACACAATAACAATTATAATTTGCTATTTTACTTTCACATACACACGCACACATATGTACATAATTATAAACATATTTATAAGTTAAAAAATAGCAAAAAAGCCACTTTATCGCATTAATTGAAATTGTGCGTAATTTTTTGTACTCCTTAAATGAAACCGCACAACAAACACATACACACATACATACAAACAAACAACAATAATGAAGCTAGAAATAATTATTTATAAAAAATGTAACAAAAAATACACCCGCAACCATTATTCACACACGCATACATACATATGTAAATCGAAACAATTGTATTTGTAGCTAGCAAATAAGCGGAAATGAAAAAAATGCAAAAAAAACAGAAAGCAAAACAAAACGAAATTAAACAAATTGTGGTCGAAGTAAATTAGCACCGCTAACGGTGTCATATACAGCTGTGTATGCGTATTGTATGTATTAAATTTATAGCTATGCAAACACATACACACATACAACTAAACATATACAATTAGCTACATACTTGCATAGTAATAAAATAATATAATTAATTATATGCATAGATATAAATATATATATAAATATAGAATTATAATTGCAAATACAATGTATTATTAATATTATGAGTATTAAATATAATTTTTTTATAAATAATTAAACAAAAACTCGAAATGACTTCTCATTTGGCACTTAACACAGGTGATAATAGTAAATAATCGTTGCATATGCGCTTGGCACTCCCAACAGGGTGTATTTGCTGCAGCTGCTGTTTGCCGGCTGTAACTGGGTGGCGCAAAATATTGCATATGCGCAGGCGTAGTGGTGCAGGGTGCACTGGCGGCCACAAAATAATTTCTGCAGCCACCTGCTATGGATGCTGGGTGCCTGGTGAAAATGCGACTATTTGAAATTTGGATTTTTGTGGGACGCCGCCGCGTGCATGCTGTGTGTGTGAGTGCATATTGCTAATAAGCAGCGTGCGTGCATGCAAATGAGTGCATTTAATGGAATTGATTTTTATTGAATAAAAATGAATAGGGGGCGTGGTTTGAAATTAATTTAATTAGAAAAATATTAGAAAAAATTAAATAATAAATAAAAAATAAAAAATGTAAATTAAAATAGAAAATTGGAAATAAAATGTAAGAAGAACTTTTAAACAAAAATTATCAAATAAATTACAACAAAAGTGCAAAATTGAAAATAAAAAGGCAAGAAAAAGTAAAAAATTAAATATAAAATATAAAAATTTAAGTTTAAAATTTAAAATGAGAAAAAATGACTATAATAAAATTAACGAGAAAAATAAAATTTAAATTAAAATGAAATAAATTAATAGTTAACAAAAAAAAATATGTAAAATTAAAAATTATGAAAAAAGTAATTTTGAAAATATTATAAATTATAAATAAAATTTACAAAAATCCTAAAATTTTTTAAAATCAAAATATATGAGAAAAATAATATTTAATATTTTTAAATTAATGGAAGTAACACTTAAAACCAAAATATAAAATTTCAAAAAAATATGCAAAAAAAATAAAAATTATTAGTAAATGAAGTAAATTAATTTAAAAAAAAAAAATAGGAGTAAAAAATAAATGAGAAAAATCTAAACAAAAAAAATAATTAATTCAATTTAAATATAAAAAATAAATAATTGTTTAAATAAAAAATTAATAAATTTTTAAATAAAAAAATGGAAAAAATATAACAAATATTTATATAACAAAAAACCAAAAATATTCGAAATAAAAATTTTGAAAAAGTTTAAATTAAATTATTTAAAAAAAACTTACTTCAATAAAAATAAGAAAACATACAATTCAAAAAATTTAAAATACAAATTATAAAAAAATTAAAATAAATGTATAAATTAAAAAAAAGAAGAAAAATTAAAAAATTTTATTTCAAATGTAAAAAAAAAAACTTTTAAATAAAAAGTAGGAAACATTTATATAAAAAAATGAAAAAAATAAAATACAATATTTAACTAAAAAAATTTAAAAGAAAATTTAAATTAAAAAATTATTAAAAATTTTAAAAAATATGAGGTTTAAAAAAATTTTCTTTAAAATTCAGAAAAAAATGGAAAAGGTTAAATATAAAATGTAAATATTACCAGAGAAAAATTAAATTAAAAATTAAATTATTTGGAAAATAAAATTTAAATTTAAAATAACAAAAACTGGAAAAAAAAATTTTGAAAAAATAAAATAAAAATAATAACATTAAAAAAATATTTGGGGAAAAAGATAAGAAAAATGAATTTAATATAAAAAATTTAATTGGAAAAAATTTAAATCTAAAAAATAAGAAGCAAATAAAATACAAAATTAAACTTAAAATTAAAAAAATTAAACTTAAAATTTAATAAGAAAAATATAAAATAAATAAAAAAAAAATAAAATCTGAAATAATTTGAAAAAATATGAGATTTAATATTAAATTATTTGGGAATAAAAATAAAAATTTGGAACTAAAAACAAATATAAATTAAGACAAAATTAAAATATAAAAATATAATTACGAAACTTTTAGGAAAAAAAATTATTTACAATTAAAAAAGAAAAATTTATAAAAGAATCAAAATTATATGAAAAAAATTATAAAATAATGTATTAAATATATTAAGAAAATATAAAAAATAATTTGAAATTTAATGAAAAAATTTTATTTAAAATTTTATGAATTTAAAATTAAATTTAAATTTTATATTTTATATTTGGAATTTTTAAAATTTAAATAAAAATAAGAAAAGTAAATAAATTTTATATTTAAAATAAAAATTACATAGCTACAAAGGAAAGGAAGGGTATAGAAACTAGCTGTTTAGATACTTTTAACGATTTCTTAATGATTTCTAATGCCGAAAAAATCACTCAAAGCGAAAAATAAACAATAAAATAAAGCGACAAAATAAATTGCAACGAAAATAAAAATAAAGTTGAAACTCAAAGTCAGAAGTTAATGCCCAAAGGCAAGGAAAAGTGGCGCGGGAGGAAACTGACTTTTTTGGCTGCTCAACAAACGGAGCAAGCGAGCTTGAAAGCAAGGAAGCATTTGAAATACTAAATAGTTCTAGCAGCCATTCAGTGCCACAATTTTTTTGCTGCAATCACTGCTTGACGCTGAACTTATTTTGCTGTCAAACGGAAACGGAAATGGAAATGGTTCTGGTCAAAGCGAAAGCACAACAAACAGCAACAGCAATTGCATTAAAAGTAAGTATATTGAAGCATTGTAAGAACCAACTGCGCGCATTACCAAAATAAATAAAAGACAACAAATTTAAATGGTTTTTAAGTATGTAACATATATTTATGCGTATATAGAAAGCATTTGTAATATACATAGTACTTTATAGGTAGAAGGTGTAATATAGTTTTTTGGATAAAATCTTAAAAATTCTGCAGAGAACTTAGCAGACTAAAAATAAATTCATAAATACAGACAGAAAATTAAAAAAACTAATAATAAACTCTTATGTTTTTGATATTTTCTGGAATCCTTTAGGGAAGTACTGCTGATACCGTATCTCCTCATTGATAGCATCCCCATTTGTATCAAATTTTCATTATAATTCGCTTAAGGCATTTCTATCTGTTGTAGATATTGTTACTAGCGAGTTAGCTGTATTCTCGGCTTGCATATCTTCGACTCGGCTGCTCCATGTAATGGAAGTCCTTGATTCGATCCTAAAATTAAAATATAAAAGGTACTTCTTTAATTACAAATAAAGAATATAAGAAAATTCAATATTTAAATTAAATGGAAAATCAAATATTCGTAAAAACATGATTCTTAAAGATCTAAATATTAAAAAAATTTGATTAAATTAATTAAAAAATAACAATTATTGTCTTCATAAAACCTAATATATGTAAAAATATATTATATATCGATTAAATCGTTTTATATCGATCTTGGACATTTGTGTCAACATTAACCCAACAAAATATATATAGAGATCTGTTTGCAGCCCAAACTTATTCTCAACTGAAAATGTCACTTTTTGAGCCGAATTCTCGACATTTGCGGGAAATTTTGCTTTTCTTTTTTAATTCCAAGAAAAGTGCGGCTGAGGACCCGTCCACACTTTACTGAGGCTGACACATACATAGATAATGCTATTACTCTACTACTACCATCTATATGTTTCTATTGGTATTAAAAAAAATAAAGAATTTTTGTAAAGCAACGTGTGTTAGTTTACAAAAAAATGGATCATATGAATAAGGAAAAACACTTTTGGCGGAAACAAGTTGTAGACCTAATACATAACCTTAACCAAAACCTCATGAACGTAGACGAAACATAGTTCTAAATTTCCACGAATTTTCATAAGAAAACGCCCTTTAATACTATTTTGTCTACACCATCTACTTAGAGTTTACTTTTTTAGATTCTTATTTTTGTGAGAAAATCTCGGAGTATAAGTCAGAAGAAAAATGCACTATTAAGCGACGTAAATTGACTGAAGACTGACTGAAGCGGGTCCCAAACACAGCGCACAAGCCTGTGGAGGGACGTTTCGCCTTCTCCCTTTAGCTCGCCTTCAAACGGATGTTTTTTGATTACCCCGAGAATCATCGGAAGTCATGAGTTGCTTGAGCCATATATAAAAAATCGTTTCTGGCCACTACCAAGTGATTGGCGCTCAGAGAACTTTTCTCACTTGCGTAAACTTCTACACATGGCTCCATCCTCTGATCTTAACTAAGATTACTTGGTTAAGAAAATAACCAATGCAGAGTGGTAGAAAAAAGTACAATGCATAGGTATTCTAAAGATAGTATCGGCACAATTTACAAACGAAATATCATATGTATGTAGCAAACGCACGCCCACTCGACACAGCGGGAAAGCTCGAAGCAGCCATCAACGATACCGGCGAACTCTCCCCAAGACAACATAGCCTTAAATCCGGCAAGTCAACTTTAGGAACTATCAGATGCCACATTGAAAATACAAAGACGGCGCATCGTAGATGCTATAAATACAAAAGAGATAGACGACTGACCCGCTTTCAACAGCGCAAGGTGGGTCGACATGAACAACACACTAGAAAGAAGCTTTATAACCCGGACTACCCTAGAGCTGTAGGATGGAGCTACCTTACTAATATAATAGAAAACTGCTGTACCAAACTAGAATGGGATTACGACAAATATCGCTTACTTTAGGAGCTGCACAAGGATCCATTTTAGGCCCAGACCTGTGGAACATCAGCTACAGCACTGTACCAAAACGAAAAAAAAGACAAGCCGGACTTAATTGGCTACTCAGACTACATTGCAGCCGCAATAATAGCCCGAAGCAAAGAAGAAGCGCAAAGAAAGCTAAGTCAAGTCATGATACTGACGCAAGCATGGCTTGGCTCACACAACCTCCATCTGGTTACGGAAAAAGAGAGCTATTAATGCTAACAAATAATCACGTACCTCTCTAAATAAATGTGCAAACGACTACGAATATTCTAAGGACTCAAAACCAATAAACTACCTACGCGTAAGACTGGACCACAAATTACCTTACTGGGTAATAATTCAGTGCGCCACAAGGAAAGGTAGTGAGAATCATCTTCCAACTTGGCACACTTTTGACCAACAAAGGGAGGTCCAGCCAAGAAAAGCGAAGCTCTTTATATCCACACATGTCAGCATCCTATTATACGAAGCAGATATTTGGGCAGATAGTTTAATAAACAAAAACCGGCATAAGATATTGGCCAGAGTGCACTGCACCCTCAGCTTACCAAACAGTCTATGTGATGCAATATTAGTTTTAAGCGGTAATGTTCCAACTGATTTTCTTGCTTACGGAAGGGAAAAGCTGTGGGACCTAAACAATTAAATTTCTGAAAATAACCCGAATAAAATAGAACATATAAAGAAAGATACGATACCAGCATGACAACGAAGATGAGATAATGAGACCTGCGACAAATAGACGGCTAGACTTATAAGAGATCTAAACTTATGGAAATGTTGTAAATTTAGAGAAGTCGACTTCTACACAACACAGCTGCTATCCGGTCACGGATACTTCGAAAGATATCTTCATAAAATGGGATAAGTCAAAGAGCTTTCATGCCGATACAACGATGCTAGAAAAGACGACATTACAGGTATATCAATGAGAGGAATGCCAGTGGAAACGCACCGTTGTAGAAGACCTCGATGACCCAATAAAAGAGGATACTTTAATGAGCATCTTGCTGGAGATTATTCAGAAATTCGCAGCAAATTTATCACGCTGCTAAAAATGGGGCCTGAACCGCAACTGTGTCAATATAGGACTTTCAATGAGCAAAATAAAAAGCCACCCTAAAGTAAAGCAAACGTGTTTCCAGTGTGGGCAACGTTTTCGTATAAGGTATTTTTAGTGACCAGCAGGTGGTACATATAAGACACTAGTGATGCGCAAGGCACTCTCTATGTATATCTTTACTCGAAAAAAAATCAAAAATATAAAAGAGTTGTTCAACAGGAAATATGATGAGATGGACTTTTTTAGGAGGGATCTAGAAAAAATTTAAAAAGCGGAAACGATGATAAAACGATGTGATAGGAGATGACGATCAATGATGATCTATTCAAAAAACTGAAAAAATATTGGTAAGTTTAGGCCTACCAACGATTTTTGATTAAATCTGAAAATATTTAATAGTGATGAGATCATTTTGAGAATACTCGTACACTCCAGCTCTGAAAGCCTTTGACGGAGTACCCACCGAGGGAAGCAGAGGAAGAGAAAGAACTTCTCTCATTTGGAAAGACCAGGTGGAGAAGGACCTGGCTACGCTTTAAAACTTCAATAGGAGCCAAACATCGAAAAAGAAGTTCGACTGGCACGCTGTTCTGCCTAAGCCAATAAAGCAGAGAAAAAGAATTTTGAGAAAAACGCGTTTAAAGATAAAATGCTTGAACCAGGCAGCCTTTTAAAGTATGCTAAAAATTATTTAAAATATTTATTTAAAATTTATAGGGTTTAGAGGTAGAGATTAATTGCACAATATATTTTCAAAACATCAAGCTAGGAGCGCCTTTAAAGGTCTTTTATGCTAGGGCTAGCCAGTCTACATTGATATTATGAAAATGTTCAACTAAAAATCATCTCTCTCTTCTAACATAAATTTTTTCATAAAAATATTTCCATATTACAATGTGAAAAGCTCCCGTTATTTCAGACTTTTAATGAACATTTTATTTACTGATGAAAATATTTTTGAACAAATGCCGTTAATCAAGCGCCAACATGTTTCAGTTGCCCTTCAAAAGTCCACGCTCACAACAGGGAGAAACTGAAAGTTTTAAAATTTTTTAAATTTCATTATTTGTTATTGTAAGGCATGTTTATACACACACACACATACAGTTGCATGGATACGTTGTCGGATACTTTTTCCTATTTTTTCAACATTTTGCCACAGCGCATGCAAGCGTGCACATGCGAATGTGTGAGAATGCTAGAGTGTATGCGAATGTGATGGTATGTGTAAATGTGTGAGCGTGTGCATCTTTGCACTCGCTTCCAGCAAGCACACTAAATGAATCTCTTTAGCTTTTTAGAGCTTGTACTTACTGCTGAACAAGCCATTTCAATTTTTTCTCATTTTTTTTTGCATTTTGAATTGCTTGCAGTGTTTGCTAGTTGTTGTTGTTGTTGTTGCTGCTACTTCATACACTCCCTACCCCGCTCACATGGCTGGCAGTGTTGTTTGCTTGTTTGAAGTTCGCCGTTTGCTATTAGTTGCATGTCAACAACGCATACGGCACAAACGTTCTCAACAACAACAACAGCAATGGCAAGCACAAAAATATGTTTGCGTTTAAATAGATGGCTTTTTGAATATGGTAAAATTTCACCGAAATGATGAGAAAAATTAAAACTGATGGTGTGTGACTTTGAAAATGATTACTGGAAGCCAATATTATATTCCACTTGATTCTTTTACTTTTCCATTACACAAACCAAGAAGCAATTAGTATAACGGGATTAAACGTTTCACACCTTAAAGTATTTCCCTGGTTTGCAAGAGTATAAAATGTTCGGTTGCACCCGAATTTACCCTCTCCTTACTTATTAAAATTAATTTTGTATGGTGCCCCTTCATAGATGGAATATCAAAAACAGCATTTTCGGCATATCTTACTGTTTTACTATAAAAAGGATATAAAAAGGATAAAAGTGCAGTTCAAGCAAGGCGAAAATTATGTGCTGTATACGGAGAAAATATGTCGACGGAACGCTAATACCAAAATTGGATAGCAAAATTTCTTTTCGGCAATTTCTACCTTGAGAATGCACCACCTCCTAAAAGGACTATTATACATTTTCCCGTAGTTCCTAGGTGGAACATAGGACCTCAAGGCCCCATTCAGCTAATACCAAAAATGGGCAAATGGGGTTAGTGATGCGAATATATAGCCTATCGCTCCCAAACGTCAATCTCACCTACGCGCGGTACCCCCTGTTCACCACTAACGAGGCTCTGACGACCGAGTAAAGGCAGTATAACCTTAGCACCTGCGAGGAAATTCCAATGCCATTGCCTGCCTAGAGATGAAACCGGCAGCCCCGGAACTAAGCTCGGATCAGAAGGATAATCACCTACTCATCTTAAACCCTCTGACCCGAAACCGAACTAAACAAACTTAAGATTAAGAACAACTCGGCTTCAAATGTAGATACAATAAAGTCGTTGGTCGATGCAAATCATGGAATAATAACTCGAGATATTGCTGAAAGGTTAAATTTGTTCTTAAAGTTCTTAAAACTTATGTTTTTAGTTGCATTAAGGACTGTGATTTGCTTGTCAAAAAAACTAACTATCGAAACTATCCACTTTTGTAACGAATTATTACTGGATGAACCAACTCAAAGCTGGACAAATTGAGTGATGCACTCCATTTGAATAGGTCAGTAAAAAGGGTTTAATGTACCACCAGGATATTGCCGGACCTCATACTCACCAAAAGCTTTTGCAGCTTGAATGGGACGTGGTATGACACCCACCATATTCTGCAGATGTGACACCTTCTGACTATTACTTTTCTCGGTCTCTGAAATATTTTTGGACAGGAGAACTTTCGCCTCAAATCACAACGTCAAAAACTGGGTCCAGTTTAATGCCACCAAATATCAACATTTTATGAGCCTGAAATCAATATTTTGGCCGATATATGTGACCTGGTCTACGAAAAGGGAGCTAACTTGCGAAAACTAGTTTTCTGGAAAACGGCTGTAAAAAAAAAAAAATTGATTTTTTGACACCTAAGCCCCTTTTCACATATAATCAATAGAAGGGTGGTACAATGGTTATTTCTCCGGTCTATGTATTTTCAGTCCAGAAAAGTATTATAAAAGCAAATTAAATATTTTTTGTTGCCAGAAATTGAAGAATCTCTTTTCCCAACTTCCAAGTTCGATATTGGCGTTAATAGTGATGGACAATGCTTTCTCGGAGCTGCAGTTTATCAAGGCAAAACTTTGTAGGCGAGCTGCTTAGATAACAGTTCGCGCTTTGAGAAGAATTTCGAGGAACCTACGTGGTTTGACAATTAAGTAATGAGATTGATTCCCTTTCTCTTTTTCCGGCATCCCTCCCCTCTCCATTGATATATGTATCATCGCTCTAGCTTGTTTAGTTCGCCTGCTGCGTCAAGTTAACCCTAGACGGTCATCCTTCGTCAAAATGACTACGAACTACGTACATTTTTAATGTACAAAAAAAAAAGGATGACCGTCCAGGGTTAAGTAGACGTGTGTTTGTAGTGCTCGTCACGAAAATGGAAAAACGAAATCAAGAGCAATGCGTCGCGATAAAATTTTGGGCCAGTTAGTGCTCTTACTCGTGCCCCAAACGCCAAAGCTCACAATGGTTGTCTCGGCGCGCCCCCCGTCCGAAAAAAGCTCGCATGAGCAAGTCGAAGGTGAAAACGATGATTATTGCCTTTTTGGCAGCCGTGGAATCGTCCACAAAGAATTCGTTCCACCGGGGAAAACTGTGAATCAAGTTTACTATTGCCAAGTACTCGAAAAATTGAGAAAACGAGTCAACAGGGTGCGCCCAGACATCGCTCGTAACTGGATCCTTCATCACGATAACGCGCCGTGCCACACCGCCCTCAGCATGTCCCAGTATTTGTCCTCTAAAGGGATCGCCGTGTTGCAACAGCCGCCTTGTTCGCCCGGCATGTCACCCTGTGACTTTTTTGTGTCCTAAAACAAAATCGGTGGTCAAAGGAACCCATTTTGAGTTCATTACGGACATCCAGGCGGCCGTGACGAGTGTACTCGCGGACATCCCAGTCGAAGCGATCCAGAAATCTTACGAAGCATGGAAAACGCGCTGGAATCGCTGTGTAGCTGCCCAAGGGGACTACTTTGAAGGGGATGGCAGAGTTGTAGAATAATTTTCAAATATACGGTTTCTATGAAATCAGTCTCATTACTTAATAGTCATACCTCGTACCTCATAGTTCAACGTAAAAAATCCAATGCGATCGGTTTCTGATAATGAAAGCTAAGTCACTTACGAGTACAGCAAAGATATGAATACAATTGCGTTCGAATAGTGGTAAGCCGACAAGAAAACAGTAGCTACGCATGTATTGACTGTTTGGAAGGTTTCGGGAAGTGTTTTGGAGGGACTAATAGAGAATTGTCTGTTATGAACTACTGTACTATTCAAACGAAAGGAATCGTTCAGAATCGGCTAGCTGTGGCCAATAGGCTATGGAAATGGGAACATTGTTCAAAGGTTTTTATGAAACTGCCTTATATTCTGGAACTGGCGCCAAGTTCTGTTCCTATATATGGGATTTATGACTTTGCTGCAAGTTAACAATGTGCCGCAAGAGATGCACGACTGTCCCAGGGTTTTGCCAACAAGAAAAAAAGTTTCTATGAGAGTGGTATTAAATTACCTTCAAAGTGGAAACAAGTTGTCGAACAATTGTCCGAAATCGGGTTATTTTAACTATGCTAAATAAAGTCTTTAATTTAATGCAAAAATAGATTTATTATTACTGAACTGATTTGCTATTAAATACGGACTAGATTCTTCAAAACTTTAAAAGTTTTCTAAACATATTTTAGCTTCTTCAATTTCTAATGCAAATATGCAGAAACCTCAAATATCACACAAGCTGGTAAACACGAGTTTAAAAACCACGTCCTCAAACGTTTTGCTGTATTCAGTAAGTAGAGACGTGCGAAAAACAAATTCAAATAATTTTCTACTCTTCCGCAGTGATTTCTACAACTCAACGCGCTGCGCGGTCCCCACTTCTAACCAAAAAAAAAACGAAGTAGAGTTCTGTTTGGCAAGTTCGTTATCACTGACGTTTATATTTTATTATACATTTCCGCATATTCGTATATACATATGTATGTACTTATACAAAAGTACGAAAGCACGTTCACACCAGAGCACGAAACGCACGCACACATACACGTTTCAGTCTATTTTGCAGTGTTCACCTACTTTTCGCAGTTTGTTTAGCACTCAAAATGTTATGTACTGGAAATTCAGCAGCGTTAACATACACACACACTCATAAACGGCAGATGTTAAATGGTGCTTGTGTGCGTGTGTGAAACGGCAGGTGGGACAGTGGCATGAAACACGAAAATGCATTTTGTTAAATGTATTTTTCTGTTCAGATAAGGAATCACAAAACATGAAAGTAAATGTTTATGAAGTCTAAAAATACTCACCGACATTCCGCGTTGTTGCTGCCATCCCGCCACCGCTGTTATATTAATGCATGGCATGCCTTTGTGTGCCACAAACACGATAGTAAGCGATTTGGCAGTAGTTTTATGTGTGCAGCACCGCCAGCCCCAAGTGCTTTCTTGCCGTTTGACTTTTATTTTCGCTGCTTATAAATGTGAGTATGTATGCGTGTGTGTACTCATTTATGCAGCGCTTGACCCACTTGCGCCAGCCAGACAGCCAAGAAAGTGGCGAAGAACTTCAAAGGACCCGCCAAGCTGAAGGAATAGTTGAATCGCTGCGAGCGGTGTTTAAGGCGGAAAAGCACACAAATTTCACTATCGCAAGTCGCAAAACATGCAATTTGTTGGCGTTGATTATAAGCGAGTGCTGAAATATTATAAAAGTACAAAAAATTAACTAATAACTATGTAAAGTACTTGACTTTCGCTAACATGAAATTAACAAGTACATTACATTGAGTTAATTTATTCGAGAAAATGAGCGCGATGACAGGAAGTTAATGCTTTAGAATAAGTAGAACACATTTTGAAGTTTTGAACATGCAGTTTATTTACCTAAATTTAAAAAAATTGGATTACTAACGGGGTTTTCAATAAGAGCACTCAAAAGACGGTTTGCAATATCAATGAAATTCTTTATTCCCGTGAAAGTACTTTCGATTCCATTATGTATAAAACTTGATCTCTTTGGCATGGTGCAGAAGAACAAGCACAAATCGGCCGATACTAATCAATCATATGGGAGGACCTGAATCAGTTGCCAACAACCGGTTGAATAAAGCAAAAAAGAGCGTATCTTGAACTCGGAACCTCTGAGATGCCAAATCTTCATCGATGTCTGCCCTGCAGATTATTTAGTAACCAGACCGAGGAGATAGGAAGCGATACTGTGAAAAGAACGAGAAGAAAAACCTTTGCATACATTGGTTTTCGAAGGTCATACATTCATAATTAAACACAAAAACGCGACTTTAACGGAACCTATGTATGTACTTGTATGAAGGAACAAGAGTGTCGGCCGGTCAAAGTGTAATGGAGAAGCCATGAAATTTTTTTTGGGACCTTATGGGGCTATACCAGTGTGATACTTTCAAAAAATCGATTTTTTTTGCTTTGGCTTTTTCGATAGTTTATATTTTCAAAAATATCCTGTGAAATAGGCAAGGTCGTATCTTGAACAGTTTTGGAATGTCACCGTTCTAAAGAGCGACGGCTCGCAGGTATAAATCGAATAGTTGAAACTTTAGACGCGTTTTTCTCGAAACGACATTTTTCAAAATTGCTGACATCAGAAATTAACGAGAAATTAATCGATCGACTTCAAATTGAAACTGTGTATTTTTGAATATGTATAGACCTACAATTTTGTCATTGTATAGACCTACAATCTTTTGATTGGTTGAAAATTGTTAATTTGCCATTAAAAAACCGACAATTTTTTTACCTAAAAAAGCGACACTTTTTTCAGATCTACGTCATTTTGTTAACTTTTGATGTTGAAAAATCATAGGTCAGTGTACAGAAAATTTTATCAACTTTAATAACCTTTCTGAGTTTTATTATTTCATCTACTCATTCAGCAGGAATCATGTCAGCAGTTGGGGAACCTTTTTTTGGCACCTCCGAAGACAGCACACAACTACGTTATTTTTCTATATTTTTGTAGAAAAAAAATCTTAAATATAGTTGTAAATATACCTAATTATGTTCAAAGAACTTCGAAACATTCGATCAAGTACTTTCTTTTAAAAAAAATTCACGAAAATCGACTAATTGTTCAAAGATTATACTGGTATAGCCCCTTAAGAGGAAAAAAAAATGTAAGATAGGACTAAGTTTTCTGCAAGCGTACACTTCCTATATACTATTTTTTAACAACGAAATATTTTCAGATATCCGCAAAAACTTTCAATGAAAAGTGGCACATGTGTTCGTTACTGGCATTTAGCACGAAATTTTGAATCGCTTAGATTTAATCAAGGTTAAAAAATATTATTTTGGATATTTTTAGGTTAAGTTATTTCATCAATTATGTTAGGGAAAGGTTTTGAACGATTTCATCTACTTTAACATTTAACTATAGTAAGCTCGAGAAGATGTTTTGAGCCAATTTTATTAAGATAAATCACAGATTGTTCGATATATTCGCTTTAAATTCTGGTGCTGGACATATTTTCATAGACGAGTTTCAGTTTCAGAGTAAGTCAACCGAAATTTCGAAAATGATTATATTTAGTATATTTTGTGGGAGTAATGAAGGGATCTCACTAATTTTCGACAACAAAATACAGTATATCCCAGATTTCCAGAGTTATTTACATATTGACTAGGTATTATATATAATAGAAAGTCAACAAGATGTTCAAAACTAAAAAAACAGTTCGTTCAAATTGGAAATAGGTGAAGTTTTCAAACGAAAATGTTCGATGTCAAGATACAAAAATTTTTTGAATCAGGATTATTTTATAAACAATTGTTTTCATTAAGTTCAGTCTGATATAACTTTAACTTTTTTTCAAAAAATGAATTGATGTCTTTCCTTATTATGAACTTTTATACGAAGATATGAGATACGTAGCTTGAATTGTGACGAACTTATATCACCTTATGCCCTTTCAGTTAAAGGCATTTTTTGAACCCCGTAATGGGAAGCAAGCGAAGGTTGGTGTATTTCCCTATTCATTCTCATACTTGTATAGTGGACTGCTTTATATGCAACCACAGAAAGAGGTGAATGGGATAAACAACATCCATTGCTAATGAGGTACTTGATCGTGAGCATAAAGCGCTAGGAGTAGGGGCCGCCGAATTCAAAATTCCCTATTGAGACCCACGAGCTCAACTCAAACGTTTGTGACGGATGAGGCTCGTACCCATTCTCCATTGCAACGGGAGTAGATTGCGGTCAGCAAGAAATGTCTTAACACGAAGCCAAGCAGGGTGAAGCTGAAGACAAAAGCGCCATACAAGGCATCAGTCGTCAAGCACACGGACGACAAGCCTACAGAGAAGTATTATACACGATGCACGAATCTAAACGTGAACTAAATCGAATTTTAACACTTCATCGTCTCCAATAAAGTAAATATTTTGGCAAAATAGCTCTTTAAAATTTTTCTTAGATAATTTTTTTCTAAAGCAAAATGAGCTCAATGGCCAATGGATGGTATGGAGACGGTCGAATAAATATTTATTAATTTCTAAGAAGTTTTAGAAACACTAATTCTTTTAAATACAAGGCATTTGCATAACGGTAAATAAATTACATTTACAACTAATTGTGTTATTAAAACATTGTAGTAATGATTCCTAATATTTTACATTGCCTCTTCGCATAATGTAATAAAATTACGTAAAATAAAAGGAAAGAACGAATTTTGAAATAAAACTACAAAAACCATACAATACAAACTTTAATTGCATTTCCTTCTAAAATGCATGTCATCCGAGTATTTATACTAGTATGTAGAGCTACCCGCATTTACTTGGCATCACTTACAATCACTTCTAGTCAGGAATAGTAATTAACAGCAAACACTTATGCAAAAACATATGCACGACATATACATTATATAAAGCTTCAACATTTAACTCCATGCATACAAACAAACATACGTATATACATACATAACGACATGCATACATACATATACTTTAAATAACTATTTGCTTGCGATTATTATTTTCTTTGGTTGCTGCCAGCGCCAATGTTACAACTTTTGTAATTAACACTTTTCCACAATTTAATTGTTTTAATAGCTTTTGCACGTTTAATTTCGAATTTGCATGCTTTGCAGCAATTCAAGCAGAAATTTACGCATTGCACTACATGCAAGCACTCGTGCAGGAGAGCGACTAGCCTCGGAGAGGTAGAATTGCAGCTGTAATTAGTGTGTTGCCTTACAAGTTTTGTGAGGTGAACTTCTGCTTAAAATGTGTGTTGGTATTCGGGAAAAGAGGAGATTTCGTTGGTTTTACTTATAAGAATAGTTTTCTGTTTTAAATCCTGATGAGCGATCAAATGTTTATCAAGGCTTGCAATGGTATGACAGGAGGGGGATTTAGGTTCACAGAAGGTAAAGCTATAGCATTTAAATTAGTTGAAAATCATAAGATTAAGTCATTAGAAGCGGTATATGCATAGAAGTTTTGAACTTATTTTATGGAAATACTTAGTGCTTAAGGAGTTAGTTTGAGGAAATATTCAATACTTAAGGAGTTAGGCTAATCTACAGATATAAAAGGGTCTAATTATGGCAGTTTATTCAGAAAGAATCAAACTTCTCTCCTGCAGGCTTTATTAAACATATTTAAGAGTGTATAGAAAATTATTTTTACATTGACATTTTGATAGAAATTGGCTAAAGCATCACCTGTTTCCAGAGGGCCTCAACAGGCCACGGTGAGTCAAGACATTTCATGACGAAATTAAAAAAAATCTCTATCTACATATATTAAAATAATAATTCTTTTAGTTTCACATAGATTTTTCGCGAAATAGTAAGCATATTTTGATCTAAAAAATTAAAAGAAAATTATTTATGAAAAAAAAAATTTCAATAATAACAAAAAAATCTATCTGAATTGAAGAGAGAAAAATTTTTTCACTCTTCCATCAATTGAAACCCCTTTCAAATGACAATAAAGCGTACTTTAAACCCAAAAAAATGTCGATTCTCTGAATATTCTGAATTAACCTAAACCCTTCTCGACAACTAAGGGCAAATTTCTCGCGAATCTATATCAACAAACCGCAAGCATGGCTCACTATCATCATTTCTGCCACCAAATTCACTCCATTTAGCAGGTAAAGTGCAGTTTTGGACACTCATATTGATAATTGAAATTAATGTTGCGTATACGCCATGCAGACCGACAGACTTGCCAGTGAGTACGCAAGATTTTCAAAGCAAACTTCAAATGAATGCACAAGTTACCATTTCAGTACAAATATATACATATACATATATACATAGGCACGTAAATGCCTACTAAGCAAATACTTCTAAGCGTTGCTGGCAAAGTTATGCGCGCGTGAAAGCGCCGCTGCTATTGTGACATTTTTTTCTGCGCTGGCGAAACTCGTTTCAACTCTTAGCGCATACTTTTTCAACTCTTTCTCCTTACTTTTTACTACACCGTGACACTTTCTCGGTATATTGCCATTTGTTTCATGCTTGGACTAGTTCTTGAACACAACTTTATGGCAATCAACTCTTTTTCCAATAGCTTAGCGGCGACTTCAGCCAGACGCTGCTACTTCAGTCGCCGGTCGCAGCACGCGAAAAAGTTGTGGAAACCAAAAGAGAAAAGTAGAAACTGAAATGAAACGTAAAATGCATTAAAACACTCGATTTATATCAAGCGTTTGCCATACTTTTGTGCGCTCGATTATCAAAGTTTGCACGCCCCTTTGGTTTCTCGACTTCCACCAGCACGCAGGAATATGCATTTATGTTATAAGTTGCATTGAGTACATATTTCCTGCACTACAAATAGCGCTGTTGCAGTTGGTTAGCTAATTTCGGTGCACGGTAAGTTGCCAGTTGGTTATGCCTTGCCAAAGAGGCAAAAAAAATATAGTAATAAAATAAAAAAGGAACAGTGAAGAAGGCGAAAAAAGCTAAATGTGTGGAGAATTCCTGCAACAAACAACTTTTATTGTCGCATTGAAGTGGCAACATTCACAAGATTGCAACTCGCGCACTCACGCACAACGCGGCACACGCCTTAGCGCCATAAGCTGGTATGAAAAAGTTTTCACTAAACGCGCTGGCAAACGCCTGTTCGCACCGTCGCTATCTGCAGTGCCAGACGGAATTTACTGCCGTAAAAATAGCTACGCTTTAGCCGTTAGCTTCTATGCATTCGCTTGCTAAGCAAATTTTCTATTTTTTCCTCCAACGCAAACTTTGTACTGCGAGTTGCGTCAGTAACGTTGGAGGCTTGCATATTGCTTTGCATCCAGAGTCGGTACTGGTAGAAGGACGATTTGAAAATATTTTTAATAATCGTATTCCGGTAACCTATGTATATAACAATTTTGTATGTAACTTAAAATTAAAAAAAAAATTGGAATGATAGGGACACGGGTTTTGCGTTAAAATGCCCCAAAAACCCAACCCCGAATTCAGTTTTGTTTTGTATTTCTCGATTGTTGATTAGAAACAAACTTAAACTCACAGTACACAAAAGGAATGTGATTTTTTTTATGAAAATCTTTTTTATAATGAAGAAATTAGTATAAGTGACTAACCCAACTTATGTATAGGCCTATCCTAAGTGTATAGGTAGTATTAAGATATCAAATTTATGTACTTCAATGCACACATACACACTTTTGTTGTATTATATACAAAATGGTTAGAAAATATAAGTATATTTTAAAATAATTTTGGGCATTCAATAAACATATATTACATAGAGCACTCTTTTCCTCAGGATAGAATGCAAAATGTTCTAAAGAAATAAAATGTCGAATCGAATTTGCGCGAACAACTTTTCTCAAATACAAAAACATATTATGTAGCCATGACCCCAACATCAAGCAGAATCCTAAAAATTCCATTAACAGATAGAGCTACTAACAGTGAAGTTTTGAGAAGAGTGAACCGTAATAGAGAGTTGTTAAAGGCTATAAAACAAAGAAAATCAGCCTACCTAGGACATATTAGAAGGCACTCTAAGTATGAGCTCCTACAATTAATTACCCAAGAAAAAATTGAAGGAAAACGGGGTATTGACCGTAAACAACTTTGGTGGCTTCGAAACATTTGACAATGGACAGGAATCCATTACGTTGGCAACCTTATAGATGTGGCGAGAGATAGGAAGAAATATTCTGCGGTAATTAAAAACTTGTAATTTTTTAATCTAAAATATGAAAATAAATCGCGAAATGTGTTGCTAAGCGCATAACTCAACAACGCCTGATTTGAAGTTCAAATACATATGGTTCTTACGGCGAGAAAAAATTTGAATAATTGCCCGAACACCCAAAAACAGCCCTTTTTTAAGGCTCGAAAACGGCTGCACCAATCTTGATGAGATTTTTAGAGGTTGTTTGTTGTAGATCGGGGAAGGTTTAGAAATAAAAAACATTATACTTTTCATGAAGAAAAGACGGAAAATTGAAAAATTCCAAAAAGTAACCTTTTTCCAATAAATTTTTTTTGTTTTGTTTTGTTTTTCAATATTTTGATTTGTAAATTATTAAATTATTAAATTAAATTTCGGTCGCTTGCTTTTTTATTTCGGCTATTCAAAAGAAAAATTGTTGAAAATTATTCGGTGGAAACTTTATGTGTATTTCACACAACGTGACCAATTGCAAATTGAATTGAAAAATTACGAAGTCACGAAGACGTCGTGCTAATATCGGCCGGCATTCTTTTGACCATCAACGTATGACAGCCGAAGACACCTGAACGAGTAATCCCAGGATACGATGTGGAATTATGGATCGCGGTCAATCGGCAAGCGATTGTTACGATATCACAGCACGATTTTTCAAACAACAGCTACGATGTTTGCTGGACTTTATCTTGAAGCAACGTATGGTATGTATGGTGCTGTTAGATGCTGCATGAACTCTGTTGAGTTGCAAAAAAGAGGTTTGCCGTACACACATATACTTCTTTGGATGGTAGATGATGGTTACACCAAATCAAATTGATGAAATCATTTCTGCGGAAATTCCTGATCCAGAGATAGAGCCAGAATTATACGAAGTGGTAAAAACCAATATGGTTCATGGAGCTTGCGAACACCATAATCCCACTTCGGTTTGTATGTCTGACAACAAATGCACGAAACACTATCCACGTGCTTTTCTTTCGGAAACACAAATTGCAAACGATGGAATCCACTCTATCGGCGCAGCTCACCAGACGACAATGGCATAACTTTCTGCATTCCATTTAGAGGAGTGAATATCGAATTTGACAACACAGGAATCGTGCAATATTCAATTGAAGCTTAATTCTTGAACAGCACATAGCCTTAGGAAAATTACTTTTCATAGAAAGAACAGGCGGTTTCGAATTACAAAACACAGACTGTTCACCAGAAAAATTGCGCAACACCTTGTGGTTAGAAAAATATAAAATAGGTTTGTTTGATGAAAAAGGCTTTCGTCACTGTGTGAGAAGACCATTCAAAACCGAAATTAATCCAAAACGTTGCCGGGAGGAACAATGTTAAGGTGTAGAGGCAATGCACTGAAACAAGAATTGCATGGAATGATCTGGTTATGTCAAAATTATGCTAAGACCGAAAGTCCTTTGGTTTTGGGTTTCCGTCAGGATAGTTATCCGAGGCGTTCAAGAAAAGAGACAAATAAATTATTCGCTGATGTCGCCATAAGAGTGTTTGGTGCCAGTGTGCTAGTCTTGCGATTTCAATCCAAAAAGAGCAGTTATAAAAAAAGAAGTCGCTATAAAACTGATAGGCGTGACATGCGAACGATCCGATTTTGCACTCATCCTTTTCTCACAAATAAGCTGCGCATGTGTCGGTTCGATATCGGACTGGAGAAACCGACAATGACATATTGTGTATATGATAATTTAAAAAAATAAAAATATTATAGTTATCTATAGTCTGGTAGCTGATAGGAATAGTATTTGTAATCCAATTTTAGACCTTTTCTAATTCAAGGAGATATTATGAGAATGTGTTACACTACATAGACCTGCCTTAAGTTCGCGTAATTTTACTTAATAATGCATTTATAAAATTGTATTTAAAAGGGTTATATTTTGCCTTCACAATAGGTCCTCAAATGATCTGGCCAGTTATCAATAGCAGTACGCACACTCTGCATTTATATTGACAAGGCTGCTATAACTAAAGAAGACTTTCACCAAATTACTGTGAGCCATGGTCTCGAACACAAACTGTAGTCTAATTGATTGAAATCAGGTCTTGCAGTCGGCCAATCATCTGCAGCCATGAAAAGAGGAAGCCTTATATACTGAAATAAAATATTGTTGAAAGATCATATGCTCTCCATTGAAGAGAATTTTGCAAAACATTTTCACAAAAGTGCAGAGGTGTAATTCGTTTACAAATGATCCTTCACCAAGCCTTACAGCAGCTGTATGGAAGGCACATTGAACCTTCTTCAACAGTAAACATTTTTTCATCTGTAAAAAGGAAAGGAAAAACAGAAAAAAAGGATACCTTAAGAAGCCGCTTGCATCTTCTAAGCTTATTTTGCTTCGAGCGTGCTTACCGAAGATGATCAGTTGACTAAGGGTAAGCTTTCATGTGCTTCCAAGTAGAGTTACTTTGTTCAGCAGCCTTTTTTTGTCATGATAACTGACTATTTGGTACCTGAAATTGAAGCTCGTGATCTTGTCGTTATTTGGTTTCAACAAGATGGCGCCACTTCCCATACTTCGCATCAATCGACGAATTTATTGAGAGAACACTTCGGTGAGCTGATAACTTCACTTTTTGGGCCGGTGGATAGGCTACCAAGATCGTGTAATATCACACTGTTAGACTTTCCCCTTTGGGGTTATGTAAAGTTTAAAGTCAATGCGGACAATGCGGCTTCGATTGAGGTCTTGGAGCAAAACATATCGTGTACAATGCGCCAGTTACTTAGTAGTTAAAATGATTGAACGAGTAATTGAAAATCGGACTCAACGGGTGGCATTTGAAAGAGATAATATTCAAAAGGTAAATGTCAAAGAATCTCATTTAGAATGATAATAAACGTTCCCCATTATATTTGAACTTTGTGTGTGTGTGTACGTTTTTTTTTTTGTTTTTTAACGTAGGGAACCTCGAAATTGATCAAAGTGTTTATTGAAATGGAATAATCAAAATCACTACTAAAACCAAATATCAACATTTCAACTAAAAATATTTAATATCAACGATACCCCAAATATTGTTCCAAAAGCGCCTGGGAGATATTCTAAAAAATCCGCAAAAATACTACAAATGGCAAAAATTGTGGAATTTTCGGGCATTTGCTGGAGGCACGCAAATGACCTCGCAAATTTGTAGAACACTTATCTGCATTGGCATAACAAATAGCGATAGCCACTTAAGTGCACACTTACAAGCCCATCTAAAGCGCACAACTATGAATAATAAATACAATCACACTCGTATATTTTCCACTCTCACTCTCTCTCTCTCATTTAAAATCGCCAATTCAAAGTGAGTGCCAAATCGTTTTGACTATTAAGAATATTTAAGTGTATACGAGGCTATGTGTGTGTGTGTTTATCTGTAAATTTCTGTGGCAATTTGGTGAATTTGTGTCTGTATTTTTAATGGGGCAATGAGGCAGCAACCGCATTGCCAATGACAGCGGTTAGCTGCTGGCTCATAAATTGATTACGCTCACCAGCAAACATCGATGTCATTATCGTAATTTCAGTTATGGCTTGAAGATAAGCATGATAAAAGTGAGACCAGCCAAACCGCGGTCATATTTCAGGGCATTTTATACTCGAAACACAGCCAAAGTAGACGAACGGGTGATGTGGGTAGGTGTCAGTTGGTGAGTCTGTGAGCCGGTCAGACAGTTTGTCAGTGAGTGAGTCGGTCAGTCAGTCAGTCAGTCACTGAATCAGGCCATTGATTCGCTTACTACCACAGATACGCATCAACTCACGCACCCACTCTCTCACTAACTCTATCACCCACTCATTCACTAACTCACTGGCGCAATCAGTGAGAGGTCGCCATGTCAAATATGCTGTTTCGACCGCCACTTAATACCCGAAACAATTTATAAGCCGCCTGCTTTTTGCCGGCTGCTACTCGTGGCATGCCACATGCAATTTTCAACGATTTAATTTTCCAGCGCTCTGAGCGTTGAGTGACCACTTGACACATTCACGATTTATTTATGTTATCATTTCATTTGGCATTTTCATGCTGCCGGAGGGCGAATATACAAGCGCTACAAAATTTAACATCCACGAGGGATTAAATATGTCGACTTTTGTCTCACTCGCGGCGGTGTATCTCGCCTATCAACGGGAATTTCAAAGTGCTCGTAGTAGCTCGCCGCATACTTTTGCGACACTTAAAATTATTAATGATTGCCACAAAATTTGACTACCGAGTGCACGCCCACACATTCGTGTACATTTTTCTTAGCGGTTTCTCCATCACCCCAATTTGCTTGCTGGTCGTAAACATTGTGGTATCACATAAATAGCTGCTATTTTCAGCAATACTGTCTCTCTTCGGTGGTAAAACACGCACCGACCACAAACAGCTTCGGTTGTCATAACGAAAATTAAACGGAAAATACTTCCTTGAAAATACAGTTACTTTGAAAATAAAGATGTAAAGCGAATAGCTATCAAAATAATTGGTTTTACTGCGAAAATATTCTCATCATAAGTTGGCACATTTTATTGCGCAATATTATATTTACATTTTAAATCGTTAACTGCTAGAATTTCAAGAGTTCTGAGAGTGCGTACTTCACCATTAAATATGCAATATTATACATTGTACATACATATTTATAGTACTTATAAATGTATTGAGTACTTTTCTGGTTATTTAATGACCAAAGTTCAAATAGACATCTGTGTCTTTATATATTATTTTGGAAATTTAAACATCTGAGCTTCATTTTTGTATATACAATAGGCTTTGTTAAGAGATTAAAATTGTAATTATAATGTACAGTGTCATTTGATAGTTGATTGAGCATTTAGTTTCCTACAAAATCCACAAAACAATATATATTTAAAATAGTTGGAAGCGATAAGCAAATTTTTCTTTCTGATAATAAGAAAAATATAGAAAAGCGTTAGTCAAAGAACCATCGCGTTACAATTTAGAGCTCTTACTTGGAGAGCCTCTCTTAGAGGTGTCTATCAACCAATTATTCAGAGTACCAAGCGGAATAAAATATCATTTTCTTTTTTGACCCATCCTAATTTACACACCATTCATAATAACATATACCAGGCCTGAGGGCAACACTCAAGATCGCACCACACACGACCATACCGCGTAGGATAAAGTGATTGAATCATCGTTTCTACAACTCATTCGATTCGAAAGCGATCCAATAAGTAACATTGATGGACCACGTTCTCATATCCAATATCGTTCTCAAAACACCTTTATCATTCGTTTCATTTAATTAGAAATTAATTGTTGTCTTTACAAATGCTTAAAAACGTTGACCTTTTACTTTATATTTTTTTTTGTACGGGAATATAAAAAAGGTATTCGGTGCCAAGACCGGACTATAAAAGGATGACTCATCAAATCGAGAATTTGATTGCTCAAAGATGCAAGAGTGATCTTTCTTCGGTGGTTGGTTTTCCTGATTTCTTTAAAAACAACTGGCATAGAATTTACTGTTCTACGTCTTCGCGAACAACTTTTGTGAAATTCGGCTCATTCGGCCATACAATCGACTGCTGTTTACTTTCGAGCTCACATACATAAATCCAAGACTTACCTGTCACGTTGCCATAGACGTGTTTCGAAGCTATCGTATTTTTTAACATTTCTCTGAAATAGAAATGAATAGACAGGTGTTTTTATATAAGCGATCGACAAAAGTTGTCGAACCTAAGGTGACAAGTTTTTTCCATAATCAAGTATTCATGCAGTATTGCATCTATGCCAGTTCCAATCTCATGATAGGCCACATGACAATCTTACAATATCAGTTTAAGCCCAGCATCATTAGTTCCGGGGACAGCAATTGATTTTGGATGACCTTCTCGAAATTATTCTTGGGGTAATATACGACCTCGGTTGTAGTCACCATGCTTACATTAAATATTGGTCTTTGATGGAACTTCATAGCCAAATTTTCGTAAAGTTCATCGATGCACTGTTGTTGAGTTAATCCACGTCAAAAGTTGGTAAACATAAAAGCGCGAAAATGTTCGCGGTTAAATTTTATTTTCCGGCCGAGATGCTTATTTCAAGTAACTATACATTCTGTCAAGAAAGTGTCTGGAATTTATAAATAAAACGAAAATTTTTCAATCATCATCCAAATTTATTTTATCGCCTTCAAAATAACATTAATTTGAAGCGATGCACATGTGACAACGCTTCTCCCAACCGTCAATACATTTTTTTATAGGCACTTTCCGGGATGGCCTTTAACTCACGCGTCGAATTTACAATATTTTGATGTCTTCAGTTGAATCGAAGCGTGTTGCCCGAAGTGGATATTTCAGTGTGAAGAAAAGTAAAAGTCAAATGGAGCTAAATCAGAGAGTTTCGATACTTGTTCAATGATATTTGTTAAGTGTTTGGCCAAAATTTACGATAAACAAAATTCGGTAAACACTACTGAGGTCGACTGACATAAACAGCTGCTGTAAACACAATGGTTGACAGATCGCGCTAATTTTTGGCGTCATAATTAAGGACAGTTATACCAACCCAGAAAAAAATTTACCTGTCTTCCATATAAGCGGGAGACGAGAGGGGGAAGTGAAGAGTTCCCAATACTTTCTTGACAGAATGTACACCATAAAAAGAGCGGTTGTATGACGATACCTTCTGAGTATGTAAAAGTGAAAGCACCAAATTTTTTCGAAAAACAGCGTAGGGTTAACGTCTGTGAAACAATGCTCTCCGAAAGTATTATTACTGCTGATAAGCCTTGAACCTATGACTCGGAAACAAACGATCAATCGCCCGAATATCGTGATAAAGGTGAGCAGAAGCCGAAAAACTTACGTCAAAGAAGGCCAAAAATCAAGTTTATGTTGACAGTTTCCTTCGATTATCGGGGTGTGGTGTATATCTAACTCCCCCCGACCGGCTAAATTATCAACAAGGAATACTTTTTGGCTGTTGAGCGTCGTTTGCGCCAAGCTGTTCGTAGAAAGATGCCGGAATTATGACCGAGAACTCTTGGTATTTGCAACACGATAATGCAGCGTTACATAGTGCATTGATTCTTCGTGACATTTTCGTCAAATTTTCAACTAATATCGTGCGACAATCGCCATATTCATCTGAATTAGCTCTATGTGATTACTGGCTATTCTTTAAATACAAACGAACACTCCGGAGAAAACGTTTGAGTCAACTGAAGTCATTAAACGTGAATCAATACGCGCATTGAAGGCTGCTATTCCGGAAATTTACTTTAAAAACTGTTTCGAGGATTGGAAGAAACGCTGGTATGAGTGTATTCTGACGAAGATTAGTTTGAGAGGGATGACATGGTCTTTGGAGAATAAATTAAGAATTTTAAATTCATGGACAAAGTCTTATTATTTTTCGGTCAAATGTCTAACTTTACGATAAAGTTTTGCGTTGTTAAATCCCGTAATATAAAAGGCACCCTACGTATACCGCATATACATATAAATGAAATTAAATCAGTAACCATTATTACCAATAATGTGATTTCGTTAGAAAATTTAAATTAAACGCACAAATAATCATTACAATAAATCAGTTCGTATTTCCATCTCATTTTCTTAGGATTACACTGGACGTTTTAATATGAAATGAAAATTATTTTTAAGTCCGAATGGAAAATTTAACATAAAATACTTACAAATCTTTATATCCTCAAATTGCGAAGTTTATACAACTTAAGCTACAACAAATCACAACAACAACTTGCCCAAAGCACTGCAACACACTTAAAAAAGCGAGAAGAAAATTAACGAATTTGGATAAAAAGAATTTAGTTAGACGAACAATAAAAGTTGTGATCAGGTGTGACACAACGACACAAACGCGCCACTGGAACGGCGGTCATAAAACCCACGACAAAATTGGCCAAGGCAATTGGTGGGAGTGCAACCAACGGCAACTTTCTGAACAAGTTGTCTGTTTGCGTGCTTTATTACCTAACAGCAGTGAAATCAGCAAGAAGAAAAGAAGAAAAAAAACAAAACTACGCTGGATGGAAATAAAAAGTGTAGCAACAACCGCCGACCGATACTGGTCAGGCGTTGAAATGTAGCCTGCAGACGCGCGGCAGCTGAAACAGTGAAAACCGCTGCTGGGCGTAGAACCTTTTCGACATCGGAGCTAGATGCAGAGCAACAAAAAGTGAAGGCAAGCGCCATAGGTCATAGCGTTGATGGGAAACATAACAGTTGTTGTTAGAGAAATAGTACAAAAAATGCAGAAAATACATAGATAAAAAAAAGTAGCAAAAGAATATTTTCGAAGCAAACCGCGAACCAGTGAATTTACTCGTACAACACTGGCGGCGAGTAGCTTGAGCGTAAGGAATGTAATAAAGCTCATGTTTGACACTGATCGCATTGTACGCTGGTACTAGAGAGCATGGTTGTCTATAAATTACGACCACCAGCGAAAGCACCAACACCACCACCAATGCGCATTTAATTCTATTTCGGAGCATAAAATCACAGTCAAAATGGCAGCGCATAAAATGTTGATTACTTTTTTTCCCACTAAATGTCTGTGTAGCAGAGTATCTGGATTTTTATGTACTACTTTTATTTTTCTCGTTTTTCATGTTTCAATGGTTTCCAACATTCAATTGAGCGTGAGCGCTAAAGCAATTTCGAACTTCTAAAAAATCAATTTGGCAATTTTTAACACTATTCCAATTGCTCGACAAGATTTTTGCGCCATTAAAAGACAATGTTAGTGCCACGCTTACATCCTCCGTACTTGTATGAGTGCAGCGGCAATGAGTATGTGAACAACAGCAACTACAACAACCAAAACATACATTGACATAGTCGTAGAGGAATATCCTTGATGACAGCACTCATTTATCTTGTAGTATTTCGCTCGATTTTATGGCCGCTGCATAGAAAATGGCAATTGCGATACAGGGTGTGCATGCGAATGTATAGAAAATGAACGAATATTGACGAGTTTGCAAAATTTAATTATTTATTGATTAAGTGTATGGTTTGCTATAGGATAAGAGAAATAGAATGCATACTATGTGAGTATAAATCGAATCCAGAAGAGAGGCATATTATAACGGGTGATTTTTTTGAGGTTAGGATTTTCATGCATTAGTATTTGACAGATCACGTGGGTATGCTTTGACATTTCATCATGAATAGACTTACTAACGAGCAACGCTTGCAAATCATTGAATTTTATTACCAAAATCAGTGTTCGGTTCGAAATGTGTTTCGCGCTTTATTTTGTTCAGCGATGAGGCTCATTTCTGGTTGAATGGCTACGTAAATAAGCAAAATTGCCGCATTTGGGGTGAAGAGCAACCAGAAGCCGTTCAAGAACTGCCCATGCATCCCGAAAAATGCACTGTTTGGTGTGGTTTGTACGCTGGTGGAATCATTGGACCGTATTTTTTCAAAGATGCTGTTGGACGCAACGTTACGGTGAATGGCGATCGCTATCGTTCGATGCTAACAAACTTTTTGTTGCCAAAAATGGAAGAACTGAACTTGGTTGACATGTGGTTTCAACAAGATGGCGCTACATGCCACACAGCTCGCGATTCTATGGCCATTTTGAGGGAAAACTTCGGACAACAATTCATCTCAAGAAATGGACCCGTAAGTTGGCCACCAAGATCATGCGATTTAACGCCTTTAGACTATTTTTTGTGGGGCTACGTCAAGTCTAAAGTCTACAGAAATAAGCCAGCAACTATTCCAGCTTTGGAAAACAACATTTCCGAAGAAATTCGGGCTATTCCGGCCGAAATGCTCGAAAAAGTTGCCCAAAATTGGACTTTCCGAATGGACCACCTAAGACGCAGCCGCGGTCAACATTTAAATGAAATTATCTTCAAAAAGTAAATGTCATGAACCAATCTAACGTTTCAAATAAAGAACCGATGAGATTTTGCAAATTTTATGCGTTTTTTTTTTTTAAAAAGTTATCAAGCTCTTAATAAATCACCCTTTATATTGTTGAAATATCACGTGGAATTTCTGGTCTAACCGAGATAAGATTTCGCTTCTATACATAATTATAATAATAATTGTTATATAAGTATATTTTAAGAAATAGTCGCTGACAGTAAAGTTCAAAGCTCTCCAACCATTTTATGACATTAAGTTAAGAATTATCTGAAATGCGATTTTAATGATAAAATGTTTCAGCAAACTATCATATTTGGACTTTTATTCAATATCATAGGAACCTAAAAATATCTAATACTTCCAATAGACTTCATTTGATTAGACTTTGGAAGTTACCTGAAAATTAAATACAGGGCAAATAGTTATAAAGGAAGATCTTAAATATTTCCAGATGTTTACAAAAAAATTGACATTCCAAAATTGATACTTTTTTGATATAAATTTAAAGTTTTTTATAAATTAGCACAGAAGCTATATATATTATGCATATCACCGAAGAAATGTACAATTATGTCAAGATATTTCATTTAGATCTCACCCAAAGCTTAGCCTATTATATTACATATAACTTCTTAAGACCGTTCGCGCAGCTGTCGCACTGGAATCAGCTGTTTATAAATTTACTGAATGATAGTTCGGAGTATTATTCACAAGTGTACAAAAGCGTTTTGCCAAAAGTGAACGCAAAAAAAGTGATCATAGAATTCAAACATAATAGTGTGATTGTTTTATATTTAGCTGGAAAATCACAGCCAGTAATTGTTCCTGAGCTCAAACACCTTAATGTGAATAAAGTTTTTGTTTTTCGGTGCGTTATCACTCGTTACTATGATACTGGTAGTATTGCAAAACGCCATGGAGGTGGTCATCAAAAAACTGCAACGTCACATGAGATGGTCCGGAAAGTGAAGAAGCGACTTGAGCGAAATCCACGACGAAGTGGCAATCAAATGGCTAAGAACTGAAAATATCCGACCGTAGCATCCGACGCATATTGAAAAATGAGCCCAAGGTCAAGCCTTACAAGTTCCAAAAGGTTCATGATCTCACACCGAAGCAGCAACAAGTAAGACTTGAGAGAGCGAAACAGTTGCCACCGAAGATGGGCGCCCTCCAATTGCTTTCATCGAGCCTGGCGTCAAAGTAAATTCGACATATTATCGGGCAAGTGTTCTGGAGGCTGCTTTGAAGCCGTGGGCAAACAAACATTTCGGTCGCAAACCAAGGACGTTTCAACAAGACTCAGCACCGTCTCACAAAGCGCGAGTGAACCAAGAATGGCCGAAAAACAACCGAACTTCATTACGACCAAACAATGGCTCTCGAATTTACCAGATGCGAATCCAATGGATTATTCTCTCTGGGTCATTTTGGAGAGCAAGATTCGAAGTAAAAAATACACCAGTCTCGAGATGCTCAAGAAAGTCATTGTCGTGAGTGGGTCAAAATACCGGCAAGTCACATTCGGGCAGCTTGCGATTCGTTTTTTGACCGTCTCAAGGCCATAGTTAAGGCAAAAGGTGGTCAGATCGAGCAAAAGTGAATTGATCCTGAATTTATGGTTATTTTCACACATTTTGTTGTGAGTGCTGGATCCTGTAATTAACGGTCTGTGCGTCTATAAAAAAATAGAGAAACGTTCCACCAATATTAAGAAAAAGTTCTCAAACTATAATATTCTAAAAATTTTTTGGGATATATTTTTTAATGATTGAACTTTTATTAATGAAATCAAATCAAATGAAGAGTTTCGAGATAAAGTTATCAAGCCAAAAATTGTCGTTATAGCTTGTTTCGATATTCAAATACAAAGAAAAGAGACAAGAAAAAGCGGGAAACTCCGGCTGCACCGTAACTATTATACCCTTCACCGATGTAATTTTTACTGCATAAATGGTTTAGTGGTTCGATCTGCATAATATGCTCGGAGATTGTAGCAATGTCTTGGTTAATAATTTATGCCAAATTTCATAAAGTTAACCTGACAAATGAAAGAGTTTTTTATATAAAGACTTTTTTATCAGTAATTTGTATGGCAACTATATGCTGTAACAAAAAAAGGTTTTTTACAAGGACATGATTTGGATCAACAAATGAGCAGCTGCTTAAGGAAAGACAGATGAAATTTTTCAGAACGACATCTCAAAAGCTGAAGTTCTAGTTCGCATATATACAGACAGATGGACAAAAGTATAAAATATATGCACTCTCCTTTACCTTTCCCTCAGATTGTTAGAAAATGCGAGGCAAACTTAATATAACCTGTTTAGGGTATAATAAAGAATAGGGTCTGTATAATGTTGATGTTTGAAAATTGTTTTCTAAAAACACAACTCAACCCAAATAATTCAGGTATTTAACAGAAAGGGAAAAATCACTTCTTTTTTCTCAACCTTTCAGTATATACAATAGTTATAGACTGAGGAATTTTATTCCAGCGCAAAAATTTGCGATTTTTTTCCTATCCGTGGAAGCGCTATAACTGCCGGCATACAGATTTCTTTTACATTTCAACTATAAAAATAATATTATAACTTTTTTTTTGCAATCAAAGATCGCGAACTCTTCAAAAATTCTTTTAGACTCATTAGAGTACTCCTCTCCACGGAAGTCTTTAGTAAAAGGCGAAAGATTTATTCAACAACTAAAGAGAAGCCAGAGATATTTAAATAATAAAAACAAACCAAAAATGATATCAGATGATTTTTCGATTCAACAGTTTTTCCCTTACTATGTTTTGACCTCTTTACATAACCACAAGTTGAATCCAAAAATCGAATTTTGTATTTGCATATAGATCTAATATACCCATAACGGGTGATCTAAAAAAAGGTCCGTTTTTTTAAAAGTATGTTTTTGACAGATTATGCGTGAGTCGTGTCAAGGTGTCATGTTATTTTTGTTGAGTGTTGTTTGGCATTTATCATGGAAATCCTAAAAAACGTTTACAAATCGTTCAACTCCATTACGAAAATTCAAGTTCTGTACAGAATGTATTTCGCGCGCTTCGCTCAACTTATGATTACATAATCGGCCTACTGAGCGTACTATTCGCAACACCATCATCCATCTTGAGACCCAACATTCATTATTGTACAATATTTGAATTAATCAAGTTCAGCATTCAGTAAAGAAATAATGATAGCCGTAGCTGAGAGACGATTCGGCACCGTTCGGAGCAACTCAGACTGCCATACGGAACGACTTGGCGCATACGAGATCTTAAATTGAAAGCGCAAAAAAATAACTTATAAAAGAACTGAAGCCGATCGACCTTCCCAAGCGACAGCGGGATCTTGAAATGTTCCAAGTTTTCGAACCAAAGTTTGTGTGATCAAGCCCATTTCTGAGCAATATGAAGAGATTCAAGGGCTGATATTTCATCCTGAAAAAACAATGGTTTGGTGTAGTATTTGAGCCGGTGGAATCACCGTTTTGTATTTCTTCAAAAATGATGCCGGTGAAAACGTAACCGTCAGTGATGACCGTTATTGTGCCATGATAACCTATTTGATGTCTAAAATCGAAGCTCGTGATCTTGGCGACATTTGGTTTCAACAAGACGGCGCAACTTCCCACATGTCGCATCAATCAATGGATTCATTTAGACAACACTTCGGTGAGCAGATCATTTCACATTTTTAAGCCACTTTGAAGTTTGAAGCTTTTCATAAAAAACGACTTTATGTTCATTTTGTTAAAAATAAAAAATTTTTATCTAGCCTGTGATTATTACATAAACTCATCTATCTAATAATACATTTTTAAGGGTATTGCATTAGAGATTATTTCAAGTAGAAGTATCTTCATCTCCGCCAGAAACACTTTTTCTGAGGTCCTTGTGAAGGTTGGTTAAGGGATTAAAGATATAAACAAATTTTAAAGTTAATTACGAAATATTAAAGTACATAAAATAATGTACATATGTATATATTAATTATTTTTCTTTATTTATCAAAATAAAAAATCAAATTGCTCCCGAAAAAACAAAAAAATCGCGTTTTTTTCTAATTTTAAAATAGAAATAGTTTACATTCCATTTAAATTTGGCCATAATATTATTAGAGACAAATTCACGGATATACGAGTTTATGTATTTGTGACTCTCGCGGATATTTACGATCACCCTGTATACATTGCACATGGATTTTTATGAATATTCACTTGTACGAATGAATGTCTGAATCTATATTGCAAGCATTCATTTTATTCGATTGTTCGCACATGTTGCATAGATGAAAGCACAATTTTAGTGAGCGCGAAAAATTGCAGCAGGCAACAACAAAAAACAACGAAATGGAAAATATAAGAAAATAAAAGTGAGCGTGTGGAAAAATGCGAAAACAAGCCAGCACATGTGTACCTCGTACTCGTAGTCATACGCATGGACACTTGCACAGTTGCAATACAACAATAATAGTGCAGCAAACACACACACACACATACACATGTGAATCGTGTATTGTAAACTACCTTGACACGAGTTGGCACAATAAAAATGACTGCAACAAATGTTATAAAAATGCAAGCAAAAACTGCCGTTGTGCCACATAAAACATAAAAATAAAAACATACAAACAAACACGCAAACAAGAGTGGCAGTAGCAACTGAAAATAAAAAAGCAATAACAATGTTGTGAAAAGAAAATAACAAAAGAATAACAGTAAGAAGAAAAGGGGCACTTAAAAATTGCAGAAGGCAGGCAGAATCACACCCTGGCCAACAGCCAGCAGCTAGCAGCCAGAGGAGTGAAGTGGGATGGGCAGCATGTAGCTAGCAAAGCTAAACAACAACAACAATAGCAAGTTATGATACTGCCAAAAACAATTGCAATTATAAGCAATGACGTGCTGCAGCTGAAAGTGTACTGCTTGATTAGCCAAGGGACGCGGTGCGGGGTGGTGCAAGGGTTATCATGGCAAAAGCTTGTTAACAAAATAGCGAAATGTAATGTTGTAGTTTATGCGACGGGAGCGCTTAAGCCGCCGACACCGTTTACGATTTGAAAGCAAAAAACAATAAAAGTTTTCATTTGTAGGTAAAAAACACTCCCAATGAAAGGAAGAAAAGAGCCTCGGATGAGGAATCCCCCTTTTGATGATGATCACTGCAAACTTATTAGGGATTACGATTTAAGGGCATTCACCTGGAATGTCCGGCCCCTAAGAGTGAAGGCTGACATTACCGCCGTCCGCGAAATGTGATGGACGAGACAAGAATTGAGATGAGTATGTAAGGCATAAAGGAGAAAGATTCCGTGGTTCTGGCATTCACCCGTCTAGTCACAATCCGCATCGAAGTTCTTCAACATATCGCTGATTTACGCCCACGCCTAGACGGAAGAGAAAGACGATGCGACCAAATATGTCTTCTATGAGCGCTTGGAGCACACCTAATAGACCTGGATCCGTCACGATGTCAAATAAAGAAGGTATTTTTAACATAACGGTCGGTAAATTTAGCCACCAACCCCAAACGGGTTGATCGACTTCGCAGGGGCTCGAAATATGGTTATCTGTAGTACTAGATTCCAGAAAAGGAAAATTTATGAAGCCACCTGGCTGTCTCTCGAAAAGTCACCGACCAGATCGATCATGTTATGATAGACGGAAGACACGTCCCCAGTGTTTTAGACGTACGTATGCTTCGAGGTCCTAACCTTGACTATGACCACCATCTTGTTGCTGCCAATATATGCGCCCACCTCTGTGCAGCAAAAAACGCCAGTCAACAGACACAAGGAAGCTTCGACGTCGAGAAGCTGCAACATAATGGAACTAAGGGACGGCATTCACAGCTCCTTACATACAGCTACAAACGACCATGAAAAAGTTCGACCAATTACCGGTCTGAAGAACAACAAACCAACAGGGGGCCGATGGCTTGCAGGCCGAGCTATTCAAACACGGCGGCGAAAAACTGATAAGAAGCATGCTTCAGCTTCTTTGAAGAATATAGTCCGTCGAAAGCATAACCGACGATTGAAATTTAAGTGTGCTCTCACCAGTCCACGAAGAGGGAGACCTGGCAATCTGGGTCAACTTGCGTGGGATAAGCCTTCTCAACATCCCATATAAGTTCTATCGAATTGGCGTCAAGAAGCGAAGAGAAGAAACAACTGGCGAGCTGTTGTAAACTCGACTATAACCGTGTAGGCGGTGTCTACACAATGAAGAAGATTATCTTTCTCGTTATAAGGTTCACATTTTATTTATTATTTTGGAAATATTTTCCTTTAACATCCCAAGAGCTATTATATTACATGCTAGCACCGTCAATTGACTTTTCCAACTTATCAATGAATACAGAATTCAGGACTGATTTTAGCTGTACTTCGGAGAGTGCGCGCACCGACTCGATTCGGTAGAGGACGTTCCTAGCTAACGACGAGCGGCTGGTCAGTTGTCTACGAGGATCTAGCCGAAAATTAAGCATTCGTTAGAGCAGAGGTACGCGATTAAATTCTGTGTGTATCTCGGCAAATCAACGACAGAGACGTTAAATGTACTCAAGCAGGCTTATGCAGATGTGGCTCTAGCAAGAAGTGGTGTAGCACCAGTCCTTTTAGAGGGCCGGGAAGAGAGGTCGCTGTTGAAGACCGTACTGGGAGTCCTGCGACTTCTACAAATACCGACAACGTAACTCGTGTGCGCAAAGTTTTGAAATCAGATCGTCGACTAAGTATTCGTTTAATTGCCAAATGTTAAATTCATCAAGTTTTAAGTGGAAGTCCTCAAGAGACTCAAACGAAGGAAGTTGTCACGCCCTTCTTGTGAACAGCTACCTGACCGCCCGGCATCCCAGGAGCCTATTTTGAAAGTTTTCAAAGAATTGTAACGATTGCTTCAATTATTATTTTTAAATCGACTCATTCCTATTACTTTCCGGACAAACCCGATATGTATAGTGCTCCCAAAAAATTTTATTTTTTTTTATTTTTTTTTTATATTGTTAAAGATGTTGCAAGTTGAGAAATAAATAGCAGCTTTTCCAAAAGTTTCGTGATTCGCTTGTAGGCCAAGCACTTAAAGAACCGCCCTAGTAAACCACTATCCACGAAACCTGTTATTTATGCCGTCGGCGAAAATTTTCTTCACCGAAATAAATTAAGTGCAATTGCTGTTGTATTGATTGAACACTCTTTTGAAACGAGTAATTTTCAAAGACAAGTGAATTGGCGCCCGCATGTATGCTTTAACAACAAACACTTTTGTTGCATGTTTCGCTTTCAAAGCCACCAGCTACACATTGACGAGTTGCTTTAATTGAAAAAGCTGGTTCGCTGCATGATTTCATATTTGCATACTTAAATATAGTACATATTTAAATACTCGGCATTCAACATTTAACTACAGCAAAATCACTCTCAATTGCTTTCAATAGCAATGTGTGTTTATAACGGCTCAAAACAAACTGGAAATCATGGCCGCCTATGCATTTTCCATGTTCCATTATGTTTGCCGCCCCTTCAATATTCATTTTCTCAACAAATTTTTACTTTATTTAATGAAAAAAAAAACACTGAAAACCGTTAACCCATTGTTGTCGAACGTATTGTTTCAATTTATAAATAATTGCTTGTTAAGTGCAATTTGTTGTTGCATATGAAAATTAATCAGAAGTTGTTATGAAAGCCTACAATTATAAAAATGTTGCTTATTTGTTGCGTTTTCACGCAAACAATTTTAATAAATACCCGCAACTAATTGTCGGTGAAATTCTTTTTTTTTTGTGTTTTCATTTTCTTTATTTACCATTTTTTACAGAGTTTTAATTACTGCGGAAGGTGTTGTTATGCATGAAAATATCCATGCTATGACGATAACGATTGCAGGTTGAATGTATATTAATTAATTTACTTAAATTTAATATTACTAAGGTGTTGAAATACATTTTTCAATAAAAATATATTTGAAGCGGGACTAAATAGTAGGATATGACCCAAAATACAATTATCTTCCCTATAGTGATTTTTAAAACCAAGTTTAGGGGTTATATTCGCCTGCAAACTAATACTAACTTTCATAAGAGAGAATGAGAAAGGAAAGAAATAACACCTTATATACTATTGTCATCACAATCGCCTTTGCTTCAACAAATAATAATGGATACATTCAATATTTTTTGCACACATAAATACTACAAAAATATCAATAAATGTAAGTACCATTCACGTGCCTATTTTTAGCAGAAAATTTTTTGTTAATCACATTATTTGTCTGTTAACTTTGTAGACTTTTTACGAGACAAAGCAGACAGATATCACATTATATTTTGAGAACAATACATAAATACTCTTATTCAATTGATTTTAATGATGTCTGTACACATTTATTTCGGTTAACTTGTAATATACTGAACACTGGCGCGTCGCTTTTTTAACATTGAGATGAAAAGTCACAACCTCGTATTGAAGATGTCTCTATGCACATTGGTGCAAAGGCGAGGGCTTGTATAAACTAAGTGGTTTTACAGTAAAAACTATTACATAGCTTTATGGCTGAAGCGCACCACAATGAAATTTTGATGCGCAACGATAATCCGTCACGCTCAAGAATTTAATGCGCCACCGCATTGTGTGAAAAACTCGTTTCAATATTCTTATATTTTTGAATTTTTCACGATTAATATAAAATTATGCTTATTAAATAAGACAGGTTAGGTTAGGTTAGGTTAGAAGAACTCCTGTGTTCGAACTTATAAATTAGCAAAACGCTTAGTAGCCGAGTAATTCGCACAGGCTTTTAATTTCCACTCCCACCAGTTAGGTGGGATGTCGGAAGGCATTCGCTCCCAAATGTTTAGGTCCTGACTTTCCAAATGCGGGACGATCACGAAGGAAGTTTGAGTTTTTTCTGATAAAATTCTCTAGCTTACAGCATGGTCATCAATAGGGCAATGACCTGTTAAAAGCCGAACAACTATGGATCATTAGATCTCCTGCTATCAATCTTGGGCCAAAAGGTTTCTGCGACAGCTATCAAATAGTAGAACACAAGGGAATGTGGGACCACCGACCCACTCCCATTCTACAGATAGCGGTTCTAGGGTGCCTTTAATTGCTAGCTCATCAGCTTTGCAATTTCCTATGATTCTCATATGGCTTGGCACCCATACCAGTCTTATCACAAAGACACTCCATGCTATTGGTAGCGAGTTTAGGCATTCCTAGACTATCCTTAACGCACTGTAAATAAGTTCAAAGCTTGTATCACCGCTCTGCGATACTTCGCTGAAGAAGGCTGCACACCGAAGCAGCAGATCTAAGTACTGCTATCTTAATGGCCGCAACCTCGGCTTGGAAGATACTGCAATAATCAGGAGATCTAAGGCTGGAGTTGAAAGAGAGCTGCTGACAGTAAAACTCTTCACCAACATTTATCGCAAGCTTTGGCCCATCCGTAAAGAAGCTCACTGCCTCTTTTCTCCAACGGCTTCTTCGCACCCATAATCCCTTCGTCGGTACATGGGCAGAGAGGAGCCGCCAGAGTTCGGTTTGAAGAGTCCGTGATCAAGGTTTTAGTTTGAAGTCAAAGTATATGAGGATATCCGAATGTTCAGCAGCCATACAGCGTCCAACGATATCTACGGGCAAGATGGCATTAAGCGCCATGGTTGGAGTGGACCTTAGAGCACTATACATATTGATGAGCGCAACTCGTTGAGCGCTCTCGAGTTTCTTTGCCAGTGTGGCCTTTTCCACAGCCCTTCACCACATTAAGTCAACTCGTATACAGAACTCAGGAACCTTCCATTGGCCATAAGTGCTTCATCCCTGCATAGGCAAACACCCGGCATCCACGATCCTTAAGTTTCTTAAGCAGGACTTTAACGACCAGGATCAATAGAAAAGGAGAGAGAACTCCACGTTGGTGTCGAGTTATATTTGAAAACAATATTTGATGCAGAAACGAAAATTGTTATTATAATTTCAGCAGATTATATGATGTCTGGCAATATTATCATATAATACAACATATATTCAGTGAGTTTCAGCACATATCTATTTGAAATGTAGTTCAATGTAAAGGCCAATAAAAACAACTTCTCGCAATTTCCCTTCTACAATAATCACATTCCTTTAAACAAATTATATTTCAAGGAACTTTAGTAACCGAATATAGTGCTTTTTTAGGTTACAAGTAAATTCACATTCTAGAAACTAAGAATTTAAAACAACCCAAATACCCGAATCCAACAGACACATATGCCAATTATTGCAATGATGGTGTCAGTTGAAGGTTTTTGGAAAATTTGACGCTTTCGAGTAGTACTGCATTTGGAAATGGCTCGAGTGTATGTAATCCTCTTCACAACTAAGCAGCTTTCATTCGAAAAATTAACTGAAAACTGCAAAGTACCTATGCGTTACAACGAAATCATAGCAGGAGCTACCAACATCAGCGCAACCGTACCAGCTTATGCCACATACATGCAACACCGTCCAAAAAAATATTTACCTAATGCAGCAATACACATACCTGCACAGAGATATATAAGCATGTGCGGGTATTAAGTAACAGTGAAATCATCAAATATAATAGCGTCTACAATTTCGAATTTTATGAATGGGCGCCATTGCTGGCACATTTCCAGCCGATATTGCCAATTGCATAAAATTATCCTGTTGATGACGATAATGATGAAGGCATTAAGCTGATGTAATATGATTACATACACTTTTTTTCCACGATCCAACGGCGATTACAATGGCAACAGCAGTAAGAGCTGTCATTCATATGTGTATGTGTGTAACGTCATACCTACACATATTCAAGTGGGTCGCGTAATGAGTGCGCTGAGCTGAGCTCGTAAGCGTTAAGCTTAAGCGTTTATTTGCATGAGAAACATAAATATCCATACGAAAATTGATTGGCATTAAACTGTGTCAGCACGTGTGTGTCGACGGTTATACATGGCGTATACGCAACAAATATCTCACACATACACTAATTATAATGAATGTTACGTATACGTGGTGTAGACTTCACATAGGGCCAGTTAAGGGCTTTTTAAATGCTTCTACTTGCATATAGCGGTATTTTCAGTTATTAACGGTATGCGTAAATGCGCATAATTTCATGTATATGTGTATGTGCACCACGACAACACATACATTTCGATTTGTGGCGCTCGCATCATACATTTTCATCAGACTTGGCGCACGAAAAGCGCACTCCACACCTTTTCGACTAAACAACTTTACAGTTTGCCACTGTGGTGGCAATGGCAAAAGTTGAAAATGAAAAAGTGCGGCACAGCGTTCGAGTTAGATGCCCCAATCGGTAGTTTGCGTAATCAAAAAATATGCTTTTAATCTGTTTGTGTTAAAGTAAAAATTGGGCATTGGCATTTCACGAACATTTTTCAGCAAACAAATAGAAAACTGCGGCTCACATTGGTTGTTGTTTGCGTTTTTGTTTTCATTTATGTTTGCTATAACGAATGGCCGCTGGCTTTTGACCAACACAGCACCATTTTGTTTAGCTTTTTGTTGGCGTGTATCAACAAATACGCAGTTACATGCATGTTTTACGTGTGTGTACATTGGTAGCTTATAACGGCACAAATAGAAGGCCAGAATTGCGGCAAAAAGCTGCTGCTGCTACACAAGGTCGAGCCTTTTAACCTTTTGATATCAGGCACTTTTGTAAAATCTATACAGCTTATAGCGGCAGGATTTTCAACAACATTGGGTATATGCTCCTCTTATTCTATATGTATATGCGTGTAGTTGCACCTATCTATATGCGCAGAAAACAGTTTTTAGTATACTGAAAGTACACAGCAGTTATCGAAGGCTTAAAAGTGGTCAAAAATGCAACGTTCAAAGAACAAAACTGTTGAATGTCAGAGTGGCATTAGGTTATCAAGTTTCAAGTGAAATTTTAAAGCGCTGTAGCTGGTCAGGTTGTATAAAATAACAGATCCAAAATTTTTTCTTTTTGATTTTGGTAGAAAAGAAGAGAATTTGTTTGATCAGACTTGAGTTATTGTTATAATGGTAGGCTAAAAATTAAATCAAATATTTTACAGCTCTTAAGTCTTTAGTCTTACTGATATTCATAACATACATGGTGCATCAGGTCAATACGGGGAGATTTTTGGTCAAATAATAAAATGAGATAAATCGATGTTTCGGAGATGTTCAATTCCATTTCCATTCGGGAAAAATTTTATCAATTTTAATACAAAAGCTTAAGGTTGGCTCTTTGTTCGAAGCTCATTTTCGCACCGACATCACAAATCACAGATTCTAGCGCCCACAAAATCACTGGATTAAGTATTTCTTCATGGGAGAGAGAAAGACTTTAAGTCTCATTTATCATACGGAGTAACTGGCGTCTGACGCTTCGCTGACAGCTTTTCATTTACTAGAGGACTCACACATGAGTGCTGTCAAATTTTCCACCGAAAAACTACCGCCAGTGAAGTTTTTAACTTTAAATTTACATTTGAAAACCGAGGGCATTGAAAAAATACGTGCTCACAGTCTTCTATGCACTCTACGGACTATGGTCGTGATGGAATCGGAACAAAGACCTTCGAAAACATGTATGTCCATTCAGTATTTAGGTTAAGTGGAAGTTTAGGTCCCCATGTTGTCTATCTATCCACGAATGGATATCTGGGATTAGTCCGTGGGTCCACCGTCCTTTGGTAAAGGTTTACCACCATTGCTGTCACATTGTGTTACTTTGGGTACCCTCCTCTTTCGCTACACGCGGCTCTGATAGCTGGTCCAATCACGTGAAATCAATTCAAATCATTGGATGTTAATGAGCGGCATACTAACTAGAACTTCAGCAGTGTCGCTTGATATCGTTCGGAAAGCACTTGTTACTCGGATAGCAGTGAGCATATACACAGCGTTTATTGGTTTTGCATATGCTTATGTATCCTGTATCCATATTGGTGATGCATACTTTTACCGAACTCATTGCTTTTTCTATTTTTTGGGTACAGATGTAGAAAGGAAAATCTGGTGATATTCACAATTCCGCCTAAATGAGTGAGCTGAGTAGCCCTATTTGGCATGATTTCGAGTAACCTACTTCTTGAGATTATAGATTATAAATTATCGCTGGCTGGAACGCATGCAGCCCCAATTGGGCATCATTCTTGATAGAGCATTATACAATATTTGAAATGTTTTTATTTGCATTAAACCCTTACAATTTATTTGGGTATTTAAGAGTAATTTCATGCCTACGTTAACTGTATTTCGAACTACATTTCTGTGCATAGCCGAGTAATCCCTTCTTACAATCGATAAGATTTTTTTATGTTTACCAACACGTCCCTTAACGTTCTAAACCTTCTCACTTCTTTTCGATGTAAAAGAGCTATCGAACTTCGGCATCGTTTCACCTGAGTAAATATTTATCCGCCTCAATACACTAACACTTACCGCAATAAATACTAAATAAAATTTTAAGCCAATACAGCACTCTTACGATGGCAATACACTCAACGGTGCTTAAAATATCAATCGAACTTAGCCGAAAAGCACCGAAATAAATAAGACAAATCCTTATGCATGAGTGAGTTACCTTTTTCGAATATACTCAAGTATTGTGTGCTGAAGTATAATAAGGAGTACGGTGAATATGCAAATAAATTAATGAGCTTAAGCAACAAGCAGATAACATGAAGAAAAAGGTAAGTGATTAGAATAAGTAAGTAATCACATTTTAAATCATTCAATGCAAAGAAATGCGAATGAATAAGCTGTGTAGAAATCTAAGAGGTATTTATGCTTATGTAGGTATTTTACAATGGATTTACTTTGCAAATTAAGTATAAGGCATGTTTCGTTAAGATAATCGTGTGGTTAATATCTAAAGAGAAAGTAATGGAGGTTTAAATCGAAAAAAAAATAATTTGAAAGATTTGAAATTGAAGAAGAGGTTTGGAAATGAAAAGACTAACATTTAAAAGCTTTCGAATAGAGCATAAAAGCATTAAAAATGCGAACAATGAAGCATGCCGCCTATGGAAGTATATAGGCGGGGTTTTTATTGCAACATTCTGTTGAACCCTCTTTTTCAGTGACTTCAAGGTAAAAGATGGTAGCGCTAGACCTAAAACTAAACCTAAAGCTCCGATTAGATGTCAACCTTAAAACCGCTTTGTGTAGAGTTCTTGAACTACTTGAAACTATATTGATCCTGTACTCGTCAGATCAACTCAAGAAACACATCACAATTCCTCCTCGGAGTCATAAAGGAGAATATTTTTAGAGGTTAGAAGATTTGTTATTCCATATTTCTTGGGTACAGAAGTAGAGAGGCAAATTTGTTCAGATTATAGATTATAGATTATAGATAATGGAATATAAATTATAGGTTAAAGATTATAGATTATAGATTATAGGTTATACATTATAGATTATAGATTATAGAATATGGATTATAGATTAAAGACTATAGATTATAGATCATAGATTAAAAACTATAGAATATAGATCATAGATTATAGATTATAGGTTATAGATTAAAGACTACTTATTATAGATTAGGCAATGTGCGCCGTCTTCAAAAGCGTATTTTCGAAACTTTTTTGAAGTCGGTTGGCAAGATTTCTCGAGAACTGTTCAACCGAAATCCATGAAATTTTACACAGGTCTTTAAGATACTTGGACGAAGGAGTTTGAAATTTTGAAATTTTAATTTTTTTTGGAAAAATTTCTGCCAAAAATATAATTTTCAGTTTGTTTTTCCTTCATCCAAGTTCTAAGTACTTTTTCCAGAAATAGCGCCGCAATGGCCGAGTTTAAAATTTTTTTTTAATTTCAGAATATGTTTGTAACAATAAAAAATTCTAATAAAATAATTCATTTTTTATAAGAGAAAAATTTTTGAAAAAAACTGCTTTTACGCTAGGAAATCAATGTAACCCCTTAAGCGAGAATTGTTTTACTTGTTGTCATACATCAACCTTTACTTTAAGCAACTTTTAGCAAATGGTGCAAAGTCTTGCAACATCACACAATAATTAGTGCGCCATAAATGTACACTCGCCTCATATAACTGAAAATCTTTATCGCTGTGAAGAAAAATCCTGTGAATGTCGAATACAAGTTGCCTTTCTCGCGTCTTGCCTGCTTGTTGCATGGACACGTTGCATAATGCAAGCACTACTCGTCATTGACTCGCAGCAATTAACGCATTGACACCACGGCGAGGCAACGACAAAAGCCTTGAGCTACAATTTGACGCAACAAGCGTTGTTCGCGTTCGACATATGTCAGCAGGTTTTCATAAGCTTGTCTTACGGTTCTTTTATTTTTCTTTTGCCTTTTGTTTTCATTACCCTTTTATCTCTCCTTTTGCATTTCATTTCAATTCATCACATTTCATGTTGCTGCCAATGTTGCTCAAACTGTTGCGGCTACCAATTTCTGCTTAACACACTTCTTTTATTCGGCTGCTTGTTCTTCTTCGGCTTTTATTTTATTCCATTTTATATTATTATAATTCTTTAAGTTTTTAATGAAAAGCGAAATTGCTTAACGAGTTTGCACGTCAGGCTGGCGCCCAGAATTTGTATGACTTACATACAACTGCGTTTGTGTGTTAGTGTGTGACAGTTTTTATATCACTGTTATAAAAGCAGGCGAATGAATGCGAGTGAAGCTGTGCACTTGGCTCGTCCAGTCGTTGCGGCGACTTTAATTGCAAGGCTGTGGCAAAAGCTGACTATTGCGAGCAACAGTTGAAACGAGAAAGTAGTTTAAAGTGGATTGTAAAAGTTAAAACCGCATTGCGTGGATTTTCAACTACAAGCGCACTACCGTTTCCAATTAAAGAAGAAATTATTTATCCAAGGCAGTGTATAGCTACCGCTTATCATTATAATATGTTATTTAACGAGAAGTGAGCTTCAATGGCTTTAAGCCTTTAGTATTGGGCTTTAAGCGTCTCAACCCTACAAAAGTTTATAAGCAGATCTTTTTCGTACACTACCGTTAAGTATTCCATCGGAAAAGTTTCGCTCATTTCAATTTTAAATAAATTTCACCTGGTTGATAATAGATTCTTTGCCGATCGTGTACCCAATATCATATTACTGCATATATTATTCATGTCAATATCAAACCAGCTCACTCATATACTTTACATAAGTAGATATGTCTCTTGAACTAAATTTCAGGATATACACAAAGCGCAGTCAACGAAGCTTGTTAAGTACGATGAGCTATCTGAGCGTTCGGAAAGCATCCGTACTAAATTTCGTTTTTCGAAGTAAGAATTAAAAACTAAGAGGAATTAAACCAAGGCTCCACTGGGTTGTGTCGTCTCCCCACTACTATTTAACTTATATATCTTAAAGCCCTCTCAACAACTTCATACACAAATAATTGAACAATATTGACATTAGGTAAAGCAATTGACGGCATCCATATGTTCAAAAGTAAACAGCAATCTCACCAATATAACTCGCTTCAACTCCACAAGGTGCTAACACTCTGTCCCTCTAAATCAACATGAACTCGACGAAAGAGTATGGACTGGATCTTAATATTGATGAGACTAAAGTTCCGCCTTTTAGCAACAAGAAAAGTCAAAGAAACCTTATTGGCAACTTATAAGATAATGGACAGGTCCTTCATTAACTTCGAAGCATCGAAATGGCTTTTGTTAAGAAGTTTCAGACGTGCCAGAACACTGCCTGTATACTTCTGGTTAAGAAAAACAATGCACTCTTCTCCAAACAGTTTCTGCTGGATGCTTCTATAGAAATGATACTTGTGGTAATCTACCACCTGCTAGAAACATCAAGAGATTATACCGTCGGGACAACCTGATTCCTGGGCCTCCCGTTGGACGATTTTGATGACAGCTAACATAAACCTCGCCACTAAAACAAGGCTTAGATATTCGCTGCAATAACAACAAACTTCTTAAGTACTCCCTTAGCGATTTGATAACAATTAAAATGGAAAAAAAAATATTTCTATAAGAAGAAGAAGTTTAATAAAATCGGTCTAAATCACAGATTTCGATATTTGGCTCAAAGATCAATACTACAATGTCTTGAGAACTCATAATATCTCATGGATCTAGAATCAATTTTGAGTTGTTGACGCTCTTCAATTAACATAGTTTTACTCACATCAAAAATTGCTATTATGGGTCACTTATCAGATCCACCCTTCTATGTATTTGATACGATAGCACTGGCCTTCCGGGGTGTTCTTAACAAGAAGAACTATCATTTAGTTATATTGATATACATAGTATACAGTATAAAGCTTTAACTTAACTTGGGACTACTTGTTTCAAATAAATAAAGGATTGGAGGGTAATTTTCTATTTTGTGATAATGGAATAGATCGAATAGGTTTGGGTGAGATCAAAGGCACACGTTTTCATATTAGATCACATATGCTATTGTCACATCTATCAAAGTGGTGTCGACTTTAATGTTGAAAAGAGTTGAGAGAGAAAAATAAATGGTTGGATGCTAATACATACTCAATATGATTTTTATAACATAACAGTTCAAAATAGTTACCAAGGGTAATACACTGATTATAGGGACCCTCGAACTATACAATACAATTTTTATTTACGATTTGTCCTTTGCTACAAAATAGACCTCAGTTTCGGCGATCACCTGTTCATTCGACGAAAATTTCTTCCAGCGAGCATTTATTTGAGATCTGAGAACAGGAAATAGTCGTTGGGTATCACCTCCAGAGAATACTGTTGATGATACAGCAGTTCCAAAGCCCAATTCATGGATTTATGCATCCTTTTCAATGTTTTATGACACGGTGCATTATCTTAGTGAAACGGCACTCTCTTTTTTTCGATACGGCTACTTTTCTTCAAAAAGTCCAAACGCTGTGCAATGGTCGCTGTTGAAGGCTTTTATTTTTTGAAGGTAGTCATTAAAAATTATTCCAAAATACAGACGTCATAACTTCCCAACTGACTGTTGCGTTTTCCACGCCTTAGAGCGCGTTCATCGTGTGCAGTCCCCTAGGACGACTGTCTATTTGACTTCGGATTGCAATGATGGAGCTATATTTCATCCATTGTCACTTATATACGCAAAGACTTGGATCGGGTTTATAACGCTTGAACATCTCCAAACACTTTTCCGAATCATGAACTATTCGTGATTGATATGATATATACGTTCAGTTGAGATCTTTAGAGTGCTTGCTATCACGAATAACTTCACTTTCCGGTCATGTAAAATTATATTGTGATCTTTTTTGTTGGTTTCATCGGTAACAACCTCGTTTGGGCGTCCACTGCGTTGACCATCCTCAGTGCTCAATTCACCATGTCTAAACTTAGCATACCATTACTTGATAGTTGATTTTCCTGGAGCAATGTCCAGTTTAAGTTCTAGTAGCGCCATTTCTGTGTCAGGTCGGGGACTTTTCACTTGACCTGCTATGTATTAAAATAATTTATGGAAATAAAAACAGCAGAAACACATGTCTCAGGGCCATTGAAACTCTTCACGGTCCAGCGTTGGAGTAAGCTTATTTTGAGGATAATCATTTAGAGCTCAACAGGTAGCTTATGCAAATTCAGACTATAAGAAACACTTGAACAATTTACTTGTAACTTTTTAAAGAATATAAAAGTTATATTGGGTAGTCTAAAAAGTCGTTTCGTATTTTATCAATAGATGTCGTAGCAGTCGTATATCTCCAGTGCTACCAATCAATTTGTGTCATGCCATATACTCGTAGTATCGAAATGGTGAAATATTCAGATTCTCGCTCGCTACCGTTCTCGAAATTTCGATTTACACTGATGGAATAATGTCTCTAGCGGAAAAATGGCAAAAAGTGGTCGACTAAAATGGAACATAATTGTTTATTTATTTATTAGTATAGAAAAGTTGAAGTTTGATTAGAAATACGAAAAGACTTTTTCGACTACCCAATATATATTTATATTAACCACTACGCGCTATAGTCATTGATATTAAATTTAACTTCGCGCACAATCTAAAGCTTGATGCGCGTTACAAGCTTTTGTCAATAGTAACTGTGAACTGAATAACAACAACACCGGCAACAGCAGCTAAACTTGGAATATGGGTTAATGATGTTAGCTACCGGTGCTGCCAGTCACAACCACTGCAGTCGAACGCCTCGGGCACAACAACGCGGCAACACCAGCACACACACACACACATACATACACAGTAGCTCGTACATTTTTACTCTTTTTTTATATTTTTAAAAGCGGTGGAAGCCATCTTTCACACTCTCATTTGCATGCCGCGTCTCCGTTTGTTAATTTATTTTTGTGCGCACATTCTTTCTTGTTTTTGCTGTCGTTGTTGTGCTTTCCTCTGACTGACTGGCGTTGTGCTTTTTGTCACACTGATTTCATTTCAATGCTTAATGATATTTTGCGCCGCAAGCTTTGAGAATAAAGAACGGAAAGTGGAGCAGCCAGCAGTCGGCAGCGCGAAGCGGGCGGTTCGTTGTTCGCTACTTGTATGACAGTTGTTTGCTGTTGTTGTTGTTGCTATTGTAGGTGTTGCTTTCGCGATTTACCTGCGCTTTTCTGATAAATTAAATTCCAAGCAAGCGCGTCGATGAAGATGCTTTTTTTTAATTTACTCCTCTGTACCTCCTACTTTCATTCGTTTTTTTTTTTACCTTTTTATCTCTTTGGAAATGTGGGAAAATGGGAAATCTCATACGTATGCCAAGCGCCGCATGTTGGTTTTTTTTAGTTTATTTGCTTTCCATTTTTTTATTATTTTCTTTGGATTTTATTTTAATACTTTTTTCACTCTCTGCCACATATTGCCGCAACATCCTTTATTGCTTTTAATTTTATTACTGCGTGCTGCTGCTGCTTTCTTTTATTCACTCGCCATGATGCCAGAAAGCATAACTACACGGCGTTGCCACGTGCACATCCATAACAAAGCACAGCTACAGACAAATATATATGGACACACATACATATATATGTATGTCCGCGCGTGTGTTGCGTCTTCTTTGTCTGCTGCACTAATGCACGTCGAGTTACTTTAATGTGGCATGTCACTTTATTATGTCAATAGTTTATATGTGGTATGTGCTGCACTTAAGAACTCTTTTTTCCACATTTTTGCTTTCTTTTTTATCTCCATTTTTGGCGAATTCATTGCATTTTTCAGCTGGCTCTTTCACTGGCGGTTGTCTTCAAAGTGTTTTTGCGTAAAAATAACAAACATGAACTTAATGCTTGCAACATAGTTGCACGTGAATTTTCATGCTTGCCACGTGTGAAATGTCGCGGTTTTTAGAGTTGCGCCGAGCACTTATACGAAAGAGCAAATGTGCACCTGAGTGCTATTTGGTGACTCCGAATGAGTGCATATATTAAATGGAAGCCCTGTGGCAGTTGAAATGCATTGCTGTTGGGCCCAAATATGTCATACGGCATATAAGAGTTAGCACGGTCCGACGTTTCATGGATTTTCAATCAAGCAACAATCAAACCTTGTTTCTCACACAGAGCGATCTAAGAAGCCATAATTTACTGTCAGGTCGGTAGAATTCTGGGTGGAATTATGGGGAACGTTTTCTGTCAACACAACAACAAGAATTTTTTTGGCGCAACAATCTCAAATTTATCTGTAATTTGGGAATATTTATCTAATTTTTTTTTAAGACCAAATAAGCACACTTTTTACTTCTATTGTCTAGTGACAGTTTTCAGCCAAAATTTTCTTATTTGTCAAACTCTAGCAAGGCCGATAAATAAAGCTTCCTATCAACACAAAAAAGGTTAATGTTTTCCAACATGCGTTGCCGTGAGCTTTACTAAGAATTGTTTTGGTCGCACAGTTTCAACGAATTTATTACTAGTTACTGACAAAAAACCTCAATTATTTTCTACTGCCATCTGAATTAAGGCCCGCTAGAGAATTTCACAAAATCGATTTTTTCCACTTTTATATCATATATTCGCAAATATTCTTGAAATATTTTGAATACTTTATTTAATTACTTTTAATTCAATTAATTAATACTCTTCTTGTCGCCTCTGATCAGTAGAAGAAGAGAATTCGCTTATTTGTAATTAGAGAGTCTATTACATATGTGGGGCTTTCACACCGGGATGGTGGTGACAGAAGGTTTCGCTCAGAAAATTCTCCGCAAAATGAGCCACGAAAGCGAGAAATGTTATTTGCCTTTGTTGTCTTTTTTCTAAATAGGTTTGACAATTAAGTAATGAGACTGATTTTATTGCCACGCTTGTGCTAAACCTGTAACCTTGAAATTCCCTTTCTCTTTTTCCGGCATCCCTCCCCTCTCCACTGATATATGTACCTTCGCTCTAGCTTCCTTATTTCGCCTGCTGCATCAAGTTGAGTAGACGTTTGCTTGTAGTGCTCGTCACGAAAATGAAAAAAGGAAATCAAGAGCAACGCGTTGCCATACAATTTTCTGCCAGATTGGGCGAAACAGCTTCGGAAAAGTACGCTAAAATTGTAAGAGTGCATGGTGATAGTGCTCTTAGTCGTGCTTGTCTCCGCGCGTCCCGCCCAAAAAAAGCTCGCAAGAGCAAGTCGAAGGTAAAAACGATGATTATTGCCTTTTCTGATAGCAGTGGAATCGTCCACAAAGAATTCGTTCCACCGGGGAAAACTGTGAATAAAGTCTACTGTTGCCAAGTACTCGAAAGATTGCGAAAACGAGTCAACAGAGTGCGCCCAGATATCTCTCGTAGCTGGATCTTTCATCACGACAACGCGGCGTGCCACACCGCCCTCAGCGTGTCCCAGTATTTGGCCTTTAAAGGGATCGCCGTGTTGCAACAGCCGCCTTATTTGCCCGACATGTCACCCTATGACTTTTTTTGTTTCCTAAAACAAAATCTCGCGGACATCTCAGTCGAAGCGTGCCAGAAATGTTACGAAGCATGGAAAATGCGCTGGAATCGCTGTATAGCTGCCCAAGGGGACTACTTTAAAAGCGATGGTAGAGTTGTAGAATAATTTTCAAATATACGGTTTTTATGGAATCAGTCGCATTACTTGTCATACCTCGCACGGTAGTCGAAAAAGTCTTTTCGTATTTTATCAATAGATGTCGTTGCTGTCGTATATCTTCAGTGCTATTAATCACATTGTGTCATACCATATAGTGTTGGAAAGGTGAGATTTTAAGCTTCAATTAACCAAAAATTAAATTCGGGGAAGTTAAAAAAAGTTACAGCTGTTCAAAAATGAGTGAAAGTAATGAAGAAATTCTATATATGTATTTTGAAATTTTTGTATAAAAAGGAAGAATGTCACACAAGCCACCAGTAAGATTTGAGAAGTTTATGGAGACGATGCTGTATCAGTTCGTGTATCACAAAAATGGTTAGCTCGCTTCCGTTCTGGAAACTTCGAAATTTCGATTTACACTGCTGAAAGTTTTATATATAAAATAATGTCTCTAGCGGAAAAATTACAAAAAGTGGGCGACCAAAATGTAACAACCTTGTTTATTTATTTATTAGTATAAATAAAAAAAATAAATTGAAGTTTCATTAGAAATACGAAAAGACTTTTTCGACTACCTAATATAAATAATCAGGATGACCAGACGAGTTGAAATTAAACTGTCTGTTCATCCTTGCAAGCTGTAACCTGCGTAAAAATTTGGATATCTTGATGAAACTTTGTATGCGCCTTCTCTGGCAAAAAAACAATTACGAGTACAAAGGAGCATATGTGGACAAAAAGCTTTGAAAAAGTAGGCGTGACCCCGCCTGAGATTCAAATTGGACTATAGGCGTGTTCAACATATATATATATATATCTCGAGACCTACCCGTCCGATTTCAACTAAATTTGGTTTGTGGGATTGGCCTCACATTTTTATGTTACAATGAAATCATCACATAACACAATTTTCATTTCCATCTGATTCTTTCTTTTCGAGTGTATAAATCTAGATAATATTAATATAACGGCATAAAACTTTGGATGAATAATGCCATTAGAGTATCCCACTCACAGCCAAAAATTGCCAGTACCTATAGTTGACTTTTTACCGAAAACATTGGTCAATGAGTCAGATATATAATTTAATTTTAGAGAGAATCATTTCCTGATAATAGTATGTATGCGTGCTACAAATGGGTTGAATGTGGTCAATACTTCCCTTAGCCCCATATACTTGATATTTAATATTTTCGAACTTCCCACTAAAATTATATACAGGTATACCAAATTTCGCGAGCTTAATGGAAAATTCTGACATCTGCCGAGAGATCATTTTACACTCATTTCAGCATTTTAATTAAAGAAATTTAGTCATTAATAAGAACAGAGAAAATAACTACTTAGAAATCAACAGAAAATTAGTTGAAATAGCTTTAGGACCATAAAGGTTGTTCAACTCATACTTTTTAATTTGAGTCTGCGACCTTCACAGCCATAAAAGATCCACGAAGCGAAATTTAAAATTTATCTACGAAAAATTCATCCTCAACCTTACTCCAGATTTTTTTTATTTTATTGCTTTTCGCGAAACCCAAATTCTTCTCATTTTCGTTCACACAATTTCCATCTTTTTGTCACTAAAGTTCTTTGCTTCACCTCCACGCGTTTCGTACACATTTTCGGCGCTTTTTCTCTTTCGCGCACTTAATGAGTCCACCTTCACATTAACACACACACACATACAGCGCCGCATCTCCTAATGAAATTATGTCACCGGCAATGAAAGTAACGGATAAAAGCGCTTAAGTGTTGCGGCATTTGCTGAAAAGTGTAGTGGCGCGTTGCCACATGCCACAACAGCTGTTGCTGCATTAACACATCAACTACGCACACACAAAAAGCGGCATTCTTCTCTCACCGCAGAATTCTTCATGAACGCGTATTTTGCATGAACTTCAACGGGGACGCACAAAAAAGCGGTGACACCTTTATTATAGCCGTCTGTCAATTTTTGTTTACTTTTTGCTGAGTTTTGGAGTTAGTGGCTGAAAATCTTGAATTAATCGCGTAGGTAGGAAAGTATGGAACATTTTTGTAAAAAATTAATTTTACCAAGGCCCTTCCATTCGACGCAAAAAATATGCTGTAAATCGCAAACTCAGCTATCGGAACAAAAACTTTGACATAATCGGACATATTTGGAACGTATGCAAAAGAAACGAAGGAGTTTAATCGCTATTTCTCTTTATTCATTGGTTTTTGGCTCTAACTTCCGCCACAATCGTATTCTTTTTGTAAAAAATTCGGCTTCATCAGGACGAGTCGAGCAAGAACGCTTTTCATATTCAAAATATCCAACAAAATCATTCGAACGGACTCGCGAGATATGTCGATCTCTTTTACCATCTCTAACACTTGCCTGATGATTTTTAAGCAGCTTATCCTTCACTTTTTTAATATTTTCATCAGTTGAAGAAGTCGCCGGTCATCCAGAACGAGTCGTGTCGAGACAAATTCTTTGTTCGATATTTTTATTCATTTAAAAAATCGCAACTCTCTACTGAGTTTAGCCGAAAACAAAACTAGCAGAGAGATCGCGCTCATATTTGGCATAGTAATTAAGGACAGTCTACCAACTTACCAAAATACCTTTTTTTAAATATCATTTACCCGGCGAATTTGATTACAATTTCCGGGTGGTTTTTTGTACCACTCGTAGGTTTGTGTTTTTCGATAAAACTCAATCAGCGCAAACCCTTTCCAACATTGTCAACGATTCCGTACACGAAATTTGGTTAGAAATACCAAATTCGAGACAAATTCTTTTTTCGATGAAGAAAGCCCCACTCCTTATTTGTGAAGAACTCGGACAGCCACTTCACAAGCCTGTTTTGAGTGCAACTTTACAGCAACAAGGATGTTCGCCGTGGACAGGAACAGGTGGTAATCACTTGGCGCTATATCCGGGCAATAAGGTGGATGCGATAAAACCTCCAACCCGAGCTCACGTAACTTCTGACGAGCCATCAACGAAGTGTGTGGTCTGGTGTTGTCCTGGTGGAACACTACACTCTTCCTTGGCCAATTCTGGACGCTTCTGGTCGATCGCCTGCTTCAAGCGGTCAAGTTGTTCACAGTAGATAGTAGAATTAAGCGTCTGGCTATATGGGAGCAGCTCATAGTGGATGATTCCCTTCCAATCCCACCAAACACACAGCAAAACCTTCTTGGCCATCAATCCCGGCTTGGCCACTGTTTGAGACGTTTCACCGGCCTTCGACAACGACTGATATTGTCGTTTGTGATCCATTTTTCGTCGCCAGTCACCATCCGCTTCAAAAATGGGTCGAGTTCGTTCCGTTTCAGCAGCATATCGCAGGCTTTGATTCGGTTTAGAAAGTTTTTTTGCGCTAAATCATACGGCAACAAAACATCAAGCTTTTTTGTGTATCCAGCCTTCTGCAGATGGTTTAAAATGGTTTGGTGACTAACTCCCATTTTCTGGGCGATGTCACGAGATGCCACATGCCGATCTAACTCGATGTTTTCCATGATTTGATTGGTATTCGTCGTCACAGGTCTTCCGCCGGCTGGCTTATCCATGGTGTCGTTTTCACCCGCTCTGAATCGTCGAAACCATTCCTCCGCAGTTCGAAGTGCTAGAGTACCATCCCACAAAACACCATTAATCTCACGGAACGTTTCTCTAGCGTATTTGCCTTTAACGAAGGAAATCTTTAAAATAGTGCGAATTTCGACATTAGTGAACTCTTATTATACACGTCTATAACTGTTGAACGCAATATCCAAATTAATCACGCATAGCGTCGTTTTGTAGGTTATGTCAAGACCTTTCAAAGATGTATAGTATTCCCAGATACGAGCTCTGTAGCGCTTTATACATAGCCGCGAAATTCAAAAGACAAAAAGGCGGAAGGGAGATATTTGACAACCTTATATATCGAATAATCTAGCGAAAATTGGCTTAATCTACTCACAATTCCAAGGTTATATGTTTTCCACCTGTGCTCTAAGTTAGCACTTACTTACTTTTGTACCCTGAGAGTATTAAGTTTGCCACAAAATGTATGTCTATCTATCTATATACCCGAGAACTAGTAGACATCGATCAGAAATTTGGCACATGAACTTCTCTCCCGAAGAAGATGTCCATATGCCAGAATCACCGACATCGGACCACTATAGCATATAGCTGCCATACAAGCTGTACTTCGTAGGTTGCCGTTTATATTTCGAAATTTGCCAACCCTAGTGATGCAACCGAGCAACTCACAACTCTATCGTAGAGTTTAATATGACAAGCGTTATTACAGTAACTAAAAATATTCATCTCGGCAAAGAAAAGGTATTAAATGGCGAACATTTTCACAAAACTATTTTTTACAAGTTTCGACTCAGCAACGCATCAAAGAACTTAATTCAATTCTTGGCGATGAAGCGGCATCAAGGACCAGTGTTTATCGATGGTAGAGTAAATTCATTCGAAAACGTAGAGCACTATCAAAGGTATTTTTTGAAGGTCGTCCAAAATCTGTTGTTTTTCCGAAAGCTATTGATGCTGTGCACAAACAGATATTGAGAAATCGTCAAGTGATCTATTGTAATATTGAGCAACCATATCAATTAGTGGGGCCCACATACTTTCAATACTTCATGAACATTTGATTGTAGAAATCATCTAATCTAATTAGTGAGGACAATTAGTGGATCGCTAAAAAAAATGCTTGTGTCGATTGGTCGAGAGAAATATTAAAAGCAAATAAGATAAAGGTGTTTCGAAACATAGCTAAGCGAACTTGATAGATGATTAATGGTGGATTTATACCTGTGAGACCGAAAGTAAACAGCGGTCAACTGTATTGGTGTTTCAAAATGAACCTAACAAGAGCTGTTCACTCACGAAGCACTTCCAAGCAAATGGTTGCCTGCTTTTTTTAGAAAAAGGGGACAGGTCGCAATCATACGACTAGCAGCAGAACAGAAAAGTCTGAGTGGTAAAAAAGTCAGAGAAATCAACCATCAAAGACGGCTCAATCTTCACCATGACAATACTAGCGATTTAAATAAGTGCATCGATTTGATGAGTCATTCACCGTATATCCTGACTTGCCACCAAATGACTTCTTTTCATTTACGTACTTCAAAGCACCACCACTAGCAAACAGTTCCAACTATGACCTCCAACTTCCGTGCACATATTGGCTTTTATCAGAAGATGTCCGCTCATAAATGCAAAAACTTTGAATTCTCACCACTTTAGTATATGATTTTTTATATGTACATGCACAAGAGTGCTCAGGGTAATGCAGTTGCCATCAATTCACTGCTTGACATGCGCTCGTCACTCGCTAACTTCTTTGAGATATTGACAGTGTTTACATGCTACTTAGCGTCACAACTTTTGCGATGGCTTTGCCTGCCAACAAGCAAAAGCGAAAAGGGGCAACACTTCAACAGTTACGTATATAGTTACAACAACAACTACTTTCCATGTATCGGGTAAACTAATAAGGTCTAATGCACAGGTGTATAGTTGTTGTTGCACGTCAAAGTTCTTCTCTGATTTGCACTGCCGACAAGCCAAGTAGAGGTGACGCATTAATATAGACTTTTACATACATAAATATTCAAATACATTAAGCTTGGTACGCAAGCACTTGTGTATTGGTAAGAAGTTTCAAACAAGTTCAAATGTGACACTGAAAATTGAGAAAAAAGTTGTGCGAAAGTTTACGCCTGTATGTCGGTGGCAGAGTGACAATTTTCTTAGTTTTTTGTTTTCACTTTTTGTTATTGAATCTCTGGCAAGTAAAATCCACGAACGTCAGTTCAAAGTTTGCAGGTGTCAATAATTTGTGGTGATGTTGTGCAGCGGAATTTTTTGTTGCTTTGCTATCTCATCAGAATGCAGATAAAGTGCTGTGGAAAAGTTTCAAGGTATGCTGTGTATTTTAATATATTTCATAATTTGAAGTTTATTAAAAATTATAAAAAAAAAACGAAAAGTTGGCAAAAATATGCTGCATTATGATCTTGTCACATATTAATGCGATGCCACTAGAAGTTATATTTTAAATTAAAAGAGGTCATTGTCTAGTGGGCAAAAAAGCTTCGGAAATTATGAAGTCTTGTCTATTCTAGTGTCTAACTAAATTAACCAGTTAAAGCCGCAATTTATGTTACCAATTTGTCAAAATAATGCTGCGAGAATCTTGGTAAACCCCATAATGAGCTGCTTTCATTCTTATATTCGTACGACTATATACATATGTATCTTGCGTATTGTCGTGCTTACCAACAGCAATAAAATCTGATCTAAAAAATATCCAAACAAAATCTTTCAGTCATACGATCGAGTTGTAAACAAAAATTTTCATCGTCCATATTTCAGTCATCTTTTATCATAAAATAATCATCATTTTCGAAGCAACTTAAGAAGGCTTCTCGGATAACCGACAAGAGACATAACACTTTTTGTATCGTATTTGCTTAATTAGATTCTCTTAACACCCACAATAAAAGTTATACTTACTTATAAAAGTTAAAGTTTATGTGTAAAGAGGGATATATATGGAGTAAAATTTTTAGCTCTAAAAAATCAATCCCAACTAAAGGCGAACTTGAGCCATATGCTAATTTTTCTTAGAAAAATACATTAACATTAGCAGCCTAAAAGCCTGCCGAGGCTTAATTTTAGCTGAAGACGTCGAACCCTTATAGTAATCATATTTTCTGGTGGCTTCAAAACCAAAACATCTGCTGAAACACTGCAGATCTTGTGGAAAACTATAGTTTAAAGTTTTTCTCTTTGAAATATTTTTGCAGCACAGAAAGAACAGCGGGATCTGAACGAAAATTTTTTTTAAGCCGCAAAAAATTAAAATCCAGGACTATTTTAGTTTCTAATTTCGACCCTATTGGCAAAAACCTGGAATAGTCTACTTTCAGAAAGATCATTCGCCATAGAATGTACTCAATGTCTTTTGCAAAGGAATTACCTGATATAGCAACACATTCAAGGTTCTGCTGAATTTCATCGTAACCATGTCGGCACATATGATATATCCCAGGAAGGCCGTAAGAGACAGGAATTTTGTTGGGTGAACAAAAATTACATTGAATGAGATAGTCAAAATCATTGGCGCCTCAAATGATCGCACTATTGAGATGCTAATGTTAGCGCTGTGAATAGCATTTATTGCCACTAGGCTATACACAAGATAGTTGATGGGTTTGATGGTAACAGCAGAAGCCCATTAGGCGCATTCTGTTATTCGGACAATTTCGGCCTGAAAGACTCCCTAGCCTTCTTTGTACGGATTACTACAGAAAAAGACTGCTCCTTTTGTCGACCACAGTACTGTTGATTCATTTTTCTTAGACCAATATATTATTTGAAGTCGTGAGCCCTAGTTTGAGGCAGTGGATCTTCTGCAGGAGTTCCAAATTGGAAAAGTTTTAGAAGCTCTGTTTTGGTTGTTATCTTAAATAATACCGAAATATTTGAAAAAGCTCGAAAGGCTCATAGTATTACGCCTTAAAGATCGTGGGTTAGATGATGATATTTTTGTCTCTTTGTGAATATATTTCCGTTTGCGGTACATCCTACTTTTAGGCAAGGCTATTCTGCAAGAGTTCCAAATTCGAAAAGTGTTCGCTCTTTTTTCAATATGTTCTCTTCAGCTTAGTTTTTTATCTAGAATTAACCCAAGATACAGAGCACAGGAGTTCAATAATTTTACTCCCTGCGGATGGGAGATTAAATTATGAGATTTTCTTCGAAGACGAATGGATGGAGAAGCCCAGATTTCGAGGTTTTTCCGAGGATCGATGATTAAGGCTTTTTTGTGAACAAAGGACAGCGAAAGCTTAGACTGAGTGTTATATCTTAGTTGATCACATTGACGGTTTTTGACCGGTGATACAAAAGTAAAAGAAAGAGAACAGAAGAGATAAACCCCAAACAGACCAACCTTATGTAAAATTTTAAAAATTCATACATTTTATGATCTCTAATTAAACATCGAAAGACTATAAACTTCTTCGTATACTATATGTATCTCACAACGCTAATATAAAACCAATGAAACATGATATGCTTATTTTGAAACGATACAAGCTCTTAATTCACCCATATATTGTTTTTGGGATGGCTTTCAGCACCCTTAGCGTCCCACGTAACAAATTTATGAATATCGAACATCACCCTGACTTTTGAGCGCCTTGGCCTGGTTCTTTTTATTTTCGGCTCGTTTTTTCCCTCCATTCTGATGGTTATTAACTTGTTTGCATGTCAAACTCATAAACCCATGTCTCATCGGCAGTTATAATGCTCTCCATGACTGGGGAATTCGCACGATCACTCATGCTCAAAAAGATCTTTGAAAAAAACTCAGCTTTATCGGGACGAGTCGAGCAAGAACGCGTTTCATACCGAAAATATCCACCAAAATTATTCGAACAGACAGAGCTCCCTTGCCATTACTGTACCACTTGCCTGACGATTTCCAAGCACCATATCCTTCTTTGATATTTTCATCAGTCGAAGAGGTCGAAGGTCGTCCAAAATGAAGCATTTTTTCAATGATCTCTCGCCCGTCTTTAAAGGCTTGTACCACTCGTAAGCTTGTGTTTTTGATAAAACTATATCAATGTAAGCTTTTTTCAACATTCGTAACATTTTCGCAAACAAAATTTGGTAAGAAATACAAAATTTACGGAAAATTCTTTGTTCGATATTTTTAACCACTGTAAATATCGGAACTACTACTGAGGTGAACCGACTTAAGCAGCTTCTATAAACAAACTGATTGACAGATCGCGCTCATATTTGGCAGAGTAATTAAGGACAGTCCTGCCAACTTAGAAAAATACATTTTTTTTGAAATATCATTTACCCGGGGAACTTAATTACAATTTCCGGGCGCTTTTTTGACACAATGTACACAGGAAATAAATATTAAAATTATGCTAAAAGCACTTTAAAAATATTTAAATGGAATAACACATTGTGAAATATACATATTTTCATATTGTTTGGCTTATCTCATTAAATATTTAACATGCAGCTGTTTTTCAACTGAACAATAGGCAAGCAGCATGCCGCCAGTCATGATTGTGGGATATTGCTGTTCAACAGATACTCCTCTTCAGTATGCAGAAAGCCGATCGTATGGGTATAATATACATAAACAGAAATATGTCTGTACATGTAGTATGAAGATAACGGTCGAAATTTGCATTTATGATTCTCAAAAGCGAAAATGCCAGCACACCACTTGAATATGTCATATATGTATACATATACATATATAGACAACTGGTTGAACGGCTGCAGGCGCCTAGCCCAGAAGCCAATAGCCACTGACTTGTACATCAGGAAGCATAGGTGCATATGCAACTCATATGCATACTATATACATATGTATATGGGTGTGGTATATGTTTGTAGGGATTGTGTAAAAACAACTCACTCATATCTGTGCGCTGGAAATGTACTTTTGCATTCTTAATCACGTGAGTGGTCGAGTTGCAACGAAATTTGCATTAAAACATAACAGCGGCAATCAGCAGAGGAGTCGAGGCAAATAACCAACAGTGAACAACAACAATAAGTACAACAACAAATAATAATAACAACAACAAAGAAGTAAGTTTACTCCAAAATGTCCACATGGTCATTCCACTATTTTTCTTATACAAACACACATTGTATTCTTTTATCTTTACGCAGACTTTCACAACACTCTATCTCGGTGTATGTGTGCATAGTTATGTAAGTGTGTGTGAATTAGCATAGTTGCATTTAATTTTGCATATTTACTCGCAGGTATGCAGTTGTATACACCTTGGCTGCCATGAAATGCTTGACAATTTATTTTACCACACACTTCATTTTAAATATGGCCGAATTGCCTTGGCCAAACTAGTTGCGTACATCTCCACAATTACACACACACTCGCACACATATGAATATTCGGTCGGAGCACACATTGGCTAAAGTCGGCATTGTGTAAAAGTTTGTGGTAATCATAAAAAATGCTCACAAATGTTGTTTGCAAAATTGGTAGGGGTATTGTGGTTACATGCTCTCTTCAATTACTCGAATTCGTTTTTGGCCAGCAAGCTGGGATTCAGAAATGCAAACCTGGCATAGAGAGAAATACCTGTGAGCAAAGGTATGCTCTGAGCAGTTATATTTATGCGTTCATAAAAATTTTTAACCAAAAAGTTAAAGCAAAATATATTTATGTCTAAATAATGTATAAAAAGAAAATCTGGGTGCGCTGTAGCGCTCACTTTATTTTGATTTCTTTTTTGTCATAAAAACTGTTTCTTTCTTTTGTTAACACTCATTCCATTCGCATTTTTTGTTGTCTTCTTCGGCCTGCCGTTCATTATCTCTTTTTATCTATCTTTCTTTCAATTCTTCTTTAGTTTATTTCTTCTTTGAGGCCTGTGCTACTTCGGAATCTTTCGACCTCTTTTACATCTCTCTTCATAACATTTTTTTCCGTAGTAACCCCTCCTAACTTCTAATCTCTCATTCGATTCCTTTTCTTCTTCTTGTTCTTTTTCTTCTTCTTTTTCTTTTTCTTCTAATTTCTCATTCAATTGCATTCCTTCTACCCTTCTACTACTTCTTCTCAGCTTAAACTTGTTTTATGTCACACACGAAACAGTTTAGGAGAGTTATACCCCTTGCTCCTTCTTGCTTTATTTTACTCCAAGTAAACATTCCGACAGGGTCCAATCCTTTCTTATCTTGAAGCTAAAAGAAGCTTAACTCTTCCAACGCAGTTCTCACAATATATTGATTAAATGTCATCTCATTACATCATCATTCAATTCTAGTTTTTGAAAGGTTATTCGGGCAGTGAAATATAAGAGATTCTGTGCCGTGAAAAATGGTTTAACTAGTTTCAACACAGTCGATTTTTTAAGACCAAACATTACCCAGAAAGTGGCTGTCATGGATGGCACAGCAATGTTGCACGTTCTTTCCCGTTTCGCTATTCGAAGTATGTTGCTTTCGTCCAACACGGTGAACTCCTTCCGATACCGTCTTATAGGAAACGTGATAACCACCCTTTACTGGAATTCTGAAAACCTAATCTATATCGAATACCAGCTACACGTACGAAGTCTGAAATACCTAAAAAGAAGCGCCGGAGACCTTGATTATTATATGGGAATATAAGCGATCGAGGTGACGAGTTGAGTCAATGGTCAATGCCAGTTTTTCTGACCTGTCTGTCCCTCAGTATGTAAGATAACAAAATTCGATTAAAAATTTCGCACACGTTCTATTCACTCTAAGAATCTCTTCACTTGTCGGAACTGCCGATATCGCACCACTGCCTTACATACGGAGCGATCCACAACAAGTTCTTGTCTAGAAAACCTTCTTATTTGACAATATGTTACGAAATTTGGCATATACATATTGCTCTCCAAAGTGATGCTACAATCTACGAATAAATCTCCTGAATATTGTTTTCCTTATAAAGTAAACTAAATTGATGAAGTGGGCGTCGAGATCTATTACGCGGAGCTAGACCTCAAGCGACCTTACAAGCTGTTGGAATACTGCAGTATCTCCGAAGCAGAACTTTTTGCGGTCCGGAAAGCTGGTGAGATAGCAAACAACGCAGGAAATTATGTAAACAATATCAATATATGCGTTGATAGCCAAACGGCAATCAATGCAATAATCTCACTTTATTGCTTTAAATAATGTTCTTAAAAGCAGTGAGACAGTAGATAAAGTAGCAGCCGAAATGCGGCTGCATGTAAAGAGTTCTAGGCCACAAAAGCGTTCCGGGTAACGAAATGCCTGCTGAGATTACCAAGAGTGTCATTCCCTTGACTACCGAACAAGTTCAAGACACACGCAAGCAATGAAGAACAATACACAACGAAAAGTCTGAAAGGACTGACAGATGGCTCATGGCGAACTTGAATGCCTTAAGTACATGCAGGATCGCCAAGATCATCTACAAGAGCCCCTTCGGTACATTTGCTCTTTTTTTTATTCATACGGTGTCAAAACGACTCGCGAACGGCTGTTGCCCTCTTGACTGGTCTTAACCTACTGGCATCACATGCGAGCCGGATGGGCATAAGAGTTGACGATACATGCAAAAAGTGCAGAGAAGTTGACATGAGAGAGACGCTGGAACACCTCCTATGCCTGTGTTCAGCATTATCTAGAACTTGTCTTAAGAGGTTACATGGGTTTACGGACAAAAAATCGATTTTTTTATTATCTTATCAAATACTACAACACAACTAGAATATTATCTTAAATTTTCAATTCCGAGTAATAGTTTCGGAGACACAGGCTAGTGCGCCGTCTTTAAACGCGTTTTTCTCGAAACTGAGTTTTTGAAGTCGGTTTGCGAGATTTATCGTTAACTACTCAACCGATCTTGAAATTTAGCACAGGTCTTTGCGATACAAATCTCAAAGACTTGGTCGAAGGAATTTTTTTTCGGTTACAACTATTTGAAAATAATTTAGCGAAATTTTCACTGAATTTTTTTGTAAAAATGTCTGCCAAAAATCTAATTTTCAGTCCAAGTTCTAAGTAAAGTTATTTTAACTAAAACACGTATTTTTTCACTTTAGATGATCCTGTAAGAAACTATCCTGCCAACGCGGGCGCATCTGTTTTCCGAGGGGTCACCAGAAACGGCGTTACAATGGCCGAGTTTAAAATATTTTTTCCAAAAACTTCAACATTTCTTTATTAATAGTGTCTATTTGTAACAATGGAAAATTCGAATAAAATATTTCATTTTTTATATGAGAAAACAATTTTTGAAAAAAGAAAGTTTTTTACCCGAGGAAACCAATGTATCTAGGAGTATCTAGGAGCGTCGGAGTTCAAAGGACTAGACGAAGTTTCAAACGAAAATATCCAGTCGCTCTTAAAGATCGCAAAACGCGTTGACGTCTTGTATGACGAATATTTCACCTCAAACTAAACTGAAACATCATCTGCCATTACATAGGACCTATGAGTTCACATATGGCGAGAAAGCCAGCCAGTGCTATCTAACCTAACCTCAGTTCAACTTGACGGCTATTCATGCCAAACCAAGTGGCTTCGATGCAGCAGAAGTTTCCGTTTCGTCTCTTTATAAAAAAAATTGGTCTGCCACGATTTTAAGTTTGACTTTATACCGCTTAACTTTGTACCATTAAAATCGGTCTATTATCTTTTGGAGAACGTTTATTATTTTCTCAGCTAAGCCTTCAAACAAATTTTGAAGGATTTCGTAACAATATCCTATGTTAGTACATTTCTGAGTCTCAATTTGCTATTGTGACCTTAGCAGTTTACCAACTCATTCTGCTTTTAAAAGAACATTGAAATTTTATTTTATTTAATTTTAGTGCAAAAATGAAAAAATCAGAATCTGGCCACCAATTAAAATGATAATCTAACATTAGAATTTAAACTCAAAACTAGCAGAATGCGGCATTCAAAGTCCTTCAAATATTACAGCGAGTTAAAAACAATTACGTCCAATGCCTGATGGTGCAGTTGAAGGCGAAATACTATTTGTGGTGATAATTTTGCGAGCGGCAGTCAGTATTTTATCATTTGCATATTTGTCATAGTCATACTAACAGTTTTTTATTATGAAACTCACCAACTACGCACACATACACACACAAGCACAGCAAACATATGAGCTTAACGCACACGAGCGGAGGTGAGTGCGTTGGGCGAGGGGAGAACAATGGCATGGGCGTCATTATAGGCACGCAGCAACGGCCGCCCACACTCGCACGCATATGAACACACGTACACACACACATATATAATAACTAACAGCATATATGCATGCGTGTATGTGTGTGGAATCGGAAATTTGCATGCAACGGTAGTTAGGCGGTGAGTGCTGCCAGTGCGTTGCTTTTTTAATTCATTTTCCATTTCCATAGCGCCATTTTTGTCGCAATTCCATTGCGCAGTGTTGTTGTTGTTGCTTTTTAAATGTTGACTCTGAGTTTTTATTGCTCGCATTCGCCCGAGCGTTGGCAGTTTTTGGGCGTTTACTGTCGCTTGCACGCAATGAAATTGTTTGTTGCTATTGTTGTTGCTATTTTTGTCGTTATTTTTGTTGTTGTTGTTGTCACTGCCAGTCGAAAGTGCAAAAATGCAAATTAGAATGCAACATGATTTGTACTAAATGTTGATGGAGTGCAGTGAAGGCGCTGCGTTGCGCAACACAGTTAGACAGTTAGAATTCTGCATTTCACTGTTTATTGGTGCGTGTGCGTGTTTGTGTGTCGCAATCACTTTTAATAATGCTGCTGCGCTATTTGTATTTGTTTGCTTCTAAGTTTTTCTTTCATTTTTATTTTACTTTCCTTTTTTTTGCAGCTGGAAAAGCAATTCTTCAAATCCATAAGAATTGCATAAATTTTCTCGCTGTTGTTGTCGACATCGGCGTCAGCGTCAACAGGGTTGCATTAATTAAACGCAAACATGCAGGCAGGCGTAGTTGAGTAATGTCTTATTGCTGCTGGCTCACGAACTCATGATGTCAAATGGCACAAAAACGATTTTTTTTTTTCATTCCTTGGAAAATAATTTAATTACAGTTCTGAAATATGTGCGGCTTAAGATTCTTAGAAATTTTTAATTAAAGATTTTAGTAGTAAAGAGTTCACGTGGAAGAATGGATGATATTGCTTGGGAAACATAATAATTTCAAAAACACATCTCCTGTTCTACATAACATTTGCTATGTGAAGGAATTACAACTGTGGGCAAAAAATAGTAAGACATTTTTTTACATAAAGTGCATTCGGCGAACATTCGGCAGATGGGCGTACAGACGCTGCTATGTAAGAATCGCCAAAAATTATCAATTTTAATCATCACGGTTGATATCAACAAATCATTGGGCTTAGGAATATCCTCTAGACTTGTCAGAAGATGTGTTAATCAGGCAAAATTGTTCAGACGCATATCGAGGAAGAAACCACTTCTTTCAAAAAAAAATATTTCAAAACGATTGATCTTCGCCAAAGCTCATCAAGAGAAAAGCCTACATTTTTTGGAAAAATATATTGTGGAGTGACGAAACAAAGGTTAACAGGATAGGACCAGATGGCAGAAAATTTGTACATCGTCCTAAATGTCAAGAATATAATCCTACTTGTAGATACACACAGAAGATGATAAAGCATGGTGGTGGAAATATTATGAGAGCATTTGCTTGGCATGGTGTATGTTCCGCTCATAAGAATCAATGGAAAAATGGACAAGTTTCAGTACTTGCACATTTTCAAAAACACCCCTATGCTTTTGAGTCTATGCAAATTAAATGCAAATTTATGCAAGACAACGATCCCAAACACTTCTCTCTGGTTTTCCGCAGAGAGGATAGATATTTTGGATTGGCCAAAACTAAGAGTCAGAATCTCGTAGAAAGTATGGGTCGCAGGTGTGAAGCAGTCATTAAAAATAAAGGTCCACCTGTTTTTAGGCTGTGCGTATGATACTGTAACACAAGAAAGAAGATATAAAAAATGTGCTATTTATGTGTCCACAGCTGTATATATGGACGGATGGAAAGACGCCACCGAAATCTGATCACTCTTCACCACGATAATGATTTGATTAGACATTCTCCGTATAGGCTTGACTTGGCACTGAATGACTTCTTTTTAAGTATATGTTAAAAATAAACGTTTCGACACCGGAAGGTTCGATTGGTGCGTTCAAAATGTTTGTTTAGGAAATACCACAATCAGAGTGCCAAAAGGAAATCCACAATTGGTTTATACTCGTACGTTTGCAAAAGTATACAAATCTTAATAAAGAATATTAAAAAAAAAAAATCCATTTTCGATGACTAATATAAATAAAAAGCAACCATCGTATATGCCTTATAAGGTCTCCAAAGTTTCATTCTGGGCTTTAAAAACTTCATGGCTAACTTATTATACAGGGTATAAAAAATTTCATTACTTTTATTAGATGTATTACATGGCCCCACTTTACCAATTATTAGTACCAGCTGACGCCCGATGGCGCCATTTTTGCAAGAGAAGTTTAATATCTTTTACTACGTCCTCGTAGACAGAAAGTGCCAATCGAATTGAACTTACTTTGACCGCGTGTACCAGCGGTCGTATCAAAGAACTTTAGGAAAATTAATTAATTTAGAAAGAACAATCGATCATTTTATTATTTTTCGAGATTGTCTTGGATAAGACGGTAGTTCGGCAGACCTCTTACGGTTCACTCACAGTCGCAGAAAATCTGGTTGCTGACCAGATATTGCTAAACTAAGCAGAGGTGCAATAGACCCTCAAGGGTGGTGTAACTACAAGGCTATTAGAGCAAATGCACGCATCTTTGTGGGAAGCAGCCCTTCGGAGCAGTACATCTACTTCTAACTTGATAGCAGCCAGTTACGCTTCAAAGGCGTTACAGTAGTCTGGAAGCCAGAAACTAGAGCTGAAGAACTCCCAACAGAAGACCCCACCTTTTGATTTCCTTCTTAATTTCGATCAATCCATGAAAACGCGAGCTGAGAAGGAACCACCAGGAGAAGGTGCTGAGTTGCAGTGATCCAGATTGTAAGGAAAGCAATCAAAGTAGTGGAGAATTTCAGTATATCCTCCCCGAGGCTGCGCGTATACCAGCTTCTCTAAGTCTAATAGCAGCCTTCGCAGCCAAGTACTTATGGCTGTGCAGAGTTTAAAATGATATTGAGTGCTATTGTTCTTCTTAGCGCAACACGGATGCGGCTGGGAGCCACTATTTGAACGCGCTCCAGCCAATGTGGTTTTCCGAGAACCCACCACCAGAATTCATGAATTATTTTTATTTTATCATAATTTTATTAAAAAGTTAAAAAATTAATGGATATTCCCTTTCATTAATAACTAAACACATTTGCATATGCTGATTGTGTACTCTTAACCACCTTTTCACGCTCAACAATTCCCAACTGTGAAGATGAAATTCCGTCAATAAATCATTTACAAAAAACTATCAATTGCCGCCGGAAGTGCAATTAAAGACACTCAACTCTTAATTAAAACTACTTTGTCTTGCAACACTTACACTTAATGACTTGAATGCTTTGCCAACTTGACTGCAAAGTAAAATAAAGACTGACTGACAAAGGTAGGAGAGCGCGAGCAGAGCATATTGATTTCTATTGTGATAATCAATTAAACTAGTGCTGATTAATTGTAGCTGCTGGAGAGAAATTAATGCTGCACTTCCGACACGTTCCGCTCGCAAGCGAAGGCGGTTGCACTCTTTTGTGCAGTCGTGAGCGACGCGGAAATGGTAAACTAGAAAGCTTGATGTGCATATATATTATGTACCTACGGCTAGAGGCTAGATGTGTCTGAATGCAATGAATTAAAGTTCAATTACAATTAGCAGCGGGCGCAATGCAGCACCAACGCCGCAGATAAGCCAAGGTAAATGAATGGAGTAGCACAAGCAATAACAAAAGTGTAGCAACAGTGCAACCGTAAAACACTGGCAAAGGAAATGAAAAATGAAGTCAGACACGGTGGCATCATTAGTTACATTCTCACATCTTTTATTGCAACTCTTTTTTTGTGTTTTCTTTTTGTTTTTGCATGTCGCTGGTTTCCCGCGTTTCTATTTCCACTGACTTCGCCTTGGCGTAGAACGTTACACCCGTTCGTTGCAATGGCGCCTCGCTGCCTGACATTCATGCACAACCTAAACCTTGGAAGCAGCTCACCTTACAAGTTCCGGTCTATTGGGCTTACGTCTTTGTCTGTTGGCTCTAAGCGCCTCAACTAGCAAGCGTTTATGCTTCTTATTGTCTTACTCTAGGTTTTTCTTAAGATTTTTTTTCTCGAGTCCTTGTCCTTTGGTTTTTATGCACATACGTACACTTAACTGGCTATATTTTGGCATTATTCCTAAGTCTATATGATTCAATAGTTGTTTACTTGCATCAAAGCACTTACTTTAATGTCTTGTATATTTCAAGGTAGACTCAAATATTCAGTCGATTGTAAAGGGTTTCCCATTAAGGGCAGGTTAATGTTTTCTAATAGATAGATAGTAAAATTAAGGCTTTGTACTTCGACTGATGGTTTATTGTGCCGTCCCGTATATCACATCTGGTCACAAAGGTCCAGCATCCTGAACAATTCCAGGAGCCTGCTGGGCGCGACTGAGATGATGTAATTCCTGTCCACGCAGACGGAACCTAGGCCCTTGAGCCTACTTCTGCAAATTGGTGAGGAATTCAGAATCAGGTGCTCGGAAGTTTTTTGTTCCATATCGCAGCAAGTGCTGCAGCTGGGTAAGTACGTTGCCTTAGATGTACAAGCAACCACTCCATAAATGACAATAGCCCTTACGATCATTTATACAGCCATGGGATCTGCTGGCTAGGCGTATGCATGTCATGAGTGCCTTGGTGGCTTTGGACAGTGCTAAATCGATATGACTACTCCATTATATGGTTGTGTCTAATGTGAGGCCAAGTAATTTGACCTCTTTAGACGCCTCCAACTCCCTGTCACCGAATGTTAAGTCCGAAAGAGATCTTCGTTTTGTAAAAGGCACAGCGCTTGCTTTTTACGGTTTGATATTTAATCTTACCGTATTGTAAGACTTAAGACTTAAGCCCCTTTGAACCATGTCGCAAAGAATGTTCTTAAATTTACCTCACGCCGTTATAGCAATGTCATCGACGTAACCCTGGCATCGAATCCCATTGCTAGTGAGCACCTCAAGGAGCTCATCTACTACTAGGCTCCATAGCAGGGAGGATAGAACTCCACCCTGTGGGCAGCCCCCCATTGTACCAATATGAATTTTTCTCTCCCCCTCAGTGGTTTCAGCTATCGTAGTACGCAGTAAAGCCTCTATCCATCTGCGTACTGAAGCCGTCAAGTTCCTTTTCTTCAGTGCCTTGATAACACTTGCGTGGGACGCATTACCAGAAGCAACTTCACTGTCTTCGTAACCTCGCCAGTTTTCTAATAGACTCAATTAAGTGATGTCGCTAGAACTATGTCTCTCACCCCTTCTGGAAGCCCCTTAAGACAGATTTCAAGAAGATGTTATTCTAACCTTAAACTTCTACAGTTCATTATTTCGACCTTTGAGTAACACAGTAAATTTTAAGCGAGAGTTAATCACAACTCTAAATTTTTACTATCTACAATGGCGAACCTTAAATCTCACCAAAACCGTTCTAAATGTCGAATTGAAGTTTGGCTTCCAGTAAACATAGATATTACCTAACATTGACTTTACTACCTCAAAATTAACCTAAATACCTAGCTCATCTATAGTAGATCATCATCCACTCCTAAGTATTACTTAATTAGGATTATAAGTTCTTAGTAACACCACTCCAAACAAAAAGCTCCAAAAATCATTCGACAAGACCTAACTCTCATACAACATTATGCACCGACGCAGCGAAATTCAACCCCACCATATTTATGGACCCTTTATATTCATATATCTTAATCGTATTTCGTTTACCCTTTGAGCCATAGCTGCTGTCTCTCGCCTCATGTATTCCTCGTTTGCCAGTCACGTCCGTCTGATTTCGAGACACATTTTTTCATCTTTATTGTGATTTATGTGTTGGCAGCAATGCACGACGCCAAAAACTTTTCTCTACTTCCTTGCGCAGGTCTTTCTCATTGTCTGTTACTGATTCTTACTAAAAAAAATTGCTACAGACATTACAGAGTATTGTTACTTTTCACTTGGTTGTTGTTGCAGTTAGGGCGACATGGTCTGCATTCCATTAAACTTTGACTTGTCTGCCCAATCGGACGCCTGTCTGGGTGTTTGGACACCTCGAACGCCGTCAACATTGTCTTCTGGCATTCCTCCCACACGCAAAGTGTGCGAAACATATTGGAATGACATTTCTTGTGTCACTTCACTTTCAAACGTACGGAAAAAGTGCGTTAGTGTAAAGGGAAAATACTAGACGATAGCTTGAGTGTAGACTAGGGGTCACAGAAGTACATTTACGGTGTGATTTAAGTTGTTCAAAAGAGATGCATTTTTCAAACAGCTTTCACTAAAAAGTTGAGCTTTCACTAATCGATAGCTTGTGAGTAGACTGGGGGTCATAGTAGTACATTTTCGGTGAGAGGGAATAAATTTTGGAAACTTTTCGAAATCTTATAAAAAGATCTAAATTTTTCAAAAGAGATACATTTTTCAAAAAGCTTTCACTAAAAAGTTGAGCTTTCACTTATGGGTGTTTAATAATAAATGAATTATTTAGGAAATTTTCCCTTCGGGCGCCTACATTAAGTTTAACTAACATCGGCGATCCTGAGAATTAGAAAGTGATAGAGTGAGTTTTTACCTATATGAAGCCTAAATGAAGATTTCACACTATTCCTGCAAATTTTGAGTTAAATTTTCCATTAAGCTTTCACCAAAAAAGTTGATCTCTTGCTTATAGGGATGAAAAGTTCAACTTTTCAGCTGAAACTTGGAAAATAGCCCAACTGATCCTTACATTTTTATTCTCAATAAAGTTACACATAACCAACATCACGGATTGAGAAAATTAGAAAATGAAAGAGTGAGCTTTCATTCCTCTTTATAGTTTCAACGAATAAATAAATGTTCAATATATTTTCCAGAAGCTTGTGTGAGGATTTCTGTCAAATATTTCAAATTTTTAAGTTCAATTTTCCACAAAGCTTTCACTAAAAAAGTTGAGCTTTCACTTATGGGGGTATAAAGTTGAATAACCTCATTGAAAGTATAGAAATAGTCCTACCCAGTTCCTACATTTGGGTTAAATTTTTCCAGAAACATTCACTAAAAGGTTTAGCTTTACCTCATGTTGGTTGAAAAGTTGAATGATGCTACCGAAAGTAAAAAAAAAACAACCCTTCTTTTCCACACACTGCTTCGTCAAGTGTGAGAGTGAAACTAAGCGCTTACATTCCTTGATATACTACACATAGCATCAACAAATAAATCTGCAGAAGCACAAACAAATACCAGAGAAAGCTCACATTTCGTGTAAAAACTTTATTCCACTATTGTCACCACCATCTGTTAGCATGGCAATGAATACTTGGAACTCCTTTTCCCACAAAATCTCACGTGTGCTTTACATCTTCATTACAAGCGGAATGATTGTACGAGTACACAGTTGTAGGTACATAAAAAATGCTTGGTTTCATGGGTGTTTTTTCGTTTCTTCTACCGATTGTCTGCTCATGTGGTTGGCTGGTGTCGTCGTTGATGTATTGCTCTGGTGCTTGGGGGCTAAGCTGCAATTAGTTAAGAGCTAATTGTTGGACACAGCTGAGGTGTGGTGGTAAAACTATAAGGAAGGCGAGTAATCGTGTGACCGAGAGTATATTTGTCACCACCGGTAGGAAGTGAAGTAAAAACTTGAATCACAATTATTAATGTTAAGTATACGAGCAAGAGTTTAAAAGCTTTAAATTGTTGTTTTACTTTGAAAGCAGTTGATTTTAAGATCAGTGAAAGCATATTTTCTTGCTTGGCGCTAAGATAGCTGAAACGTGAGAACCAGAGAGAACGAAAACGTCAATTCCTTAATAGTTATTTTTAGGCAAACTTTTTTTTAGAAATGCTTAATGTGGCCTTAAAAGACCATGTTATTTAATATCTATAGCAATTCCACCTGGTTTTCAAGATTTCAGGTTTTATGATAAAGGTCTACAAGTACTGCGCAAGAAGACGGATCCAGCCAACTTTAATTTGAATTCGAAAACCATATAAAAAGTGGTATGGACCAACAGAACTTACTATATAGTCTAGATTTGATAAATATGTATTCTTTAATATAAGTACAGTTAAAAAGTATCTGCTATCCACATAATAGAAGACGTTTGTTCAAAAAATACTTTCGATTTTTGAAAAAAATATTTATTTACTCGTCTACAGTAATAATGTCGCCTTTAAAACAATTCCCATTCGATGCATTTACCACCAGCGCTTCTTCCAATCGTCGAAACACTTCTGAAACCAAACTTTGACGATAGCCTTCAGCGCCTTGAACGATTTTCATCTAACTTGGAAAACAACGCTCTTTTATGGTTGTATTCTTTTTGGCAGCTGACAACTTTTTCATACTTCAGGGAGTTTCTAAACCATCGAAAAAATAACATTTTTAAAATGCCAGTTATTTTTTGAACCAGGCTAAGATAAACCAGATGACTGTCTTCAGTCCGTCTGTCAGTCTTTTTGCCTGTCCTTCTGCCCATGCAAGCGTTGAATTAAGTAAAATTTAAATCTCTTGCTAAAATTTGCTACAAATCTGTCATTACTCAAGAGATCGCGAGAGGCGTCATCGGTTTACCAAGACGACGACAAAACATTGTTAAACGAAAAAAGAGTCATAATCGTCCTCATAACCTTAAGGTGACATAATATATACTTTAGAAACAACCACACCAATTTCAAACAAGTTTTGTGTGTGTGAGATTATCCATTATTACATTTCTATCATACACTATGAAAATCGGAGTACAACTGCCTACTTCCCATACAACAAACTTTTAAATTCTATCTGATCCTTTCACTTTACGTTATACAAATTAAATACAAAGAGGTTATCAGAATTAAACTTTGCCTCAAGCATTCACTTTTCTCGTAAAAAATTTCGAAATCAGACTATAGATTTTTAAGTTCCCAGACACCAAACAAGCTTTTTTACCGAACTTATTGGCCAATCTGTGAGCTCTAGTATGGAAATTGGTATTTGGGAATTTTTTCATAATAACAACCAAAAATGGGAAAAATCGGCTCAATACTGTCCTTAATCACCACATACTTAACCATACTTAATATTTTCAACCTTCCGGTTGACTTTTTACAATTACTACAATCATGGCAATAATGGGCAAGGTGCGTTCCAAAAAAAACTTTTTGAATTTGCGTCGCCATCTATATGTCGACTGGTGCGTTAGAATCTGCTATCTTTATCGATTGTCCAGTAAAAATCATGATATTGAAAGTGAAGTTATTGCGTCAGTATGTTTATGTTATCGGTGCGAAAATAAGCTTCGAACAAAGAGCCAACATTAAATTTTGTTGCAAAATTGGTAAAACTTTTACCGAAACATTTCAATTGATGAAACAAGTTTATGGCGATGATTGCACGAGTGGTTTCAACGTTTTCAAAGTGGTCGTGAGGACATAAATGACGATCAACATGTGGACCAATCAAAATCCGTGATCACCGGAAATTCCATCGAAACTGTGCGTGAATTCATCAAAAATCAGCCGAAATCATCATTTAAATTCATGGAAATGGAATTGAACATCTCCAAAACATCGATTTATCGCATTTTGACCGAACATTTGGGCTTACGAAAGGTGTGTGCACGGTTTGTTCCGCACAAATTGACTGACGACCAAAAATTGCTCAGAATCCAACATTCGAAGGACGATTATTTGACCAAAAATCACATTTTAACCATTAACCACTCTCCGTATTCACCTGATATGGCACCGTGCGACTTCTTCCTTTTCGGAAAAATGCATTTGTCCATGAAAGGAAAGCGTTATGCAGACGTAGAGGCCATTCAAAAGGCTTGCACCGGCATACTGGCGGCCATACCGGCCAACGAGCTAAAACACTCGTTCGACATGCTTTTGGACCGCGAAAAAAGCTGTATTGAAGCATAAGGACACTATTTTTAATAAAATAAATTGATTTTTCCGAAAAACCATTTGTTCTGTTTTTTTTTTAAGTCCTGTGTACTTTTGAAAGCACCTTGTACTACCCTCTTAAGTAGAACTTTAATTATGATACATGAAAAGTTTGGATAGTTATGAAATATGTTTATAGAATCCGAACCATAAAATATTTTTATGTTATTTCTATATTTCTCAAATGTATCTCAAGGTCCCGTACAAATTGTATCAATGTCGTTTGTAATATTTTTTCATGGCAAAAATTTAGCGAATTTTCCTTCCATTTTCTCAATAGTAAATGTTGCATGTATGTAAGCATGTACATATGTATATATAAATATATTTATCCAAAAATCAAGCACTAAAAAAGCCGGAAATGTGTTTAACTTGGTGCCAAAAGAAAATGTCAGGGTAACACTTTAACGGTTATTTGTAGGCGTGTACTTACAAACACAAGTCATATGTGTGCAAGCAGTCCAACAAACAATTACTATATGCGTGTGTATGTGTGCGAATGAGAAAATATTGCATTTTAAGCGAATTGAATAATATGCAAATTGTTTGTGGCTAAGAAAATACCCAACCATTCACACATACACATACACTTGTGAATGCACCAACCGACGCACACAGCGCCACAATACAATTTAGAAAATCCAAAGAAAGCGGAAAACATAAGCAAATCCATACACAAGCTAAAGAAAGCCAAAGAAAACAGCAATAAACGCATTAGATTTATTGTAGAATGCATCGCCTTGTGGCAAGAGGCAGTCGTGTTATGCTAAAATATGAGGGCCGCGCATGCAAAGTCAACATCAACACACACAGACGCGCGCACACAAGTACTTGTTGGCCTTGCCGCCGGCATTGGCACACACGCGCAAATATAAACTGTATACATTTGCATATAACTCACACACACACATACTTAAAAAAAGTACTACTTGCCCCTCCATGCAAGCGCTCGCCTTTTGCGGCGAAATTGTGGAGTAAAATGGCAAAATTTATTGTCGCTTCGACTTGCGGTGCTTTCAATGGGCGCTTCGCTGCTTTATTTGTTTGCCGCGCCACTTTTGCCTGCACCGTTAAGTGAGTGGTACAAAGTAGCGCTGCCAGAAATTATTTTATATTTCATTTTCACAAAAATACAGTTATGAATGAGTGTGTATGTGTATGCAACGCGCAGAGCATTTTGCAACAGCCACATTGATATTTTCGCAAATTAACCAAGCGTGCGGTGAAATGAAAAAAGAAAACCAGCGAATGAAATAAAAAGCATTTCATACAAAATGGCACAGCCTAAATGTGCCTCGTCACGGCAAAAAGTGCTTGCGATAATCAAATTTGAATGCAGCAATTCGTGCAATAATAAAATCAGTGAAAGGTGTACAATTATTCATACTTAATCTGCTGGCAAATATGTATGTATTGTACACACCACATGTGTGTTTGTATGTTTTAAACATATAATTACATATATGTTTGTATAGAAGAGCGCTTTTGTGTGATTTGAAGGCCGTAATTTGCGTATAAAATCGTTAGGCGCATAAATTAAGTGTTATGAGATTGAGCAGATTGCTTCGATGTTAAGGAAAAATGTGTGAAAAGCCGCAAATAATAAATGAAAATGTTTATTATATAGCGTCGTAAAGCAAATTCCGTGCTTGAATTAAAAATTATTATTTGTTGTATATTTTTCAGAAATTTTAATTTGGAAAAATTGCAAATATATCACTAAAATAAAAATAGATTGAACTAGAAGAACTAAAATTTACCAAATAATATGAATTTAGAGTCGTCTATTATTTTTTTAAATTTGTTGCCTACATTTCAGCGTGCGGTATCTATTACTTTATGAATTCGTTGCCTACATTTCAGCGCGCATTTATAAAATGTGCCATATCTGCACTACATTTTACATTTTCCATAAGCATTTGAGTAATCAAGTACACTTCACAGGGTTTTACGTTGGGCTTGATACCCTCCACGTAAAAAACGCCCCTAATGTAAAATTCCAACAGCCTAGGATGAGAGATCCCCTATTTCGACTATAATCGCGTAAGCGATGTCTATGCCAGTAAAGAAGAATCAAGTACACTTGCTTGTCGCTGCTATTGAGTTGAGGCCCAATTCTGTAATTCGATTCGAATTCGGATTTTTTGTATTCGGTACTTAGTTATTTGCATTTTCTATCCTATTTTTGAATAAAATATTCGTTAGCTTTTGAGTTGTAGGAAGCAAAATACGAAAAATGTAATTATTTAATCTGGCACAGGCTGGGAGCCTATTCTGTAACTCGATTCGAAAAAAAAATTTACTCGAATTCGGATTTTGTATATTCTGTAACTCGATTTTCGGATTTTCAAGCCAATTTTCGGATAACATATTCGATAGCTTTTGAGTTGTAGAAAGCAAAAAAAAATATATATAAGTATTCATTCTGGCACATAGTGGTGCAACTTTCGCATAATTATAAATTAGATCCGAATTTCGGATATAATACATTTTCGAATCGAGTTACAGAATAGGGCCCCTGGTACAAGTTTCGCAAAATTATAAGATATATCCGAGTTTCGTATAGAATATATTTTCGAATCGAAATAACAAATTGAATTGCCTGAATTGCCTTTTATTATTAACTACTTGCCATAATGATCTTAAGCCTATAATAATTTCTCGGAAAGGCAATACTTTTTGGGATTGATCTTTTTGACACTGTTACTTGATTTAAATTTAGTTTGTTTTGTCATTTCACAATGAACCGACTTAGTTCGGCACAATGTTTGCAAATCTTGGAAATTTAATACCAAAATATTGTTGCAGAGCTGGGTCTATTATTCGGTCGACGTAATCGCCAAGCAGGGTCGGTAATTCGGGCAGCAATTGATCTCTTTCCCACCACGTTTATTCTAGTAGCTAATGTACATCCTCAGAAACCCCGTACAGTGCGCACAAACTATACTATATCTGCTGTAGAGCAGAGTATCAAAAAAGACCCTAATGGGTCCATCTGCCAAGACGCACAAAGATTTGAGCTGTTCCAATCCACTTTATGAACGATTTTGCCGAAGGATCTTGGTTTGAAAACTTAAGAAATCCAACTGTTGGAAGAGAGGAAGCCGAACAATCATATAACGCGTCGCATGTTCGGTGAATGGGCCCAAAACGAGTTGACCACCCGCCTTGGCAATCACTTTTCAAAACACAATAGCAAACCCTTATCTTTATAATAAATCCATTTCCTTCGCCATAGTAACTTTTTCGCACAGGAGTTAATTGATCAATTAACCAGCCTTTCCTCGATTAAAGCGCTAATTTAGATCGATTTAGCATACAAAATAGAAATGTTATTTTACTACATTAAATCTCAATCGAATTCAAATCAAGTTGAGACTGGAAGGCAACTCTGCAGGTTGTTGTCCACACTCTAAGTTTAGATGTGCTTAACTCTGCAGGTTGCGATCCAGGCTATAAAATTGGTTGTAAGCATTGATAAAAGAGCAATCAGTTGATAAATTTAATCAATAGAAAAAATACAAAATGAAGAACACAAGCAAATATAAAAACTATATCTGAAAATAACATGCCAAAAAATATAGCCTTTATGTTTTTATACCCTTGCAACATGCTGCTACAAAGTAATTCAACTGCAAAGACTTTAGCCTACCATAGTAACACAAATTTTTTTGGGGCAAAATCAATTTTTTTTACCAACATAGTTCCCTGGATCTGAACGAAGACAAGACAAAATATCTTCTGTCATCAAGCAAACAGTTATCATATTCGCGACTTGCCTCACACATCACTGTTGACAGTCATAACTTCGAAGTGGTGGCTAATTTCGTCTATCTTAGAAGCATCATCAACAACAATATTAGCGTTGAAATCCAACGCAGAATCGACTTTGCCAACATGTGCTACTTTGAGCTGAGTAGGCAATAGAAAAGTAAAGTCCTCTCTCGACGAACAAAGACCAAATTCAATAAGTCAGTCATTATTCCCAATCTGCTATATGGTGCGGAGGCATGGACAACGACAACATCTGATGAGTCGGCCTTAGAAATGTTCCAGAGAAAGGTTTTGCGGAAAATTTATGGTTCTATGGAAGCATAAGCTGTACGAGATATACGGCGATTGACAGAGTTCAGCGAATCAAAAGACAACAACTGCACTGGCTAGATCATGTTGCTCATATAGAAGAGAATGAACCAGCCCTAAAGATTTTCGATTCTGTACTCGCCGGTGGAAACAGAGGAAGAGGAAAACCTTCAATCCGTTGGAAAGACCAGACTGAGAAGGCCCTGGCAGCACTCGAATCGGTGCCAAATAACCAAAAGAAGAAACGACTGTTGTTAACTCGGCCATAACCATGTTCATCTCGAATTTCAGCGGTGCCTACGCCACTAAAGAAGAAAAAAGTTCCCTTCATACACTGATTATACCGACCCTTCAACTTCTCGATACCATTTCTGTGGTACGATTTCTCCTTTGCTTTACAATAGGCCTCAGTTCAGGCCTATCACCTTTACATTCATTTTTTTCCAGCAAGCATACTTTTAAAGTATTAGAACAGGAACCTAATCCATGGATTTTTTCTACCATTTGCACTTACTTGACACCCGGTGCATTGTTTTGGTGAAACAGCACTTTCTTTTTCTTCAAATCCGGTAATTTTTCCGTCCTTCAAGTGATCCAATATCGCTATGAAAAAGTCGATTTTGATAATCTTCTATTTGCACATCCCAAAGTGCAGACGCTATAACCTTGCCAGCCGACTGTTTCGTTTTTCCACGCTTTGGAGCGCGTTCATCTTGTGCAGTCCACTTGGATGACTTACGATTGGTCTTCCGAGTGAAATGATTGAGCCACGTTTCATCATTTGTCACATATCAATGCAAAATATAGGATTTATTACGCTTCAAAATCTCCAAACACGTTCCGAACCATCGACTTGTAACAACACTTACCGAGTCAATTCCGGTACGTAGAACCGGCTGTCATTAACTCGTCGTTGTTTTTGGTCAAAAGTGCACTCGCGGGGCACTCCCCTTGCACAGAACTATATAAGTGAATGATATGAAGTACACATTCCGTTGATATCTTTGGAGTGCCTGCTATCTCGAATAACTTCACTTTATGGGCATACAAAATTTATATTTTTAATTGAGCCCAGAGAGTAACTTAAAAAAATTAACTGATGTGCTTCAGATTCACAACAAAAATTAAACAAAAAATACTTTACTAAATGTAAATTAAAGATAGTTTTTTGAAAACTCATTCTCAGCTCGAATTTCTGGTACAGCGCACACTCGAAACCCTACCAATGCTCAAACGAATTTCGGTATAATGAAAAAAATCAAAAAACACATCGTTTTTGAGTTAACAAATATGTGTATAAATATGTATATAAACAAATATTTAGTTATTCCTCAACATGCATATATGTGTGTGCACCTAAACAAGTTTGAAGCATTACCAATTGCGAGCAACACACAAGCACACGCACGCGGAGATCTTAGAACTTTCGGCATATGCTTTGCCTTGCCGGCAACATGATTATAGTTGTTGTTGTTGTTGCAGTAAAAATATTTGGTAACTGCAGCCAAATTGAAAATGTTGCATTAACTTTTGCACTCTTGCAACTGGTGAGCCACCGACATACAAGTGGCGCCACTCACGCGTACACCACACACAAAAGTGATAAAAAATAAATAGAAATACGAGCAGAAAAAACAGCAACAACAAGCAGCCAACGTAAGGTTGCACATTCATTTTATTTTATCAAACATTTGTAGTGGCCGTGCTGCAGTTATATGTACTGTTAGCACGTATATGTATGTGGCATATCAGAAAAATGACTGTGTTGCATGCCGCATGCATTGTCAGATAGCAAGTGTGGTGGCAACTGAAAGAGTGTCGGTGGCAAGTGCGTACAATGCAACGTGTTGCACACATACATACGCACATGCTTGGTTGTTTGCCTGCTAGCGCTTCGTTGGCTGCTTGCAACATGCGCTGAAGTGGCGAAAAGTGTGGCTATGTGTGTTTATATGTGTATGTGTGTGAGCAGCGTTTCTTTTCTTTTTTTTTTGTTTTTTTAACTTCGTTATGTGCATGTATGTATATTTTTTATGTGTGTGTGAGACTTCTTTTATTTATGTGTGTGTGAAGTGACGTCGACCGCATGCTGCTGCCAATCATTTTTCTTCCATCGCAACAAAATACAGTAAATACTCTTTCACATGTAATTTTTTTCTCCTTTCTCCTATACAAACACACACACACACACTTACACAAGTGCAAACAAATGCATGCCACAGTTCGTAAAACTGCCTGCCTGCTGGCTTGCTGCCTGACTGTTGTCCCTCTTGGCCACGCACAGTTGGAGATTTTGCCATATTTTACTCTCAATAGCTTTTTTCCACATGTAAATTGTGTTTCTCACATTTGTTGTCGTTGTTGTTGTTGTTCTTATTTTTATTCTTGTGGTGGCATGAATCAAAGCGTATATGTTTTACACATGTAAAATTAATTTGTAGCAGAGTGTCTGCAAAAAGGCAGGCATTTATTTACTGCTGCATGTTTATATACTCACTCATACATATAAAGTATAAAAACATATTTACTCTCACACACATATGAACTATATATATTTTAACTCGTTTATTCAAATTTTTTATCTTGCAACCTACACAGCTTTGCTTCTCATGCCGCTCTAACCCTCTATCATGCACTCTCTTTCTCTCTCCGCCTGCACTTGCCTGCCTCTGCATTTGTTGCAAAAGTGCAAAAGTTCTTGAGAACTAGCAATATGATTATTGTTGAAATTTTTATGCTTCTCTGCTTTCGCAAAAGTGCATTCCCAACACACTCGACATTGCTCAAGTGTGGCTAATCCAAGTTTCTGCAGCTTCAATTTACTGCTTTCGAGCAACCGTAAGTACATACTATGTGCTGGCAGCGCTCAAGTATTGCAAACTTGGTAGCAATTAATTTTTGACAAAATGTCTACTGACTTTAACGAAATAAAATGAAACTTGCATTTCTTCCCTTAACTACTGCATTCCGTTGCTTCTATTATATAAATATTTTAGAAAGTTTAATGTGGTAAAATGTACGCTTTAATTATTCAATGTTAAGACGAGAAGTTAAATAAAGAGGCGGCCAGTTTTGCTCGTATACTTCCTTGCTGTCCTTCAGAGTGTTTTAACGTGCACTTTTGTTGTGTGTGGAACTCTTGTTAGGTTAGGGTTTCACTATACTTCGGGCATACAATATTGGTTGTAAGGTAAGTGAGTGCGGAAATGATTTTATATTGGTGTATGAAAGTAAATACGAGGGCTGCTATATATATTTCTGGCCTAGGCAACACTAAGTGTTGCCAGGTGCAATCTGACATTTTCATTGGAAAGTTTGACATTTTTTAGCATAACATCACTCAGAACGTTTTGTCATTTAATCGTGAATTGTTTTATTTACAGGGAATTAAAAAATTCATCTCGGCCAAAAAATGGAATTAACTCGTGAACATTTTCGTGCGATCATTTTTCACAACTTTCGACGTGGATTATCACGACAAGAGTGCATCGATGAACTAAAATCTTTGTATGGCTATGAAGCACCATCCTATAGCACTGTGAAAAACTGGTACAACGAATTCAATCGTGGCCGACGCTCGCTCAAAGACGAATTCCGTGAAGGTCGTCCAAAAACAGCCGTTGTGCCAGAAAACATCGATGCCGTACGTGAACTGATAATGCAAGACCGTCATGTAACATACCTTCAGATAGAGGCATGCCTATGCATTTCTCCCACCAGCATACATTCGATATTGCATGAACACCTGGCCGTAAAAAAAGGTTTGTTCTCGTTGGATCCCGCACAATTTGACAATCGCTCAAAAAAAGGCTCGTGTGGATTGGTGTAAAGAAATGCTGAAAAAATACGATCGTGGTGCTTCAAAAGACGTTTGTAAGATCGTCACAGGTGACGAATCATGGATCTATTCGTATGAGCCCGAAACGAAACAGCAATCGACCGTGTGGGTCTTCCAAGACGAGCCAAATCCAACTAAAGTTGTTCGTGGAAGAAGCATTTCGAAGCAAATGGTCGCCTGTTTCTTCGGCAAAACTGGTCATGTGGCGACTGTTCCGCTTGAGCAACGTAGGACGGTCAATTCTGAGTGGTACACCACCATTTTTTTGCCTAAAGTCTTCAGAGAAATTCGAAAAACGAACAAGAGAAGACGAATCATTGTGCACCATGACAATGCGAGCTCTCACACATCGGCTCAAACCACCGCCTTTTTGACCGGCCAAAACGTCGAATTGATGGGTCATCCGCCGTACAGCCCTGACTTGGCACCCAATGACTTATTTTTATTCCCACACATCAAGAAAATAATGCGTGGTCAACGATTTTCGTCGCCAGAAGATGCTGTTGAAGCATTCAAAAACCATGTTTTAGAGGTGTCTCAATCGGAGTGGAAAAAGTGCTTCGAAAATTGGTTTGAGCGCATGCAAAAGTGTATAAATCTTGATGGAGAATATTTTGAAAAACAATAAAACCATTTTCGTTGATAAATATTCCTATTTTCATTATTAGGCCAGAAATATATATAGCAGCCCTCGTATGAAAGTAAATACCATACATATACTGATTTAAAAATTGGAGATTCCATTTTTTTTTTAGTTTTGGAAATTTTCTTTTCTGTAGAAATAAGGAATTTAAGTCCACTGAGTAAACTGTCATAAGCTCATAAGAAGGATGGGTTTTTTAGGTATGAAATAGTGAATAGGTTGGATTTATTATACAGTTAAGAGTTTGCCATTATCTTTTTAAAATGATTTTAGGCCGAGTGACCCATTTCTGGAGCACTTTTTGCAGCAATTTTCGCCCCCAACAGTGTAAAACTTTTTTGGTTTCTCAGCAAAAAACTGGGACAAGTAATTTTCGCAGGCTTCTTTTGCAGCAAACTTTACTCTTTACTTAATTAAGGGAGTTCTGCATTGACCGAAACAAATGGTAATCCGATGGTGCAAGGTCAGGGATATATGGTGGATGCAACAAAACTTCTCAGTCAAGTTCTCCCAGTTTTTGCCGAGTCATCAAAGATGTGTGTGTCTAGCGTTGTCTTGATGGAAGACGAAGCCCTTTCAGTTAATCAGTTCTGATAGTTTTTTCTTCGACTGCTTGCTTCAATGTCATCAGTTGTTAACAGTAAAATGCAAAATCAATCGTTCGAGAAGGCTGGAGTAGCTTATAGTGGAGAATTCCCTTCAAATTCCACCAAACACTCAGCATAACCTTTCGAGGCGTCAATCCTGACTTTACAACCATTTGTTGAGCTTCACCACGCTTGGACCATGATCTTTTTCGCACATTATTGTCGTATTTGATCCACTTTTCGTCTCCTGTTACCATTCGCTTCAGAAATGGTTCGATTTCATTTCGTTTCAGCAAAGAATCACAGATGTTAATTCGGTCCATTAAATTTTTCACAGACAATTCATGTGGTACCCAAACATCGAACTTCTTTTTGTAGCCAGCCTTTTTTAAATGGTTCAAAACCGTTTGATGATGAATGTTAAGTTCCTTAGCGATGTCATGGCTGCTTATGTGACGGTCCTGGTCAATCTTTTTCATAATTTCATCGACTTTTTCAACGATAGGTCGACCAGAGCGACCTATCCAACACTATATGGAATGCCACAATGTGATTGATTGTGAAGGAACCATCATTTGTAGTCAAGTAATGAGTTCATTCTTTCGAATAGTAACCACTTAACAAATATGGAAGGCATCCTTATCTAATTTTCAACTCAACTGTCGTCGCCTTTAACACAAAACCTTAAGAAAAACTTTTTGTATAAAAAAAGTGCTCCAAAACCAGATTTACAATAAATTATGACAGAAATACTCTGTTACCCCTCAAACTTGTCTGAACCTATACCAACTTACCAAACTGGCTGTATAAGTAAGAATCACTCTTGTCAACAAACCAAAATTGTTAAACTACGCAGGCAATTAAGAAATAAGTAATCAAAGTTATCATTCACATTTCTGAATCAAAATCATAAACAAGCAAAAATATTTTCTTCTACAAAATTTCAACATAAAATTTCTTTTCATCCGCTTTCAAGGAAAACTTAATGGGATATTACCAGAAGTATTGAAAACAAAAACAAACACAAGACGTCGCGCCATTAACTCGCGCAAAAATCAAGGATAAACGGGCTTCGTTGCCGTCGACAGTTCGTTAAGCGCCGCAAAAATGCACATTCCATGCCCCATTAAGTTCGGTGAGCCCGACAGTCGCGACAACGACATGACCGCGTACTCCGACTACACGCGCGCCTTGGCACACGGCCTCCTAATGCTCACCTACCATTGGAATCGTAACAATTTGCCGGCAGCACCACGCTTTCGACGCCCGGTAACCGCACCTGGACCACAGACGCGCCAAAACCACCGCCAACACAACGAACCGGAACGGCAAAAAGCCAATGGACGACGCATTCTACTGCAAGGCCAACGTACAAAAATGCAACGCGTAAGAAACTGGTTGCGCGCGACGCGGCGGCATGCGGCTGAGAGGCCACTGCAGTCACCGCAAAGGCCGCTGTTGGATGAGGTGCACGCAACGGTCGGCGATGGACCGTTGGTTTCGGCTTAAAATGGAAAACGACGCTAATAGAAGAAGGCAGCAAAATGAAAGCAAATGGCGGCACAGCAAAATACACTCCAGCGTTCCGGCTGGAGTTGAGTGGGTTGAGAAAAGTGATTCCAATCAAATACAAGCGCGAGAATATTTTAAAGCAGCCATTCGAGCGCGTCGCAAGTTGAAAAGCGTAGCTCAACCGGTCGTATACGTAACCTTGCACCAGAAGTGCACTGCAGTGAAAAAGCAGTTTGCTTGCTTGCACGGCGAAAATAAATGAAAACAACACAGCGTTGGGAAATAATGTCTGCCCACATACTCGCACAGCTGCAGCGCCAGCTGCTCAACCACAGCGTGCAGCAGGAGCGCTAGTGTAGGAGTAATCCCAATGGAATTTTCCGGTACAAAATCCGGTTGCCTCACTCACTTCTTGCACTTTTGGCTTAATTGAAAAAAATTGCAGATAACTTACGCCAGCGGGCAGCAATGATACTGAAGCTATTTATACGAGTACATCATCTCGGCTATACATATATATAAATTTCGCTAACCACCGGATATGAGCGCGCGTATAAAAAATGCCAGCATCTAATTGGAATGGAAGTTTTGTGCTGCGAAAAACCTCAACTGCTGCAGAGTTTTTGTTGTAAAAAATCTCGAAACAAAATTCATATTTTTAATAAAAAAAAATAATATCAACAATAAAATAAATAAACAGTAACTATAAATCACAGTTGCAATTGAGCGGCGGCTCTTGTATCTCTTCAGATTGCTCTTCGTCTCAAATATGGCAATTATTCTTGTTTATATATCCATAAGGTCAGATATGGGCCTTCTCAGTGAACAAAATTTGCCTTGAAAACTGCTTGGAACTTCTCAAGAGCCCATAGAGCGAAACGTTGTCGCTTGGGAAGGTCGAAATCTTCAGTTCTTGCACAAGCAGTATTTTGAAGGTTTTCAAATTAAGGTCTCGATGAAAAATACGCCATGTCGTTCCTTACGTCAGGCCGAGTTGACCGAATCGACTCTCCACGGTCTTCGTGCATACTCTCTGATATGGCGGCTATATTTTTTCACTTCGTGGTGGAAGGTCAAATATTATCCAATAATGACTTCTGAGTCTCCAGATAGGTGATGTACGAATAGTACGCTCAGTAGAACGATTGTGCTGACCATACATTTTTGCGAAGCGCACGAAACACATTCTCTACAGAACATGAATTTTCGTAATAAACGTGTTCTGATAAAATGCCAAACAAGACTGAACAAAAGCTTGACATGTCTCACGCATGATCTGTCAAAATAAAGCTATTAAAAAAAGTACCTCTACTTGGATCATCTTATATATGTATGTAGATTCTGTATAGATTTATTTCTGAAAAAGTTATCATAACTCAAGTAGAGGAATAATTTTTGTCAATACTTGAAGAAGATCCAAGGGCGGTTGATTATTTTGATGCCTACGGGCAACCCACAATAAGCAACCGGTTCATAAAACTGACTCGATCTTGATTTGCTTTTGGCTTTTTTTTTTGTGTAACAGTATTTAAAGGGAAACATTTTTAAATATTTCTTTTTTTTAATATCAAATTTGGCACGGACTGACAAAAAAACAAGTAAGGAAGGGCTAAGTTCGGGTGTCACCGAACATTTTATACTCTCGCATGATAAAGTGATAATCGAAAATTCATTATCCGTCATTTACATATTTTTTTATTTTGCTGTAAAATTAATTAGACTAGGATTTCGTGAGATATGGTTTTTGGTCCATAAGTGGGCGACGCCACGCCCATTTTCAATTTTTAAAAAAGCAGCTCCTTTCTGCCATTTCTTCCGTAAAATTTCTGACGTTTTTTGTTAGTCTGTTAACGCACTTTTAGTGATTTTCAACATAACCTTTGTATGGGAGGTGGGCGTGGTTATTATCCGTTTTCTTCCATTTTTGAACTGGGTATAGAAATGCCTGATGGAAATGACTCTATAGAGTTTGGTTGACATAGCTATAGTAGTTTCCGAGATATGTACAAAAAACTTAGTAGGGGGCGGGGTCACGCCCACTTTTCCAAAAAAATTACGTCCAAATATGCCCCTCCCTAATGCAATCCTTTGTGCCAAATTTCACTTTAATATCTTAATTTATGGCTTAGTTATGACACTTTATAGGTTTTCGGTTTCCGCCATATTGTGGGCGTGGCAATGGGCCGATTTTGCCCATCGACGAACTTAACCTTCTTATGGAGCCAGGAAATACGTGTACCAAGTTTCATCATGATATCTCAATTTTTACTCAAGTTTTTTCATTTTCGGCTCAGTTCAGGAGCGACAATCACTGGATTGTTTGACAGTGTCGACTTCATTATCATAAAGCTCTCTCTATCTTGTCACCAGTTATAGTGTATTTGATGTTTGAAGTGGGTTCACAGCTTTTTAAAAAAAAAAAAGATAAAGATACGAGTATTTTGTCATTGTCATTGCTACATACTCGTACACCAAACATTTACCAGAATGTGTTGAGTAGATCTATATGAGATTTTGTGCTCCCTAAAATTTTAAGCTTGCCTTACTTCTATTGAAATTTTAATTGGCGATGAAAAAAAAATTCCCCATGTCGCAAGTCAATGAATACGATGGCACCAATCCGAATCGAATTAGTCTTCGATTTGCTTACGCAACCACCGTATTCTCCAGATCTGACCCCCAGCGACGATTTTCTGTTCTCAACTCTCAAACGAATGCTCGCTGAGACAAAATTTCTGTCAAATGAAAAGTTGATCGCCGAAACTGAGGCCTATTTTAAAGAAAAGGACACATTGGACTACAAAAATAGCATCGAAAAGTTGGAAGGTCGCTATATTCAGTGTATTACCCTTGCTGAATAAAAAAATAAACGATTTTTACAACTAAAAATGTTTTTTTACTATTCCAGGCTGGGAACCTTTTTATTGACATTTTATATTTGGTTAATCGATGACCGATTTTTCCCTGCATTTTGAACGAGTTGAATAATTATACTTTCCTGATTTGCACAGAAGCTTTATTAAAGACCAATGGTTCTTTTAAACAAACACAAAATAGTAATCAAATAATCATGGAGTGTTTGCTTCTAAAAAAAGCTCAAATTTCGTCAGTTTCTTTATAAAATGAGTCATGAAAATTGAAATACTGATGACATACATACAAGTATGTATGCATTGGATAATTGTGTAACTGTTCATATAACAAAAAAACAACAACGACTACGAATTCATAAAACTTGGTAGAATTCACGCACGCTTTTATTATTTCTTACAATGACGCTCTCACAGAAACGGATGCAACTGCAAACTCTCAAAAACTAATATATGAAAATTTGCATTGTTCTGATGTCACAAATCCAAACAGCAAAAAAAAATTAAAATATTACTTAATCGTTAAAAAATAGTAAAATATCGGAAAATTACTATTTCAAGAGATTTTCCAACATCAAAAATGTAAAAGCATAATAATTTGTTAAGTCCTAAACGAAATAAAATTCTATGTGGAGAGTCATGCCTTCAAAACTTCAATATATATCTTTAAGTTTTACATTGGTTTCCTCGGATATAAAGCAGCCTTTTTTCAACAATTTTTTTCCATATAAAAAATAAAATATTTTATAAGAATTTTTTTATTGTTACAAACATACACTATTAACAAATAAATTCGGAAATTTTTGAAAAAAAAAAATTAAACTCGGCCATTGGATTTTTGGCATATAATTCCATAAAAAAATGAAAATTTCGAAACATATTTATTTTTCAAATAGTTTTAATTGAAAAAAAGTTCTTCGTTCAAGTCTTTAAGAACTGTATCTCAAAGGCTTGTGTAAAATTTCATGAAGATCGGTTGAGCAGTCCTCGAGAAATCTGGGCAACTGACTTCAAAAACACAGTTTCGAGAAAAACGCGTTTAAAGATCTTCGAAACTATAACTCAGATCAACTTGAAAATTTAGGACAATATTGTATAGGTGCTGTAGAATTTAATTAGACAATAAAAAAGTCTTTTTTTTTAACCCGTAAACACATGTAACACCTTAGAAGTTATTTATACTTTTTACACTACTCTTGAAGCGACGTCGTGGCATACTTGTACTTTAAAGGTGTGCACTAGGGCTACTCAGAAACTGAGTTCAATGAGTGAGTTTACCAGTCTCCAAACAAAAAAAGTTTTTAGCAAAGGTTCTATTTGCTTTACAGGTAATAAGATACCATAACCATAAACTGCAGTTACGCCAGGAAAACTATTCCATAAACTTGACGTCTTTCTGCTTGTCCTTCGTTAATTTAAAATAACACTTAACTAGTGTTCCTATTTCAAGAACCACTACTGTAAATTTGTATATTCACATTTAATATAATAAGCTTAAGTTCTGTTTTCCCACACTTTTCCAGACATGCTTTCTTTGCAAGCACATCCCTTTCTATGCTCATACGCATAACCACTTCAAAGTTACTCCTCTCACATTTTAACAACGCACTAATACATGCATATGCATGTTTCATATCAAAATGCACTCGACGACGAAATTCATAATGAGCCAAATAACGGAGTGAGTACACTTGCCTGCCACTAAGAGCCACATTTTATAGAAGTAGGGTTATGGGCACGAGCAGCACAGACACTTAACTGATACTTTTGCCGACTTCAATTGCATTTAAACTTTTTGCCTAATTTTGCAGTCATTTTTTGGCCTCGGCTAATGAACTAGTTTGTCAGCTCTTCTGCAACTTCTGCCTGAGCTACTTTGTGCGGCGTGCGTATATGCATAAGATGCATTCGCATTTGCCCTTCACCTGGCATTCAACAGAAGTTCACTGCATTTCAAGCAGTTGTGAAGAAAACGTTGTTGTCTTCCCTTTTTGTGAAAATATTGTAATTTTCTTAGAATTGTTTGTTTTGATTTACTTGAGTTATGCGGAAAAGACTTGAAATACCAGATATTTTTAAAATGAACGCGAATTCGAAATGCTCCAATGCTGGAAATCGCGCTGTCAAGACATACCGATCTAAACGGGGCCCTTGGATTGACAAAAGAATCGGCTGTTGTTGGAACCTTAGCCTGAAATCGATGGAACTGACCTTTCCTGCTTCTCCGCTGCACGGGACCTAACAATCTTCCCCACTAATGGCGTCGAGAAATGGAATGGATGGAGCCGCTCGCTTCCTCACTGCATAGGACCAGACACCCTCCCTACTAAATATACAGCAACCATGTTCACAAACTGGACGAAGTAGTGCAGACTTGACTTTAATATTGCAATCGATGGCGCTGAGATTCCAACAGTCAATAACTCTAAAATTTTAGGTGTGATTTTCGGCAGTCGGTGCTGCTTCACTCCTCATACACCAACGCGATTATCGCCATTTACAGAGCCGCAACTAAATTCTCAGGTCGCTACTCTGTATCACATGGAGAAAGAACAACTCACAAGGCAATCGGCCGGGCGGTCCTGAATGTAGTGAAACGCAGACAAGGAAGCGCCAAACTTGTCAGAACACTGCAGTCCAGACTACGATAGGATGACTCTTGATGTCTCCCATCGAACACCTGCGTAGAAAGGCCCGAATGCTCCCAGTTAAGAAGCATAGTGAACTACTCTCAAAGCAGTTCGTGCTGGGGTGCTTTCGCAGAAATCATCGCTGGAGTCACCTGCTTCGAGCGGAACCGCCTGCTAGGAGCATCAAAAGGTCTGTCTTTAACTACCTCTACGACATCAAATAATATGCCGACCATACTTCAATCGCAACTAACTTTCGACAAGCACTGATTGTCATTCACAGTAGAGTCATTGACACCTTCACCGACTACCTCTCAGTGAATGACGTATTTGGAATTAAACATACCAAGAGCTCGAGTTGCCACGAGAAAACGAGGTTAAACTTCTACTTATCCAGAATATAATCTGACATAAAATATATGTCTAGCGTGCAATGAGTCACCGCATGAAACTGGTCATCTCTTTGTATGCCTTGCTAACCCTACTCATCTGACACCCTCCCTTTTGGACCGCTCCCGTCGAAACAGCGTGTTTCCTGGAGCTATCGTTGGATGACTCGACGACAACTTATCTAATCCTTGCGGCGTTTAGGTACCCGTTACAACAACAACGCGCTGTGACAAGTATCTAAAATTTTTTTGAGCGATGATTTTTGTGATTTTCACTACTGCTTTAATTTCACGCATTTCTTCCGGGTTAGTACCAAGTTTTGTGCAACAAAATACATTTCTCGACTAAAGTTTAAATATTTTCGAATTTTTCATATTTCGAATTGTTAAAATCACATACATAGCAATCGATTTTCTACAACACCAACACAATTATGTGTCACATCGCAAACCATACGCCTACTCGCAAGTAAATAAAATACAAAATAAACCGCAGGGAAATCAAATTTGCCAACTCTGAAGAGCAATAAATGTAAAATGGATAAAATACATGGAATTTTAAAGTTAGATATACCCACACACACTCTCACATCTGGACACACATAACAGCACTTTCAAGCAACAAAAGCAGTATTGGTATCACTTCCTTTCAAAGAAAATATATATATACATATTTCTGACCAAGAACATAATTTCGGCTATTTTCCGACGAAACTTTGGATGTGGGAATTCGCTGCGAGCATTTACTTTTTTAAAACCTGATAGGCAGTCGACTAAGTAAATTACACACTTATACAAGATTTTCTATGTTTATAGGTAGGTGAACTCACCGCAATTGCGCTGAAATCAGGAAATAGTTTGAAACATTTTATGGCTCCTTGGGGCTTATTTAGTGCTAAAAGGCTGACAATAGTCTGTGGAGTCGCAAGCAATCATAAAATCTTCGTAATGAATAAGTATGCACACACATACAAATGAATGTATCTATTTATTTATACATTATAAGGAGCATAATTTGATTGCGTATACGCCGTGGAGGATGGAGTCATGTGTAGAAGTTCACGCAAGTGAGGAAAGTTCTCTGATTGCCATTCACTTGGGAGTGGCCAGAAACGATTCTTTTACATGTGACTCAAGCAGCTCACGACTTCCGGTCTTTGACCAAGTATCCTCTGGGTAGCCTAAGAACATCCGTTTGAAGGCGAGCTAACGTGAGAAGGCGAAGCATCCCCTGCATAGGGTAGTGCGCTGGGTTTGGGACCCGCCACGTAAAAAACACCCCCAGTGAATAGTCATAACCAGCCTCGGATGAGAGACCCCCTTTTGATGACGACCATGGCAAACGAAATAAGGACTACGAATTGAGGGCATGCACCTGGAATGTCCGGTCCCTTAATTGGGAAGGTGCCACTGCCCAGCTGGTTGATGTCCTCGTGAAAACAAAGGCTGACATCACCGCTGTCCAAGATATGCGATATACGGGACAAGGACAGAGACTAGTAGGTCCTTGTGACATTTACTACAGTGGCCATATAAAGGAGCGCAGGTTTGGTGTGGGATTCGTGGTGGGAGAGAGACTCCGTCGCCGAGTACTATCATTCACTGCGGTGAATGAACGTCTAGCCACAATCCGCATCAAAGCGAGGTTCTTCAACATATCGCTGATTTGCGCCCACGCCCCGACGGAAGAGAAGGACGATGTGACCAAAGATGCCCTTTATGAGTGCTTGGAGCGCACTTTTGTGAGACGCTCCGTCACGATGTAAAAATCGTGCTTGGCGACTTCAACGCCAGGGTGGGCAAAGAAGGTATCTTTGGTACTACGGTCGGTAAATTCAGCCTCCACGACGAAACTTCCCCAAATGGGTTGAGGCTGATCGACTTCGCCGGGGCCCGAAATATGGTTATCTGTAGTACTAGATTCCAGCATAAGAAGATCCATCAAGCTACCTGGCTGTCTCCGGATCGAAAAACTACCAACCAGATCGATCATGTTGTGATAGACGGAAGACACGTCTCCAGTGTTTTAGATGTGCGTGCGCTCCGAGGTCCTAACATCGACTCGGACCACTATCTTGTTGCAGCTAAGATTCGCACCCGCCTCTGTGCAGCAAAAAACGCACGCCAACAAACACAAGGAAGGTTCGACGTCGAGAAGCTGCAATCACAACATACAGCCGAACGATTCTCTACTCGGCTTGCACTCCTGCTCTCTGAGAGCACTCGTCAACAACTCGGTATAAGGGAACTGTGGGACGGCATTTCAAACTCTTTACGTACAGCTGCAACCGAAACCATTGGTTTTCGGAAAGTGCAAAAGAACAGCTGGTACGACGAGGAGTGCCGTGTCGCAGCGGAGAGAAAACAGGCTGCCTACCTCGCAACGTTACGATCGACCACAACACGTGCGGGATGGGATAGATACCGAGAGTTGAAGAGGGAAGCGAGACGCATTTGCAGACAGAAGAAGAAAGAGGCCGAAATGCGTGAGTACGAGCAGCTCGATAAGCTGGCCGACAGGGGTAATGCTCGAAAATTCTACGAAAAGATGCGGCGACTTACAGAAGGTTTCAAGACCGGAGCATACTCCTGTAGAATCCCCCAAGGTGATCTAGTTACCGATGCCCATAGCATACTTAAATTATGGAGGGAACACTTCTCCAACCTGCTGAATGGCAGTGATAGCACAACACCGGGAGAAGGCGAACCCGATTCCCCAATCGATGACGATGGAGCAGACGTTCCATTGCCCGACCATGAAGAAGTTCGAATAGCAATTGCCCGCCTGAAAAACAACAAAGCGGCAGGGGCCGATGGATTGCCGGCCGAGCTATTCAAACACGGCGGCGAAGAACTGATAAGGAGCATGCATCAACTTCTTTGTAAAATATGGTCGGACGAAAGCATGCCCAACGATTGGAATCTAAGTGTGCTCTGCCCAATCCATAAAAAAGGAGACCCCACAATCTGCGCCAACTACCGTGGGATAAGCCTCCTCAACATCGCATATAAGGTTCTGTCGAGCGTATTGTGTGAAAGATTAAAGCCCACCGTCAACAAACTGATTGGACCTTATCAGTGTGGCTTCAGACCTGGTAAATCAACAACCGACCAGATATTCACCATGCGCCAAATCTTGGAAAAGACCCGTGAAAGGAGAATCGACACTCACCACCTATTCGTCGATTTCAAAGCTGCTTTCGACAGCACGAAAAGGAGCTGCCTTTATGCCGCGATGTCTGAATTTGGTATCCCCGCAAAACTAATACGGCTGTGTAAACTGACATTGAGCGGGACCAAAAGCTCCGTCAGGATCGGGAAGGACCTCTCCGAGCCGTTCGATACCAAACGAGGTTTCAGACAAGGTGATTCCCTATCGTGCGACTTTTTCAACCTGCTTCTGGAGAAAATAGTTCGAGCTGCAGAACTCAACAGAGAAGGTACCATCTTCTATAAGAGTGTACAACTGCTGGCGTATGCCGATGATATTGATATCATAGGCCTCAACACCCGCGCCGTTAGTTCTGCTTTCTCCAGACTGGACAAGGAAGCAAAAGAAATGGGTCTGGCAGTGAACGAGGGCAAGACGAAATATCTCCTGTCATCAAACAAACAGTCGTCGCACTCGCGACTTGGCACTCACGTCACTGTTGACAGTCATAACTTTGAAGTTGTAGATAATTTCGTCTATCTTGGAACCAGCGTAAACACCACCAACAACGTCAGCCTAGAAATCCAACGCAGGATAACTCTTGCCAACAGGTGCTACTTCGGACTAAGTAGGCAATTGAGAAGCAAAGTCCTCTCTCGACAAACAAAAACCAAACTCTATAAGTCACTCATAATTCCCGTCCTGCTATATGGTGCAGAGGCCTGGACGATGTCAACAACAGATGAGTCGACGTTGCGAGTTTTCGAGAGAAAAGTTCTGCGAAAGATTTATGGTCCTTTGCGCGTAGGCCACGGCGAATATCGCATTCGATGGAACGATGAGCTGTACGAGATATACGACGACATTGACATAGTTCAGCGAATTAAAAGACAGCGGCTACGCTGGCTAGGTCATGTTGTCCGGATGGACGAAAACACTCCAGCTCTGAAAGTATTCGACGCAGTACCCGCCGCGGGAAGCAGAGGAAGAGGAAGACCTCCACTCCGGTGGAAGGACCAAGTGGAGAAGGACCTGGCCTCGCTTGGAATATCCAATTGGCGCCACGTAGCGAAAAGAAGAAACGACTGGCGCGCTGTTGTTGACTCGGCTATAATCGCATAAGCGGTGTCTACGCCAATTAAGAAGAAGAAGATACGTCGTGGCGTACCTAACCTTCGCTGTTGTTGAAGACATTTAAGAAGTATAAATATAAAAGCAAGAAAAAGTTTTATCTAAATATATAAAATAAAATATACAATATAAGATATAAAATATAAAATATATAAAGCCATACACACAAGAGGTAACCTTGTTTAGCAAAAATAACGTCGAGTAAACAAGTAGCTAATGAGCAGCTTGTCAGCGAAATATACACAAATATCAACGCTGGAACAACTCATTCGGCGAATTTGATAAAATACGACCTTTACCTCTCCACGAATTTCAGATAACTGCCTCATGAATGAACTCCAGAGAATTGTGGCATACAAGGAAACTACTTGAAGGAACTGATAGGCTCGCTGGAAAGCTGCGAAAGTTGTGTATAGCAAATGGAAATACTAAAAATACTTATATTGAACTAAAACGAAAGTATTTTTAAGATTGCCAGATTGAAAATTTACATAAAAAGCATAACCGAGTTGTCCTTTTAACAATCAGAGTCAAATTTTATTACACAGTATATATTTATATATATACATAAATATTTAACCGCTTAAATTCCAAAGAACTTGTTTGAATAGTTTGAGGCATGAGGAGCTTAATATTGTCACTTTGATTGCCTTGAATTATTGTGCAATTTTTACTGCCTCCTTTTTACTACAGTATAAAAAGTGACAGCGTAGAGCCGTAGTTAAAGTGGCGAAAATAGGTAGAACCACATACATATTAAAGTAAATTCATAAAATTATATGACAGTCGTAGATACTATGAAGATAAATGGTGAAATTTTACTTGTAAGCTTACAGATTGAAAACAGAATAGTTTTCTAGTAATATGACTGCAGTAATAAAGAGGTTAATATTTGTGAATTCAATCCAAAGTGTTTAGAGAACTGAACAGACAGGACTGTGCTCAAACTATGAGCAGCCCCATAATTTCGCACTGCAATAGTATGCCTACCATAGTACTGACGTGCAAACTTGAGTTTTTGTATTGCCATTGGAGAATTTTGACTTTTTCAAACATTTCCTTTTATTCAACTCAATTCAAAGACAAAAATGGTAAAAAGGTTTACCGTGATTCAAAAACACAATCCCACAAGTATTAGAAAACCTTCAAAGACGGTCAAGGAATCGTTGAAGACATGCCTCGTTCTGGACGAGTGAAAGATACGGTGCTTGAAAATCGTCAGGCAAGTATTAGAAAGATGGCAAGAGAGCTCGATATCTTTCGCAAGTCTGTACAAATGATTTCGGTGGATATAAAACGCATTCTTGCTCAACTCATCCCAATAATGCTGATTTTTTTTCAAAAAGAGTACCGTAAACAGGTCCCTTTGGATATCCTTGATCGTGCAAATTCTGATCCCACATTCATTGAGAGCATTATGACCGTCACTGAAACATAAATTTATGAGTTTGGCATGCAAATGAGTTAACAATCATCGGAATTGAGGAGAAAAAACGAGACCAAACCAAAAAACCCTGAAAAAAGTCGCTCAAAGTCAAGATGATGCTCATTGTGTTTTTCGATATTCGTGGTTTGGTGCATCATGAATTTGTTCTAGAGGAACAGACAGTCAGTAATTCCAATTAATACCACCGGTCAACCACCATATTCACCAGATTTGGGTCCGTGTGATTTTTTATTGTTCCCCAAACCGATATTGCCGCTGCATAGAACCCGTTTTCAGTTGATCGAAAATAACATTAAATTTGCTGGCCATCCCAAAAAGTGCTTATGAAAAGTGTTTCGAGGACTGGTAAAATCGTTAGCATAAGTGTAATACATCTGGTGGGGATTACTTTGAAGGCGACAAAATTTATATTGATATTAAAAATGTTTCGTTTTATTTACACTATTCCGGGTACTTTTTTATCACAATATATACATATATAAGAAAATTTTTTTATAGGCTAGTGCAGAAGCCCTGAAGATAGAAAAAATAAAGTTGTCTATTAATTTTTAAACAAAGTTTTATATTTTCACTTGAGATTTTTTTATTAAAAATTGGAGTGTCTCCGATTTTACGTCAAAAAATAAATACTTTAGATTTAAAAAACTCGGATACTATTAAAAAAAAAATCTAAATATTTACAGATGAAATAAATTTAGCTTACATTTAAAACATATGCCAAACACACCGCAGGAAAGAGGTGCCTCGTATATGTTGCTGGCTGTCGTCATTGTTGTTATAGATTTAACATTTTATCGCCTTTCTTCACAGCATACAATGAAAGTTTTTATTGTTAACAATAAGAAAACAAATACATACCAAGTTGTAAGACATTTGGCACCAAAGGCGTAACTATTTCAACGCGTGTTTGGAATTCGCGGAGAAATTGAATTAACTATACGGCAAACTTATTCGTCTACTGGATTGGCTGGCACGCGAAATTCTTTACTAATATATTGTGTAGTGATTTTTTTATTTTACTATTTTATTTATATACAATTTCGTTAGTTAGTTGTTGTATAAGTTGGATACTTGCTTTCGATTGCTGGAGAAGGTCTAAAAACGTCGCCAAAAGTTGCAAAATAACTGTTTTATAATTCGGCTGGTCTTACTAAATAGTTGAAAGATATGCTCTGATATCAGTTTTTTCCGCTTTCTACTAACACCATTTAAATAGGGTTCATTGAAGAACAACAAATTTTTCTCAAATATCAGAGAAAACGAAATAAGATTACACTGGCGGCAATCATCAAAACATTTCTTTCACGATCGACATCGGAATAAACGCTAAACAGTATCGGAAAAGTATTGGAACACGAAAATGGAAATTTCGAAATTAAATACTTCGAAATTAATCGCCACAATAGACAAACGGAACCCATTTAGAAGCTCCGTTAAATTTACAATGAAAATTGTCGAGCACACAATGCTTAATATAACAAGAGCCTGTCAAAAATCAATGTCAAGGCTTGAGAAAGCAGCAGTTTACGCCTTTGCAGATTCTATACGAGATTCAGGCGCAAAAGAGCTACACCCCGAGAAGCCGACCAATGCCAAGCAGTAAAAAAGGAGCTGAAGCATGCCACCGATGATAAAAAAAAGGGAAAATGGGAGGAACTATGCAAGGATGTTAACAAAAATCCCTGAGGGCTTGGTTATAAAATAGCAATGATGAAATTTGGTGATCGAGCAAAGCCATCTGACCGCTGCCAATATGGATCACATGGTAAACGCACTCTTCCCTACACACGAAAAAAGATAGAGTCTAAGACTTCTGCAAAACCGCCAGTTCACCCTCGAAGAGCTGCAACTAGCCACTGGTAAACTCACAAACTCAGGACCAACAAATCACCCGGCTCGGATAGGATCACAGCAGAAAACCTAAAGAAATCGCTGCTAAGCGACCGGCAAGTACTATTAAATATGTGTAACGCCTGTCTTCTGCGGGAATATTCCCAGAACCCTGAAAAAAGCAATAGCTGATGCTAATTACTTAGGAAAAAGAAGATCCCAACTTGCCATCAGCATACCGTCCACTATGTGTGCTTGACACAGCGGGAAAGCTCAATGAAAGGCTACTTAAACCCAGACTAGACAAAACGGCTTTAGAACCGGCAATTCAACTCTAGCAACTATAAAATGTGATATCGTAAAAGACGCAGAGCATAGATGGCATAATTACAGAAGAATAGTGTTGTTGGCGACTTTCGATGTCCGAAACGCTACGATCGACGCTCTCGAAAAAAGCTGGAAAATCTTGGATCCAAACTTGTAGAACATCAGCTACGACGCTATACTACTTAAAACTCGAAATGCCAGACGAATCGTACTTAATTGGCTATGCGGACGACATTGAAGTAGTAATTATAGCAAAAGACACAGAAGAAGCGCGAAGAAAGCTGAGTCAGGTCATGATGTGGACGCAAGAAAGGCATGACTCACACAACCTCCAGCTCGCTACGGAAAAAACAGAACTACTACCGCTGACACGGATATTCCAAGGACACAATAAACAGTAAACTACCTAGGTGTAAGACTGGACCCCAGACTAACCTTCTGGGTACAAATCAAGCACGCCGCAGAAAAGGCAGGAAAAATCACTTCCCAGCTTAGCAGACTAATGGCCAACATATGGGGCTCAGACAAGGAAAGAGAAAGCTTCAAATGTCGACAACAATCAGCGTCCTTTTATACGGTGTAGCCAGGTCCATCTCCACCTCATCTTTCCAACGGAGTACAGGTCTTCCTTTTCCTTTGCTTCCCCCGGTGGGTACTGCATCGTATACTCTCAGAAAACTCGTACCGGCGGCTCATCAAACATTGTCATCATCCATGACTCGGCACCACATAGCAGGGCGGGGATGATGAGTGACTTGTGGAGTATGGGAGGAGAGGACTTTACTTCTAAGTTAGTCGCGAGTACGATGACTTTGTGTTTGATGGCAGGAGATATTTCGTCTTGCCCTCGTTCACTACTAGACCCATTCGCTTCCCTTCCTTATCCGGTCTAGAAACTATGGAAGATGGAGTCATGTATAGAAGTTCGCGTAAGTGAAGAAAGTTCTCTGAGCGCCACTCATTTGGGAGTGGCCAGAAATTATTCTTTTTTATATGGCTCAAGCAACTTGCGATTTCCGATCTTAAACTAAGTATCCTTTGCCAAACAACATCCATTTGTAGGCGGGCTAAACTGAGAAGGCAAAAAATATACGGTGTGCGCTGGGTTTGGGACCCACCACGCAAAAACCACCTAAGGAAAAGAAGAAAACAGCCTCGGATGAGAGTCTACGAATGTTTAACCACTATTTTTAGACTTTACTGAGTGGGGTTGGAACTCGCAAGCATAGTAGTAGTCACAATCTCAACCTACACTAAGTAATATACATTTTTGACTACTAGAATATCAAACCAAAATAAAAATATTTCACTCTTATCTCTAACTAAAACCAAAACAACTACAAACTGTCACTTAGTTTGTATTCAATAAATAAAAGCACAATAAACGACGGCAAAGAAAGAAAACAACACAATTGGCCACATATCTGCGATAATATTTCAAAAAACGAATGTGAGAACTTTTGTAATCTGCGTGCAGCAACGAAGTTGACTGGCTCCGAAAGGCGGCAGATGGAAAGCTGAAGCTTCAGTTGTGGCCAAACGGAATCCCCCGCAAACGTTGCTGACATTTCGTTGAAATGTGAAAATTCCTACGCAACGCAAAATCCTCAACTGGAAATATATATGCATGTATGTGTATGAGAATGCCGCGCCTCTTAGGAATCGATGTGTACAAAAACTGTGCACACATTTGCACAAGTCGCTGTATGCGCACGCGGCCAGCCTTGCACTTTGAGCATTGCGCTTTTTGCTCGCATTGGGCACACCCGCCGAAAAGTGTGTCAATGACTGGTGGCGGCAGCACGTTCAAATTTTCAAAAACTTTAACAAAAGTAAAATTTCCACTGAATGACTGTTGAAAGAAAAACCATAGCTATGCCGTTCTTTATGGACATGTGTGTATATATACATATATGTATGTATATGTACATTCCAATAGGAGTACGTATATATTTTTTCAAAGGCAAATCAACTGTCAGGCATGGTAGGTGCGTGGCATGTTTTTCTTCCTTTTATTTTTGGCTCGCCATTTGACGAGGCTTTAATGCAACAATAACACCGATACAACCCATGCTACTTGAAACAACTGTGAACCCATCAGCTGATATGGTTAACGTTGGTCGAGTGATTGTGAAAAGAATTACGCAAAAACGGTTGTTCGGATAGTGTAAGCCGTTGACCATACATGCTTTCAAAAGAATTTGAAAAGAAAAAGTTTACATTTCGTTGATGAAAGTATTTGAAACCGCGGAAGCTTTTTTAAACAGTAAAAGTTCGTTAAAATAGTGAAAGCTTCTTTAAAACGTGAAAGCTTCTTTAGACAACTAAAGCTTCAGAAAATTTTGAAAAAACGGAAGCTTCTTTACCATAAACACCGAAAGCTCATTAATACAGTCAACACTTTTTTGAACAGTGAAAGCTCTTTTAAGCAACTAAAGGTACTTTTAACAACGAAAGATACTTCAAACAGTGCAAGCTCTTTTGTATAACTAAAGCTCTGAAAGTTTTTAAACAACGGAGGCTACTTTAAATAGTAAAAGCTCGTAAAAATAGTGAAAGCTGCTTCGAAATGTGAAAGCTCCTTTAGGTAACTAAAGCTTCTGAAAGTTTTCAAACAGCGGAACCTTCCTTACCATAAACACCGAAAGCTTGTTAACACAGTCAAGTCTCTTCTGTACAGTGAAAGCTCTTTTAAGCAATAAAAGCTTCTCTTAACAACGACAGTTACTTTGAACAACGAAAACTTCTTTAAACAGTGAGAGATTCTTTAAACATAGATTGATTGAAGATTCTTTATACATTGAAAGCTTTCTTAATAGCGAAATCGTCTTTAAATTGAGAAAATTTCAACTGTGAATAGCTTTGAAATAGTGAAGTAAAGATTTTGTTATCGTTTCCGCACACGTTTCCTCACAAAAAGTTTCTTGACAAATCTTGTTATTTAGTAAGCTTTCGCTATTACAAATTTTTTTGAATTAATAAAAACGTTTTTTGCTTAAGATTGCCATTTACAAAAAAAATAAGAGTATTATCGATAAGTCCGAAGGTTAAATTTAAAATTTAATGGGTATAAGTGAAAGCTCTCTGATGACAAAAAATTTTGGGCATGAAATAAACTTCAATTTTAAATGTACCCGCTCTCTTATCTTCTAAAGAAATGGTAAATGTTGGAAAACCTTAAGAAATACAACAATATTTTCTAACAAACTCTCTCTGTGAGTACGAAGAGTTTGACAAGCTGGCCGACAGAAGGTTTAAAGACCGGAGCATACACTTGTAGAACCACCAGATGTGATTTAGTGACTGATGCCTAGAGCATACTAAAATTATGGAGGTAACACTTCTCCAGCCTGCTGAATGGCAGTAAAAGTATAACGTCTGGAGAAGGTGAACCCGAATCGACTCATCTTAAACTCAGTGAAGAAATGATCAAATGAAGACCGGATAGTTTCTAGCTACAAAAGTGTTATGAAACAGATACATTATCAACCTTTCTTTATATTTAACCCACTTTCTCCAAGGCTTTGACACAAGCTTCTAAATTTTATGAACTCTAAATCTTTCGGCATAATTAAAAAGCATATACCACAAGTTGGTGCGAGTATATTGAAAACATGTAAGCAATCTGAATACTGTTCCCAACACCATGTAACTCCATTCCTCTAACATTTCTCCTCCGATAATGTGCGAAATTTTAGCTCGTTTTCCGCATTAACAAATATTATTTAGCTCGTGGCAGAATTTGTAACAGTAAACTGATTGAATTATCTAAATGTAATCCCGAGCTACACGCAGCACCTACACAACACTGTTCTTTCGCACCTGCCAGCTTTAAAATCCATGCAGTTAGTTACACTACTATAAGTACCCCCCGCCGCATAACCGCTAAGCTCATAGTAATTCATTCGTAATTTGCTCAGCGTGCATTTTCAGCGTGCTCATCTCCAATCTGGCGTAAGTTGCATGCAACATGGCAAAACAAAACGGTTCAGCTAACGTAGCATTTTCTTCATTAGCATATAAACTTCAGTGTAAATTATGTGCTTGTTACTGTACGTGCGCTGCTAAGTGCAGGAGTGCTGCTGCTGCTGCCGTGAAGTGCCTCTAGCGAGTGGAAGTGCACTTTAGGCACCTGAAGTGAGTGGAAGGGAAGTGGAGACAAGAGCGCTGAAATGCTACTGCACGTAAAAGCGAATGTCAATTATTTGCACGTTAATGTGTTAATTTTGTCTGGGAAATTTTCGGTGAAAATGTGAATTTCAGTAATTACTTATTCGAGGGCTGAGAGGAATGGGTTGTGAGTTTATGTAAACCAATTGGAGTAGTACTCGTAGGTATGCAGGGATTGTTAGTAACTTTCGCTATATTACGGTTTATATTAACACATTTCAAGTATTGATAATGTAATGAATATGTTGCTTTTACGAATTTATAAATTTGCATTAGGGTGGGTTAAGAAATGTCTTTGTTATTTTGGTACTCTGAAATATTCTTAGACATCAGATAAAAAAAATTCAACCTCGCTTCCAACTTCTTGAAAAATTCGATTTTTTATCAAACGTTTATAAAAAATATAAATAGGATTAAATTAGTTAGTAATATAAATTATAGATATTGCCTGTAGTGTATTCTTCTTCTTCTTAATTGGCGTAGACACCGCTTATGCGATTATAGCCGAGTCCTGTAGTGTATTACTAGATGTAAACTAACCTTCATTTATTTTCCTGGGGATTTTTAGTATCATAAGCATCTGGAAATAAAAAAATAAAAACAAATTTCATAAATTTGAAATAAGAAAATATATTGAGTAATATAATTTATTTTGAAATTTGGATATATATGTATTTAATATTGTTATAATAAAATAAAATGATAGCCAAATAAAAATTTTATTTTCAATTCCAAATTTTTACGATCAAAGTATATTCCAGAAGCAGAAGCCTTTGAAAATAATAAAAAAATAAAGAAATTCATTATAAGATAAAACCCAACGAAAACGAAAGATCAAATAACAAGCATTAGTGAAAAAATAATTTACGGACGGTTCGAGGTCGCTAAAAGGAAGGGGAGAGGTGTCGTTGAATTTTTAAGGCTTAAGAATGCTTTATCTCGATTTCCAGCAAAACTACGAATCCTGTTGGAATAATTTGTATGGCAATGTTTAGACAATGAAAAGTTTTATAACTTCTGTATGTACACATTTTTCACATAACCTCAAAATTTATGTGAAAAATTCAAATAATCAAGTTTTTTTAGTTTTATCTTACACAACATTTTTTTCTTTCACGACATTTGGTCTAAGCTTACTTCCTCGTAATGTATCTAAAACTAACTATCGAGGAACTAGTTCGCTTATACTCGTATACAGACAAACTATCTGATCATCTGTCTGTATATGATATGGCTACACTGACTCAGCTCGTCACGCTGATAATTTAGATATATATGAATAATGAGCACGGGGCCGGGTTGAGGCTCGATACCTCGTAAACCAACAATCCTTCGATAAAATCCTTTACAGAGCATGTTAATAGTTGGGCCTAAAAAATCGTTAATGTAGACGAGCTCTTCAAAACTTGTTTGAAACTCGAGTATAAGGATCTAATACTCAGAAGATATAAACACATTTAATTTGATGTTAGAATTGATGAACCCGAATGGAATAAAGGTTGGTAACTGTACCACAGAATTTTTGAAGAAATAAACCTTCAATGATGAAAACCAAAAACCCAAAAGGCCGGACTATCTTAGAAAAAAATTTAAGTAAGCTAGATCGTATACCATAAATATAGTTTCGAGCCAAACCTAGATAGCAACACATCCGGTAGAGTCACTTCACTATCTTTCTGCTCACGATTATGGTGCTATTATAGCCGAGGGAAGGTTTCGCCTTCTCACTTTAGCTCGCCTTCAAACGGATGTTCTTAGGCTACCCAGAGCATACTTGGTCAAAGATCGGAAGTCGTGAGCTGCTTGAGTCATATGTAAGAGGATCGTTTCTGGCCACTCTCAAGTGAATGGCGATAAGAGAACTTTCCTCACTTGCGTGAACTTCTACACATGACTCCATCCTCCCAACAAAAATATCCTGATCTTATAAAGCGTTAAGGGATCGTGTGAAATTTTCGAGAAATCGATTTTTTTTTATTGCATTTTCGAAGAGTACATACTATAACAAACATTCTCTCAAATTTGGAAATCAAAATTCAAATTATTACGGTCGCTACAGCGTTCCTTGTAAAAAGGTTACAGAGTTTGGGAACATAGCAACTGAAATCTTTAAGCGCGTTTTTCTCAGAATGGTGTTTTTTAAAACGGTTTCCACTCTCAAAGGAAGAGTTTTGAAGATATCTAGTTCCAATTTGGAGAGAACATTTTAACGTTATTGGATATCGCGCTATGGAAGCGTTTATTCTTTTTTTTTTGAAATCTTCCTATTTTTTTCTACGAAAAATTTTTGTTCAAATTTCAAAAAAAAAAACAAAAGAAGCTCATATCGCGATAGCCACTTTCCTAATTAACACTACAAATTAATTATCTCTTTGAAATTTTTACTTTAAACCGAATCATTTTGTATTCGTCATGAATGTACATATTTATTTACGAAGACTTTCGAGTAGTGAAAAGATTAGACTGTTTCAGCTACAGTTGTCGATCCCACATGACCAATATATATAACCCACAAGTAACTCGTTAACAAACCGTTTTTCAGAAAATATCACGAATTATGAGAAAAAGAAGAAAGAAAGGATATACGAAATATAATAGTCTTCCCTAAGCTCCAAAAACATTAATCAGACAATCAAAAAATACAGAAATTTTTGACGAAATATAACTCACGTGGAATTCCAATGAAACCGACCTTTGGTGCCTACAACTTTATAAAGCTATCAACTGGCAATAAGACCCTACTTGAAGTTTGTCAGAGATTATGGCGAAACCTAACTTTTACGGGCCTACGCTCTGCTTAAAATTAATGTAAGATACAAGGTATGACAATTAAGTAATGAGACTGATTCCATAAAAACCGTATATTTGAAAATTATTCTACAATTCTGCCATCCCCTTCAAAGTTTTCCTCTTGGGCAGCTATACAACGATTCCAGCGCGTTTTCCATGCTTCGTAACATTTCTGGAACGCTTCGACTGGGATGTCCGCGAGTACCCTCGTCACGGCCGCCTGGATGTCCGTAATAGATCCACCGAGTTTGTTTTAGGAAAGAAACAAAAGTCACAGGGTGACATGTCGGGCAAATAAGGCGGCTGTTGCAACATGGCGATCCCTTTAGAGGCCAAATACTCGTGATAAAGAATTCAGTTATAAGCGATGTCTGGGCGCACCCTGTTCACTCGTTTTCGCAATCTTTCGAGTACTTGGCAATAGTAGACTTGATTCACAGTTTTCCCCGGTGGATTAGTCACGGATTAATGCCCAAACACGCTGCGCATTCGCTTCAGTCCGCACCTCGACTGGTCTCCCATTCCGCGCCTCGTCTTCCACGCTTTCACGCCCCTCCTTAAAATCTTTGTGCTATCGAAACACCTGGGCACGACTAAGAGCACTATCACCATACGCTTTTACAATTTTAGCGTACGTTTCCGAAGCTGTTTCGCCCAATCTGGCGCAAAATTTCATCGCGACGCGTTGCTCTTGATTTCGTTTTTCCATTTTCGTGACGACTACAAACACACGTCTACTCAACTTGACGCAGCAGGCGAACAAAACAAGCTAGAGCGATGGTACATATATCAATGGAGAGGGGAGGGAAGCCGGAAAAAGAGAAAGGGAATTTCAAAGTCACAGGTTTACCACAAGCAATAAAATCAGTCTCATTACTTAATTGTCAAACCTCGTAATATCAATTTCCAGCAACTCATACGGTTCTATCAAAATATGCTTTCCAATTCTCTCTTCATAACCACTCAAAAGTCGAAATGTATGTAGGCTGCACTTCAGATATTTTAGTAAGAACCTTTACGCGGCATTCTTGCTAAAAAGCTTTTCTCCTACGCGCATTTGCTTTTCGTTTCACTTACTAAGCTGCACACATATTTTCTTTTTACCCTTCAAAATGTTGCCGCAGAAGATTTTCCATTCTTTTTAACGAAAAAAATGGCTTGCAAATTTTTTACTTTTTCCCTTTGCGTTATGCTTCTTCCAAGATACGCTCTCAACAAAAATAACTGTGCCTAGGCGCTCACACACAAGTGTTTGCCCACTACTCGGTTTTCGCATTTTCATTTTGCCAAATTTATTTTTTACTTTTCTTCATAATGTAATTACTTCAATTTCCTGCATTTGCATTTACCTTTAAGAGTAGAAAACTCAATTGATAATCTTCTAATAACGACGGAAGCATAACGAATGCTCACTTTCAATAGAAAATGGGTTGCAAAAAATGAATAAAAAATTTACTAAGCCAGCAAAAATTGATATGTGCATATATGTGTGTATATTTGTGAATTTATGCGCATGTATATGTGTTTGTTTGAATGTCTATGTATGTGAGTGAATGAAATATGCCAAATCTAAGGTAAACATTCGTTTAACTGATGAAAGCAGGAAATTGTATTGCAACAAAACTGAAGCATTACCTGCCAAAGCGCTGTGAATACAACAACAACACTGCAGTGGATAGCGATAAATGCTGGCATAACCATATATATGTATGTAGATATATGTAAAGTGATTCGCCAGTGCAAATATCTGAGGAGCATAAAATATTTACAACAACAAGCACATTAGTACACTAACCTCATATACACATATATGTGCGCTATTTGTTTGCCTCAGCACTTTTGGAATGCAATACTATATATGTGTGTGTATAGAAATATGTATATGCTGTGTTATTGATTTCACGTCAATTTGCATAATGCTCACTTTGTTTGCACAACGGCAGCAAACAGCTTACTCAGATGTTGCACAAATTGCTTGTTGATGTAAAAGTATAGCCAAATTACACATTTATATGCGTATATGTATGTATATGCATACATGTTTATACAATACTACATATAAATATACAATAGAAATGTTGTTCTCCTCTATGCAAGCATTTAAGGTTACTCATACGCCCAGTAACCCATTTATAAGCGCACTGCAAGTGCTTATGAATTATAAATTTGTTAACCCACTTTCGCCAATCTTTTTATTCCTCCATTTCATTCCCACAGTCTCAGCTGCATGCTGTATGCATTTAGTTTTGTTAACTGTTATTTACAAAAAATACAAAATTTCTTGTTCGTATGTTGTCCAGCTTGTGAGGGCAGATGAAGTTGGCAGTCAAAAGTCATGCTGAAATTTCGAATAGCAATATTTAAGTAAATATTTTTAAAGTTATGCCAATGTAATGGTATTGGTATGCAAATTTGAAATATTTTTGCATAACCACTTAAATATATTTCTTTGCTTAATATACCTAATGTATAGGTGTATGCAAATAATAGAATAATAATATGTATATAAACACTTGGAAGTCAAAAACGGAGAGACTGTGGAGTTTAGAAAGCATTCGCTTTTATTTATTTTATTCTAAAATTTATTTTTAATATTAACTAATGTAATTCTATAAAAAAAAAATATTTGGTGCAAAAGTTGTTTCGGAAGCTCTCCAAAGTGCTTTACTTCCTACATTAAAATATGTACGTTGAGTCATTGGTTATAGGCAATTTTACTATAAAATTTGGAATATACATACTTGGAAGAAGCAAACATAAAAACGCAAAACTGAGTGATGAGAAAAGAAATTTTTTTAGAATATTTAGAATATCAAATATTTGTTGCATGGAGCTGTTAGCATAACTGTTAAACCTCTTTTGATACATTTTGAGCAGCTATGGCAATTTATTTTCCGAATACGAACTAACGAGTTTTTCAATAAAACAAAAACGGTTTGATATATCAATGAAATTCTTTATTCCTGTGAAAGTACTTTGGATGCCATTATGTCTGGAACTCGATTTCTTTTGCATGGCCACCACGGGCACTCTTGCAAAAGTCCAGACTCTGAACTCAATTTTCGACGGTTTTCAAGCATATATCTGCCGATACTGCTGCAATTTCACGTTCGCTATTCTTACGAAGTTCATCAATCGTCGCTAGCTTACTGGCATAGACCATAGACCATAGACTTGACGTAGCCTCACACGAAATAGTCTAACGGCGTCAAATCGCACAACCGAGGCGGCTAATTGACTGGGCCATTTCGTGAGATAACACGTTCACCAAATTTGGTTTTAAATAAATCGAATGGAACATTCGTGGCTTGTGCCGCTGTCCTGTTGGAACCGCATATTGTCCAAGTCCATATCATTCAATTCGGGTCAAAAATATTCGGGTTTCATTGAGCGGTACCGATTCCCATTCACAGTAACGTGCCGTCCTTATCATCAAGGGCCGAAGGCCCATAAACAGCACTAAACCATAATTTTTTCGGTATGCAATGGTGACTCATGCAGTACGTGTGGATTGCTGCTTGACTAATAACCCATATTTTGCTTATTGACGAAGCCTTTAAGCCAGAAATGAGCCTGATCGCTGAAGATGATTTATCGATGAAAATCTTCAGTTCTTGGGTAAATTTTATCTTGTAAGGATGTAGGCCAAAATCTTTTCGCAAAATTCGCCACAACGAAGTCACAAAGATGCCCAACGCTTCAAAACGACTTGTGAGAGACCGATTTGGACTTCCTTTAATCGATGCGCTAGCGGCAGCAATATTCTAGACACTACAGGCACTTCTTTGGCTCACTGGCACTAGAACATTTTGTACTGTGCTTGTGGATTCAAATTTTTTCACTAGGCGCTCAATTGTTGATCTGACAGGCCGATTATGACAACCATAAATTGGACGTAGCACTCTTAAAGTTAGGCCACGAATTTCTGTAGTAAATTTTAATAAATTCGACTCGTTATTGGATCGTATATCTTTCCACGATAAAATGGCAAATATTAGTGAAGGGAAATATCAAAAGAGCGGGAAAAAATATGGCATCATATGGGATATGACGAGCGCTATATTATTAGTTAAGAGTTTATATCCAATTATGAATTAAAAAAAAAATCGATGTTCTTTGTTTTGCATATTTCAAATGTTCTCCAAAATTTTAATTTGATTCTTCAAATAATTTAGGAGATATGAGCGTATTTGTAAGGAATTTTTTTTGTAACGGCTGCATCAATGGACTAGATATTTTAATAGGAGCTTCTTAGATACATTGGTCGAAGCAATAAGAATTTTGATAATATTTTCGAATATAGAACTGTAAATTTTTCACAAAAAACTATTCCTTCGACTTCTTCTTGCTTGACACGATACATCCTCTAGTGTATCATACCGTAGGAACCCCAGATGCTTACAGCTTGGTCCTGCCAATGTGGGGGAAGTGCACAAGAGATGCTCCATTGTTTCCCTGGTGCCCTCCTTTAGACATTTTCTGCAGTCTTCTTGATCGGTCAGACCCATCCTGCGGACGTATGTCGCCACCAGACAGTAAACTTAGTATGTCCATCACTTTTCTACAGTTTTTTCTGACAAATGCCAATAAGAATTTAGTTTACTTCCGATCTATCATTTTGCACATGACTTTTGAAGTTTTGCACACAGGTAGCTCGTTCTATCGGGTTTTGGTTTTTTTACCAAGCTTCTGTCAAGATTGTCGTATAGACAAAGCATGGCTTTCCCTACGTTGATCAAGTTTTCGGATGTTAACTGTACACCATTCTTGGCAATCTCGTCCACTATTCCAATGCTCTCGATGCCTTTGTGGCCTGGCACCCAGTAAAAGAGAAATTATTTACCTCTGGCAACACATTCCACTACTCCCCTGCTTTTCAAGGCACTTCTGGCCGATATGCGATACGAGGTTACTGCCTTGATTACTGCTTTGCTGTTTACATAGATGTTGACTCTGGAATTGCCTGCAGGTTTATTAGAGGCCAGCTTCACGGCTTTCGCAATAGTAAAGACCTCAGCTTGAAATATACATTGGACATTACATTCCCGCAACAACTCCATAGTCCATTTTCAAGGCATCTGTATAGCAGTTTAGAGTGTTGTGCGTAGCACATACCTTTACGCCTTGAACTTTCTTTCCCAGTTGAAAATGGAGTCGTTAGTCGGTGGTTTTTTCAACCGCCATTAGCTATCGAACTATGCCAGATGGTTCTATATGTAAATTCTCCTTCAGCCAGTAGTCGTCCCGCCGATTTTGCTGCGCAGTTTACAGCGAAGAGGTCTATAGGTTGCAGGTTTAGTACCAGTTCAAGAGCCGCCTTTGGAGTTGTTCATAAAGTTCTCTTTATGCGCAGCGTAGTGAACCTCTGAACTCTTTCCATTGGGTTCCGGTTTCCTGTCCACCATATTACTGCACCGCATAGCAGAATTGGCCTAACAAAATCAGAGGAGCATTAGTGAAGGGGAGAGAACAGAGCATCTGCCTACTCGCATATAAAGCAATGCTGGCTTTCCTTACTCTTTCTTCCACGTTGTGCTTCCACAGCAGTTTACTGTCTAAGACTACCTCAAGGTACTTAGTACCCTTGAGGGAGAGTTGTGTCCCATTTACAGAAGGGAACCTCCATAGAGGGAACATGTTTATTAAACAAATGTTCCCCATTTTTAGACAAAAATTTCGTGCTAAAGCAGTATTTTTTGGTAGAAAAGAAATCCCTAAAATATATTTCTACCAGAGCATTTACTTTCAAGCTAATATAAAAAGGGTTTGGCCAGATTTGCATACTGACTTCTGCAGAGATTATTTAGTCTATTTCTGACCAAACGCCTTACACCTCATAATTTACAGATCACTTGACTTAATGTCATATTATAAAAATTTAAAGTAAATTCCGTCATAACCCTACATTTTCGTGCTTTCCAATATCTATTAAATTAAAAAAATGAGGAAGACTTAAATGAGCTTCACAACTGCTATTAATAATAATAACCGCAATAAATATTATGAATACAAATGAAACGATAAAATGCTCATCTTAAGCAATTTCCTGCCTAAATGTTCGGCATTATCAGCTAAAAACCTGGTGGGATAAAAATTTGTCTGCTAAGGAAATGCATATTTACGTACATTAGGGTGAGTATATGGTATACTTGTATTACATATTAATAGTTAAGTTATAGAAAGTGACTATGGGAAATACGAATGCAGGGTGACTCAGATCACTTACGCAAATCTGAACGAATTTTAATGATATCACAAGTAAGATAACGATTTTTTTTGGTTACTCAGAGAGACTTGTGACATAATTAATATAACGTGAACAAAATACCCACCCTAATTCACAATATTTGCTATTTCCTTTTTGTCTAACATTTTATATGTTTTCTTCAACTTAGGATTTCTTAAAGGAAAGAACACGCTGAGTCGTTCTACCCTTTGGGCTATTAGACATTAGCGTGTTTGCCGTTAAAGAGGCATTAGATTTCACCCTTTTCTTTCAACGTTTTTTGGTATTTTCTTTTGCTATGTTTCACAAAGCAGTCGCCCACCATATACAGCCAGCAAGTAGCGAAGTAAAATTTTACGTTTATTGTTGTTGGTATTAAATAGAAAGCGTAACGCTGTTGTTTATGCGCTTACAAATGCTTTTGTTGTAATAAAACTCATAACTCCTGCTTGGCGCTTTTAACTAATGATCCATTCTCCCCTATAACGAACGGGTTGAAGTCCCGAGCAATAAGGTTGTGCGTGTCTTTTTATTGTGTTTTCTTTCTTTTCTAGTTTTTGATAATTGGCTGTGCAAAACAGGCTACGCCGGAAGGGTTTTAGTGCTATTTTATGCGTCATTATAATGTCATTAATCCAACAGTTATGTTTGTTTATTTCCTTTCCAGTTAATAATATTATAAATTAGTTAAGTTGGGAAGGCACTCGCTTTTACTTTCTTGGCAATTTCCATTTTTATTATTAGGGGTGTTCTAAAAATAATCTTGTCTGCCACCAGTTCTACGCAGATCCACTACTCTACAGATCCCAAGTGTTTAAGTCTTAACCTCCTGAACCACCTCATCTTCTTCCATACAGCTACTGCAAAAGGCGTCTGGTAAGATACCCAACCTTACAGCATGGACACCAATAGGGCAATGACCTGTTAAAAGCCCCACAACAAGAGAAAGTCTAGCTTTACTGAGGGCAAAGAGATCACTAGATTTACTGCGATCAATCTTGGGACAAAAGGCTTTTGCGACAGAGCGTGTACCGAAGCTTGGCCTAGCGCTGACCAAGCTTCCACGAATCAAAGTTATCAAATAGTAGAACACAAGAGAATACGGGAGCACCGACACACTCCCATTCTACCGATAGCAGTTCTAGAGTGCCTTTACTTGCTAGCTCATCAGCTTTACAATTTCCTGCGATTCCGCTATGACTCGGCGCCCAGTCTTATCAAAAAGACACTCGATGCTATTGATAACGAGGTTAGGCATTCCTCGACCAACCCTTAACCCACTGTAAATGTGCTCAAGGCTAGTATCGCCGCTCAGCTATCTGATGCAACAGATCTACTGATATCTTAATGGCTGCAACCTTAGCTTGAAAATCCCTGCAATAGTCAGGAAGACGGAAGCTGGAGTTGACAGAGAGCTCTTGAGGACGCATCCGTAAAGAAGCTCAGTGCCTCTCTGCTCTAACGACTTCTTCCCACCCATAAACCGACGAAGGGGGCCGCCTGGGTTCAGTTTTGTGACTCCATGGTCCAACTGATTCAGTATGAAGTCAAAGTGTGTTCAGATACGTGTTCTTTTAAGAACCCAGATTCTCTGAGTTCGATAGCCACTTTCGGAGCCATACACCTTCCAACGATGTCTACGGGCACCATGTTCAAAATGGCGTTAAGTGGAGTGGATCTTAGCGCACCGTACATGCTCGTGAGCGCCGCACCCTGAACGCTCTCGAGTTTTTTTGCAAGTGTGGTCTTTCTATACGGGCTTGACTATGGTTTCAAAGAGCCAAAGGACCACTTTCGGTAAGAAACCCCATCTTTTGACAATGGATCCTCTACAGCAGTATAAGGCAGTCGATGCCTTTTTTGCTTTCTCCTCGGCTTCCATGAAATCTTCCTACCCAGGATGAGTACTAGATATTTCACTGTATCCGCCGGTTGCAGACGGATTTGCGTCAGCGGCGCCACCAGTATCTTATATGTTCTAGTAAATAAAACCGTTTTTACTGGTGTTGATGACGAAACCACCTCCGATCGCTTAATTTGTTACGACGCTGAGATACCCCTGCATCAACTCCTACACGATACACAGGATCTCTCTTTTAACCATAAATGCTACATTGCCTGCATAGGCAATCACCCGACAGTCACGATCTTCTAGTTTTTTCAGGAGGTCATTAACGACCAGGATCCATAGAAGAAGAGAGAGAACTCCACTTTGTGGGGTACCCATACTCTTTACTCATTGGCAAGCCTTTTCAGGACAGACCATCTGATCAAATTTTATCCGAATAGAGTTTTCCCACTAATTACTATGTGTTCATCAATTGTTTGTTTACAAACCGAAAGGTTTGTCTAGCTATTTTTACCATAGATAAAAAAAATTATCAAATAATCCGGATCAAATCTGATCAAAAGCTAAGTATATAATAGTATCAGTTCGTCCAAATTCAAGCAGTCCTTAAATATGCAGTGCAAGTATTATATTCCAAATTTCTAATTTCTTACGATTTCAAATCTTTTACTATTTTACTATATTTCAAAATATTTTTTTTTATTTTTTTAATTTTAGTTTTCAAAATAATTTTTTTTTTAATTCTTTTAATTTTTATTTTCAAAATATTTTTGTTTTTTTTTTTTTAATTTTAATTATAACCTTACAAAAATAATTTTTGAATTTTTAGTTTTCCATTGTAATATTTTAAGCCTTTTATTATTTCCACCAAAAAGTTGGCCTCCATAACTGAATTTTCGCGTCTCTCTATTTATTAACTCGCTACACATTTTGTGCATTCACTTTCCACTTTCACTTTCAGCCGAAAGATAACATTTCCAACATCGACTATTTACTCGGCTGCACACACCCACACATAGCACACTTCTAATATACATATACACAACTAACAATGACCTACACAATGACGGATGTGCCTGTTGCAATCACACTCCCTCCCGCCATGGTCACAGCTGGTTGGCAGCGAATGTTGATGCCATTAAAACAATAGCAAAAACGAGTTATGAATCCTTTTCATGTCGCAACCATTATGTAAATACGAACAGCGCCAGTTGCAGCACTGGTTAAGCTGATTTAGTGAGTAAATGTCACGATGAACGTGAAAGCTCGTCAACGCGAAATAACGGGACATCAACGTGAAATTTTAATTTTTATGGTTCGTGCTTGGATTTATACTAATTTCCTTGTTAATTAAAATGTGTCAACGGCCGGCAAATTACTCAATGGTAGGAAATAAATTACCACGGATGGAAGCCAAAAGGAGGACTACAAAAGTGGGTTAGCAAAAATAACAGTATGTAGTTGCTACTTATATTTTCAGCGTGTTTTTAGCTTGGAAAACAGTTCCAGGAAAAAATAGCCGTAATTAAATAGTGGGGAAAATTAAAAAAGCGACGTGAGGTTCAATGATGCGGAGGATATTAAATGTAGCTAGGAAAGGGGGAAATTTTTGTATAGATTTGGAATTTTGGGGATGTGTAAAGCCTAAAGTCTATGCAGACAATCCCACTTCGATTTGGAGGCTTAAAGCAAGACATCACGCATGTCATTCGCCCAGTCGAAATGCTCGAACGAGTCATCGAAAATTGGACTTAACGGATGGACCATCTGAGTCGTGGCCGTGAAAGAGATAATCTTCAAAAAATAAACCCTAAGTAATGTTCTTTCGAATTATAATAAACGATTCTTCCACTAAATTTGAAATTTCTATTTTTTTCTTTAAAAAAGTAGGGAACCCCGAAATGGATCACCCTTTATATATATAAATGATCAGGATGACTAAGCGAGTTGATATCCGGGTGACTGTCTGTCACTAGCCCTACCACTCCCCACTTGCAAAGTAGCTGCAGCGAGTTCAAAGAGGGACCCTCATATTCTTAAGACAACACAAACAATGACCCTCGACACCATTCTATACACCTGTAGACATAGCTAGGGACTTTGCGGCGAAGACTGCTATTAGATTTAGAGAACTTGGCTTGAATACAGACACACTGAAATTCTTTACAATTAAGATGGCGATCAGAGCAAAGCTGTTGGGAACGAGATCTAGTAAGCTTTTGAACGGATTGATCAAAATTAAGAGGAAGGCTCGGAGGGGAATTCTTTGGGCAACTCTAGTTTCAAGATAGCAGACTACTGTAACGGCTTTCGATGGAGATGACTGCCACCAAAGTTCAACAGCTTCAAGATTGTTCCATTTTAGACTTGTATGGGTCACAGCGGAATCGTTTAAAACTTCAAAGCCGATAAGTTTGCTAGAAAAGTATCCCTACTCTAATTTCAGACGAATGGAAAAGAGGCGGTTATCCTATATCCTCCTATGTTTTAACACTAGATCTATTGACATCCAGTGAGCTTGGCAAGCGACGGTCAAAAACCCGGTACTAGTGCGGTTCCGAAATCCTTCTGGCTCTGAGTAAACCATAAGAGGAACTCCGAACTACTTTCTCATTTGACTGTCGGTATTTTGACGCTCGTTGCCAAAGCTATATGGAGAAAGACTGAAATTAAAATATCTCTGTAGACACACCTTTGGAAAACCAGGCCGATATCGAAAAATTCCGTTAGACCGAGCTTTGAAAAACAGAGCGAAGTGGCTAATCGGCATAATAAATTTGTGATGAGCTCAAAGGACTTCTCCGATTTAGAGATGATACATTTTAAGGGGTTTTTGGGTAACACAAAGGACAACATTTGAAAAATCAAATACATCCTTTGAAAATCTTCCTTAAACCAACTTAATTTGTATTATTATATATGTAAAGAAGAGGGTACTATGTAGAACTAACTTCATGTAGTACTCGATAACTCGCACGCACGTCACAAAACTTCCAAAAAAAATCCCAATTAAATCTGGTACAATTTGCAGGCGTTTCTTTAAGAATTGTAATACTTATGTAATTTTTGCCAGACACTCGCCCGCTCTCTCGCATGTAGAAGGCAAGTAAGTTGTTGGTCAAGTTGCTGGAGCAGCATTTTTTAAGCCAGTCACGCAACAGTTGATTTCGAGAAATGTCCTCTTTTGCTTTAATATCTGCAAGCGCTCAATCACACACACACACATATACAAGCGCACGCTAGTCCAACTTTTAGTTCCGCCGTGCCGTCCCATCCGAATCACAAATAATTGCATTCTGCATTTTAATGAGCTGCCACAAAACGCTTTTCGGCACGAACTTCAAGCATTTGTTGGCTGTCGCAGGCTCTTATCCACTGTCGCCGAGCATGAGTGGCGCAATGGTGGATTGGTGCGGTGGCTGCACAGAAGCAAGCAACAACAGCCGCACGAAGCAGACCCACTAAATTAGGTTAAACGAAAAGAATTCTGCTATCGCATTTGTACTTATATGTATGTATGTGTGGGTATATGAGCGTGTGTGTGTGCGCAAGTAATATACGATTGTTGTTGCACTTTTTTGCATTTGCATTTTTACTTAGAATGCAGTTTGTGTTTACAGTTAGCAACAAATTGGCAATTAATTTTATTCAAATTACTTTGTGAGCTCTTTCTGGCACTTCTACTTGTACTTGTTGGCCATAAAATGTGTTCGCTTTCACTAGCGAGACGAGGCATGTTAGTATTTACATATGTGTGGAGAAGAAGAAGCATAAATGCGTGACAGTTGGAACTTAAACAAAATTAAGTTATATCAAAAAATTTAATAAGTTTGCTCAGAAGTCTGAGGGACTCACTCACAGGGGTTCCTATGGAACCATATGACAACGTTGGAGACCTTATAAAGTATAAGTCACTCAGTTTGAGATATCCATCTATAATTTTGCACACATTTCCCCAAGAAATTGTCGATATCGTAGTATTTTAGCATATAGCTGCCATAAATCTGAACGATCGGCTTGTATGGATAACTTTTTCATTTGACGAGATATCTTCAAGAAATTTTTCGTGGGTTCTTGCCTAAAGAAATGAAGCAATGTCCAAAGAAATTGTTCAGATCGAATCACAGTAGCATATAGCTGCCATACAAATTGCTCGTTCAAACTCAAGTTGTTGTAAGGAATTTTCTGTATTTGTGAAGGCAAACTTTTTTTAGGTTTGGTTCAGTATTCCTTTGAGATGGTCCCACTTAGAATTCTGGCCAAAATATATCTCTTCAGGTTGGCAAGTGTAAGCAACAATAACAGGTCAATTTATAGGCCTGACCTGACACCTAGGTGGTGCTACTAGAATTAAACCCATTTTTATTTGGCCTTAACTATAAAGGTACCTATAAAGATATCAAATAAATGTTTACCTCATATCTTTCATGAATATTTGGGTAGGAAAAAGCAAATTAGGTGCCCCTCGAGCTCACTCTTGGCCAAAACAACAACGAGTTGATGATTTAGAGCAGAATTTGGAGATATTCAAGCGTAAAAAGACCGATATGTGGCAATGGATCCATCATTTCACTCCGAAACCCAATCGACAGTCATTCGAGTGGACTGCACACACTGAATCCTCCCCAAATCATCAATCGCATCAGTATATTTTGGTGTAGGTATAACATAATTTTTATTGACTCCCTTGAAAAAGGATCTGTTACATATCGTTATTGGTTTCACCAAGGAAATGCATCTTAACACAAGTCAGTAAAAACGATGCCAAAAATCCATGAATTGGGCTTCGAATTGCTTCCACATCCACCGTATTCTCCAGATCTGGAACTCAGCTTATATTTTCTGTTCTCAGATCTCAAAAATGCTCACCGGGAAAAAATTTTCGACTAATGAAGAGGTGATCGCCGAAACTCAGGACTATTTTGAAGCAAAGGAATAACCATACTACAACGTTCTACTTTTAAAAATGTTTAGAGTTATTTGGGATAATACAGGTTTTGTCCGAAAGTAATAGGACTGAGTTGATTGAAAAAAAAATTCTTGAAACAAGCGTTCCAATTCTTTAAAAACTTTCAAAACAAACTCCTTCTGAATCGATGCAGCACTGCTCGCTCGATTTACAAACATTGAAGACGTCACGGAAGGTTTCTTCCAAAATAGCCTTGAAAGCCGAGGACCCCTCTTTTTGTCTCAAAATGTTTGCCTTTCATGGGCCTTTTCAGTCAAGGAAACAAAAAACAGTCCGGGGAGACCACATCTGGGCTGCGAAAGCGTTGGGACGCCAGCCTTGGTTAGGTAGCTGTTCACAAGAAAGGCGGTGTGAGTCGGAGCGTTGTCGTGGTGCAATTTCCTGTCAGCTGCGATGTCTTTTCGGACCCGATTGACATTTCGTTTGAGTCTCTTGAGGACTTCCACGTAAAACTTGGCGTCCTGTAGCAGTGCTAACATTTCATTTCAGAGTTGATTCTTATGAGACTGTGTGCAGTTATCGTAAGTCAAACTGGAAGAAACTTAGTACATGTCCCGTCAAGGAAATTAATTTAATAGATTTAGAGCCAACTTTGTATCCGAAACTCCAGCTTCAGAAAAGACCGTTTGCTTCAAAGATTTTTAACTCTTTTATTGTTGTTGCTATTCTTGTAGTTGTTGAAATTCAAATGATTTTAGAGTTTGCTGTCATAGTAAGAATTTAGAGTAGATTTAAATACGGATCCATTCCAGTTAAATATGCAGATTCAACCGTTATTGAATTGGGTAAATGTTATAATCTTTGCTGTTCTCCTAACAGTTTGTGCGATCACCGACTCATTTTCTTTCACAGTACAGTCAACAGTTTCTTTGTAGCAAGCTATTTTGAAATATTCACCTGTGAGATTAAAATTGAGATTCAGATACTCCTATCATATATAACAAGATGAGAAAGTCAAAGCTGGAACGAAACCCCTCGATGTGGATAAAAACAAGTCGAATATGATTTAAATTTGTCAAGTCCAAACGTCAGCACAAAACGCACTTGAATTTGCAGCAGGACATCACAGTGAATGGGCACAGGCCGTGATACTGCAAATAACAGTGAGTAGCACAAAAAAAATATTAAAAAGAAATCGAAAAGATGACTGGAGCAGAGAAGACAAATCGAGTGACAGCAAAAGAAATGTGAAAACAAACCACATGTCACTGGCATTTAAGAATTCTACATAAAAATGCGTAGAAACAAAAAAATGCAAATAAATTAGTTGCTGAATAAAAAGAAGAAATGAGCGACATCAAGGAATGGAAGCAAATTTTTAGAAGTGAAAAATATGATTGCAGTGTGTTGAAAGTGAAGAAAGGAGAAATAAAGCAAAATTTATGCCAGCGCCATAAATAAATACTCATACAGCAATCTCTCTTCGGCGCTATTCATCTTAGCTTTCAATGTGCATGCCGCTTTTGGTGCAGAGTGTGCCTTAGTGATGAACGAATTTTTCGAGCAATCGATAAATTATTGTGGACCAACTCATCCAAAAATCACTTCAAAATACATAATAGATGTGTGAAGGTTTTATGCTAAATTTAAGCTGAATAGTGGCTTTCAGATTTGGTAATATTGTAGGAGTTTTAACCATATCCCATATACACATATCAATCAACTTTTCTAGATCTGTATAGTGCGAGTAAATATATTATTTTTAAAAAAGGTATTATTATGTTGTATTGGGTCTGTGACTATATTTGTGCGTATGAGCAAGATATAGTGTAACTTATTATTAATTCATTATTCCAATATTCCGAACATTCGTTGGAAAGCTGCTATCCTAGTTCATCTTTTCCAGTAACAATAATTTTTTTCAGTCAAATATGTCTTACTTTGTTCCGGAAAAAAATTGCGATTTTGTGGAGAGTTTTTTAAAGTCTTTAATATAAAGAAAGCCATCGAATTTTGGTAGAAGGTTATGGTGAACGTGCTCTAACAGAGTTAAGGGGTTACATGGGTTTCGTCGAGTAAAAGACAGCCTTTTGTTGCATATAAAAAATTTAATATTTTATTAGATTTTTTTATTATTACAAAAATACAGTATTAACAAAGAAATTCTGAAATTTAGGGGAAAAAATATTTTAAACTCGGCCATTTCCGATAACCCCTCGGAAGAAAAATGCATATTTTAGTTAAAACCGTAACTTAGAACTTAGACGAATGAAAAAACTTGTATTTTTGGAAGACATTTTTGCAAAAAAATTAAAATCAGTGAAAATTTAGCGACATTCTTTTTTTTCAAATAGTTGTAATCGTAAAAAAATACTTTGTCCTAGTAATTAAGTATCTCAAAGACCTGTGTAAAATTTCATGAAGATCGGTTGAGTAGTTCTCGAGAAATCTTGCCAACCGACTTCAAACACACAGTTTCGAGGAAAACGTGTTTAAAGACAGCGCACTTAGCCTAGCGTACAAGTTCTCAAGGGTGTATCTCCGGAACTATTCTCGAATCAACTTGAAAATTTATGACAATATTCTAAAGGTGTTATAAAAATTAATAAGACATTAAAAAAATCGATTTATGAAACCCGTAAACCCATGTAACCCATTAACACGCCGTACGTCATTTGTACATATGAATTGAAGCCAAGAGATGTTGAAAGATTTTATAAGTCAGAAATGTCATTGGAACGCTACAAAGAGAAGTCGATTTTAAGTTCGATTCGGGGTTCATTATGCTTTTAGGCTAGGTTAGGTAAGAGTCTGCAGTTCCTAGTTGGGATCAAAAACCTCTTATAGTTGGATCATGTATCGCGAATAAGCATCTGCGGAGTCTCCAATAAGTCTTTTTATATCTGTACTCGCTTCAAGGAGTTGTAGTCCTGATTTCGCAAAGGCGGTCACTATGATTAAGGAAATGGTGAGGTGGTTCTCCTTGGTCTTATTCCAAATAACTTCGGAAATTGCCACTAATTACCCTAACCGATATGAGTGCAAAAAATTCACTAATGTTAATCTATATAAAATTAAAAATATTTACCTGAAATTCTTAAAAAAAAAAAACATTTCTTTAAAACTTAAAAAATCGTTTGAAAGAGTTGGGAATTTTAATCGAAACATTAGCTTCCATCCAAACTTAAGTTAGATAACTTTACATAGAACATTACTGATAGATTATCAATCGAATTTTAAAACAAATATGCATCAAGCCATAGTATATCTATCAATTTTTATTTTTCTAGCTCATTTTCTATAATCTGCACCTTAGGTAGAAAGCAATTGAAATGGCAGTGCACCCATGGTCTACTCTTCCCTCTCCTACATCGATATGGTCACAAAGCTCCAGCACTCTGAACAATCCAGGAGCTTGCTGGGCGCGATGGAGGTGTTCTGATCCCTGTCCACGTTGATGGATTCAATTGCCTTGAGATCAGCATCTTATTAAAGATATCCGAAACAATAAAATTAAATTTTTTTAATCATATTTCGATCACTTTCAACATAAAAGCTTAACGAAGCCGAAGTCGAAGTAAAAATAGAAGTGTAAAAGTACAGTCAACAAGTAAGAAAGGCTAAGTTCGGATGCAACCGAACATTTTAAACTCTTGTGACTTGCAAGAATCAAAGTAAGTGAAATACTTTAAGGTGTAAAACCAATCATAGATATTAGTTATATAGAGGCAAGATCAAATTTTCGGTGAAATTTATTTTAGGCACAAAGATACACTGTTATGAGTATCTACTATGTATTTCTATGCATTTTTTCTACAAAAGTGTAGTCTAACTGTTAATTCATCTCGTCATACTGTTTGATTGCTAACGCGAGATACTTGCGTGAGGTGATTTACTAGGTGATAAAGCAACTCTAGGAAAGTAATCGTCAAATATCGTTCCAAATATAATTTTTCGAATGTGTTTTCTGTAAATAATAGAGTTTAATTTTTTCTTCAAACATAACTAAACACCTAATAAGAACACAACTTACAAATATCAAGAAATTTCTTTACAAAAAGTCTCTTAGGATTTCAAAGCGCAATCGGAATTTCGTTTCCCATCCCTAGCGCGCAACAGCAGTATCAACAACCTTCAAAGTCATACATTCCCGTCGCACATTAAAATGCTAAATTTTCTATAACACAAAGCAAGAATGCACATAAAAATCAGTAGGCCATATAAAGCTAGAAAATAACAAAGTGGGCATAAAACAAATATGTCGACAAGCAAATATCACTCATACGACCTGGCGTACGCCAAACTACTCAACACCAGCACGTACCAAAGGGAACTATGTGTGCGTGTGTGTGTTTGAAAAGAATTCGGAAACGAAGCACTAAGACACCGGCAGACCATACACTAATATGTCGCGAAAGTTTTCTTTCTCTTTTTGCTGCTTTTCTGCAGCGATTTACGTTCGTTTTGACCCGGAACTACGCCGCGTCGCTTCACCGCACACAGTCTGGCTGCCAGCCAAGGGTTACAAGAAATTCGCTGTTACTGAAAAATTTCATAAATTTTATTTGTCGCCGATGTTGCGGCAATGCGGCCGTAGCCGCATGATATAACATACATAAGCACCCATGCACACACATACACAAGCATATAAATATTTGCCAAAATAAAAGTAGACGAGTAAATTGACGCAAAACTAAATTTTACGACGCGTCATGGTTAAGAAATTTCGCGCTACCACAACAACACAGCGCGACCGCCCGCCGGTGAACGCGGCTTTGTGTGTGTGTAGGTAACGGTTATTACATTTAGCGTAACAGCGCCGCTCCAGTTCCGCCATGCTGGCACACTGCTTCATTTTTGCCGTCGAGTTGCGCTCAAAGCGAAAGTGCCCTTGCCAATCTGGCCAAGTACCCGCACACATACAACCGTCGGCATGTGCATGTGTGTGTGACGTGTGCATTTGCATCTGTGTTGGTGCACCGCTGTTGGACGTGTCACCAAATCGTAACTCATTTCTCCAAGCACAACATGTCATCGTGGTGCCAATTACATTTTTCAATGCGAAAGGTGGCGCTGGCAGCTAACCGCTGTGCCGGTGGCACCCGTGCGCCTCGGCTGAGGCAAAGCAAAGCAAGGCGAAACAATCGGGCAGTTAGTGTGAAAAAGTCAGTCAGTCAGTCACTTACTCAGTCGTCATTTATGCCGCAAAGGACTTCGCCTTTGTTAGTCATTTGGCTGCTTGCTTGGTCGACAGGCAGTCTATGCGCCAGCCTTTCTCTGTCTTCAACGTGCCGTGGCACCGTGCTGTTTTCGGCTTTGCTGACGGCGACATGCTGCCTTGACATAGTGGCAATAATTTTTTACCCCCTCTCGCCGCTATCTTTTAACACTCCAGCCAAGTTCGTTATTAAACCGTCGAAAAGTCTTCATACATATGTGTGATATAAGTGTATGTATGTGTTGGTGGTTGTAAAAAGTTGAAGGTTCCTTGCGGCCGCAAAAAATTGATGTGGTATTTCGTACATGTGAGTACATTTTGTTTATGCGCCCGTTGATTGCCGTGAAATTTGTTTGCCAATATATTTTCATATTCATATTTTTCATTGACGTGGGTAATTTAGTGCCCTCAGTTAAACACATATGCATACATTTGTATAACGGAATTGAAATATTTCGTTGACAGTTGCAATAAATATTTATGAAAGAGATTATTTCTTATATTAATTTATCACAACTAGATCGTACAATCCTGTGATTAATAATTTACTTTCCTTGGTGGCAGTCTACAGACTGCTGGATGCAAAGTATTCAAATAGTAAGGAATGCTTGTCGAGGCATATGGTGATCATGCTCTATCAGAAGCAATTTACTAAAGATGGTTTCAACGGTTCAGAGATAATGATTTTGATGTCAAAAATGAAGAACATGGAAGACCACCAAAAAAGTTTGACACCACCGAGCTGCAAGCAATATTAGATAGAGAAGGTAGATAGGTAGAAAATAATTGAGGTTTTGCACTGCATCCTATGGTTTATTATGCCCTCTCCTATATCACATATGGTCACAAAAGTCCAGTCTGTATAATTCCAGGAGCTTGCTGGGCGTGATGGAAGTGATGTGATCTTTGTCCACGTAGATGTAACCCAGGGCATTAAGCCTGCTTCTACAAATTACTGAGCAATCTAGAATCTGGTGTTCTGGAGTTTCCTGTTTCATGTCGCAAAACCGGCAGTTTGCGGAAGAGAATATTCCAATGTTGAAGAAGTGCTTTTTGAGCCTGCAGTGCCCAGTACACAGCGCGACAAGAAGACGGAATTTGTGTCGGAGGAGGTTGATCATATCTCTAAACCTTTCTAGGTTGTAACCTCCCAGTAATAACTTGGCGTGGCGCACTCCTGTTGCCTGCTGGCAGTACCGTTCACTCCCCACTCTATTCTCTATGCGGAGCACCTTCTTCATGTAGTGCGATCTCACCACAATGCATGCTTCTTGGCCCCTTCATGCTGGAAGCAGTCACAGAGCGGAATATTTCGTCGGCCAACTCATGGCCGGCTACCCCTTTATGCCCCAGCTCTGGGTGCAAGTGTACACGGTTGAAAACTGATAGACGAAGGTGATACTTTAAGTCAAAAGCAAATGCCACCACCAAGCAATGGTAAAAAGCAACTCAAAATTATTCTTTCATTTTCACAAATAAACATACCGGTACTTTTGTTTCTCAGATTATTTAAATTTTCAATAAGGTGTATATCTAAAAAACATATCAACGGCATCACATATAATTTTTTACTGTTACTCGATATAGTTTCACGATAATCGATTCGACAGGCTGCCAAACGAATTTTAACTATTGAAAACTTGTTAACAAGATAGCGAGCTGAGGAATGACTCGTCAAAGATGGCTATTAATTTAATTTTTAGTAACCAAAACTTCTCCTTTTTTAACTAGAACTTAACTGACAGATGGCTCCGACTGTCATGTAAACAATATTTCGATTGCTTTTTCACGAAAAACCATTGGGAATCATTTAGTATCTCGCTTAACTGAATTCCATTGGCAAATCACTGCTAAATCGCAACAATATGTATGCATTTCTGAAACGGATAATAACTACTAATGAAAAGTGGGTCCCTTATGACAGCATCAAGCGAGGACGATCGCGGTCGCATTGCGGTAAGCCAGTGCAAACGATGGTCAAGCTAGTCGAATCTATGTACATAACCAGAACGAACCCGGATTCATCCGGCCAACGACTGTCAACTCGGCAGCATCTATTACTTAAGGAATGTTTCCTGTCGCTACAACAACAACAACAGGATGGCTAAGACAGGATTGAAGATTTTGAAACGTGTCTGATGGGATTGAACAAATCATCTTCTTTAAGCTACTTTCATACAGCCAATCTCTGAATTAATACCTGCACTGTCACCAATTGAACAATCTGAAATTATCAATTGCGCAGAAAGCGCGTTACTACGAACAAAGAGCCTCTATAATGAGGATAAACTCTTGTCACACAGTCCATAAAAAGCGAAAATGTCATAGACTAGCTTTTAGTTTAATGAAGGTGTAATGAATGGCTAAACAGTTGATGGAAATCGTTTTCGGCGCATTTTAGATCCCTACGAGTGCTTAGAAGCGAGTGAGCAAGCACTTAACGATCAACAATACGTCGCCTTATATCAATTTGTATAAAAAATTTCCTTGGTTTCTGATATCAAAGAGATACAGTGAGACATTGATTGGCTAACTTCATGGTCATCGAAACACTTGAATTTCCTTCACTTTTGTAGGTAGATTTTAAAAGCTAAACTTCGAACATTGACAAGGTTAAGGCAGATACTTGTAACAAATTAATTTCCTTAAATATAAAAGTCGGTTATCTTTACCAAGTTGTTCACATGTATATAAAGAAATCAAAAATTGCACATACTGCAGTTTCAACAGTATTTTTCTAACATTTTTGAAGGGAACTGAAAACAAATAGAGAAGTCTCGTACAAGCCTTCCAAGACAATAAGGCTGCTATTTGACCAATTTCATATATTTCACTCAAAGCACTCCGAAAGCAAAAAAAAATCTATACTCACCACCATCTTAACATCAGAAAAAATCGAAAACTGTCAGTCACAAATGTGGCATGACATTTGCGCTGATGATTTAAAACTAACCGTTAGCGGCGTGACATTTATATTAATAATAGTTTTCACAGTTTACGCTGTCGTTTGCGACTTTTGCGGTTTGCCTGTGGAATTCTAAATTTATGCCTGTGGCATAGGAATGGAAAATATGTGCATATTTTGTGAACATTTCGCAGTGTCATGCTAGGCGTTGGATATGCCACATATGCTTACCTCATGTAACACCTTACTCACATCCATGTATATATGTAACATTTATGTATATGGATGTGTGTGTAAAAATGGCAAATAGCGAAAACATGACAGCTGAGTCTCTAACTGGCAAAGCAAAGAAAAATTATCAACTTGCAACAAAAGCACTCCATGTTTGCTCGTGTATGCAATGCGAACGGGACAGAAATCCTAACGATGGCGTGAAACTTTTGCGGTTGAGGCATTGTAATATGAATTCTTTGCAGGACTTCAACGCCGCCTCTTCCGCTCTTTAGCGCACACTGACAGTTGCAACGGCCCATGTGCCGGCCCACAAACGCCTCCTAATAAATATTTATTTGATTATTTGCTGGCGTGTCTCTGTGTGTGTGTGTGTGTATATGTGTGTGTCAACCGCTTGACGGTGTCGATGAACAATGCAAGGCTGATAGTTGAGGTTTTGGCCACTTAAAATGATTTATAGCCAACAAGTTGCCTAACGAGCAATGAAGAGTCACAATCATAGTGGCAAATACTAAAACAAACACCCACACATACGCACACACCTAATCTCTGACCCTCACTTTTACTCACACGCACACACACACCTGCATTAATTTATCATTTTTAACGATGTCCAATTATTTTTTTATTGACAAACATTTCACGTGAGGCGTGCAAATAAACTTACGTTGTTGCCACATGCGTGTGTATGTATGTGCTAGTGCGCGCATATTTGCTACGTGTTGTGGCGCTGCATGTACTACACTTTGTGGCAATGGCCGTTCGCTCTTAGCCGCATTCATTTAGTTTGACCAATTTATTTTAAACACTCTCGTAACTGTTTTAATCAAACTAAAACTTAGCTAGCAATTGGATTTTATTGACCGCACTTAGGCAGTTCGCTTTCATTTGAGTGCTTTATTACATTAGAGGTGTTAATTTATTTGATGGTTTTTATTTACTTAATACTCGCCGCCGATAAATAAAGTCAGTTCGAAAAGTAAATGCTGCCTATTCATATATTGAGAATGTTGAACGCTTTTTTCTATTTTGGAAAAGTTTTTGCGGAAAACTGAACTCAGAAACCACTGGTGATAGAAAAAAATTGTATCATGTTTTGTTTATGGGCAGTTGGGAAAGGTTAGTTTAGTTTGATTTGAACAATAAGCGAACTTACTTAGGATGAATTGTACTTCGAATAATTTAGCTTATGTATGATATATACAATTCATGAGCTCAAAAGACCTTGACCAAGAGGTCATACCCTAAACTAAAAGTATTAATCCTATCCTAGAGTACTAACCTTAACTAGAATTACCACAAAGTTTCACCACATTTTATTATATCGTTCTCAAGTTACTTTTCTCAAAGTAAAACGACTCAATCAGTTTTGTTTAAATAGAAAAAAGGGAAACTGAAAAATTAAATATTTTTTGAAATATTGTTTCATCTTAATAAAAAGCTGTTGCTTTAGTTACTGTAATCTTTTCCCATCATATTAAAGGACAAAGTACGGGTTTTCTGAATTTAGTTTAGGAAGGCCGTTTCCTCTTTTCCAGATACAAATTTGTGACGAAAAAGTACCGGGAAATTGTAAAACCTTTTCTAATATTTTGCACCAAACTGGTATGCAGATCGCGCTCATATTTGACATAACAATTAAAGACAGTCTTGTCAACTTAGCAAAATACATTTTTTGAAATATCAATTACTCGGGGAATACTATTTAATTATGGAATATTGAGTTCTCAGCAGAGATAATGTTCTAGTGTCTCATCAACATCCGCGCTTAAGGGGGTATTCTGGTTCAGAAGCATGAATTTCAGGTAATTTTTAAAGTGTCGTAAAAGAAAGCCAATTAATATTTTTACCATCCATTTTTTATTAGTTATTTGTTAATTTTAGAAGAGTAGAGAAAAAAATTAAAAACTAAAAAAAGTAAAAAATTTCAAGAATTATGAGCTGACGAAGTGGGGGGTCTCTAAAAATTTCCACGTGACCATGCCCATGATTGCACCCTCCTAGTTATCTGAAACCAAAAAGTAAAAAAGATTATTAATCTAGAATAATGTCGCAATGGTCGGAACTACGGAAAAGTGGGAAAACATTTTTTTCACAAAATGGCGACTGCCTAAAAAAAGTGTTTTTGGATCACTTTTTCTGACTTTCGAATTTTTAAAAAATAATAAAAATAAAAATTTGGAGATGGGGCTAGTTCCAACCATAGACAAGCCTATAAAGAAGACTCTATAAAAATTTCAAGTAAATCGGCCCAGAAGAACCTGAGAAATCGTGGGCATCGTTCCGAAAAAGTCAGTTTTGAGAAAAACGCGTTTAAAGTTTCGCGTTCCGACCGAACCAGTATGGATGCCGGGTCAGAAAAATGCCTATATCTCCGAAAATAATTTGAATTTTGAAAAATCCTCTTTTATACATATTTTTGATTAGTTAAACTTTGAAAATATAACCAAAAAAAAATTTCGATTTTTTTTAATTTCTAAACTAGAATACCCCCTTAATCTGCATCTGTGTGCCACACCAGAGGTATTCCTCAGGTATCCATTACTTAAAGTAACACTTAAAGGAGCTGAATGATCCAGAGTAACTTAAAAAAATAGATCAAAGACTTTTTAGCCCAAGAAGTATTCCAAACTGGAGGATGAAGTCATGTGTAGAAGTTCTCGCAAGTGAGGAAAGTTCTCTGATCGCCATTCACTTGGGAGTGGCCAGAAACGATTCTTTTACATATGGCTCAAGCAGCTCATGACTTCCGGTCTTTGACCAAGTATCCTCTGGGCAGCCTAAGAACATCCATTTGAAGGCCAGCTAAAAGGTAGTGGCCAGAAACGATTCTTTTACATATGGCTCAAGCAGCTCATGACTTCCGGTCTTTGACCAAGTATCCTCTGGGCAGCCTAAGAACATCCGTTTGAAGGCCAGCTAAAGTGAGTAGGCGAAATAGCCCCTCCGCAGGGTTGAGCGCTGGGTTTGGGACCCGCCACGTAAGAAACCATCCCCATTAACTCATAGGTCTTTATTCACATATTTTATGTAAACAAATGACTAGATCATGTTTCCTTTAACCTTTCAAAGAGTGTATTCACCAGCAATGGTCTCAAGAGGTGATCTTGTGACTGATGACCAGATCATACTAAAATTATGGAGGCAACACTTCTACAGCCAGCCGAATGGCAGTGAAAGCATAACACCAGGAGGTGGCGAATCGATTTCCCCATCGATGAGCAGACGGTATATTGTCCGACCATTAAGAACTTTGAATAGCAATTACCCATCTGAAGAACAACAAAGCGGCAGGGGATTTGACCCGCAGAGCTTCTCAAATACAGCGGCGAAGAAATGATAAAGAGCATTCATCAGCTTCTTTATAGAATATGGTGGGATAACAGCATGCTCAACGATTGGAATTTTAGTGTGCTCTGTCCAATTCACAAAAAGGTTGCTCACCACCGTCAACAAACTGATTGGACCTTATCAGTGTGGCTTTAAGCCTGGAAAATCAACAATACACCAACTCTTCGTCGACTTTAAAGTCTTAATTCGGTATCCCCGCAAAACAAATACAGTTATGTAAACTGTCGTTAAGCAATACCAAAACTCCGTTAGGATGAGGCCCAGCCGTTGGATACCATCGAGATTTCAGACAAGGCCACTCCCTTTCGTGTGACTTCTTCAATCTGCTGCTGGAGAAAATAATTCGAGCTGCTGAACTAAACAGAGAAGGTACCATCTTCTATAAGAGCGTACAGCTGATATTGATATCATTGGCCTCAACAACAGCGCTGTTATTTCTGCTTTCTCCATCCTCTTTCGACGAACAAAAACCAAGTTTTACAAGTCCGGAAAATTTAATTAAGCATTGGCATGCTTATATTGTCACAAAAGCCTATTTTGAACACAGTAACAAGGAATAAGGAAATTAAAATAAGTAAAGTAGTTTCTTTTTGCCAGTCCGGGTAACTTTTGATCACATGGTATATATACGTAAATATGTTTGTTCAATAGCAATATAAAAGTAGGCAGAAAAACTTGGATCCACCGTTTAACTTTAGTAGTATGGAATGGACATGATCATAATCCACAAATTACTTATTCCAATTGAGCTAAGCCAAATTGAGAAATAAATCTCCTCTAATCGGGAGTTTATCTCTATCTCTCTCTCTCTCTCCCAATTCCCAAGTTCTAATTTCAATTAAAACACAAGCTATACAAAATTCAATTTTTATATATATGCTTAGGTCCTTAAAAACTAATCGCTAAGGTAGTATTAAGTTACTAAATGCAACTAAATGAAGTGCCATGTTTGAAACCAATAAAACAAAACCCACGCAGTAAAACTTATAAATGGCATTATTTTAATTATACATACACTCGAGACTCTTTCACTAAAAGCCATTTACGGTACTATATATAGTGGTGTAATCCCCACTGCCACCCAAGTAATAATAAAAACTCCACTAAAACGCCAGTGGGTAGTAAAAATTAATTTATCTACAACCAACGACAATCATTACTGTTAGTAACTTCGCCGCAGCGCAACTGTCAGTAACAATCAACTAATACACTGACTTCTGATAACGGCAGCGCTATATGCGCTGGTGTTGTGTCTTCCTTCAACAATTCCTGTCACTCCGGCGACTATTGAGACTCTGCTACTTTTGTTTATGACAAAGCCACTATACTTGTTTGTTGCAGATATTTCCAGCTATTACTTATTATTGTTTCTATTATTGCTTTTAGCTTTTTGTGCGCTTTTCTAGCTCAACCACACACATACACACACTTACAAGGCATCAAAGCTTAGAACTATTCGCTCGTTGCGAAGCAGGTTCCATATAAATAGAAACAAATAAACTACAATACACACACATGCATATATAAATATTGTTTACTGCGGCGTTTAGAGCGAAATGAACTCCTGAGGGGTTCCCGAGAATAAAATGGGAATAATAAAGACAGTTTGGCAGTAGTTTTGCTCATGCATTGCCTTGGCTTGCGCTTTTCTCAATGACGCGATTATTTTAAGCAACGCAATTACACAAATGTATTACATTTTATTGTGCCACAACATAGCACATATAATACATATCAACATTTATTTGTTTGTGGCAACTCAAGCCGACTAAGTGCGCTCCGTAAGCGCCGGCTTCCAGGGACTCAAATACATAGGAAGAGCAAAAGCTATTATTCCGCCGTCATTTTGGTTTATTTCAGCGTTTATGTAGATATTTACTTTATACATTTAATTGCCTGATGCATTTGTATATTTGTATTTGTTGTAACTGACAAGAATGACTCCAAAAGTTACTGTGGGCTGCTTGGCATTTAGTGATAATAATCAAACGCCGTGGTGTACCCGCAAATGGAGTGTAACTATTTTAGTGCGCTGTTGACAAAGAAGATGAGGCAACTTTCTACATTGACAGTTGGGTATGCATGTATGCTTATATATATTTATAAGGTGGCTAATAATAATCGCAGTAACTTCGCTGGGTCCGCCGAAAGTGTGTCTATCTAAATGATTAGTTCTGAAGAAAATATCTAGATGATTCCATCTCGCTCTTCTATACAACTTTTGCGTCGATAAGGTACATATATAACCTTACTAAGAGCAATTAGTTTCGAGGATCCCTTGTGTTTCCTTTTGAACCACATGGATCTCGCAGCGGCGCAAGTTTTACTCGTAACGCTTACTAAGCTCACCGGAAGTCTTTAGATCCTACACTAAAGCGCAAGAGTACACCGAATACTAAGTATTTGCCTATCTGATAAAATTGAAGTAAGACTGCACCTAACAAGCTCAATGGTTTTACAATTTGCGGCGATTCCCATGTGATGCGGCACCCAAGCAAGCCGAACTAGAATAAGTAAGGAAGGGCTAAGTTCGGGTGTCACCGATCATTTTATACTCTCGCATGATAAAGTGATAATCAAGATTTCATTATCCGTTATTTACATATTTTTTTATTTTGCTGTAGAATTAAATTCTGAGAGATTTACCGATAGTTTCGGTGAAAAATTAGGTTAGGTTAGGTTAGGCACTACGTTCTTCGTGTTCGATATCAGAGACCTTGAAAAGTTATAGTCCGATCACGCTAATTTTTCCACAAGGGATACCTCAGATCAAATACCGTATTTGTGTAAAGTTTTATTCCGCTATCATCATTGGTTCCTAATGTATATATTATACAGAGAAGGCATCAGATGGAATTCAAAATAGCGTTATATTGGAAGAAGGCGTGGTTGTGAACCGATTTCACCCATATTTCGTACATGTCATCAGGGTGTTAAGAAAATATTATATACCGAATTTCATTGAAATCGGTCAAGTAGTTCCTGAGATATGGTTTTTGGTCCATAAGTGGGCGACGCCACGCCCATTTTCAATTTTGGGAAAAAGCCTGGTTGCAGCTTCCTTCTGCCATTTTTTCTGTAAGATTTAGTCTTTCTGACGTTTTTTGTTAGTCGGTTAACGCACTTTTAGTGATTTTCAACATAACCTTTGGATGGCAGGTGGGCGTGGTTATTATCCGATTTCTTCCATTTTTGAACTGTATATGGAAATGCCTGAAGGAAACGACTCTATAGAGTTTGGTTGACATAGCTATAGTAGTTTCCGAGATATGTACAAAAAACTTAGTTGGGGGCGGGGCCACGCCCACTTTTCCAAAAGAATTACGTCCAAATATGCCCCTCCCTAATGCGATTTTTTGTGCCAAATTTCACTTTAATATCTTTATTTATGGCTTAGTTATGACACTTTATAGGTTTTCGGTTTCCGCCATTTTGTGGGCGTAGCAGTGGGCCGATTTTGCCCATCTTCGAACTTAACCTTCTTATGGAGCCAAGAAATACGTGTACCAAGTTTCATCATGATATCTCAATTTTTACTCAAGTTACAGCTTGCACGGACGGACGGACGGACAGACAGACATCCGGATTTCAACTCTACTCGTCACCCTGATCACTTTGGTATATATAACCCTATATCTGACTCTTTTAGTTTTAGGACTTACAAACAACCGTTATGTGAACAAAACTATAATACTCTCCTTAGCAACTTTGTTGCGAGAGTATAAAAATCGCTTACTGTTAATGATAGAGAGGTCAAACAGTCTTTGACAAGACTTGCATGATCTGTCAGCTAGCATGCTCAAGACCTATGTAGCAAATCTGTTTTAGAGAGATGCACTCCGTCCGCGAAAAACTCACTACACCTCTTCCTCAATGGCTTCGCTCCGCCAATATTTCTCTCCCAGGTATGTGCGCAGAAAAGGAACCGCTCGGTGAAGGTTCAACGATGCAGAGGCCAAATTTGTGTGGGATACAATCGAAAATGCGTAAGATTTTAGAATATTCTTGCTAACGCCCCCTCATATACCCGACTTCAAAGCACAAACCGATCTGCTCACAGGATTTCTACCTGTTCGAGAATGGACTCATTTTTTTTCTTGCCTACTAGAAAAGGTTTCAATAATATATTCCAAGTTGAATTGGGAATTGCTGGAAGGTTTTAACAGTTTCGTTGAGGCACATTGACTGAGGCGGGTGCACAAGCCAGAGACTTTCACAATACCAAAAGCTCTCCGTTAAGAGCCAAATTAGAATTTTGATACTCTATACAACGACAGATATTCCTATATGCTGTACTTTTAAACAGTGTGAATTTTCTTATATAGCCGACGCATATGCCTCTCTCGCATTAACAGTTAGTCATCAACTAGTCTAAACCTATAATTGTGATCAGATCATGTCAAACTAATCATTAGTGTTTAGTATACGCTTGTCTTTCTGTATACGATGAGAGAAATTATTCAACAAAAAAATTCCATTAAATTTTGTTTAAGAAATCAAATTTTTGGTGCGGGAAATTTCACAATGTTGGAATTTTCGATGATAATTATTTGTCGCAAGCAAGTGGTTTTAATTGGTCCAAATTATTCCAAGTGGGTCGCAAACGTGTTGACGACGAACCAAGTCCAGCACAGCCATCAATATCAACTGATGATCAATACGTCAATGAGATAAAGGAATTGTGCTTGAGAATCGACGATTAACAGTCAGAGATCTTACTGGCATCGTTGGTATATCGAAAGGACCGATTTTTGATAATTAAATGAATGAATTTGCTCCCAAGAAAAGTGAAATCACAATTGGAACCTATTATCACTAATTTTTTTCTAAAAACAGCGTCGCGTTAACGTCTGTGAAACATTGCATTCCGCCTATCAGGATGTCATGAAACTATTATTACTACCGATAAGCCTTAGATCTATGCTTGCGACTCGGAAATATCAACCGAATATCGTGACAAAGATGAGAACAACCCGTCAAAGCAAATCAAAAAACAAGTTATATTAACAATTTTCATCGATTATCAAGTTGTGGTGCACTCCGAATTCCTTCCGACCGGCCAAACTGTTTACTACAAGACCTAATCTGAATTTAGCCTGAAGCAAATGAAATCTCAAGGAAAGTGTTCCCTTCCCTATTATCCTCCTACTACCCGTTAACTTAACCGAAGCCTTTAGAAACCTGCAAAAGTTGGTTCAATAAAATGGATATCGAAATGGACTGGATATCAAATAAAGCTCTATTATTTTTATGTACCATTCAAAACGACAAACACATATATACATATAATAAACAATAATTGCTCTCGCAGCAGCTTTTTTGCATATTTTCCTTATTAATTGCTTTGTGAGGACACAACCTTATTTGCTTTACTTGCTAAATATTTGTTTTATCATGGAAAAATTGCAATCTTCATCACTTTGTCACTTCGCCCACAAACAAGTGCCACTAACGGTAAATCTATGATACATTAGCAAAATGTAGCCGAAGGACCAAGCAGTGCTCTGTACTTGTCTTCCTTTTGCTTGTCATTTTCGTATTTTCATTGCAAATAGGGCTTCTAATCGGACAATAGTTTTATGACCAAATCGCTTTGTCTTTGATATCCCGACGGCTACAACAACACACACATACATATTCATATATATGTGGGTGGCAGTGTATATTAAGCTTGATGCTTGCAAAATCTTGCCGCTAGGGCTACATTGCTCGTGCTGATAATGGGAAATAGGAAGTAAAACAACAACAATGTACACGAAATCCAAAGGAGAGCAAACAAAAAAGAAAATAACAACAATAAAGATACAGCTGGGAAGTGTACCAAACAACAATAACTGCTGTCTTTAGCTCAGTCAAAGCAAACAGCAATCGCATATGTGTGCTTGTGTGTGTATGTGTATCTAAGTGTGTGTATGAGTGCCTTAGTATGTATGTGTGTGAGTGAGTAGCAGTTTGCCAAGCATGTTTTGTAAACAATGCCGCAAGCACACTAATATGCACCGTTATAGCAACACAACAACTACAAAAACAACACGAACATCTCCAACAACAACACCAACAATGTAACAACATGAAAATTATGTGGAGCATGGTTTCAGTTAGAGTAACTGTAACAGCCACTACAATATTTTCACATAATTAGAACGCACTCTTAGGCACTACCGGTCGCTGCCCCCAAAAAGCGCACTACTCCCCAGCACCCACATTCACACACATACCTGAAATGGCTGACAGTATCAGCTCAAAAGCCAACAGGAGCGACAGCCCCGATATGCTCGACTGCATGTCTACTTATTGCTGTTGTTGTAGTTGTAGTTACAAAGTCAAAGAACTAACTAAAAACAGGCGACACGAGACAAATAAAGTGCTGCAGTGTAACGGAGTGCAGCAAGATCACTTGCAGCGTCGACATGCAACAGTGATGGCAATGCGAAATCAGCAGCCAGCCAGTGAACCAGTCAGCGAGCTAAGCCAAGCCGCTGGCGTAAGCATTCGACAAATACGAGAGTAATATTACACGCACGCCTCGGCTGCCGCCTGTATCGCAGTGGCGCATAACGGAAGGCGGAAGGCATTCATTTTTCAAAAACAGTCACAACAATAACAACAAATATGCAATATGCCACACGCACCCATAACGGTTTGTATACACATACATTCGGTATGTATACACGGAACATATACACATACTTAACGGTATACACGTGTAACAGTAAGTACATAAAAGAATCTATGTACCAGGGACTCTAGCCGCTTCGACTGTGCGCTTTGTTCCTGATTCCGTTTGCTGTTGCACCATTTTGACAAGATGCAATTGCCGTAAGGTAACCTGCACCCCGCTTAAGGCTGCCACGCCAACACATTGTATTTTTTTACACAACACTATGCTGGCGAAGCGTCAGTAAAAACTAATAATAGTACTCAAAGTGGAGTACTGTCGCCTGGTAACAAACTTGCCACACCTAGTTGAGAAGGACCGTTTTCTTTTTTAAGCTTTTTGGCATTCATTAAATATTTTGCTTGTTGATGTTAGCAATGGCAGTGGATTAGGGTATTAAAGTAAGATAGTGAGGAATCGAAGTCGAAAAAAAACAGTGGCGAGTGGTGTGAAAACACGTTGAAGTTTCCCTTGGCAAAAATTATAGGGAATCCAGCCATCTGTAAGAAATTTGGGTACTTTTTCAATAAAAAGCAATACTTAGACATTGCAAAAGCAATAGACAGAATTTAGAAACGTAACAGAATAGGCTGATATTCGTGAGACCCCGAATATTCCCAAGAGAAGCTTGTGCGTTGTGATTGTCTGTCGTAAATCTATAAAGTGCCTAGAGCCAGCCACAAGAGATAGTGTCTAAATATTTCCATCATCTTCCCCCCTGCTACTTGGACATTTGTAATGTGAACTTTGTTAAGAGCTAGTAGTTCCATTGACCAATTGCGTTCGACTCTTGGCGAAATGGTTTTCACAACCCCACAAGTGCTTAATAAGTTTACGCCAGACCCATAGATCCAGCGCCCGAGTGCATGAAGGCAGGGAAACACCGTCTTCCATACTAATGGATTTGGGTAATGGTGCCCCTTCCATCGAGCTCATCGGCTTTCAAGTTCTGGACGATTCCGATGTGGCTAGGCACCCAGACAAGTTTAATTAGGAAGTAGCTCACTGTCAGCGCGCTCAAAGCTTGTATACAGCTGTGTTATTAGAGTCCGTGCATACCTCCATATCCGTGCCATATAAATTCGATAGGATTCGTAGTAAGAGAGATGCTCTGAGGCCGAGACCTGCCATTCACCACGGTGGATGAACGTCTAGCCACAATCCACATCAAATCGAAGTTCTTCAACATATCGCTGATTTGAGCCCACGCCCCGACGGAAGAGAAGGCCGATGTAACCAAAGATGTCTTCTAACCACGCTTGGAGTGCACATTTGAGGATGCAAAAATGGTGCTTAACCAATTCAAAGTCAGGGAGGGCAAAGAATGTATCTTTGACACGACGGTCGGTCAAGCCTCCATGCTGAAACATTCCCAAATGGGTTGAGGCCGATCGACTTCGTCGGGGCCCGAAATATGGTAATCTGTAGTACTAGATTCCAGCATAAGAAAATTCAAAAAGCTACCTGGCTGTCTCCGGATCGAAAGGCACCAACCAGATATATCATGTTGTGATAGACGGAACACACGTATCCTGTGGTTTAGACGAGCGTACGCTCCGAGGTCCTAGCTGTCATGTTGCAGAGGAGATACACACCGGCGTCTGTGCAACAGATAACACAAAGAAGGTTCGACATCGAGAAGCTGCAATCACAACAGACAGCCGAAAGATTTTCTACTCCACTTTCACTCCTGCTCTCTTAGAGCACTAATCAGCAACTTGGTATAAGGGAACTATTGGACGGCATTTCAAGCTCCTAACGTACGATGAGAAAAGTCGTGTCGCAGTGGAGAGAAAACAGACTCACCTGATACAGCTGATATAGAGCATGCCTCAGCTGCTTTGTAGAATATGGTCCTTCGAAAGCATGGCCACCGATAGGAATTTAAATATTCTCTGCCTAATCGACAAAAAGGGAGACTCCACAATCGGCTCTAACTACCGTGGGATAAGCCGCCTCAACATCGCATATAAGGTTCTATCGAGCATACTATGTGAAAGATTAAAGCCTACTGTCAACAAAAAAATTGTACCGAATGAGCCAAATCTTGGAAAAGATCCGTGAAAAGAGGGTCGACACACACCACCTCTTCTTCGATTTTGACTTGCTTTGACGGCTTTGACAGCACTAAAAGGAGCTGCCTTTTGCCGCTGTCTAAATTCAAGCACTCCGTTAGGATCGGGAAGAACCTCTCCGAGCCGAGGTTTCAGTCAAGGCGACTATCGACCTATATTGCGACTTCTTCAATCTACCCCGTCGGGGGAAACAGAGGAAGACCTGCACTCCGTTGGAACGACTAAGTGGAGAAAGACCTGAGAACACTTGGAATCTCTCACTGGCACCAAAGCAGTGGCTACGCCAATAAAAAAAAAGTAGATATGTCTTTACAGTAAAACAGGACTGATAGTGCAAGATCGAAAATCAATTCGGTATCATCATTTCAAGCAGTCTAAGCTATAACATTTTTACAAATGCATATCATAAAAAGGCATAACAAGAGAGCTAGTTTTATATGGCTAAATCGTCTTAGCTCGATATTGGGATCATATACAAACATACCTGTATACGACGTTTTCTTTCCGTTATTATAAAATGCGTGGCAATCATATTAAATATACCCTGTACAGAATATAAAAAGGGCAATAAACAAAAAATGTCGCCATAATTAATTGAGATATACTGAAAATACTTCTTCATCCTTAATTTGCCTTTGATCAATTAATTTCATAAATGATAAGTGTGAAATGCATTTATTCAACTTACCTGAATTCAACACAGTACCATTAATAATATTAATATAATCCACAATCTATAAAAAAATCGCCTCAAGTTTTTATTTACATAGACCTACATATCTACTCCTACACCATAAAAACGAGTGGAAGATAATTTAATAGCCAAAAAGCAAACGAATCGCCGATTCAATGATCGATTTTCACTATTTACGGCACATTGGTACAGAATTGTTTCTCACCTATGAAAAAAAGTCTGTTTACAATTTGCTCATATAAAAGAAGTGAAACTTTGAGAATGAAAAAATGCAGAAACTTTGGCAATTTGTGCCAGTTTGGGCACCTGGTAATCCACAGCGACTTTTTCGGTAATAAATTTGCATATAAAATATTTGTAGCGTACATTCGCATATATAAATCTATGAATAAAAACTTACTGGAGTTGTTACACGAACCGAAGCGATGAGGACGGGTATTCAAATTATAACGGTAAATATAAAAAAATTCTCTTTAGTATACTCGTATTATGTATGAACTACTTGCCATGTAAATAAAAATATATGAAAATATTATTGGTTTTACATAAGTTTTTTCGCAGTTATTGATTCCACTTATGGAACTCACATTAGGGTGGGTCAAATTTTTGAAATTATTAAATCATTAAACAATTATTTCGAATCCAGAAAATAAATAAATCAGAGGCACGAGCTATAGATACACTCGCAAAGCATGACTAAAAGACTAAGAGAATGCGTAAAATTTCGAGATGAACACAAAACTAAATTATGAATGATGTTAATTTTATAAAAAAAAATGTTATTAAAGAAATTGTAAGTCGATTGGAACCATTTATAAAACTTTTTTCTTCAGCCATTTATCCAAATAAGTCTAGTTTGACATGCTTCGTTGAGCACCTGAAAAAACAAATATATCTCCCATCTTAAGGCTCATCTTAATGTCTACATACAAGTACATATACATATATCCATGTACATATTTGTTCGCAATCGTGCCAAATTTGCACTTGCAAACAAATACAGCCCTTCTCAGTCCAACTTCACCTAGGAGACAATGTGTGCATATTCCCAGACTCCGCCGCATGACTCCCACGTGTGTTTATGATGGCATATCGCCGCTTGCAACATTGCAGGGTGTCATTTTTTGCCGCAGTGTCGATGTTACCCAATAAAAAGACACAAGTGTGTAAATATATAAACAAATGAATATTACAAGGGAACTGATAAATTATAACAAAGGCCAGTGACTACGTTTTAACTACTTACAAACCGATCAAATAAATACTATACCACATAGTAGCTCTCTGTTATCATTTTTCCTCCAAAATATAGGTCTAAGATAAGATAAATACGAGTAGATGAGGATTACCCCTCGACTTAAGGTCTATTGTGCCCTCTCGTAAGTCACAACGAACCCAGCCCCGGCATATTGATAAGTTCCAATATACTCCCAGGTGCTAATGAAGCGATGTGATCCCTATTTGTAAACATGGATCCAAGGGCCTTTATTCTACGTCTGTAGACTACTGTACAGTCTATTAGCAGGTGTTCTTGAGTTTTAGGCACCCTGTCGCAGATCCGGCAATTTGCAAAAAAGCTAGGCCCATATTAGGTAAGTGCGTTTTTAGCTTACAGTGGCCAGTGTAAAATGCCAGCCTGAGTTTGTCCGTTAGCAACTTGTCATGGGACATGCTTTGGAGGTTTTGCCAATACCTCTCCCTGCCGAATCCTTCTTCATTGCGGAGCAGCTCCTTTATGGTATGAGGACCCAACGCGATGAAGGGTTCAGCATGTTAGTGGATGCAGCGGTTACCTTTGTAACCGGGCACACAGATAAGGTGCACAAGATTACGTTCCGATAGACTGTTCAGCCGTTCTCTACACTATCGCACGAGTACCGATTTGATCTTGTAGGCAGAGATTGCTTTAAGTGCCGCTTAACTCTCGCTAAGTATGGTTATACGTTCGTTGCGATAGTTGCATTGGAGGTTTATCTCTACGCACCGAATTTTGGCGAAGACCCATAGGTATGGAGAGTTTGGTGCGTAGTCCACTATAGACGAAACGATCTAAAACTTCTAAGTTATGACTGTCAACAGTGGGAGCCAAGTCACGAATGCGACGACTGTTTTTTTGATGAGAGGAAATATTTCGTCTTGCCCTCGTTCACTAGCAAACCCGTTTGCTTCGCTTCTTTGTCCAACCTGGAGAAAGGGGAACTAACGGCGCGGTTGTTATGGCCATTGATACCGATACATATGATATGACACACTCTGCAAAAGATTGTATCTTCTCTGCAGCTCGAATTATTTTCTCCAGATTGAAGAAGTTGTACGACAGGACGACAGGGAGTCGCATTGTCTGAAACCTCATTTTGTATCGAATGGCTCGAAGAGGTCCTTTCCGATCCTGATGGAGCCTTTGGCATTGCTCAACACCAGTTTACCCAACCGTATAAGCTTTGCGGGGTAGTTTTCCAACTACTGGGTTATTTTTATGAATTTTCAGGTGAATTTATACAGTGACAATTGCATACACTGTCTTACAATTTATTTACTGAAAGTGATGGCCCGCGCATTAAAATAACAAACATATACATATGTATATATATGTATATTTACATATTCATATTTTGTAAGTACGACTCACTATCACAACAAAATTGTCCAATGGCAACATATTGAACTGAAAATTTACGAAAAGCGATTTAATTAAAATGTTTGCAAATTACATGTCCACGGGGTGCACGAACGATGACAGTCACCGGGGAGAGAGTGCTAAATATATGGAGCGTAGAAATCTGTGCCTCTGTTTGCAATGGAGCGCAAACCGAAAGGGCTTTACATACGTGGCCGCACAGACACACCGGTACTCATAGGTACATTGCCGCATATAAATAAAACAGAAGCAGGTCGCGTGAATATTATATAATATGAATATTTGACAGATGATGTGCATGATGAACGGTGGACATGTCAGTGACAAAAGTGTGTACTTTATTCTTATTACACAATTAAATTTGCAAATTTAAGTGCTTTCATTCATTTTGTGAGGAAATCATATTTTTAATATGTAGAAGAGAGAGAGAGGGTGTAAATAATGAAGCAAACTTCAAAATAAACTGCACAAAATAGTATAAATGGAAAAATGTAATAATAATCTGCTCTCGAGAGTCGAAAAAAACCAAATAAGTAATATTACTAGAAAATATCTCGAAATTAAAAAAAAAAATAAAAAAATCGTATGCCAGTTTTAATTCTATATAAATTACATAACACATTAATATATCCATTTCCAAGCACTTATATATAATTAAAAAACTTATAAGGTTATGTATGTTACGTAAAAGACTATGTCACTTATGAGGCAGTGCGATAATGAGTTCACCTGACCACCCGATAATGCCACTAAAGTAAGAGATATTTGCTTTTTGAACTAACTTGTAGTTAAGGGGTTTACGGGTTTCAAAAAATCGACTTTTTTATTATCTTATTATCGCCAAGTTCTATGTAAGTTAACCAATGGCATCGCAATGGACGAGTTGAAAATATTTTTTTCCAAAAAGCAATAATTGTAAGAATTAAAAAATCTAATAAAATATTAAATTTTTTTATGAAAAAAAAATTGTTGAAAAAAGGCTGTTTTTTTACCCAAGGAAACCCTTAAGTTTAGTTTTCATAGATGCGGGCATGTACGCGAAATTTGAAAAAGAAAAAAGAGAACTATCAATCGTTGATTTTATTCTAGTTTTTGAGTTAAAACTCGCTCAGTGAAATCAACGAGCGCTTGGATGCTGTAACCGAAGACTCCGCTCCATTGATGGCGATTACCAATAAATTTGGAAAGTTGAGCTACACAACGATTTCGAATGCCGCTTTTACTCACTCCGCTGTTTAAGCGCAGTGCGAAGGACCTTCTGCTTTGCTGCGTGACCGTCGATGAAACACACTAGATATCAAAGTACAATTCCCACAACCGCCGGGTCTACAGTACCAAGATTGTCTCGAATTTTATCCATCCAAAGTCTACTTTTCGGCTATGACCTGTAAATGTGTCCCGAAAGGTTTTTTAAAAGGTTTTAATCTTCCAACTTAACAAGATGCCGGTTCACACCTTCCTCATAACCAAATTGGTCAAATTACATTACGAACTGCCCCATCTACCGACTCTCCAGCTTTGGCCTCGCGCGACTAAGGAAGTTACTTGACGACAGAAATTTGAGTTGAGTGAGGAGATTGTAGATGCCGTCGAGTTCGACTTTAAAAATCTTGAGAAAACGTCTTTTGTACGATAAATAATTATTGAACTATCTTCACATAAAACATGATTATTAATAAATTTCGAATATTAAACTTGTTTATCTTGACAAAGCAAACAAGAAACTATTAAGAATCGGACCAAAAGAACTTTCCATATATTTGTCAACGAACTAAAGTGGAAAACAGTGATTTGACGAAAAGATCTTCATTAAAAACTTACTAACATATGTAAGAGAAAGGATTGGGGCTACAAATATTAGGCTTAATAGCATCCTATTCATGCTCAAAAACTACCTTCTGGTGAGAAATTCAAACCATTGCTATTTTTATACTCTTACAACCTGTTACTACAGAGTATAATAGTTGTGTCCGCCTGACGGTTGGACGTCTCACCTAAAACTAACCGAGATGGCTACATAATATATATATATTAGTGATCGGGATGACGAGAAAAGCTGACATCCAGGAGCTGACATCCAGGTGACTGTCTTTCTGTCCTTCCTTCAGTCCGTCCGTCCGTGCAACCAGTAACTAGAATAAAAATTGAGAGAAATATTTTGATGCAACTGCCACGCCCACAAATCCCCATTAACCGAAAATCCATAAATTGCCATAATTAAGCACTAAATTAAGATATAGAACTGTTACTTAATACAGGGGATCGCAGTAGCAAAGGCACAGACGCCCCTTGATAGCAAAAAGTTTTGATCAAGTGGGCGGCCACGGGGCCTCTAATAAGTTTAATGTACAAATATTATAAGAAATCCCATCGCCTGTGTGAAAATTTAAGTGAAAAAGAATTGTCAAAATCGGATCAGTCAACACCATTCACTACATTTTCTATACGGAATCCGTCTATCGAACTTTATATCGTATAAATTTATTTTTATATCAATATATCTGAATGAAACTAAATAAGTAAGCACGCTAACTGGAGCATAAGCTTAAACTACTTATAATATCGACCAATAATGATCATTCAGACAGAAGCCAAACATTGAACACTACATGTTTGGCTGCTTTTATTTTTACTTTTAATATTTAGCTTTTTGTTTGGTTGTATTATACTTTGTCTAATATTTCTTTCTTTAATCGCCTGCTGTTTTTCGACTTTGTTTTGTGTACAGCTCTGCCTAATTGCTTGCACGAAAGCAATTTCGTTGACTGAAAATTAATACATACGCTTGTATGCTCTATATGGTACATAAGTAATATATGGGCGATCATACAACAAATCTAGTTTTACATTGCTTTTGGTAAAAACTAATTTGAAGAGGTATCAACCTTCCAGTAGCCGTGATCGTCTAGTGGTTAGGACTCTACGTTGTGGCCGTAGTAACCCAGGCTCGAATCCTGGTCACGGCAATGCTTCCGAGAAGCATTATCATGGATGGAAGTCAAGTTTTTATTCAATTTTTTACTGCGAGCTTAGTTTAAATATATCTCAGTTTATGAAAAGTAGGTATTTGAAGATTAAGTTGTTCTATAAACTGACTAAATCAAGTTTGTCTTTTTGTCTGAAAATTTATAATATGTGTAACTAATATTTAGCGCTTTGTTCGTAAATTCTGATTTATATAAATTAAGAGATGATGATTCTATGTGACGTACCTTAATGAAACCCAGGAAACATTTTTTAGTATGTGGCATGATAACAGTTAATAGATAAAATCGGGTCGATATGATAATGTGGGTCAGTGTATGAGTTATACATAATATTGGGTAGTCGATTCTAATCATACATACCTTTAATGAACCTAATATGTACCATTTTGGTCAACCACTTTTAGCTATTTTTCCGCTAGAGACATTATTCCATCATTCATGCCACTTTACATTTCCGAAAATGTTGTTACGTTATTTTGCATTTCAAGTGACGATATGTAAATATAAAATTGTTTGGATTTCGATCCTCTGATTGACGTTTTACATCTTAAGGTAGTTCTCTGGCTTTGATTCTTGCAAGTTGCAAGAATATAAAATGTTCGGTTGCACCCGTAACCCTTTCTAACTTGTTATTTTATCATTTTTCAATAGATTAGATTACAGTAAAACAAAATATTTTGAATTTATTTTGACTCAAATCAATGTCTCGATACCTAAAGATATACGCAATGTAAAATTCAAAGGTGTCATAAAAAGGGAATTATGAAATTTCTGCAGTCACAAGTCAAATAAAAATTGGTCTAAATAGGCCACACTTCGAATTCGCCCCAAAAATTACACAGAGTACCACTGCTAACTTTCAAAGCCCAGTCATTCCTTTGGCAGCTTACTCTCACTCTTATTCCACTTACAACGCATATTAAGTGTGCAATCATTTATAATTTGACTTTTAAATTTCGTTTTCATTCAACTTACTCTCATTTTCAACTCATTACAGAAAATCGCTACGCGCTCTTCACGAAAAAAGTAATACTTAACATATATTCTTAACGTGCCACAAGAGATTCAATGATGCAAATGCCGCGCAACGCTGAGAAACACTTTGAAGGCATTACCGCTTTGAGCAAGAGCCATCCGCGCGTGTCTATTTCGCGTTAAATCTGTTCTAGCAACAATTAGCGTTTGCAACATTTACAAATACATTTAAAAAGCAATTATTACATTAAAGCTACATTAAAAAGTACATTTAAATTCGAATTAAAACTTTCGCCATTTTCGCTGTTGACATCGTTAGCGCTGACGCATGTTGTTTCATGCAACAAAAAGGCAATAAACATGCAACAAAAACTGCACTTACCTCGCCACATACATTTATGGCTTTATGTGTGTGTAGTAGAGATGTTTGTTTGGTTGTGTTGTAATAATGTTTGTTGTTGCTTTTGTTGTAGGTGAAAATGCGAGTCGCGAAACCAAGCGATACTTTTCCGGCGAGCACGTCCCTCTTTTCGCAATTAATTGCAGACTGCATTTTACATTTCACATTTTAGCGCGACAACATTGTGCCTTCATATGTATACGTGTGTGTGTGTGCATGCTACTTTCGCATAAAAGGCGCGCTGTGGCAACGACAACGACGACTAACGGCAAAATCACATTTGATGCCACGTTAAGCATGCAATTTGCAAATTCACTTCACTACCGAGAGCTATCAAGGCAGTGGCAACAACACAAACAACAACAACAACGGCAACGGCAAACAAGCAAAACAGTAATTACACTAGCTATTTGCTGGCATAGTCAACGCACCGAAAGTAGCAGCAAAAAATTTCACCATTTCATTGCAACAATGCATCAGTTGTAATCAGCGGTGCTGCAGCACGCATTGCCTACGTTCCGCCGTTGCACGCTTCTCCACATTAGAATGACAAAATTCCGCGTATACCAACATACGTTACATAATTGTGTGCATATGTATGCGTGAGGTGGTGAGGAAGAGCATTTCCGAAGCAAAGATAAATATGACGACTGCCAAAAATCAAACAACAACGTAATCAACAACAACAAGAATAAATGTTTCACCGAAGCTAGAATACCCTACACAGATGAATTTTTGCATTTCTTATAGCATAGCAGCGTATAAGATAAATTTATCTTGAATTTGAAGGGTACTTTGTATGGCAACCATATGCTTTAGTGGTCGGATCTGAACCATTTCCTCGGAGATTGTATCGTTGCCTTGAAAAATATTCTACACCAAATTTCGTTACGATATCTTGTAAAATAAAAAAGTTTTCCATATAAGGACATGACTTTGATAGATCAGTTTATATGGCAGCTATATGTTTTAGTGGTCGGATCTGAACTATTTCCTCGGAGATTGTATCGTTGTCTTGAGAAATATTCTACACCAAATTTCGTTACGATATCTTGTAAAATAAAAAAGTTTTCCATATAAGGACATGACTTTGATAGTTCAGTTTATATGGCAGCTATATGTTTTAGTGGTCGGATCTCAAAAGTTTCTTCGGAGATTGTATCGTTGTCTTGAGAAATATTCTACACCAAATTTCGTTTAGATATCTTGTAAAATAGAAAAGTTTTCCATATAAGGATATGATTTTTATAAATCAGTTTATATGACAGCTATATGTTTCAGTGGTCGGTTCTGAACCATTTCCTCGGAGATTGTATCGTTGCCTTGAAGAATATTCCACACCAAATTTCGTTTAGATATCTTGTAAAATAAAAAAGTTTTCTATACAAGGACTAGTTTTTGATATTTTAGTCTGTATTACAGCTATATGCAATAGTGGTCCGATGTTGGCGGTTTTGACAAATAACCAGCTTCTAGAAGAAAAAAGAATGTGTGCAAAATTTCAGAGTGATATCTCAAAAACGGGCCATGGCTTAATCGACTCAGTCTTTCCCCTGATCATTTACATATACATATGTACATTTACTAATTTCCTCCTCTCTTCTGTTCACGGTATAACAGATCAAAACTCAAATTTACAACACACACACGCACTTTGGTGCATATACACAGAAAGGTAAAAGGCAACACATATTCACGTGCAAATATTTGCCACAACTCACCAGAGCTTTAAACGACCAAGCCGTCCGGGCTGCGGCATAGTCCAGCATTCATGCAACAGGATAGCCGGATGCTTGAAGGCCTTTGAGGCTCATTAAACTTACATTAAGCGGACAAATATGTAGGCATTCAGCTGGTGGCTTGTTTTGTCTGTATGCGGCAATAACTGGTTGCACGCAACGTGACAACCTTTTCGCGTATTCGCCTTTCGCTGTAAACACCTGAGCAAACAAGCCACAAAACCAATGGACACCACTAACATTAACACCTACCCAACTGGGATGAAAACCACACAATGAACGCATACACCTATACACAAACGGACTCACCGTATGCCACAGTCTTGCCACTCATGAGCTGCGTGGTGGCTGACTGACTGTTTGACTGGCTTTATGCTTATTGCCGGCCATATTAACAACATTATGAACGTCAATGACGGCCTGCGGTTTATTGTGACAACACTTTGCACTGCGACAGCGAATCATTGTAGCGTGCAGCGTTGCCACATCTGTAATTTTTCAGTGCAAATTTTAAATTTACATAAATTGTGTATACTTATGAGCTCCTGTGCTGTATGAAAATGTAATAAAATGCAATCGCTAAAGAGAAAAATTAATCGATAATAACAGCATTTATAGGAATTTTGAGGTTATGTTGGTGTATATATTATATTGTAGTTTATAGACAATTTTAATTTTAATTTAATAAAAAAATACCATTTGGCTCTTCTCAAAATTAACCAAACTTTGATTGTAATCACCCCACAGCCAGAAATGGGAATAATAATTTTTCAACCAGTTACTTGCAACTAGACTTTTAAACTAGCTCCGGACCAGTCAATTTTGAAACTAGTTACTTTTGGCCCAGTTACTTTGCAACTAGTGACTTTCGGACCAGTTGTTTTTGGACTAGTTACTATGGAACTAGTTACCCTTGAAACTAGTTTTTAAAACTAATTACTGCAACTAAATAATTTTGAAACTAGTTACTATTGACAGTTTTTTACATAACCGCCAAGATTTATTGCGCATACTTTTCCTCTTTTGCTTCCTCTTCAAATTGTTTACACTTGCTTAACTGCTATTAGGCTATCCGGAAAGTAATTGGACTGAATCGATTTAAAAAAATTTATTGAAATTATTTAAAAAAATTTCAAAATAAGCTCCTATGTCGATGCAGCGCTGCCAGCGCGATTTCCAAGCATTGAAGGCATTCTCTGGAATAGCCTTAAGAGCCGAGGTGCATTCTGCTTGGATCCCCTCTGTCGTCTCAAAATGCCTCTTTGTCTCGGATCATACTCAAAGGTACATGACCCGTTACCTGTAATTTCGTTATTCGAAAATTGGGGGTGATTTTCACACATGTTCACATTTTTTTTACACACTTCCACTCGCCGCAATATCTGGTCGTCAGTAAGCACTTTTGAGACCATCTTCGCGCACACCTTGCGCATGTTCAAGTGCTCCGTCACAATGTCATGAACCACGGATTTTGATAAACTTAACATCTGGGCAATTAAATGAATACTTATTCGACGGTCTGAATTCAAAACTTTGAGCACACGAGAAACATTAAGGGTGTTTGTCGATGTCGCAGGTCTCCCAGCATGTTCTTCATCAGCGACTTCTTCCCGACCCTCCAAAAAGGCCTAGTTGAAAAATTGTCATCAACTTACAAACTAGTTACTTTTAAAACCTTTTTCCCTGGAACCAGTAACTTTTAAAAACTACTTTTTTTGGACTAGTTATTCTTGGAAAAGTTACTTTGAAACTAGTTACTCTTGGACTAGTTACTATGGAACTAGTTTTTTCAGACCAGTTACGTTGAGATTGGTTACTTTTGGGACTAGTTACATTGAGATAGTTACCTCCTTTGTAAAACCTGGGTCAAAAAAGACAATGAGCATCGTTTTCACTTCTGATTTGGTCATTTATCAGCAACCTCCCGTTCCTCCAAAAAAATGGTGCCACCGAAACACACCACTTTTTGCCAAAACAACATCTGCTTAATCTTATTAAACGTCTCTGTCGCAGATTTACCGAGTTTGACACAGAAATCGCGTACCTCTGCTCTAACCGAATTCTTCGAAGTACAGTCGCGGCGGATTAACGGTTCTCTTCCAGTTTCTCATACTGAGTTAGTGCATAATAGACCGAAGGTCGCGATGCAATCCTCATGTAATAATCTGCCCGAGAGCACAGTCAATATGGTGCTGCATTGCTTCCCCGGTGTCTACAGTCACAGCACCAACTCCTTTCTCGATTTTTAAGCCATCCGTATAATATGTTCCGTACAAATAACATTCAATTTTTCTATGCTGACTCTAAACCTTCTTTCCCAACTAAAAAGTGGGAACATGTAGCGATGCTTGCCAACACGGCAAGCTATGCCCGAACGTTCTCTATGTGTAATAGTCGTCCCACCGATATTTCTGCGCAGCTATCAGCAAAAAGGTCTATAAGTGGCAGGCTTAGCACCAGTTCAAGAGCCGCCGTTAGAGTGGTTCTTAGAGCTCTCGTTGTGCATAGCACTGCGAGCCTCTGAGCCTCCTGACAGCATAGATACTTCGGAAATATTAAAGATTATATAATTTTGGAGATCGTGTGTAAATAATGAAATGCTTTGTAAATGTCCTCCAAATTTCACTTCTAGTACAAGAAATATAGGTATCAAGTTTATTAGACACACTCATACTAAACTCGATGTTCATCGGTACCAAAGAACCCACGTAGTTTGGAATGCAGATCGGAAGTCAGAAGTCAGTAGTTGAAATATATTTCATAATAATCTATAAATCCTAAACGGTATCTCAGAAACCAGACATGGCAAGCCAACCAAGTAGAAAGGGTTATGCATCACTTTTCATAGTGGCATAAACAAAAAATAAACAAATATTCCCTTATTGAAGAAATAAAGTAAAAAAGAAATTTTAAAATTAACTTCGTTTCCTATAACTCCCTGCTCTGTTATATCAACTAATTCATAAAGCAGGTTGAAATTCATAAGCTTACAGCCATTCCGCCAATTGTAGAAGCTAACTAAAATGGCAACCGTAATTGCCACACAATTGCTAATTTTACAGCGAAAAGCAAGAAACTGCGTGAAGCTGCAGAAAATGCAATAAAATTTTCCCGGTAAAAACACGCAATTCACGGTGTTAGCTGCCAATCCTTACATAAGCGAACATATACGAGTACATACATAAAGTATTATATAAGAGGATATGCATTTCTCGCTTATATACCACACATACACGCGCATATAACATGCGCATAAATATTTATGCGTAATAATGTAAGCAGATTATTGCGCTTAATGCATGGCGTTTGCCACTTGTCATGCAGACAGTGCAATGAAGTGCCACTTAGTTGTTGATGCATTCGCAGCCGCCGCTGGCGCACACCAAGTAATGTCACAAGCATAAAGCGTTTATTTGTACTCCGTTATGATTTCATGTGATGATGTGCATTTGCATACAGATTTTTGCTCTTTAAAACACTTTATTCGTGAAAAATTATTGTTTTAAAATTTATTATTGAAAAATGAATAGGATGAAGCCGGTATTAAAAACTGAGTTGTGGTGGAGGATTATTTTCTGTAAACCAAAAGACCGTATTTCCAATAGTTTATTATTATTCAAAAATGTTTAAGGTTATCTCATATGGATTTAAAAGGTTAAGTCATTCTAGGATTTTCAAAAAATTATTTTTCTTTAAGTTTTCTTTTTGTTTAAAGCACTTCTTAGGGAGCGTCCGAGTAAGAGAGCACGTAAAACTATAACGCATTTTTCTCGAAACCGTATTTTTCAAATCACGTTACGATGTTATTTGGACATTGTTACACACATCCACTTGAGATTTTAACTGTAGCTTTACAGAAACTTTACCTAGAATAACCGTCATCAGTGGAGGCACTCTTTAAATAGTCGATTCTAAAGATTGGTTCCGTTTTTTGTGTTGAAACATAAAATATATGTACATATATTGGGTAATCGAAAAAGTGTTTTCGTATTTTGTCAAAGATGTTGTTGCAGTCGTATATCTCCAGTGCTACCAATCACATTGGGTCATACCTTATAGTGTTGGAAAGGTGAAATTTTAAGCTTCATTTAACCAAAAATAAAATTAAATTCGGGGAAATTTAAAAAAAAATTTACAGCTGTTCAAAAATGAGTGAAAATAATGAAGAAATTCGCTATATTTTGTGAAGAGGCACCAGAAATGCAATTTTTTTATTATCAGAATACATTATTTTGCATTTTTGATTTTAGATAATTTTAAGCAGAAAAATCTTCCTCACCATCAGATACCTTTTTCGGAGGCTCTTCTGGAGATCGGCTACGGCACCAAGGTAATACAACATTTTTCAAAATGAATCCCAGATAATTAAATTTTGATTCTGTGAATTTTTTATTAAATGTCACTTCAAAAATTCACAAGCAACCAGTTTTGCTGACTTTCAAATGGATATAGCCTCTAAAGCATTATCTAGTGTTACACTATTTTGTCTCAGAACTCAACGTCTACAAAATACGAAAATACGTAAATCTATGAAATTTACAGTTAAAGCCGAAATGTATTTGTATTTATCAAGCTTTTCTTTACTTTTTTTTAAGCTGTTCGACATACTTCCTTATAAATTCTGAGTTTCAAACTGTTCAACGCCTATAAAACGTTTAGTATTTGAAATGACATTTATCCCTCAGGCTAAATGCTGACTCGTGACTTCACTATTTAGTACAAATATCTACTTTCTTCCCACAATATTTTCGCTCAGACAAATAGCAATAAGCGGAAGATTGTTTATCCCACTTTTATGAGGCTTCTCAGAATGCTATTTAATGACTCCAAATAGCCCTTTTAGTATTAGCATGAAGTAAACGGAAGCAAACCTACTATACATACATACATAGATTTGTATGTCAACTAAAGAAAAGCGCAAAAGTTTCAAAACAATAACGATACAAATAATAAGAAACACTGGGAGCTGAACAAAAGAGGCAATTGCTGCCGTAGAAAACTACTTACACACTGACACACTTACAGCGAGCCACAAAACAAAAGACGCAGCAAAGCTTCACAGCATTAAGACAGGCTAAGCAAATAAACACAAAAGACATAAGGAAGATGAGCCAAAAAGAAAATGGGAGAAAAAGTTGAAATGAAGTCAGCGATTTGTCGGGCAATTAGCAGCAGCTGTCAGCAACGTTTAACCCATTTTTTTGGTATTTTTATCAGCTATTGACCAAAATGGGAGTGTGTGAAAGAAATTTTATTTTGTGTCTGCTTCGTTTTGACGCTTCGTCGTGTGTTTCTTTAATGCTGTGTTTAATTTTTTGTGTTTCTTTTTCGCCTTTTTTCCTTTGATAAGTGGTTCAACAGTCACCAGGGCGTATGAGTGTCCTAGGACATGAAATTACACATTTATGAGCATGAATTTTCGGTTAAACTGTAATTGCTCTGTTTGTGGTTATGTAAATGGTTTTGACAATTTTCGAATTAAAAACGACAACTGAGATTTGCTCTTTTAGTATTTCAATATTTAATGGCTAATGCAGTGCCTGCAAATAAAAAATTATGAAAAAGTAAAATAGGCGCAAAAATCAAAGGTGAATCTTCTTAGATTACTATTTTTCAACTTATCTCTATATAAAAAAATTATACAAAGAAAAGTTAGACAGAACTAATGTCTTATAGAATACAAACTCTAACAGGTAGATGGCGCTGGATATGAAGTATTTTTAAAAACAATTTTAATTCCGATTTAGTCCTATTTGAAATATACTTATGTATATCTCATGAAAAAAAATATTCTACATAACATAATTGGCACTAAAATATTTTTTATGAAAGGTACACTTTTTCAACCTTTTGAAAGACAATGAAAGCATTAGACCAGGAGATGGTGAACCCGATTCCGCAATCGATGACGATGGAGCAGACGTTCCATTGCCCAACCATAAAAAATTTCGAATAGCAATTACCCGCCTGAAAATCAATAAAGAGGCGGAAGCCGATGGATTGCCGGCCGAGCTATTGAGACACGGCGACGTAGAACTGATAAGGAACATGCATCAGCTTCTTTGCAAAATATGATTGGCATTTAAGTGTGCCCTGCTCAATGCACAAAAAGGGAGACCCCACAATTTGCAGTAACTCCTGAGAGATAAGTCTTCTCAACATCGCATATAAGGTTCTATCGAGCGTATTGTGTGAAAGATTATAGCCCACCGTCAATAAACTGATTGGACCTTATCAGTGTGGCTTCAGACCTGGCAAATCAACAACCGACCAGATATTCACCATGCGCCAAATCGACACACACCACCTCTTCGTCGATTTCAAAGCTGCTTTCGACAGCACGAAAAGAATTTGGTATCCCCGAAAAACGAATACGGCTGTGTAAACTGACGTTGAGTAATACCAAAAGTTCCGTCAGGATCAGGAAGAACCTCTCGAAGCCGTTCGATACCAAACGAGGTTTCAGATAAGGCGACTCCCTATCGTGCGACTTCTTCAACACTCGCGCCGGTAGTTCTGCTTTCTTCAGACTGTATAAAGAATCAAAGCAAATGGATCTGGTAGTGAATGAGGGCAAGACGAAATATCTTTTGTTGTCAAACAAACAGTAGTCGCACTCCGACTAGTCTCCGACGTCACTGTTGACAGCCATAACTTCCAAGTCGTAGATAATTTCGACTATTTTGGAACCATCATTAACACCAACAACAGCACTAGCCTTGAAATTCAACGGAGAATAGTTTTTGCGAACATGTGCTACTTCGGATTGAGTAGGCAATTGAGAAGTAAAATCCTCTCTCGACAAACAAAACTCTATAAGTCACTCATAATACCCGTCCTGCTATATGGTGCAGAAGCATGGACAATAACAACATCGGTTGAGTCGACGTTACGATTTTTCGAGAGAAAGGGTCTGTGAAAGATTTATGGTCCTTTACGCGATTTATGGTCCACGGCGAATATCGCATTCCATGGAAAGATGAGCCGTATGATACATACGACGACATTGACATAGTTCAGCAAATTAAAAGACAGCGGCTCCGCTAGCTAGATCATGTCATCAGAGTGAACGAAAACACTCCAGCTCTGAAAGTATTCGACGCAATACCCGTTGGAAAAACCAGGTGGAGAAGGACCTTGCTTCCCTTGGAATCTCCAATTGGCACCACGTAGCAAAAAGAAGAAACGACTGGCGCGCTGTTATTAACTCGGCTATAACTGCGTTATCGGTGTCTAAGCAAGTAAAGAAGAAGAAGAATCCGGAGGAAAACAAAAGGATCTCAAACAAATCATCTCTTTTGGTCGCCCTAACTCCTGGAATATAAATTTCTAGAGTTCTTCTAAAACCGTACAACAATACCGCTATAAGTTCAACGAACTGAACAACGGAACAACATCATTATTCCGAAACTAGTTTATCGGCTGAAAAGTCCGTGACCAACACATCCTTCATCTAGAATATTGATTCTAGAGTAATGCATTTGTAAAGTTCATTTAACATTTCTACACCGCTGCGATAGTAAAAAATTCGGGGTTCTCAGTTTTGTTTTCACCTTGATCTTTCGCATTCGTGCCAATTATTTTTCCAGTGAACCACTGTTGTTTTGAAATTATCACTAGAAGTCAAAAGGGGTGAATGTCGAGCGATGATATCATAGCGTAATTCCTTCAATTGACCTGCCGTATTAAAGTCGAATGAGTCAGAGTTTCCTTGGTGAAGGAGTTGTATTCTCTTCTTCAAACGAGGTCACCTCCTTTGATCTCGACGGCCAATCGTGTCAATTACGTGCCTTAATGCTCGTATTATTTATTCATGCTTTGCGTCCGCAAAGCTGATTGATACTATGGAGTGTATAAACACACATATATAGAAATTTCCATAAAGAAAGATTACTCCAGTTCATAAGAAAACTTTCATTTTAAATCACTATAGCTTTTAATCTCCATCAACCGTGAAGTAAAATATTTCAATAGAAGTGGAATTTTCGCGCCCAACTTTGCGTGTGGTAGCTTAATGCGCTTTAAAATACCGCAAAGAAGATTTGCAACTAATATTATGTGCTAAATTTAATTTTCAAATTCAGAAACACTTTGCCAAAATGCTAAGCTATCCGCTATCGTTTTTGTTATGCTCGTTGGTGCTGTTACTTTTTGTGGCGGTTTTGACGACGTTCATCTGCTTTTGTCAAAAACAGTCTGTGATTTAGACTTACTTTGATTCCTATTTACGAGTACTTTTATTTTGTGGTTTTTGTTGTAGTTGTTCAACTACATTTCTCGCTATTGTTACTTGTTATACACGATTGTTGCTGATTGTTTATTGTTGTGTTGGATTTTGTTGCCGCTTTTGTATATTTTGTTGTTTCTGTATCTTTTGTTGTTTTTCTGCTTTTGTTGTTTCTACTGATTTTGCTGTTTGCTTTCAAGTTGAGTTTTCCGCTGTTTATATTCTTTATATATTCTTGGCACCGGTTATTTGGCCACTTTGCCGGCAACGCATCGGTTCAAGTGGAAAATGTGAATTCGGCGGCGTGGCTTGCTTGCCTGCCAATGGCATTTGAGAGACACTCTCAACCCAAGCGTGGTGTCTGCAGGGGAGTCATGACTGCTGTCACATAGTCGCGCTGTAAAGTTTCGCTTTCGTTACGCGCTTTCTTAGTTTATTTTGGTCATACTGGAACTTCTCTTCTGTTTGCTTTTAATTTTTCCGCCTTTTCTTGACATTCATGTCTGTTTGGTCCGATGCCAAAAAGTGACTTTTCCGCCACTTTTCACCGTTTTTACCACTTTTAAAAAGTGCATCTCGTTTTATGCAAATTTTCTTATTGCTTCCTACCAATTTTCATTACAACACTGCGGCAGGTCGGTATAATTTGATTTTCTCTTCAGGTTCTTCAACAGAGATATAAGTGAAAAATATATATGCTTGCAAACTAAATATGTTTGTTTAAAAATCTATAAAACATTACATAAAATTTTCCACAAAATATTTTTATAATTCCATACTTGTTTAAAATATATTGCTATACAAGTAATAAACTGTAAAAAACGAAGTTTATTTCTTCTTTAAAACACACAAAAATGCCAACTTCCTGCTCAGCTAAGCGCATATAAAAGGAAAAGCTGCCTATAAAAAAGAAATAAACTACGAAAGGAGCGATTTAGAACGTCAAGTATTTCATTTTTTTTTTTTTTTTTTGTGTTTTTGTAAAAATTATCAAATATCCACAAATATTTAAAAAATTTTCGCCAAAACGAAAACTACGAAATAAGCAAGCAGGAAGCAACACGAATCGCCATCATCATTGAAATGCCACGGCAATGGCAATAATAAAGTCATAAAAATTCGAAGCGTTAGCAAATGTACAAGGAAATGAAAAAATTTTTTATGTCAAACTTTATGAGCAGTTTTCGTTGGATTTTCATTTACACTTCGAGAAAATTTTTAGTTATAATTTTTGGTATACCATGTGATCAAAAATGATCCGACTGGTTCATTTAAATTGTGGGAGCAAACCAAATCGATAAATATTATTTCTCATAGTTTCTTCTGCTTTACTGCCTTAGACAGCGCTTACGCGATTATAGCTGAGTTAACAACAGCGTCCCAGTCGTTTCTTCTTTTCGCTGTTTGGCGCCAAGGTCCTTCTCCACCTGATCTCTCCAACGAAGTGGAGATCTTCCTCTTCCTCTGCTTCCCCCAGCGGGTACTAAATCGAATATCTTCAAAGCTGGAGTGTTCTCTTCCATCCGGATAGCATGATCTACCCAGCGCAGCCGCTGTCTCCTGATTCGCTGAACTATGCCAATGGCGTCGTACATCTCCCACAGCTCATCGTTCCATCAACTACGGTACTCGCCGTTACCAATGCGCAAAAGACCATAAATCTTCAGCAAAACCTTTCCCTCGAGCACTCCTAATGCCAACTCATCTAATGATGAAATTTGGTCTTCGTTCGTCAAGAGAGGACTTTATTTTTCAATTGCCTACTCAGTCCAAAGTAACACCTGTTGGCAAAGGGTGTTGGATTTCAAGGCTGGTACTATTGTTGATGGTTCTAAGATTGACGAAATTATCTACAACTTCGAAGATATAACTGTCAACTGTGACGTGAGAGCCACGCGAGTTCGACGACTGTTTGTTTGATGACAAGAGATATTTCGTATTATGCTCGTTCACAACCAGACCCATACGCCTTACTTCCTTTTCCAGTCTGGAGAAAGTAGAACTAACGGCGCGGTTGTTGACGCCAATGATATTTCATATTTCTCATAGTTTGGTACAAAGTTTTTTATCTACGTGTGAGGCTTGATCTCATATGTCTATTAGACAAATTAGTCTGTTGATTTTTATCATCGAAAAAGATTTTACTACGAGTTTGCTAAATTTTTTTTTCCTCCAAGCATCCCACTTCAAATCATTTCCTATTTGCGAAGCGATCGGCAAAAAGGTTTGCTCGAAATCTTGTGTTTCCAATCGACTCACGTCACCATAATTGTTGATAATGTTGCAGAAGTGTTTTGGAATGTCTATTTTATCACCGACTTAAATTTTTGAGTGGCACAAAGCATTCAGTGAGGGACTCATCCTCATGCGAGTCGTCCATTCACCGCTGTCGTGTTGACCAGAGAGTAGCAGAAGATCTTTACATCTCTTATGTTTCGACTCAACACTTTTTGGTTGATGTTTTGAGTATGAAGCGTTTCATTGATAGACTCTTACCTAAAAACAAGAAGCTTTTGCGAGTAGAGGTGACAGTCAAAGTCAATCAGGTGCTTTCTGCGTTTCAAGCGTTAATGGGAATGAGAGGAGGAAAATCAAACAATGCCCAAGTTGATTAACTTGCACTAAAATTTTAATTTTACTTAGAGGTACCTCAGTTGATTGAATGACCATTAACTGACGAAAAACTGCCACTTAAACGATATTGTTCATTAACATCTGAGTATATGAAATTTTTATACATAGAGAGCCAAGAGAGAGAGAGCTTATACTCGACAAATATCATCAATGAAGTAAGAATTCGGAACAGTAATTGATGTAAAACCCGAATGTTTGCGTCGTTTCACTTCAAGATCGCATCGAGAATCATCTATTCTACGTAACTTTATAGAAACTTTTGACAGACAAAATCGTGGAAAAATACTCTCTACTATCGCAAATCAATGAAAAATGCTGCATGTATTGACAACCAGAAATGGCACTGAGAAGTTGGAAGACCGCAAAAATCGCTGGATCAATCTCAGTGATACTTATTTTGCATAATAAAATCGAATTTGGCCCAAAAACTTGCTTCAAAACGACACAACCTGTTCGGCCTATCTGGCAAGCATATTACGAGTATAGTCTATGTATTTTTTTAGGATCCCTTACAATTTGCAGCTCCTTATAAATCCCAGAGAAAAGATGTAATATTCTTGTTAACCGAAAACCCAATGAGGTCAGCTAAAACTGTACAACTACGCTCTGTTTTAGCCAAAGCTTTTAAATTCAATTTTCAAAAACCAAATTTCGACTAAAAATCTAGTTTTTATCGAATATATGTAATTGAATATAATGACAATAAACCCAGATGCCATAGATTAATAGTGATCCAAAAATATTCAAAAACATATTCTTTCATAACACATACTGTTCACGTTGCGCAATAATTTTTTTTAAGTGTACTTCTTTGCGCGTTGTAAAGAATTCTTTAAGCGAACCGCCAACTCTATAAAATAACTATCAACTCTTGGTGATTGCCAGCGTTTGTCGTGTCGGCGCTCCGGATGTCGGTGACCAGTAGCAAGCAGCAACTTGTCGTTATTGTTGTTATGAGTTTATATACATACATATGTTTAAGCACACCAATATACCCACAGAATGAATATACGTATGAAAGCGTACAACCTTATTCTTTCAACGGCAGCACATAAATGCAAAATCATGCGCATTTATATTGACTGTTTAAAATATTGGAGCAAAAATTGATTTCTTCTAGCAATCATAATGTGTGTTATTGTTACAGGACCAAAGGATACGATACTTTGGCAACTACTTACATACCATAAATATATAGTTGGCATGTATGTGTTTACATATACTGCATTTTATATATAGACTCTTGCTGTAGACTCGTTGTAAGCATTTATGAACATAAACAAACCTAAATGAAGTGGAATAAAGACGGGAAAATATGAATGGGCATGCTGAAGTTGTAGAGCTTACCACAAAAGCCACACTTTTGCGTTGTCCGTTGCGCCATAAATACGGGATTTTCAACATATAAAAGTAGAAGCGGTAAATAATGATGAATGCAAGCATGAGGTAAAATAAATCGATATTAAATTATATCTTTATATTCTCTACATGTACTGGTACATACTTAGTTTATTTAAGATACAAATAATTTATTTATGGAATTATAATAAAAAATTAACCTTATAGAAGCACTATAGGCTTGAAAGAGCAGTATATAACGGAAATTTTAAAGAATAGGAGGAAAAAATATCGAATAGCTTAACCGATGAAGATAAAAAGTTCTCTGTTATGGAAAAATTACTTCTTCCAAATGCCATTGGCGCCACCACTGCAAAAGAAATTGAGTTATCATATAGTACATTCTCCCAGACAATTACTGTCACAATTTTCATCAAATCGGAATACTACTTTCACCGTGTGCGGAAGCCGCGTGCTCTCAAAATTAAGAAAAATGCAATATAGGTCGGTAATGTGATAGTGATGGACGATAGAGCCATGTATAGAAGTTCATGCAAGTGAGGAAAGTTCTCTGAGCGCCATTCACTTGGAAGTGGTCAGAAACGATTTTTTGTACATATGGCTCAAGCAGCTCACGACTTCCGGTCTTAGACCAAGTATAAGTATCCTGCGGGTAGTCAAAAAACATCCGTTTAAAGGCGAGCTAAAGTGAGAAGGCGAACCATCCCTCCCCTGGGTTGTGCGCTGGGTTTGGGACCCGCCACGTAAAAAAACGAAGTAAACAATAGCTTCGGATAAGTAAAAAAAATCGAAAGCGAAGCAAAGGGGTCTGGTAGTGAACGAGACAAGACGAAACGTCTGCCATCAAACAAACAGTCGTCGCATTCGCGACTTGGCTCTCACGTCAATGTTTGACAGTCATAACTTCGAAGTCGTGGATAATTTCGTCTATCTTGAAACCGGAACCAATACTCCAGCCTCGAAATCCACTCTTTCCAACAGATGCTACTTCGGACTGAGTAGGCAATTGATAAGTAAAGCCTTCTCTTGACGAAGAAAGACCAAACGCGACAAGTCTTCCTTATTCCCGTCCTGTTATATGGTGCTGAGGTATGGACGATGACAACATGCGATGAGTTGACGTTACGAGTTTTCGATAGAAAAGTTCTGCGGCAGATCTATCATTGGCAATGACGAATATCGCATTCCATGGAACGATGAGCTGTATGAGATATACGACGACATTGACATAGTTCAGCGAATTAAAAGACAGCGCCAACGCTGGCTAGGCCCTGTCGTCCGAATGAATGAAAGCACCCTAGTTCTGAGAGCATTCGACCAATAAAGAAGAAGAATTCGATAATTGTTTTGGGAAAAGAAATCGCAAAGCGAAATCAAAGATAGTCAAAAGTTGGAATCAAAGATCCACTGGTACACACCAAACACCAAGAAATAGTAGAAAATGGACTTAACCTGCAGATCCTGTTTGAGAAAAGGCGAAAACGATGTCCGATGAGTTTAATGCCTCACCTCATGGCGCTCAAAAGTACAGCGGATCAAATAAATGCATTAATCAGCGCCCCGAAAATACCAGTAATTCCGCAGTATCAATTGGCAAGGTGGAATAGTAACACTAACCACTTTGGTAGTGTTCGAGACCCATCAAAAACTTTTGCCGTACTTTGGGTCCTTCCCGCATTCGGGTTTTAAATCACAGCCACCACGATACTCTCGAAGGACCGAGCCGCATGAGCAGGTTGAAGCGAACTTCAGTGGTCACGTGGCCCTTCTTCTTCCTTATTGGCGTAGACACCGCTGACGTGGTTAGTCTTTCTCTGCTTCCGCCGGCGAGTACTGTGTCGAATGCTTTCAGAACTGGAGTATTTTCATCCATTCGGACGACATGACGTAGTCAGCGTAGCCGTCACATGGCCCCACGTTACTAAATATCTGTCCGATTTGCCGCCGAATCACAGAAAACCGAAGAATTGTCGAAGAACGATTTATTCTTCCGGTATACATTTACACACCTCGGCCATTGCAATGGCATATTTGGTCGAATTACGCGATGAACTCCTGTCCCATTTACTGTATTCTCCAGAACCTCCAAAAGAGGTGTTTTCTGATGTGTTAAAAGACTTGCGACATTCCTGGTCAAATATATCGAGCTAAAAGGAGATTATATTCAGGAATAAATTGGCATATCTTACGACTGAAATAAACAGCGGATTAGTTATCTTATATGCTTCCATATTCCACCAGAAGCAGCTGAGAGGATTTTCTTTGGTTTCTAAACCCACCACGCTGTACTTATCTTATCACTTAACGTCATACTCCAAATATTCATAACTAAATAGCTGATCCACACGCATAAGAACCACGTGAAAGATAAAAATACATAGGAAGGTATAGTAAAAATATTTGTCATACAATTCAGTAGAATTCCCTCCATATTTATCCACCTTAACACACTAGCATGTATAGACACGCATTGTTGTGAGCTTAATGGTATTACCACTACAATTGATAGTCTGATAAATAAGCTTAACACCGATGACAAGGAACATGTTGAAGCATCACTACATGATTTCCACTCAAAGCGACACTCGAATACAAGAAAACGAAATTCAGAGGCGAAAAAAGAGAAAACATGGAGTACAAGGAGTACAATGCATGCAAGTGCAAGCACACACTTGCAATCGCTTTAGAGCTTACTCTCTGAAGCAGATACACAATAATACCCTTCAGCTCAGCATACATATGTGACAAGATATAAGAGGCACGTGGATGCATTAATCAATAGTTACAATGTGTGAACTAGCTTCTTATAATATCAACGTTTTCTGCATGCGTAAATACTTACTACCAAAGCAAGTGCGAAGCAACAATCAACCAAACACACACATGCATTCACGCACACTTTTATCTAGCATTTCCACCAGAGTGATTTATACCTCAACATTACTCTCACTTATAAGCATATGCATAAGTTTGCTCAAGTGTTGGTACAACAATGTAAAGAATATTGTAGAAAAAACATCACAAAAAGCACGACCAAAATTTGCATGCGTTGAAAATAAATAAAATATCAACTATAAGTGAGTGCTAATGTGATAAAATGTCTTCATTTATTTATTTTCGTTTTTTTATTCGTGTAAATTTGCATATAAAATATTGTGGCGCCAATGCGTATGAGTAACATTTTGTTGTGCGTGAAACTATTGGAAACCAATGGAGCCAGCTATGTATTTGCGGTAAGGTCTCTGGTTCATGTCAACCTATTAGCACTTTGGGCGCTCCACAGTTTATTATAATAAACGTGTAAGAAACACAAATTCGATGTGAAAGAATGGATTCTCAAGTTTCTGTATGCTCCTATCAATATATTGAGCTTTATAAAATATTGTGTTGAGTATTTCAGGTAAAAAAGATATAGGGATGTCTAAAAATATTTTTTTTACATTTTAGCATTGTGCTAACTTAGTTGCCTATTTGAATATTCAAAGTATTGAAAAAAGAATTTATGTATATTAAATGAAGTTGAGCTTTTAATTGATATTTATATACCGATAAGTATCTAATAGCGCGTTTTTCAAAAGGGACGTTATATAAGTAGGCAAACGACGCCATATTTTTTTCGCTATATTCTCATTTCTCCTCAGTAAAGTTTGTCATTTCATCATGGAAAGATAATGAGTCAAAATTATTAAAATTTACTACCGACATTCGGAGTCAGTGGCCTCAATTTTATGAGCGCTGCGTCCAATTTATGATCGTCATAATCATCCTGTCACATCAAACCTGGCGAGTGGAAAAATTTAAATACACAGGCACAGTACAATATGCTCCCGGGCAAGTGTTTGTAATGTTCGTCAAGAAAATGGAAAAACGAAATCAAGAGCAACGCGCCAGATTGGGCAAAACAGCTTCGGAAACGTACGCTAAAATTGTAAGAGTGCATGGTGATAGTGCCCTTAGTCGTGCCCAGCGCGCCCCCCAGTGTCTCCGCGTGCTCCCCGCCCGAAAAAAAGCTCGCATGAGCAAGTAGAAGGTGAAAACGATGATTATTGCCTTTTTTGATAGCCGTGGAACCGTCCACAAAGCATTCGTTCCACCAGGGAAAACTGTGAATGAAGTCTACTATTGCCAAGTACTCGAAAGATTGCGAAAACGAGTCAACAAGGTGCGCCCAGACATCGCTCGTGCCTCACCGCCCTCAGCGTGTCCCAGTATTTGGCCTCTAAAGAGATCGCCGTGTTGCAACAGCCGCCTTATTCGCCCGACATGTCACCCTGTGACTTCTTTTTGTTTCCTAAAACAAAATCGGTGGTCAAAGGAACCCATTTTGAGTCGATTACGGACATCCAGGCGGCCGTGACGAGGGTACTAGCGGAAATCCCAGTCAAAGCGTTCCAGAAATGTTACGAAACATGGAAAACGCGCTGGAATCGCTGTATAGCTGCCCAAGGGGACCACTTTGAAGGCGATGGCAGAGTTGTAGAATAATTTTCAAATATACGGTTTTTATGGAATCAGTCTCATTACTTTATTTTCATACCTCGTACCCAAATCAGACTCTCACATGTCGTTCTCAAGCGTTGGGCATCTCTGTGACGTCGTTGTGGCGAATTTTGCGAAAAGATCTTGGCTTACATCCTTAGAAGATCAAATCGATGTAAAGCTGAAGCTGCTTGACCATCAGAATCGTCATATGTTCGTGAATTAGGCTAAGCAATAACTTGAAAATGATCTGAATTTTCATCGAGAAATCATCTTCAGCGATCAGGCTCATTTCTGGCTTAGTGGCTTCGACAGTAAGCAAAATATGCGTTATTGGTCAGACAGCAATCCACACGTACTTCATTAGACATCATTGCATCCTGAAAGAAATTACAGTTTGGTGCGGTTTATGATCCGGTGACGTCATTGAGCTGTACTTCCTCCCTGATGATCAAGACCGGCACGTTATTGTAAATGGGGATCACTACCGCTCAATGATAACCGAATATTTTTGGCCCGAATTGGATGATATGGACTTGGACAATATGTGGTTCTAACAGGACAGCGCCAAAAGCCACACAGCGAATGTCACAATCGATTTATTGAAAAATAAGTTGGGTGAACGTGTTATCTCACGAAAAAGCTCAGTCCATTAGCCGCCACGGTTGTGCGATTTGACGCCGTTAGACTATTTCCTGTGGGGCTACGTCAAGTTCATGATCTATGCCAATAAGCCAGCCACGATTGAAGAACTTCGTACGAATAACGAACGTGAAATTGCGCAATTTATATTTTATAAAATAATACTTTTGGATCAAATCTTTATATATATAAATCTTCTGACCGTGTGTTTGCTTTTGAACTGCTCCTAAACGAATGGACCGTTTTTGATGAAATTTTGTGTGTATGTTCAAGGAGATTCGAGAATGGTTTAGATTTACAATTTGGTCCACTGGACAATGTTTTTTTAAATTAATTTTTCATTTGTAATTAATTGCTAACTTTAAATGTTTGACCGATAGATGGCGCTACCATCGCAGCGTCCAATATTCAAACCTTAAATTGGCATAAACGTGCATTAAACAAAACGATGCCAAAGTAAAAGGCGACATCTGTAGATCAAGTTTTCATATTGTGGACAGAGTTGTTCGTTCTTAAGTAATAAATTGGGTCATTCAATACATCTTTGGGTAGCTATAACATTTTCTTCATACCTGCTAACTATTGGAGGGTGTATCTTGACAGGCAATTTACAATTGCAAAAGGTCTGGCATAAAAAGATAGTGACATAACTGAAGTGTTGATAAAAAGGTCTATTAAAATTTGAGATATACAGAAATCTTTTCGAAGCATTGCACAGAGCAATGCAATATTTAAACGGGAACGATGAATACATATGTATATGCGTACAATTTCAAACTGATCCTTCCTTAAAAATAATAAAATTGCTAAATATTGGAAATGGTAGAACAGAACTGCAATCAAATACACAATGCAATGAATTAAAACTGGCTCATTTATCATTCGATGAATAATATACCACGGGCATCCCAAAAGACTGATGCCATAACCTTGCCAGCCGATTTTTTTGTGTTTTCACGCTTGAGAACCGTTTCTTAATATGCAGTCCACTAGGCTGACAATCGATTGGACTCGATTGATTTCACTGATGCACAGCCCAAATTCAATAGTATTTTTACCCCAAAAACCAATTGTTTCTTAACGCATGATTCTTTATGATTCATTTTTTTGTAAACTAACACAACTTGCTTCACCAGAAATGCGATTGTTCCTTAAATAATATTTATAATCTAACTAATAGAAATCAAATAGATGGTATTAGTAGTACTACGTATGTAACAGCCACAGTAAAACTTGGGCGGATCCTCTAGTATAAATATATAAATATAAATATAAAGGGGTGAGCTACATACCTATAATAACATGCAGAGCGAGTCCGAATTTCCTTTTAAAATTTTGTGAACAGAGTTTTTCATCGTTTTTTAACTTTATGAAAAGAAAACAAAAACAAAAATAAGTAAATATTTCGAATGGTCTAATCCTCTTTTCCCCTCTTGAGACAGTAAAATTTAATTTAATTTTAATAACTAATTATTTTCCAATATACATACATATGTACATACAAAATCTACAATAATCAATAATATATTATTGCATAACGACAATGTGTCTTCATCAATTTAGTATCATGTCTTATTTCAACATTAATGTTTAATTGCTTGTGAAATGTCGTTTTCTGTTACAAAATCATTACGATGCTCATTTAAGTGCATTTGTGTGTGCATACTTATGTATTTGAATGTAAGCACAAAGCATCTTAGCGAAACAACAGGAAGCGAATTTGGTTCAATTTATGATTTCCGTTTTCCCCTTTGTGTGTTTGGGGTAATTGAGCGGTTGTGCTGCAAATCCTCCAAGTATCCAACTTCAAAACGTTTCCTATTTGCGAAGCGACCGGCAGCGAAATGGTGAAGTGGCTGAAGTGGTGAGGCAAATGCGGCTTAACTGCATAACAACTTAATGAATATGTATTTAATACAAACCAACAGTGGGAAGCATTATGCAGGTATTTTGTAGCGCAACAAATTAATATGCATTGCAAATGCATACATATGTATGTGTGAGTGTAAGTGAAAGGCACGTATAATAGGTAGGCGTGTAGGGTTATGCGTTTGTGGGAACGGAATTATTAACCGCATGCTGTCACATTCAATTATGTACGGTGCGCGTGTGTCCAGTGACACAAATTTCTCCATGACATGAGCGCACAATTAATCAAGGGAAAGTAAAGAAATTAATAAATAATGATTTGGTATACGCGGTGATTCGATAATTGTTGAGCAAATGCATTATTCAGTTAAGGAATATTTAATAGATGTTCTCATTAAAAGAGCGGAATTGAGGCATGAATTAAAGTTATTCAGCCAAAACCGTTTGCAATGTAGGCATCCAAACCAATAATTCTTTGGTCTTCTTTGGTAAAGTAATGCCAGAGTGTTTCACTTTACACAGAATTTTAATTGATATTTTTAATTCCACCACAAACCCTGGCAAACCAATTAATTGGCGCATGCTATATGAGTGCCAGTAGCTTGATCTAATTCCATGTATCTACTTGACTTTTTTGTGTAATTAGAGATGGATCACGTCATCTAAAATTTTTATGCGGAAAAATAGTGTTAGACGATTCGAAATATTAAATTTTTAATTTTATAAATTTTTTTATAAAATTTTAGAAAAATTTGTTCTCAAATTTTTAAATGAAAACTCCATCTCATTCTTTTCTTATAAGCCATTCAAATGAGATTCTTTAGGCCTCGAGCGTTCTTCGCAAACAGACTCTATCCGAACTAGTATATATTTAAACAAGTAAGGAAGGGCTAAGTTCGGGTGTCACCGGTGATAATCGAGATTTCATTATCCGTCATTTACATATTTTTTTTATTTTGGTTCCTAATGTACATACTCGTATTATACAGAGAAGGCATCAGATGGATTTCAAAAGAGCGTTATATTGGAAGAAGGCGTGATTGTGAACCGATTTCGCCCATATTTCGTACATGTCATAAAGGTGTTAAAAAAATATTATTAACCGTATTTCACTGAAATCGGTTGAGTAGTTCCTGAGATATGGTTTTTGGTCCATAAGTGGGCGACGCCACGCCCATTTTCAATTTTTAAAAAAAGCCTGGGTACAGCTTCCTTCTGCCATTCCTTCCGTAAAATTTAGTGTTTCTGACGTTTTTTTTTAGTCGGTTAACGCACTTTTAGTGATTTTCAACATAACCTTTGTATGGGAGGTGGGCGTGGTTATTATCCGATTTCTTCCATTTTTGAACTGTATATGGAAATGCCGGAAGGAAACGACTCTATAAAGTTTGGTTGACATAGCTATAGTAGTTTCCGAGATATGTACAAAAAACTTAATAGGGGGCGGGGCCACGCCCACTTTTCCAAAAAAATTACTTCCAAATATGCTCCTCCCTAATGTGATCCTTTGTGCCAAATTTCACTTTAATATCTTTATTTATGGCTTAGTTATGACATTTTATAGGTTTTCGGTTTCCGCCATTTTGTGGGCGTGGCAGTGGGCCGATTTTGCCCATCTTCGAACTTAACCTTCTTATGGAGCCAAGAAATACGTGTACCTAGTTTCATCATGATATCTCAATTTTTACTCAAGTTACAGCTTGCACGGACGGACGGACGGACGGACAGACAGACATCCGGATTTCAACTCTACTCGTCACCCTGATCATTTTGGTATATATAACCCTATATCTGACTTTTTTAGTTTTAGGACTTACAAACAACCGTTATGTGAACAAAACTATAATACTCTCTTTAGCAACTTTGTTGCGAGAGTATAAAAAAGTTGTTAACTAATCGACCTAGGAGCCCTATATGAAGCTACAATTGGAATACCGAAAATTTAAAATATTTAACTTTTTTGCCTTTCGAAAAAAATGAAGGAATGGCCATCGTCCCGTTTACTAGACGCAGGTGCCTGCCCGGCCTCATGAACCTAATCGTTTACAGCAGAGAGATAGAGATGACTAATACTCTAGAGGTGGAAGCAGCTTATTGACCTGACCATGAAGCTACTAAAGCACCTATATTAGCTAGTGAATCAACCAAAGAATTGTCAGGTGATTTTACACCACGATCGTGCGACGGATTATGACATAAGCAGCGGTGGCTTGAGCCTCGAAAGCAACGCAGACTTCGGTAGGACTTCAACTATCGAACCTGCAACAATTCGCCTGCAGCGAGGCACTTGAAGTCATGCTGAAGCTCACACCGCTTCACCTTGTAATCGGTCAGGTAGCCAACCCCACTCAGCTTCAGATAGAACTTAAGTGGCGAAATACTGCTCTTCTCCCAAGGAACAACATTAAAAAAGTGTAAACTTCATTAAAGAGTTCAAGATTAACCTTAGCAGCAAGGGTGAATAGAATGATTTCGCTCTCGAGTTACTGCTTAGGGATAGTAAAATCAAGTAGTACACCGACAGTTCGAAAACGTCGGAGAGAACTGGTGTAGGAGTCACAGGGCCACCTACCAAGCTCTCCATACCTATGTGAAGTTTTCCGAACATATTCCAAGCAGAAGCTCACCCGCTCCGCTGCATCCACAACACCGAACCTTTCAATCCTATTGGTACCCATACCAAAGAGAAGCTGCTGCGCAAGGGTAGTAGTGGGTAGGAAGGAGTATTGGCAACAACTCCAAGGCTTGCCCCATGCCAAGTTGCTAACGGGTGGTTAAAACCTTAAAAGGTTTAAATATGTAACCAATCGATTTCTAGATAACATGGGCCCAGCTTCTTGTGCAAATTACCAATTCTGCAACATGGAGCCTGAAACTCCAGAACACCTGCTAATTGACTGCATAGCAGTCTGTAGGTGCAGAATAAAGGCCCTTGGATCCATGTTTCCAAATACGGATCACATTGCCTCAATAACATCTAAGAGTAGTATTATGCTAGGGCTAAGTGTGTCGCTGTAACTTAGGAGAGCGCACAACAGAGGGAACTTCATTTATTTCTCTAATCTAATCAGATGAAAATTTCTGTATTCTCGAAAATTCAATAAATTCATGTTAAACATACTATTTTCAAAAAATTATAGAAAAGAAGACTTGAAATATGCTTCCATTTGAGAATATTTTTTGGTTTGTTAAGGAGTAGTTTAGTTGGCTTGACTACGTCATTTAGGACGATGACCAATTGATATTAGCTTGCTCTAACTGTCACAAATTCTTTTTATGCTCTTTAAAGATCGGTTCTCTTTGCCAAAAAGCTGACAGTGTATTCCCCAAATGAAGCCAACCGATTGCTTAAATCAGCGCTAACACAACAGATCCCTCGCACCGAAATTGAGTGTAAACAATGAGTTGTAGTGTGATAGGTAGAAATGTATTTGTTGCAAGAATATGTTTTTAATCAACATTGGCTGAGATTAAATGCAGCTGATATAATGTGCCGTTTGTATGTACAATGAGGAGGATAATTAAATTAAATGAGATTTTATTGTCAATTAAGCCATTAATGCATAATTACAATAATTACACGCTACGTTACAACAGTAACCCGATGCACAATACACTTATATACTGATACGAGTATATACATTATATATGTGGGAGTAAATACCATGTGTACGTAACGAGGAAGTGGAAACGGATGCGGATGAGCGATTTAAAGACCGTAAGCCTACAATCGATTGTGTGGCAGAAATAAATTGTGGTATTGAGTGGACTGTGTTGTTGCCTTGGTCAATGTGGTTGAACAGAACTATTTGCTGCACTTTCAAGCAGGTGATTTTCCGATGTGATTAATGTACCGTTATACGTAATATTATTTCTTGTGTGGGTAACGTATGTAAATTATTTGTATATTTCAAAATTTGTCATTTTAGCATACTATGATGTGGTGTGGTATTTAAAAAGTGTTTTGTTATAAAGGGCGAGCCATTCGAGGTTTCCTACTTTTTTAAGAAAATACACAGATACTTCAAATTTAATGGGAAATGTTTATTATCATTCGAAAGAACACTTTTTGGCATTTATGTTGGCCGTGGTTACGCCTCAGACGGTAAATCGTTGAGCCCAATTTTCGATGATTTGTTCGATCATTTCCACTGGCAACTCGCGAATGACCCGCGTGATGTTTTGCTCCAAGGCCTGAATCGAAGCGGGATTGTCTGCATAGACTTTAGGATTTACATATCCCCGCGGAAAAAAGTCTAACGGTGCGATATCATACTATCTTGATGGCCACTCGACCGGCGTTCAGCAGCCGTTTTCTTGCGACGCCAAAAGTTTGTCTACCGATTTTTAACTTAAAAAAAATTTAACAGCCAGTTTACTTAAAATTTAACTTTCAAGTGAATCACGGCTTCGGAATCGTTTGTGGAGCTACTTGATCACAAAAAAAAGTTTTCGCGTAGCATAAAGCCATTAATTAGTAAAGACTTGCGCCATATGAGTTGTCCATCAAGTTAATTTAAAGAAACAGTGGTGATGTCAATCAGATAGCAAGAGAAAATTCGCTGAAGGCTTTTTAGTTTTGTGAGTCCGGGTCAAATTTGATCAGATGATAATTTGATTTTATAGGAAAAAAAAAATAAAGTTGACAAGAATGTTACGTTTCAGCAAAGTTGTGTAGAATTCCGTTGTCATTTGCTCATACCGAGAATGGTTTAGCACCTAGTTAAATGATATTTTTTATACAATGGATGATATATGTAGAAATCAAGCTATGTGGGCCTACTATCTGAGCTGGTATCAAAATAAACATGAGAAGAAGTTATGCTTTGCTATACACTGTATGTAGACGTAGAAATTTGACTGGAAGGATAACAGGAGGTGTGTATAGAATTTCTTTTAACATACATATGTATGTACATTTGGACTCACTTTTGAAATTAAAAAAAATATATATAAAACAATATATTTAAATCATATTTATGTATGGAGGTATTCGTCTGTCTATACAATTCGAATACTAAGAATCCGCAAATAAATTGAATTAAACTTTAATTGCACTTATTTATGAAAGAATATTGTTTTTCATATTAAAATGATATTTTAGAAATTTCATTCCTAATTGACGTACTCTATTATTTACGATTATTATGCACGGAACTGTACACAGATTCACCTGGAACATGTTTTATCCAGCTAACGAACCATTTTGTGGAAATAACAGCAACAAATACAAATTATTTAGTTATTACTTCTCAATTTCTTCTTATTATTATCGCTTATTTAAACTTAAATTATAAAAAAAATGTTACAGCCACTAAAACACAATATTTATATTATTTAGGAAATACTTCATTATACTTTGTTCAAAATAAAAGTTTAAATTTAAAAACTCTAACTCACAAAATTTAGCTAATTCAAATATCACTTTATTCCTAAACAGGAAATCAGTTTTTAAAATATCGATAACAAAGCACTCGATACATTGTTTTCATAACAAAACAAAAGCTATTATTTCGCTAAAAACAATTTGCGAAGTTAATGTCAACATTGAGATTTCATACTAAGTACTGATGGAACTATCAAAGTATATATTAATGTCTAAATATTAAATAATTTAAAAAAAAAAAACTTACCAATAATATGAACAAGCATGCATACACATATGGCACGAGGGGCAATTCACCTGCGCAAATGCGATCGGGCACACACATTTAAAACTTTACAATTATACACTTTACAATTAGACACTTTATAAATTTATTTATGATATTGCTTTAATAGCATATTTTGCACATGATTATAATAACTTGAAGCCATCGAAAGCTTTGCAAAAACAAACTTCAAAGAAGTCGCACATGACTGCGCATGTTTCCGATACTCATACGCTATTGCTGTTTAAATAAACAAAAAACAAATATTTTACACCAGCAACAATAATATATGAAAGACATTACTACGCTTGATTATATCACATCACAAAAACTAACACTTATTTTATTTATTTATAATAACACAACACATGAAAGAAATTCACTTGCGAAAAAGAACGAATTGCAGTTGCTGACTTCAGCTGTTCGGTTTACTCGTTGATGTGAAAGAACAGTTAGGAAACGGAAGTAGGGTTGCTAGCAGCATGGAAATTATTTAGTAAGCAAATATTTTTCGTATTAATTAATTTTTGTTAGGGACGAAATTTTTAAATACAATTCTTATATAAAATTTAGTTAATATTTAACAGATTCGTATGTGTAAGTAGCAATTGCAAAATGTAAATTAAAAATTTCTCAACTGAAAATGCAACTTTAAGACTTTATTATTTTTTGAATACCTACTACTCGTTGCTTTCGCCAGCGAGCGAATTAGAAACGGAAACAAGTGTCACTTCTTCATTTATTTCAAATAATTCGTTGTAAGCAGACATACCTACTAAATTCTATACACACTGTAACTCACCTGATTTTCGTTTGTACAAAATTGTGATTTAATCAAACTCCGTGATTGTGTTTTTAATTTATATTTCATTGTGTCTACTATTTTATTTATTCACGAGCTACTGTAAATAAGTAAAAATTAATTGTTTTTGTATTTTATAAAAAAGGAAACACTGAAAATAGTCGATGCGCCCGCAGCATAACTACGCTGAGTAGTTATAAATTAGTTTAAAACATAGAGCTCTAATGCGATGCTTTTATTTTAGTAAATACTAAATTTGTTAATTTATTCGGTATTTATTAGTTAATTTGTTTTTTGCGTAATAAATGTGCAGCGCAACAACTTTTTGTTAGGAATTTTTATTGGCTCGCCTATATAAATCACTCCTACCCATTATTACGTACATTATGTATGTATGTAATGAATATTCATAAAAACAGGAATGAGCTATGCATAATATGTTTGGAAAAGATATTGTTTGTGTTGTTGTTTACTTTCATTGTTGCCCTCGACCAATAATAAATTTATCTGCACTAGTGCCATGCTTTTGAACCTTTGCTTAATTTTTTATGTTTTTTATTTTAATATTTTTGTCTGATTTGCACAAATACTGCTCATAATGCATTTTTACTGCCTTTTTAACAAATTTTCCGTTAATAACACAATGAAAAAGTTAACTAGCATCTCCTTCATTCATTAAATAGAATTTCCAACTATAAAAAAGATTAAACGAAAGTTCACGTGCTATTGCAAAATAATTGTTGAAAGCGGTAATAGTTAGTAGAGTTTAGTTCAGAAATAAAACAATATTAATAACTACTTAACACAATTTGACGCGCTGAAAGCCTCATACTTCAGCGTAGAAAAAATAAAATGTGAAAATTTTTAATAGAAATATTGTATATGCATTTGGTTTAAGAAATAATAGATAACGTTCGACAATTCGCAGACATTTTATGAATTTTTAATTATTTTACTTTCTTGTATTGCGCAGCCGCGGCATATTCACATACACTTGAGCCCCTTCATCATGTTTCGAGTTATATGCATAGTTACTAATATTTCCCTACAACCGTACCATATATGTAGTAAACTATGCGTGTTTGTATGTATGTATATATGAGAAATCTGTTTTATAATTGTATTTATTGTAATTGCTAATTTGCGCATGAGTTAAGCGCTGATATAATGGTTTCTCGGATGTTTGTTTTTTTTGCTATAATGAATGTTCGAGCATTTTTATTTTCCCCTACTTCGCTTTGTAGATTGTTAGTCAAGACATTTATTCAGATTAAACTTTTAAATTTCAGCGTTTAATTGATGTGTGTATGCGTGTGAATTTATTAATGTAGGTAACTAGGATGTTATCTATTGATTTAATTGGTGTTACACGGCTGCTGGATATTGTTTCACTCTTGCTCCATTTGTTATTGTAAATATTTTTTAAAATTGTTTTGCATATCATATGCATATTGCAGTTGTGTATTACAAATCCGCAGTCTTCACATCAGCAGATATAGCATTCGGTTTTGTTTTCTCATCCACATGATTATCCTCAGTGGAAACGGCGTTTGGTGCGTCCACAATGTCCTTGAAAAGACGTGCATACTTGAAACGTTGCTGACACTTAGCACGGTATAGACTCAATTCCGCATCGCAATCGCCGAAAACACCGTCACGCAGCGCTTCGTAGATTTTCGTGGCTTCCTTTACAATAAAAATAAAATATAATAGAAATATTAATAAAGATTAAAAATTAAAAAAAATAAAAAAGCAAGGAAAAAAAACAATTAAAAAAGAAAAAGGGTTAACTTCGGCTGCACCGAAGCTATAATACCCTACACGGGTGTATTTTTCAAGCATAAAGGGTATATCTTGATTTTGATAAGTCAATTTGATTGGCAGCGATAAGCTATAGGGGTCCGATTTGAACAATACGAGTATATTCAGAGATTTTAGCGTTGCTTTGGATAATAATCTATGGCAGTTTTCGCAGAATTACCTGGTCAAAAACAAGAGTTTTCCAGACAAGGACAGGGTTTGATCGGTTAGTTTGTATGACCCGATATCGAAGGCGACCGACAAAAGCACATATTTTTGGTTAGAAACGGACGTGCGCAAAATTAGAAAACGATATTTTAAAAACTGACGGGTATATAAAGACGAACGGACAGTTCCCACGACAGTCGAGTCTAAGTAACCGAAACAGATCCGGATTTTTATCCACCCAAGGAAACTGAGCAGAAAATGCTTGGAGAGGAGTTCGTTATGTTTCTTAACCGGAAGCATCAAGAGGCAATCCGTTATAGGCCGGAGTGCAGAGTTCTAACATATCTGGGACTCCGACGTTTCATTCTATGTATTCAGGGTGTAATCGGCTAATTGGCTTCACTACTACACTACTTACTTCCAGTTTAACTTTATTTAAGTCGTATGAGGTAATCAAATTGATGGCGGTTTCCCGTTTACTTGGCTCCAGTTCATACATGATGCGTGCGCCTTCGTAGAGATGCATTATGGAAGCATCTTTTTGCGCCACAAACTCTTCGTTCAGTTGTTGTACACTCTTTGTACCTATCAGTTCTTTGGTGGCCTTGTCAATGACAATTTTAATGCTCTCATTCAACTCTTGGTCAGCTGTCAGCTTGGGCAATGCTTGCGCTAGCCTAGCTATGCAAGCGTGTACCGATGAATGCGTCGCATCGATTGCCATAGCACGTCTAATGGATTGCAACATTAAGAGAATCTTGTTCTTGCGGCAGTATATCTCGAATGCCAATAAATGCGTTTCAATACGATCTTTGGCCAATTGTTGTAACGGTTTCAGGAATTCAATAGCCTTTTCGAGTGGATCATCCGGTCGCTCTAACTTCTCTGGTATGAGCTCATCCAATTGCGGCGCTTCTGGATCGGCTTCTTGATTTGCTTGCTGTTTGGATTTCTGATGTTGCTCGCGCTTGACTTGCGCTTGTGCCGCTTGTGCGTTTTCCAGTTCGGCTTTCTTTTTGGCTTTGCGCTGCTTGCTGCGCAGCTTCTTAAGCTCCGATGGCGGAAGATTTTCTGCAAGTTTTTATGAAATTGAGCTATAAATATTCAAAATACTTGACGTAAACGTATTTCATACCCGAATCGATTTCTTCAATGGTTTCTTCCGATTTAAGTGGTTTGTCGTATAAGCGTATGTAGACCTAGAAATAAATTTAAGATATGAAGCCATTGGATTAAGTCATGATTTTTCCAAATTTCTACTCACCTCTATGGCACATTTTGCCGCTTTGAAATAGAAAGGATGACGACGTAACACATCTTCCAGTCGCAATAGCCCGATATATGCACGTAACGTCATCTTGCGCATACAGTATGTATGGAAGTCGAACTGATCTTCTATAATCTCCGAAAAGTGACGGTCTACTTCGTGACACTTCTTCAAGGCGTCACCCCAACGTCCCATGCGCTGGTATGCTAGTGCACACTCCGTTTGGAACCACATGCACTGCATTTCATTTAGGTTCTCCATGGCAGTAACTCCCTCACGTGTGAATTTCGAACAAATCTCTTCAGCCTCCTTAACCATATTGGCACGCAGCATATATTTGGCGCATTTTGAGTTGATGTAACTGTGACAATTAAATAAAAAATAATGTATTATAACGAATTAATAATAATTTGTATTTAATTGCTTTCAGCTGAAATTACTTGAATCAACTTAAACTCACCGATCAGCCGTGTCCATACTCTGCGCTTCATCCATCCACATATAGGCTTCCACGGGATCGCCAGCGTGCTTGTAAATACGTCCCTTGGTCATGAATAACTCAATGAGCGTGGGTGTATGGTCAATAGCCGCGTTAACGTATTCTAGGGCATGCTCCGTGTCGCGTTTGTAATCGTAATGTTGTGCCAAAAACAAAGCAGTCCAAACCAGTGCGGACGCCGGTTCCACAGGTAGATTTGCATCGGCATCTTCTCTCGAAAAGTGCCCAGAACGCGTTAAATTTTCATAATATTGTAAGGCTAGTTGTTCGATTATTGATGCCTTTTCAGGCACACGATGCAAAACACGAACATTCACGAATAATGGCGGAACGCCTTTACGCAAACCACGACGTAGATAAGAATCAAGTGCCGACCTAAATGCATCGCCACTTGCCACATCCAATGGCAAACGTTTAGGACACATGGCTCGCGGGTAAATTTCCTCAAATTTCTTGAAAGCAGTCAACTTATCTGCGGCTTCCGTGAATTCACGAGCTGCAAAATATTGCGAATAGTACAGTGTGTTCTCGGGATTCCGATGAATCAACTCCTCAAAGATAGGTACAGCTAATTCGGGTTGCCCGAGTTTAATATACAGATCGCCAATTGACTCTTGCACCGCCAGCTTATCAACAATTTGACTCTCGTATTGTTTTAAATGTTCGAGTGCCCGCTGAAGATTACCGGCTTCTACTAGGATTTGGTTTTGATACAATAAAAGTTCTGAATGGCGATAGTCATGTGTTTCCTACCAGTAAAATATATACAATAAAATCAATTATTAGGGGTAATATTTAGGAATAATTCATTTAATCTACATACTATTGATGCCTGCGATTGGCTGAAGGTTTCCAATATACTATTGGCCATTTCGAGATCTCCAATTAAATGATAACTCATAGCAAAACCAATCCAACTAGCGTGTTGCGAAGGTCTCAGCGTAAATAGATGATGGCGGGTTTCCTTATAACCTTCTAGATCACGCATTTGTATCTGCAGCAGCGACAAATCCTTGAGAATTTGCAGATTATCCTTTTCCCATTTCAATGCATTACGATAACATTTAATTGCCTCATCATACTTTTTATCACTGCGCTGCAGTAAACCGTATACATGCCAGCAAACGTGGGAACGTAGATCTCTCCGCAGTCCCAAACGTACATATTTGTACGCCTCCTCTCGGCGTCCCAGACCATTAAGTGTTAAACCTTTCATCGCCAACGTTTCACCATGTTCTGCATATTTGGGGTTTGATAGAATCTGCTTTGCAAGTTTCAAACCATTTTTGTACTGCTTCATTTCGTAGCATTTCTGAAAAAGAATTCATTCAATAGAAGCAATTAAGAATTACACAAAGTTTTTAGTCAAATATTAAAAAATAATCTTTAAAAATTTGCGTTATATTAGCTTTGCACCCCATTATTAACCCGCTAGCCGCATTTGAGGTTATGTTTTGACAATATTTTGCAAGCAGATATTCTTAACTTATTCCTATACATTTTTTTTACCCTATTCAATCAAGAACATCGTTTTAGTTGGTACAATACTAAATCTTATCAAGAAACCTCATTAGGTTTTTTTTTCTAAAACCCGCGGTTCAAAGATGACTCGTAGAATCATGTATGTCAATGGAAATGGTTTTGATGCCGCTTTAGATGGAATTTGCATTTAATGATATATTTTTTATTATACGTTGTTTATGAGCATCTGAAACAAAGTACAATTATAAAACTTCCAAATATTTATGCACCTACCAGCAGCTTCCTGAAGAGCGCACTCTCTTTGGGCGGCAGTGGATCGCTGGAAGGCATCTTGCACACTTTACTTTTAACAAACTTACAAGCTTCACACTATTTGCACTATCTACGTTAATACAAACGGAATACACCAATCCTTCACAGAAATTTTCGCCACGGACGGTGAAAATTTTCACAAAAGTTCCGTGGAAGCTTAACCACGAGCAAAATTGAGATGTCGATCCGTGCTCGACAGAAAAGAAGAAGAAGACAAACAGAGCAGTATTGGACACACACACGCACAAATAGTTAAATTAGATATGAAGGTAGAATTGTCAAAGCAAGCAATTGACATTTAATTCTTTTTATGCCAGACTTTAATATTTAACTTAATTATTTCAAATAACTTGTATTTTTCCACTCGTTGATTTCGAAAATGCTCTTCTTCAGTAATTTGAAAAATAAATGTCAATCGTTAATATTAAAACTGGTCTTATTTCGTCTTTTTACTTTGAAAATTAAGAAAAAAGCACATTTTGAGATATCTTAAATATGGCAACAACCACATTTTGTACAGCCACTGAAACGTAACTGAACACATAAATCGAACAGATCTATTTGCGGTCTCCCATCAGCTGTTCATACCAATTGAATAACAAACTCCTGGAATCTTTACAAGAAAGCATGAATCAATTGACCCATAAAATTGGTAGTTTTGTATGCCAAAGTGTACAAATAGCTGGCTGCGGCGTAAGTTATAACTTTATTTTGATGTTGCAAACTAATTGAAAGTACTTCTCAACAGCTCCAGCAAGTGCGCACCAAATATGCGGATTGGCGTATGATACGCGATGTTAAGAGGCGAAAATGTGTGGCTGAAAATGCCAAGGAGCGACTACGAGTAAATGCTCTGCGCAAGAATGATATTCTACCTGTGGAATTACGTGAAATAGCCGACGCCGAGATAGCTGCCTTTCCTCGAGATTCGTGCTTGGTGCGTGTACGTGAGCGTTGCGCACTTACCTCACGTTCTCGAGGTATTGTACACAGATACCGTCTAAGTCGTATTGTATGGAGGCACCTGGCTGATTATAATAAATTGTCCGGCGTTCAACGCGCCATGTGGTAAATTGCATGCAGGTTTTCTTTCATTTATAATGAAATAATGTGTTGTAAATAAATTTAATATGTATTTAAAAAATATTACAATTATTTCAAAAGAATTATATTAGAAGTGGCAGCTCCGATTGCAATTCCCGCAGGCTTAAGCTATTATACGACATGGCCACAGTACGCTTATAACTGTCTTTGCATATTTCAGGATATTTTGCGGCAAGCAAATTGATAGAAGCTATTAAAAAAGAAAACAAAATAGTATAAGTTTCCGATATATTTTATAACTATTACAATTATTACCCTTTATGGACTTTTGTAAGCAGACTTCTGGTCCTTCGTAGTGCAAAAACATCATATCTAACGCTTTTCGAATGAATGTTTCCCAAATTTCGTGTTCAAAATCTTCCTTCTCGGATTTACTTTTATTAAATTTTGGGCTTAATTTTGGTATGACCATCGCAGCTAATTCACGTATACCAGCAGATGGATCATCCAATCGCTGCAAGGTAGCTGTAAAAAGTATAAACTATATAATATATACTTCTGATGCCACAAAAAGCAATTTAAAATATATACCGTAAGCAATTGGTTTTAATTGTTCCACATCTACTTCACCAAAGTTGAAGAGACACTTTACTGAGTAGTGACGAGTTGCGACAGAACGATCTTCTAGTAAACTCGGAAGATACTTAGCAACGCATGCTGGCAACACAATACGAGCTTCTTCAACAGCACCTTGCGACATAGCGCACAATGTAGCCATGGCCATCGAGCGCATTGCTTCTGCATTTGCTCCGGCATGCCAAAGCAAATGTCGTTCTATTACCGATGATACGAAATTCGTTAAGAGTTCTGTACTTTCACACAGTTGACGATTAATAGTTTCAGTCCATTGTAGCATAACGACAGATATGCTAGTAAAAATCTTCACTTTAGCAGAATCATCACAATTCTCCCAGACTAAGATTATTTTCTCTTGCAAATCTGGCAGATACGTTGCCCGTAATTTAGCAATATTGATCAAACCATTTAACAATATAATGGGCTCGGTCAAATCATCCAGTGACGCATCTAGATTGTCCACATAATTTAACGCGTTGACAAAATAGTTTTCGTGTAGAGCGGCCACAGTGATTTTTTGGCGTTCTGCTAGTTTGGTCAGTATATATTGGCCTAAATCTTGCAGTTCTACAACATTCGTTTGCTCCGAGTCAAATGACAGAGCCATAACTTTTATAGTCGCTACATATGAGTTTAAAACGAGTTTTTCATTCTTATCATTTTCGAACTGCTCTCCAACTTCATCTGATTTCGATAGTATAGTTTCAACCAATTTCAATACATACAATTGTACTTCTGGTTTGAGGGTCTGTGAAAACTCACTGCTAATCAACATTTCAGAAACACGAATAATGTCATCGATCTTGCTGCCTAAGCTGGCAGCAAACATGTGATAAAAACATTTCAAATATCCCTCTTTAGTATTTTTTACTAAACCATCGAATCCATGTTCGATCCAATCATCATAAGAAAATAATCGACCCATTAAATCGGCAACTTTCATAGCCTCAGTTGACACAATAGCCTCGGGATCACGGCAGGCACGTGCAACATCGCCATAAATTTCGAAAAATTTTGCAGTCATTGCTGCCTCCGCATGTAGTACGAACTGATAGAGCAACTTAAGGGAATGGAGGCGCACATTCACTTTCCAATCGTTCGATTCACGCGTGATTAAACTCAATAAGCGCAGTGAACGTTGCACTATTGCTCGACAACCAATTGTGGGGCGTTCAACGTCGGGTGGGTAGTTTTTCACAGGCAAATCGCCTATTTCTTGTTTGCTTAGTTCCGCCTCATTTTCATCGAAATACTGCTTGCCACATTTAATCCATTGTGGACGTATAAAATCTACCACTTCGGGTGAATCATCTTTTAAACTGTTAATACAATTAATTATTATTCAATAAATGATCTTAGGAAAATCAAAGTACTTACC